>NC_062213.1:179387512-180603762 GCF_902686445.1 Sciurus carolinensis
CATGAGCTTAGTATGCTATGCTAATTTCATCTTTTTCTTGTGTACATTAATAGATACATACTACTAAAAATTTAAGCTATTGATAAACTTCCTAAAACCATCTCATCAGTGTTACTTACAATGACACTTGTTATCACAAGCAATATAGCTGATGACTGAGTCAATTTTTTACTTTTTTCACTCCCCTAATATCAATTACCAAGTACTTTATTTTATTTATTTATTTGTTTGTTTGTTTATTTATTTATTTATTTATTTATTTATTTATTTATTGCGGTGCTGGGGATTTGAACCCAGGACCTTTGCACAAGTCCAGAGTGCTTTGCACAAGGCAAGCACTCTACCAACTGAGCTATATCCCCAACCCACCAAGTACTTTAAATCCATCTTTTATTATGATCCTTGCAGTTATTCTGACCTTGAATTCTAGTGTAGGTCCTCATTATTTCATGCTTATCCTGATGCAGTGGCCCTAAGAAGTCTCCCTGCCTCTAATCTTTGCTTTATTCTCTGTGCTACCAAAATTTTTAATCTTCCTAAAACAAGCATTGGCCTCTACCCAAATCAATCTAACTTTCCAGTCCACAGCAAACAACCACTTGATGTATTAATCATTCTACAAATTGGTCTTGGCCTACCTTTCTATCCCCTTCTACACAAATCTATCAGTTTCAGAACAGCAGTTGAGTGTTTTGTCCCTACAGCTTTATTTGTTCCTATCTTCAACTTGAAAAACCCCAACCCCAAGTTAAAATTCTGACTAGTTGACATATCCTCTTTCTCAGAGACCTGTTTGACCACTGGAATTTGCATTCATACCTGGATTTCTAAAAGCCACAGTCATTCATGATATTTATCACACCATGCCTATTTCTCCCCCCTACAATAGGTTCATTAGGATGAGTCTATATCTAATGTATCTTGTCATGTAACTTGTAGACAGACTCTAAAACAATTATAGTTAATCAATGACATAAAGCAGCCTCTTCAAAAAGCCAGCAAAAGAAGTCAAACCCCATTCAACGTACTTCAAACAACCACCCAATTGTTTTTGTAGCCAAAGAAAACTGTGCTCACAGACATTAAAAGTCTGATATGCTGGGTGCATGCCTAAAATACTAGTGACTCTGGAAGCTAAGGCAGGAGGATTCCAAGTTTGAGGCCAGCCTCTGCAACTTAGCAAGACCCTATCTCAAAAAGGGCTAGCAGTGTAACTCAGTAGTAAAGTGCCCCTGGGTTCAATTCCCAGTTCCACAAATAAATATGTGATGGGTTAACATATTTGACTCCATGGAAATGTTATAGGTCAGACTATATGGACAATGACTAAATAGACTCCATTTTACCCTGAGACTCCATGTTATGTAGGAAATGCTTCTCTTGTGGAAACACCCTGCCTCTGTACCCATCAATAGTTGCTTAGAATAGCATGTTTGACAACACAAAATGGCAATTCTTATATAATGTAAAATTGTTCTCTTTGTGGTTCCTATTTTTCTTGGACAATGTACCATGTCAGCAACGATTGTCCTAGATGTTAGTAATCATTCTTTAACTTGTACCCAACACAGGTCATTTTAACCCATGTCCCCTTCTGTATATGATTTCAGATTTCATGATGTTAGTTTGTAGTTTTAAATCATGGCAATAGATACTTATGACTGATGTACTGACCAACGGTATAAAAACCCCTGCAACCCTCTGCTTAGACCTGTTCTCCCAATAGCCATTTTGGGCGTTGTGTGAGACAGTCAGTCGGTCGGCTAATAAACACTCTCAAATTTGGACTCCTCAGAGGTAATAGGTCTGTTCTTAAGTTGCACCCCACAACAAAATACATAAAATGAAGGTCTGTTTTTTCATTGCACTGCTTATGTTCAGTGGAACACTAGCTAATGTCTAGGTTTAAGTATAATGTAATCACCCCTGCATGGGGATGCCTCTTAAGCAGATTGATCTGCTGAACCTGCATGCTTCTTTAGTGTTGTTACTGAGTACCCTTTCTGAACTTCAGTTTTCCTACCTATAAAATGACCTTAAGATCTCTTCCCAGCTTAAAATCCTATGATATGGGATTGGGGATATAGCTCAGTTGGTAGAGTGCTTGTCTTGCAAGCACGAGGCCCTGGGCTCAATCCCCAGCACTGCCAAAACCAAAACCAAAAACAAAACAAAAAAAAAAACAATACAACAATCCTATGATACTAGGTCAGACAAAAGTGGCTTTTATTTTAATATCCTAACTGGTAGGATAACCCCAATTAAAAAACAAATACAATCAAAGGTATTAGCCCACTACAATGCTATTTAATCCTCACAGAATTTTGTTTCATCAACATATTTATCATAGGTTAGGCACTTAACTAGATCTTTTCCTTTGCTTTTCTTTTTTTGCAGTACTAAAGATTGAATCCAGGAGTGTCCTACCTCTGAGCTACAAATCACCCCTTACTTTTACTATTTTATTCTGAGACAGGGTCTTGAGAAGTTGCCCAGGCAGGTCTTGAACCTGAGATCCTCCTGCCTTAGTCTCCCAAGTCACTGGGATTACAAGTGTACATTACCACACCAGGTTACTAGATTATCTTTTTAGCATCAAAGCAGATGTTCAAGTGATAATCAGTATTTTCTGATAGTGAAAATGAATGGAGTACAGCTTTTTCACATACTTACAACCCTAAAAGTTGTAAGTCCAGTATTTCCCAACCAGGGGACCTTTCATCCTGACCCTAACCCCAGGGATATCTGAAGATGTTCAGAGACATTTTTGATTTTTACAACTTTGGGGGACATGGGGCTCTGTCACTGGCCTCTGGGGAGTGGTCAATGATGCTATTAAACATCCTACAATGCACATGACACCTTCCACAACAAAAAAAGATTATTTGACACAAATGTCAATAGTGCCAAGGTGGAGAAACCCTGCTGGCCTCATCTTTCAGTTAAGAAATCAAAGATTCAGAGATTTTAACTTACTTGCCCAGAGTTATACAGTTGGTAAGTACACAGGGATCTAAAATCATCTCCAATGACACCAAACCAGGGGCACATTCAATTACACATCCAAATATGGTGACTACTTCTGATGAAATTTGTATTATTTCTTATCATTGTCCCCTCTCCTCTGTTTTAGTGTTAGTACTTTAAATTTTATTAGTCAGCATCAAGGGACCTCATCCAGGAAAAAGATCCAGAAGCAATTTCTAAGACTCTCAGGTCAGATTTAAGAATTGCTTTCCCTTTCGTTCCCTAGTATCCAAGCTTCCCAACAGCAACACAACACTGTGATGTGCTTATGTGACTGTGTTCCCTTTAGATTATAAGCTTTTGAAGGTTTGCCTCTTTGCTTTTGTACTCCTAATGACAAGCAAAATAACTTAGCACAGGAACATGTTTCATAATATGTGTTAAACAATAAAACTGGTTAAATTACATAATTTACCCAAGGACACACAGCTACTAAAAGACAGAACAGGACTCAAATCTGTCTCTCAGGTGCTAAAGCCTATAATTGCTATGTCTCAATGAAGCTAAGAATTAAATGTTTACCTTCTCTTTATCTTCCCTGTGAGAATTCTTTGATTGTAAATAGTAGAATGACAAAGAAACTCTCTGATTGTTCTTGAAGAAGCCATAAACATATATTTATGATTTATAAAAGCTTGCAAGGTAGTTAGCATTTAATATATAGTAATCTCTTCCAAATACCAGAACTATAAAGGAGCCAAGGTGTTTTATTTTGTAGTCTCCCTGATTCAACTCTCACTGCATAGCAATTGATGTCATTCTGAGTTGTCAAAGGACTGTGTATACAAACTAAGGAAGAGTCTCTTAGTAAAGTAAGAACTCACTTTAACTTTATAAGCTTTTATTTCTTCACTGTCCCCTTCTCCATCATTGCGGGATTCATGCCAGACTCCTCCTGGATGTCTTTGTTTAGTACAGAGTACTCTTCTAGTAGAGTGTCAAACAAAACTATTCGCTTGTTCTTGAAGAAGCATAAAAATAAGCATTGCTGTGGGAAGAGCGTTTAGATCCTACGGAAAAGACAGTTCAAAGCATGGAATATAATTAAAAAGTTTGGGGTCCCACTGGAGAGACTCCTAGAAAACTGAACTACTATAAGGACATTAACATTTCAAATTGTTTAATAGCTGAAGAAGAACTGTATCAATAAAAACCACCACCAACAGTGGGCTGTTTCCCTACATACTGACCACAAATACTTATATTCATCACAGTTTTATAAGTAATTATAATATCCAACGGTTATGGAATGATTAAATGATGGTAAAACTATGAAATGGAATTTTAAGCAGCCAGAAAAAATTATATTTTCAAAGAATTTTAACAAGAAACAGCTAACCAATGTATTGTGAAATATATAAATGTCACATATAAGATTCCAGTATTGTCAAGAAAAATATATATGTAAATAGAAAAGCACAAGCAATTAAAAAAGATCATGAAGAAACATACTAAATATTGAAGTGTTTTATCACTACCTTCCAGAATTATGGACTTTTGTTTCCTCCCTTTTACCTTTTCTCTCTTTTCTAGGGCTTTAAAATAAGAACACTTGCTTCCATATCAGAAAAACATTAAGGTTATTTTTACAAAGAATAGAAAACATACCTAAATTTTTAACAGTGACTAACAGCAACTAAACTATGGTTAATTTTTAGTTTCTTCTTTATTGTATCCTTTAATTTGCCAAGCATTCTTCAATGTGCCATGAGTATAGTAATTAAGAGGACAGACTTTGGTTCAAATATTGGCTCCGCCACATAAATTTCGGAAACTTTCTCTAAGTTTTAGTTTCCTGTTAATGAAGTGAGGTTAATATCTACCTCATGAGATAGTCATCATCATCGTCGTGTCTTTTTTTTTGTTTGTGTTTGTGGTATCTGGGGATTGCACTCGGTACTTAGTACTGAGGTACATTTCCAGTCCTGGCCCTTTTAATTTTGTATTTTGAGAGAAGGTCTTGTTAAGTTCCTAAGACTGGCTTCAAACTTGTCATCTCCTGCCTCAGTCCCCAAGCTGCTGGGATGATAGGTGCACCACCAAGTCTGGTTATTTTTATTTATACTTATTGAGGTGCTGGGGGTACTTACACATGCTAGGCAAGCACTCTGCCACTGAGCTACATCACTAGCCACATTCCTTTTACTAAATTTTATTCTGAGACAGGGTCTCGATAAGTTGACCAAATTGGCCTCAACTTGAGATACTCTTGCCTCAGCCTCCCAAATAAATGGAATTACAGGTGTGTACCATAGCACCTGGCACTTACATGCCTTTCTTTAAAAGAAGATATGACAGATCTCTTAAAAGAAAATGTGAATTTTGTACCTATTCAATATTTCTAACAAAAAGTACTTGGCAATATGTTTTAGAATATAATAGAGCTTTGATAAATAGTAGTATTTATTTATTTATTCATTTATTCATTTATGCATATTATGTCACTTTTTGGTTTGGTTATCTGGATATTAAAAGTCAAACATATAATCTAATTTGTCAATAATACAGAAAATTAGGCCCTGGAAAACTGTTACTATTCTGAGGTCTCACACTTCTAATCCATCTCCCATTTTCTCTGATCTACTATTTTAATTAGTTTAAAATAATTCTTGGGCTGGGGTTGTAGCTCTGTGGTAGAGCACTTACCTAGCATGTGTGAGGTACCAGGTTCAATCCACAGTACCACATAAAAAAAATAAACAAATAACAGTATTGTGTCCATCTACAACTAAAAATGGTTTTAAAAATACTTTTTAGAAGCTTTCTGAAGTTACTTATGAGAATAGGCAGAAAATTAAACTGAATTAATATTTTAATTTCTCCCCTAGTATAGGTATCTCAAATTGTGTCCAAGGAGTACCTATACCAAAATAACCTACAGGTGCTTTATAGAAATACATACTGGAAACAAAGTCAGAATTTCTATTAGAAGCCAGAAACTTGACTTTTAACAAACTTTTTGGGAAATTCTTCTTTCTCTTTGTTTGTTGTTGTTGTTGTAGTGTGGTACTGAGGATCAAACCTAGGGCCTCACATGTACTTGGTAAGTGCTCTACCACAGAGCTATATCCCAGACCTCCAAGAATTCTTATATTTATTAAAGTTACAAGTTACTATCCTAGATCATAAGTTTTTGTATTGCTGTGCCGGGCATGCAACAGATACTCAATAATGCTTGCTTACTGGATGGATCATACTATCATTTTAAGAATGAAGTAATGTATTTGAGAACTGTGAAAATCAACAGGCAGATAAAAAGGCTGTCTCATCTTTATCAAACTCCTAGCAGCATTTAACACAGGTGACCACTTCCCCCCTGAAAATACTTCTTCCTGGCTTTTTGAGACATCACTTTCTCCTGGTCTTCTTCCTAGTTCAATGGTCTCTCCTGCTCGGCCTCCTGTGCTGGCTGTTCCTCCCCTGCTGACTCTGACCCTGACCCTGACCCCTGGCTGTGGCCCCCTTCTCTCCTCTAAGTGCTCTTATCCACATCCTAAACACCATGCAGGTGTCAGATATTTCCAAATCTATATTCCCAGTCCTGATCTCTCCCTAGAACACCAGACTCATCCAGCTGCCTGTCTGACATCTCTACATGGATGTCAATAGACATAGTTGTTTGTTCTTACATATGCTGTTTTTCCTACCCAATACTGCAATCTCTTTCAGAGTTCAGGGAATTTCACACCGTATAATTCTTATGAGAGATCACTTCTCAATAGAGAAATATGAAAAACAAGTGTTGGCTTCCCCAGCACTACTGGCAACTAGCCCATGCCCTGGCTTAGTCAGTTAGATGCACCCACTGGCAACTCTGAATAGTTAGTAATTACACAAAGAAGAAAGACAATGAAGAGTTAATTACAGGTGCAGTAGCAGGAACATTAGAGGTATAAATACTGAATTCAGTTTTCTGAGGGGGCAACAGCAATGTCCTCCCCAGACTGGTTCTGCAGTATGATTCTGAGTTCCTGGCCTCCCTAGGTAACAATCATTTTCCAAGATTGGTAAATTTCCCTTTCTGGAGATTTTGGGAGCCACCATATGCCTGTTTCAATAAACAAATTTTTCTGCTTAAATCAGCCACAGTTGGTTGCTCTTGCTTATAGACAATGTTTGAAATATATCTCTCTATAATAAGTCATTAGGACTCTGAACTCCCCACAAATCTGGTCTTCTCCCAATTTTTTTTTCCTTCTCAATAAATTACCACTTATCCAATTGCCCCGGCAAAAAAAAATCTACAGTTGGGGTGGGGCTGTGTCTCAGTGGTTGAGCACTTACTTGCCTTGCACGTGTAAGGCACTGGGTTTGATCCTTAGCACCGTATAAATTAGATGAATTAAATAAAGGTATTGTGTCCATCTACACTAAAAATATTTTTAAATATTTTTTTTAAAAATCTACAGTTATCCTCTATATCCTTGTTCTCTTATTTCCCCACACATAAAATTCCATCAACTCTACCTCTAAAACCTGTCCCAAATACATTAATTTCTCTCCATCAATCCTACTATCCTACTCTGTGAAACCATTATTACCTATCTGGACTACAGCAACAACTTCCTAACTACTCTCTCCATTTCCACTCATTCTCTTCCTACAATGTATTCTCCTCATAGCAGCCCAACAGAGTTTAAAAATAAAACCAGATCATCTCATTCTTTCTACCTAAAGCTTTTGATGGCTTTTCCCATTGAACTTAAACTCTAAACTCTTTACCTTGACTACAAGATTTATGTGGTCTGACTCTTGCCTAAGTCTCAAAGTTCATCTGATAACATTGTCCTGTTTTGCTGCAGCCACATTGGACTTTTTTATGTTCCCTAAAGATGGCAAGCTTGAGAAGGTCTTTCCATTGCTCAGTGTGAATGACCTTGGCCTCCTACCTTTAGGTCTCAGCTTAACACTCACTGCTCAGTGAGGTCTTCTTCGATGGCCCAATTTAAGTGTCTCAGAGTTATCCTTCATCACATTACACCAGTAATTTCTCTGCACAGCATTTGCTACTCTTTTTTTTTTTTGTTGTTGTTTGTTAGTGAGCCTTAAACCAGGGGCACTTACCACAGAACTATATCCCAGCCCTTTTTATTTTTATTTTGAGACAGGGTCTTGCTAAGTTGTTTCGTGTCTTCCTAAGTTGTTGGAAACTTGTGATCCTCCTACTTCAGTTTCCTGAGTTGCTGGGGTTATAGGTATGTGCCACCATGCATGGCTATCTGATATTTTTTTAAGAGCAGGATTCTCTGTTTTCACTACAATATCCCTACCAAACTATAATAATCTTTAATGTGTCTTGTATTGTTAAGTAACAATATTTTATTCATTGGAAAATATTTTTGAGGAATGCTACTATTGTTAATGATAATAAAAACACAGGGCAGTTGATGAACAAAGTGCTGTTTGGCAAAAAGGTAAGTTGCCCAAATTCACCCAGGAAATTCATGATATAGCTAGGATTCAAACCTAAGCCTACTGACTCCATAGACTGATTTTAAAAAATGCTACCTCTGTTCTACTTAAATCTTGATTTTCAATAAAACCAGCTTATATCATAACCCTTCAGAAAGCCTTCTCTATTTCATCTAAAATGGAAATAGCATTGATGTGATATCTATATCTACATATCAATTTTATTGATTACCTCTACTGTCATATCATTAAATATTACTTTATGTTACCTGCTCACAACTTAAACAATCAGCAACTCAGGGAGTCCTTCAGTAAAAGCCCTTCAGAGGTTGTTCTACTATACTGATTAGTGTGTTACTAGTTGATTACCTAAAAATGTAGTGATTTTGGAGGTTAAAGAAGTATGAATTGACTTATTCTTCTTCCATTTCCCTTCCATTTCCATTAAGAACTTAAGAGTCTTAAGTTCTTCCAATGTGTCCTTAGTGAGCTGTATGCCTCAGAAGCCAATAAATGTCTGAAACTTTTACACTCGTCTAGTTGTTCATTCTTTCCAGTTGCGGTCATCTTTGTGCTCCCCTCCTTCTATAATTGCTTCTCAGTTTCTACCCCTTCACCTAACATAACTACTTCTCATTAGTGACATTTTTGTTTGTAGCAAGCATTAGCAAACTCTAGCTCACAGACCAAATCCAAGTTGCTGTATTTTTACAAAGTTGTACTAGAATACAGTTATGTTTATGTGCTTATGCATTGTCCTATGGCTTGCTTTTGCACTATAATGGCAGAGATGAATAGTGTAGCACAGATCAATGTAGCCTGCAAAGTCTTAAGTATTTACTATCTAGATTTTTACAGAAATATTTGCCAAACTGTAGTGAAAGCACAACTAAAACCCAGAGGGTGAGGCAATTTGTCTAAGATCCCAGAGCTGGTAAGTTACAGAAGTAAAATCAGTTATATTCATTTATACGGATTTTAATTCATAGATCCTGAAGATCATGGTGTCATACAAAACAGTTTTTCTCTCCATCTTTAGAGACTTTCTTGAGATTTTAGTAGTCTTATGCAAGCAAATGGCTTAACTCTCAAAGGCAATCACCAAAAAAGCGGAGTATAACTAATCTGAATTACCCAAAGGTACTACAGTTTTTGGTAATCTACAGGTTAAACAGAGTCCTCCAGAATACTGGATGATTTGTTGGAGGAAACAAAGCCAATAACAATGGTTTGTTTTATAGCTTCTACCTACTGCTACATGGAATTTGACTATTCAAGAGTCCATCTCAATTACTTAAGGAGCTAAGCAGATAAGAGAAAGTAAATAATCAGTCTAATATACAACATAATAAAAAATAAAAAGGCCTCAAGGATTAGAAACAATACTATAAAGTTCACTAAACACAGCTGTAGGCAAGAACAGGATTTAGCATCAGAACCCCAGTTTTTATCCCTGCACTGTGTCATTAATTCTTAAATATCTTAAACGTCTTACCTTTAAATAACAATCAAAATAACAAATAATAAAAACTAATTCATTTTTTTATTAAACTTTTAGGAATAGAGTATTCAAAACAAATCACTTGAATAAATCCTTACCCTCAGCCAGCCTTACCTTCAACAACATACACCTTAGTCAAAGGAAAGTCAATATTCTTTGCCATTACTTCAATTTCTTGTTTAAGCTTTCCCTCAGGCAGAGGTGTGAATTTGTCAAATAAAGGGGCAATATAATCAGCATAGATTGTGACAAGAACATGAAAAGTAAATGTCAGATTCAGTTATAATGAAACATTACTTCACACCCAAATTGAGAATAGAAACATTCACTCTGGTATTTCCAGATTCAAACAGTCCCAGATAGTAATAGTTTAATATCTGTTTTATTGGAATTAAATCCAAGTAGGAGTCTTATAAAACCTGTCAATTTTACTTAAGAAGATGTTGCTACTAACCGTGACTAAGATCTGGGTGGTGATTAATAGACCACAAATGCACCTGTCAAAACTATCTTGGGAATTGCTGTAACATCATAAGCCAAGCATAAGAAGTAATTCTCTCTTTTAGAGTATTCAAGATACACCTGAAGTCTGTGCTAAACAAACATTACAAGAGATTGTGCGTTTTTACTAGAGCTATCTGTTACCTGGTTGGTTTTTCTGCTAAAATCAATTACCCATAATTCATAATTGTCCACTGTGGTTGAAACAGCACCTGTTTAGGCACTTCAGGAGTATTTCCTCTGCTCTCTTTCCTCTTACTTCAGTTTGCCATATATATAAGTCCACCTCATACCCATTTTCTGATCCTGATCCCACCAGTGGGAAGTAAGCAATGACATCATGTAATTCAGATAAAATAACATCATCATCAGTGAAGCTGAAAACTGACATGATATTTTCTGGGGGCTGTGAACAAACAATTCGATTGTGTTGTATTATTATGTGAAGCAGTAGCATACGGGAAAGAAAAGCTTTTGGGCGATGAGAGAACAAGGAAAGAGAAAGAAGAGAGGAAAGGAAGGAGGTGGCAGTGGGGAGTAAAGAGAAGGAGAGAATGGATACAAGGAAGAAGGAGAAGGGAAGAGGGAAGAAGGAGCAAAGAAGGGAGAGGAGAAGAGAGGCAAAAGAAAGTGAAAGCAGGGGGAGGAGGGCAGAAGAAAGCCGTGTTAAGTGTATGCTTCTTTCTCTAGTCCTCTTAAATCTCTCTTCAAAACATTCATGCTTTTAAGGCCCTGGGGTTTCAGTCAAGAGTCATTAAATTATCACAGTCATCCACTCTGGTGGCAACTCACTAATGCACAACCAGAATTGCCTGGCAACTGGATCATTAAAAGTGACCAATAACTAGCTTCTAAGATCTGTATGAGTCAGTATCAAGAGAAGAAAATGTATAGTCCATCAAATCTTCCATTTATAGACCTCAAAGCAGAAACCAAGGAAAATTTTTTTTTTTTTTTTAGTGTTAGAACCAGGACCTCACACATGCTAGGCAAGCATTCTTCCATTGAGCTCCACTCCCAGCCCTTTTTATATTGAGACAGGGTCTCATTAAGTTGCCCAGGGTAACCTAAAACTTGTGGTCCTCCTATCTCAACATCCCAAGTAGCTAGGATTACAGGGGCGTACTATTGCGCCTGCCCAAGAGAGAAATTTATAGGAGCACCTATTTATATTTCATCTTCTTCTTAAGAACTGTTAACATGCTAGTGAAGATTAAATCACAGTAATATCACCAAGGAACTTTTGTAAAAGAAAATGAAATATTTTACTCACCAGAGAAACAACTAATGTGAACAGCCAGGCATATATAAAAAAATAGTCACCTCCAATTTTAATAATGTAAAGCAGAAGTGAAGACACAGGCAATAAAATACACTGAGTCACAATAAATTTCTTGATTGCATCTTTCATAAAAAAACCTCCAAAGTCTAAAAAGAAAATATCACCACTAGAAACTGAGAAAACTGTTTTGCTTTTTTAAATAGCTAGCAAGTGAATACAACGGACATATTATTAGAGCAATGTTTAAAATGAACATGCAGTGAGACTGTATTGTGACTGACACCAAGCAGTCTAAGATAATAAGTAAATCTCCTGCATTTTACAGCTTAGATAAATTTATTTAAATGCTATTAGTGAAAACACTAAACATTAGTGCTGAAAGAATTATAACAAAACTTTTTTTATATATATTTTTTAGTTGTCAATGGGCCTTTATTTATTTATTTATTTATATGTGGTGCTGGGACTCAAACCCAGTGCCTCACACATGCTAGCAAGTGCTCTACTACTGAGCCACAAACCCCAGCCCCAGGATAGCAAGATTATTTAAACTATGACCTTTATCAAATCTGTAGTTCCTTTTTATCTAAATGAATTCATTCTCTAAAGTAGCACATTATGTTAAAATTATTACCAGCAAAAGACAAAAGTACAGAACATTTTCACATTAAAAAAAAAAAGCCTGTATTTTTATATACCTGATGGTTGAAACCATGTTTTTCTTCTATCACAAATGTATTATAAAGACTCCATGGCAAACCAGTCAATGCACTGAAAGTGTAGCAACAGCAGAAACACCAAGGATTGAATGATCTAAGTATAGGAAAAAAATAATGGCAGTTTTTAATGATGTAATGTAATTCATCCTCCTCACCCCACCGACATGGTACTGGGGACTGAACCCAGGGGGCATTACCTCTGAACTATATTCCCAGTCCTTTTTTTTAAATCATTATTTAGAGACAGGATCTCACTACATTGCTAAGGCTAGTCTTGAAATTGGATCCTTCTTGCTTCAGCCTCTGGAGTAGTAGGGAGTACAGTTCATGTAATTCATTCTTCAAATAAACTACTAGGGAACAAGTCAGTAAATATTTGCTGAGTATTTATTCTATTCCAAGCAGTCTATTTGATCCTATGGTTAATACAAGGACTGAGATATCATTCCTGCCCTCAGAAAAAGTTTAGCTGCAAGGGAAGAAATAAAAGAATAAAACAATTACTCTTTTACTACATAAGCACTATACAAAAATAATCTTAAATCATATAGATAAAATGGTTAAAAGAATTCAGAAAAGAAACAGCAACACATGCTGGTGAATCAAGAAGGGCTTTTCAAAGTTCTTGAGGCTTGAGATGCCTTTCAGGAGAGAGAAATTACTGAGACAGGAAAGGAGAGGAGAGGAGGAGGAATTTAAGCAATTTGCAAAAGTATACAGAGAGAAAACAGCACCCAATATGTGGAAGATGACAAGATGACAAGCCTGGTTGGGATCAGGAAGGGAAACTTAAAATGGAGACTCAAAAAGTTGGACCAGGGTAAATAGGGTAGGGTGAGCCCAGTTTTTCATAAAAAGTCAAAATGCAAAAACTTACCCTCAATAGTTAACTTTTTTTTTTTTTTTTTTTTTGTACCAGGAATTGAACCCAGGGGCACTTTACCCACTGAGCTACATCCCTAGTTCTTTGTTTTAAATTTTGAGACAGGGACTCACTTAGGTGCCCAGGCTGGCTTTGAACTTGCAATTCTGCCTCAGCCTCCTGAGTTGCTGGAATTATAGGCAATTCTGGCTAAACTCATTGTACATTTAAAGATTTTCATAATCTAATGCCAAATGCTTCTTTCCATTACTCCTCTTTATGACCATTTTACTTCTAACAGACAAATGTGACTTACAGTTCACAAAAGTTGATAAAGGAAGTGTGTGACAGGAAAGTTACCCTAGAGAAATTGGAATAGTATACAACCTCCAGCAGCTTTTCTCAGAAAAGTTCTAAACCAACCCAGAAAGGAGAAAATACCTAGGACAGGAGATTCCCCAGGCAATGGGGAGAAAGGGTTTTAACTCATTGCTTCTCAAATGTAACAAGATCTGGCTCTATTCCTGTCAGTGAACACCTCAAGGCCACGGGACACAGAACATTAAAAAGTCCTGCAAACATGACAAGGAGTGACTCAGACTAATACATCTTGAGTAATGGCAAAATGCATCCCTTCTTTGAGATGACCAACTCATTTTCACCTCAAATTCATGTATAGCAAAAGAACTCCAGAGTATTCAAAGTCAATAATACATTATTTGCTAAGAAGGGTCAGGACATGTCTTACTGTCCAAAAATTAAGGATAATGATTATGAGACCCTTGTTGGTAGTTTGGAAAGCAGCAATTTCTGCAAAAAAAACATTGCCTATACCTAGGATAAGCTGAGATCAACCTACTTTTCTTCATTTTTTTTTTTTAATGTAGAAAATGATTTTAGGAAGTGCATGCTGAAAACAGCATGGTACTGGCACCAAAATAGACATGTAGACCAATGGTACAAAATAAAAGACAGAGAGACAAACCCATATAAATATGGTTATCTCATATTAGACAAAGGTGCCAAAAACAAACATTGGAGAAAAGATAGCCTCTTCAACAAATGCTGCTGAGAAAACTGGAAATCCATATGTAACAAAATGAAATTAAACCTTTATCTCTCATCCCGCACAAAAATCAACTCAAAGTGGATCAAAGACTTAGGCACTAGAACAAAGACCCTGTGCCCAACAGAAGAAAAAGTAGGTTCAAACCTTCATCATGTTGGCTTAGGACCTGACTTCCTTAATTGGACTCCTAAAGCACAAGAAGTAAAATTAAGAATCAATAAATGGGATGAATTCAAACTTAAAAGCTTCTTCTCAGCAAAGGAAACAATCAATAACGTGAATAGAGAGCCTACAGAATGGGAGAATATCTTTACCACACGCACCTCAGATAAAGCACAAATTTCCAGGACATATAAAAAACTCAAAAGACTTAACACCAAAAAAACAATAACCCAATCAATAAACGGGCTAAGGAACTGAACAGACACTCAGAGAAGAAGGTACAATGGATCAACAAACATGAAGATGTTCATCTCTTGCAATTAGAGAAATGGATTTCATCTCACTTCAGTCAGAATGGCAATTAATGAGAATATAAGCAATAGTAAGTGTTGACAAGGACGTGGGGCAAATGGATGGAACTAGAGAATATCATGCTAAGTGAAATAAGCCAATCACAAAAAAACAAAAACCGAATGTCTTTTCTGATACGAAGGAGCTGATCCATATTTGGGGGGTTGGGTAGGGAAGAATGAAGGAATTTTGGATTGTGCAGAGGGGAGTGAGGGGGGGGGTGGAGCAGTGGGGATGGGAAGGATGGTAAATGAGAGACATTATTATCCTATATACATGTATGATTGCACTACTGGTGTGACTCGGCACCATGTACAGTCAGAGGAATGAGAAGTTATGCTCCATTTGTGTAAACTGTGTCAAAATGCATTCTACTATCATGTATAACCAATTAGAACAAATTAAAAAATAAAAAGTACATGCTCATTGCTGAATTTTCTTGACATAAAAATTAAAATTGTCAAATTCTCCTCAAAGAAAACTACTTTTGGCATTTTGGTATATAATATACAGACTTTTTATAGATGTAGAATATGTGCATAAAGATGTATGTACAAGGATGCACACCACTATAATTTTAAAAACGGAATCAATCTGAATGTTCATTACTAGGATACTAGTTGTATAAAAAATCTACATGGAACTGGGTATGCTGATGCACACCCATAATCCCAGAGATGCAGGAGGCTGAGGCAGGAGGACTAAGTTCAAGGTCAGCCTCAACAATCTAGGGAGATCCTGTCTCAAAATAAAAAATAAAAGGAACTAGGGATAAGCTCAGTGATAAAGAGTCTCTGGGTTCAATCCCCAGTACCAAAAATAAAAGAAAAGAAGAGAAAAAAAATCTATATGGATATTCACATACATGCTTTTATTTACTCAATGTTGTTTCATACCCTGACTTTTCCATTCAGTAATAAGTTGTATGAAATAATAAAGCAATTGTATTTTTCCCTGTTAGACTGGCAAAAATAAAAAGATAATAAATATACTAAATATTAGCAAGGATCCATGCTAATCCATGTATTTTAATGCTTTATACACCGTGGAAGGCTATAAACCAAAAAAGTCTATAAACCAAAAAGTTGTTTTAGAAGGGAATTTGGCAGCAGTTATCAAAATTTAACTGCACATCGCCTTTAATTAAGTTTATTCCATGAATACTCATATATAATGCATAAAGATTTAGATAAATGATGTGCACTGTAGCATTATTTGTAATAAGGAAAATCTGAAACCAACCAATCAATAGATGAGTAATTAAATAAATGCACATAATGAATACAGGCAGTTCTTGCTTCACATAATAGTCTAAAAGCATAAAAATGACTATGCAAACTCAATCTTTATATTTAATGATCAATATAAAAATTATGATTGTTCTGTCATCTTTAAAAATTTTGGTTGTCATACTGCAAACTGTTACCCCCAGATCTAAATATATAAGAAAAAAATTGGGGGGACTGGGGGGTACCGGGGATTGAACTCAGGGGCACCTGACTATTAAGTCACATCCCCAATCCTATTTTGTATTTTATTTAGAGACAGGATATCACTGAGTTGCTTAGCCCCTCCCTTTTGCTGAGGCTGGCTTTGAACTTTCAATCCTCCTGCCTCAGTCTCCCAAGCTGCTGGACTACAGGTGTGCTCCATCATGGCCTGGCTGGAAATTCTTTTAAAAATAAAATTTTTTAATATACTGTTATTTCAAACATTGGAAATACTGAGGTTTTTTAAAAAACTTTCTTTTTAAAGACTTAAGAGCAGTTTGAACAACACTTGCTTTCTCTTCATGTAATTTATAATATAAAGAACATGTTTTTTCTCTGCCTTGTTGAGTTGTCATACTCCTCTCTTACAACATTTTATAATTTAAACTTTCAGTGTGAAATATCCTTAAGAGGTTCTTTTTTTGTGGGGTGGGTACCAGGGATGGAACCCATGGCACCTAACCACTGAGCCACATCCCAAGCCCTTTTTAAAAAAAATTTAATTTTAAGACTGGGTCTCGGTAGGTTGCTTAGAAACTTACTAAATTGCTGAGGCTGGCTTCCAGCTTGTGATCCTCCTGCCTCAGCCCCCCAAGTCACTGGGATTATAGGAGTGTGTCACTATGCCCAGCTAAAAGGTACTTTAATGCAAGAGGGTATCAGTTATCACTGCCTCTAGCCATCTTCATCCTTTTCATCACAACTATATTCCTGCTGGGGATGTGGCTAAGGGGTAGAGTGTTTGCCTGGCAAGTGCAAGGTCCTGGGTTTGAGCCCCCACACTGCAAAAACAACTATATTCTTCATTTATGTCAGTCAGGTCACCTTCACAAAGTTCCTCTTGTTGCATATCTATCTAGCCTTTAATGATAACAGTGTCAGTAATCCCATGGTCAGTTTTTGTGTCTCTGATACTGGGATAGAACCCAGGGACTCACACAAGCTAGGCAAGCACTCTATCACTAAGCTACATCACAGGCTCTTCGTTGTTTTATAATATAAACACACACACACACACACACACACACACACACACACATATACACACGTCTATATAAATCTCCCAAGTACTGAGTTTGAACCCAGGGGCATGTTTTTGAACCCTTTTAAAATCTTTTCTTTATTTTGTGACAGGGTCTCACTAAGTTGCCCTTGTGATTCTCTTGCCTTGCCTCCTGAGCAGCTGGGATAATAGGCATACACTACCATATGTGGCAGTCAGTTATTTCTTCCATAACTCTATTAATATTAAATTTGAACTTCACTTCCACAGTTATCATTTTTTCTTTTTTTTTTTTTAGGGTAATAGGAGTTGAACACAGACGTGCTCCGTCACTGAGCTACATCCCTAGCCCTTTTTACTTTTAGACAGGTTCTCCCTAAGTTGCCCCAGGGGGCCTTGGATTTGTGATCCTCCTAGCTCAGTCTCCTGAGTGGCTGGGATTACAGTTGTGTACCAATACACCTTGTTTTGTTTTGAGACAGGGTCTCACTATGTTGCTCAGGCTGGCCCTGAATCCCTGGGCTGAAGGGATGCTCAAGTCTCAGCCTCCCATGCAGCTGTGACTACAGGTGTACACCACCACATGTAGCTCAACTATCCATTTTATGGATAATTTTTTATTTCTTTGAATAACTGAATAAAAGATATGCAGTAACCAATAGACTGAAAAAATTGGCATGATTGATCACTGATCACATTAAACAGTTGTTATTTGCATAGTGATTTGAATACTAAACAGCCTGAAGGGCAATTTATACTTCATACAACTACTCACATTATATACTATGGTAGCCAGCCACAGTAGTGCATGCTTGTAATCTCAGCAGCTCAGGAGGCTGAGGCAGGAGGATCACAAGTTCAAAGCCAGCCTCAGTGAAAGTGAGGTGCGAAGCAACTCAGTGAGACCCTGTCTCTAAGTAAAATATAAAATAGGACCAGGGATGTGGCTCAGTGGCCAAGTGCCCCACGCCAAAAAAAATACACTATGGGAACTGAAACTTGAACCATGTTTGCTGAAGGACTGGTGTTCCATTAGTAAACTGGGGTAAATTAAATTTTTATATCAGAACTACACAAGGCAAGAACTGTCAGTACCATGAAGTCATTAAAGAAAACAGAAGTCTATGTAAATTGACAGGAAAAAAAAAACTCTAAAACATTGTTAAATGCAAAAATCATGCTAAGAACATTATATAAAATATGATCCCTTTAAGATAAGGAATACTTTTCATATGCATATGTATTTTAGATTGTGTTCATTCATGCAATAAATATGTTTAATATTTACTCTGTGATTGGCATGGTGTGGCATTAATGATAGAGCAGTATAGAAAATGTATAATGTCTCTGTCTCCTTAGAGCTTAACATTCTTGTCAGGAACACAGATTAAAAAATAAGCAAGTAAATAAAACAAATTAACTGCAGATAGTTGTAAATGTTTTTATTTAAAAAAAAAAAAAAATAGCCAGGTATGGTGGTGCAAGCCAGTAATTCCAGAGCTCAAGAGGCTGAGGCAGGAGGATTGCTAGCCTCAGTAACTTAATGAGGTCCTAAACAACTTAGTGAGACCCTGTCTCAAAATAAAAAGTAAAAAGGACTGGGGATGTGGCTCAGTGGCGAAATGCCCCTGGAATCAAACCCCAGTACAAAAAATAAATAAATAAACAAATAAGGCAGTGAACTTCACTAAAAAGTGACAGAGGGATGCTATTTTAGATGGAATAGTTAAAGAAGGCCTGTCTGAGAAAGTGACATTTAAAATGAAAAGCTCCTTAAATAAGGAGCCAGCCATGTTATTTAAAAGAAACCACCACAAATCATTTCTGAAACAAGGCAGAGAATGTGTAAATAAATTGCCATACCACATATGGCAAATCAGAAAAAGAGACTGCACAGGAAAAGAGGTCTGAAGAGTCTAATTGCTTCAGAAAAGGTATTCAGAAAAGGGACACAGAATGAGCTGTTAAAGCCCAGTATACCTATACATGTAGGAGATTCAGGATTTCAAATACACCATCAGGAAGGAAGTAATATCTGGTAATTTTCAAGTAGAAGTCAGGAAGCAGTGCTGTAGTATCCATTACAGATGAACAGTCTCAGGTTTAACACTTTGCCCAATAACTAGATTTCCTAGAAAAGTGGATGGTCAACTCAAGCAGTTCAATGGAGATTCTAGGAGACAAATTTTCTGTCTTATCTGCTAAAAGTTGGGGACCCAGACTATTTGCTTAGTGTGGGTTCAACAAAATTCATGCTTCTTTTTTAATTGCACAGAGTTGTTTCCCAAGAAGCAGCGGCCTAAACAGAGACTGCATTTTCCAGCTCCCTTGTGTCTGGGTAAGACCAAATGACAGGTTCATCAATGAAATGTGATGGCAAAGGATAGGTATCATTTGGAAGCTAGGGAAAATAAGAAGACGGTACTTCAATCTCTCTAGGACACTGAATGAAAAGTGACTGGGTCCCTAGCTTAGCACATGGAATAAAGTAACCTACTGACTAAAAATACACCTGGCTTTTACATGAGTGAGAAAAAAAACTATTGTGATAAGCCACTGAAATTTTGGAGTTTGTTCCAGTAACCAATATCATCTTAATACATGGGCAGACAAGGATTGTGCAGATAGAGAAGCAAGTCTAATGATGGTGGGAGGCAGAATGTTAACTTTAGTATTAAGTTTGCCAAGCATAAAAAAAGGATTCTGACAAAACATGCTAATGAATAACATACCTCATATTCTGGTCCAAAGCCAGCATAACCACAGAACCGTCCTGAAAGTCTCCAGAGGTAAGGAATTCCTCCAAAGAGAAGAATAAGCTATAAAACAAAGCATACTTTGATTACATGTGAGTAGTACTCAAAACTACCAGGTTCAAGAGCATGTTATAAAGAAAAAAGTACAAAATAATTACAGAAGAAAAAAGACCTACTTCATTCAGGATAAAATATGCATTTAAGAATACAAACCACTGGACATTAAGTTTAGACTATTAAAGTGGTTTTGCCTGTATACTACTATGGGTGAATTGTATGATATGTGAATTATATCTCAGTAAAGCTGTTTAAAAAACAACCAGGTGTTTCATTCACTGGTAGAAGCTAATTAAATCAATCTTATAGAAGAAGAGAATAGAATACTGGAGACTAGGAGGGGATGAGTGGTACCAAATACAGTTAGGAGGAATTAGTCCTACCATAACATGGTAGGGTAACCATACTATAAAACAATTATTATGTATTTTTTAAAATAACTATAAAAGTCCAAAGGTTCCCAGCATAGAAATAATAAATAATCATTATACACTGTATACATAGATCAAATTATAATGCTGTATTCCATAATACATATAAATATTATGTGCCAATTAAAATAACAATAAAAACAGGAGGGATGGGGAAAGATTAGTTAATGAGTTTGAAATTAGACTTAAACCAGAGGAATAAGTTCTTGTATTCTTTTGCATAGTGCAATAATGAGTTTAAAATGATATATATTTTAAAATATCTACAAGAGAGTTTTTTTTTAATGTTCTCATTACAAAAAGAAATGTTTACGGTGACAGGCATGTTAATAATACTTATTTGATCAATATATAATATATACATGTATCAAAACATCATGCTGTATCCTAGAAATATGTACAATATCATGTGTCAACCATAAATCAAATGTTTAAGCTAAATAAATAAAAACTTTTGTAAGAGACCACAATGATAGCTTTATGAATTAGGAATCAAACGTAGAAAGGTTAAATAATTTGTCCCACAGCGAATTAGTGATAGAAATGGAATTTGAATCAGGCTATATGGCTCCATAACTGTCTTTTCCATGAAAGGAAAACAGTTCTTTTCAGTGAGGTCAAAGTTTTCTTTGTATGTTTATTTGTGACAGGGTCTCACTATGTTGCTGGTCTCAAACATGTGGGTTCAGATTTTCCTCTCAGCCTCCGAAGTAGCTGGAACTATGGTTCATGCCACTGTGGCTAACTGAAGTATCAGTACTGACAGAGAAGTGGAAAGACAAGTTCATTTACCAAAATATGGGATAGAATGAGATATCTCTAACTTCTCTGGGTCAGGAAAACCTGAGGTAGGAGTTAGGGATTCATAAGAGTAGGCCCTTTTCTCACTGCCTCCCTTATCTTGCAGATGAAGTGAACAGACATTCACCAAATCACCAGAACATCAGGAATCAACAAACAACTCAGAAGGTGAAAAGAATGCATGCTTAAGAAACTCGACTACTGGAGATAGGGGCTCAGCTCGGTAGTAGAGGTCTTGTCCAGCACCCATGAGGACCTGGGTTCAATCACCAGCAACACATACACACACACACACACCCGCGCCGCCCCCCTCAAAAAAAAACAGTAACTCTACTTCTCACAACAGACAGTAAGTCTGTGGAACTCATTTTGTCAAGAGGAATCAATTTCTTCTTTCTTTGGACAGGACCCCAGAAATGCAATGATCAATTACATGCCTTGGTTTGAAGCACAGTATTTCTATTGATTGATTTAGATATGGATTCTCAGTGTTTGAGAGTTATTTTGGTTTTTTTGTGCGTGTGCTGAGGATTAAACCCAGGATTTTGCACATCCTAAGCACGGGCTCTACCACTGAGCTGGTTTCTACCAAGCTGGTTTGAGGGCTTTTCATATTTCATGGCTATATCTTTCCAATGTGCTTTCCATTTTTTTAAATATTTTTTTTAGTTGTCAATGGACTTTTATTTTTATTCATTTATTTACATGTGGTGCTGAGAATCGAACTCAGTGCCTCCCACAAGCTAGGCAAGTGCTCTACCACTGAGCCACAACCCAGTCTATGTGCTTTCTATTTTATGTATGTATTTATTATTGTGGCACTGGGGACTGAAACCAGGGGTACTCTACCAGTGAGCTATATCCCAAAACCTAAGGTCTCACTAAATAGCCTTGGCTGGCCTTGAACTTGTGATTAAGATGCTGGGATTACAGGTTATATGCCTTTACTTCCAGTTTGTATTTATGAGTAATACAGTGACATGTATTTTTAAGACTACATAAAATGACATCATACTATACTTATTCCACAATTTGCTTTCTGCACTTTATTTTTTTTAGATCCATGGTGATCTTTAAAATTTATTTGGTATTTTTAGCTTGGTTTTTTTTTTTGTGTGTATGTGTTTGTGTATGTGGTGCTGGAAATTGAACCCAGCATCTCAAGCATTTTAGGCAAGTGCTCTACCACTGAGCTACATCTCCAGCCCTTTTTATGTTACTCTGTTTCAAACAGAGTCTGGCTAAGTTGCCCAGGCTGGCCTCAAACTTGTGATCTTCCTGCCTCAGTCTCCCGAGTCACTGGGATTACAAGTGTATACCAGCTTGTTCTCTAAAATTTTTAGATCAAATTATACTTCCATCCACAGCACCTGAGTGGTCCTATTTTCCACAACCTTACCTATACCTTGTACTAGCCACTGTTTCAATTTTTACCAGTATGCTGGGCTAATTTAATATCATAGGTCTCAAGTCTGACTTGTAGTCATAAGCAGCAACAGCAGCAGTATGTATTAGAAATGCAAATTCTTGGGACCCAATGCAGACCTATGGAATCAAACACTGGAAGCTGGAGGGGGGGAGGGGGGGTGGGCGTTCCAGGTGATTCTGATAGACACTAACATTTAAAAATCATTCAAATAAATTGCTGTTTATAGGCTTCCCTATCTCTATGTTCAGGCATTTTCACTTTATAATTATCTCAACCCTGGAAGTAAGTAAACATTGTTCCCAAAAGACATGCTTTGGCACCATTATTTGGCATATGCTCTATTGTTGAACTAATTGACCTGGGTTGTCATTTCTTTTATCCTATTCCCAACACTAATAAATAATGTAGAATTAAGGATTTATAATGCTTTTGGTGAAAGGCTAAAACACCTATATTAAAAGTCCAGCTTTTAGGGCTGGGGAGATAGCTCAGTCGGTAGAGTGCTTGCCTTGCAAGCACAAGGCCCTGGATCGATCCCAGCACCGCAAAAAAAAAAAAAAAAAAAAAAAAAAAAAAAGTCCAGCTTTTAAATAAATATCAAGGGTAGTTTTAATATGAACTTTGAATGATTTATGAATGCATTTGGAAACTGCTGTTACAAATCTTGTTTAATTTACTTTGGGGACTGAAAAACAAAGCACAGGGAACTATAAACTTTCCCTATGTTAATAATCTCACTGAGCACACTCCAGGGAATGTCCTAGGACAAAAACTAATGTTCCTAACAAAAGCAAACCCAGTGCTTTTACACATTATTTCAGTATAGTCTTGAAAAGCAGGCATGGCAGGGAGTGTAATCAAATCTATTTTATAGAGGAGGAAACTGAAACTCAGGTTAAAATAATATCTCTTCCTTCTATTTTATTTTGGGACAGGGTCTGGCTAAATTGCCAAGGCTGGCTTCTGACTTGTGATTCTCCTCCTCTGCCTCACAAGTCACCACTTCTCATTTTAAAGATAGGAAAAATGAGACTACAAAAGGCAAAACTGCTCACACAGAAACATATAGAAATTAGAGAAGTAATAATTTGAACTTTTCTACTCTTCCCTTCTCTACTCCCCAGCCATTCCATTTCTTGATGGGATCTCACTATGCTGGTAAGGCTGGTCTCAAACTCTTTGGGTTCAAGTGATCCTCCTGCTTCAGTCTCTGGTATAGCTAGAACCACAGGCCTACAACACAGCACCTAGCCATTCCATTTCCTCAATGTGGTTTTTACTGACATCTGAGATATTAGGGGAGTCTGTTTTAGAGAGCTAGACAGTCATAAGGTCACTGCTTAATTTTCTCAGGTAAAAAATACTGATTAAAATAAATAGTCTAAATTAATCTTGTTCTCCATGACAAAAAAATACAGATCTATTAATTTTAATCAATGTAAAACAGAAACAAACTTGGTTTAAACAGAACAGTTTCAAAGTAACACCAAATTTGCTTCCTATCCAATGGTAAATGTAGCTACTAACTCCCAGAGATAAATTAGCATATTCATGTTGTCATCCTTAGTTTCAAGAATTTTTAAAAAATTTTTTTAGTTATAGATGGACACAATATCTTTATTTTATTTAATCATTTTATGTGGTGCTGAGGATAGAACCCAGTGTCTCACATGTGTGAGGAAAGTGCTCTACCAGAGTCATAATCCCAACCCAAAAACAGATAAATTTTTTTTTCTTGGTACCGGGGATTGAACTCAGAGGCACTCGAGTCACATCCCCAGCCCTATTTTCTATTTTATTTAGAGACAGGGTCTCACTGAGTTGCTTAGTGCCTCGCTGTTGCTGAGGCTGGCTTTGAACTCTCAATCTTCCTGCCTCAGCCTCCTGAGCCGCTGGGATTACAGGTGTGCACCACCATGCCCAGCTTCAATATAATTTTAAAGACTCAGATCAGCAGACTCAGATCAGCAGAGTTTGAAACCCAGTTGTCTCACTTAATTAAAAGGCAATAATAATGACTATCCTTTCTACTTCATTGTTGTAAACATCAAACAATGAATATAAAAACTGCATGACATGCAAATCATGATGACTACTGTACCCAGCTTTAGCCATCAGTACTGCTTCTAGTTAAGCCACGGCTCACTGCAAGTCTCTTACTTTGTATATATATTCATCCAACCTCTATCATCTCTTAGAAAAAATTGAGCCAATTCTATGATCACCAACCATAATTACCAAGCTACTGCCCTATGTCCTGGAATTCTTTACTAGTGACAATCTTGGAGACTGAAAATGCTTTCTGTGCCAGTTTATCAATGGGGTAAGTCAAAGAACTTCAGGGCTGGGCGGATGGCTCAGTAGTAGAAGCATGCTTAGCATACGCAAGGCCCTGGCCCAGAAGCACCAGGGGTGGGGAAAATATAAAAGAAAAATGAAGCAATCACCAAAAAGGTAGGGGAAAGTGTCTAAATTCACCAGCTTTATTTCCATCTCTCTCTGAAGGCTGAGTTCCTACTAGAGCCCTAACCTAACAGAAAAAAAAGTGAAGATAAGTTAACTAAAAGTCAAATTATAATCCACAATAATGCTACCTTTCCTGGTTTGGCTAGAAGGAATCAAATGCTGGGCTGGGGATGTGGCTCAGTGGTAGAGTTCTTGCCTGGAAAGCGTAAGGCCCTGGGTTCAATTCCCAGTGCCTAAAAGAAAAAAAAACAATACTAATCTTCAATTTCTCAATACCTAAATCAGTCTTTGATTAATAAAAACATAATTAAAAAGTCAATATGAAAAGACTAATTACTAGAAATAGCTGTGTGCCCAAAAAGTCAATGCAATTTTATTTCCAAATCTTTTAATTTTTCTAAAATACCAAATTAGCTGGGTACAGTGGCAGCCAGCCTCAGTTACTTAGCAAGACCTTGTCTCAAAATAAAAATTAAAAAGACTGGGGTGTAGCCCACTGGAAGAGTGCCCTGGGTTAAATTCCTAGTACAAAAAACAAACAAATGAATAAAATACTAAGATTTACCTCTTCAGAATGCCATCTTCCACTATCTTAAGGAAATGAAAGCAGTTCTAGTAAACTGGATCTAACCATGATAGTCTTAATATTTTATGTTTGTCAAGGAAAATTTTGTGACTAGCTAGACAATTTTGTCTTTTGTTTTTGCACTATACTGGGGACTGACCATTGAGTTACATTTCTAGCCATTTTTGAGACAGGATCTCACTAAGTTGTCTGGGCTGACTTGGGATTTTTAATCCTCCTACCTTAGATGCCCAAGTAGCTGGAATTAAAGGTGTGTACCACTGCCCTGACAAGTCTGTCATCATTTTAACAATGCAATATACAGTTTTGTTTCTTTAACTCATGAAACAATTATGGTAGCCAATCTCAGTTATTTTCATAGATAAAGGAATCTTTCTGTTTGTGGAACTAGTGGACCTAAGAGAGTTCTGAAGGAACAATGGTGATGACAAACATAGTATCAGCCAACACTATGGAGCACCTAACAATGGATCAGTTCCCAACTGTAAATATATTACATATATAAGCTCATTTAATCCTCTCAACAATATTATGAGGAACTATTATTAACATACCATTTTAACGAATGAGAAAACTGGAGCACAGAAATGTTGAGTGACTTGCCTGAGGTCACAAAGTTAATGTGATAGAGCTAAGATTCAAACTAAAGTCGCCAGAGTTCAGTTGCTCAGGATCTCTACACCATGCACTTTCAATTATTCTTGACAGAAGAGAAAATCTTTTTCTTTTTTGGTACCAGGGATTGAACCCAGGGGTACTTAACCACTGAGCCACATCCCCAGCCCCCTTTATAAATATATTTTATTTAGAGAAAGGGTCTTGCTGAGTTGCTTAGGGTCTCCCTAAGTTGCTGAGACTGGCTTTGAATTCACCATTCTCCTGCCTCAGCCTCCCAAGTTACTGGGATTACAGGCGTATGCCTCTTTTTATGAATGAAGCACAAATATATACCCATGGTATAAAAACTGATCTGTGATATTAAAATTTCAAGAAGGGGAAATTAGCAAAAAAAAAAATGTGTAATAGAAAGGAAGGGCAATGAAGGGGAGATCATGAAAAAAGGATGGCAAACATTGCTTAATACCACATAGCCCTTCTTTTTTCAGCATGCAGGTAAGACTGGTCCTGTGTTTTGCTAAAATGGTCTCATTCATTATTTCATTGACTAAATATGAGTTTTGTGCTTATTATATATACCAAGCAGTAGGCATAAAATGATAAACAGACCCTAAAGAACACCTTCTTTAAGAAACAGTTTGGGGCTGGGGAGATAGCTCAGTTGGTAGAGTGCTTGCCTTGTAAGCACAAGGCCCTGAGTTCGATCCCCAGCACCCAAAAAAAAAAAAGAAACAGTTTATCAGGGCTGGGGTTGTGGCTCAGTGGTACAGCATTTGCCTAGCATGTGTGAGGCACTGGGTTCGATCTTCAGCACTGCATATAAATAAATGAGCAAAATAAAGGTCCATCAACAACCAAAAAAATTAAAAATTAAAAAAAAAAAAAAGAAACAGTCTACAACTAAACAAGCAAATTTAACACAATGTGATAAGTACTCTGACCCTCTTAAGGTGCAAGGAGTTTCAATGGTTTCTTAGAAGAGATGGTATCTTAGCTGGATTCTAATGGAAGAACAGGGATTAACCAACCACCACTGAGAAGTTGGATATGAAGTAGGAGGAGAATAGCACCTCAGGCAGAGATACCAGCATGAGAAAACATGACAAATCCTAGCAAGTCAACCTGGGTATGAGATGGTCAATAAAGAAAGGGGAAGAAGATTCAAGGGGAAGGAACAGAAAGATGAGGCTCAAGGATCTACAGCCAGATCAAAAATGACCTCATAGATCAAAACTCTGCTTCAGAAAGATTCCTTTGGCTGTAAAGTGGAGGATAGGTTAGAGATTTCAATGTAAAGGTGGGAAGACCAGTGGCGTTCATTACAAGAATAACATACATAGACCTGCAGGTGAAAGTTATCATATTTCAACTGACTATGCAGTTATGTATCTGTGTTTGTTTTGTTTTGTTTGTTTTTTCTCAGCAGTACTGGGTATTGAAACCAGGGGGCTCTACTACTGACCTACATCCCCAGCCCTTTTTATTTTTTATTTTGGGACAGGATCTCCCTAAATAGCCCAGGCTGGCCTCAAACTTGTGATTCTCTGGCTCTGGCATCAGCCTCCTGAGTCACTGGTATTACAGGTGTGCCACCACTCCTAATGTTTCTGATTCCTTTTTTTTTTTTTTTTTTTTTTTTTAATATATTTAGTTGTAGGTGACACAGTACCTTTAATTTATTTTTATGTGGTGCTGAGGATGGAACCTAGGGCCTCACGCATGCTAGGCGAGCGCTCTACCACTAAGCCACATCCCCAGCCCTGTTTCTGATACTTTACTGTGGAGAATTACTATCAATAACAAAGCTATACCACTCCTCAGTATTTTTCCAAAGAATTAATGTTAGCATATTTTAGGCATACATGCATACCCATGTATACAGCAGTTGCAATTCACATAGCCAAATTATGGCACCATCATAGGTGTCCATCTACAGATGAATGCATAAAGAAAATATGGAGCTGGGTATGGTGGCGCATGCCTGTAATCCCAACAGTGCAGAAGGCTGAGACAGGAGAATTGAGAGCTCAAAGCCAGCCTCAGCAAAAGTGAGGCGCTAAGCAAGGGTCAGTGAGACCCTGTCTCTAAATAAAATACAAAAATAGGGCTGGCTCAGGGGTCGAGTGCCCCTGAGTTCAATCCCCAGTACCAATTAAAAAAAAAAAAAAAAAAAAGAAGGAAAATATAACATATGTACACAATATAGAGTTTTATTCAGCTATAAAGAACAAAATGTCATTTGCAGAAGAATGCATGGAACCTAAGAGCATTAGGTTAAGTGAAATAAGCCAAACTCAGAAAGTCAAGGGTCATATGTTTTCTTTTATATGGAAGTTAGGAAAAAAGGAGAATCTCATGAAAACCAAAGAGAAGCTAGTAGAGTAAATAAAGGGGGCCAGGAGAGGAGAAAAGAGAAGGTACTAGGCAAAGAAATTTACCAAATTATGTTATGGGGATATAAGAATGTCATAATGAATCCCACTATTTGTATAATTATAATAAAACACCTGAATTGTACATTTCAAAGGGTAAATTTATAGAAAGTGAATTACATCTCAACAGCTACTGAAATAACAAGTATCAGGTCATGCTTATGACATTAAAGTGTCCCAAGTGGGTAAAAAATAATAACAACAAAGGTTTTTCAAGCATTGTGGGACTGGTAGGCATGGTACCCTCTTTTGTGTCATAAAGATACGAAAATGAAAACAAACATTGCAAAGTATTAAACAATTTGAGAGACTGACTCTCCAAAAGGTAAATTACTCACAGTGCCTTCAACTTCTGAGTAGAGTCCTGACCAGAAGCTGAAAGTACTTTTATCCAGTTGATACAGTCGAGATTTCTCAAATGTTTCAGAATCCATGATCTGTGCTAGCTCTGGTGGTACATGAGTTGTTGTTTTATATATCCTTCTCTGAAATATTAAAAAAAAAAAAACACCTTAACAAAACAGTCAATTTTTTATTACAATAGTAATTTATGATCAAACATTGCATGGTTTATAGCATTAACTTGTCACTTAAGCCTGTAAAGTGTGTTTCACACATACGAAAAGACTGCATTTCACCAAGTACACTAATTACTGAAACAACTGATGCAGGAAGTAAAAACAGAACAAGAGAATATGATTCTAGTTGACTAGATAAATTAAAATTAGGATTATCCTCACACTTCAGTTTACATACGCAAACCAAAGCTTTAACATCACAAGGGTGCCACTCATTCTGGGTATGACATATGTCCTATAATACAGAAGAAAAATTTTGTGGAAAAGAGAAGTAAACATACTAACCACAGTAATAATAGACACTGTGGTTAGTCATTAAATTTGGTCCTAGAAGCCAAATTAAGAGAGATTTAAGGAATCACAGAAACTTACCATGTATCTAAGATCAATTTTCTCATTATGTCCAATTCTAAAAGGTAATTTTGGCCCATGGGACATACCACAAGGAACAGATACAAAAACAAAAAACAAAAAACAAAAAACAAAACCCAGAATCGTCTTCTACAATAGTTTCACAACAAATGCTTTCTCTATATACTGAGTATCAATAACAGTTGAGGGCATTAAAGTATAACTTAGTGGAGGCATTATTGAAGTTGTTCTTCTGACTACTTACTATTAAGTAGTTATTAAGGCTTATTATTAAAGTAAGACAGGCAGATAATCAATGTCTTGCAGTCCAATTTTTTTTTTTTTTTTTTTTTTTTTTTTTTTGCGGTGCTGGGAAATCGAACCCAGGGTCTTGTGCTTGCAAGGCAAGCACTCTACCAGATGAGCTATCTCCCCAGCCCCCTGTCCAATTTTGACATCACATACTATGTGTTTACTTTATGCAAAGGATCTTCTCTAAATCATCAATATTCTGTATTAATGAAGGCATACAAGAGCTATGTTAGCATAGCTATCTATATAGCTTAACACCTAACTTTGAATATAGTGGACTAAAGAGACTGCGATATCACCCAGAAAATGACAGGGAAAAATTAAAAATTTTTTATAGATTCATGCAGAAAGTAAATTGAGAAAAAAATTGCAAAGGAAAGGACTGAAATGCTCAAGAAAGAGTCAGAACAGCTAGAAAGGTTTTTACAACCATCATCATCAGTGACAACACAGAAGATATAAGTAAAGCAATCAACAGTGAGAGACTACAATAAAACTGTCAATTAAACGTTTAAACTCATTTAAAGTTCTTATCTAGCCAGGCACAATGTGCATGCCTGTAATCCCAGGAACTCAGGAGGCTAAGGCAGGGATCATAAGTTCAAGGCCAGTCTGGGCAATTTAGTGAAACCCTGTCTCAAATAAAAAATAAAAAGGACTGGGGATGTAGGTCAATGATGGTAAAGCACCCCTTGGATCAATCCCCAGTACTAAATAAATAAAAATAGAAGTTCATAACTCAGGTGAGGTGATCCATACTTATAATCCCATATACTCGGGAGGTTGAGGCAGGAGGAGCCAAAGTTCCAAGCCAGGCATTTAGCAAGCCTCTGCCTCAAATATTTTTTTAAAAAAGGGCCGAGGATGTAACTCAGTCTTAGAGTTAGAGTTACTGGGTTCAACTGCCAGTAAAAGTTTAGATCTCTAACTCTTCAAGCTGTTTATTATGGTTATCTCTATGGAATTGTTATTAAGTAACTTTTGCCTTCATTTTACTATTTTTTTTTTCAGTGCTAGAGATTGATCCCATGGACTGAGGTATGCTAGCCAAATGCTCTACCACTGAGCTACATCCTCAAACACCCCTCCTTTTTTTTTTTTTTTTTTTTCCTGTTTGTCACTAGGAAATGAATCGAGGGATGCTTTGCCACTGAGCTACATCCACAGTTGTTTTTTTTTTTTAATTTTATTTTGAGACATGGTCCAGTCGCTGGGATTACAGGTGTGCACCATTCTGACTGGCTCCCAAGCCTCCTTTAAAATTTGAGATAGATTCTTAATAAGTTGCCCAGGCTGGCCTCCAATTTTTGATACCCCTGCCTCTGCCTCCAGAGTAGTTGGGACCACAGGTGTGTGCCGCCAGGGTACTATTTAAAATTTTTAAACGAAAATAATGTGGACCCTTTTATGAAAACAATCAAATGTTTTGTTTTTTTTGTTTGTTTTTTGTTTTTGGCAAAACATATGTACTTTAAGGCGATTAAAAAGAAAAAGGAGAGTGCAAGTCCTTGGAAGGATTGCAACATCTTTATTTTCAGAAAATGGTTTCCTAATCCTGTGGTTGAGCATGATAGATAACACGAATGTCATGGGGAAATTGTGATTCTAATATGTTAGCAGCTTCCTCTAGGAGGCTTACACAAAGATAAAGGAGTGAGTCTGGACCCAAAGATCCTAAGAGACTGTGAAGCAAGCATAAGCTCACACTTGAAGGCTGGCCTTTTCTTTCTTAAGGCCCAACAAGCTTGGGTCTCACGAAAACTTCCCGGAGGTACCAAGAACCCCTTAAAGCCACAGTCCGCCATAGGGCCAAGTTAGAAGGCCCAGCAAGGGCTAGGGTCAAACTGGTGCTGGGACCGGAGCAAAATCAAGGGCTAGGGTCCATTCCGAGGCTGACGGGTGTTGGGGTCAGGTGGGCCCTGTCTAGGCTCACCTGCCGCTGTGCTAGGAAGGTCTCCCAAAGATACACTGTCCAGGAAAAAAGCAACACCGCCCAGAAGATACGCTTCTCGGCCGGCATCTCCCACATCGCGTCCAGCGACGCCCACATCCCCATGGCCACCGGGTTCCACCAGATCCTTCAGCGTGCACCGGTGCCACACCGACACCCGTCCTCTCAGAGCGTCTCCGCGGTGCCACAGCGATATCGGTCCCTTCCGAGTGCCTCTACACAGACACCCGCCCCATGCCAGCCCCACCGCGCTGCGGGCAGTGTCACAAAAACACTCTTCCCCTTGCCGACACCCGCTAGGGATTCCTACTTTATGGTAGAAAAGGACCAGCCCCACCTTCCTCACTTCCGGCCCAAGCGGGCGGGAGCCCAGACGCAGAGTTTCCGGCCCCGGCTCAGCGGCGTTGCACCAACTTCCTTCCCCCGCCTCTAGACGTTGGGTTGCTGCCCAGGGTTCTGGCTCTCTTCCTGGGCCTTGTAGAGCGGCCAAGGGCGGAGCTTTCAAACCTCCCGAGGGGCGGTTCCTTTAGGTCTTTTGGGGCTTTGGTGCCCAGAATGGGCTGCGGCATATGCTGTGTTTTCCTGGGATAGGACGAGCGACTGGTATTCAGGGTTTAGCGGTCGCCAACCCTTGAGCCACCATCCCCGCCCTGAGGTGGCTGGGAAGAATGGGAGAGTACTGTAGATTTCCCAGACTCTAAAAATCTCTCCTCTAGATTCGTGCTGTCACACTGCGGTAGGTGCAGCCGTGGGATATCAAAAAAACGAGGCGAGGCATTGCACATGGACTGTTTTGGCCTTTTTGGGGTGTTCTGACTTAAGTTATATTAGTGATGAGAATGACAGTAGCAATGAGAATTTCATTTACAGATCTATGTCATCCACCCCAAGTGTACCCGGAAGTGGCAAGTGTGTCCGGGAGCAAGGCAAGAATAGCGTGAGTTAGAAATTCCTGCAATGAAAGGCCTGTTCTTCATCTAGAGGACAAACTGTGCTCAAGCCTCAGTGCCATTTCCGTTTTCGGATTCAAAAGTGAAATGTGTCACACCTGTTCACACTTTTATTTCACTGAAAAGAGAAGTCAGAATTTGATCAAAGTAAATCTGATGGTTAATTGGTTCTATAGACTGGTGTTGCTAAGTTACTAATTCTTTTAACGATAATTAAGCTAAATCTGTATTTAAATTACAGTGATACTGCGCCAGGGCGCACTATTGTAATTCCAACGACTCTGGAGGCTGAGGCAGGAGAATCCAAGCCAGCCTCAGCAATTTAGCGAGACTCCATCTGGAATTTAAAACAACAACAAAAATAGTAAATGGCTCTAATAACAGACTAGCAAATTATTTTGTAGGTAAGATGTTCTCCGGTTCTTTGTATTCAACAAAATAATGGTTAACCTAATTGAATTGTCAGCTGATGAATATTACTTTTGATTCTTGTACTATACCTCAGAGAGAAGCCCCCAAATTGATTAACATTACCTAAACAAAACCACTAGCTTTTCATCTACTTATTTGAATATTTCTTAGCATTGCATTTATTAAAACAAAAAAGGAATAGAATTGAAACTGAACCCTGTTGATTTAGCAGTAAGAAATACTCATCTAAGTGCATTAATTAAGCGATAGGAAAGCCCCATCAATCTCAGGACTTTCTATGTGCTAGGCAAGCCCTCTTCCCAACTGAGCTTCCCCTTTCCCAGCCTTAAGAAAAGCATTCTATAGAATTGTACCACTTATGTTTCTGTATTATCAAAATTTGTCATTGTGTTGTTTTGACTAGCTATATACTAAACAATTGCAATGATTAATGCAGAAGAATTTTTTTCTAATACATAGAACCATAAGTTACAGCAAATTGTTAAAATTTACTTTCCTGCATATTTTATTGCAAAGATGTGATCAATAAAGGTTTTTAGACATAATTACAAACTAATTAATTTACATTTGGATAACATGGCAGAGGAGAACCTAAATATTAGTTGGAGATGATAAAGGAACAATGTAAGACTGTTTCGCCTGCTGGAGAGGGGCCACATTGCCTCATTTGTCTTATCTCCAAAGCTTCTAACTCAAATTTTCCCCTTACTTTACCCCAAAAGACATTTCTAACTCGTGAGTGGCCTGCATTCTCCCCTGAATATGTATTCCTTGCTTTACTAAATAAATTTCTCTGCCTACTGGGATAGGGTGGAGAGAATGATGTTGAAAAGCTCATTAATGTATTTTTTTAATGGATGAGGGTGTTTATTCAATTGTTATACATACTGTTGGATGCATCATAAAAAGCGATTTAACCGTTTTTAAATGTCAGTATTTATAATTTGCTAGAATTACATTCTTGCCAACTATTTAAAATTAAGTTGAACACTTTTAGATGGGAGCATAAACATCAAAATATTCTCTTCTAGGGTCATCATTGCTATGCCCTCTTTACCTCTTCTTGCCCTTATCTGTGAGTCCAAAGCCTCACAGAAATCTGTCACTCAAACTTTTGACTGAGAGCACAAGTTTAGGGTCAAGCTGCTTGAGTGCCAGGCATAGCCATATCCAATAATTAGTAAGTTACTTAATCTCTCTGCATCAGTTCTTCATCGGTACCTCACCTCCTCATTGTAGGATCAAATGAGAAAATTCATGTAAAGCTGTAAGCAATGTACATGACAAATAAGTACCCAGTAAAGGCTAGCTACTAGCTCTTCATACTAGGGAGAATGGCATCATAGACAGGATCTATCTCCATGTCCAAAGAGAGAGAAACAAGAAGATGGTATGAAGTTTCAAAAAGCCAAAACTGACTGAAGTTCATTCATTCAAGAAATAATATCTGCAAAATACCAGATACTGCTAGGTTCTGGGGTGAACCAAAGCCCATCCTTCCCTGGAACTTATATTCTTAGTGGGCAAGGATAGATGGAGTGAGAGATGAGAAGCAAATATGTCACAGTAAAAGTGGAGGTGGTGGTAAGTGCTATGAAGAAAAAGATGGGAAAGGGGAATAGAGTATATTGGTGTGAGGGGCACTAGTTTACATAAGATGGTCAAGGGAGGCCTTTAATATTGACCAACAGTTGATCACAGACCCCCCTCCAAAAAAAAACTTGGGTAATGGGGAAAATGTCAATCAGAGTGAACATTAAGTGCTAAGACCTTGAAGTTTGACAATGTTTAACCCATCTGAAGACTGGTAAGAGGGTAAGGAGGAAGGGAAATGCACAATCTCCTAGTTAGAACCTTTTACTCAGAATGAAAAATAAGCCATTGGAGAGTTTTGAGAAGTGATATCCCTCTGACTACTGTGCAGAGGATAAATGTAATAAGGACACAGATGGAAGCTGGGGTCCAGTTAGGCCATTTCAAGAACTCAGGTGAGGTCTGAGGGTGTAGTTCAGTAGTAGAGCCTGTGCTTCCTATGTACAAGGCCTGGGCCCAATCCCCAGCACCACACACACGTAAAAGTATCCAAGTGAAAGAGGATGACTAGGACTAGTGTGGTAGCAGTGGATAGAAAAGTGAGTTACAGAAAGTGAATAACTATGTATTCACTTTACAGAAAGCACCAACAGACTGGAATCTACAAAGAGGAGCTTCATGGTTGGGGATATAGCTGAGTTGGTAAGGGTGTTTGCCTCGAGAGCATCAAGGCCCTGGGTTCAATCCCCAGCACACACACACACACACACACACACACAAGAACCAAAAAAGAAAAGAAAAAACCAGGAGTTTCGAAGTATTATCAACTTTTTACTCCAAAATCTGGGTCCTTTTTCCCTCCCAGAATTGTAGAACTAATAATAAGACTGAGCACCACTTGAACATTGAAGGAAACTTTTATTCTTGGCCAAGAATAAAACTTCCCACCCCTTGGGAGTTAGGAGGATATATATATAGAGAGTAAAGGAAGTGAAACTAATAAAAGGGAGGAATATTCATGTCTTTTATTAAAATGAAGTTAGAGATTTGTTTAGCCATCTGAGACCGCACCAGTTTCAACTAGCCCAGCTGAAGAACTCTCAGTCTTCAGACATCCTGTTCTCAAAGGTAAGCAAGATTAAAGCCAGCATGGTGGGACACACCTATAATACCAGCTACTCAGGAGAATGAGATTGATGATTGCAAATTCATGGCCAGACTCAGCAATTTAGTGAGATGCTGTCTTGTTATGGTTTATATATTAGGTGTCCCCCAAAAGCTCACGTGTGAGACAATTAAAGAAAGTTTACAGGTGAAATGATTGGTTCACAAGATCATTAATCTAATCAGCACATTAAACCCCTGATAGGGATTAACTGAGTGAAAACTATAGGCAAGTAGTGTGTGACTAGAGGATGTGGATCCCTGGGGACCCGTGCCTTTGGGGTACATATTTTACCCCTAAAGAGTGGAGCGGGTCCTTCTACTTTTTTGTTCCATGTCCTGAGTTGTTTTCCTGTTCCACACTTTTAGCCATGATATTCTGCCTCACTTGGGCCCAAAGCAATGAAATCAACCATTTGAAACCTCTGAAACTGTGAGCCCCAAATAAATTTTCCTCCTCTAAAATTGTTCTTGTCAGATCTCTTGGTCACAGTGGCAAAAAAGCTGACTAAAACAGCACTCATGGGTTAAAGAGGGGAAAAGAAAAAAGAAAGAATAGGGTGGGAGAAAAATTCAACTAAGATACCTACCCAGTGAAAGACCAGGGCAGGATAAAATAAAACAAAACAAAACAGGCTGTTAATAGGATCATTGCCAACCAGAGAAAGGTTTGAATTTGGAGAATAAGAATTTTCCTCCATAAAGTGGTAGACACTGCTCTAGGGGTAGTTCATTGATCTAACCTAAATGATAAAATAGCTCTCAAACTCTTCAACTATCTTGCCTTGATTCTCTGATTCCTATTAATTGAATGAATGCTTGGTATCAATTTCCTATGTCTATGGTATGAATCAATCCCTCCCTCTCCCTTTCTCTCTCTCTTTCACACACACACACACACACACACACACACACACACACACACACACCTTTCTGAGGAGCTGAAAGCAAGGAGTGAGGTGACCCCATCAGTTTCTATCACACTGTGACAGTCTAACAGGAGCAGCTAGTCTGTTTTATCTTTTGTATCTAGCTTATTCTACTTTGTTTACCACATGGGCGTCTAAATCTACATTACTCCCTGTTAAAAGACCTATAATGATATATTTATGACAGTCCAAAACCCAAACTATATTTTCATCATAAGGGTCTCTCCAGAGGCAAAGGAGACAAGACCTCTACTTGGACCTTCCAGGCTCTTGACATTTTACAGGAAAGAATTTAAGGATACTTCAGATTTTAACAAAGAGGAGGAATCAATAGAAAGTGAAAGGTGAAGGTACACATTCTCGGAGCAGAATGAAGGCTATCTTTAGAGTGAGAAGTGCTTTGTGAAGGGTGGCACGGGAAGGCGTGGGATAGCAACATCAGCCTGGTGAACTCAGTTCTTTGAAGATCTATAGAAGTTGATGGTTATCTCATCTCCCAGGATCTTCAATGACATTGTCTCTTCTATCTGGATGATGTTTGGAATGTGTCTACATTATTGGTTTCTTTAAATACATCTCCTTTGCTTTATCTAATCCAAAAATACATTGTGTAGACTAATAGTGTACTTAAACTCTGATTAAAATGAGGCAATTTTCATAGATAAATTAATTTATAATGACTCTAAAATTTGTAGTTCTCTTAGAAATTTGGGAGTGATAAGCCTGGAGGAAAAAAACAGATCAGGGAAGTAAGTCTGCCTGTGGGTTTTTAGACTTACAGCTGATGTCTCTTTTTCTTCCCCTTTTGTCTTCTTTCTGCCTATCTTTATTCCTCTTTTCTACCTCAGGACGGTATGACCTTAAAGGTCCTTCAATACGGATATCAGTCTAGTTACTATCAAGGCCTTTTTTATAGATTAGCATGACACTCCATACAGCAGCACAGTAACAAACCTCTCATCTAAACTGTTGGATAATGCATGTTGTCAACTTGCTTGTTCAGTTTACCATATCATGAATTAAAGCTGATTTGAAGCTGAGGTTAGAATTTGCCTGAACCCAAAATCATAATGTAACTCTGAAAATAGTGCATCAGCCAGTCGAAATTCTCCTTGTTTCCTAAGTGAGCCATCCTATTTCTTATATACACCAATGATGATCCCCAGGAGAACTATTTTCCATTTCATTGCTATGTAATCCTTTATGGGACACCTCAATGTCACTTCCTCTGCAAATCCTTTTCTGGCCCTACCCTACATTCACCCACTGGTTCTTGCACTTGTACATTGTAAAGCCAAGTCTCATCTTACACAGAGGTTGCATTTTAACATCAGGGCACTAGGCAGGAATTATGGTCAAAATTACCCTTGGAAATCCTTTTAGGAAGAAGACTGCTATATTGTTCTCTGTTGATTAGCAGAAACAGTTTTTCTCCAACATGGCAACAATTACTTTATTTGCACACCAAATGAAATACTTGAGATGCCAGATAGTTATAAAGTGTCTCAAATGACCATGATCACATTTATAGTACCAAAATTAAACAGTTTGTAAAATCTGAGCCCTGCTAGAGAACCACCTACTGCCATCTCCTCAGTAGGACCCTCACTATCTGTCTCCTCCTCTCCTCCCTCAACAGAGCACACATTCATTGTGTGCAATGTTTCCCTGCCAAGCTGGAGTCACATAATTTCAAGATGATACAGCCCCACTGTACTATAATTTCTTGTTCTGACCTTGCCTGTCCCTTTGACCAGGCAATGCTCCTGAAGCACTCAGGACTAATCTCCAGGATTCTCACAATGCTTAACACAGAGTAGGTATCAGCAAAAGTCATAAAATTAGTTTCACCCTTGATCACTGTTACGTTTTGGATGTGACGTCTCCTCCAAAAGCTCATGGGTGAAACAATGCAAGAACATTCAGAGGTAAAATGATTGGGTTATAAGAGCCTTCACCCAATCAGTGAATTAATCCCCTGATAGAGATTAACTGGTAATTGAGGTGGTACTTGAGGTGGGTAGGGTGTGGCCAGAAGAGACAGGCCATTGTGGGGAGGTGCCTTTGGGGTATATATTTGATGAGCTAAGCTTAGTCTTTGATGTCTGATCATCATGTGAGCTGCTTCCCTCTGTCGCGGTCTTCTGCCATGATGTCCTGCCTTACCTCCTGCCCTGATGGAACTGGCTGTCTACAGACTGAGACCTTTGAAAACTGTGAGCCCCCAATAAACTTTTCATCTAAATGTTGTCAGATCTATTAGAGTAGTGAAAAGCTGACTAAAACACTCACCTTTGAGTAATTAATGCAGGAATCTCATGGGACTGCATATTTTTTCTTATGCCAAACCACAGCACAGGCCAGCCTATGTCTTCAGAACAGTCCACAGCACAGCACCTCAATACTTCGGTCCCACCTCTTAGCAGGATCCTAAGGCAGTAGCTCTGACCACCTCCCTTCTTTTCCTCAACCCATTTCCATTCCTTTCCTACATAACTGCTTATGGTCTTCAGCCTGACAAGTAGCACTACAATCCCAACTCCTCCACACACACACACTGGAAATTGCATGGTAGGTAAGTATTCTACCGTGAAGCCTCACCCTAAGAGACATTTTTTAACTATCTGCATACTCCATCTTACCCTACTATACACACAAGTAGAAGCTGGACACTATTGAATAGAGAGTCAGTTCTTGCAGGATAATTTCAATCTAGTTCTCTATCTTTATTGATAACACCACTGCACACATGAGGGAAACAGTGTTTTCTGGAAAAGACTGGAGTTCATCACATTTCAGATGTGGAAGTAAACCCTGATGTGGGCAAGGGACTCTGGCAGTCGGAGCAGCTACAGTAGGGCTCAGAGGAGCAATCTCTCTTCGTGGCAGGTTTTTGGGCAAGGATCATCCCTTCCAGGTCCTTCACTTTGTTTTCCACCATCTGAAGTTTTTTCAGAATTTTCTCTTGCAGACCCAAGGACAGGAAGAAATTACTACTGTTTTGATTCTGACCATTCCCATCTGGGTTGGCTAGCAAAGCTTGAAAAAAATCTGAGCCCTTCTTGTAAAGCTGGTAGAGTGTGATTACAAACAGCAACACTCTCTAAAACAAAACAACAGAATTTGAGTGTTATTTGTTCATTCAAGTGAAATGCCAGTTTACTATACATGCAAAAGATCTAATAGTAACAGTAATACCTCATTTCTATGCCAAACTTTCCTTTAACAGAACATTTTCATATTTATTAATCTTTTTCATATTATTACAAACTGAAGTGGTAGGCAGTTTTTCAGACCACTATACTTTGGAAGTATTTTTTTGCATTTAATGAATAAACCAGGTGCGGTGGTGCTCACTATAATCCCAGCTACTTGGGAGGCTAAGGCAGGAGGGTTGCAAGTTCAAAGCCAGTCTCAGCAACTAAGTGTGACTCTAAGCAGTTTAGGGAGAACCTGCCTCAAAATAAAAAAATAAAGGGCTGGGAATGTGGCTCAGTGGGTAAGCATTCAGGGTTTAATCCCCAGTACCAAACTAAATAAGGGCGGCTAGGGGTGTAATTCAGTAGAAGGCTTGCCTAGCACCTGTGAGGCCCTGGGTTCAATTCCCAGTACCAAAAAAAAAAAAAAAAAAAAAAAAAAAAAAAAAAAAAAAAATTGTAGTAATATTATTATTTGCTGAATCTGCCACATGCTGGACTCTGTGCTAGAAGTTATATTGCCTATTTTCTGCATGACCTATTTATGCAGAAAAAAAAAAGAAAAAAGGAACCGTATACCATTAGATATCTTTAAGTTTGGATCCTGTCATTGTCCAAGGTCCATATTGGAAGTGGTAGAACCAGGACTAAAATCCAGGAATTCTCACTTCCAAGAATAGTGGTCTGAAAAACTAGATTTTCTGGTCATAAAAAATTGTTTTAATATGCTAAGACAGATTCCTGCTGGGATAGGAATAAAACCAATTGCCTCATTTAAAATAATGAGCCCTGCTTATTGAGTATGCATATGCTAAGTTTTAATCCTCACAACAATTCTGTGAGGGAAGTACTGCTAGTTAGCCCATCTTACAGATAAGGACACTGGTGCTTAGAGTTTAAGTGATTTCTCTCAGGTCACAGAGCAAGTGAATCAATAGAAATTTAGGCCTAAGCAGTTTGAGTCCAGAGCCCACACCATTAACTGTTCTGTAATAGCACTACCACCCCCTGCTTTTTTAAAAAGCATGTGTCTGAAGGCCTACAAGCTCATTCTTCTGATTGAGCTAAACCCAGAATTAGACTGTTTCCTTTTGTTCCCTCTCTTCCTTCTTTCCAGTTGAACCCAGGGGTGCTTTATCAGTGAGCTACATTTCTAGCCCTTTTTATTTTATTTTTTGAGACAGGGTCTAAGTTGCTGAGGCTATTCTTTTTTTTTTTTTTTGAGGCTATTCTTGCAAATTTACAATCCTCCTGCTTCAGTCTCTGGAGTTGCTGGGATTATTAGCATATACCACTGTGTGTTAAGTTTGTTTTCTTACCTGACATTCTCCTATTAACTGTGTGTACACATATGTATAATATATACATACACCCTATTCATATATGTGTACACACATGCTCTTTTCTGTTGAAGATCAGTTGGATTGCATTAAATGATATTTTGGAGAACTTAATTTGGAATACTAAAAAATTGAGTTCAAATCCCAGCTTTGCCAGCTCTAACAACATGAACTTGGGCAGGTGATACCCACGTTACCTCACTTACAAAATGGAGATGATAATCCCTGACCTGCCTACTATGCAGTGTTTTGAGAGGTTGCTGGACCTGGTGCTATATATTTGTAAATCCCAGCTACTCAGGAGGCGGAGGCAGGAGGATTCCAAGTTTTGGGCGAACCTTGGCAACTTAGTGAGATTCTACATCAGATAGATGATAGAGATTAAGGGCTAGGATGTAGCTCAGTGGTAGAATATCCTGGGTTCAATCCCCAGAACTGCAATAAATAAGTGAATGCTACAAAATAATCCAGTAATAACTTCTGCATTTATCAAGTAAATCACTATTTAAGAAAGTCCTCTTTAGGGTTGGGGCTGTAGCTCAGTGGCAGAGCACTTGCCTAGCATGTGTGAGGCACTGGGTTTGATCCTTAGTGCTGCACAAAAATAAATAAAATAAAGCCATCTAAAATAAAAGTCATCTATAACTACAAAAAAATTAAGTCCCCTTTAAATCCTCTCTTTTTATTTCTACTGAACCTCAATGCACCTCAGTTTCCTCATTTGTCATGTGAAAATAACCTCGATCCATTTCACATTAGCTACTGGGATTCCCAAAACACTTTGACTATATTATTAACAAGCAATTATTATTAATAATCAAACCAAAGAAAGTAAAATCCTGAATGTTTCTCACAATCCCAAAGAGCCCCTATATATGGATGGAGGCTTATTTTGTTAAAATATAATAATGAAAACATTGTGATGACTTTACATGCTTCCTATCAGTTAAAGAACATGTCACAGTAAGAACAGAAATACCCAAGATCCTGGTTATTCTACAATGCTTATTCTATAAACATAATAGTCACTCAAAGATGAATAAGTGATCAAATAAGTTTTGGGGTAAGGTTATGAATTTGGTCTATTTTATCATAGCAGACAAACAAAAGGTCATTGTAGAAAAGAGTATTCTTATGCTCAAAACCCAGTGGTGGAGGTTTTCCAGGATAACTTATTTTCTACCAGCTTGAGACATGGGTTCACCCTTGATCATCTGCATGTTCTTAAAGCTAGGTGGCAGCAACATGGGAGAAACAATCAAAATTCAATTTATAACTATTTAAATTTCTCTGTAACAAAAGAGTACAACCTGAATTGACCGAACACATTCGTTTCCATAAGACAAATAATCCTATTGCCAACAAAATTAAAAAGCAAATCCCCAGGAGATTTGCACAGCCGGAGCAAGATTATCTATTAGCCCCAAATTCGTTTGCTGAGGAACATTAGTCTCTCCCAGAAAAGTTGCTTGCAGCCAATTCCATATTGTGCGGAGAGAGACAGAATCTAAGAGGTTGTCCCAGGTAGAAGGTGAAGGTGAAGATGGTGTCATTTTAATACAGCTCCAGGAACTACATGTGCAGAGGCTTCAGGAATCTAGACATGAGTTAGGGAGAGTGGTCTGGGAGCCCAAGTGTTCTGGAGCCATTATGAGTTGTACTTTGTGATGTCACTGTTCCATAGTTCGGATCATTCTCACTCAAAATCAACCAAGCACTAGCCTGTTTTCAGTTCATTCACTGTGCTTTCTCTGATCTTTGGCTAGTCACAGCACTTTCCGATATAATTTTCTGCAATGATGAAAGTTTTATATCTGCCTTGCCCAATGTGGTAGCCACCCATCACTTGTAACATGGGTAGTGGCCAGGTGTGGAGGCATTCACAAGGGGCTGTAATCCCAGTCACTTGGGAGGTTGAGACAGGATTGTAAATTCCAGGCCTGCCTCAGGAACTCTGTCTGCTTAAAATAAATGAAAATACTGTTAATGCAGCTCAGTGTAAAGTGTCCCCTGGGTTCAATCCCCAGTACACATACATAAATGTGGGTTGTGTTGCAGAGGCTCTAAATCTTACATTTTAGTTTTAATTAAATTTAAATTTCTACATGGAGCTCATGGCTAGTCTATTGGATAGTGTAGATGTAGAACATTTCCAACAATTCCTTGAAATGTACAGCAGTTATTTTTCACATGATGTGAGCAAATTGGAAATGTGAGAAGATTTAGAAAGGTCTTTCTTTAAAAGTGAGTAGTTTACTTGGTAAATGTGGAAGCCTGTACTATTGGATCATTTTGCAGTTTTCCATTCTTTTCAAGTCACTATAATTTAGAAATTGTGATCTTTAAGAAGGGTTTTCATATATTTGAGCCCTATTTACAAATGGGGATTCCACGTTCTTCACAAGATTTGTATTAGGAACAAATAGTATAATTTTATAAAACATTTTGTTAAGCAGTAGCATACTGTACTGTAACCTGCATGGTGTGTTATCAAATCAATGGTTTACTGACTAGTACCTATCAACTCAGCAAGGTGGTGGGAAGACATTAAATGGATGTCCTGTTCCCAGAAAGCTTTCATGAAAAAGTAGTTCATACATGAATATATAACCTAAATTGTTAGATCAGAGTACAAAGACAGAATCCAAAAAAGTTTGCAACAAGAAGGAGCGCAGGGGCTGGGGAGATAGCTCAGTTGGTAGAGTGCTTGCCTTGTAAGCACAAGGCCCTGAGTTCGATCCCCAGCACCCCCCCCAAAAAAAAAAAAGGAGCACAAAGATCAGTTATAACAAATTAAAAAAAAATATTGACACATGAGTTGGAGACATAGATACCATAGGCTTTAATTTGTTCATTCTAGTTGAGAGAAAGAACAGGAATAGAGGAGCTCTGGAACCTGTTTGAGTTAGCAGAGGCGTATAAGATGCTGTTGGAGATGGAGTGCTTTTGTCAGAAAGAAATGATCGACTGATTTAAGAATGACTGCTATTAATGTTAAACCCACAGTCCACTAGCAACTGAAAGTCACCAGAATCCTTTCTAGCAAGGAATAAAAATCAAAAAGACTTAAGAGTATGTCTGTAACAAGTCAAATGCAGTTCAGAAAATATTAAAGAATGGTATCCAGAAACCTTTTGGATAAAGATGGGATTATAACAACTGAAATATTTCCCAAGATTCCCTCTATTAGATTAGATAAGCACCTTACACTTCCAACAGTTACATCCAATTGTGCAATTTGGGGCTTAACAGTCATCTTCCCCATCTTCCCTACTGTAAGGAACCATATATCCATTTTATTGACTAATATATCTCTAATGCTTGGCATAGTAGGCATTCAAACATTTTTAAGTGAATGTAAATATATTCATAGGAAAAACTGTTCATTCATCAAGTGGTTATTGTACTTTACTATTTGTTTAGACAGAAGCATTATAGAGTAGATGTTAAGATAAGCCTTGGGAACTGAGGATGAAGCTCAGTGGTAGCACGCTTGCCTAACATGCATGAGACCCTGGGTTCAATCCCCAGCACCATCCCCGAAACCCTGCAAAGAAATGCCTTTGAGTGTGATGGATCTGAATTTGTTTTTTTTTGTTTTTGTTTTTGTTTTTTTTGCTAACTTGGGCAAGTTATTTAACCTAAGGCTCAATATCTTCATTTGCAAAACGACAATAATTCCTTTCTTGCAGAGCTATAATGAGGATTCCATAATTTGTGTGAAAAGAATCATGTTACACATATAGGTAAGGACTACTATTTATAGTGACATTTATGACTAAATAAAAGGTATGGTAAGCCCCTAAAGCATTGTCTCAGAGAAAATTCGGTCCAAAAAAACCATTTAGTTTTTTACTTCTCTTCGACTCATGAACACTGTTAACAATAAACTTAACACCATCTATGCAGGCGTCTCAGCCCACCTTTAACAAGTGTCATCCACCCCATACACCACTCAAATCATTTCTACTCAGTAGTCTTTAACAATCACACCTTCCTAACTTAAGAACACTTACTTTCAAGCCTTCAATAAGGGCTGGGGAGATAGCTCAGCTGGTAGAGTGCTTACCTCGTAAGCACAAGGCCCTGAGTTCGATCCCCAGTACCGCCAAAAAAAAAAAAAAAAGAAAGCCTTCAATAGATTTCTTCACTATCTTTCAAATAAAATCCTAATGTAGGACATGGTTACGGGACACTAAAATGCCTTGTTTCTGTTTGTCTACCCAACCTTTTCTCCTTTGCCTCTCCTGTTTATTCTTCCAACTATAGTCACAGTATTCTTGTCAATGTCATTAACATTCAAAGCTGTTGCACCACAAACCCTTCCACATAATAGGCTCCCCACCCCACAGGAGATTGAACCTAAGAATGTACAACTGACCTACATCCCTGGTCCTTTGAGACAGGGTCTTAGTTGCCCAGGCTGGCCTTGAACTTAGGATCTGCCTGGCTCAGCCCCGAGTAGCTGGGATTAGAGGCATGTGTCACCTTGCCCAGAGGATTACCTTTACTTTACCTAGCTAACTTCTATTGATTCTTCACATTTTTCTAAATACCATGTTCTCGAGTAAGTTTTGCTGTGCTTTTTTGGTCCCCAACTTAATGTTAAATTTTATGGTAGAACATTCATCTAATTATCTGTACTGTTTTAATATCAGACTTCTCTACTAGACTCTGATGTGTATGACACAGGAAACTTACACCCTGTTTTACACTCTCATCAATCAAAAGCTAGCAGATGGTATGTGCTTGGTAAATACATGATTTTTTACTAACTAGTCAGATAATCTCCTTGGTCTCTGGTCTCCCCCTTGCCCCCACCACTCCCAGGCTAAATCTGCCAAATACTTATTTAGTTTTTTTTTTTTTTTTTTTTTTAATAGTGCTGAGCATTGACCTGGAACCTCCCACATGCTACTCAACTTGCCCCTCTGCTACTGAGTCACACCCTAAACCTCATTTACAGGTTTTGTACTCTCCTGCCTATCCTGTTTACCTTTCCCAAAGGGGTTTAGAACTCCAAATGCAGTCTTTCAAAAATATCTATGCCTATGAGTATAAACCAAGCAGATCAGAGTAGGCCAGACTTTCTACATAATAGGTTATACATAAAATCAGTAGTATGATGCCAGGAGACATTAGTCTATTTGGGGTGGGACATAGGGAGGAACCACCTTTCTTTCTTTTACAAAGTAAGCTTGACTTTTTCATAGGCTACATGTTAATCACAGAACAATATGCACAAGTTTTCCATTTCTATACTCCAATGAGGAAATGTCAACACTGGATATATGAGTTGATCTGTATGACCTGGTTTTCACCTGCGCTTGGAACTTTAGTCCCACCATTTACTTATTAATACTACTCAGCTTAATTATGGCAAGGTGATATTTTTGGGTACTTCAATACCACCTACAACTTTATACCTGTTTTTCCTTCTCATTAAGTGCCCTCCCTGCTAGTATTCTAGAGATCAGAAACTAAGCTTCTTCTATTTGTGTCCTTTATAGAAGACACTTCATCTGTATCTCAACTTCATTATTATCTGTCAAAGGAGGATAGGGTTATAAAATTCAACAATTTAATGTAAGGTGTTATAAACTGTAATTACTCTGAATTCTAACAGCACTTCTCACTTTGTATTCCAGGTCAGTGCTTCTGGAATTTTTCTGTGCCTATGAAAATTTGATGATCTTACTAAAATGTAGTTTTTGGTACAGATCTGCGGCTGGGTCTGAAAATCATTTTTAATAAGCTTCCAGATGATGCCCAGGGTGCTGGCCGATTGCCACTTTGTGTAACAATGTTCTAAGTCCCTTCCCTTTCCTTAAAGTAAAACTCCAAAATGGCTTTGATAAATTTATTTTTTGTCTGCCAAAGAATCTAGAAATGCATTTAGATGTGTGTGTACCTAAGTATTTGATGAATGACTATGTTCTTGACTCAGGTTAGTAGGCAATCTGGGACTGAGAGAATACAGGGTAGAGATAGAATGCTCCTAGTGAGGCTAATAAAACTCTTCCATAGTTCCTCATCCTCTTTCACATATGTACACATGAAAATGGGGGGAAACACTGAAATCTGGAAAAAAGACAAGAAAGCAATTGTCTGGAGCTGTTGGTTCCTATCTACCATTTTAGAGGGGCACATTTTAACTGAAAAAGGTTTTGAAGACAAGTCAATGCTTTCATGTCTGTGTAAAGGTTTAGACTTTTAGAGAGGGGAGGCAGCAGAATGGAATTCTTGGAGGACCCAACAGGGTGAAAGAAAAGGTCTTGTAAGCCTAGCCAGGGAAGAGAAAGGGATATAAATAGTGTCTCCTCTCTGCAAGCTAACACTAATGGCTGAAAACCTCATAAGAACAGACAATGAAACTGCTGCATTTGTGAGAACGTACTGCTAGCCTTGTCATTCACTGTCCACTGAAACTCAACATGACCAAACTCATCAGTTTGCCATGCTCTTCCCAAACACCCATCCATCTCTTTTTGTATTCCCATCTTATTGGTTTCATAACTGCCAAATCTTTAAGTTTTCCTCAAATCCTTTTCTTCACCCTTCAAGTCCCAACAATCCTGTCTCTTTACATATCTTGTTTCATCTGCTCTTCCCTTTGCTATAATTGCTGTTATTACTTCAACAGTCATATTGCCTATTATCCCATACTTGGAACTTCAAATCACACTCCACATTTCAAGTCATCTATAAATTAATTTGAATGTGTTACTTAACATCCTTCAAAGGTTCTCAGTCGCTTATAGATTCAAGCCCAAACTCTTCAATGTACACAGGTTCCTACTTACCTCTACAATAATCTCGGCCCTTTTACTGCTAGCATATCAAATTATTTGTAGTTCCCTGGAAAAAGGCCTTTGAATTTGCTGTGCCCCTCACATTCTGCTTAGCGTACACTTTTCTTTCTACTGGTCAACTTCTGAACCTCCTTCTCTGGAGCTATCTTGAATTCCAGAGCTAATTACTATCTCAGAATTTTCTTTCTACAAAAAGTCAAGGGTCATTCAAAAAGAACCTTGATCTGATATGATTTGGTTAACAAAAAAATTACTGGGGTAAAATATGAGTGCACATTCCAGAAAATACAAGTGTAATTCCAGTTTATGTGTGACATGAAAACTCATTATGAGTAAACAAGAAATGGGTGAAAAATTGTAATTTATTGAAACTCAACTCAAAAAATATAGATGCTGTAGTGTACAATATATTACACAAAGCACCCTTGGGTGCACATTCAAGTCAAGTAAGAACGCCATATCCCTTCCCTAGCCCTCCCACCCTGGGACCTTAGTATTTGTTTCATATACAATCATGCACACTTAATTTGAAAAAGGAAGCCCCAGTATATTTTGATGTATTAATTAGCACCAAACAAGAGTACAGTTCCATTTTTTTTTTTAATAAACAAACAAACAAAAAACCCAATCAATAAACCAACTGGAGAGCTAATGGACTCAGCCAATACTGCTGACGTAGATATTATACATTCATGTAAATACACAGCCTATTCTACCCTAAACAATGGTGTGGCTGGTTCTCAGCCTTTGTTCATGTTGGCTATTGTCCCCATGTTGCAGTGTTGGAGCCAGTCTGTTTCTGAAACAAAATTGTTATTTAGGAACTTCCTACACAAAGCTCATCTGTCTTTTTTGTTGGAAACAAGTCTAAAATTGGTGTGGAAAACTTTGATCTTTCAAGGACAACCACTGGCCGAAGATAATGAAGCTGTTTTAAGGCAAGCTCTCCACAGTCTGTTAATGCTTTGTCCAATACGACCCTCAGGTTTTCTAAGGAGGAACTGTTGTTGTTTCAGCTACTATTAAAGGTGGGATTGCAGTCAAGTTCTCATGAACTGTAGAGTCACTGGAAGAATGAGGTATGTCAACTTCAGGGTCACTGTTATTCACCATATTATTTGCAGTAATATCCCCTGTTAAGTCATTACTAGATGGTGAAGAATTACTTAATGTTAAGTGCTCTGGAGGCTCCCAATCATCGAAATCATCCTCTTTCTCTTCACTTTCCTGAATAAATTTCAGAAATGAAGATTCAAATCCCATAGGTTTGTAAGTTTTCAAATCAAATGACCTGGGCTGTGAATGTTTCCTAAAACTCTCTTTTGGGACATGGGTTGAATTTTTTACAGTGTTTTCTTGCCCTGAAGTGTGCTGCCCAGTTTCTTCATCTTTGATCCTTGGTAAAGGCAGCTGGAAACTTGGGAAATAAGTCCCACTTTCAGTCCCACTGGGATTAGGTATGGAATTTTCTATTTTACAGGGAGGAGACTGAACTATATTACATTGTTCCAGAGAAGTGGTTTCTGAACTATGGTTACATTTCAAAGTTCCCCTGTAGAGCAGAGTGTCTGTATCAAATGCTGGGTTGCTTTCTGCACACCCTTTCTGACCACCATCCCTTTCACCTGCATGGAAGAATCAGTGTTCTGGAGGGGTGCACTACTGTCACCCAGGGAATGGCTGTGCTTCAGGTGCTCTGATTCACAGTTTATATTTCTTCTTTCTTTATACAGAGCTCTGCTTCAGAAGGGGGCTCCTCCTTTATTTTGGTACCGTACTTAACACAAACAACAAGGTTTTCCATTTGTTGCTCTAAATAGGCACTGCTCATCTGATGGGTACGTTTGTAATGCCTCACTATGCTGCTCTCCAACTTTACCACAGATAAACATCCTTGAACCATGCAGGGGTACTGTGTGTGCTCAGAATGCTCTACACACATATGGAGGGCTTCAGCTCTTGTTTTAAAACTAATTGGAGCTTTCTTTTCTTTTATTAAACCACATTTTTTAGTTTTAGCATTAAATGACCTCCTGGTAGTCTGTTCAAGCCCCTGAGTGTGAGCTGTTTGACATACCTTTTCACTTCTTAGTAGCTTTTCATTTGCTACTTTCTGGCTTCTGAATAGATCATCATAATAGTCCTTATGTCTATAATATACATGTTGCGAGTAATTACTGCGATGGGTGAAAATCTGGCCACAACCATTAAGATCACAATGAATTTCATAATCTGAATGTATTTCTCCTTCAATATTATGCTGTTCCATCAAGTGGTGTTTCAACTTGCTGAATGTATAAAAAACAGCAGGGCACTGAGGCTGGTTACAGGAAAACCTTGCCACAGATTCAGTTTCAGAAAGTACTTTAGGCTCTTCAATATGGTCAAGATTATGAGAGTCACTACAGTGCTTAGCAAGAGCTTTGGAACACAGGAAACGTTTGTTACATTCCTTGTATTTGCAAGCAAATATCTTTTTACATTTTACAAGTTCCCTTTTGGTTCTTGCTTTGTCTTTTCTAAACATAATTGTTCTTTGTTGTACTGATGTACAGTTCTATAATGGCGAATCAAGCCTTTTAGATTAGTGAATGAGGAATTACAAGTTTATGGATACAATGGAATGGTTTATGGTATTTATTCAAATATAGCACAGGTTTCCTTTAGCAACAGTTCGCCTGCTACCTCTCCCCTCTCTTCCTTCTCCTTCTTCTCTATGGCTGCCTATTGGTGATGAAATATCAGATGTTTTACTTTCTGTTTCTTCACAAGATGACTCCAAATCTGTTTCTGAACTGCATTCATCCTTTTTAGAATGACAATGTGGCTTCTCAGAGTTACTGCTGGGATCACCTCCAAGTTCTGCAGAACAATCACCTTTCAACCTATCTACTGAGCATGGGCCTTCATGATCATATTTTTCATTGTCTAACAGTTTGTGAGTTGCTCTGTCACTGCCAATTTGATGTTTATTTTTATAATGAATCCTAAGGTGTGTTTTTCTTGTAAATGACCTTTGGCAAATATGACACTGGAATGGGGAATACCGATGCTGAAACATTGTTAACTGAAGGACTTTTTCTTTTGAATAATTATGCTTTTAAGATAATGCATTAACAAAGCCTCTCTGGTCACAAATTCATATTTGCATCCTTGAAGCTCGCAGAAAAAAGGCTTAGCCGCCAACTGTGCAAGGTATTGACTTGGTACATTTTCATCCTGATTCTGAAAATTAAGGTCTGAGATATTAGATGAAACCGATTGAAGAGACTTAGCACCACTGGATGGGTACCCTGCAATGACCCTGAGAAGATCCATGTGCTATTGAGTTTTTCAAGCTCAAATGTTTCAAACGTAACAAAAGTTCCAACATAGTATCCTCTGTACATGGCCTTTTAGAAGCACAAATGGAAGCTTCTGAGGAATAACCTTGAGGCTCTCGTTTACATTTAATATGAATATTGTGATCTAGACCTTCATCTGGGGAGTCACTATTTGTATCTGAACTAGGTTTAGGATCTACATCAAACTTTGTCTGATTATGTTCATTACCTAAACAGGGAAAGAGATCTTCTGTCTTTATCTTTTTGGGTTTGAAATGGTATGGGTGTACCTTCCGTAGATGCTTCTGCATCCCTCTTGCATTTTGTATGTGGAACTGCAGCCATCAAAACCACAGGTAAACTTAGTCCCATCAAAACAAACTGCCATACTGGAACATTTTTCTTTTAATTGGAGGGTACAAATACCTTCTCATGAGATAATAATATATCCTGCATGGTTTCAGAGTGATCCAGTGTGTCAATTAACTCTTCATTTATTGAAGCTGAAGAACTGTGACTTAACTGATCACTGGAATTACTGTCAGAGTTTTCTTTCAGATTTTCTGCAGTTTCTGTATCTATTTGAGAACTAGCTGATCCTGTACAGAAAGAAGATCCTCAGGTAAATGTGATCTATCAGTTTGGTCGAGGAGATGGTGCTGAGCAACACAATCTTGTTTTTTCGCCTGCTGCAGACTCCTCAAGTTTCACTGATTTCTTTATGTCTCCATTTGAACCGTCAACATTATGCATCGAGAGGTGATTCTGGTATTCAATTTTGGAATAATAGAACTTTTTGCAGCCAAGAAAGTTGCAAGTATAAGATGCATCCCTAAAATGTTGTGCTTCATGGTGGTAAAGCTGTCCCAAGTCACTGAAAACAATATTACAGCCATTTAATTCACATTTATAACGAAGATCATCATGTTTCTGTTTATGATTGAGTAGTTCATTTACGGATCCAAACCTAGCGTAACAGTCTATAGACACACACATATAAGGTTGAGGACCACAATGCACTTGTTCATGTTCTCGCAGGTGAAAAGCAGACATGAAATGCCTTCGACAATAAGTACACTTCTCTCTTCTATTTTTCATATCCAAGTAGTGCTTGGCATTTTCATCATTATTTTGGTGTTCAGCTTTAAGATGCACACTTAAGTATTTAAACTGTTTAAACACACGGGAGCAGTCTGTACCAGGACATGGATACAAATCTCTGTCTTGCAGGTGGCATCTTCTAATTTGCTGAATGTGACATATTCATGAGACTCTCCTTTGGCTTGTTCATTCAATGACTGATTTTGCTCCAGGGTTGCAGAGGGGCTCTTGGGACAAATATTCTTTTGAGAGCCTTTCAACAGTAATTTCTTTCTAGAGCGTTCCCTTCTGCTTGGTGGCATTTTAACATGTTCCATTACATGAGGAACAAATATTTCTTTTCTCTTGAACTTTCTAATACAAACTGGACAGGTGTAAATTCCATCTTCCATATGCATTTTAGAATGATGAAGAATCCGGGCCTCTATACATTCTCGCTTACATAACAAACAGAAAAATTTATACTGAAGCCACCTCTGATATCTTTCAGAAGAACCAATGGGTTTTTTGTCTCTTTTCTCCTTATGCTGATCTGTCAGATCTCTTCTTCTATATTGTTTATCTTCTTTACCTTCATCATAATCACTGAGAAATGACTCTAAAACATCTGTGTCATTAATTGACATTTCAAAGCCACTTAAATCATCATCAGAATCTGAGGCTTCTTGTCCTAGGAGTTGGTGGCAGTGTCGTTTAAAGTTTTCCAGTCCCAAAATTCAGGATCAAAAGGCCAGTGGGCTTTTAAAGCTAGTAAGAGCTCACATCGAAGAGAATTTGGAACAGGTGCATTTTCTTCATCAAATTTTGATCTGGTTGCAAATATAATTCTTCCAACATATTAAATCCATCCAAACTGGGTTCAATTAAGAATTCTGTAAGCTGACAGGCTCGTCTAACTTCTAAATCCTCTGGTAAAAGACAGGAAATTGTTTTACAAACTGATGCCTTCATTTCCTCATCCTCACTTGATCTGAGTTGAAGAGCTCTGACACATAATAAAATTGACACCCCAAGACCAGCATCTTGTGCCTGTAAGAAAGAGAGAAGGAAAGTCATTGTTAAATATATATAGAGATAAAATTAATTCTCATTAATAAGGTATTTTAGCTCTCAAAACCTTTAGACTTCTTAAATTCCATTTTAAATCTTGGTTCGTGCAAATTACATTTAGATCCTTCCTGTTTCAAGAAGCAAAGTACTGTATTAGAAAGATGTTACAACCATGAACAACAATTGGGACTGGGGCTGTAGCTCAGTGGCAGAGTACTTGCCTAGCACATGTGAAGCACTGGGTTCAATCCTTAGCGCACCACATTAAAAATATAAAGACATGCTGTCTATCTACAACTATAAAATAAATAAAAAGTTCATTAAAAGAAACAAGAAGTCCTAACCCTCAAGGTAATTATCTATGTGTCAAATATATAAACAATAAATATGTATGAGTTAAGAGGAATCCAGGACAAATGAGGATTTAAAAATGGTGGTAAGCTGGGTTAAAAAGGAAACAGGTACAGAATTTAGTCTAAAACTGAATTCAATTTAAGGAACTTCACTGTTTCATGAACACCTGTTTTTTTTTTTTTTTTTTCACAACCAAAGCTAAAATAATGATTCTTTTCTATTTTCTTGTAAAAGAATTTAGTACTTCATAGACAAAGGTGAACTAAATCTCAGGTTTTTTTTTTTTTTTGGTGCTGGGGATCGAACCCACGGCCTTGTGCTTACAAGGCAAGCACTCTACCGACTGAGCTATCTCCCCAGCCCCAAATCTCAGTTTTTCCATGGAAAAATATCAGGAATTAGAAAATCTATCAGAGCAAATTCTCAAAAATAGTAAAAAATCAGGAAGATGATCTTGTCATGAGGTAAAGATTAGTGTATACAAAATAATTATTTGACGAGGCTAAAATGGAATGTGAGAATAGCATGAGAAAAGAAGTGGGATATGTGGGAAAATGGTTTAAAATATAGTGACTAAAAGTACAGACAAAGTCAGAATCTAATGGTCTTTGAACATGATTTACTAAAGGGATGAATTCCTCAACTCCCTTTACTATCAGTGACTTAACTGGTAAATTAACAAAGGTGGTAGAATTAGATTTTTCTACTCAGTGTTATAAAAATGAAAAATGAAATAAGATAATGTAAAGTGGGCTGGGGATATAGCTCAGTTGGTAGAGTGCTTGCCTTGCATGCACAAGGGCCTGGGTTCAATCCCCAGCACCACAAATGCACATGCATACACACACACACAAAGGTAATATAATAGTGATCGCTACACTGCTGGCATACTCAACAGAATACCATGTAAAATAACTGAGAATAAATTCCACTATTAAACTCAGAAAACATTTGCTAAGCAATTATTTGTATTAGGCATCATTCTAAATACTGGAAACATATACTATTAATTTACAGAAACTTAGTTATCATAGGCACTTATTCTAAATAAACTCTTTTGCATACATTGTCCTCATCTGCAGATAAAAAACCCAAGGCTCAGGAGGTTAAGCTGTCCAATGGCAACACCAGCTAGTGGGCAGAGGAGCAAGAATTTAAACATATGGTATATTTCCAGAGCCAAAGGTCCTAACCACTTTTATTATATATACTGACCCCAATCTTAACTGATTTGGCTATATTCCATGTGCCCTTGATACAAATATGCCAAGCCACTCTTTTTTTTTTTTTTTTTTTTTTTGCGGTACTGGGGATTGAACCCAGGGCCTTGTGCTTGCAAGGCAAGCACTCTACCAACTGAGCTATCTCCCCAGCCCGCCAAGCCACTCTTGTTCTGGCAGTTTCCTGATTTAAAATCTATCAATTTCTTCAAAATTCAGCTCCACATTCCATATCCTGATTCTAATTTATTCATTACTCCTTTAGCGATTAAGTTCTTGACAGATCTATTCAGAATGTGTAATGGTATTTCTAGTTATTTTTCTTCCAAAAGTGTTAGAAATTTCACAAATTTTACCATCTCAACCAGATTAGGATGTTTAAGAAAAAAATGGACATTCAGTGCAGTGTGCTTCATACAGTCTTCCAAAAGGAGTTAAGTAATAATCACTTGGTGAGAGCCTGTGAATTATTTTAAAATTTACCTGACTTCCTCCAAGTCCTCTATGCTCTTACCTAAAAATGACAACCTTATATCACTTTACGCTATTATCAAGAGATCCAAGCCAGGCATGGTGGCACACAACTGTAATCCAGCAGCTCAGGAGACTGAAGCAGGAGGATTACAAGTTTAAAGCCAGTCTCAGCAACTTAGTGAGGCTAAAGCAATTCAGTGAGACCCTGTCTCAAAATAAATACAAAAAAGGGCTTGAGGATGTGGCTCAGTGGTTAAGTGCCCTTGAGTTCAAACCTTGGCACTAAAATCTATCCATCCAATCCATCCATCCATCCATCCATCCATCCATCCATCCATCCATCCAGTCTAGCCCAGACTGCTGTGAACAAGGCAGCACATCTCTCTCATTTGCAGCTTCTTTATTATTAAGGAGACGGGATTAAACCAGACAAAGTCATGTTTTCCAGTAGAACAATACCATAATATATTACATCAAAAATGAAAATATATTAAATGGTCATATTGAACTAGGTCCAAGATGATCCCCCTTCTCACATCTACTTCAAAGCAACCACATAGCAGTACTTTGGATTAGACAAAGGGGAAAGAAGGCAAGGGAGTGGAGATAGGAAAAGGAAAGACAGTAGAATGAATTGGACATTACTTTCCTGTGTTCATATATGAATAAAGGACCAGTTTAACTCCACATCATGTACAATCTACAAAATGGGAATTATACTCCATGTATGTATAATATGTCAAAATACATTCTAGTCATATATAACCAAAAAGTACAAATACAAAATTAAAAAAAAAAAAACAACCACATTTACATTCATTTTGCCTCACTAATTTTAAAGTCCTAGATATACTCATGATACTGAAAAGTCATCCTTTTCACTTGACTTTCTCAAGTCACAGAATCAAAGTTCAATTATTCTGAGTACCTCCAAATGATGGTCTGGCTTAAGCTCTTTATTTGTAGAAAACTAGAGCACAGAAAATAAAGAGGCACTATTTTAAGGACCTTTCTATTATTCTATACTATTGGCTTCTGCAAGAGATCAAATGCCCATACAGGATTTTCAGCATCATTAACCTCATCCATCCCAAGGTCTTGTGTGTCTTTTGTTGTTGTTGATTTTTGGTACCAGGGATTGAACCCAGGGGCGCTTAACCACTGAGCCACAACCCAGTCCTTTTTTATATTTTATTTAGAGACAGGGTCTTGCTAAGTTGCTGAGGTTGGTTTTGAACTCATGATCTTCCTGCCTCAGCCTCCCAAGCCACTGGGATGCAGGCATGTGCCACCACATCCAGCTGGGCTGTGTCTTGTTGTTAGTTGCTTTTTAACATCCTTTTCTCTTTTCTACGAAAACAACACCTTTTTTAACCAGTTACAGAGCCACCTGTAATAATGAACATATTCCCTAGGCCCCACAATCCCTTTCCCAGTACTGAGGATCTAACCCACGGGTGCTCTATCATGGAGTTACATCTCCAGCACTCTTGGAGAAAGGGTCTCACTAAGTTGCCCAAGCTGGCCTCAAACTTCCAATCCTCCTGCCTCAGCCTCCTGAGTAGCTGGGATTATAGATGTGTGCCAGTGTACCTGGTTACTAGCCTCTCTTGCAGCTAGATATGGTCACATGCTTGTGTGTATGTTTTGGGGAAAAGGTGAGTCATGGTGTGATTTGTCCTACCCTCATCTTTTTCTTCCTGCTATCTGGAATGGAAACATTACAGCTAGGATTGGAATGGTTAGGAAGTGGAGCTTGTATTGATGACAGATAAAAGGAACCTGGCTTTTTGATATGTGGAGTCACTAAAGCAACCTTGCCTATCTATCTGGACACCTGCATTTCTATATGAAAAAGGGAGAAACTTCTATCTACTTTGAGCTATTACCATTGTAGGACAGCTTCCATTTGCAATAGAACCAGAGTCTAGATAATATAGACTAAAACACTACTCTCTTAAAAGAGCTGGAGTTTCCATTTTTATTTATTTATTTACTTATTTATGTATTTATTTTGATACTGGGGATTGAACTCAGAGGTGCTTAACCAGTGACCCACATCCCCAGTCCTTTTTAAATTTTTTTTTTATTTTCAGACAGGGTCTCACTAAATTGCTTAGGCTGGTCTTGAACTTGCAACCCTCCAACCTCAGTCTCCTGAGTTCCTGGGATTACAGGCATACACCACTGCACCTGGCTCAATTTTCATTTTCTTAGAGGTAGGGTCTCACTTATGTTACCCAGGCTGGTCTTGATCTCACAATCCTCCTGCCTTAGCCTGAGCAGTTGGGATGGCAGGTGCACACCACAGCATCCAGCATGGAGTCTCAATTCGAAAGGCATTCTATACTCACTCCTCTTTCAACTACCAATTCATATGTCATCTATCCTTCACACCAATTATTGTAAGGCAATTATGGTAAAAAGTGCCCTAGACTTATATTCAAGAGAAATGGTTCTGATTCTATAATCAAATTGGTGGACAGCAAATTTCTTGGCCCAGTTCAGAAACTCACTTTCTCTAATCATCTAATGGCTTTTTCATTTTCTATGGTTCTAAAACGACTCCTAGTAGACTCTGACTTTTATATAATCTTTTCCCTTAAGCATAAGTTGAATCTGTAAATACAGTTTCTAGGAATTGAGATAATTTTGGCTGATAGCCAGAAAGAAAAGACGGACCTATAACTCTAAGTAACTGAATTCTGTCAATAAAAATGAGCTTGGAAATGAATTTTTCGTAGTTTCCCATAAGAAACTTACCTTAGCTGACACCTTGATTTTAGTCTTGTGACACTCTGGGCAGAGGACATTTTTACCCTTTCCTGTCTTCAATGGAGAAGACTAGATCAATGTATTTCAAGTAAAGGATAGGATATGGAGCATTGCATTGGGGAAGGTGAATGGATTATCAAAGATGCAACGGTTCCTTGACATTAATAAAAACACTTCTTGGATGATACCAAATAAGTAACCCATAAAACATAAAATCATGAACCTTTATAGGTACAGGCATATTAAAAGCTCAGACATAAGTAGACACTAAGAGAAAAAAAAAATAGAGTATAACATAACTCTCATTCCATGCCCCTACGAGAATAAGGTTTTGTTTAGGACACTTCATCTCATTTTAGGAAAAAACCTTTACTCAAAATATTTAACTTATCTTCTATTTGTCTGTATAGAAGTTTACAACTTGTATTTAAAAAGTTTATTTTTCAACTATTCTATTATTGGATTTTCTACATTGAAATCTAGAAAAGGTACCACTCCTTTGCCAAGGAGGTAAAAACAATTTTTTTTCTTCATTTATAATACTATATGTTAATTAGCAAGCAAACCTGCCTGTAAAAAAATATACAGCATTATTCTAGGAAAAGATACAGGAAACATAATCTTCCCTTCCCTTAGGGGAGATGGTCTTCACTTCAAATTGCTACTTTCCATTAAAGAAATCAGCAAAAATGAATATGTGGATTTCTAAGAAGACAATATGCAGAAACAATTTTATTAAACTTCATTATCTTTCCTTTTCCCTTATCTAATAGGAATTGCCTGAGGAGTTAATTACATCACTCATTTCTTCTTTTTAGCCACAACCGACATAGAAAGCATACATTACTCACTTCAGTCTGTATAACTCTAATCAAGCAAAACAAATGCTGCTGTGTTTTAGCTATGACACCAAATTGGCGACAGCGCTCCAAAAAAGTATCTAAAGAAGGGTCAATTCTTCTTTGCAGTTTACTCCAAAAGAGAGTCAGTTCCCTGCAAAAAAGAAGAAAATATTATGTTAAAGCATTTAAAGCAACTGGTATGTACTATTTCACTCCGAAAAACCTCCCAAATTGGTAACATTGTTAAGAATTCTCTCTGAAAATTCCAATTTACTTCTTTTTTGTTTGCAGAAAATCAAAATCAGTGAAAGACTACTTCCTTTATGATGGCATATAAAAATTTTTAATTTAGATTCCACCTTGTTCTGAAAGGTCTTATCTTTAACATTGGTTATTAATTATACTGACTGAATTACATGCTAGCTTATTAGGAAAGCATCATTAGACTATACTACCAATGAAATCAATAGAGTTAATAAAGAGTCTACGGGCACACTTCTACACTGATCTTACTGGGTCTTTCCTGCTCTAAAATGTCATGATGCTACTTAAGCTTGTATTTTGGAATGTTTAAATACTAATAAAGCTACATAAAAAGGCACTCCAGGAAATGGCCAACACACAGAAATCCTAAAAATATTCATTATGAAAACGAAGGAAAGCTTGAAGAGAATTAGATAAAAATATTTAATAGGTAAGAGGAAATACTAAAGCAAAAGCATTGGAAAACTGAAAACCACCAAGAACAGAAATGTTATGTAAATATGAATTCAAGGAAAGTCAATAGCAGAACAGAAGAGAAGGCTACCACTTAAAAAAAGTAGCTCTTTGAAGTACAACTCAATGGATATTATATATTATTTGAGTGTTTTTCATAAAAAAGCTCACATTATTTTCATAAGTCAGTTTTTAAACACAGATATGTTTGTTATCGTGCTATTAACAGATTATTCTTTTTCTTTTTCTGTTTTTGCAGTACTGGGGATTGAACCAAGGGGTATTCTACCAAGGGGTATTGAGTTACAGTTCCTGCCCTATTTATTTGTCTCATTTATTTATTCATTTATTTATTTATTTTTGGTGCTACGGATTGAACGCAGGGGCTTTTAATGAACAAGCCATATCTGCAGTCCCTTTTTATATTTTATTAGAGACCCACCTCCAGCCCTTTTTATTTTTTATTTTGAGACAGGGTCTTGGCTGAATTCCTGAGGTTGTTCTCAAACTTGCAATCATCCTATCTTATTAGCCTCCTAAGAAGCTGGATTACAGTGCGTGTGCCACTGTACCTAGCTAACACAGACTATTCTAAGAAGCAAAAAACAAACCTGGGGCTTAAAAAATGAAAATGGCTTTTTTTTTTTTTTAAATGCTGAGGACCAAACCCAGGACCTGAAGTATGCTAGGCAACTGCTCAATGGTAATTGAGCTATACTTCCAACCTCCAAACACCTATTTTTATAATAGTCTGAAAATAAACATTAACAGAATTTATTTTCTTATGTTTCTTAAGTGGTAACTGGGGCTATCACAAGGTGAAATTCTCTCTTTCTTTTCTGGTACCAAGGATTGAACACAGGGATCAGGGGCACGGGGCACTTACAGCCCCAGCCCTTTTTATTTTCAAACAGGGTCTTGCTAAGTTGCTGAGGCTGTTATTGAATTTGTACTCCTCCTGCCTCAGCCTCCTGAGTTGCTGGGATTTCAGGTATACACCACCACACCTGGCTCATAAGGTGAAATTCTCTCTCTCTCTTTTTTTTTTTCCTCGGTGCTGGGGATTGAACCCAGGGCCTCAAGATAAGCACTCTACCGACTGAGCTATATCTCCTGCCCTGAAACTCTTAAGTAGGAATAAAACCTGCTTCAAAGATGGAAGCAAATACAGTGTCTCAATACATAGCAAAGCTTATAATATCTAATGAATAACATTAAATTAAGATGACTTTAAATATGTCTTTATATATTGACCAGTGCTGCTCTCCTAATTGGAAATAAAAATTGAGGTAGGCCAGCTTTGAAAACAGCTACCAGTCAGGCAAAATGAGATGATTATTTTTATACTCACAAGATTGCCTTTATTCAGATTTAAGTGTCTTAACAGAAACTTCTGAGAATAGTGCAAAATTGTAAAGAACAAAGGCAATTAAGAATTATATATATGCCCAGAGAGAAAAAGGAGTATCTTTCAAAATATATAGAGCCCCAAAATGCTTAATTTGGAATAATTCAAGTCCTAGACATTCTGACTTACTATTTTAAAAAGCATTTGAAAAACCTTGGTTTTCAACCAACCTTTTAAAACCACTTTAGCAGATTTGCCTAACTTTAAACTTGTAGCTAGTCAGTGAATTTTAGATAGTTGACGTTGTTTACATTTTATCTTCATAATTGTAACTGGCTTTGATAATGTCGTGCAGTTCAAATAGGATTTCACATTTATGTCTTAACTCCAAATAAGCATGATCAAAAAACAGCATACTGTTACATGTTGTATATTTGCAAAGCTACAAATCAGGTTCTACAACTACTATTACCCATTCAACATTCAAACATATAACATGCCTGAAACCATGACAACCAGTGTATACTCCTGAGAATGTGAAGATTAGTATTCAACTATCCATTCAAATCTGCATAATGAAACACTGAAATCACCAGGCAACAGTAATTAAAAGCCTGCTGGATCATATATGTACTAGGACAATTCTTCTTCAATTATTACAATATAGGGGAGATATTAAAATATTAAAAAAATGACTGTATTCTAAAGAAGGTCACTAAAATAGTAATTGATCCCATGATCTTTTTCCTTACAAAATTCAGTTGAATAAAACACAAGTTAGTCTTTGCCAGGTGCTGGGGACACAATTGTGAATTAGAAAACACTCATAATCCTGATATATCATAGTTCAGTTGGTGCAGAATGGACAGGTAAATATATTTAAGAAACAAAATGTTCAATATACAAAATTTAAGGTCAAATAAGTTACAAAAAGAAAAGGCCAGTCCATCAAATATTGACTGAAAGGAGGTTCAAAATTCAACTGTATGATTTTATTTTAGAGTAGCAGCAGTAATTACACATTGATGATACATCAATCTTATTGGAATGGTTACCTTTTTTGTTTGCAAGGTTACTGGAATTATATTACCAATGCCAGACATCTACAGGGCGTTTACTACTCCAGTATTTCTTTTTTTTTTTTTTTCTTTCTTTCAGATAGTCAAAAATCTTCTGGGGTTTATGAATAAACTAAGTGATAAACCTTTTAAGAAAAATAATTTGGTGACTGCTGTAGTTTTCTTTCTTTTTTTAAAATTTTTTTTATGGTTTGTAAATGTCTCTGAAGGAAACATCTCAACAAATAAAAATGTTCTGGGTGCTAGTTACATAGTCTACATTTGAAATATTATCTTCATGATGACCTCATTCAAGAATGATACTTGAAAGAAATAAATGCTAGCATACATGTTTAGGAAAAAAAAAAAAAAACTCTCCCAAAATAAAAATAAATGTGACAGTTTTTATTACTTTTATTATGGTATTTCCATTTTGTCACATTTTAAAAATTCTTGGCTGGGCACAGTGCTGAACATCTGTAGTCTCAGCAGCTCAGGAGGCTGAGACAGGAGGATCATGAGTTCAAAGCCAGCCTTAGTAGAAAGCCAGGCACTAAGGAATTCAATGAAACCCTGTCTCTAAATAAAGTACAAAATAGGATTGGGGATGTGGTTCAGTGGCTGAATGCCCTTCAATTAAATCCCTGGCATTCCCCCCCCCCCCAAAAAAAAAAGCTCTACTGATACTTCTCATATCAAAGCTACCTTTTTTGTTCATTTGTTTTTGGGTGGTGCTGGGGATTAAAACCCAAGACCTGTGCATGCTAGGCAAGCACTCAAAATTACCACTTAGTAAAAGACTTCTAAACAAATACTTCACAGTCCCAACATCCTGAACACAGAAAACCTCCAGTGTTAATAAAAGAATCTATCCTATTTGAAAAGAATTTGTGGAATTAATATTTCCTAGTAAAATTCATTGCTTTACTTACTTTATGGCTATCCTAACTCCACTATCCCACTCCAATAATCCCTCCCCAAAAACCTATGAAAACATGGAAGGGTTAAAAAAATTAGATTCTATTTCTCTTTGAATTGCTTAGAAGACACTTACTTTTAACAAACTGAAGTGACTAATTTTTTCTTTCCTTTACTCATTATAGCTTCTCAGGAGTCAAGAGAAGAAATCCCTGTTAATCCCTTCCTGCTGCAGGGCAACATCATTAATCCTAAAGCCACTAACATCTTTGGAAAAGTGAATGGTGGCTGAGTGAAGAAGGGAAGAAAAAAAATTTATGGGGCAATGTAAAAGGGAAGCTGTGTCAGGAATATTAAAAGAACTGTGTATATATCTATAACACATTCTATATATGATTTTATTTTTTTCTTTGCATAAAGAACCTAGCTGTAATCAGCAGATATCATTTCATTACTGACAATAAAATCAATTTAATTATAACAAGAAAAACTGCAGAACTAAATATATCTGTTTTACTGAAGTTAAAATCTCTAATCTCTACATTTCTGATGATGAAAAACTTCCACTTGATTTAGTAAAACTAAACGCTGCTACTCAATAATTCTTTTTTTCTAATATCACTTATTTGGTTTCCTATCAAAATACCCACAATGATTACTACAAAATGTATTTAGTTCCTATCCCATGATCTCCTTTCTCACAAGATATAACTTTGGCATAATGGTCTTTGTGGTAGACTACAGTATCAAGTTTAACCTGTGCAAGGGAATAAGCCAACAGAAGAAATGCACTAATTAGATTAGGAATTTAAAATCTTGGGTCTAATCTCTGCTCTATTACCTGGGACTTGAGACCTTGGGCAATCACAAGATTTCTTTAGTCACTATGATCCTTTATTGCCATATCGTGTAATGATTATGATAAAGACTGGGTAAGATAATTTACTATACACAAATAATATTTCTATATAAAATAGTAAAAAAGAATAAAAAAAAAGTAACTACACAAACAGATAAGGCTACTTCAAGTCAATGAAGGCTGAAGTACATGAAAGGATTTACAGGCCTGGGGATCTAGCTCAGTAGGTAGAGTGCTTGCCTCATGAGCACAATGCCCTGGGTTCAATCCCTAGTATCTCAAAAAAAAAAAAAGAAAAAAGAAAAAGAAAGGATTTACTAGGTTTTCTTTAAAACAAAATGCTGTTTTCAACATAAATAATCTGTAGGTTCAAAAGTATTCTGGGGTCCCCTAATCAAGATCATGCAAAGACAAGCTAGTCATACAGCTTCCTCCCTTGCACCTCTCTGCAAATACTTTGGTGAACAGTGAGTACCTCTTTCTAATATCCGATAGTATTATCTACACCCGCTAACCTGATACTGACTCTTACATTTTAGAATTTTCCTATGTATCAGGTTTGTCCCTCTGGTCTAAATAGATCCAATACAGTTACAATTAAAGAACCAAGGGTACACTTATTGTTGCTTTTTTTTTTTAAGCAAGTACTATACTCTGTAGGCAAACAAGATATAAACCAAAATAAGGCAATTCAGTTACACAGTAGCAAAGTTGCAAAAGAGATTAGTACTCAAATGGATTTTCTTTTCTGGTACAAATATGACCTGGAAACTAAATAATCTGATCCTTTTCACTGTGGATTTCCAAATAGGAGGGGCAAGGGCTTCCAGGAGATACTAATAAATGTAAAGGAAATCATTCTAACACCAATTTATTTCATATGGACATAATTTTTTACAAGGTATGAGATATATATTGAAGTCAACAGACAACCCTCTATGGGAAGAACATGAGGAACTTCTGTTTCTTGACTAAATTAAGCTGATATTTTTATTTAGATGATTTCACTTGGGAGCAAGATTTATCATGTCATCATTTAATTTACTAAGACTTTATATTTGAAACAAAACAATATTTCACATAAGCCCCTAAATGCTATAACATTCTAACAAAACATATACAAACTAAATATACTTACCAAGAGCAATACACACTTGCAGTTTGGAGCTGCTGGGTAAGGTAAGTTGTACAAAGAACAAATGCTGTGTTATCCTGACCCTCAGATTCCAGATTACAAATGATGTCTAGTATTTCCTTGCAGTCGACCTTTGCAATCTATCAAAAATGAGATGACTAAGTTAAAGAGAAAATATTGGTGACTTTCCTATAAACTCTGTTATGTAATAACAAAACCTCCTTATAGTATTTTTTTATCTTTGATAATTATGGAGGCAGAAATTTTCTTCTGTTGACTAGTGGCTGTATAGTACTGCATAAATAGTTCACATGGGAAAATATTAAACAGAGAAGGGAACTGACACTTCGAAGGAACTTCCACTACATTCCCAACACAGATATAAACATTGTATATAGTTAAAAAAAAAACATATAAATGAGTCAAATTTTGCATAATAACTTCAGTTATTTTTGCCTTGAAGTATAATCATCTCTTTTTCTGCTTTTGATTCTTTTTCTCAGGTCAATCTAGTTACAGGTATTAAAATACATGCTTGCCCTTACTGCCAAGTAGGGCCAAAGGAGTTCAAAAACTGTTTTAAATATAAATGGTATATTAACATTATTTTTTTCAGCTGGGTATGGTGGTGCATGCCTGAAATCTCAGGAACTCGGGAGGCTGGGGCAGGAAGATTAAATTTAAGGCAGTCTCAGCAACTTCACAAGAACCCTGTCTCAAAATAAAAAAGAAAAAAGGGCTGGGGGCCATGTGCAGTGTTGAACACCTGTAATTCCAGCAGATCAGGAGGCTGAGGTAAGAGGACTGGGAGTTCAAAGCCAGCCTCAGCAACTTAGTGAGGTTCTAAGCAACTCAGCAAAACCCTGTCTCTAAATAAAATACAAAAAAGGGCTGGAGATATGGCTCAGTGGTTAAGTGCCCCTGGGTTCAAATCCTGGTACCAAACAACAACAACAACAATAACAACACAGGGCTGGGGATGTAGCTCTGTGGCAAAAAGCCCAGGATTCAATCTCTAGTACCCCAAATAAATAAATAAATATTTTAAGAAATCAGTTTTTCATAAGATTTGAAAAAATATTTGTATCAATTAGTTTCTGGATTTTTGTTTGTTTATTTGTTTTCAAGACAGGGTCTTGCAATTTTTTGGTTCAGGTCAGTCTCAAACCCTCTAATGTTTAAGTGATCTTCCCATCTTTGCCTCCCAAGTAGCTGGGAGTACAGGTGTGCACTATTATGTCCAGTTTATGAGTTTGTTTTTTGTTTAAACAAGTAGAATTCTTTTTAGAAATACATCGTTCTCATTTATACTATTTAAAGAAATCTTTAAATAAATTTTTTCCTCTTTGGTACTGAGGATTGAACCAGGGGTGCTTTGCTACTGAACTATATCTTTTTATTTTGAGATGGTGTCTAAGTTGCTCAAACTTGTGGTCTTCCTGCATCAGTCTCCCGAGTCACTGGGATTATAGGTGTGTGCCACTGCATCCAGCTTATTTAAAGGAATCTTTAAAAAACAACAACAACAAAAACCTTGGGGGGAAAAAGCCAAATTTTGAGGGGCTCTCCTTCTATAGTGTAAATGAGGATAAAATGAGAATCGGACATTTAAAGACCTTTTCTCATTCTACTATATCATTTCTCTTAGTAAACAGCACATCAAGAACATAATCTCAGGCTGGGGCTATAGCTCAGTTGGTAGAGTGCTTGCCTCATAAGCACAAGGCCTTGGGTTCAATCCCCAGCACCGCTAAAAAATAAAAAAAAAATAAAAAAAAAAAGAACATAATCTCCTAACTGTTAGCATTATAAATACCATTTATATTGGGCATCAAATATACAAAACAGGGATAATCTCAGCACAAATGTGATATGTATCACAGCAAAAGAGGTAAACAAATCAACTCCTCCAGAGTGCTATCAAGTTGCAGGAGGTGGTTCTAAGTCCCCAATTTAGTAAGATCTTAACACAAGAGGAGAAAGGCTTCTTTCAAAGCTCAGGCCATTTTCTCATAGAATCTTTTTGTTATGATTTAAATATGAGGTGTCCCCCAAAAGCTCATGTGGGTGAGAAAATGTAAGAAGGTTTAAAAGTGAAATGATTGTCATGAGAGCCTTAACCTAATCACTGCATTAACACACTGATAGGGACTAACTTGGCAGTAACAGTAGGTAGGCAGGGTGTGGCTGGAGGAGGTGAGTCCCTGGAGGTGTGCCTTTAAGATTTGTATTTTGTCCTGGTGGTGACAGCTTTCTGTTTCCTGGTTCCATGTCCTGACCTACTTTCCTCTGCCACATTGTTCTGCCATAATGTTCCGCCTTACCTGGAGCCAGTTATCTAATGGACTGAGACCTCTGAAACCATGAGCCCCAAAATAAACTTTTCCTCTTAAAAAATTGTTCTTGATGAGGCTTTTGGTCACAGTGGTAGAAGAGCTGACTAAAATACCTAACTTCAAGATTATGTTATTAGAATTCCCATCAATCACTTTCAAATTCCTCCTTTATAGCACTTATCACAACTTCAATTCAATAATTTTCTGAGTGATTGATTACCATCTGTCTTCTCTGCTAGAATATAAAATCCATGAGGTCAAGGATTAGGTACAATTTTGTTCAAAACTTAGCATTTATCACAGACTTTGGACCATAGAAGACATTCAGTAAATAGGTTATCAATGAACAGAATAAATGAATCAGGTTTAGTCAAGGTAAGTAAACCTTAGACAATTCCGTGTTCTCTAATCTTCTCCAAAATAATGTGTAGTGAGTTAAGAGCAATAGTGTAGTATAATGGTTAAGAGCATCATTTCAGAACCAGAGTTGGAGCTACTGGATAAGGTAAGTTGTATAAAATCTTACTGTGCAGATTTTATTCCCCCTCTCTTGTTAACAGTGGTGTGAGCTTGGGTAAGATATATAAATTCTCTGTGCTGTAGTTTCCCCCTCTGTAAAATGGGAATAGTAGAAGCTCCCTCACAGAGTTAATGTAAGAATAATTTTTTTTTTTTTTTTTTTTGGGGTACTGGGGATTGGACCCAGAGGCACTTAATCACTGAGCAACATCCCTAGCCCTTTTTATTCTTTATTTTATTTACTTATTTATTTAATTTTTAAAAGAAGCACATACTCTGCCTGACAGGCCACTGCATGTGCTCTTTTTAGTTGTTGATGGACATTTATTTTATTCATTTATTTATATATGGTGCTGAGAATCGAACCCAGTGCCTCACACATGCTAGGCAAGCGCTCTACCACTCCGTCACAACCCCAGCCCCTTTATTCTTTATTTTGAGACAGGGTCTCACTAAATTGCTTAGAGCTTCACTAAGTGGCTGAGGTTGGCTTTGAACTTGTGATCCTTCTGTCTCCACCTCCCAAGCTGCTGGGATTACAGGCATAAACCCCCCACCCCCTGCCGTAGAATAATACATTTTTAAAGGAATTGGCAAATAGGAAGCAATTTATAAGTGTTGTTAAAAATTGTTTTCATGGGCTGGGGATGTAGCTCAGTAGTACAGCACTTGCTTATTTAGGATGTGTAAAACCCTGGCTCTGAATCCCCAGCACCCAAAAAGGAAAGAAAAAATGAATACTATAGAAAGCATTTTCAAAAATAACATTATTCTCAGAAAACCACTTGATGCTAATTTTTATCTGATTAGTACTTACTGGCAAAAGTAGGTTGCTAAAGCCTAAAATATAACTAAAATTAAATTCTATTTTCAGGGGAAAAAACCTTACTTGGACATCATGAAGATTCCTAAAACAACCACAACCTCATCCATAGCTGAACAAATCAGAAGTACCATCCAGAGAGAAAATCATCACCACAGAGCCACTTAAAATCATACTCATTCAAAGATCAAAAAGTTCCCACAGTAAGTGAAAAGAACTACATCAGAACAAGCACTATTATCCATGCCATGCTGAAGTGCCCATTGAAAACCAATTTGGGTAGCAATTAAGAAAAGGCAGGATAAGTCTCTAAACCAGATTTACAAATCAGAATGGAAATAATATCCAACTTGTATTTCTAGAACATTTTTTATCCTTTTTATTGTATTATCTCATTTTTTGTTGTATCTCAACATGAGAATCTGTAAGATTGGTAAGGCAGGCAATATTATTTCTATTTGACCCCCCCCCAAAAAAAAAAATCAAGAAGAGACTACTTCTTGTTTCAAGTCAACTATGGCAAAGAATCAGAAGTAACAGTAAACAAAATGAAAAACTAATCTCATTTCTACAGGGAAGTCTTTGCATTTTAAAATGGTACATTTCAAGTAAAATTTCATTAACCTAATGTAATGGGGGGGAAGGAAATGAGATGAAGAATCTGGGTTAGTGGTTTAAAGGACACACTTATTTGTACTATCTTCATTTATTACAAATACTTTGCAGATGAAAACTGTCTAATAACTAGAGTACAGTAGGCCTAAAAGATCCCTTTTTTCCTTCTCTGAGTCTTGATTCTTCTCATTCTTCAAGGTTCAGTTGAAAACTCTTTCCCTTATGATGTCTTCCTTCACAGACTATTCTAGCACCCAGTGTTTTTCTCTGCTCTGAATTCACAGCATCTTGTCAACATTTAACCTTCTGACTCATACTGACTAGCCTTTGCCCTTTATTATTTTATTATTTATGTGCTTTTACTTTGGTCCTCCAAATAGACCATAAACTCCTTGAGAACAACACCATAGCCCTATACATAATATTCAAAATCTTCAGTGCATAAAATGCTATAAGGAAGAAAAAAAAACCCTATTAAAATGTACGTGCCTGGAAAAACAGCTATTCACTAATACTTGCACTGTGCTAAGAACTGGTGATATAGCCAAGTTGATTTTTGCCCTCTTGGATATTGCAGTCTAGTCAGAAATAAGGAAGCAATTACTAAGAATTACAAAGTATGTTAAAAGCTACAACAGGAGAAGAAAGAACATTTTAAAAATACCTTTGGTAAGAAGAATCTAATGTAAATTTGGGAGGTCAAAAAGGGTTTTCTGGATGAAGTAACATTAAAGATAAAAACTAAAGCCAGGCTCAGGAGTGCAGGCTTGTAATCCCAGTTACCTGGAAGGCTGATACAAGAAGAGAGCAAATTTGAGCCCAGCCTTGGCAATTCAGGGATACGGTGCCTCACAATAAAAAATAAAAAGAGCTAGGAATGTAGCTCAGTGGGAAAGTACCCCTGAGTTCAATCCCCATCCCCCCAATAAAACAAGAAAAACCTCAAAAGAATTAAAGAATGGGAATAAGCAATGGCAAAGGGGAATAAAAGGAGAAAAATGCTTCTGACAAGGAGAAAAATAAATGCAAATGTTTAAGGGTAAGATGATGCACAGTACTGAGGAACAGAAATAAAATTATTTCAGTATAGCTAAGGGTAACCCATAGTAGTGCTGGAGCATCAAATCTAGGCAGTTGCAAGGAGTAGAAACACTTTTGTTTTCCCAGTACCTCAATGCTGGTAACTACACTCCTGGCACAGCCCTAATCAAGCAAAGCTTAACATTCTCTACCAACCTCTTAAATCAAACCTAACCTCAATTTTCTCCAAATGTTATATATTTCCCAGCAAACTTGAAACAACAAATGTTCTATTAATAGCACTTAACACTGCTTTTCACTTGGCATAGAATATACAACTGTATTTCTGATAATGAAGAATCTAAGAGATAAAAAACAAAATAAAAAATGGTTGTATTACTTGACCCCAATCTTTTGTAATAAACAGCTCACATTACAAACCAAATACATGCTACAAAACACTTCTCAGCTCAACTAAGTAAAATTAAGTTTACTGACAAGTTTCTGAGAATTTCAGGATTAGTTTGTCAATTTCTTAAAAAAAAATGAGATTTTGATAGGAATAGCATTGTACTATTCAATTTGGGGAGCACTAACATCTTAACAAAATAAAATTTTCTGATCCAATAACATGGATGCTGTCATTTAGATCATTTTGTTGTTGCAGAGTTAGAGTTTGAACTCTTGAGCTTCAAGCACACCTGGCAGGTATCCTACCACTGAGATACATCTTCACCCCCATTTAGACCTTTAATTTCTATCAAAAGTTTTTAAAAACCTGTACAAGTCTTAACACTTTGGTGGTGGTGGGTTGTGTGCTGGGGGATTGAACCCAGGACCTTGTACGTGTGATTTCTAATTTCATTCCATCAGATAACTTACTTTTTGTATGACCGCAATCTTGTTTCATGGTCTAACGCACTCTTATCCTGGAGAATACTTCATGTACATTTGGGAATAATGTATATGAAGCTACTGTTAGGTAGTACCTTCTATAGATATCTGTTCTGTCTTGTTGGTTTACATCATTCAAATCTTCCACTTCCTGGTTGCTTTCCATTTTTTAAAGTGGTATAGTCTCCAACTACCATATTGTCTATTTTCCCCTTTAATTTCATCATTTCATATATTGTGAAGTACTATTATTCCTCAGCCTACATAAGTTCAACTGCCCTGTTTCATTCAAATTTGCTGATTTTTTTTCCTTCTGTGAATTCAAATCTGATGGTGTTCTAATGAATTAACTTTAGTTACTGAATTTTCCTACTCCAGATTTTCTATTGGGTTATTTTTATAATTTCCATCTCTAATGATATTCACTATTTGTTGAGACATTTTTCTCAGACTTTTAATTTTTTTTTCCTTGGTGTGGTCATGGTGGGGATTGAACTCAGTGCCTCACACATGTTGGGCAAACACTATACCACAGAGCTACATCCCCAATCCCTTTCCTTTAATCCTTTAGACATGTTTAATTCTTTGAATATACAGTTGATCTGTACTATTTGCACATTCCGTATCTGCGAATTAGCCTACTTTCTGAATTTTTTGTAACCCCAAATATCAATACTATATCTATGTGGTCTTTCACAAACTGGCAAGAAAATCTGAATCAGCTGATGAGCACATTATCAGCTGAGGTAAACAATGTGATATTTTGCCTTCCTAGTTTAGCTGTCATACTGTAAATAATTTTGCATTCTATTTACAGACATATTTTTCTCATTTTTGTGCTTTTCACTAAGGAGTCTACTTAAAAATGGCCCCAAATGTAATGCTGAGATTCTATTCAATATTCCTAAAAGCAAAAAGACTATGATGTGCCTAATGAAGAATATACATGTGTTGCGTAAGCTTCATTCAGGTATGAATTATAATGCTACTGTCCATGAGTTCAATGTTAAAAAAGCAACAATGTGCATTAAATAAAGCATACTGGGGCTGCAGTTGTGGTTCAGTGGTACAGTGCTTGCCTAGTATGTGTGAGGCACTGGGTTCAATTCTCAGCACCACATACAAATAAATGAATAAAATAAAGGTTTATCAATATCTAAAATATTATTTAAAAAAAAGATTAAAAAAAAAAAATACGGCATCCTTAAGCAGAAATTCACATAAAGACAGGTATGTGCTAAATGGTTGATGGAAATGTTGTTACCAGAAACTCAGGGAAGGTAACCCTGTATTTCCCCTAGCAGCAATTGTTGATAACTTAATATCTGCAACAACAGTAGAACATAGTTGCCATGAATAACAAGAACTTACTGAATCTGTGACAGCTTACTTAAAATCTTTGCCTATTAAGTCCCCCATTTGGGCTTACTCAAAAATGGTTTCTACTACCTGCTTTTTTTTTTTTTTTTGCAGTACTGGGGATTGAACCTAGGAGTGCTCTACCACTGAACTACATTCCCAGTCCTTTTACTTTTTTATTTTGAGTCAAGTTGTCAAGGTTGGGTTTGAACTTGCTTCTCCTGCCTCAGACTCCCCCCAAGAACTAGGATTATAGGGATGTGCTACCATGCTACTGGCTGCTTTTACCCTATGTATGAGTCATATTTCTTTGTATGATAACTAGATATTTCGTACTATGACAACTCTGTAAATCAGATCCCCCACCTCCTACTGTTTGTTAGTTTAGTGACTTTTCTGGAATAATTTTGTAAGTCTGAATTCTTTGTCTCTTGTGTTCACTTACTTATAGTCACTGCTGGATTAGCCTAATGGTCAACTATATACTCAATGGAAATTTCCTTAAATGTTTTGAACAAGTGTTATGGTTTGGGTATGATATGTACCCCCAAAGCTCCTGTAATATTCAGGAATATTTAGAGGTGAAATAATTAGATTCTGAGAGCTATAACCTAATCTATTCACAGTTTGGATGGACTGGGTGATAAGTAGGAAGGTGGGACAAGGATCATGGACTGAACTTCTGAAACTAGGCCAAAATAAACTTTTCCTTCTCTCAGTTGTTTTCATCAGGTATTTTGATTACAGCAACAAAAACCTAACTAACTTAACAAATCTCTTTGCTTTTGCTAAATGGCTTTGTGTGTGTGGTGGGGCATGCTTTCAATATTTCAGGCAGTTTACAACTTGTCCTTGCCCTGATTTCCTATGTAGGGCCTCAGGAAACCAGAGGTGAGGGATTTGAGTCTTAAGCTATTCCTTGGCAGTCACCTGACCCTATATATGTATATTACCTTCTACAGTCTCTAAAATATCAGAGGTAAGTAACCTATGAACATCTCATATTCCAGTTTTTCCTTCTGATTATTTTTGGCCAATCTTTTGTTAGCACAACTAGTGATGTCTCCTCAGACAACTGTCACATTAAACAATTACCACTGACTGCTTTTTGACAAAAGCCCTGGGGACAGAGCAAGCTACGAATTAAAAAAAGACAAGTCTTGAGAATGGAGATTTTCAGCAAGCTGTCAGACAGCTCAAATAAAGACAATTCTCTGGACGTGGACTTTTGGAGTGGACTTTTGGAGAACTCCAAACCAAAATGCCTCTTTAGGTAGTTGCTAGGTTGCTGGTTTTCACACCTAGTGTAGTTGTGAAACCAATTCATTTTCAAGACTGCTGTGAATCTAGGGAAAGAGAGATAGAAAGTAGGGCAAGTAAAAGAACCACCAAGCTTATTCTTCTGAGATTTATTTTCTTTTTGAGCATAAAACCTCTTCAGATTATTGTAAACCTTTAATTTCCAGAGTTCTGAAAAGGTTAATTTCATTTACTCTCTGGCTTAAAATGCTGATGACCCAGAACTCTTAATTTCCAGGCAGACCTCTGCCTAAGTCTCACAGTGTATGACCCTTTCCCTGGGTCTTTATGATCTCTGTATTCTCTGAGTTCTCCAATGAATATATACTGAACAAATAGAAGGCATTTATGTATTATTTCTTAAGACAACTTGAGAATCTAGAATTATCTCAAAATAACATGGTCTAATTTTCTTTTAAAAATGAAAAAAGATAACCTTGACTACTATTGAAAATGAAGGGGGTGGGAACAGACATAGTTAGAAAGCTTTCATAATAATCAGGCAATAGTGTAGCAGGCATAAGAGAAGGTGGGTAGAGACAGCATATTTATCTTCCCAAGTTATTTTCTTGTTTAGGTTATCAATGTAAACTAGTATTCTGGCCAATGCCATCAATGAAATATTTTATCATTTACCTTTCTCTAGAACAGAGGTTTTCAATGCAGTATGCTCCTGATCAGTTCTGAGGTATACTGCAAATAATGATATTACAAAGTTTTAAAAACTAAAGTTAGTTGATGCTTTATTTTTTTCAAAAGGAATGAAAGTAGATTTAAGTTTCCCATAAAATGAAGTTCCTCTGACTGAAGTCTTTAATATTTTTTTTTAGTTGTAGTTGGACACCATACTTTTTTTTTTATTTATTTATTTTTATGTAGTGCTGAGGAATTGAACCCAGTGCCTCACACATGCTAGGTAAGCAGCTGTACCACTGAGCTACAACCCCCAGTCCTGACTGAATTCTTGATTAGGAGAAAGGTGGGAGTCATACAGTTAGCAAGCATGTACTTCAAGTAACCTTGGGCCTACATTTAGGGAAAATCATCTGTTAGATTGATACGTAATACCTGGAAAAAGGCTATGTATCACAGTTTTAAGAATATCAGGGTTTTTTTGGTAGGGTGGGAGCTGAACATAGTAGGTAAGCACTCTACCCCTGAGCTACATCCTCACCATTTTTCTTTTGTTTTGAGACAAAATCTCGCTAAATTGCCCAGGCTGGACTAGAACTTGTGGTCCTCCCACCTCACTTTCCCAAGAGCTGGGATAAGAGGTATTTGCAACTGCACCTAGCTCAGACTCCCTTTAGACTGCACTAATTCCATAGATCACATGGACACTAGAATGCTTCTTAAAGAAATAAAAGGCAGGGTGTAATGGCACACACCTGTAGTCTTAGCTGCTTGAAAGGTTGTGCCAGGAGGATTGTCTGAGCCCAGGAGTTCTAAACTAGCTTAGGCAACATAGCCAAGACCCCACTGAAGAAGGGGAGGAGGAGAAAAAACAAAGTTATCAATACTTCTATTTAAACCTAATGACTTTATATCTCAGAGAAGCCTTAAATGTTCTACAGAATTTTTGAAACTGACTCTCCATAGTGACCCTGCCAGTGTCACCACACATCAACCAAAACACTCACATATAACTCATAAAGTGAGACTAGAAGTAAAATCCATATGCATAATAAATCCTGGGAAGAGGTCTTTCTAATGCTATTTAAAATAACTTTCCTTTGGAATTTAAATATTTAAATAGATAACTGCTAAATGTCTTTATACAGTTTTTCTATCATTTGTGTATTTTGTAAGTGTTCATTTCATTCCCCCCATGATAAGGAAAAAGTCAAAACATTAAGATTGTGATTTTAAATTACACATTTTGTAACTACTTTTTATTCAGGATTCCTCTTACTTGATTCTTATTTAAGCTAAATATAAAATTTCTATGCTCTTGTTTACTTCTACTCCCAAACTGAATTCCCACTGGGTCCTGTTTAAATGTATTTGCTGTTTATCATTTATACCGAGTGACTGTGTCAATTCCCAACTGTGTTAGACTGGTGAGTAAATTAGATCCTGTTCGTCTTTTCCTTTCTCCATCAAGAGAAGAAATATCTCTGCTATTGTGCCTATCAACCACATGAGACACTGCAGATGCAGTTCATTCAGGGATCAAGAATGAAATGGACTTCTGCTGTGTGCCAAGAACTCTGCTGACAGATTTCTCGGATCTTTAAAATAACAGAGGCATTTGTGTTTAAAACATCATCTGTCCTCCTAGAACTCTAGGATTCCATGGTAATCTTCTGCCTTTTAGATGTACCTGACTTCTTTTTTTGATTTAATTTAATTTTTTTTTTTTAGTTGTAGATGGACACAATACCTTTATTTTACCCATTTATTTATATGCAGTGCTGAGAATCAAACCCAGTGCCTCACACGTGCTAGGCAAGTGCTCTGCCACTGAGCCACAACCCTAGCCCCAAGCTAACCGGTTTCTCAGAAGCCCAACTCTTCATAAATTAAGGTTGGAATTTTGGTTTTCACTAGACCCAGTCAATTAACCTTAATTGCAGGTGTATGGCAAAATTGTCCCCAGCAGAGGTTTCTTATTACACACCCATTACTGGGATACCCACAGGTGCCAACATACAAAGTACCTTTATTCCCAGCTGTTTCTCAAGTTAAATTCTTCTCTTGAACTCAGCTGAAGTAGATGGCTAATGTGAAACTGTTACCTTAGAACATACACTGATTTTAAACTTCAATTTGTGAACATCTAGTGATTCACTACTACTATTCCAAAGCAAATTAGAGATTCTCTTTAATTCAGTTATCATTTACAAAAGAAAACATCACTAAATAAGAGACTAATTAATGTTGATAACATTGTTCCTTTTAAAATAATTTTATAAGGTTGGGAGTCGAAATTACCTAGAATAGGCAAGGTCCTGAGTTCAATCTCCAACACGAGAGTGAAGTGGGGTTTACATGTGCTAAATGTTTTCATATTGATATATTTTAAAAAATAATCCAAATTATGGTAAAGGTATTTTAAAATCACATCTATTCCTATACATAAATATAAACAGAATGACATACCACCAAGATGTTTCCTATCAAAACAGCTCTAAGGTTGGGGGTATACATAGCTCAGTAGTATAGTGCTTGCCTACCATGTGTAAGGCTCCAAGTACAATCCTAGCACTGCCGAACCCCACCCCCAAATCTTTGTAGGTGGAAAGGCACCCCTAATTCATGGATGCTTTTCAGTGTCCACCAAATGGAAATAAATGGTAGAGTGGAAAGAAGGCTAGTCCAGGGATCCAGGTTCAGGTGCCCTGCATTCTAGCCTTGTCTTGGACTTGATAATTACCTTAATGCATGTAGGGCCTTGGGGACATTACTATCTTGGCCTCAGTTTCATCATCTGTAAAACATGGAGGACTAACATATTTATTTTCAGCAGACTGAAAAATATATTCTATGTTTTGTGGCACTGGGGATTAACCCAGGGGTGCTCTATCATTGAGCTGTATCCTTAGTCCTTTCTATTTTATTTGAGACAGAGTCTAAGCTTCCAAGGCTGGCCTTGAATTTGTGATCCTCCCAAGTAGCTGGCATTACAGACATGTAGAAAAATATGTTTTTTTTTTTCCTGTGGTTCAGGAAAATATGATAGAACAAGGACTGGCAAATATTTTTTGCAAAGGGGCTGAAATAAAATATTTTCAGCCTTTGCCACACAGTTTCTGCTACAACAACTCTGCCTCTGTAGTATAAAAATAATCACAAACAAATTGGCATGACTGTGTGCCAATAAAGTCTTATATGACAGTACATACCATATACCCTAGACATGTACTAGGTTATACCATTTACATATGTGTAAATACACTACAATGTTGGCACAATGATGAACATATCCCCATCATTAAGCAATGCAAGACTATAGCTGGGTGAATTTTGGCTGGCAGACCACAGTCTATGCATGTGGTTTATGTAGCGTAGCATAAAACCACACTTCCTATAACACAGTTTCTTGCAAACACAACACATTTGTTGAAAGGAATTAATTAAGTAATTTAAGGACCCTATTTCCTTAACTTGTTATTAATAAACCAGGAAAGATCATGTGTAAAACAAAGCTAATGCTGGGCATGGTGGTGCAGCCTGTAATCCCAGCAGCTGGGGAGGCTGAGACAGGAGGATCTTAAGTTCAAAGCCAGCCTCAGCAACTATGAAGTGCTAAGCAAGTCAGTGAGACCCTGACTCTAAATAAAATAGAAAATAGGACTGGGGATGTGACTCAGTGGTTGAGTACCCCTGAGTTCAATCCCCTGTACCAAACAAACAAACAAAAAAACCCCTAAAATGAAGCTGATTATCTTCCCATGCTTCTACTGTTGCCTCTACCCTTTCTGTCATTCTAGTTAGTAGAATAGCACCACTGTTCTCCTAGTGTTAAAGTTTCATGAGCTTCTTGGAGTCAATTTTGTACATTATCCTCTATTTGGCCCTGTCAGCAAATTCTGCACTTTCTTCTCTTGCTAACTCCAACCTGTTATCCTAAACCTAATATATACCCCTTCTGCCCGATTTTCCTAAAATGTCACTTTAGTCATGTCGCCTCCTACCTTCAAAGCCTCCTTAATTTTTACAGCATCAAATCTAAACTCTAATATGCTACAGAGTTTCTGAGGCCCTCATTTCGCCCATTCATCAGGTCTCATGTCTCATAAAACCTCAACATACACACACTCTGTCCTAGGCAAGGTACTCTTTAGTGAGTTCCTACAAAGTACACATTAATTTCTGTGCCTTTACTACCACTGTCAGTTATTCCTAAACCATTCTATCTATTCAAATCCCACCATTATTCCAAGGTAAAACTTAAGCATCAATTTTTCTATAAAGCCATATATATCTCAATCTACATGGCTATTCTCTAAGGGGCAGAATCATATGAACTTAGTACTTATTTTCCTAACTATCTCTGTAAATACCACACTGTTTCTCTGTTCAAATCCATATTTCATCTATGATTAATTCTCCTGGATTATTGCTCCCCAGTTCTGTGCCCTAGGCCTAAAGACTATTCTGTAATTTCAGCAATTCAGGAGGCTGAGGCGGAAGGATCGAATGTTCAAGGTCAGCCTCAGCAACTTAACAAGTTTCTGTCTCAAAATAAAAAATAAAAAATAAACGGGAGGGGGGGAGTAAAGAATTCTTCTTGTACTCTATGATATGTATACTAGGAACAATGTTAGATACTTTTGATTTTATCCCTTTTGAAATATCTAGCTACTCAATCTATGCTCCCCAGTCAAACCAATCCAGAAATCAGTCGCCCAGAATTTTTAGAACTCTACAGTCAATCTCATCTCTTCTGACTTAACAAAAAAATAAGTGTGACTGTTTGCTTCCCCTCTGGGCAAACAAAAGAAATTTAAAAATTGCCTGAGCAAAAAACCCACTCTAAGAACTGGAAAACAGGAAGAACCAGATATCTATGAAAGAAGGCTGGCCATGCTGAAGAACTAAATTGTGTATTTGACATGTGTGAATATGAAATTAATAAGTATAAAAGTGAAGCAGAGGCAGACCAACTTAGATTTAAACCCTGGATTCCCCCACTTAGTAGATACATAACTCTGGAACAGTTATATAATCTCTTTGAGTCTCTGTTAATTATTATAAAATTCACAGGATTATTATAAGGATTACATGTCAACACATTGAAGGCACATTGCATAGTACTTAGGGTAGACAAGTTACCAATAAATGTTTTGTGTAATAGTTATTGTTCTTCTCTACACTGCCCACCCCCCCACCTTTTGGTAGTACTGGGAATTGAACCCAGGGGCATCTGTCACTGAACTACACACCCAGTTCCTTTTTAAAAATGTTTATTTTGAGACAGGATCTCACTAAGCTGCCAAGACTGTACTTGAATTTGCAATCCTCCTGCCTCAGCCTCCAGAGTCATTCTGTAATAATTCTTGAAGTGAGAAGTCTGGAAAGACAGGCATTGTAAAGCATTTTATCCTCTGACTTCATTTTGACCACAGACCAACAAATTAGAACATGCATAACTGATGCCATGGGTCACAGCTTCACACCCATCTTGGGGAACTACATGCTGTTGCCCACTTCACAGCTACCAAGTGGCTATTTGATCTCTGCATTCTGTTTCTGGCACTCCTCTCTAGGGTCATATTTCAAAACAAAGATGACCAACATTCTGTGTCTCTACCCACTTTTCACCTGCCTAGACAATCCTCTCAGATTCAACTGACTACTAAATTTCAATGTCTAGGCTACACTGTTTCTCATCAGGATGTTCCTAATCCAACACCACCAAAGAAAGAGTTTGTAAACACTTAAAAAAAAATTAGTAGAAACACAAAGGGTACTGGGAGTCAGGATGGAATCACAAATTCTTGGAGTACTATTTTGACCATTGGGAGGCACCTTAAATTTTGGCAAGGAGTCTGACAAAAGTTTCTCACAATGGGGAGGTAAGACCTGTGTTATATAGGGGGTTTTAGCCATTTAAAATAACTACTGATCCACGATGCAACCAATCTGTACAGAAATTTGTTAGCCTGGCTTCATCTTAGTCTATGTTTTTATAAATGCACAGAGAGCATTAAATATTATATTTTAAGGTGAAATACACTTAAGAGAAAAATATGAATCACTTTAAGATTCAAAAAGACCTTCAAACAAAATTTAAAAACTTACAAAGCATGACTGGAATATTTCAGTTTGACATCCTGGTCATAAATCATACAATGAAAGTTAGAAATCTTATTAACAAAATAGCAAGGTGTGGGGCTGTAATTGTCATTCATTCATTTAACAAGTAAGTAATGAGGGCCTATGTGGCTAAGTATTCCTCTAGAATGTAGGGATATAACAGTGAACAACCTGTGTCTCTTTCCAAGTTTACAATCCAGGGGGGCACATAGAAAATATGCAAATATAATGCCTCATGGAAATAATATGTACTAGAAAGAAAATATGGGTAGATAAGGGGACAGAGAGAGGCCATTTTAGATGGGTTAGTATACATTTATAATAATGATAGCAGATATTTATTGAAAATAGGGTAGATCAGGGATACAGGGCATTATTTTATTTTTTGGGTATTAGAGATGGAACACGGGGTGCTTTACACACTGAGCTATATCCCCCAGACCTTTTCATTTTTTATTTTGAGACAGAGTCTTGCTAAGTTGTTGATGCTGGTCTCAATCTCGCAATTCTGCCTCAGCCTCCTGAGTTGCTGGGACTACAGGTGTGCTTCAAGCATCCAGCTAAAGTGAAATTTGCTGGCAGGGTTTTCTCCATCTAATTTTGGTCCCGCAGGTGGAGATTTAGGGATATTACCAGGATCCCAATTGTCAAACAAGTATAATGAAAGGAATTGAGAATGTGTACCATTAAGTGATGATGATGACAACAGAAAAGCAGAGTAAGGAAGGAAATGAGTACATGAGATTGAGGCAGAATCGAAATGTGAGAACAACAGATCCAGGTGGAGTCTATCATTACAGTGAACGAGGTAGAAGATGAGTAGGATATTTACAGGTAAAATTGTAAAATTTTAAGAATCATTATAAAATAGAAGTAGATCTTTGAGATTCCTACATTTAGTAAGAAACCAGTGTAGAAATAAAATAAAATCCATGGGTCAGATCTGAGAAAACTAAAGGTAGATGATAGAATAAAAATGAAGCAGTCTTATTTTTTTCTGTAGACTCTATCAAAAACTACAAGAGAAAATTAATTCCAAGTTTTCTAAGGAAAATGATGATTCAGGTTTTCCAATAAACGATGTAATGTGACTGATAAAATAAAACAACCCAGCCACATAATTATTTTTCATGTTATCTAGTTTGGCCACTCTACTGTTGTTCAAAATATATTCATGGAGTCCAGAGTTATACATTTATCTGTTTACAAAGTTAAATATATAAAGTAACTAAGCTCTGACTCTTTTTAGTTTATCGCTTAATACTACTGTTAATAATTTCTGCACTTCCCAAACATAACAAAATGAAGAAAAAACTTTCAAATTTAAAGACTTCACAGAAAACCATTATCCAAACATAAACATCATTTGTGTAGTACTTAATTACCTATTTTCAAATACACCTATAAAATATTGCTATACATTCAGTCTGTTAAACAGTTACATACACAGTTAAAGCAATACTTTTCAGTCAACTGAAAATAAATAATCTTGGTTTTCATTCTAATGGGAAAAGTAAACCATATAACATCTCTACAAATCTATTAATCTATTAATCTATTGCAGCAAACAAGAATAACAGTTATTTAATTTACTTACCTCCTTAATAGCATCTTCATTAGGGAGCATGGAACATAAACATGTGATATAAGCTTGCTGAAAAGATGACACATGTGAAATTTCTTTAGATTCTGCACATAGTTTTGATAAAGCAGTAGCCTGGGGAATGCAGTTAGATTTCAACAAATGTTTTATTCTCATTTGTAGAAAGGAAGGTCCTTCTTGTGCAATCAATTTATTGACTAGAAAAAAAGGAAAAATAAAAGTTTGATAACATATCACATAACATGTCATATCACACACTGATGAAAGTTTCATATCTTTTTGTTGTTGGTTTGCTTTTAGTTAATAAATGGGAAGTTTATTCTGGTCTCAATATTCATCTATCAGAGATGAAAGGAAAGTACTTTGCTAATGATTTTCACATTAATTGGAAGTTTTACTCTGAATACCAAACCTTTCAGTAAAGTTACCAATATTTTATGAAAATGAACTATTTGACTTTGTCCTCCCTTTACTTTCTGATGAGACTAGTAAGGAATAGTGAAATGATCTATGCAAATAAAGGCAAGAAAATGAAGCAGGAAACCTACTATCAATTGAATACTTATGAGGTACCAAGTTATAAGCATTTTAAATTTTTCTTATATATTTCTCATTTATTCTTCACACCACCACCAAGGCAAGTATTATCCCCAGTTTAAAGTTAGGAAAATTAATATTCAGAGAAGTTAGGTAACTTGCCAAGGATTCCAAAGCCAGTGGTGCTCTTTCCTCTAAACCAGGCATTTCTCAAAGTGTGTTCCACCGACCAAATGAACTGAGAGGTAGTCCTAGAAAAAAAAAGGATTCCTTGGTCAAATCTTTGAACAGTCCTGCAATAAAGAAAACTGTTCACTTTTATTTATCCCATTGTTTCCCAAACTGATTTGACCAGAGAACCCTTTTACATATATTGTTAATACCCTGTAAAATATATGTTCCTGGTTTAGTACACACTTTGGAAAATGCTGCTTAGTCAGGCACAGTAGTGATGGCACAAGCCTGTAATCCCAGCTATTTGGAAGACCGAGAGGAGGACTGCAAATTTGAAGCCAACCTCAACAACTTAGAACATGTCTCAGAAATAAAATTAAAAGGTCTGTAGATGTAGCTATGGTAAAGCACCCTTGGGTTCAATCCCCAGTAATGGGGGCTGGGGGCAGCTATTCTGAGAGCAGGATTAAATAATACGCACCTGTGCACTGAGTGTATAGTGCTCTGGAAAACCCCTCAATTTTTGAATAGTAGATACTCAACAAGGATGTGATATTACATGACATTACTTATAGATCAGAGGTTGAAATACTGCATGGTAAGCCATGTGATGGGTGAATAAACTGCTTTGGGTGGCTAATTTATAACAGTGTTCTCTAACTCAAAAGGGTCTTCTGAATTACCCAGGGAGCTTATTAAAATGCAGATTCTCATTTATTAGGGCTTAATAAATTTAATTAGGTATTAGATGGGACCTTAAATTTTGTTTTTCTAACAATATCTTGATGATTCTCTCACTCTCTCTCTTTATATATATCAACTATGGAGTTTTTAAATTCTTTAAAAATAGATAGTACTATACTTTTAAGGGCACACAAAAAGGTCTACAGATAAAAGTTGTCTCCCTTGTACTCTGACCCCAGTGCCCTAGTTTCCCTCCCTGAGAAATAACTGCTCTCAATTTGTTTATCCTTCCAGAAATATATTATGAGCACAAAGGACATTTTTATCTCACTTAATATATTATACAGATCATTCTATCATCAGCACATTTGAGCTACCTCATTATTTTAAAAAAATGAATATTATCCACTGTATGGCTGGACTATAATGCGTCTCAACAATTTCCAACTGATACACTTGCAAGCTGTTTCCAATTTTTAGCAATCATCAATAATGCTGCACCTATGTACAACCCTGTACATAGGTAATTTTATACACCTGAGTTTATCAGTAGAACAAATTGCTAGAGGTGGAATTGCTAGATTAAAGGCTTTGTTCATTTGGGTGGTTTGTTTGTTTGTTTTGGTACCAGGGATTGAACCCAGGAGCACTTTACCACTAAGTCACATCTCCAGCTCTTTTCTAGACTGTAGAGACAGGTTCTCACTAAGTTGCTTTGAGGCCTTACTACGTTGCTGAGGCTAGCTTTGAATTTTCAATCCTCCTGCCTCAGCCTCCTGAGCAGTAGGGATTACAGGTGTACGCCACTGTGCCTGGCAGCTTTGTTCATTTGTAAACTGCTCTCTGTAAGTTGTACCGATTTGCACTCCCAACAACATAAGTGCCCATTTCCTAAGGCACTTCAGAAAGTTTTGGCTCCAGAGCTCCAACTCTGGATATTCCACATAGATCTTGTTGTGTTGTTTGTTTTCTTCCTGGTGGTGTTTTGCGGTAAAGGGGCTTGAACCCAGAGGTCCTCTACCACTGAGCCACACCCACAGCCCTTTAAAAAAAAATGTTACTCTGAGTTATTATCTAAGTTTCTGAGGCTGGTCTCAAACTTGTGATCCTCTTGTCCCAGCCTCCCAAGTTGCTGGGATTACAGGTGTGCACCATCATGCCCAGCTGTTTTTTTTTCTTTTTTGTTGTTGGTTGTTTGTTTTTAAATTCCACAGACATTTCATAATATGTAGCCAAGGTGAAAAAGCACTAAGGGAAGACATCACATTTAGTTGGCCTTTTCTATTTCTCCAGAAAATGAACTCACAATTATATATCCCCCCTCAAATGGCTCCTCATTTCTTTTCAGTAATGATATTCTCCCAATTACACAAAAAGTAAAATTTTGGCATTTTTCTTCCTTGTTATCTCCTTTCCTCAAGGAAATTAATTGAGCTTTTTTGTTCTTGCAAATATGTTTTTAACTCTCTTCAAGTTAATTCCTCCATATTATTTTCTGCCACATCTCTTTCCCCCGTATCCTATTCTACCTAACCTAACACATTGCTCTACTAGGTTGTAAGCAATTTTACAAATCCCACAGGAGGTAAAACACCTGAAAACAGGCATGTCATCTACATAACTCCAAACCCTTTTAAGTTCCCACAACTTTTATGAAATATCCATAGTATAGATAAGACACTTAGTACAAGGCCAGGCATATAGTATACAATACTAACAAGTTTAATAGTGCTTGTTAGTATTTGTCTGTAATAACACCTTTATTACACTGTCAGCAATTTGTAATCAAATACCATGTCTTTTGTATTCCCTAGAGAATTATGCAAAATGCCTTGTACATTACAGATATTTAATAAAACCATGTATTTAGCAACTGAAGGGTTATCAATCCCCAGTCAAAAACTTTTAACATCTCACCTTGGTTCAAATTCTGCCTCCACAATTTTAACTACATGGTCTTGCGCATGTGTGATCTCTCACCTGTTTTACAGATTAAATGAGATATGAAAGCACTAATATAGTGCCCAACAAATAGCAGGCACTCTAAAAATCAGCTATTATTTGTAGGAGGTAAAACTATTTTATTCAGTATATCATAATTAAACCATTGCTATTCCCATTTTAAACATGCAGTTCAAACTTGTATTTTAAAATCTTTTAATAACTATCATTATTATTATGCAGGTGTGCACCACTGCATCCAAATCTGTTTTTTCAAACCATTTAATATAAAAAATTTAAAATTCCTATATCTTTCTTTCCAGTTAGATTTCTTTGCCTAACTTTTCTTTTCTTGAACTATTTAAAAGCAAGTTGCAGAAATCATGAAACTTCACCTTACAAATATGCCATCATGTAAAAATAATTAACTTAAGATTCAGTTAAAAAGAGCTCTATCATGATGTTTTTATTGATCATGCCAGGCAGAAATTTCAGCTTGCACTTAATACATACTTGAAGTTATAAACTTTTTATTTGAGGGGAAGGCACACAAAATTAGAGACAGGAAAAAAAATGTTTAAAGACTTTATTGATTCAAAAAACTACACTAAAATACATTTACTGAGTTCCCTGGAGGTTAAAGTTGTGCACTTCTGTGCTTATTACTACTTTATTTAAACAGAATAAATCAATGAAATGATAATTACTGTTTTCTGGTGTCAAGTATGTTGATGTCTGTGTTGTGGGGACAGTGGAGAAAAAAAGGAAGGTTTCCAGTCTTCTGATCTGAAATTAGGCTAAGGAACAATTTAAAAGTAGGCAGGCCTCAGGTTGCTCACCATTTACACTGGGGTCCTCAGTACAATTCTTCAGTAGATATCATGAACCCAGAATCTTATAAATGGTGGATGCTTAATTAATCTTTACTGAACAGATAAGATACCACAGGATAGTATGTGAACATTTCCTCCCATTTCTTAATTTTTTTTTTCTTTCTTTCTTTCTTTCTTTCTTTTCTTTTCTTCTTCTTTTTTTTTTTTTTTGTGGTGCTGGGGATTGAACCCAGGGCCTTGTGCTTGTGAGGCAAGCACTCTACCAACTGAGCTATATCCCCAATCCCTCTTAATGTTTTCCTATGTGAAAAAATTACTACTAATCCTAAGGTAGGTGACATATTTGATAGTACATCATGGGAAAATGTACTGGGGATATTTAATTCAACTCTACCCTTTTTCCTCTCGGAATTGGGCCTGCTTGGACGGAGCATGAATTCTTCTCTGTCTCAGTCAAGACTTATCTGGATTAGGATGCTCATATGAGATGCTTTTGAAACTAACTTTGGGCTACATAACAACATTTTAGTCAATTATAGCCTGTACACATCAAGGTAGTCCTATAAGATTATAATGGAGTTGAAAAATTCCTACCACCTAGTGACATCATAGTCATCATTAAAATGCAATAATTACTCACACGTTTGTGATGATGGTGCCAGTGTAAATAAACCTACTAGACTACCAGTCTTTCAATACTATTTTTTATAGTTGAATGTATTCCTTCTATTTATTCAACAGTTTACTGTAAAACAGTATGTTGTGTTACATCAGCAGAAGCCTCACACATCTTGTTTTTACAGAACCTCTTTTTTGTGTTTGTATACGTGGTACCGGGGATTGAACCCAGGGGCACTCTATTACTAAGTCACAACCCCTGCCCTTTTTTAGTTATTATTTGAGACAAGGTCTCACTAAGTTGTGAAGCTGGTCTGGAACTTGAGATCATCCTGCCTCAGTCTCTTCAGTAACTGGTATTATAGGTGCACCCGGCTATACTGCACCTCTTGACTGCCAAGATGTCACCTAAAATGAGTGACTTTAAGTATACTCTTGACTTTCACCTGACAATGAAATCATTAATGACAGTTGTCAGAACATATTCCCATTGTTAACTGTCACATGACTATACTTGGTTCTGTCCTCTAACAGGTTTTATCAATTAGAAAGTTAATACTTTAGCTTCAATCTGCCTGTATTTACAAAGGGATACTATTTATAGAGGACCTCAACATAAATACCAAACTCTTTTCCATTTAACAGCTCTATTCCTTATTCTTTTTTTCTTGTCAGTGCAATAAGCAATAGACTCATCGAAGGACAAGACCAAGAAGAAATCTAAACAATTTATGCCAATTTTTGCACTATACAGAAAGACCCAAACAGCATGTATATGGTAGTCAAACTTGGTGAATAAATCAACCAATTGGGATATTTTAAAGCAGCAATGTTTCTTGTTCCAAGACCTAAAGATTTGTGGAAAAGTAAAACTGTTCTGAACCTGCTTTTAATATAACACAATGTGATCCTCTCAGCTTTCCACTAACTTCAAGTCAATAAAGTTATAATTGTTGGCTATATCAAATATAGGCTAAAATGTCTAAAAAGTGTCAAAAATGCAAATGTCAACTCATATCCATACTTTTTCTAATCTTAAACTATTGTGCAAATAAAAGTTTTCATTATATGTAAAGCTCTGCCATATACCAAAGATTAGCAGATTATTCATTTCTACCTCAGGAACTCTGTATGAACACTGTTACTCGAAGTGACATTTAAAAAATAAGTGCAGGGTTGGGGATATATCTCAGTTGGTAGAGTGCTTGCCTTGCAAGTACAAGGCCCTGAGTTCAATCCCCAGCACTGAAAAAAAAAAAAAAAAAAGTGCAAAGTACTCTGGGTTCAAACCCAAGCACTGCAAAAATAAATAAATAAAAAACAGGTAAAACAAGAGTGCAAAGTGATACTTTAAACACTACCTAAAAATCCAAGAATCCTTACTTACATAAGCAAAACATTAAAAGTTAATAATTAATTTTTACTACTCAAAAGAAAAAAGAATGATAAGGTATATAAGGGTAAAATTCATAGTTTAAACCCATCATCAACTAAATCCTCTTCCAGAACAGTCAATGAAGTATTAAGACTTACCTTCTTCTGTTTCTACTGGCTGTTGAGACAGAATTTTAAGAAGAATTGGGTTTTTCCACACCCCTTCCTGGGTAACATGAACCAATATTTGTAGGTTATTATTCCCAAATTCCAACAATGTATTATGTGACTCCTAAAACAAAAACAGCAAATTCAGAAAATAAGCCAATAATTAACATTTTGTCTTATCAATAGAGCTGAACATCTCTGAACTGAAAAGACCTTCAACTTGGATTTCCTAACAATAAATAAGAAAAAAAAGGACTACACTATCCTCAAAGTTTTATGCAATTCCATTGCCACTTTTTAAATTAGAGTAAAACTTTAAAATGTTTTCCTGAATTTTCCTTGGGTAAAATTATCACCACAATCAATAATTTAGGTCTTGCATTATTATTGAATATTCAAGGTGACCTACTATTAATATGGTCAAACTCTCTGAAGACCTAACAGTCTTAGCAATAGCTGATTTAATTATTGAGGTCACTGGTCTTTTTGTTTAAAAGATTTTGAAGTATTCACACAGTCTATTCCTTCAAAGAAAAACATTGCTTGATGACACTAATTGTTGTATAACTATTTAAATTCTTTAATTACCGTTTAAATGAGTTGGCTCCACATAAAATTTAAGATACGTCTAGACTATTATCTGATATTCCATTTTAGCACATAAACAAAAGGGAAATTGCCAACAGTTTGTTCTTTAAAGTATTTATATACAATGGGTTAAAGGGAAAAGGGTCATAAATTTTACCATAAATGATTATGTATATCATGCTTTTATTACTAGTGAGGATGACTGATTATAGTGAGATTGTTCCCATGCTCTAAAATTTTAACTTGTTTCTCTTTTTAAAAGTTCTGAAAATCTCTACAATCGTAAGTTTCCACTTACAGCAATTTTTCTTGGGAAAATATAAACCAAAAATATTCAGAGAACTAAGAATATAGTTTTATATTCACTCAAGTAATATATAACATATAAACCTCCCTTTAACTTTCATGGTAAAGACTGGATTTAACTACACATACCCCAATATACTAAGTTATCTCCTGCTGAAAAGGAGTTTAAGATATGGTACTAATATAGAAATGATAATTCCAATCAACAGTTTGCTAACAGCAATACTTAACTAATGCTGCAATTTTCCTTATCAGTTGACAGGTCCTCAGGCTTCTTTAACTTAGAATAGATATTTATGTTGCAGTGAAGACAAAGATTCTATGTGAAAATTTCATAATTTTCTTTGTCTGTCTATCAAATTTATAACATCTAACAACCTGTACTGTTACACTTTGGTAGAAAATATTATCATGAAACACAGACACTGTAATTTAAAAATCAAAGTTTGACTTTAAAAAAAAAATCTTTTTTTCATTTGTTGAAGTTCAAAATACAGCTCACTCAGAATACAAATTATGTATAACCCTGTTACCTATATATATGTATCTATAATACATACATATAATATATATGTAATATATGTGTATATATGCTAACAAAATTACTTTTAAAAAGTTTTTAAAAACTATGGTGGCATTTTTTTTATGGTGGCATTTTAAAAATAATTTTAAAACTCGGTTTTCCATTTAGGGGAAAATATTATACAGAAATACAACATAATATGTTCACTCTCATACCATTTAAAATAAAAATCAAAGGTATTGGTCAAATAATTCATGGTGTTACCAAAAAGCAATTCTAGGCAATTATCAAAAGGGGAGATCTATATATGCAATCCAAGCTACATATCCATGATAATTATTAAGTAAAAGAACAAGTTGAGAAAATAAGTTCTCATTTTTGTTTATTAAAAAATCATTTCAGTGTATATTTTCATATCCATAGGGGAAAAAGAATGGAAGAGTATACAGTTTAAACATCATTAAGAAATGTTCTATTTGAGGCCTATTTTCACAAAAACTGTTCTTTTGCTGAGTACTATCACATCTACCCTTAATCCCCAGCTACTCAGGAGGGTAGAATAGGAAGATCACAGATTTGAGGCCAGTAAGGAAATTTAAAGAGACCCTGTTCAGAAAAGACAGAATGGGGCAGAGATGTAGCCCAGTGGTAGAGCACTTGCCTCATATGGGTGAGACCCTGGAACCAATTCCTACTTCCACAAGCATACAAAGAAACAAAAAAGATTATTTTGTCAAAAGTATCCTCAATACCTTCTGGGCCTTGTCTATTTATCACATAAAATAAGAGAAATTCAGAGTTTTCAATTTCAGATTTCAAAAGGAACCATGTCCTAAATCTGTACTCTTCCTTCATTAATTTTACTGAACACATATTCAAAAATATATCCTACATATCTGGTAACCACTGAAAAACTTGCGAGGGGTAGGGAGAAGGCATTTGTTTTATTTGGGCAAACAATCCAAGAAAACAAGGAAGAAATAGAGTATTTTCTCTAAAGACTTTAATAAAAATTAATAGTAATAGTGTTAAAAGTACGTGTCCTTCTAGAATGGCATATGCTAGGATGAAACTCCTGGTAGGCCTTAAAGCATAGTGACAAAAATCAAAAGGCTATGCATGAAAGATCATTTTAGTAGCTATAAAGGTATATGAGAAATCAGGACTGCATTACAAGGATTAAAAGAGGTCAAGCCAGGTGTGGTGGTGCATGCCTGAAATCCCAGTAGATCAAGAAGCTGAGACAGGGGAACTGTAAATTCAAGGCCAGCCTCAACAACTTACTTAGCAAGGCCCTAAGCAATTAAGTGAGACCCTGTCTCAAAACAAAAATTGAAAAAAAGGACTGGGGATGTAACTCAGTGGTTAAGCATTTCTGGGTTCAATCCCCACTACCCGCCCCACAAAAGACAAGAACATGACAAAGATTCCTCTTCTTCCCAAAAAGAAAAACATTAACGTCATTTCATTATGGGTTATATATCTCAAAGGAAAGAAATTTCCAGATAATGAACTCTGTCTGTTAATATGCAAATTTTTATTTGTTTCTACATGAAACAGATCCAAGTCACTATGGAGTTTGCATCCTGAAGAAAGCATTTAATGAAATAAGCTCTGGGTTTGAATGTGGGTGTTACTAACTTCCCTCTATGCCTGCCTTTCTATTTAAATAGAGAATCAAATAATCCTCATATTATAAGGTTTATTTGATTAATGGATATAAAGCCTGGCAGTGTAGAGCAGTGATCATAATTAGTGATGAATAAATGAATGATTATTATTATTTGTTATATCTGTTTTTTAAAATAGTTTTTCTGTCTCCATCCGTAATAAAACTGTCTTCTGTTGCTGGCCCTGTACTTGCTTTTTTTCCATATCCTATTCTCCAACCCTAATTTATCACTTTCTGATCTGCTCACCTAAGAAAGGTGATAATCGAATCAACGTGAGAGCCCAAGAAGTTCTCCCATAAGTAAAAAGTACCAATATAATCTATAATAACTATTTTAGCTGTTTCAGTGACCTATCTTTGGTAAAACCCATTAAGTATTGGGGGGGGGGGAGCTTAGATATGATGAAATATGGTGTTTTACATGTTGAAGGTTTCTACATAAATGTACTACAAATGATCCAAATATGCTACTATATAACCACATACAATTTAATTTCTTAAAAAATTCTTTCTGGCTCAGGAGGAGTCCTGCATGCACATGTTTACTCCAGCCCCTTCCCACATATTTAATCTAGTATCTCAGTTCTGAAACAGAAATGCAGTAGCAAAGACTTTTGAATTTTTCTATTTGTAAAAGGCATCTTCCTTCAAGTACTTTTCTTTGCCCAAAGTAAGTAAAATTGTCTTTTTTTCCCCCCTATAAAACTATTTAGTTTTAACACCACACACAATACAGTTAGAAAATCCCTCCCAAGCTACAAGAGACTAGGAGACCTGAGTTCAAAATAAATGTGTATTTATATTAGTAGGTGGTCATTCAATAAAAAGATTATTTCTAATTAAAAAAAATCATTCTGTCATTCTGGGGATTAAACCCAGGGCCTTGCACATATTAGGCAAATGCTCTACCACTGAGTTATATCCCCAGCACAGATTTTAAATTTTTGATAGCCTTATTTTGTCTATATTTTCAAATAATGAAAAATGTTTTGTTGATTTCTAAGCTATGTAAAGAAGCAAAATCAAATAAAACAAAATCCCCATTTTTTTAACATACCACCTCATCAGTGTATGAGATCTTTTTTCTCATAAACTTAATATCTATATATAATGAACTTGTTTTTGTTCTATGTTTCTAATTGTAGTTTGCTGGGAGTAAGTAAGTAACTAGGTATCTTGGATACCTATACAGAGAATATTTTGACTTAAAATCAACTCACCTGTAGAGACTGAAGGAATGGTACCCAGACTTCACATGGCAGTTCACTCTCAGACACTGAAAGCAGTAATTCAAAACAACTCCTACAATATAAATAACTAAGTATAAAACAGTGGTTACAGTAATAATTACAGTATGCAAGCAACACTGAATACACATTTTACATTGATGAGATTATTTTAAACTTTCTCACTCTTCAAATTGATATATTAGCTTTACAACTTTAAAAAAGAAAATCCACAAGGCTTTATATTTAGCTTGTTGCTTTAACAGATTTGGTAAGAACATAAGCCTTTTAGAAATCATATCCCAAACAGTTCTGTTTAAGTAGGAGGGATAACCCATACAGGAATAGTTTTGGCTCTATAAATCAAAAACAGGAGCTCAAGTATTGCCAATTTAATTGATAAAGAGATAAATACATGTAATTGTCATCTATATAGGTTTCTGTCACTTGTAGAGAAATGATTGTAGAGAAACAATTGGCAGTCATTTCTTCATCACTAACAAACCAAACAAGAAAAAAAAGTTTCTTCTTTGTGTCCCAATCATTACCCAGGCACAGGGAAAACAGTTACAGGAAGAAGTTTTTAAAAAGGAAATGTGTAACAACTTGAATGAAGAACAACTCAAAATACCAATCAAACAAGAACTCTCTCAAATCTCGCAGAATATTACTTTATCACTTAGGGATTAGGATAGGTAACAGAAAAAATGAGACTTGGCAGGAGGAAAAATGGGATTATAAAACCAGGAATGTTTGTGTTCCATAAAGGTTTGATGTTAGAGGTTTTGGCTTTGAAGAATAGGAAGGAAAACAAGGCAGACCAGAGAAAAGTAAAAGGAACTACCTAGACTAGAAGTCATCCTAGTAAACAATCTATAAACTGAATATGGTAATGCCAATCTAAACCTGAATAGCTTTTGTATTTTTTCAATTTACTACATTAAAGATGTAATTTTGCTACCAGGAAGTCAAACATTAAAACAGCAGTAAAATGACTATGGACCTTAGGGTGGTGATCTTATATTGTATCCTGATGTTTTCTGCTGGTTCAATTATCCCTAGTTCAAATAACACAACTGAATTGCAGGATTTCATGGTTATTTTCCCCAAAGTATATTGTGATTCTCAAAGACCACCACAGTTTCCAGATACTGTCATTTGAATCAATTATGCCTAAGGGACAGAGATAAAATGTATCCTTCTTGGATCTTCAGACAGAGTAGGAAAAAACACTCCAGAGGCAGTAAGATTATGTTGTTTATTATTATGTCTCCTGGAATATATTCCCTGGGAAACTGAAGAAAGCAAAGAAATTTCATTCAAAGTTATTACATTAACAGTGCTTTGAAGAATAAATGAAATGTCATTGTAAAAAGAAATTAGGAAAACACTATGGTACAGGTTACTCAATTTTTACAGTGATTTACATTCTTAAACTTACAGTACTAATCTGCCAAGCACTAAGAGGACATCTTCACATTCAGTAGTCAAAAATGGACGTGCACTGGCAAAACTTTGGATGGCAAGTCGATATACCTCCAGAAGATACACAATATGTTCCGATGCATTCTTGTTGCTTGCATATTGCAATAAAGTCTAAAAAATAAAAATATTAAATTATTTTACAAATAAAACTAATGAAACAATTTGTCTTTGTTCTCAAAAGCATGGCCCTTCCCTTTTCTTCTAACAGATGCATATACCCTTTATTAGTCTTTTTAAGGCTCTGGTTTATTAAGAGAATACTATTTTCATCATTTAAAGAATTGTTTCTGTGGAGTTAAAGAAAAGGCAGAACTACTCTTTTGATATGAGAATACATTTAAAAGCAGAACCATAAAATGCCTATAGTTCTCATTACAGGTCTGAAATGAAACAATGAGTTTCATTAATACAACATTAAGTTGAGAGAGAGAGAGAGAGAGAGAAGGGAGGAGGAGGAGAATGACGATGACAAGGGGTGGGGTGGAAACTTAATCTTGCACAGGGCTGAGGAGCTCTAGGGTTCTATGAAATCCTCTTCTGTATACAAAAAACTGATTAGGCTTCCAGGGATTAATTTATGTTAACCAAAATATAAAAGGCAAGTTTTATTTTATTTTAAAAAGAATTCAACATAAAGACTGAAAGCTAGTTTATTTGCTCTCAACCCCCATTCCTTATACTGTGGTAGTTGAGGAGTGATAACTTTTGGTGAGCATAGAATTAAAATCAAAACTAAATGGAACTGTGACTAAAGCTTGACAAATTACATGTGTCATATCACTAAGAATCTGTTCAAATGATGGTTTATATTCTCCTTGGACAGTGCTGAAAAATTACTGCCAAATTCTTATTTGAGAACTCTTTCTAGTTTCAAGGGAATTATTCTCTCTCCTGTTAATATACTTTTTTCTTTTGTCTATGCTCAACTGATAAACCCAGTTAGGTTAAGACTTGAATTATGTGCAAAGCCTAATACAGGCAGGCTATAACCACTTTCCTCCTGGAATATACATTCTAACTGGGCTAGGGAGTTCCTAACAAACTTGATAGGAATAACTTTTACAGGTCTTATTTTTAAAGGGTAGTTTTATCTTAAATACACTATATCTGATCTAAATTTATTACTCCCCAGAATAATTTCTTAAAGATTTCCTAACTTCCTGTCTTAGGTTTTCCTGCCTGAAAACTACAAATAGATATGATTGCACTGCAGGATTCGACCAGATTTTCTGCAGCTTTAGTTTCTACAAAAATGGTCCTTATTATCAGTTCTGGTAATTGAGAAATGACAGCACGGCCTTGGTTGCTTAAAATTTTAAAGACCCTTATAAGGAAACATATAAGTCATTATACCGTACATAGTGAAAGTCCTCTTAATCAACACATTGAACTGTCTGATCTTTGCACACTTCATTATCAGTTAAGCTATTTTAGTATGCTCATTCAATTAAGTATCTTGCCACCTGGTTGCAGATACTTTAAGTAAGTGGCTACTTTCTATATTTTCAGAAGAGCATCATGTCCTCATTTAATCAAATTCCAAATTTTAATAAAATGATGAGAGAATCATAAAATTGACCCTCAAACAATTCTGCCTCCCAGTTAAACGAGTAGAGAGGAGGAATGGAGAATTTGTGCTTATCTGCTACGTAAACAAGAAACGTATTAAAATCAATGTTAGGGATTCTGGATTAAGTCAGCAAATTCCTTATTGTTTGCATCAGTTAATCTAACAATCAGGGAGCTTTAAAATTTTATATTGACACTAAATTTTCTTTTGGTAGCATTGTGGATTGAACTCAGGATCTTTTGCATGCTGGACAACTAGTCTAACACCAAATTATATCCCTAATTCTTTATATCAGATTTTATGGTCTTTAAGTCAGATACTATATCTTATCAATCTTTGTAAGTTTACCACTCCTTGACCCACATCTACTGGACATTCTCGAGTCTCCCTATTTGCAGAATATTCACTTTTTTTATTCATTTGACAAATATTTATTGATAGTTTATTATTATCATACAGTACTAGGTGCTGGAGAAAGATAGGACCTAACTTCACAACCTTTCAGAATTGAGTCAACATGATAGCCAAAACACACATGCAAATTTACGAACTTTTAGCCAGGCATGGTGGCACATAACTATAATCTCAGTGACTTGGGAGGCTGAGGCAGGAGGACTGCAGGTTTCAGACTACACTCAGCAAATTAGCAAGGCCCTAAGCAATTTAGTGAGACACTATCTCAATCTAAAAAAATAAAATAAAAAGGAAGGGGGATGTTGTTTACTGATAGAGATCCCTGGGTTCAATCCCTGGTACAGAAAAAAAAAAAGTACCAACTTTTGCTAGTACAGAAAAAGAACAGAACACATACATATAGGACTGGCCTCTTCACAATTCCCACACCCATTAAGGGAGACCCTGCCACCAATCTAATATCTTCTGATGCAGATATTCCATTAAAACTTCCACAAGTTACACGATTCCTAATATTATACAGACTGTGGAATTTATGCTTACAATTTGCTCTATACTGATTTATAGTTTTTTAAAAAATTAAATATATATATATATGTTGTAGGTGGACACGATACCTTCATTTTATTTTTATGTGGTGCTGAGGATCAAATCCAGAGCCTCACACATGCGAGGTGAGTCCTGTACCACTGATTCACAACCCCAGCCCAGATATATATATTTTTATATTTTTAAGTCTTTACTCTCTCATATGTTAGTTCAAATAATAGTGAAGACCATAACATACCCCCTTATGAACATACTCCGGGCATTTGAGGAATCACTGGAACAGTCTTCTTCAATAATATCTTCCTCTCCTCACCTCAGCACTGGGGATTGAACTCAGAGCCTTGCACATGGTAGGGGCTAAGCTACCCTCCCAGTTCTCTCTCTTCTTCTTCTTTTTTTTTTTTTTTTTGGGGGGGGTGCTGGGGATTGAACCCAGGGCCCTGTGCTTGCGAGGCAAGCACTCTACCAACTGAGCTATCTCCCCAGCCCTCTTTTTTTTCAATGCAAGATTAGGCTGAATGAATTATAGTCACTCAAATAACATTTTAAATACTTCATGTAAATAAAACCCCATCAGGAGCAGTAAAGAAAAAAACAGAGGTCTCTCGTTTCTCTTTTTAAATTCTAGAAGACATAAACAAAACTGAAGGAGAAATGGTGCATAAATAATAAATATGACCCCTTCAAGTTCAGTGGCATTCTAGAGAGATCAAATTGATGGCTTCTTCGCTTTATTTCAGTAAAGTCATTTATTCCACCAACATCTACACTGTTGTAGCCCAGTACTAAGAATGGAAACTATTATTGCCTTTAAAGGATAATGCATATTGAGATGTTTTAAAAAATTAGCCAAGTTAGGCATCAAATATGACTATTCTAAACACTCTTAATGGGGATGCGCTCATTCACATCACAAGTATATTACCCTCAGATCACTCTGTCAAGCCTTTATTACATGCCTCAACTACCTATTATGCATTCCCATCTGTATGTCCTCTTCAAATCCTGAATATGTCCAAAACCAAACATCTTCCCCAGAAAATACACTCTTCCTTCCATTTTCTATCTGCCTCTTCAGAAGCCAAAAATAAAATATTATCTGAAATCACCATATCAAAGTTTGTTGATTTCATCTCAGAAATACCTTATTCTCTTGTTTCTATAGTTTATCTCTATAGTCAATGACCTAAACCAGGATCCCAACATCCCTCATCTAGACTGTTTCAAGAATTCACCTCTATAGGCCCAATACCCTCCAGTTCTGTATGTGTGTTGTAATCACAATATATCTGTACATTTAAAAAATGCACAGGGAGAAAAAGACCAAAAGAAAACTAAAATGCTGGCATGGTTAGCACTGGAGTATTAGTAATAGGATTACACACAACATTCTGTCTGCTTCTTTAATAAGCATTATACATTTACAAAGAGGAAAAGAAATATCTCCCCAAATTCTATCTACATTCCTCATTACATGTTTTCAAATAGATGAACAGCATCCTGACTCTATTCTCTCAAGAGGGGACAATTTCTTGCAGGATGGTCACATTTTTTGCAAGGGATGCATTCCAACTTAAAACTCACATAGTTCAGGACTAATTTCCCTGAGAGAATGATCACACACACACACACACACATTTATTTACATTGGGGTTGGTACTGGGTCTTGTACCGAGGGGAGCTCTACCACTGAGCTGCACTCGCTAACCCTTTTTATTTTTAATTTTGAGACAGGTCTTGCTAAGTTACCCAGTTATCCCTGAACTTGCAATTCTACTGCTTCAGTCTCCCAAGTAGCTGGGTATAACACCACCATACTTGGTTTGTGGTTATATGTATTGGGCACATGGTTAGGGTTAGGGTTAGACACTTTAAGAGCCTTCATGCTTTACAGTCATGTATTGCATAACAAGGATAGTTTATACAATATGGTCCCATAGGATTATAACAAGGGTGAAAAATTCTCATTGCCTAGTATTTCTACTGTACCTTCCCATGTTTATATATATTTAGATACACAAATACTGGGATGAACCCAGGTCCTGGCATAAGCTAGGCTAGTGCTCCACCACTGAGTTGCACCCCCAGGCCTCCAGCCCATTTTAAAAATTAGGAAACATATTAAATTATTTGCCTTAAGTAATCCAGGGGGTAAGTGTTGGATTCAGGATTTGAACTAGGGCCATCTGGCTCCAAAGACCACACTTATCACTAAGCTTTGTACTGTCTCAGAATGCACAATTCTACCATTCTCTTAAATATGTTTTCAAGTTCTGCTCCTTCCTTGGCATTATCTTTAATATTTTGTAGCAAGTAGTATCATGGTCATCTTCCCAAGAGTGTACATCTAATTTCCATTCTAAAGTGACAAGTATTCCAGCAATGTTGCTGACAACCCATACTTTAGAATGCTAGTGGTTTGCACAAACCTGACAAAAGATAGCTGGTATTTATTCTGAAAACTGAACATTTCATGGCAAAAAGGAACTATTGTGATTTTAACAAAGAAAGGTATGCATTATTTTGAATTTTGCATATAAAGAAACTTTTAGTTTGATTGAAATTTCTTAGATATGAATGTCTCAAAATTATAAATTTGAATAAAATTGATTGCACTATACAGGTTAGACTTCCAGGAGGAAGCAGCACTTGAGCTGGAATCTCTGAAGTATGAAGTCAAGTTTTAAAATGCAAAGATGAAGGGAATGGGAGGACTCCAAAGACAGAGCATCTTGAACAAAGTCAGAAAATGACTACTAGGGCAAATGGGGGATAAATGGTGAAGAGACTTAAATATCTGTTAATAATGAGGAAGTACTGAATGTTTCTTGTGAAGAAAATAAGCTGGGTATGAGATGACACAAAACAGGAAGAGAGCAGCAGTCTGCTTAAACTGAGAGAGTAAATAAATTATAACCCTAAATCTTTTACTTATGCTGTCACTGTGCCTCAACTCACACTTTGTATATTAGTTACAATTAATTTTTTTTTTCTTCTGGATACTGGGGAATGAACCCAGGGGCACTCTACCATTGAGTTACATCCCCAATCCTTTTAATTTTATTTTGAGACAGGGTATCACTAAATTGCTGAGTCTGACCTCTAATTTGTGATCCTCCTACCTCAATATCCAAGTCAGCTGGGATTAAAGTTGTACACCAACGCGCATGGCTATGGCTGATTTTTTTTTTTAAGGCCAAACAACACCAAAACAAAAACAAAAACAAAAACAAAAACAAAACAAACAAAAAAAACACTACTTGTTAGTTGTCCATTCACCTATTTATAATTTTTCTTCTGTACTGATTAAATCTTATTATCCGTCATCCCAGTCTACCAAGATTATTTTTAGATACAGATCCTATCAGGGATTTAAGTATGCTTTCTAACTTTGTTTCATTTTCAACTTCAAAAAATACCTTTTGCTGTTTTGCCATAATAGTAATATCATATATTTTACTATTACCACCATCCTAAAACAGAATACTGTTAACAGGTAATACTGACAGTGTCTTTAATGCTTAAAGTATTTTAATAGACTCATCCTATATGTCTCTACATTTATTGTAAAGTTTTCTTTAACAACAGTATTCTCATGACTGTACAACCTTGAGTGGCTACCACAACTTATTACCTCATTCTCTATTTACGGACATCATGCTTTCTAACTTTGCAGTATTACATATAACACTGAGATGAGTACCCTATGCCTAACTTTTTCCATGTATTCATGACAATTTTCTTAGAATAATGTCCTATAAATAGAATTGCTGGGTGCATGATTTTGAAGACTTTACAGAATATCAAATTCTGCTCCAGAAAATTTGTTCCAATTTACATTCCTATTATCAGGATAAAATGGTGACAGATTGAGGAGCTATACAATTCTTAGATATAATTTAAACACAATGTTTTGAGGATCAGCATGATACAATATTTTGTTTACTCAATTTATAATCTTTTCATCACTGCTGTGGTTGAGCAAAAAAAAATTTGTTTCTTTAATGATATAACCTTAAAATCTAATTACTGATGTTATCAATAAAAGACATAAAGGCCAATGGAATTTAACAGATGGCCCAGAAATGAATCTTTCTCTATATATGGTAAAATAATTCTCAACAAGTAGACCGAGACTATTCATTATATAGTGTCAGGAAAACCAGATAGCCATATGCAAAACAATTAAGATTGGACCTTACCTTAGACCAGACACACAAAAAATATTCAAAATGTATCAAAGACCTAAACATAATAACTAAAAACTATTAATCACTTAGTAGAACACATGGGGGAAAGCTTTGTTAACAGTGGATTTGGCAATGATTTCTTGAACAGCATACCAAAAGCACAAGCAATAAAGTAAAAATAGACAAACCAGTTGACATTAAAATTTAAAATTCTGCTTTGAAGGACTCTTAACAGAGTAAAAAGGCAACCCACAGAATGGGAGAAAATATTTGCAAATCACATGTTAATGAATTAATATCTAGAATACATTCAAAAATTTCTAAGACACAATCATTTAAAAACAATTTTTAAATGGGCAGAAGACTTTAATAGACATGTCTCCAAAGATACAAATGGCCAATAAGCACATGAAAAGATGCCTAATACTAATAATTAGGCAAATGCAAATCAAAACTACAATGAAATACCACTTGTGTTAATCAGGTTTTCACTGCTGTGACCAAGATACTTGACAAGAACAACTTAGAGGAGGAAAAGTTTATTTGGGCTTGCGGTTTTGGAGGGTTAGTACATGGTTGGCTGACTCCATTGCCCTGGGCCCAAAGTAAGGCAGAATATTATGGCAGAAGGGTGTGGTGCTCACTGGGGGGATGAATCATTTCAGGGTAGTCCCCAGTGACCTGCTTCCTCAGCTGCACCCACCTGCCTACAGTTACCACCCAGTCAGTCCATTCAAATGAGAATGGACTGATCAGATTATAGCTCTCATAAACAATGTGAATGTACTTAATGCCACTGAATTGTGCTCTTTTTTTTTATTGTAAACAAATGGGATACATGTTGTTTCTCTGTTTGTACATGGCGTAAAGGCATACCATTTGTGTAATCATAAATTTACATAGGGTAATGTTGTTTGAAATTGTGCTCTTAATGGTTGAGGCCAGGTACTCTTGGTGCACACCTGTAGTCCCCCTACTCAGGAAGCTGAGGCAGGAGGACGGATCTCTTAAGCTCAGGAGTTTGAGGTCACACCAAGACCCCATTTCAAAAACAAAAAGTTAAGATGGTAAATTGTATGTTATGTATATGCTACCAGAATTTTTTTTTAAAGTACTGTCTCAAGATTTTAGATTAGAAATGTTCAAGAAACCAAAGCAAGTATGCAAAAGGAAGATTACTGGGGTGGGGGGATGAGGAAAAAGACAAATTATCCCCCATTTCTGCTTCAGTGAGTTGCTACTCTTAAAAGGACTGATCTACAACACTTTTTAAGTCTGGAGATTTTTAAATCTAAGCTTTGTCATGCTGGGTAAAAGTACTGCAATTCTGAGGGAAATGTCTAACAGACTAGAAGAACACACCTTTTGGCTGTTTGGATTTCAATTAATGCCCCATCATTTATAAGATAACCTATCCAGATCATGAACTAAAATCGAATTCCATGCATGTGTGAGTTGATTAGGATGAACCCAACTACTATACATAACTATAAAGCTCTAATTTAAGAAGAAAATATATATAATGAAAAAAAAGATAATCTCTCTGGGTCTTGATTTTTTAAGATCAGTCTTGAACTGGACGCTGCAATAGTTTTGGTGTTTTGTTTTGTGGTACTGGATATGGAACCCATAGTCTCACTCATACTAGGCCAGTGCTCTCTACCACTAAGCTATATTCCCAGTCCTTTTAAAAAGAGTTTTTTGAGAGAGGGTCTCATTAAGTTACCTAGGCTGGCCTCAAAAACTTGTCACCCTTCTCCTTCAGCCTCCAGCAGGGATTAAAGTCACCTGTCACCAAGTCCCACTATAGTAAGGCTTTTTATAAAGCTGTGGTAAAATACACTTGGCATAAAAATTACCATATGAACCACTTTTAAGTGTACAGTTCTGTGATACTAAGTATATTCACACTGTTATACTATCATCACCAACATTCATCCACAGAACTCTTGTCATCTTATGAAATGGAAACTCTGAACCCATTAAAATATAACTCCATATTCTCCACTCCCTCCATTCTACTTCCAGTTGTTATGTGCAATATAGCTTCCATGTATTTTGTTTGAAAAACAAGAGTGTGGCATTGGCATTAAAGCAGACAAACAGATCAATGAAACAAAATAATCTAGACACAGATTCCTATACATATGGCTAACTGATTTTCAACAAGGTGCAAAGCCAATTCAGTGGAAAGGATAGTTTTTCAACAAATGATATTGGAAAATTTAGATATTCACATTGAAAAAAGAAGTTCCAGCCAGGTATGGCACATGCCTATAGTCCCAGCTACTCAGGAGGCTAAGGCAGGAGGATCATTTAAGCCCAGGAGTTTGAGGCCAGCCTGGGCACCTGAACAAAGACCCATCTCAAAACAAAATATAAAGGGCTGGAGATGGAGCCAAGCTGTAGAGGTAGGGTGCTTGTCTAGCACATGGGAAGCCCTGGGATCAATTACCAGTACTGGGGGAGGAAAGCCTCAAGGGTAAGAAAACTTTTTTTTTTTTTTTTTTAATGTTAAAAGACACTTCACCAAATAAAAGCAAATAAGCAAATGGAAAAACACTCCATATAATAACTTAGGAGAAAAATGCATATTAGCACCACAATGAGGTATCACTAATTTGTAAGGAGCTATAACTAAAAAACTGGCCACACCAAGTGTTAATCAGGAGATAGAAAACTAGAACCTTCATACATTTTTTATAAGAATGTAAAATGATATAACTACCCTGGAAAAGCCATCATATGACCCAACCACTCCACCTAAGTATTTACCCAAGAAAAAGAAAAAAGCATTTGTCTACACAAAAGCATATTGGAATGTTCCTAGCAGACTGATTCGTAGAAGCCCCAAACTGAAAACAACCCAAATATCTACCAACAGGTGAATGAATAAACAAACCATGATGTAACTTATAATAAATGCTCTTCAATAAAAGGAATTAACTATTGATTTATACAAAATGAATAAAATAATTATACTTAGTGAAAGAGGTCAAAAAGAGACTGTAAGATTAGTTACATAAAATTCTAAAATATGCAACCTAATCTATAGTGGATCAGTAATTGTACAGAAATGTAAGTGTATATGTGAGTAGGGGATTAAAAAACAAATACAAAGAAGTGGAAGAAATTTCCAGGGACACGGATATAATCATTATTTTGATTATGATGATTATTTCATGCATGTGAAAGAAATGCCAAATCTTATCAAACTGTACATTTTAAATATGAGCAGTTTATTATATGTCAATTATACCTCAATAAGACTGTTTTAAAAATGCAAATGGGCTATGGAAAGCAAAACAAAGCATAAATAGAAATAAGTTCTGCATTTCAAATAACAAACATGATGCTTATTACAATAAAACGTAAAACTTCTGTGCATTCAAGGCAATATAAAAAGTGAAAAGATAAACTGAGAAGAAATTTCCAAGGCATATAACCAAGAAACAGCTATAACGTAACAATTTCATAAAAACTGTTAAAGACAACTCAATTTTTTAAAATGAGCAGAAAGTAAGGCAATTCACAGAAGAGGAAATATGAACAGCAATAAATGTTAAAAAGATAAGCAATTCTTCACAAATAGAAGAATACAAATTAAAACTATCATAAGATAATCATAGTCCACCGCTAGAATGCCTAAAATTAAAATGACATCAAGTATTAGCAATAATGTTAGGCAATTTAACTGTTATACATCAACAACCGGCATAAACTCGTCAAATACTTTGGAGAACGACTTGGTAGTTAATATTTATTGAAGTTGATGATAAAGCCTACACAGGAACCCAGAAATTCTACCTTAAGTATATACCCTAAAGAATTCTTGTGCATGTGTTTAAAGATACACTGGAAGGATGTCCAATCCAGCAGTTAATTTTAATGCCTTTCAATTCATCAATGAATGAATAATGACATGCACTGATATAATTACACAATGAAATACTACATACCAGTGGAAATATACTAGAAACATGTTAAATTTTTTCAGAAAAATATATCAAGTAAAGCAGAAACCCCTGTAAAATACTACTACACATTGTTCTAAAATGTATAAATAAAAATCGAAGAAAGTCAAGGAATGATTAAATATCCAAATCAGGGGCTGGGGAAATAGCTCAGTTGGTAGAGAGCTTGCCTTGCAAGCACGAGGCCCTGGGTTCGATCTCCAGTACCGCAAAAAAAAAAAAAAAAAAAAATTCCAAATCAGATGGTGGCAGAAGGTAGAAGCTATCAGTGAGAGGATACATAGGTATTCTTCAGTTATGTTCATTAGAATATGCTCTTAACTATTTTATATGCTGGAGACATTAAATGTTTTAAAAAGTAGAAAACCTTTCAAAGTTTGGAGCATAACTGATTTTTCAGCCTAGATCCCATACCCAGTCAGTCTAAGATAATCAAGAGGCAAGAAAGCCACAGGACACTACCAGAGTATCCCCCCATATCCAATATAAGGTAAATATTAAGTAAAACAGGGGGAAAAAGATAGGAAACAATGACAAATACTGAAACAAGTGACAACAAGAAAAGTAGTTTAAAAGAGTAATTTATAGATGGTAAAAAGCACAAGTGCATGCCTGTGATCCCAGCTACTACTGAGTATGAAGCAGGAGGGTTCCAAGTTCAAAGCCATTCTGGGTATGATAAAATTTTTAAAAGGGCTGGGATATATCTCAGTGATGGAACTGCCTAGCATGTGGGAGGTCCTGGTTTCATTCCCTGAAGTAGTAGCAGTAGTACTAAAAATAATAATAATAATTCTCACTCTAGTGAGAATGGCAATTATCAAGAATACAAGCAGCAATAAATGTTGGCAAAGATGTGGGGGAAAAGGTACACTCATACTTTACTCGTGGGACTGCAACTTGGTGTAACCACTATGGAGATTCCTCAGAAAACTTGGAATGGAACCACCATCTGACCCAGTTATCCCACTCCTCAGTATATAGCCAAAGGACTTAAAATCAGCATATTATAGTGATACAGTCACATCAATGTTCATAGTAGCTCAATTCAAAATAGCTAAGCTATGCAACCAACCTAAGTGCCCTTCAATAGATGAATGAATAAACAAAGGTTGTACATATACACAATGGAAATAATAACTCAGCCATAAAGAAGAATGATATTATGGCATTTGAAGGTAAATGGATGGAACTGGAGACTATCATGCTAAGTGAAATAAGCCAGTCCCCCCAAAACCAAAGGCTGAATGTTCTCTCATGCAGATGCTAACACACAACTGGGGGGAGGAGGAAGATGGGAACAGGAAAGGAAGTGGAACGTATCAGTCATAACTGTCCTATGTTCATATATGAATACACAACCAATGTAACTATCACGTATAACCACAAGAATGGGAAGTTATACTCCATGTATGTATGATATGTCAAAATACATTCTACTGTCATGTATAACTAAAAAGAACAAATTAAAAAAGTTTTAAGAAAATAATACCACCACAAACCACCAGGTGCACTGGTATATGTTTGTAGTCCCGGCTACTCAGGAGGCTGAGATAAGAAGATCGTTTGAGCCCAGGAGTTTGGGTCCAGTTTAGGCATCACAGCCAGACCTTTCCTTAAACAAACAAACAAATACAAGAAGTCAGGCAAGGTGGCTCATGCCTGTAATTCCAGAAACCTGGGAGGCTGAGGCAGGAAGAAGATCGAAAGTTCGAAGTCAGCCTTGGCAACTGAGAACTTGTCTCAAAATAAAATAAAATAAAATAAAATAAAATAAAGTAAAATAAAATAAAATAAAATAAATAGGGCTGGGAATGTAGCTCAGAAGTAAAACACCCATGAGTTCAATCCCCAGTACTGGGAAAAAAAAAAAAAAAAAGAAAAAGAAAAAGAAAAAAACACAAGAAACAAAGAGAATGTCTCACTAATTGTTCACTGAAATGTAACAAGTAATAATACTTTAGTAATTGTCTTTCAAAACATGTTCTAGACATCGTTTCTTTATAAATTGAGAAAATAGCTTTATTTTCATTTTTTACAACAGATCTTGCATATTCCTTTACAGCAATATACAGAACACTACCTTTTTACCCATTTAAATTTTATTTGAATACTGACATACACAAATAAATACAATTCACTCACTCCTACCACTTTAAATGTTATATACAACAAAGAAGTGAAAGTCCACAGCCTATCCATCCAATTCCATCCCCATTCCCAAAAAAACACTATAAACAAATTTGGTTCCTATCCCAAGGCATTATACACAATAATAAAAGCTTTCTTTTTGTTAGGGCTCAAATGTTTTACGGTTCTAGAAAGTTAAAAAACACATTTTAGTTTTGACATTTCAAAACCTACAATACCTTATAAAAAGCCCTCATCCAGTCCAAGATAGAGTCTTGCATTCCTGTTTTCCCTTCTTTTCTGAAGCACACACTAGCTTCAATTTTAGTTTGGCAACCAAACTCAACAAAGCTGATTAAAGAAATATGATAAGGATAATCATCTCCTTCTAAGCTATATTAACTAGAGAGCAATAATGCGACTTATTCAGAAATCACTTATATTAGATTTTCAAATTATTATGCAAGAGATAGGTACTGAGAAGTGGTGCTTTTCTGTTTGATTTTGTTGGCTTCCTGCCCCTCCTATACTGGTGATTAAACCCAGGGTCCTTACACATGCTAGGCAAGCATGCTACCTCTGGGCTACATCCCTGGAAGGTATTTTGTTTTGTTTTAGCTCATATTAGTGAGGATGAAACCCATGCAACTCACAGTAGCAAGGCAAGCACTCTACCACTGAGCTACATTCCCAGCCCCACTAAGTTATTTTACCTATGTTCCTGTTCCCTAAGGACAAACTGGTTAGAAGGTAGATAAACACACATGATCATCAAACAGTAACTATTGCTCTTATGCACCATAAGCAAATGTTTTAATGTTTATCTTCTCCACCAGAGAATAAAGGCAGGAACCATATCTTTTTTTTCAGCACTGTCAACCAGAACCCAGCACACTGACTACCACATAGCAAGTACTCTGTCATTATTTGCTTTTATGTTTTATACGTTTATTAAATCATGTTATTTTCAACGTTTAAGAGTTTTGCAGACACCTATCTTTGACAAGAATACTGAAATGAGGATTTAAAGTGAAATATCCTGATGGGCATGGTGGCATATACCTGTAATCCCAGTTACTCCACAGGTTGAGGCAGGATTACAAATTCAAGGTCTCTGCAATTTACTGAGACCCTATCTTAAAATAAAAAAATTAAAAGGTTTGGGGAATCAGCTCAGTGGTACAGAACTCCTGGGTTCAATCCCCAGTACCACCAAAAAAAGGTGAAATTTCCTAACTTCAAATGTGTGTGCATATATACATGTGTATATATATATATATATTCTCTATTTTATACAACACTAAAACATGAAATTGAGCCAAACATGATGTTTTATCTGCATTACTGCTAGAACTTTATGGGATAATTTGCTCCAGATTTAACATTTTTATTTACCAACTCCTTTTAAGACTGAACTCAAGATTTCACTACAAAAGAAAAAAACAAATAAAGAAACACAACAATTAACATAAACAAATAGTTTTAGTTCAAATTAGTAGAATGACTTCCTTTGGGATGGGTATTTACTCTAGAGAGGTAAATGATAACCCATCAGGGACAAAAATATAATATTAACACTCACATTTAAATAAGTCTACAAAAATGTCATCCCATTGTTTTGTAATTTATACAATGTATCAGTATGGCATAAATAAGACTTACAGATATTCATTTAATTCAAAAATAAAACAATAAACAGGGCTGGGGTTGTAGCTCAGTAGTAGAGCACTTGCCTAGCATGTGTGAGGCACCGGGTTTGATTCTCAGCATCACATATAAATAAACAAAATAAAGATCCATTAACAACTAAAAACTTTTTTAAATAAATAGATAATACAATAAACAAATGTTTGGAGAAAACTTAAAATTAATCATTAGCAAACATTTTTCAATATAATTACAGAATTTTGGAGCAGAATCAACTTAAAGGTCACCTTAGCCAAGCAACAATCTGAAGTTCCCCACACAATAAACTGGTTTGGCCCAACGTCACAGATCCTTCAAGTGGTACTCTGCTAGAAAACTTAAGAGCTCATAATGTAAGCTAAAGTTACTTAGTGGAAAACACCAGGTCTTTATAGTTATTCAGTTATGACTTTGTCTTCCTAGAGTCTAATGTATAAAAAAGATCAATGTCTGATCAATAAACGATTACACTGACAAATCTCTCAAAACCACAATCACTAACTGTATCACACATTCCAATGTCTTCAGGGTTAGGCTGTGACTCTGTTATTCTTTAGTTATAAGTACTGTTTCTTGAAAACATAAATAAGCACAGACTTTCAAAATGGTAGCGTCAAAGTCAGTGATTAGACAAAATCTAGTTTTAATGATTTTTAACTAATAACATTTCAAGAGAGTTATATAAAAAAAATCTTGCAAAAATTTTAATGTCTGATACTCAAATATTTAATGTCTGAAAAAATACTCAAATTATGTTTCAATGAAAAGTAATAATGTGTTAATAACTTTTTACCCAACAGACTGGCAAATATTTAAAAGTTTAACACCAGGTTGGCAAGGATATAAGGAAAGAGGATTTCCAAAATAGTACAGGTAGAAGTATATATTCAATTTTTTGTAAACCATCAAAATTAAAAACAACATTCTCTCTAACAAGTAATTTTAATTCCAGGAATTTATACTACAGATATAAATAACCAAGGTTTAATATTTAAAGATAGTCTCTGAAACACTATTTGTTTATTCAAGAACATGAATAATTGATTATGATGCCTGCCAAAATGTACTGATAAAGAAAAATCTTCTCAATATACTAAATTAAAAACTAAATTGTGAAAGTATACTTGAGGTTTTTTTAAAATCTTTTAATTTTTTAATTTTTTTGCGGAGCTGGGGATTGAACCCAGGGCCTTGTGCATTTGAGGCAAGCACTCTACCAACTGAGCTACATCCCCAGTCCTTGAGTTTTTAAGGACATACAAGAGACTAAGACCAGGGTTTCCTCTGGGAAGTGACTGGAGAGATAAAGAGCAGAAGGAAAGGAGCTTCAGCTTTTCCTTAAAACCCTATCTAATCATATTTTTTGCTTTGATCCTTGGATTTATAGTTTTTAAAAAACTGAAATCACTTTTGATATAGGCATTGTATTTTTAAAATAATTTTTTAAAGGTAAGTACTGAAGTTTTACTACCTGTAGAATTTAAAAACCAATGCAGTTTTTGGTGGAATACTGCACTATGTGTTTATTTCTTAAATACGGTAAATTTGGATATATTTAATAAAAAAAGTTTCTGTATAGTGAAATATGCAAGTTTTACTATATAAATAAACCTGAAGTAATTTTTCTAAAAATAGCACATGTGTAAGTACTTAGCTTACAGAAAACTCTTCAAATATAAATTCCTAAACTGTTAATAATGACCCACCAAGGATAAAACAGTACTAGAACATAAGGGAGGGTATGGATGCAGCTTTCACTTTTTACTTTTTTCTATGTGTTACTCAGTATTTTACAATTAGAATGTATTCATGAATTGCTTGGGCAATTTAAAAATTTATTTATTAAAAATTTATTTACATAAAAATACATTCTATACATACTTTTCCAAAAATCTGATAAATACAACAAGCTGTAAACAGCTGAGTTTATGTAGTACTTTTACTGGGTGCTTTATGCATTTTTTGCCATACTGAGGATTGAACCCAGGGTCTCAGACATGTTAAACAATGCTTTATGCATTTATAAATATTGTTTGAAGTTTTTAGAATGACCATGTATTAGTTTTGAGTCATAAAAACCAAATAATTTAGTTTTATTATTTAAGATACCGTACGTATTTAAACATACATATGAAAAAAAATTAAAAATAAATCACAAATAAAAATGACTATTTTATATGAATATGTATCATAAAAACAATTCCCAAACTAGGCCATTCATTTTATCCTGTCTAGTAATAATTCCACGTTAATTAGACATTGTGCTGGCTAATGTGACAGACTCGGGTTATTTTCTTGGGAGTAAAAATACTATGAAATTATGCTAAAAATACTATGAAAATATGCTACCAATCTAAAACAAACAAACAAACCAAAAAGAAAAGAAAAAAAATAACAAACTATGAAGGCACTCAAAAAAAAAGGACATTGGAGAAATCAGCACAAAAGTGGGGAGAAATACATAAATTACATTAGTAATTCCTAGGCTAGCTATGTTACAATACAAGTAAATCTGAAGAATAAACCTTGACCAAGTCTGAAATATAATTCATTCTCAACTTCTCCCAAATACATTGAAACTCATTTTATATGAAATAAATATAATTTTAAACTTGAAAAACCTCGGTGGGAATTTTTTTCATAAAAAGCTCATAGTCAGGGGTGTAGCTCAATGGATAACCCTTGCCTAGGATGTTCAAGGCCTGGGTTTGATTTCCAGCAAAGGAGGGAAGGAAGGAAAGGATAAAGGGAGGGAGGGAGGGAGGAAGAAAGACCACTGTCATGTTTTAGACAGAAAGCAGAGAATCAAAATGTCAGTAGTGTGATCAGGCAGAGTGGCACATGCCTGTAATTTCAGCAACTCAGGAGGCTGAGGCAGGAGAACAAATGTGAGGTCAGCCTGAGCAATTTACCAAGAACCTATCTCAAAAAAAGTGGCAGGGGTGATAAGGATGTATCTCACTGGTTGAGCACCCCTGGTTCAATACCCAATACGACACAAACAAACAATAAATACAAAAAGCTTGGTGGTGTGCCAAAAGGGAAAGAGGGATGGGGGGAGAAAGATCAGTCTTTTTTTTTTTTTTTTTTTTAAATAAATCTTCAGGGGTATGCTGAAAGACAAAGCAACCAATTCTTCACCATTACATTTTGCTTCATTTTAGTTGTGCGGGTGGGGGGGGGTGTGACTTTTGGGCTGACATAAACATTAGACATGGTAGAGCGTCTTGGACCTCGTAAGTGGTAAATGCCGCACAAAATACGTCTCTTTAGAAGATTCCCACTGATCTTAACATACAAAAGACACATTAAGAAACATTTTCCCCATTATTATCCTAAATTTATATGAACAGAGAACCCAATTTAAGAATAAGGTTTACTAATTTTTACATCTTGAGGCACAAAACACAACCTAGGAAATGATGATACAGGGCAAAAAGAGCATGCAGGGTTTTGGTGTCTGAAGACCTTGCCACGGGTTACTGGATGTGTGACCTAAGAAAGTTATTCAATTTTCTGGGCTTCAGTTCTCTATCTGTAAAATGAAAATAACAACACCCACCTGAGAGGATGGCACACAAAGATACTCAGGAAGTTATAGTCTCCCTAATTTTTCATATAATGGTTTACAAGTTGGCTTTGTGCCAGCATGAAAGTTTTAATATACAAATTTTTATTTGTTAAAATTATTTATATAGAATTTATTGTATAAAGTCTGTTTAAATAAAGTTCTGTTCTCCCCCCGCCCACACACATACACTTGAAATAGGATCTGACTATATTGTCCAAGTTGGTGTAGAACTCCCAATCCTCCTGCCTCAACTTCCCCAATTGCTGGGATTACAGGAGTGCCCCAGACCCAGTTTAAAGGTTCTAAGGTAGGGCTGGGGGTTGTGGCTCAGGGATAGATCTCACCCAGCACGTGTGAGGCACTGGGTTCGATCCTCAGCACCACATAAAAATAAATAAAGTTATTTTTTAAAAAGAGTTAAAAAGAAAAAAAAAAGGTTCTAAGGTAATCAAGATACAAATAAAAAAGGTTTGGTTCCTGTTGGGAAGCAGCAAAAACTGCTTTCTCCTTAAAGACAGGTAAGACTTGGTTGTTAACTCTTGAAAAGTCTAGCAGAGGATTTAGGGAAAGAAAGCTATACTATAAAGAGCAGCAAGCATTTATTGAGTACTCATTAAGAGCCGGGGACTATTCTGGGGACTATTTTTAAGTACCCGGTAAACAAAACAGTCAACACCTTAAGGCACTTAGATTTCAGATGAAAACACAGTCAGGCAGATCAGATAGTAGTGATCTGAAGACAAAGCAGTGTTAAGAAGGTCAAAGGTAAGCTGGAAGTGCTGTTTTAGATAAGATAGCCATGGACCGTCTCTGGGAAAGGTAACAGGTGTCTGAAATCAAAACACAGTTTATCAGTATGTCTGCCATTTTTTTGCATTAAGTGGTGCTTTCTATTTATATTTTTTAATTATCACCGTTCAGAAGAGCATGATCCATAGGAAGAAATAGAAGCCTGTAGGGGTCCCAACATACATCAAAAGACAGAGTAGTACCACAGCAGATGATAGCACCTAGTTTTTCACTGTTTCGCGGGTCACATTTATACCATGTTTTTGGTCACAAGCACTACAAAGCTAGCTCTTGCAAGTTGGTAACAACTTGTCATGTAGTTTCTATCTGGACTTCTCCCAAGAGAAGGCAGGACAAAAAAAAGAAGGTAATACACTAGAAACTCTTTTTAAAATATATGAAAGAGCCAGGTGCGCTGGCACAGGTCTATAAAGCCTGCAACTGGGGAAGCAGAACAATCACCAGTTCAAGGCCAGCCTGGGCATAGAAACAAATATTTGGGCACTAGGCTTATGTACAAGATGCTAACAGAATACTCAGCCAGATTTTGTCTCAAAATAAAAAGGGTAGGGATGTAGCTCAGTGGTGGAGCACTCCTGGGTTCAATACCCAGTACCAAAAAGAAAAAAAAATGTGCGTATTTGTGTGTGTGTGTGTGTGTGTGTGTGTGTGTGTGTGTGTGTGTTTGAGAGAGTGAGAGAGAGAGAGAGAGAGAGAGAGAGGGAGGGAGAAAGATGTGTGTGTGTCATGTGTTTTTCCCCCTCAAGATCAAGAGTCCTCATGGTTACCAACCTCAAGGAGTTGGGAAGATTGATCTCCATCTCAACATCTCCAAACTGTTGTACTATTCGGTGGCTAACTCTTCACCAATACTACATTGCCTCCCATTTTCTCTCTCCATCAACTCTGTTCCTTTTTACACACATGTAAATGTATATATTATTATTTGAGTAGGTTTAAGTTGATAATGTCTCCAAGAAAGGACCAAAATCTTTTATTCTGCTCCTTTACAGTAATATTCCATGGTAAAATTGTTTTTACATAACCAAACTTTACATTATGGGTTCCTTCTGATACATGAGTTGGTTTTGTTTTGATGCTGGTTATGGAACCCAGTTCCTACACAGGCTAAGCAGGAGCTCTACCACTGAGCCGCACCACTAGTCAGGTGTTATATTAAAATACTCATCTCTTGAGTGTATTGTGCAGTTCCCACAATATAATGCATTCAACAAATTAGTTTTATGTGCCAGGCACTGTACTAACTGGTAGATACTAAGTATACCAAAGAGAATAAACAAGATCTTTGCTTTTGTTGGCTTACTCATCAATACAAGAAACACACGTGGAAATAAATATTTAGACAGCAGGCTTTATGTACAGGATGCTAACAGAATACTGTGATGAAAAATCACCTAATTCTGTATGTTAAAATCCAAAAAATGTTCTGATAGACCATATCTGAGCCAGGTCTTAAAGGATGAATAGGCAGGAAGGGTAGAATCCTAGGGTTAATCAAGCAGAAAAGGACACTGGTGAAGGTGAAATGAAAAACAAACAACACTGGAAAGGTGGGAGTTGGGGGGTCTAGGTTCTAAAAAGCTTAGTAGGCTTGGCTAATGAGTCCAAGCTTTACCATGTCTTTGGAAAAAGAAACTACTTCAAGTTTTTTAGGAATAGAGTGACTCAATATTATATTTACAACACAAAGATGGACTGTAGATAAGGTCATTTAGAAGTCAAGAGAGTGCAGAGGTTGCTGCAAAGGAGGAAGCTTAAATTAAGACACTGACAGCAAGAAAATATGTTAAAGTTATGCACAAAGTGTCAAAAAACAAACGAGGAAACTTGTCTGATGAAAACAGGGAAACTTCACAGATAACACTTGTGTTTAGCATTAAAGAAGGAAATTCTGCCATGCCAAAAGAGAGAGAGAGAGAGAGACAGAGAATTATAGAAAGCAAAATGGCACAATGAAAGGGAAAGACTTGAGAATGCCTGACAACCTGAAATTCTGTCAAAGTAGTAATTTTATCCTTTTGGAGATCAGTCAGTTGATAAATACTTGCTTTTTAAAAAATATATATATATATGTGGGCTGGGGTTGCAGCTTAGTGGTACAGCACTTGCTTAGCATGTGTGAGGCACTGGGTTCAATTCTCAATACCACATGTAAATAAATAAATTAAATCAAGGTCCATCAACAACTAATTTTTTTTTAAAAAACCATATATCATGGATCTTGAAGATACAAATAAAAATTAAAATAATCATTCCCAAAATAATGCACTTGAAAACTCACAAGCAAAATTTTAATCACAGGAGTAACTGAAATCATACTTTTGATCCACGGACTCCTAATAAAGAACCCCAAATACTGACCCCTAAGTGTCAATAAGAGTAGAACCAGAGTGATGTGACTGACCAGGTGAGAAGTGTATGGCAAGCTAGAGCCAAGATCATGAAAACCTTTTATTCTGAAGCTAATAAATCTGGATTACTTAGACAATTTCAAAGGCTTTTTAAAATAGATTGTTTTATTTATTCCTCACACCCATATATTTACATAGAACAATAAGTACTATTATCATTCCATTTGCAAATGTGCAAACTAAGGTTAAGAAATAATATGCCCAAGGTCACAGAGTTAATTTACATGTTGGGGTCCTGTAAACTTAGCCCCCCTTTATCTGAGATTTCAGTTACCAGTAGTCAATTATTTTGCAGTCTAAAAATAATAAATGAAAAATTCCAGAAATAATACAATAAATTTTGGATTACACACCATTCTATATAATGTATGAAATCTTGCACCATCTAGCTCCATCCCACCCAGGACATAAATCATCCCATTGTCCAGTTTATCCAAACTGTATACACTACCTGCGCAAGTTATGTGCTAGCCAGTTCGGATATCACAATGCTTATGTTTAAGTAACCCTGTGTGGTAGCCTAAGTCACAATGCCTACATCCTTCACTCCATCTCATATGCACTGTTTCACCTCACATCATCACAGGAAGAGTACAGCACAATAAGACATTATGAAAGAGAAAATATATTCATATAACTTATTACGATATATTAATATAATTGTTCCATTTTATGATTAGTGATTGTTAATCTCTTACCGTCCCTAATTACAAATTAAACTTCATCACAGGTAAGTAAAAGGAAAAAATAGTATACAGAGTATGTATCAGCAGTTTCAGGCATCCACTGGGGGTCTTAAGACCTATCCCCTGTGCATAAGAGAGGACTACTATATGGTCTATTGGACTCAAAGCTCTATACTCAATCGCCAATCCAAGGAAAATAAAAACTTGCAGCACTTACTTTTTGTTTGGTACTGGAGATTGAATCCAGGGGCACTTTACCACTGAGTTACATCCCCAACCCCTGTTATTTTTTCTTTAGAGATAGGATCTCACAAAGTTGCTTAGGGCCTTGCTAAATTGCTTAGACTAGCTTCAAACTTGCAATCCTCCTGGATTACAAGCATGTGTCACTACACCAAGCAACACTTATTTATTTTAATGATTAAAAACATACAAAGTCACTGTTAATCTAGAACCTAAAACTATCTCCTATAAACATGATTTACTCATAAAATTCCTTTAGAATTCTCGAAGTATAACCATTCACCAAATAATTTCCCGTGTATTAATGACATTTATTTTAAAAGCTTCATAACTTGTGTTACAAAGTTTGTAAAACTTTTGGAATCTTGACTGCTAAAATATAGCTAAATTTTAATTAGACATCACTTTTTCAGCAAAACAAAGATTGTTTTGTGATGTTAATTTTATCTACAATGACAATGTTTTCAGAAAGGGAACTGAGTGAAATAGAAGGGGTGGGGGTGTAGGGGGAACGACACATCCCATAGTCATTGAATACAAATTTTCACTGACTATAACTTGACCTAAGTATCATTTTCTTAGTAACTACTACTTCTAGAGTTTTATTTACCATTTTCACAAACTTAAGAAAATTTCAAATATACCCAGAATAAGACAAGATTCTCTATCCACTTAGTTTATTTCTTGAGTTAGTGCAATTCCAAAGATAAGTCACTTCTTTTAAGTGATCCAGGAGATAGAAAATGTCCCAGCATGTCACAGAAGGGATCTACTTGATATAATCTGAGTCTTCAGGACAGTATTTCTAACCAAACCTCGGATGAAAATACATTTGTGGTAGTAGTTAAACATCCATGAACACAGGTCAGGCCTTTACGATAATGCAATACTCACTATCTACCTCTGTATATCGTGAGCTCCTACCTTCCCATCTTCAGCACTTAGTCACACAGTGTTTTTAAAAGAATGAATAAGTCTTATTCTGCCTTTCAAATGAGAAACCAAGAGCTATTCAATTAACTTAATGGTAAAACTTTTCCTGTTTCTTCATTAATTTTTAAATTTTTTTGTGTCTGGTGATGAAGGACACAGTTGATTTTATCTGGGCTACTGGAAAAAATGTAACAAAATATGACCACAAATTCTGTGAAGAGTTGTACATAAACTTTCTGTTCTATTGTTTGTATAAAGCATTATGAGGACATAAAGGTCAGAAATCAAGATATAGTTTCATAGTCATAGTTTGCCCAAGGTTATTAGTTAGTAAGTGGTACAGTCAGAATTAGGATCCAACTAACTCCCAATTCAATGTGCCTTCAATAACAACCTAATGTTGCAGGAACACTGTTCTTATTTTCTTATTCCAAAAAATGTTTTTTGGAAAATGTTCAGGAAAAAAGTTCATAGAAAAGACAAATCACAAAAGTACTTTTTAAAATTCTTCTGGGTCCTCACATCTGTAGGCCTTATCAAGACTTGTGACATTAAAACATTGACAAAAATAAAATTGGAGATAAAAGTAGTAGACCTAAAATGAAATACATATGTGTATATTTTTTGACAGGCTTTATTCTGGCTGGCCATATTCATTCTTTTTATCTTTGCAAAAGACAATTCAAACTTAGAAGCCTTACTCAAAATCCACGGTTATTTTCCTGTCCCCACATTCCCCCTGCAAATGACTCCCTTTTCTCCCATAGCATTCTGTGTTCTTTCTCATGTCTGCCTTTGGCACTGGAGTGATGTTCCCCCGGACCCCCCAGACCCATTTACAACCTTTCAGCGATAGGGCCTTATCCTATCTACAATGGCCTCTACAAGTTCTAAACACATAGTACACTTTCTATAATCAATCTTTTTAACTTTATTTTTCCTAGTTAACTGTCTTTTCCACAAGGATGCCCCAAGAGGGCTCTCTCCTCACTACTGTCTCTATAACAACTCCCTTTCTATCATTACCAAAACTGCACTGGAAGTACTGTCATTTCTAAAACCTCCCATCAACTATAAGCTCATCAAGGGTAGGAACTGTACATTATTCATGCTTCCTCAGCACTTGGTGGTGTCTGGCACCATTCTAAAGGACTTGGTAAAAGTTTGTAAATAAATGAGTGTTCTAAATTAGTATCACTAGCAAGGAAGCAGAAAACAATTACACCTTGTCATAAAATAGGGGAGGGGAATGCTGCAGGTCGAACTCACAAAGTTGGAGTGAGACAACGGATGAAAAAGATTAGCGAGGATAAAATTAATTCAAAGAGATGAGGTGCTTCTGGCTCAGCAGAGAGGGGAAAGAAAAGAACTCAGGCAAGTCAACTTTTGATACAACCAACAAAGAAAACACCCCACACCCAAATTATAACTCTGGAATGCCACAATTTATTCAGCGCACTCAAATGCTCATTAAGAATTCAAGTACCAATATACTTCAATTATTTCATATTCTCTAAGGTACGACAGGTGGGGAGCCAAGGAGTGACTTTGAAACCTGATAGAACAAACATGAGAAGTAGAAATAATAATGGCAAATATTTACATATGTAAGAGACTAGAAAACACCGAGAAAAACCTTGGACTGATCATGGAAACCAACACATCCATAAACATGCAATCAAATTGGGGACCCACTATGTCACAGAAATGATCGATCATACGACTGCCAAAAGAAACCACACTGTACATCTCTTTCCTGAACCTCTTCTAATCGCAGCCTCAGTCCTGGTACCACAACCCACAAACGAACACAAAAGAGGTTAAGGAAGGTATTAACATACCTCCCCGCTCTCCAAAATGGGCAAAAACCAAACAACCAAACGGCTCCGCAATCTCTAATCAGAAAGCCCTACACGCCTTTCAAAGCCAACTAGCATGCCTTTTAGGGGCCAGAAGACATTGACTCCAAAGATAAGCCTCTGGCCCCAGTACACCTCTCCCGATAATTCAGGAAAACCTGGGTTTTCTAGTTCGGAGACCCATACTACTCAAAGAGGCATCTCCCGGCAGATCAAGCAATCAATCCCTCAGGGGGCAGTGGCGCTCTAACCACCCGGCCAGGACACAAGCAACCGCGAACAGGGCACGGCCCTTCCAGGGAGCCGTCGGCGCTCTCGCGGCTCTCAGTATAGCCCAGCAAAACCCGCCCCGACAGTGGCCAAACTCAGACTGGGGCGGAGGGAGGCCAGCGGTCGAGCTGGGCCTTTGCGGCCCGGGGGCGCGGCGAGACACGGGGGTGGTGTCTTTGAGTTCAGCCTCGACTGCTGCAACGGATACCGGGCCTCCTTCCCTGGTCTCTCCGCCCCGCTGCCCTCAGTCCTCCAGTCAGCTCCTCACCTGGCAGAAGCTCCGGCAGTAGTTCAAAGATGAGACCTCCGACACCTCCTGCTCCCTCAGCTCTGTCTCCAGCTGCCACAAACACGGTCGCAGGCCCGGGGCTCCCGGCGCCGGAGATGCAGGGCGATGACCCCGAGCCATGGACTCTGTTTCGGCTCCGTCTCCGACTCCCGCTACCGCCGGAGCCTCAGCCCCGGCCCCGGCGGCGACGGCGGCGGCGTCTCCCTTTCCGTCCGCCATCTTCCCACGGCCCAGCAGCGCGTAGGCAACCAAGCCACGTGACTCATCCCCAGCCCCGCCCCCTGTCGTCCGCGCGTGGTGACGCACCCCCTGGCGACGCTGGCGCCCGCCTGATTCCATCACTAGGGCGCCGAGGGCTGGTCCACTTGGCGGCCTCCGGCTCAGCCGTCTTAGCAACAACCTAGCAACAACTGGTCGGAGGCTCTAGCCCGCCTGGATTCTTCCAGGATCTTTGAAGTCATGGAGTCACGGAGCCAGAAATTTCTTATTGGCAATCTAGATATTAGGGAGATAACAGATGAGCGGCGATCTGAAGAAAGAGAGGGGAAGGTGGCCCTGAGAGGAACCAAGAGAAAAGCGTGCCCGATCGAAGGAAAATAGGAAGCCTAGGTTGTTAGGCCGAAATGAAACTATCTCCAAAGGAACTTGGCTTATGACACAGATTGTGTTACAAGTCAGTGAGGGGAAAGATATACTTCAATAAATAGCGCTGAGACAGCTTTTCCGAAAGGGAAAATATAAAATTAGGTTTCTATCTCAAACCATATCCAAAAATAAAGCTCACATGGATTAAAGACCTCAAAAACGAAAAGAAAAAAAAAGTTAAAAAAAATTTTAAAGTACAGGCTTCTCAGGCACAGGAAATAGTAGGTGCAAACGTCATGGGGTCTATTTTGTTTTAGAATGGCAAGGTCAAGGTGACTGGACCCCAAGGAGTGGGACGAAGTGTTGAGAAATGAGTTTAAAGGGCATGGTTATATGTATGGAAATGATACAGAAAAATGGAGGGAAATATGATGCAGAAAAGAGAAAGAGTGGGGGAAACAGCAGCAGAAAAGTCTTGGAGCGGGCAAGAGGAGATAGCATCCAGAATACAAAAAGAGATTTGGATTAGAATAGAAATTAGAAATGCATTTTTATTTCAACAAAGGGAAATTTAGAGTATGGGTACAGGGTGTGTAGATGGGATAGTGAGAAATTTGGGAGTCGTTTCCTGAATATTTTTTTTTCTCCTTGAACTGTGAGATAAAAATCAACTGAATTAGGGGAGAAAGAAAAACTTTAAGAGTTGTTTGAGTTAGGGAAGAACACATACTAGATATGTGCAGGAAGATTGCAGGGCAATCTAAATGTTGAGTGGCATTTATTAGTTTCTTCAACAAATATTTATTGGCAGTTATGTTTCAGGCTCTTTTAATTTTTTTATTCTTTTCAGTTATACATGACAGAATATTTTGACATATCATACACTCTGGATTATAACTTCCCATTTTTGTGGTTGTACATGATGTGGAGTTACACTGGCCATGTAATCATATATGAAGGTAGGAAAGTTATGTCCTATTCATTCTACTGACTTTCTCATTCCCATCCCCTCTTCCTTCCCTTCACTCGCCCCTGTCCAATCCAGTTCAGGCTCTGTCTTAAGGACAGAATAAAACAAGTCCTGATTTTTGTGTTCTTTCATTCCATTCCCTCTAGGAGTTACAATACAGCTAATTGAATTGTAACTTTCTTTACTTGTACCCAGTTCAGATACTCCCAGTTCCCCTGGTTTTTCTCTTTCTCAGTGTGTGTGATACTGGGAATTGAATCCAGGTGTGCTCCATCACCAACTTACATTCCCAGTCCCAACTTTTTTTCTTTTTTGAGATGGGATCTCGCTAAATTGTAGAGGCTTGGCTCAAACTTGTGATCCTCCTGCTTCAGCCTCCCCAGTTGCTGGGATTACAGGCGTGTGCCCCGTACCAGCTTCCCCTAGTTATTTCTCAATACACCATCAGTAAGACATTTACAAGTGATGAATTAGGTAATTAATTTTTCAATATGGGGAATTGAACCCAGGGGTGTTCTACAACTACATCCCCAGCCTTTCATTTTTTTCTTTTTAAAAATATTTCTAAAGTTGTTGATGGACTTTATTTTATTTATCTATATTTGGTGCTGAGAATCGAACCCAGTGCCTCACACATGCTAGGCAAGTGCTCTACCACTGAGCCACAACCCCCAGCCCTAGGGGACACTTTAGATCTAAACTACAGCACCATGATCTTGTCAACCTCCATTCATCTGAATGGAGACATGGTCCTTGGCATCTGTGATGTGACTGCTGGTGGGGCATTTTTGCTGGCAAATAGAGGTCTACACCAACTTGCTGGTGTCCTGCATGTCAAGGCCACACCTGCTGCCACCATGGCAAATGCAAACAGAGAAAGGAAGCATTGAATCCCTAGGCAGCAATATTGGGGCCCAGGTGTTTTCTCATTTTAAGACGGACATCATAATAAGATGAACTTCTAATGAGACATATCCAAAGTGCCAGTGCCATATAAGTAGTAAGTAATCAATAAATGTTATTACTGGTACTTCTACAAGGTTCAGTTTCAGAGGATAACTTTAGTTTCCCTTGTAGACGCTCCATATATTTTGATTATGGAAACCATCTATTTTCATGACTTGGTCCTGTGAATATCAGAATGATCAAGGGACAGATCCGTATTGTGGATCATTAAAAGAACTGATTGGGATAGAATTTCCAATTTGCAAGTTCAAGAACTATCATTTCACACAGGCAGTGATTAAGTCACAAGAGCCCAATTTTCTAATTTATCTTAAGATATACAATGGCATCCTTATAGAAAAATCAGCTTGGTAAACAAAATGAGCACCAGAAGTTTTACTTAGGGAAGGTGGAATCAGTTTAAAGAAAGCAAGTTCTTAAATCACCACTGATCGCACACTCAGAATTCTCTCATGGTTATTTTGTATTTTCTTTCACTTATTCAAAATCTAGTAAAGTTATATTTCAAGTACTATCAATTCAATTTGTCCTTAGACAATTTTCATTCATTTTTTTCCTATTTTTTTGAACCATGGGGATTGAACCCAGGTGTGCTTTACCACTGAGTTACGTCCCCAATCCTTTTTATTTTTTAATTTGGAGGCAAAGAATCATGAAGTTGCTGAGGGTTTTGCTAAATTGCTGAAGCTGGCCTTGAATTTGTAATCCTCCTGCCTCAGCCTCCTGAGCAGCTGGATTACAGGTGTGCACCACCACACCTGGCTTCATCTGTCTTTTCTCTTACCCATTTCTACTTATTCATGCCTAGGGAATGAAAACATATTCCTCTAAAGGTAGTAGAAACACTTGCTGGGTGAGGGGAAGAGAGTAAATGCTTCTGAACCTCATTTATAAATACTACCCTCTGGGATTGTCACCATGACCTTCCAGGTACCCTCAGATTTGCTATTAACACTTCACTGGGACCCCAGGAACATTCCTTTGCTTCTCCCTGTAGCTTATGGTTCCTTTCTGAGAAGTTTTATTGCTGTGTTTTGATGAAGGAAGGCGGGCCCAAAATCAGAGAACCCTCAGAGGAGAGGATGACTCCAAAATTTCACAGACTTTATTAGCTCTTTCAGCTTTTCCCCTCCTGCCAGAGATTCCTCTGGAGAATGCTTCCTTCCTCTCCAGGGCTTTTAAGGAATGGCCAGTTCCTTCGTTGTACTGCTAACTTTAGACAAATCCTATTTTTTCTTGCTTGAACTATTGAAAAGATTTCTTAGTTCATCCCCTTTGTTCCACGGGATTTGTCTTCCTAACTCTACTGTTTAAACTTGTTCAGCCCCTTCTTCCTTGAAATGGATTCAAAATCTTCAGCCTACCTTTAATTCTGACCCTCCAGCTTTATTACCTGCTATTCCTAAGATCACAGAGTTCCTTGCCAGTTTCCCAAACCTGTTGCTCCTCTGGCCCCCAATATACAGTTTTTCTGCCTTTGTGTCTGTTCAATTTGTCATTTCTTCTTGGAACTCCCTCTTATTTGTACTGAATGGAATTAAGGAATGATGTCATCTAGTCCTAAAAGAGTGAAACCCAGTTATATTAATCTTTCTTCAGGGCCTTTGTACCTGCTCTTCCCTCTGTCTGAAACATTGTTTACTATCCAGCTCATTCTTAATCTTCAGAGTTCTTTTCTTAAACTTAGTCCCTTGATTTTTCATCTTCTAAAATTGTTTTTATATCTTCATAGCACTTTCCAAAATCTGTAATTATACATTTAAATATTCATTTATTTAATCCCCTACTAGCCTATAAACTTGCATACAGTGTTTGTGTCTGTTTGTTCTCTACCCTATGTTAGTGCCCAACATACTGCCAGGTCATAGGAAGTATGAGTTTTGCTGAATGTCTGAGTGATTGAATGAGTTATACATAGAACTCATGATCTGTCATCAGCAAAATCCCCCAATCTCCCATATTCTCAGTTGCTTCTCTGCTTTCATTTAGCCATGGCTTTCCCCAAAAGACAGTGCCTCTCCCAAGTGGTATCTTTCCCCCTTTTTTCACTTCATTGATTTGGCTCAGAGTAGGTACTCTACATATATTTATTTATTTAGTCACTACTTACTGGCCATGTCCTATTTTCCTTAGTTTAATGATTAGTTAGAAAAGTAACCCCACAGAGTGAAAAGAAGTCATTCTGGAGTTAGAGGGAATTTGAAATCATAGCTCTGGTATTGACTCCTTGGTAATTTTGACCAAATTTTTGAATTTTTCTGAGCCTCCCTTATGTTCCTCCCTTATGTGTAATAGAATTTGAACTTGGGCAGAGGTACCTCGTTAGGTTATTCCAAAGAGTTCATTCGCACTGCCCTTGAGAGGAGCATTGCTTCTGGGAGAACAGATTCTGAACCCCAAGAAAGTCTGAGGATTTTTGTGAGCTCCTCAGACACTCTAGAGACAGAGGAGGGCTCCATATCATCCCTGGGTTGACTACAGCATAGCAGTGGGTGACAGATAAAAAGTTCAATGGTCCAGGAGAGGGCAGCACAGACAGCAAAGTCAGCAGTCTCTGCAGCAGAGTCACAGGGGGAATTCCAATTATTTCTGAGAATGGAGAGGGAACGTGGTTGAAAGCCTTCCTTTACTGCTACTTAAAAGCGTGTAGTGGGTTGTTCAGAACTTAGCTGAAGCTCTGGAGTTTTAGAATATTGCTAAATGGATGATAGGTTCGTGTGGTACTTCTTGAGTCATGTGTAAAATAGGGGTAATAATAGGTAGGTACCTTTCAAGGTTGTAAGGATCAAATGAGACCTGGATAGATTCATGCAAGTGCTAATAAGTTGCTCAATACATAGTAATTGCTCAGTAAGTGGCAACTGCTATTATTGTTGAAAATAAGTCATCTTCTCCACTTTCCTTACTTATGCAAGGTGACAAGTTTATTCTCTAATAACTAAGAATTGGAAAAAATGAATTAGAACAAGAATATGGTCAAACTATGCACTTTTTTGTAGGCAGTTCTTTGCTTTTCTCAACATTTTATGAGATCTTCCCTATTTCTGGTCGTTAGAAAAGAGAGCATCTATCTCATTGGTTGGTTTGTTCCACAGGCTTTTTCAGAGTCATGAACTTAGTGGTTCTTGATATAGGTTTGATTTATCTTATTCATGGGGACGAAATTTAACAAGTACTGTACACTCACAGCAGCCTTTAAGTATCACTCAGTAGAATAAAATGATCTTTAATTTATTTGTTTAAATAATATAATGCACTTGAAATTAAACTATTCAACATGACTTTTCTAAGACAATAAAAAGTAAAAATAGTGTATTTTTAAAAAACAGATTGGGCTGGGGCTATAGCTGAGTGGCAGAGTGCTTGCCTAGCAGGTGTGAGGCACTGGGTTTTATCCTTAGCACCGCATAAAATAAACAAATAAAATAAAGACATTCTGCCCATCTGCAACTACAAAATATTTTAAAACAAAAAACTTTTAAAAATAAAAAATACAAATTAAAAAAACAGATACATATTCTGTGATTCTGTACTTATTAGGTACATCTCTTAAACTCTTATGCCTCAGATATTTAGAATAGGAAAATAATAGAAACTGCTTCATGAGTTTGCCTGAAGAGCAAAGGTACTAATATATGCAAAATGGTTAGAACAATATTATGTGAATATTATTAGTATCATCATTTTATCAGGTGTTGTGAGGATTAAGGTAAGTGAGAAAATTCTGTGGAGCCTACGGTACAGTGCCTGACAGATAGAACGTGCTAAAAAAATACTGTTGATCATTATAAAGAGATTTTTCTGGGTTTTCCTATGAAGGCCACACCTTTATTAGGTACATCTTACCTTTCTTCATAACTCAGATAGATGGGAAATTCGTTATCATAATATGCACCATATTTTCATGGTTATTCTTCAGCTAAACTTATTTTTAGGCCTCTGCCTATGTTGCCCAATATGGCAGCGTGTGATCACATATAGCAATTAAGCCCTCAAAGTATGGCTAGTCCACACTGAAGCTATAAAGAGAAAATTCATACCAGATTTCAAACTCTTAGTATGCGAAAAAGAATGAAAAAAAAAACCTCATTAATAATTTTACATTGATCATGTTTTAATTATATTTCAAATATACTGGATTAAATAATTGTATTACTAAATGAATTTTACCTGTTTTTTTTCCTACGTGGCTAACATTTATATCTATTGTACAGCACTGCCTTGTATTAATAATTGCTTACTCAAATCAAGGCCACAGTTTTGTTTTTGCTTGTTTTTGTTTTTCAGTACTAGGAATTGAACCCAGGCATGCCCTATCACTGAGCTATATCCTAGCCCTTTTTATTTTTTATTTATTTTTTAATTTTTTTTTTTTTTTTTGCGGTACTGGGGATCGAACTCAGGGCCTTGTGCTTGCGAGGCAAGCACTCTACCAGCTGAGCTGTCTCCCCAGCCCTATTTTTTATTTTGAGACAGTGTCTCACTAAGTTGCCCAGGATGGTCTTGAAATTATCATCCTCCTGTCTTAGCCTCCTGTCACTGGGATTACAAGCTTGTGTTAGCACATCTGGCTATGGCCACAGCCTTAAGGTGAACTTTCCCTAATTTGGCTTAGTCAATAAATACTATTGATTAATAAAAAATTTCCAAATATTTATAATATGTATCAATAACTTACTTTTGTATTACAACTATATATTAACTATACTTCATGTTAACATTTCACATTTTATGAAATGTTAATTTCTAATTTTTTATTTTGAGACTGTCTCACTAAGTTGCTGAGGTTGGCCTTGAATTTATGATCCTCTTGCCTCAGTCTCCTGAATCTCTGGGATTACAGGCATGCTTCACTACACTTGGCAGTATTCAACTTCTCATGGCTTCACTGGTCCTGTGTGAAACTATCTTCCCAAACTGTCCTGTGTGTCCCCTCCAACACCATATCTGAAATCCCCAAAGAATTGATGCTTCTCATCAGTAATAAGATGTACCAGGAGTTTCTCTGCTTTGAGATTTGGCACTGACTGCTCTCTAAGAAGCTCTAGTCCTTTTCGGTGATGGATAATATGAAGGATTTGGGGAGTGGGGCTAATTTGTATCATTCTCAGTAATGGTTGGTGTCGACAGAGCCAAAAAACAACAACAAAATACTAATCATTTCCCTGGAGAGTAAAAATTTCAGAGTCTTGAGTTCAATTTAATCTTTTAATTTTTTAAAATTGTAGACAATACCTTTGTTTTATTTGTTTATTTTTATGTGGTGCTGAGGATCAAACCCAGTGCCTCATACATTCTAGGCAAGCACTCTGCCACTGAGTTACAACCCCAGTCCTTCAATTTAATCTTAACCTCATTACTTTTACTTAATCTAAAATAAATAGTTCTAAATAAAAGTAAAAATTCAGCCAGACACAGGATTGCTGAGCCCAAGAGTTGGGGACCAGCCTGGCCCACATAGCAAGACCCTCTCTTCTAAAAGAAAAGAAAAAAATAGAAAAATTCTACTTAAAAATTCTAATAATTTAACACAGCAATCCACACTCTTCAACATTCCTGATTCCCATATCCTACTCTATTTTTCCCATGGTACTTATATTTTTCCAACATACCACCTCCTAATGTTTATTTTCTTATCTATGTTCCTAACTTTTTTATATTAATTTGACTTGCAGTACTGGAGATTGAACCCGGAGCCTTGTGCATGCTAGGCAAGCTTTCTTCCACTGATCTATATCCCTAACCCTTCTTATTTTTTACTTTTAAACAGGATCTCAATAAGTTAACCAGGATGGCCTCCTCCTTGACTGTCCTCCTGCATTAGCCTTCCGAGTTGTTGGGATTATAGGTGTTCACTGCCATGCCTGGCAGCTTTTTATTTTTATTTTTTATTTTTTTGGTACCAGGAATTGAACCCTGAAGCACTTAACCATTGAGTCATATCCCCACCCCTTTTTATTTTTTATTTTGAGAGAGGGTCTCACCAGGTTGCTTAGGGCCTCACTAAGTTGCTGGGGCTGGCTTTGAACTTATGATCCTCCTGCTCAGCCTCCAGAGCTGTGGGAATTATAGGCATGTACCACTATGCCCAGCTAGCTTTTTAATTTTTAACACATTGTTTATTCATTCCATATACATCCTTAATATCATATGGGAAGAGAACAGCCTGACATCTGAAACTGTTTTGGCATTCAACCTGGGGCATAGCATAGCTGGGAGCTGACCTGATATGCACAGTTCAGCAGTGGTATTCTCTTGTTGAACATAAAAAAAGTTTTACAGAACATAAATATCAGCTAAGGCTGCCACTCTATGGTCATGATGGAAGTAGACAAAACCAGACTATTCCACAATTCTGTCTGAATAGACAAAAACAAGAACATGATCTAATCCACAGAAACTAAACTAAATATGCCCCATCTTTTTTTTTTCTGGAAAATATGTGATTAGTGTTATTTATCAAGGACAACTTTAACCCTGCACCTTCTGTCTTCTAGATAAAACATTAAGATACAAAGGCATGCTGGGCAGTGTGGCACACACCTTATAATCCCAGTGAGTCAGGAGGCTGTGGCAGGAAGATAGCAAGTTTGAGGGCAGCCTCAAGATAAGACATAAAAAGGGTTGGGGATGTAGCTCAGTGGTAAAGAAGTGACCTGGACTCAATCCCCAGTACCGTAAAAAAAAAAAAAAAAAAAAAAAAAAAAAAGGAGGAGAAGAAGACACAAACTCATAAATGAAATTTAAAAAGTTTTAAAAAAAGATACCTGGAGTTAATCCTGCTTCCTGAAAGCATCCAATTCAGAGCAGAACTCTAACTCCTTAAGTTTTCCCCTAAACCATCACATCCAAAACCAACTCTGCATGTCCTTTATGACACCCTCTAACTGAGATGTCCCTTGGACCTAATAGTTTACTGTCTCCCTCACTTCAACAAGCCATTAAGCACAACTTTGATAATAGGTATGTTCCCAGAAGTCTTTGGCAAACATGGACACATGCCAGATGACCATACCAAATCATATATTTAAATTATCAGACTAGGAAAATGTCACAGTACTGGAGCTCAGGGTGTCAGAGCATGTGTTTAGTAGTCAATATGACACCCTGCATTCACTCCCTACTGTTAACACAGGCGTGTGCATGCACATGCACACACACACACACACACACACACACACACACACACACACACACATTACAGTGCAGTCCAAAGCTTTACAGACATTTATCCCTGATGTAGCTCAGTGATTGAGTGCCCATGAGTTCAATCCCCAGTACCAGAACAAAACAAAACAAAAGAAATCTAACACACACAGTAGTTTGAGTCTATACAGGGTCAAGATCATCAATATCACTGGCTTCCACCTCCACATCTTGTCCCACTGAAAGACCTTTGGGAGCACTAAAACACATGGAGCTGTCATCTATGGTAACAATGCCTTATTCTGGAATCCTGAGGCTGTTTTACAATTATAATTTTAAAAATACATAAACAGAAGAAGAACACTCTAACACAACAATAAAAAGTATAGTGTAGTAAATACGTGAGCCAGTATCATAGTTTCCTGGATTATCATCATTAACAAACATCGTGTATTGTTTATAATTACATTGCTTTACTTTTTTTTTAGATTCAAGATATTTTATTAACAGGTACTGCAAACAGTAAGATAGCTCAATTAGATTACCAATGCAAAATCAACATACAAAAATCAGTAGTTTATATATATTCAAACAATCTTTTGGGAGATTTAATGGAAGAAAAGATTTCACATGTAACAGTAAGAAAAAATATATTAATATGATTGTCAATAAAAATGAGATCTATTAAAAATTAAAATACCACTGAAACAAAAAAATAACTTTTCTACAAATAGAAGGACCATATTATTGTGTAAATTAATTTGTAAATTTAACAAAATCTCAATGAAAACTAAACAGTTTTTAGTTATATCACCTGATGCTAAATTTAGTGAAAAAAAATAAACATAGAAGTGGGACCAGCACTAAGACACATTAAGGCATTGCTATACTTTTATATGACTAGCGATGTAGTAGGTCTGTTTACATCAGCATCACCACAATGCATTACACTCCAACAATATTATGACAGCTACGAAGCTACTAGGCAATAAGAAGTTTTGGGCTCCACTATATCTTAGGTGACCACTGTCATACATGTGGTCTGACAATGACTGAAATGTTATGTGGCACATGACTATATCAGGGCAAGTACTGAATGACTCAGTAGGATAAACTGTTAAACATTTGAACTAACGTATGGAATAATTTCACAAACCACATCTAATTCAAAAACAACATTACATGAAATAAGGAACACTGAAACATTTCATAAAACCTGCACCACCTCAAATTGATGCCTATAGAGTAGAATAAGTTATTAATAGTTGGTTTTTAAACTTTGAGACAGTATCTCACTGTTTCCAAGGTTAGCCTTGAACTTTCAATCCTCCTGCCTCAGCTCCCAAGGAGCTAGGATTATAGACGCGTACCACTGGGCCCAGCAATTTCACTAATAGTCTTGAAGCACAATTTGTTTTCACCATTTTGTATGACTACAATGTACCAATTAAAAATATAAAAATAAAAAGTAAAGTTGTGTGTGTGTGTGTGTGTGTGTGTGTGTGTGTGGTGGCCTGGGATTGAATCCAGAACCTTGCATATACTAGGCAAGCTCTCTATCCCTGAACTATATGCGCAGCCCTTAAACAACAAATTGAGGTCCCCCGTATTTTATCAGATATCTTAAAATTTGTGTTATTTTTACTATGTGAATCGTATTTTTCATTTATTTTCATCTCCTCTTTTAAATTGTTCTATACATGGCCACTGACTAAGTGATTCTATGGTAGAGCACAACGGGAACTTTAGCAGTTTAATAGCTGCCAGACTGTGGTTTTGCATGCTGATGCACAGGTACCTGTAACAACTACAGTAGTAGAAGCAGGAAACAAAGCAATGGGGACATAACCATCATCCTTTAGGCTTAGTGCAGCAAAAGTCCCTAAGCTGTATGAGCTAAAAGTCCCTAGGTTGTTGACAAACTTGAACCCACATAAGGAATGTTGAATGGCACCCTCCAATAGAATCGCACCAACTTCCTTGCCGTGCTGTACTCAAAACTTGCTTATGTATAAAAGTCAAAGCCCTCAATACAGTTGTGCTTGAGGCTCAGACTTTGGGAGTTATCCCTCTGGGCCAAGGTACCACTAAGAGAGTGTTGCTTCCAGATCTTGGTTCTTGGCCCTCATTTTTTCACTACAATCCTGCTTTAAACATCTACTTTGACTATTTCCTGTAAATGAGAGGAAATGAGTTCCTTTGTTCATATTTTTACCATAAACAGTTTTGCCAATAATTAAATTTTAAAATACAATAAGAAATACCTGGGTGAGTATGTAATTCAATCAGTGGTGGATCCCTAGCACTACAAAAAAGAAAAAGAAAAAAAAAACTTAAGTAAGAAAGAAAGCAAAGGGCCAGGATGTAGTCAGGGACAGCATGCATGAGGTTGTAAGTTTGATCCCCAGCACAACACACACAAACACACACACACAAAGGAAATAAAATTAATTAATTAATTTATATAAATTGTAATTTATGATTTGGCTTTGCTCTGAATAATTACATAGTCAAATTAGTAGACTATAGATTTCAACTTGTGGAATCAACTTACGGGCAAAGCCCAGAAGTCTGAATGTAAGTGCTTTCCATGTTGATGATGTAAAAGTAGCAGTACAAATGAAAGCAGGTTAAAAATAATGAGGAGAAACACAGAGTCACTAATACGGGCTGGGAGTGTAGCACAGTGGTAGAGCACGTGCTCAGCATATGCAGGGCTCTGGGTTCAAGTTCTAGCACCAGCAGGGGAAAAAGTCACTGATAGGAGCATTGTATAAAATGAAGAACCTAGAGATTTTTTAAATTATTGAGTAGATATAAAACAAGTGTTTAATCACACTAGTTAGAATTACTAAACTAAGAAGAGAGGATCTAGGGGTTGGCTATATAGCTCAGCGATAGAGGGCTTGCCACTGTGCATGAGGCCCTTGGTACAATTCCCATGCTGGAGGGAGGGAGGGAGGGAGGAGGAGGAGGAAAGAGAGAGAGAGAGAGAGAGAGGGAGAGAGAGAGAGAAAGAGAAAAAGAGAGAAAGAGAAGAGGGAGGGGAGGGGAGGAGAGGAGAGTGGAGTGGAGGAGAGGAGAGAGAATAGAGTATCTAAAATAATACCACAACTGTATTGAAAGAAGGGGAAAGGGATATATTTAAATAAATTGTGATCTATCATAGTAAAAAGACAAAATAATAAATAGTGGCTCAGTATATTATTTAGAAATATGAAGTTAAGCACAAATAGAAACAAAACAAAACAAAAAACCACTTCCTACTGGGGAATAGAAAGGGGCAGAAGGTGAGGAGGAGAATAGAAAAGTTGTCCTTCGGCGTGACTTATTTTATACTACTTGTGATACAGTGGAAGTATGACTTTGAAAACCAGAACTGTGTTAAAGAGAAGGAAAAAACACAACACTATTGGAACTAATAGACCGGTTCATTAAGATTTCAGGATATCAGATTAACATACAAAAACTTTCTACAATGGAAAACCCAAAGTTGAAATGTAAAAAACAATACCATATGAAATAACATCAGAAAGAATAAGGTACTTAGGAATAAGTTTAAGAAAAGAAGCTTACATTTTAATAATGAAAACTACAAAACATTGTTGAAAGTTGTTAAAGAAGCTGGACACAGTGGCACAACCCTATAATCCCAGAAACTTGGGAGGCTGCAGCAAGAGGATCACAAGTTGGAGGCAGCCTGGGCAATTTAGCAAGATCCTGTCTCAAAATAAATCGTGTGTGTATGTATTTTTAAAGTGAGACTGGGGATGTAATGCAGCACAGAGTACTTGCCTGGCATGTGTGAGGCCCTAGGTTCAATTCCCGGTACTTCCCCCACCCCCACAAATTCAAAGAAGATCCAAATTTGTGGGGAGATACACATAATTCATGGATCAGAAGGCTTACTATTGTTAAGTTGGACATATCCCCAAATCAATATACAGATTCAATGCAAGCCCTATCAAAATTCCAGCTGGAGGGGCTGGGTTGTGTTTCAGTGCTGGAGCATTTACCTAGCATGTGTGAGGGTCTTGGGTTCGATTCTCAGCACTGCATATAAATACATAAAAGTCCATCGACAACTGAAAAAAATTTTTTTAAATTTTGGCTGGATTTCTTTTACAGAAATTGATGAGCTGATTCCAGTATTCACAAGGAAATGCAAAGGAACTGAAAAGTCAAGACAATCTTGAAAAAGAAGTACAAAGTTGCAGGATTCATACTCCCTGATTTCAAAACTTACTACAAAGCTACAGTAACCAAAAAAGTGTGCTAATGGCATGAGAATAAATATAAACCAACAGAGTAGAGTTGAGCTCAAAAGCAGACCCTCCTATTATGATCGATTGATTTTTGACAAGGTTGTCAAACCAATTCAATCAGAAAGAATTTTTTTTTCAATAAAAAGTTCTGGGACAAATGGATATCCACATACAAAAGAATGGAGTTGGGAAGTCACTATTAACAGGCACAAGAATTTTGGCGGGTGGTGATAATAGTGTTTAAACTTAGATTCTGGTGATAGTTGCATTACTAGATATATTAAAAGGAACTGACTTTTACACTGCAGGTAGATTGTTTAGTAAATAATTACATGTCAATAAAGTAGTTTAAAAATATGCCAGATATCACTCCTCTGCTTCTGATCTTACAGTGCCTTGGATAGTGGTTCTTGACCGGGGTGGGGAGGAGAGGAGGATTTTATTATAGTGAACATTAAAATGACTGGAGGTATTTTTGGATGTTACACTGGCAGGATGCTATTGGCATCAAATGGGAAGAGGCCAAGGATGCTACTTAACAGCTTGCAATGCGTAGGACAGTCCCTCACAACAAAGAAATACCCAGCCCAAAATGTCAATAGTGTCCAAGTGTAGACAGATCAATCTAGAGTAAAAAGAAAGATCTTTATCATGGCTTATAAATCTCTACTGATCTGGCAATGGGGGACTCTACAGTCATCTCCCTTCACTCCCCTTTCAACTCACTCTCCTTCAATAGCGGTAGCCTATTTGCTTTCTCAAACACACCAAATCCACTTCTGCCTTGGAATCATTGAACGTTATTCTCTTTGCTTAAGAGCCTCTTCCCCTAATAACTATGTGACTGAATCACTTCTCCTTTTTCAAGTCTTTAAATAAATGTCCCATCTCAGTGAGACCCGCCTTGAACATCTTATTTAAATTTACAACATCTCCTTCTTGCTCTGTTCTATTTTTTAAAATTTGATTTCAGTTATTACTGTCTAACCTATTATTTACTTTGCTTATTAGTATGCTTATTGCTGTCATCTGTGTTCACTGAGTACCACAAGAATTTTTGTCCATTTTGTTGACTGATTTGATCCATGTGCCTGAAATGGTACCCAGTATTCAGTAACATCAATAAATATTACCTGAATTAATTGACTGAATGAGCTTGACCATCTCTAAAGCCTTTAAAAACACATAGGTGAGCCTGGTGTGTTGGCACATACTTATAGTCTCAGTTACTTGGGAGGCTGAGGTGAAAAGATCACTTGAACCCATGAGGTGGAGACTAGCCTGGGTAGTATAGTGAGATCTCATCTCAAGTGTGAAAAAAAAAAAAAATATATATATATATATGGGCTTTCACTATTCAATGCCAACATGAAGTTTCCAAATGATTTTCCAAAATTCAGAACTTTAAAAATACAAATTACATATTACAAATTATACCCAATAGTACAATCTCATACCTTTACAAAACTTTTTGAAAATTCAGAGTATTCTCTTACACTGCTGTTCTGGTCTCTAGGACACTGGAGCTAGTCACCAAAGTGTTGCCAAGCCGTTTAAACTGAGTTCCCAGAATCTCATTGCTTACATATTAAGGATTCAAAGGTAAAAGTGCATTCCTTGGTGGCATTAGGGCAGCCTGCTTACCCGTTTCTCTCCATTGCATTTTGAGATACACATTACATTTATATTAACAAAATTAATGAAATTGATCTTTGTTTATTTTTGGGTTTGCCCCTAAATTTTCCAAATAATTGCAGATACAGACCACACACCCCATTATAAACATAAACATATATACATGTGTGCACAAATTACAGAAAATCAAGCATTTAATTTTGCTCATAAAAATTTGGAGAACTCCAAATTGCAAGGATGAATTATGGTAGATCTTACGTAGCAATGAACAACCTCACCACATAGGATCACATCATTCTTGATCCTTAAACCAAAATAACTTCAAAACTTGTCAAGAAGGTAGATTTATTTTCTTTTCAGTATTTGAATATGGAGCTGTTGCCTACAATTTTTAATTTAAATTCTCTGGTATGGTACAGTTTTCTTTGCTTTTCTCTTTGGTTGTGCTCCTTTTTTAATATGAAGTAGAAAACTGTTAAATTAAGTTCTACTGCTAAGTCTGACACCATCTATACCTTTTTAAAAAATTTTTTATGGCAAGTAGGTTGAACCCAGGGCCACAGGCTTGCTAGGCAAGTGCTCTACCACTGAGCTACATCCCTCAATAGACTAATAGATTATTTTTATATGGGGGAATTAAACCCAAGTGCTCTACTACTGAGCTACATCCCAGGACTTTTTATTTCTTTATTTTTAGACAGAGTGTCATTAATTTGCCCTAGCAGTGCTTTTTTTTTTTTCCCATGCAAGAGACTTTATTAAGCGAACAGGCAGAGTGTCTGCCTGCAGGGTGACAGTGAGAGAGAGAGAGAAAGAGACAGAGATAGAGATAGAGATAGAGAGAGAGAGAGAGAGCGAGAGCGAGAGCGCTACCCTGGCAGTCCTTGAACTTAAGATTCTCCTGCCTCTGGATCCTGAGTATTGGGGATTACAGGCATGCCCCACCATGCTTGGCTACAATAGATTTTTGTTTTTGTTTTTGTGGTGTCTGGAATTGAACCCAGGGCCCTAGACATGCTAACAAGTATTCTACCATTGAGCTACATCCCCAATCCTACGACAGACTTTAAAAATAGTTTAAGAGGGACACAATAACTGTATTTTATTTATTTTTATGCGGTGCTGAGTATGGAACAGTGTCTCACACATGCTAGGCAAGCGTTCTACCACTGAGCTGTAACTCCAACCCTCCCCCCAATAGACTTTGGGGTGGTTTGCTAAATTGCTGAGGCTGACTTTGAACTCATGATCCTCCTGCCTAAGGATCCCAAGCTGTTGGGTTTATAGGTATGTACCACTTTGGGTTTATAGGTATGTACCACTGTGCCCAGCTATCATAGACTTTTTTTTTTTTTTTTTTTTGGTGGTGCAGGGGATTGAACCCAGGGCCTTGTGCATGCAAAGCAAGCACTCTACCAACTGATCTATATTTCCAGTCCTATAATAGACTTTTAATGGGTGCTGACAGCAGAGAGTTGAAGCTTGTGTTCTCTGATGAAGTCCTAGCACACTGACATTTGCTGGCAAAAGTGACAGTAAAACTAATGACTTCTGGATTGAAGGCATATTTCAGTCAAGCTATATTCTGCAAAAGTTTCTTTCTTATTGTGACATTTTTGCATAAACTGTTTAAAATTTAGTGCTTTCCTCCAATTCCTTCTTAATTAAAGATATATTTTTCCAACAACCATAGTTATATTATTTTATTAAGGGCTGCTAACCATTGTATTATGAAATGCAATTCAACTATTACTAACGGTTGACTTACAAAATTCTGGTAGTTAGCATAAAAACAGTTCTGAGGGTAACTAGCAAGCCAATCAGGGATTGCTGAGTTCTATATAATTCAATAATATTGTGAAGTCTACAAATTTTGATAACTGGCTTTATAGTGAAAGAATCTCATGTGCATTTTCTATTTTACTTAGAAATAAGATTTTTGTTTGTTCTAAGTAAATAATTGACCATGTCTACTTGAATAGATTCTCTTTACTCTGATGGCTTCGTGTTTCTGGCTAACATCCAATAAAGCTGAGTTTCAAGCTTCCTGGTGCTTTTCAGGGCTAGACCATTTTTATTTTGCATCTCAGCAGATAAGAGCATTCTCATTAAAGAGAATATTTACTAATAAATTGACATGTTTTGCTCTGAATGGCTCCCAAATGAGGCAGGAGAATTAAAGATAGAAGAAATTCCAATTCTTCTTAATCCACCCACTAGAGACAATTAAACAGAGCCCTCCAAACAAGAGGCCATTAATAAGAGGGGGAAGGGTGCTTATTTATTGGGCACCAGTAGACAAAAGAGTAAGCAATGGCACCAACAGTCTCATTATTTCTAATTGCCCATTCTTTTCCCAACAGTGTTCTCCCTCAGGATGAAGTTTCTGCCAGGGCCCCTCCTAAACCAACTGTTCCTGGAAACCAACGTCTTAGTTGTGTGTTGGGAAGGAAATTCCAAGGTGTCACCTGTAGCTTCAGAAGTCCTCTTAGAGGGTTTTCAGTCCTTTCCCATGTAAGCAGATTAACATTTGGACCCCTTTCCTCATCTCTCAGGGCATGACCATCACAAAGAGAACTTTCAGAAATCCTTTATGAAGGTTTAGGCTCCTGTGAATTTGGTTATCATGACTATGCTCTCTGAACCTGATTCTCTTCCTGCACATGAACAGAGCTCAGACCCTGGGTTAGCAGACCCTTATCTGGGTAGCTTGCTTGTCATCTCGTCTCCAGTTTATCTAGACAAAATTGCAAGTTATAGCATTCTATATATCTTAATAAACATTACCCTACTAGGAAACGGTATAGTTTCTTTTCATTTGAAGCTTTATGATCTCTAAATGGGAATCTTCTGGATCCAAGGTTCCCTGTGAGCATGATGTGGACTTATCTTCTGGAGCAGATTCCTCCAGATAGATAAGAAGCCTTGCACCTTGCTGAAGATCAGAGAACAGACACAAAGAGCAACATACAGCAATCAGCAGATACAAAGATCAAGAAGAAAGGGATATATGCATGTGTTCAAGGCTTTTCCTTAGCCTGTCTTTAGAGTTCAGGCCCTAAGCAAAATGCCACAGGTGCATTAGGATGGAAAGACAATACTGGAAGAAGATTTAATTACTGGAAAGACCCTGGGCTAATGAGGAACTGGGTCTACTAGAGCAATGAGGAGGCCTTTGTGGAACAAACAATTGGCCTCTGAATCTCTCCTTATTAGAGACCAACTCACCAGGATGACTCAATTAGACATATTAAGGAATAAGTTGTTCAAGAAGAGCAGCGGGCTGGGTTGTAGCTCAGTGGTAGAGTGCTTGCCTAGCATGTGTGAGGTCCTGGGTCCAGTCCTCAGCACCACATAAAGATAATAACTAAAATAAAGGTATTGTGTACATCTACAACTAATATATATATATATTTCAAATATATATACTATATATATGTTTTTCAAATGCTTTGTCCATTTAACTGCTGTGGTTGATGTTCTTCATATGTATATATATATGAACATATACACATATGCATATAAACAGATGCTCTTCATATGTGTGTATATATAGATATCTATATATATCTATATAGATAGATATCTACACACATATGCATATATACAGATGCTCTTCATATATGTGTATATATATAGATATCTATACATATACATATATATACATAGATATATATATAGATAGATACCTGTATATACACATATGAAGAGCATTAACCACAATACTTAAATGGACAAAGCATTTGAAAAAAAGAAAATGAAGCTGTCTCTCTGGAGATGGCTTTCATTCTCCCTTAAATGTATAATCCTTGCTTTACCCCCAAATCTTCTCACTTTCAAGATGACCAGCATTCTCCCTTAAATAAGTATTTCCTACTTTGTCCCCCCAAAAATCTCTCCCTTTAGATAACCCTCATTCTCTCCTGTGTGTTGGCTTTCCTAAGTGAGTCTGCCTGTGCCTCTGAAAAAAAAAAAGAGGAAATAAATAGTAAACAATACATGTACCAATATTCTTTTTTGCTAGAAATGAGGAAAAAATGCAAAAGAAAGCACATTTAGGGGTCATATGGTGGTTCCCTTTCTAGTCTTTTGAGGAATCTTTATATCACTTTCCAAAATGGTTGTACTAATTCGCATTCATAACAGCAATATATTTTGTAACTTTTCTCCCACATCCTCATCAGAATTTATTATTTGTATTCTTGTTGATTGTTATTCTGACTGGAGTGGGATGGAATCTCAGTGTAGTTTTGATTTGCATTTCCCTGATTGCTTTGGATATTGAATCCTTTAAAAAAGAAAAAAGAAAGCACATTCAACACTCCATTTGGCCCTTCTCAACTAAAGCAAACTATACTTAAAACAAGAACCCCCATTTCTGATGAGATAGTGACAAAACTGAGATGAGAATAGACATGAAAATAGGAATACCATTTGGGAAAACAAAATAGCCATAACTAATGGTAGATTTTATTTAATTATAGTTCAATGACTTTTAGTATATTTTGCAGTTATACAGCTATTTCCACAACCTAGAAACAGGCTTGAAGATATTATATCCTTGAAATTACTCTTGGGTCAATAATTAACAATAACAGTAATTATCCCTTATCGAATACTAACTCAGTTTCAAGCATTTAACATGTTATTTATTCTCACAACCGTCCTATAAGGAAGATAGTATTAATGACTCTATTTTACAAATGAAATGCTGAGAAACATGTCAGGTAATTTGCCTGAACTACCACAGATAGTAAGTCATAAAATTAGTGTTGAAAAACTGACATTCTGTTTCCAGAACCTACAACTCATAATCACTATTCTACACTATATGGAAGTAATACAATGAAAGTAGAAAGCTCCATGCAGGAAGAGTTAATTTCAGAATTCTGTAAGATTCAATAATGGGTCTGACTTACATGCTCAATAATCCAATACAGAATAGTTTTAATAAATTATGGTATGTCCATCACCCAGTCCTAAGGAGAGAAAAAAGTCAGTCTGTAGAAACAAGAAAAATGTTTATGAAATTCTATAGTAGAGTATAATAAATAGTTTTTGGATGAATGAGTAAACCAGCAAAGCCCCTGCCCTCTGTAACATCTGGCTTCTCCAGTGATCATCGCTTGCCTTACATCTTGGGCTGAGCCATTTGTCTCCTTGCCTGGTGCTTTTCAAAAACATCTGTGGGAGCTGGGTGTGGTGGCCCACACCTATAATCCCAGCAGCTCAGGAAGCTGACAAAGAAAGATCACGAGTTCAAAGCCAGCCTCAGCAATTTAGAGAGGCCCTAAGCAACTCAGTGAGACCCTATCTCTAAATAAAGTACGAGATAGGGCTGGGAATGTGGCTCAGTGATCAAGTGCCCCTGAGTTCAATTCCCGGTACTAGGTGGGGGGAGGGGCGGAATGAATGTGGGGTAGTGAAATCTCTTTGTTACCAACTCCATGGATTCTTTTTTTTAATATACATTTTTATTTGTAGAAATAGATAACTCTATTTTATTCATTTATTTTATGTGGTGCTGAGGATCGAATCCAGTGCCTCCCATGTGCTAAGCAAGTGCTCTACCACTGAGCTTCAACCCCAGCCCCTCCATGGATTCTTGTGCTATCGGAAGAATCAGATGAAAGCAGGACTGAGACTTTATTCTTTTGCTGAGCATAAGGAAGACAGCACGTGGGGACAGAAATCCTACACTGACTCAAACAAAGGGCAAAGGTGTAGACAGCTTTTATGTCATCTACAAGGTAGGAAGGGACCTGGTCTCTTGATGTTGTCACATGTAGACGTGGACTTTCAGTTGCCTCTGTGTGTTTCATCATGCCTCTCCTTGTGACGCACGTTTCATTACCACATTAGGTCCCTCTTTCTCAGGGTGAGTTTTTACTGTGTTTGCCCCTCATTACCTGAAATCTGCCTCCTTATCAACTGGGAGAGTTCATAATATTATTTTCAGAACAGTACAGCCAATTGTTCTGTGTCAGTGGTTTGATTTTAGTGACCTTGTCTTATCTGGCTCCAGATTCTTGGTATTTCTGCTGACTGCATAGTATCAGAAGACTGAGATGATTTTTCAACTTCCAGTCTCCAGGTGTGTTATCTTAAATCCATAACCTTGAACCTTGAAGACCATTCCAATTTGTGTGTGTGTCGTGGCGGGGTGGGGGTGGGGGGGTTGAACCCAGGGGCGCTTAATCATTGAGCCACATCCCCAGCCCTTGTTTAATGTTTTATTTAGAGACAGGATCTTGCCAAGTTGCTTAGGGCCTCGCCAAATTGCTCAGGCTGGCTTTGAACTTGTGATCTTCCTGCCTCAGCCTCCTGAGGTGCTGGGATTATAGCTGTGCAGTACCCTTGTCCAGACCTGTGGCACTGGAGATTGAACCCAGTGCCTCATCCATGCTGGGCAAGCACCCCACCACTGAGCTACTCCCCAGCCCTTCTGTTTTTTATTTTGAGACAGGGTTTTTGCTAAATTGCTCAGGTTGAACTTGGAATCCCCCTGCCTCAACCCCTTGAGTAGCTGGGATTACAGTAGACCACCTATAAGGAAAAAGTTTTGATGGTGTCCTCTGTGTTTGCAAAGTAGGGTAAAGAGTTCTATCTGCCTGTGGACAAAATCTGGAAGTCAGTGTACAAATAATTAAAATAGTTGCAATATTTGCTGGAAGATTGTAGAGGTTAGTTTTTAAAAAATATCCTACAATGTTATTACACTGACTTTTCAGCAACATTTTAAAGAAAAGCAGTTGCCTTGACCTTCATCTTGATATGCCTAAGACAAAAGCCAAATTGATGGATGACTTAGAGCTGGGCACATCCAACACAAACCTTAGATCTTGCCAAGAATTCATCCTTTAGAGCCTGGTGCCGTGGCTCATGTCTACATCTGTACATGCTGGAGGGCTTCCTAGGCTGGAGGGCCTTCCTTGTACATGCTGAGGAAGAACCAGATATGCCTAGAAATGTAGTAATTCTTGGAAGCAGCCCTTAATCAATGGCTGATGAGTCCAAGGAGATTTAAATACTCCAGTTCCCTTGTCCCATTTGGGACAAAACCCTGAAATGTTACTATAACAGTCTACAGGGGTCTCCTGTGGGCTTGAGCCAAACTGAATATCTGTGAGACTGGCTGATATCACACCTTTGCTTACTGGGTTTGTCGGTTTTGTGTTGCTGTGACAAACTACTTGAGCTAATCAACCTAAAGGGAGGAAAGATTTCTTCTGGGTTATTGCTTGTGCTTTCAGAGGTTTCAGTTCATGGTTGCTTGAACCCCTTGTTTTGGGCCTGTAGCAAGGCAGAATATCATGGCAGGGAGTGCATGGCAGAGCAAAGCTGCTCACCTCATGGCAGCCAGGAAGCAGAAGAGAGGAAGGGGCTGAGGTCCCAATATACTTGGAGACAAATGAAGATGGAAACATACCTGTCCATCAAGGGCCCACCCACAACGACCCCACTTCCTTCCACTAGACCCTACCTCTTACATGTTCCCCCAGCTCCCAAAAGCATCCTTAGCTGGGGATCAAACCTTTAAAATAAGAACCTTTGGGAGACACTTAAGATCCAAGCCATAACACTTAGACTCCTTTCATTTCCAGTCATATCTCTTACTCTTCAGAATACTTTTTTTTTTTTGGTATAGAGGATTGAACCCAGGGCCACTTTACTTCTGAGCTACACCCCTAGACATTTTTAAAAACTTTTTAACTTTTAAGACAGATTCTCACTAAGTTGCTGAAGGCCTCTCGAGTTGCTGGGATTATAGGCACATGCCACAGTCCCTGACCAGGGTACTTTTTTTTCTTTTTTGGTACCAGGGATTGAACCAAGTGATGCTTAACCAGTGAGACACATCCCGAGTCCTTTTTTATATTTTGAGACAGGGTCTTGCTGAGTTGCTTTAGGACCTCGCTAAATTGTTGAGCAGCCTCCAGAGCTGCTGGGATTACAGGTGTACGTCATTGTGTCCAGCCAAGATACACTGTTTTTAAAGATATTTTTTAGTTGTCAATGGGCCTTTATTATTTATTTATATGCTGAGAATTGAACCCAGGGCCTCACACATACTAGACAAGTGTTTCACCACTGAGCCACAACCCCAGCCAGGATACTTTTTAATATACCACTTTTACGTGAGTCTTTATCTCAAGGTCTGCTCTTGAGGAATCTAATCTAAAACACTAAAGCACATTGGTTCGGAGTTATGAGACCCAAACAAAACCAGTCTATAGGCAAATCCAAATTTTTCTCCTAAGAACTGGAATCTTGAACTAAGAGACAGAGATAGAAAGTTCCTTAGGCCTATGTCATCTTTTTAAAAAATGTTTTGAAGTTGTAAATGGACACAATGCCTTCATTTTATTTATTTACTTTTATGTGGTGCTGAGGATTGAGCCCAGTGCCTCACACATGCTAGGCAAGCGCTCAACCACTCAGCTGCAACCTATGCCAGCCAGACCTATGTCATCTTAATTGAAGCCTTTATCTGAGAAGATTCACAAACCTAGTTCTGATATCCTCAGAGATGCCATATTACCTGCCTTTCCCAGGACTGTATTGTTCAACTCTTCTGTCACTTCTCTGAGGTATCACAGGAACATTCCAGTTCATTTGCTGTTTAACTCATGTCAGCCAGAATCGATTTCAATTTCAGGTAAGCACTATGATATGGTTTGGATGTTGAATGTCCTTCGAAGGCCCATATATTAAAGGCTTGGTCCCCAGGTGGTGCTATTGAGAGGTGGTTGGACCTTTAGGAGAGGGGGCCAAGTGGAAGGTTCTTGTACCCTCAAAGGGGATTGTGGGACCCCAGTCTCTTCCTCTTGCTCTCTTTACTTTCTGACGCATGATGTAAGTGGTTTTCTCTGCCATCCACCCATCATGATGTGCCACCCTTACCAGAGAGCCAAAGCAATGGGCCACCTGATCTTGTACTGGAATTTCCAGAACTGTGAGCCAAAATAAATCCATCGTTCTTTCTTATCTCTTATTTCTTCCTCTCTCTCTCTCTCTTTCCTTCTTTCCTTCCTTCCTTCCTTCTTCCATGATGGACTGACAGATCTGACTCCATGAGAATGTTATAGGCCAGACTCTAAGGGAAATGACTAAACAGACTCCATTTCGCTCTGAGACTCCATGTTATGAAGGAAATAAGCTTCTCCCATGGGAACACCCCGCCTCTGTGCCCATCATCAGTTACTTGGTGTGACCTGTTTAATAATATACAATGGCAACTCCTATGTAGTAAAGAATTGCTCTCTTTTGATTCCTATTGCTCCTAAACAATGTACCATGTGAACAGTGATTGTGTGGATGTTAGTAACGATTCTTTAGTTTGTACCTTCATAAGTGTCATTTTGACCCACTTCCCCATCTGTTGATGATCTCATGCAATGTGTAATTTTGAATCATAGCAACAGACACTTAGATGATTAATGTGATTTTTGGTGTAAGAACACCTACAACCCTGTGGTCGGGTCTGTTCTCCCAATAGCCATTTTTTGGGGCATTGTGTGAGACAGTCAGCCGACCGGCTTAATAAAGACTCTCAAATTTGAACTTCTCAGTGGTGATCGGTCTGTTCTTAACATAACACTTCCTTCTTTTCCTCTCTCCCTCCCTCACTGGGGATTAAATCCAAGAGTGCTTTACTATTGAACTACATCCCCAGTCCATTCTTATTTATTTTGAGACAGGGTCATGCCAAGTTGCTGAGGGTCTTGCTAAGTCACTGATGCTGCCCTTGAATTTGTGATCCTCCTGCCTCAGCTTCCCAAGGCTCTGGGTTACAGGTGTGCACCACTGTACCCTGCATAACTCTTTTTATAAGTTAATTATGTCAGAGATTTAATTATAGTAACATGAAGATTTAATTATAGTAACATGAAGATGACTAATACACAACTCATCTGAAGAACAGACAGAAGTCCGGTGAGGTCAGTGTGAGAAGGATGGAGAGACTGCCAGACTGGCCTGGAGAGATATTGAGGGCCTACAGAATATGGTCTAGTAGACCACAGTACCCCAAGTTCCTTCTCTATACTTGAATAAATTGGATATAATTGAAGAGTTTAGATACAGGAATGGTGTGATCCGAATTGAAATTTTTTTACAGTGGCTCCAGTTGTGCAATCTGTTAGCACACAGTACTTATATGAATTGAAAATTTTTTAAAAAGAAACTTCTTTTAAATAAAAAGAGTACCAACTTCTTTTAAAAATATATTTTTAGTTGTAGATGGGCACAATACCTTTATTTTATTTATTTATTTTTATGTGGTACTGAGGATTGAACCCAGTGCCTCACACGTGGTAGGCAAGTGCTCTACTACTGAACTACAACCCCAGCTCCTGAATTGAATTTTTAAAAATTTCAACTGCCTAGAGCCTATGATCAACTTCCTTCCTGTGCTAGAGGCCACAGAGAAGGGACCTGGGCTTTTCCTTCAGCAACTGCAGATGAGTAGACTGCAGGCTCCCCAGGTCCCCCTTCCTCAGACTACAACCTGGACAGCTGTCCTTTGAAGGACTTTCACATTTGCAATGTTTGCTTTTAATACTCATCAATTATTAAATAAGAATGTGTGGAGCACCAAACTTGGGCCAGATCCTCTGAATACAAAGTGAATAAGACCTAGCCTCTACTTTTGAGAATTTACCAGTTTCATGGAAAGACTGAAGTAAATAGATGGATGCAGAAACTCTAAACAAGTTGAGCACAAGAGGGCTATGGGAGAACACAGGAGTGTCTAGTAAAGGAAAGATGCTCAGGCTGGGAATATAGCTCAGTTGGTAGAGTGCTTACCTTGCAAACACAAGGCCCTGGGTTCAATCCCCAGCACCGCAAAAAAAAAAAAAAAAAGTGCTTGAGATGAGTACTGAAGATTCGGGTGGCTCTCAGAGTCAAGAAGTTTTGAAAAGATCAAAAGTGAGATTCAAGCTAAATATTAGGTAATTTATTAAAGTACTACATTTTTTAAATGGAAAAAAAATGGGACAGTTGGGTCTTTATTCCTTTGTAAGAGTACCTAGTACTGGTATCCTTTGCCCAAAGGCCAATGTATGAGAATGGCTCTCTAAAGACAGAAGGGATTTAAATCTCCTAGAGAGAATATTTTACCTGACAGAAAACACATCAGACTTCCTTAAAAGGAAGAGGGGGGGGGTAAAAAGAAGAAGCAGCTTTTACTCAGGAGTGTTTTATGCAATGGCTCCACTCCCCTCATGATAGAGTCACTTATGAAAGTCACCCACTGCTGCCACTCCCCATCCATGCACCCTGTGAACACCCTATGTGATGATATGCTCTTCCTGTTCTCATAGAGCCCATGATTGGGATAGGCCTAAGGGGAAAACACCCATTCAGAGGAATACCCATGGTATCTTGCTCCACAGGACTGTCGAGTGGGCAACCAGGCATCCAAAGAGGAAAAAAACAAGACAAAAGAAAAAACAAAAACAAACAAAAAACAAGCAAGCAAACAAAAGAAACCCAAGTTTCCTTAAAGAAATGAGATATCTTTAACAAAGAATGTCTTCAAAGTTGTAAGGTAAGAAGTATTTAGGGGCTGGGGAGATAGCTCAGTCAGTAGAGTGCTTGCCTTATAAGCACATAGGCCCTGGGTTCGATCCCCAGCACCCCCCCAAAAAAAGAAAAAGAAGTACTTAACCCTAGAATTTTTCAAGAGATTCAGGGCCATACATTAGTTAAAGGTCCTTAAGAGGGATTTCTTTCAGTACTATTACAATAAAAGAGATAAATTCAGTAAAACTGAGCTGAACTTTGAATATAGTAAAAACAGCTAAAATGGCTGGGATCTACAGCCAACAAACAGTGAGGTGTCAGTGGGTAGAGAATTACAAGAGAGACCTCAAGGGTGAGGGTATTCTTGGTAAACTGGCCTAACAGGATTCTTGCTAAAGGTAGACCAAGGACTTAAGACACTGAGGGTGGGGAATCAGATATTAATGGTGATCAGATATCAAGGGTGGAGGGTTTCTCATTAAATGACTTAGCAAGATTCTTAGTCTAAATCTGGGCAAGGCAGGTTAAGGACCGGGACTAAGGATGAGGCCCAGGTGAAAAGAGAGCTCAGAGGAATCTATCCAAAGTTTGATCAAAGAGAGAGTTTGTCAGAATTTGTCAGAGTATGTTACATGCTCCATGTGAAAATCTCTCAAAGACAGACTTTAACAAAATGAAAATGGGATCTAGGGCGGGGACTATAGGTTAGAGGTAGAGCACTTGCCTAGCATGCCTGAGGTTCTCCTTTTGATCCTCAGTAGAGAGAGGGAGAAGGGATGGTGTGAGGGGAGAACAGGAATCTAAGAGGAGCCCAGGGGATATAAATAATGCAGGTATATAAGCAAAGTGAAAAAAGTAAGATCCTAAGATCTTGATGCACACAACACTCCCTTTTGAGTTTCAAAGTTTTAATGACATAGCACTATACTTCCATCACTATTTATTATATCATGCCATTTATTATATATACATATATATAACATATATAAAATTATAATATGGCAAATACTGGGTTTGAGTTTTTTAAAAGTATTTTTTTTTCATTTGTAGATGAACACAATTCCTTTATTTCATTTATTTATTTTTATGTGGTGCTGACTATCAAACCCAGTGCCTCACACGTGCTAGGCAAGCGGTCTACCACGGAATCACAACCCCAGCCCCCTGGGTTTGAGTTTTTAATTTTAGTTAATGTACATGCAAGTCACAGAAGACTTAATTTAGTCACAGAAAATAATATAAATGTTATAAATGTTTACAATGATTAAAATTTAGAGATGAAAAAGAGAGGTGGAATGAAGGAAAAATTGTTAATTTCTTTATCTTTCACTGGGAGGAGATACAAAGTTGGTAAATCAATAAATAATTATACCGATTGAAGAAATAAGGAGAACTAAATAGCAGAAATAGGGAGAAAAAGAGGCTTTATCTTCTTTTTCATAATCTTAAATTCTAAGCAGCGTGTGTGTGTGTGTGTGTGTGTGTGTGCGCGCGTGTGTACACATGGTAGCATTTTTTGAAAGCTTTAGAAGTTTTCTTAATGGTACAGAAAAATGTTTCTTTTCCATTTGGCAAGAAAATAGATAAAAGCATTTTCTTAGAAGGTTTTAGTATAGATGGCATGTCTAATATAACTTTTTTTAAAAAATATTTTTTAGATGTTGATAGACCTTTATTTTATTCATTTATTTATATGTGGTGCTGAGGATTGAACCCAGTACCTCACACATACCAGGCAAGCACTCTACCACTGAGCCACAACCCCAGCCTCTCTAATATAACTTTTAAAAATTTTTTGGTGCTGGAGATTGAACACCGAACTTCACATATGCTAAACTTGTATTCTTCTATTGAGTTCCACCCCCAGCCCAACTTTTAATGTCACTTTTGGAGCCCTCAATAGGACAAATCAAAAAATCTTGGTGTTGCTTGTATTCATTGCTGCCACGGGTATTGGCAACACGCGCAGCCTTTTTTCACGACTCAAATGATTAAGTAGATTGTGTCTCCGTCCAAGAGTATTTCCTGTTTTTAGTCAGATGGTGAAATTTCATCTCATTTTATTGAAAGGCCTACAATAAGTTTGTTTTTTTAAAGCAAGCAACTTTATTAAAAATTTCTAATCTATACGGTGTTATCATTTCTTGCAGGCAAAAAAGAAATCTAAAACTTTTGAACATTCATATGCTTCTTTATGTTCCCATTGTTCCCTGTACTGTAGAGTCTATTCAAGGAATATCTGATATGCACCTTATTAACTTTCAGTACTCTTTGAAGTTACGTTGAAATTCAGGCTTTGCAAGTTCGTACTTCCTGTACCATTTTAATAAGCTTCAGAGGCTGCTTATTAAAAAAAAAATTCAGGAATTGACTTAAATTGAGAGAACTTTGCTTGTCTCCCACAGAATAGTTCCTCCTGAAACCAAATCCAGAGGAAGTAAGAATTCTGTACTTCTCTACATGCATCCTTTTAATTCTTTGATTAAAAAATGTTGGGGGGCTAGGGAGATAGCTCAGTCGGTAGAGTGCTTGCCTTGCAAGCACAAGGCCCTGAGTTCGATCCCCAGCACCCAAAAAACAAACAAACAAACAAAAAAAATGTTGGGAGTCTGGGGAAGTCACTGGGAGAGATGGACCACAGGTTGAGTTGTGTGCACTGTGCTGCATTTGTTTAAGTAGAATAAAGATGTTAAGCCTGTTCCAGATGGTAGAAATGATTTGGATAAAGAAACAGAAGCAGGGATTTAGGAGAATATCCTTATAGATTAGCTCTGTCAAATGTGGGAGTAAAAGGAGGTAGGTGTAGGAAGACAGTTTGTTTATTTATTTTGTACTGGGAATCACTGAGCCACATCCCAACTCCAGTCTCCACGAACCACCCTCCCCCTGCCTTTTTAAAATTTTGAGATAGGATCTCATGAAATTCTTAGGGCCTCACTAAGTTGTGGAGGTTGACCTTAAACTTGAGATCCTCCTACCTCAGCCTCCTCCCAAGTCACTGGAATTACAGACATGCGCCATGGTGCCTGGCTTATCCTATTTCTTAATTGGCTGAATTTAACTTTGAAGTACTTTTTCAAGAATTTGAGAGCATTTTTCTAGGAGTTCTTTCATATTTGTGGGACTCTGTCTAGTACCTTTATTTACAAATGACATCTTTTTTTTTTTTTTTGGTATGGGGGAATGAACTCAGAGGCACTTAATCACTGAACCACGTCCTCAGTCCTTTTTATTTTTTATTTTAAGATAGGGTCTTGCGAAGTTGCTGAGCCTGGCTTTGAACTGTGATCCCTCTGCCTCAGCCTCCCAAGCTGCTGGGATACAGACATACACCATCGCACCCAGTTTGGCTGGTTTTAGCATACTCGGAGCACACTTTAAAAAATTTTTAGCTGTAGATGGACACAATACCTTTATGTTATTTATTCATAAGCAGTGCTGAGGATGGAGCCCAGTGCGTCACACATGCTAAGCAAGAGCTCTACCACTGAGCCACACCCCAGCTCCTGGGAGCACACTTTTGTTCTTTCAGAATCCTGTGGCCCATGCTCTGTTGTCTTCTTCTGTCTCTGGAAACTGCTATTGAGAAATTTGAAAACAGTCTTTTTTTTTCCCCCTACTTGGATGCCTGTAATTACATTACCAGTCATGTCTACTCTGTTTCTTGTTGGGTTTAGTGTTATTAATCAGTTCTATGAAGGGACATGTTTGCTTTCTCAGATGTATACATTCCCTATTCACTTATTTCAGTTGTTTTATTATTTCTCTCTCTTCTTATGGGCCTTGCACATGCTAGGCAAGCACTCTACTAATGAGCCATGTCTCTAGTCCTATTATTTCATTTTTGAGTTCTAATTCTGTTGTGACTCATTGTCTTATTTGGTTGTTCTAGAGCTTAAGCACTTGGAGTGATTTTTTTTTTATGTACTTGCCTTCGAATTGCTCTCAACTTTATCTGAAAATAATGTGTCTTTCCTATTGAACTGTAGTTCGAAGGCTGTTATTTTATGCTACATACATTTTTTCTGTGATTTATAAGCTTGTCCAACGGATGGGAGGGGTCAGGACTCAAGAGAGATCCTGTGCAGCTTTTTCTGAGGTTTTGTTGTGTCTGCTCCAGAATTCACTCTACCAGTGGTTGGTGTATACCATTCCCGTGGGGAGAACAGTTCAATCCTTGAACCTCCTCCAATTCAGTATGCTTTCCTGCAGCCCTCAGGCCACCTTCAAGGGTTAATCTAGGCCACAATATCCACTCACTTTTTTCTCCCCAGTAGCCATTTTTACTTTTCCAAAGAGAAGAGATGAAAATAAGGAAACTGCCTAGTTTTCTTCTTTTTTGTAATGTATATGCATATGTGTACGCTAATTCTCAGGATATCATGAACCTAACTGCTCCAGATTTGATGGAATGGGGGAAGGACAGGAAGCCTTGACATGCACCAGTCCAGAATCTTCTGTTCCCTTCCTTGACTGCCACTTGTTGACATTTAAGATATGGAGCTGTTGCCCTTTGTTTTTTGTGGTGGAAAGTTCAACTTTTTAAACTTTCTAGATATTAATGGAAAGAGTCTGTGAGACAGCTTTATTCCATTTTCTATTTTTACTCTCAGTGAAACAGAGCAGAATGTATTAATACAGATAAATTCTTCAAAATAATGTTGAACAAAAATCTTTCAAAGCAAGTATAGTAACAATCCATTAATATAAAATTGAAAAAGTACATAAAATACCACTCATTGTTACAGACAGATACATGCATGCATTTGTAGTAATTGTATGGAAACGTGTACCAGAATAATAAACACTAAATTCAGGAGATTTACCTGTGGGGAAGAAAGGAGGTGAAAAGGGAGGGACTTCGTTGTATCTGTAATGATAATTTCCTAAGAAAAACTAATGTATTATTTTTTGTTGTTGTATTTTTAGAAAAACTGATTTAAAAAAGAAAGAAAAAGAAGGAAAAAAGGATGAAAAAGTACACCTTAGACAAATATGAACCAAAAGTCAGTATTAAAAATTAATGTTGGAGTTGGGGTTTTGGCTCAGTGGTACAGTGCTTGCCTAGCATGTGTGGGGCACTGGGTTTGACCCTCAGCATCACATAAAAATAAATAAATAAAATAAAGGTATTGTGAAAAAAACACAGAAGTGTTCAAGAATTAAAAAAAAAATAATGTCAAACAAATGCCAAAAACTATACTAAATAATAAGTTGAGGGAAAAATTATAAAGAAGTAACTCCTCAGTAAGATATAAGGCTTCATAGCACACAAACACCTTAAAAAATATGTCCACAAACTTATGGGGGGAAAGCAATCTAATAGAAGTACAAGAAAAATCCATAATTATAATAGATATTAACATCACTACCTGAAACTCAATAATGAAATGGACCAATAACTGTGTAGAAGAGATGATGAACACAAACAGCAGATCTAAGGGACATACATGGAAACCTGAACCCATCGCATGTACAATGACAGACTTTTCAAGCACACGTGGAACATGTTTGAAAACCAACCAAATACTCAGCTTCAAAATGAGTCTCAATTTCTTCTATTCTCTTAACCTAGAAGTTCAGTGATTTTTCCCTTTCTGCTGCCTTGGCTTCTGCCTTTGTGGGGTGTGGGTGTTGCCACCACCAGCCTCAGGAAGGTGGGGTGCAAGCTTCTCCCAGGTGCCCAAACAAAATCAGGCTCCACCCTCGCAGGTGCAGCACGTTTACATGCATTAAATTTTAATATGTTCATATCTTCATTTTTTGTGATTATAAAAGTTACATATCCTTGCTGTAAAAATTCAAACCGTACAGAAATTTATAAAGTAAAAAATGAAAGTTCCTTATAATACATCTCTCAAGAATACAACTTTTGGGCTGGGGTTGTAGCTCAGTGGTAGAGTGCTTGCCTAGCAGGTGTGAGGCACTGGGTTTGATTCTCAGCACCATATATAAATAAAAAAGGTCCACTGACAACTAAAAATATTTTTAAAAAATATATAACTTTTGGGCTGGGATTGTATCTCAATGGTAAGACACTTGCCTAGCACTTGTGAGGCACTGGTTTGGATCCTCAGCGCTGCATAAAAAAATAAAATCAAGGTATTGTGTCCATCTATAACTAAAAAAATGTTAAGAAAAAGAATATAACTTTTAAGTCCCAGATATCTTTATACACCTATTTTCATTTTTCTTGTCAATGCCCACTAGAAATACATGAATATATAGATGTTGTTTTTTAAAGAACAGTTTGGTTGAGGCATATTTTACAAGTCATAAAATATACTTATTTTATCTGTATATTCCAATGATTTTTGGGATTTCACAGAGTTGTGCAAACATCTCTGTATATATGTACATAGATACATAGTTACTTTCTTAATCCTTATTTAACCTACTCTCCTAATTCCAAAATTTCTTCTGAGTCTGTTTTTTTGTTTTTGGTGCTGGGGATCGAACCCAGGGCCCTCTGCTTGCAAGGCAAGCACTCTACCGACTGAGCTATCTCCCCAGCCCCCAACCAGAATTTCTTATTGATGCTTACAGCATGAGAAACACAGCTAGAAGACTTCATTTGGCAACTTCTGATCTGCTCCTGTCACTTGAGTGACTACCAAATGCCAGTTGGTATTCCACTTATATATATTAGTGGTATTTTCTACTGTAACTTAGGTTTTTGAAAACACATGAAATATAAGGATTAAAAATTTTTTTCTGCAAAAACTAAATTGGAGGTGGGCACAGTGGCGCACTCCTGTAATCCCAGGGGCTCAGGAAGCTGAGGCAGGAGGATCCTGAGATCAAAGACAGTCTCAGCAACTCAGTGAAACCCTGTCACTAAATAAAAATATGAAAAGGAGTGAGGATGTGGCCTGGGGTTCAATCCCCAGTATAAAACAAACAAACAAACAAAAAAACCACACAGAACTAAAACCAAAACCAAACACTAAATCGGATGTTTGGAAAGGCTTGTTAAAGGCAAGTTGCTAAAAATTGTTAAATTAGGTCTGGGTGAGAAATCTGTGAGTGTAAACACTATAACCATCCAGAATAATTTTGCATTTGGATTGTTTTACCAATGTCTTTCATATATTGCTCCACTTTAAAAAAAACCTTTAAAGAAATCAGATGTTTCATTAAAGGTGAGAAACAAATCATTTCAAGAAATCATTTCAATTCAGAGATACTGTAATTATAGAAAAGGCCTAACTCAACCTAAAAAGATTGGTGAAAGAATTTACATTTATAGGCCTTACGTTCAAAAGAAAATGCTTACAATATACAATAAACTTACTTTTCTTTAGACAAACAAAACTGTATAATGCTATACAATTCTGCATTTTAATGGAATTTTCAACTACCAACTACTAGTTGCAACTATACCAGATGGAAGGGCTTCATGTCTAACCAGTTTTTTCTTTATAAAATATTGAGAATATTTTTCACGTTACTATACGTCTAACTCATCTGTATAAAGCCATTCTCATAGTATTCCATTGTAAACGTATACACTCTTCTTTACTTAAGAGAGTCCTTATTTTTAAAAATATTTTTTAGTTGTAGATGGACACAATACCTTTATTTTATTTATTTATTTTTTAATGTGGTGCTGATGATCGAACCCAGTGCCTCACCCGTGCTATGCAAAGGCTCTACCACTGAGCCACAACCTCACCAACAGATTCCTTATTAAAACCATCTTTGTTTTGTTTTGTTACCGGGGATTGAACCCAGGGGCACCTTACCACTGGGCTACATCCCCTGACAGGGTCTCACTAAATTGCTTTAAAACTATTTTTGATGTTTTTCTGGAGCGGGGTGAAGAGCAGGGAACTGAGATGGTGAACTGGATTAAGAAAGGATCCAGCAACAGAACACGAAATGGATTGAAGAGGGGAGTAAGGAAAAGGTGTAATGGTTGATGAGAGTCTCTTGCAACAATCCAGATCCGAGATGAGACCCGGAAGTGGCGGTGGATTTCCCCATCACTCTTCAACAGCCCACAGATGCTCTCGTTAATCTGGTAGCCCTGGCATTTCTAGACAATACGCCTACTCTTTCTCCTCCTGTGAGCTAGGGCTCTTGTCAGTCCTTCTCCCAAACGTCATCTTTGCCTACTGAAATCCTACCTTTCCTTTCTGATGCAGAACAAATAATAACCCTGTCGTGATTAGCCCTGGCTGGAAATGATGTCTCCCCTTCCAATACAAACACAAGGCTGAGTCCTCTCTTCCTCTCTTCCTTCCACAGAGCATTTTCCTTCATATGGCAGTGCAGTGCAATGGTGAAGAGCAACGACTTGGACCCCACCAATTTGCTGCTATGTCTGTGATCTTGGCATCTTACCCAACTTCCCAGGGCCTCAGTGTTCTTACCTGTAAAATGGGAAGAAGTGTATAGCGTTATGAGGATTAAACCAGTGAAAGGATGTAAAGCGTGGTGCCTGGTATATTCAGTAAGCGCTGAACAAACGTTAGCAATCGTTTTGATTCGGGGTGGTGGCCGCGGAACCCTGGCGGGGGCGTGGTCGCCGGGAACTGTCCCGCAGGCGCCCTCCGCGCGGCAGCGTAGGGACCCGCGCCCGGCCCCGCCCAGGTCGGAGTGCGGTTCCCGGCGCCGCGCGCCCGCGGTCATGTGACAGTCAAGATGGCGGCGCCCGGCTCCTTGTGGCTCTTGGCTGTCGCCCTGCTGCCCTGGTCCTGCGCTGCCCGGGCGCTGGGGCATCTCGAACCGCCGGCGCCGCTGCCGCTGGTGATCTGGCATGGGATGGGTGAGTGAGTGAGGAGAGCGTCAAAGGCTTTGGCGACTCTCCCAGTTCAGGTTCGCGTCTGCAAAATGAGGGTGTGGAGGGCGAGGACAGTGATTCCACAGCATCCGTCCGTTTAAGGATTTGGGGAGCTGCTCTGCACTGGGAGAAGGGAAGGGGCTGTCTGGTAGCGAGCGCTCATACTGGTACTGCGGCGGGGTCTCACGCTGTCCTTGTTCATCCTTGCAGCAGTGGCTCAGCGTGCAGCATCTTGAACTTGGTCAGGCTTGCTGGTCCTGCCTACCAGAGCGGCACATCTCTCCTCTTACTCGTTCACACAGTGAACCGAAATTCGTTAGGCACTACATTATACATCCAGCATATTAGCGAGCATCTGCTACGCACAGAGGATACTGCAGTGAATGAAACAAACTAAATCTTTGCCCTTTTGAACCCTACTTTCCAGTGGGAGAGACAGCTTGTAAAGGAATAAATAAGTAAAACATTAACATGTCATATGGTAATAAGTACAATGGAGAAAACCAAAGTGGGAAGAAGGATAGAGACGGAAGGTGGGATCGTGTAATTTTATAAAGCAAGTCAGGACGGGATTCGCTGACCAGAAGTGGGTGAGAGAAGATGTCATTTGGATTTCTGGTAGAAGGAACAGCAAATACAAAGATCCTGGGGCAGAATTATGTCCAGTATGTGCAAGGAACAGCATTCAGATGAGTGTGACTGGAACTGAGTGAGCAAGGGGACTTTGGCTAGAGTGAGATGCTTTTGGACATATGGGTGATATGATCTGACTTATACTTTAACTGAAGTTACTCTATTGAGAGTAGACTCGGGCTTATGTATAGTTGCAGGGAAACAAGTTAAGCTATTATTGCAATAACTTAAAAGATGATGGTGGATTGGAACAATCTAGTAACAGTAGAGATGCTGGAAGTGTTCAAAGTACCGGTCTGTTTTGAAGATGGAACCTTTGGGAATTAGATTTGACACAAGAGAGAAAGAAAGGGGTCAGAGATTAACACAAGCTTGGCCAGAACAACTGGAAGGATAAAGTTGTCTCCCCGCCCCCCACCCCAGTACTGGGGATTGAACCAAGGGGCATTTAACCACAGAGCAATATCCTCAGCTCCTTTTTCTTTTTCTTTTTTATTTTGAGATAGGGTCTCACTAATTTGCTTAGGGTCCTCCTGAGTTGCTGAGTTGCTGAGTCTGGTTTTGAACTTGTGATCCTCCTGCCTTGACCTACTGAGCTGCTGGAATTACAGGAATATGCCACCACACCCAGCTAAAGTTGTCATTTCACCGAGTTGGGGGAGCCTGTAGGTTGAGGATGGGGAACAATCAAGAATCTGGTTTTGAGCCAGGGGAAGTGGTACATGCCTGTGATCCCAGTGACTTGGGAGGCTGAGGCAGGAGGATCTTGAGTTCAAAGCCAGCCTCAGCAACAGTGAGATGCTAAAGCAACTCAGTGAGAACCTGACTCTAAATAAAATACAAAAAAGGGCTGGGGATGTAACTCAGTGGTTGAGTGCCCCTGAGTTCAATTCCCAGTACTCCCCCCCCCCCCCAAAAAAATCTGGTTTTGGACTTATCTAAATGTGAGATCCTTGTAATACAACCCGGAGATGTTATAGAGGCATATGAGTATCCAGTGGAGGTGAGAGATACAGACTGGAGATTTCATTTGGGAGCCTTCACCGTCTGACTAGCATTTAAATCCTTGAGACTGTGTGAGATCACTTAGGGAGTGAGTGTAGGCAGGATACTGAACCCTGAAACACTAAAGCCTTTGTTGGTAGAGGAGATGAGGGGGAACTAGCAAAGGAGACAAGGTGGAAGAAGTCAGGACAGTGCAGTGTTCCAGAAAGTGAAGAAAATGTTTCAAGAGGAAGAGAGTAGTCAACTGTATCACATGTTGTTGATTGAAACTGTAAGTATGATCAGAGCTGGAACTGGTTATTGTATTTAACAGTGTGAAGATCATTCATGATCTTGACAAAGACAGTTTTGGGGGAATGGATTAAAAATACGTTCAGAAAGGAATTAGAGTTGGCAAACATAGACTGTTTCAGGCTAGGAGCTACTACAGTGAGGTTAAAAGAAGACACAAGATACACGCCTCCCTCTCTTCCAGTGCTTGCAGTCAGTCCACAGGGAGGCAATTTAGTGGCCAATAGTAACAGTTCAGTGTGATGAATGTTGTTGGGAGAGAAATAGATTCTCCAGGCCATAGTTTTTCTTCTTTAAACTAGTTCTTAAGTTTCTTCTAAGATTGAAAGTGGAAGGATTAAGTGCAAAATGGGAAATAATCTCAGTCCACTTCTCTACTCAGTTTTCTTTGCTTCTTAGTTTTGGATCCTTAATGGGAAGAGAAACAAGTCTGGGACTAGGATGAGTCAGGAAGCAGCTAGAATGCAAATTTAAGGAAGCTCTTGCTTTCAAGTTTGTACAAGTTCAGGGTCAGCTCATTCAAGGTGAGAGTGAGTACCCCCTTAAATTTTGTGTGTTAGGCGCTTCACTTGCCTTAGTCTAATCTTGACTCTGTAGAGAAATCTTTGACTCTTTTCACCCAAAATGTTCCCTATGGTAAGGAAGGGGGAATATGTACCTCTGCTTAGTTTTCAATTGTAAATTTAGTGTCTCAATTATATCATGCAGGCTTTTGAAGTGTGTTATTTGATAAACAGATGCAATGCAAAAAAGTATTCTTTTAATTTTTTTAAGATGAAATTCATATAACATAAAGTTAACCATTTAAAAGTATAGCACTCAATGGTATTTAATGTATTCACAGTGTCACACAAATGCCACTTCTCTCTAGTTTCAAAATTTTTCAACATGCCAGCCATTAAGTAATTATTTCACTTCCCCTCCTACCACAACTGATAACCTACAGCCTGCTTTCTGTCTCTATGGAGTTGCCTATTCTGGATACAGTGTATAAAAGGAATCACAGGATGTGTGACCTTTTGTGTTGGGCTTATTTTATTTAGCATAATGTATTTGAGGTTCATTGAAGTTGTAGCATATGTCAATACTTTATTCCTTTTCATGACTGAATAATACTCCATCAAATGAATATTCCAGTCTGTGTGTGTTGGTGCACCCCTGTAATCCCAGCAGTTTGGGAGGCTGAGGCAGGAGGATTGCAAGTTCACAGCTAGCCTCAGCAACTTAGCAAGGCCCAAAGCAATTAAGTGAGACCCTACCTCAAAAAATGAAAAGTGCTGGGGATGTGATGCAGTGGTCCAGTGCCCTGTGTTCAATCCCTGGTACCTCCCCCTCAAAAAAGAATATGCATAGATGGACATTTGGCTTGTTTCCACCTTTTGACTATTACCAATTATCCTACTGTAAATATGTGTATGCAAGTTTCTGTATCAATGTATGTTTTCATTTCTCTTGGGTATATATTTAGGAGTTGGAATTGCTGGGTCATTTGGTAATTGTATGTTTATGTTTTTGAGAGATTGCCAAACTTTTTCACAAGTGGCTTTATTATTACATTTCCACCAGTAGTGTACGAGAGTTCCTTTTTCTCTATATCCTTGACAACACTTACTTTACATTTTTTTTAAAAGTTGTTATTAAAGCAATCTAGATGAGTATGAAGTTGTACTTCATTGTTGTTTTGATTTGAATTTCCTTAATGATCAATGATGTCTGTTGTTGCCCATTTTATTATCTTATTTGGAGAAATGTCTGAGTCCTTTCCTCTGTGTGTGTTTGTGTGTATGTGTGTGTGTGTTTGTGTTTATAGTACTAGGGATTGAACCCATGACTGCTCTATCACTAAGCTACATCCCCTGCCCTTTTTATTTTTTATTTTAAGACAAGTTCTTGCTAACTTGCTGAGGCTGTCCTTGAGCTTGCGATCTTCCTGCCTTAGTGTCCTGAAGTTGCCGGGATTACAACCATGTTGCCCCCATGCCTGGCCTTTTCCCATTTTAAAAATTACATTGTTTTATTTTAAAGATTCATTATATATTCTGGACATCCAACTTAGATAGATGTCTTGCAAATATTTCTTCCCATTCTGTATGTTTCCTTTTCATATTATTGATAATGCCCTTTGAGGCACAAAAGTTTTAAAAAATAAATTGATTTTGATTCATGAGTTTCCATCATTGTTTTTGTTGGCTAGGAGACAGCTGTTGTAATCCCTTAAGCATGGGTGCTATTAAAAAAATGGTTGAGAAGAAAATACCTGGAATTTACGTCTTATCTTTAGAGATTGGAAAGACCATGATAGAGGTAAGGCCCTTTGCTGCTCTCTTCCTTCAGGGTTTGCTGACTGATTTCGTAGAATGTGGTGTTAGAATGCTTCATGTTGCATTTTCAGCAGCAAATTGTACAAGAACACCTCCACTCTGGATGGCTTGTGTGAAGTTGCCAACTTGAGATCACCTCTTGGAGAAGGTGCTGGTGGTTGCTTCAGTCCCATCCTTTCACTTGTCTGTGACTCCTCTTTTAGGATGTGGAGAACAGCTTCTTCTTGAATGTCAATTCCCAAGTAGCGACAGTATGCCAGATTCTTGCTAAAGATCCTAAACTGCAGCAAGGCTACAATGCTATGGGATTCTCCCAGGGAGGCCAATTTCTGTAAGTCCCTCTCTGTTATGTATTACCACTTTTGTGGAATTGATTTTTTTCTTTTATTCAGATAAATCACTCCCTCTAATTCTTTTGGGATCCTTCCCTATCTTAGAAGGAAAATTATTCTGAAATGTTGCCATGTAAGAACATGGGAACCTAATTTACTTTCTATTAAAAAAAAAAAAAGGATTTATGTTTAACCCTGGTAGAGGAAAGTCTAATAACATTTTTGGGTGGGGCACAGTGTAGCTTAATCTGTTGATGCTGACTGTTGATGATACATTTTCTTCTGCCAGCATTGATAACCCCCCCAATATTTTTTACCCCCAGGAGGGCAGTGGCTCAGAGATGCCCATCACCTCCCATGATCAATCTGATCTCAGTTGGGGGACAACATCAAGGTAACTTTGACCACTTTATTTCCTTCTTTCTCTGCTCTAACCCACATGACCACTTGGTTTAAAAAAATCTAGCAGCAATATTTGCGTAATAAGTTAGCCATCCTTGTAAAATCTTGTTTTTGTGGTGTGTGACAAATTAGCTAGCACTGGTGAGGAAATAGGAAGAGACTTAGGATTCCAGAGCCCAGTTACACAGGTGAACCCACTAGGTTGCCATTTATTGCTCTCTGATTTAACCGATGTGACGTGCAGGTGAGATGGTTGCAGCCACATGGCAGGTGGCAGTTAAGAAGTTAGGAAAATATAGTGACTTTTTTTGTTTTCTGACTTTGATGCTGTGCTATTAAATTTGGGCTTAAGCAAAAAAAAAAAAGTGTATAAGTTTTTTTTGGTCATAAATTTAACAGTAGAGATTAAAACCTTTGAAAAATATCAGGTTAGAATTACATATTTTGGGGGAAGGATATGACTTTGGAATAGAATTTTATCTCTGTTCTGATGGATGTAGCTGTTAGTTGGTATAGTACAGGAACAGGAGAGTTCTTCATGTACTCAGAAAAGCTGGACTCACCACATTAACTGTTACTCATGGGCACGTCAATGTATCTTAGGTTCCTTTCACAGATGGGGTAAACTAAATAAGGCTTTTTTCACCTTCTGGAAATTTTTCAGAGAATGAAGTAAAATGGTAGGTAGTAAAATACTTTTCAAAAGTATAAGAATTACACACATACAAGTTGGTAAAAACATTTTTATCATTCATTCAACAAATATTTATGGAGGGGCTCTGGAGCCAAGCCACCTGTGCCAAACTCCTTGTTGTAGCCAGTGTTGTGTGACCTTGGACAAGGTGTGCAACCTCTGTTTTAAAGTTTTGTCTCTGTGATATGGGGCAAAAAGGATGTCTATGCCAGAGGGTCATGGGGAAGATTAATTATTATTAACACAGTTGCCCCTCTGGATCCATGGGCTCCAGATCTGTGAATCCAAACAACTGTGGATTGGAAATACTTGGGAAAAAAATTGCATCTGTAGTGTACATGTACAGAATTTTTTCTTGTCATTTTTCTCTAAACAATATAACAACTATTTGCATAGCATTTACATCATCTTAGGTTTTATAAGTAATCTATAAATTGAGGTGATTTATAGTCATAGGGAATCTAGGAACATAACTTGGTGGTATAGGGTGTGCTTAGTATACAAGACCTTGGGTTCCTTTTCCAGAACTCCCCCAAACCTTTTTTAAAATAAAATATATGGGAGAATATATATAAGGTTATATGCAAATACTACACAGTTTTATACATGGGACATAAACATCCATGGATTTTGGTGTCCTCAGGAGAGTCCTGGAAGCAGTTCCCCGTGGATACCAAGGAATGACTATATATGCTTTAGAACTAAGCTTGGTACTTAAAAAAGTTATTGGTGGCTGTGCACAGGGGCATACACACCTGTAATCCCAGCAGCTTGGGAGACTGAGGCAGGAAGATGATAAATAGAAGGCCAGCCTCAGCAATTTAGCAAGGCCCTAAGCAACTTAGTGAGACTCTGTCTCAAAATAAAAAATAAAAAGGGCAGGGGATGTAGCTCAGTGGTAACTTACCCCTGGTTAAATCCCCAGTACCTTTTCCCCCAAAAAAATGTTGTTGATGAAGATGCTGTTGATAAAAGTATAACTGGAGGAGGGAAAGAGAATGGGAACAGGCACCACTTCAGATAGTGGATGGTGGATGGTTGGTATCTGTAAGTTAAGACCCGAGAGATGCAAATGAGTCTAGCCCTGTGGTGGAGTGCAGAAGCAGCACACCCTCCAGGGCAGAGCAGGTGCAGAGCTCTTTAGGCCAGAGAGGGTGTGGGAGTGTGCATTCATCAGCCTTTTATCACCATTATCAAAATAACTGACAAGAACAACTTAGAGAAGAAAAAGTTTATTTTGGCTCATAGTTTCAGAAGTCTCAGTCCATGGTTGGCTGACTCTCAGGCAGAAACATCTTGGCAGAACGGCATGGCAAAGGAATACTGCTCAGCTCATGGCAGTTAGAGAGCAGAAACAGACAGGAAGGGGTATTGGCCATGCCCTTGATGACCTGATTCCTCCAGTCTTGCCCCCTCTGCCTATTGTTACCACCAAGTTGTCTATTCAAATTATCAATCCATCACATAGATTGATCTACTGATGAAGTCAGAGCCCTTATGATCCAGTCTTTTCACCTTGGAACATTGCTGTATTGCCTAATACATGAGATTTGTGGTGGGCGGGGTGCATTTCAGATCCAATTCATAAGAGCACCAGGATGAACCTGGTTATACTATTAGTTCTTGGTGCCTCACTTTTTTGAGGGATAAATTAATGAGATTAAGGTCTGACCTTTGTTTATTTTTCTTCTCACAGTGCCTTGCACATATTAGATCTAGGACAAGATTGTTGAAGGAATAGATATTTGTCTTTTGCTGTTGTAGGTGTTTTTGGACTCCCTCGGTGCCCAGGAGAGAGCTCTCACATCTGTGACTTGATCAGAAAAACACTGAATGCTGGGGCTTACTCCAAAGCTGTTCAAGAACGGTATGAGCTGTGTTTTTTTTTTTTTTTTTTTTTTTTTTTTTTTTTAAAGCTGTGCTGGAGAATTGAACCTAGGGCCTTATGCATGCTAGTTAGATGTTATACTATTGAACTACATCTCCAGCTCCCAAGAGATATTCTATTTCTGCACTATCTGTACTGCCTTACTGTAAACCTAAAATTGCTCTAACAGTGATATTAATTTTAACAAAAGAAAGAAAAGGCATTTTGCTATGTAGGAAGAATATAATTTGAACACATAAATCTCCACCTGTCATAAGCAAAACAGTGTTTAGAAAGTACTAAACCCAAGGAATTAACTATTAATATTTGGAGGACAGATTGTTTGTCAGCAGGGAGGGGTTAGCCACTCCTACATCAGTATCCCCAACTATTCAAATGTGTTTGATTGTTTAAAAATATACAGAATCACTTTGGGAATGCGTTTTTGTTCCATAGTTTACACACTTAATTATACATCAGAATTGCTGGGAAATTCACTAAAAATGGATTCCAGGGCTCTATTCTTAGAAATTCTGATCCAGCAGGTCTGGAGTATTCTAGGTTTGGGATCAGCTAATATGGTTATGTTATCTGTCCTGTGGGTTTTCCTAGTGTATCATTCTTGTCAAATAACAATTCTTCAATACAATACATCCTGGAAGCCATCTTCTAAGGTAGCCTTGTGACTGACTCACAGATACAAACACCCTACAGGTGACTTTCTTCCTTTCCTACCCATTGGCTGCATACCAGACACAAAGCTGTCCTGGGCCAACAGTTCCACCTGATGGTGAGTGCAGGAAGCTCCATCTCCTCTTTTAACCCTTCTAGCAACTCAGACCATGCCAAGCTTTACCCTATACCTGGTTTGACTAATGATAGCGTGGTTGTTCATGTGCTGCATGTTCTCTGCTCTCATTGGATGTGTATGACCTCTTTAAATGTCACTCTTACTTCTTTACTCTTTATTCTTCTAACTCTTGACCAGATGTCTTGGAAAAACCCATCTTTTCTTTCTTTCTTTTGTGAACTAAAATATAACCACTGGCAACCAGAATTATGTTAGTGATGATAAATGAACAATTGAAGGGTGGTGAGAAGTGACACCTAAATACTGATTGAAATGATAAATTGATGTATTATCTTCACTTTCTCCTTAAACTTTAGTAGCAGAAGAATAAAAGGGATAAACCCATAAAGTCAAAGGAGAATAGGAGAGGAGATAAAAGATAATAAAAGATGTAAATATGTTTTTAAAAGAGAAAGCAGATGAATGAGTGAGAGAACTATTTTAACAGAACAGAAAAACTTGAAACCTTCAGGCCTGTAGAGGGGTAACTGACAAAGAGGAGCAGACTCATCTTCTATAGCTCCAGAAGGCTCGGGAATTAGAGCTAAAAGTTCATTTGAAGTGGAGGTAAGTGGGTAGTGCTGAAAACAGGGCTTTTTATTGAAAATCTCTGGACTCCTCAATTCCCTTAAATGTACATCCAAATGACTACTCTTCGCCCACCCTAACAGAAGAAGCAAACTTTATTTTCTGGAGCAACTTAACTGGAGAAGCTCCAGACTTTGAGACACAAGCACAGGATGGAGGTGCAATGCCATACTGAAAACCCATCCCCTCCCCAGCCCACTCCCAGAATGATAGCAGCCAGCCAAGATTACCTACTAGGCAGAGTTTGGTTGACACCTATTTAGAAGAACTGACTTAAAGAAAAGATGTACAAGTTCATGTTTGGGAATCCTCCAGCAAGACAGGCATCCCCACCCCTGCCCCATTTCTGTACACTTAGGCCACCTGTAGATAGCTCTGCTCTTACACAAAGAACTCCTGTCAGCCCTGACATGCCTCATTAAATGTGAGCATTAACTCAAAGGCCCTGGCCAGACATCCCAGAGGAAAACTTCCAACATGAAGGACAGGCCTATACAAACAAAAATTTAAACGGAACTCAGAAAAAATGGATGACAATTGAAGAACCAGAAGAAATCTTAAAACCCAAACAAAAAAACCTATACAGTTGGCTCTGAATTCCATGGGTTCCACATCCATGGATTCATCTAACCTCAAGTAAAAATATTCGGGGAAAAAAGTGTCTGTACTGAACACGTACAGGATTTTTTTCCTTGTCATTTTTCTTCAAACAGTACAGCATGACAATTATTTACATAGCATTTACATTATACTAGGTATAATATAGGTTATAAGTAGTGTAGAACGATATAAAGTGTATGGGAGGGTGTGCATAGATTATAGTATTTTATGTAAGAGATTTGAACATCCTCAGATTTTGGGATTTGTGGTAGGTCTTAGAACCAATCACCCACAGATACTGTTGGAAAACCATAATTATTATCTTCAGAGAGACTACATCTATGATATTAGAACAGAATGTGAATAAAATCAGCAGAGTAAGATGGAACTCTTAGAAATCAAAAATATAATAACCAGAAAAAAGGTATGGGGGGCTGGGGAGATAGCTCAGTCAGCAGTGTGCTTGCACTGCAAGCACGAGTCCCTAGGTTCGATCCCCAGCACCGCAAAAAAAAAAAAAAAAAAAAAAAAAAAGGTATGGGAAAAGTTGAGGAAATCTTATAGAAATTAGAACAAAAATTCAGAGGTGGAGAAAAGGGAAGAACAGATACAATTAAGAGAAGCAGTATCGGAAATCTAGTATCTAACTAATGTGAGTTTCAAAAAGAAAACAGACAAGGTAGATTGGAGTTATTAGTATTACTTTAGTTGTAGATGGACACAATACCTTTATTTTATTTATTTATTTTTATGCATTGCAGAGGATTGAACAGTGCCTTATACATACTAGGCAAGTGCTCCAACACTGAGCTACAATCCCAGTCCCAGATTTGTAATTTTTGAGCAAGTAATACTAGACAGTTTGCTAGACTGGCAACCAAGCCATCAGTGCATGGGTCTTTGGGGACATTAAAAATCCAAACTATAGCACACACCAAGTGTATTTCTGTAAAATGTCAGAACATGGGGTGGGGGTAAAGAGTAGATCCCACTGAGGCTGCACAGGGGGAGTCAGAATCCTGATGGCAGCACATGCCTAATAGCAAAACTACTGACCAGAAGGTAGTGGTGCAGATCTGTGCCATCTGAGGGAAGATGACTTCTAGCCTACAATTCTGTATACTAACCCCCAAGCAGCACTCACATGAGGGAAAATAACGATATTTTCAGACACACAAAAAAGGGGAAAATGATCCTCCAGGGGTGGATGAAGAGCCTCAGTTCTACTGCCAAGTAGTTATAAGGCCCTCGGGCATCTTTGAGCCTCATTTCCTTCGATGTCCATGAAGTTAGTACTCTCCTGTGGGACTATAGTGAGGATTAAACAAACTGGATGTAAAACATTTAGTGCAGTCCTCAGTTCATATTAAGTGGGCAAGATTTTATTATCACTGGTGGTGCTGTGTTCAAAATATTTATTTAATTTAGTTTTTTCTTTCCTTTATAGGCATTGTAGTGTTTTTTTTTCTCTTTTATTTATTTATTTTTTTTCAGTACTGGGGGTTGAATCCAGGGGTGCTCTGCCACCAAGCTACATCCCCAGCTCTTTTTATTTATGTGTTTATTTTTATTTTGAGACAAGGTCTCACCCAGGCCAGCCTTGAACATGTGATCTTCCTACCTCAGTGTCCATTAGCCTGGGATTACAGGCATGCACCACTGCACTCGGCTTGTTTTCTCTAACTTTTAATTGCATTTATAAAGTATTTTGTTCATGATTTCATCAAATATTGAGTTATTGCTATTTGCAATATTGTAGGTTTCATGGATACCATAGAGAATAAGACATTTGGGGTCCCTGCTCTCATGAAGTAGCATACTAATGGGGAAAGGGGCAAACGAATGCACTCTAACCTCCAGCAGGGATAAAGCCGTGACAAAGAAACAGGATGTTGTGATGCAGAGTAATGGAGGGAGTACTTTGGACAGAATCGGTCTTTGAGGAAAAGATCTGGAATCTGGAATATGAAGGATGAGATGGAAGGAGCCTGGGAGAAGTTAAGAAAAGAAGGAGCAAGCAGAGGAACAGTTGGCAGTGGCACTGAGGCTGGGACAAGTTTAGCTTGTTCTAGGCCAAGGTAACTAGAGTTTAGTGCAAGATGGGAAAAGTTGGACAGAAAAGCAGAGGCTACATCATGCAAGGACTTGTAGGGCACATAAGGTGTTGAGATTTTATTCTGAACAGCGTGGAAAGCCATTAGGAGGTTTCAAACAGACGTTATCATGGCCTAATTTTTGTTTTTGGAAGGTCTTCACTGCTTTGTGGATTGTAAGGGGGTTAAAGGAAAAATAGGAAACCAGCTAGGGGGCTGTTGCAGCAATCTAGGTGAGAGTGGCTTGGACACAGGTCCACATAGGTAGTGACAGGGAGAGGGAGAGAAGAGGAATGACTCAAAATGTTTTATGACATTGTAGATGAATTGGACTTGTGAGCTGAAAGAGCTGTTTCCATGGGAAGCATTCTGAGTTCTCAGCAGCTCATATTGAGATTAACTTTAGACCATTTTTCTAATTTTGTGGAATTGTTTGCTTTTTCTTTGTAAAAATGTCTTTGTATGGGCAAAATATCATTTTAACAGATGACCAGTATGAGAGCTAAAGAGGCAAGTAGCTAAAGTTCAGTGGTGGGTATGGGGATGGTGAGAGCTGAAGATAACAAAAAGAAACAGTTCTTGCTGCAGAATTGTCCAAGAGTACCCTTTGTATTAGGGAGGATCCTGATTAGCAGAAAGGAACCAAATCAAACCAAAGTAAGTTTAAAAAAGAAATTTATAACATTTTGATTCCCAAGGCCTCAGAAGTCCTAAAATCAGGAAATGGGAGCCATCAGGAGCCAAGGTGTCTCTCTCCAGCTGTTACTCTTGGTTCTTTTAATCACTGCATCTTTTTCCATGCCTTGCAGACCACCTTGTATTACCCACATGGTGAAAGGTGGCCTTGTGCAGCTTCCAAGTGTTTAATCTTCTGGTTAGGAGATTACCTTAGTCTGAGGCTAGAATCTCTCTTTCTTTTTGCAGTACTGGGGATTGAGCCCAGGGTGCTCTACCACCTAGCTATCTTCTCAACCCTTTTTATTTTGAAACAGGGTCTCACTACATTGCCCAGGCTGACCTCAAACTTGTGATTCTCCTGCCTCAGCTTCTCTCATTGCTGGGATTATAAGTGTGCCATTGTGCTTAGCTGAAGCTAGAATCTCTTAGTCCCAGTTTAGATCCTTCGAGAAGGGCCATGCCCAAGCTCAGATCCAGTCCCCACCTCTGCTGTCATTGCCTGCCTAAAACCCAAGAAGTAGGACCTATGTACTAACCCTCCCCACCCTATAACTAGTGGTTGGGGCTGGAAAAGCACAGTCCTCAAACAAGGGAGAATTGTTTTTAGGGAGAAACCCCAAAAGATGTCTTCTACACTTTTCAGATAGTTTAACCTTAGCAAAGCAAACATGATATCCTGAAACACTCAGTAACTAGTAGGAAGCGTTTTTCAAGCCCTAGCCTTCGCTAGGCCTGGCGGGGGGCTGTGAGAACTGATGTGAGCAAAACGGCTGTTTCCTTTCTAGATGTGAACTCTGCCCTTTCATTTTGCAGATGTTTTCAGCCCTTCCTAGCCTCCTCCTTCCTCCAGTTTTCTCTTGTCATTTCTGTACTGCCTTCCTGTCCCCCTCCCCAAACTCTGCCATGGTGAATACTCCATTGTTGCCCTGGCCTTCGTCTTGCCTTTCATCCTCCAGAGCCAGCTCAGAGGAAACTAGAGCTTTTACATACCTTTTTTGTGTGTGCGTGCGCTGGGGATTGAATCCAGGGCTTCATACATGCTAAGCACATGCTTTATCATTGAGCTACAACCCTTGTTCAAGCTTTCACAACTAATGAGTTTTCACTGGGCCCTGGCTCCAGCCTGTGTACCTGGTGCTTGGCAGGGCTTGCAACCCTCCCTGCCCTCATGGGCTCTTTCAAAGTGCTTTTCCTCAGTTGTTGAATTTTCTCTATATCGTTGTGCTCAACTAGTGAACTTGCCACTTCTTTTTCTGAAAATATTCTATTTATTAAACAATAATATTATTGCTGGGTGTGGTGGTGCACACCTTGTAATCACAGCAGCCTGGGAGGCTGAGACAGGAGGATCATGAGTTCAAAGCCAGCCTCAGCAATGTGGAGGTGTTGAGCATCTGAGACCCTGTCTCTAAATGAAATACAAAATAGGGCTGGGATGTGGCTCAGTGGTTGAGTGCCCCTGAGTTCAATCCCCAGTACCCACGCCCCCCCCAAAAAAAATAATAATAGCATTGCTGAGCATCATGGCTCTTGCCTATAATCCCAGCTACTCAAGAGGCAAAGGCAGGAGGTTTCTATCAGATATTAATTGGCTAATTTGGGGACAGTTACCTCTCTGCCTCGGTTTCATCATCTGTAAAAGAGGAAAATAATTGTACCCCACATGTTATAGAGAAGATTAAATGAGGTAATACATGTAGGGTGCTTAGAACAGTACCTGAAAACATTCCCTGTATGCCAGCTGCTGTTATGACAATGATTGTTAGCATGTGCAATTTAAACTTTAGTCAGTATTGCTAAAATGGTTGCACAAATATGAGAGTTCCTGTTTTTACTGTTCTTTTTAAAAAATATCTTTAAGTTATTGATGGACCTTTATTTAATTTAATTTATATGTAGTGCTGAGGATTGAACCCAGTGCCTCACACATGCTAGGCAAGTGCTCTACTGCTGAGCTACAACCCAAGCCCTCACTGATCTTACTAATTTTTGATCCTATGTCTTTTAAATTTTTGCCAATGTACATGGAGTGGTTACTATCCTGATCTGCAAGTCTTTGAATGTCCCTCAGGTTGAACATCTGTTCGTGTTTATTGGTCACCCTGGTTTCTCTTTCTGTGAATTGCCTATTTGTCGTAGCCTTTGCCCATTTTCCTGTTGGGTGGTTTGTGTTTTTTTTTTTTTTTTTATTGATTTGTACATGTATACACACTTTTTCTTTTAAATTATTAAGACTTTGGGAATTCTGTGACATCTTTTAATTTTGTTTATGGTGCCTTTTGGTGCAGCAGGCTTTTGTGTTTTTTGGCTTTTGTGCTGCTGGGAATTGAACCCAGGGCCTCATGCATGCTAAGCACATACTCTGCCACTAACCTATACCTTCAGCCCCAGGTTTTTTTTTTTTTTTTAAACAGCTTTACTGAGATATAATTAAAATATTTACCATTTCCCCATTTAAAGTATATGTTGTTTTTTGATGTTACATTTTTTATTTTTTAAAGTCATGGTAAAATAGATATAACCTAAGATTTGCCTTTTCATCTTTCTTTCTTTTTGAGTGGCGGGGGCGGACAGGGTTTTGCTTTGTTGCCCAGGATGGTCTCAGACTCAACAATCCTCATGCTTCAGCCTTCCTAGTAGCAGGATTATAGTGGGATCACAGTGGTGTGTGTTGCAACACTGCAACTGGTTCTATTTTTACCATTTTTAGTGGCATTAATTCCACTCACACTTGTACAGCCATCAATCAGTACAGCAGTTTTTAATTCAGTCAAATTTAATCATCTTATGATTGACATATAAAGTTATTTTTCTATTCCATAATTTCCTCTAATTCTTTTGAATTTTTGTTTCTTACTCTCATGCTTTTCATCTACCTGTGTGTTCTGTTTGAGTCTGTTTTGGGGTTGTTCTGTTTCATTTGTTTGTTTAGCAACAAACCTCATTACCACACCATTTTAGTTACTATAGCAACTTTTATTTAACTCTTCAATTCTTGGCTGTTCTTGGGCTTTTATTGTTTCATCTAAATTTTATAGTCAGTCAGATTCCACCAAAAATCTTAAGGGTGCTGGAGCATACACATAACTTAGTTAGAGTGCCTGCCTAGTTTCCGCAAGGCCCTTGGTTTGATTTTGAGTACCAAAGAATTTAAAAAAATTTTTTAAGTTGTAGATGGACATGATACTTTTATTTTATTTATTTATTTTTATGTGGTGCTGAGGATTGAACCCCGTGCCTCACATGTGCTAGGCAAGCACTCTACCACTGAGCTACAACCCCAACCCCAGTACCACAGAAGTAAAAGACAAACAAACAAAACCCAAAACTCATCTTAGGATTTCAGTTGGAATTCCTTGGAGAGTTTTGATGTCAACTCAACACATTTTCCTGTGCATTTTGCTCTCCCTCCTTCAGGCCCTTAACCTGTCAAGCTGTGCCTTTGAGCAGCATGTCTCCATGTAAACCACATCTGTACTGATAGCTCAACTCAGCATAGGGGAGAGGAAGAGCAAAAGAGAATGATGACTAATCTAATATCACTGTCTTGTATTGAATTTATACCCTGGGTAGACATAGCACTAGAGCTTTCCATATCTTGTTTAACTTTTATAGACTCAGACAGGTAAAATGACTGTGATTCTAACCCAAATCTGTGGGACATCTGCTGGTACTGTCTACATCCCATATACAGAAGAGAGTGGTGAAGAGCAGGCTAGACTGCCTGCGTCTCGGTTCTGGCTCTGTGCTTACTAGCAGTCTGATCCTGGGCGGGTTCCTTAATCACTCTAAGTATCATTGACTCATTTGAAAACATAGGGATAGTAATGGAATCTGCTTCATGGAATTTATAAGAAGATTAAATAGGTTAATATAGCTAAAGTGCTTAGAATAGGCCCTGTATATTATACAAGTATTACTGTTATCTCTAAGCCACATGGTTAGAGCAGGTGTCAGGTGACAAAGACTTGTCTTGCAGGCTGTGGCCTGTGTTTGAGAAGTTTGGCCTGGGCTGCTATCTTTTCCAGCCCCTTGAGCAGGGTGCATTGGCAAGAGTGTGGACTCAATGGTTCAAGATCTTATCTTTTTTAAAAAATTAAATTAAATTAATTTATTTAATACATATTTTTTAGTTGTAGATAACAATACCTTTTTGTTTTTATGTGGTGCTGAGGATTGAACCCAGTGCCTCACATGTGCTAGGCAAGTGCTCTACCACTAACCCTAACCCAGCCCCTCAAGCTCTTAACTTCATTCACTACAGCTATGTAGCTTGTTATTTGGCCTCTCTGAATCTGTTCCTTCAGTGGTACAATGAGATGAGAAGAGTACAAATCTGTATTCTTTTTCCATCTGCTTTTTGCATTTGGAACCTCTACCTCGTTGGTGCCCTACCTTCTGAGCACCTGCAGCTCCTACTCATCCTCAGCCTTCCCTTCACTCTGTGTACACCAGGATTTATTTATTATTATTTTTGGTACCAGGGATTGAACCCAGGGGTGCTTAACCACTGAGCCACATCCCTAGCCCCTTTTAATTTTTTTGAGACAGGGTCTTGCTAAGTTGCTAAGGCTGGCTTTGAACTTCTGATCCTCCTGCCTCAGCCTCCTCAGTTGCTGGGATTATAGGGATATGCCACTGCACCTGGTTACTCCAGGATTCTTACAAAACAAAATGTCCTTGTCTTCTTCCTGATGCCCCTTCTTGGCTTGACATATGGCTACCATCTTTACTCTTTCTTTCATCCTTAATCATCAGGCCTCACCTACTGCAACGTGGCCTGGCAAGATCCAGAGACCTTTGTGTTCATTCCCTTATAGTGTTTGAGTTAGGCATGGCTGACCACCTTTCTGAGAGGTGCCCACCCACTTTTTTTTTTTTTTTTTTTTTTTTTTTTTTTTGTGTGTGGTACTGGGGATTGAATTCAGGAACTTGCTCATGCTAGGCAAGTGCTCTGCCACTGAGCTACATTACCAGTCCCTTTTTAAATTTTGACACAGGGTCTCACAAAGTTGCCCATGTCGGCCTCAAACTTGTAGTCCTCCTGCCTTAGTCTCTAAAATCACTGGATCGTTTTTCCACCCACTCTTGAAGCTGCCTCTCCCCCTTGTTCTTCTAACTATGCTGGCCTCCCTTAAGTTTTAACCCTCTTTCAGTGGCAACTTCTTTCAGAGTTTGTCTGACATCCTTGCATCAGTCCATTTCATTCAGCAAATTCTAACTACCAAGCATATCTTGTATACCAGGGAGCTTACAGTTCTGTAGGGGAGAAACAGGACCACCCTTCCCACATGTAAGAAAGAGCAATACTACAGCTTTTAAATGACAAGACCAGTATAATAGTATTTTATAAATGTTCAGAGTTCATTGAATTTTTTAAAATCAGTGAAACCATTTAAAAGATACCAAATAAATTTATAAACAGATTATAGAATATCATTCTGACTACTACTACTGACAGCCTCAGTGGGATGTGTTAGCAGTCCATCCCAGTGTGAGGGCAAGATGAATGAAGAGAGAGACTGGATGGAGAGGAAGAGGCAGAGGAGTGATGTTTGAGCTGTCTTGCAGAATGAGTAGGACACAAAGGACAGCAAGGGAGGTGGGTCTGTGGGAGGGGACAGCATATGCCACCATGACTGGAAGGCCTGTGTGATAAAAGTTTAATGCTATAGTGGAATCAAATATTGATGAACTCTTTTCCTAAATCTTTTGGATTTTCTGCACCATGCTGAATATCCCATCTTTGTCTCAGCAAGATGTCTTGTTGATGAACTGTCTTGTAGATAGAAGTCTTGTCTTCTCTACTAGAGGATAAGGCCTGAGAATGGAGGCTCTAGTCTTGTCCTTTTGAAGCCTCTTGGTGGCTTTTATCCTGGTACATGCCTGAGGCATGCTGACAGGCAGCTTAGTTACCTTTTTTCCTTTTTCTCCATGTAGCCTCGTGCAAGCAGAATATTGGCATGATCCCATAAAGGAGGACGTATACCGCAACCACAGCATCTTCTTGGCAGATATAAATCAGGAGCGGGTAAGGACCCAGCTGGGCTCCCAGTTTGGCATTCCTTTTTCTCTTTTGGGGCATCAGAAGCAAATTAGCAGTGATCATTTACCCAAACTTTCCTGGGCAGAACCCAGGAACCAGAAGGTTTTTTTTTGTTTTGTTTTGTTTTGTTTTGTTTTGGAGAGAGCTGTACAATGCAGTTTCTTTTAGGGAGACTGGAATTCATTCGGCTTTCCTCCCTGATGGCTTTTCCCTTTGGTCAGTAGGTTGCTGGTTGGGCTAAGTGGAAAATTCACAGCTGTTGTCTTCTTGAGGGAACCTTCCTGGTGGGGCCTTTTGGAGCAGATTTTCTCAGAAAAGAGATTTACTTAGTAGACGTACTGCAGAGGGCACTAAGTGTGCCCCGGACATGAGCATGGTTTTGGAGGTTCTGGTAAACTGGGTGGTTATATTTTTATTAAGCTTATGTGAGGGTTTTTGTTGTTTTAAATAGAAAATCTGAAGGGGAAAATAACAGAAAAGAACACAGAATAGTATAGCAGAACCACCCAGAATTTTGTTTTATTTTTGCCTTGGCTTTCTCTGGCTAGAATACTTAACCTATGGGACTGATGTCTGTAGAGTGTGGATAGATTCATGGTAATACCCGTTTGCCATGTTTGGTGGCATGAGTCAGATAGGAGGTAAGAAAAGACCACTTAGGGCATAATCTAGGCAGGAAGCTGGAAAAGCAGCCCATGCTTGTGGGGAAGAAACTGTTGCTCAGGGCCAGGAAGACAGAGCACTGAAAGGCCTTAATCCCTCTGTTGGAAAGTGATGGTAATGATCCTGAGGTGCTGCTGGCCTTTCTTCCAGAGTGTCAACGAGTCCTACAAAAAAAACCTCATGGCCCTGAAGAAATTTGTGATGGTGAAATTTCTCAATGATTCCATTGTGGACCCTGTAGACTCTGAGGTGAGATACTACTTAGGCTAGAGCATGCCAGGAGACTGAGCTTCAGTGGTGCTGAAACACAGCTGCCTACTGAGCAAAAACCTTCAGTCTTTTCCACCTACCTTAGTTATTGTTTTGATTTGTTTCTTTTTTTTGTTCTTGGGATTAAGGGCCTTGTGCTTGCTAGGTAAGCACTCTACCTACTTTTGTATAGAGCAGTGTTTCTGAGTTCCACAAATGAGCACTGAATTGGTTGTAATCCTGAGTTATACCCCAAAATTTTATGTAGAAGTATGTGATTACATTCTCTGGAGAAGGTCTATAATTTTAGATTTTCAAGGTCTATGACCCCAAAAAGATTCAGTCACTAGTCCAGGCTGTAAATTCCTAAACATGGTCTTGATTTGGCTTTGATCTCTTTCTAGCTTCATCTCCCTTCATTACCATTTCATTTACTTTTTTGATCAAACCATATTGTAGTACTTGAAGTGCCCAGAACTTGGCATGAGCTTTTCCCCCTCTTGCATGCCTTTGCTCATGCTTTTTCATCTCTAGAATGTCCTTCCCTGGCTTCTCTACCTGACAAACTTATTTGTCTGTCAAGCCAAATGCAAATGTTACTTCCTCTAGGAAGTTGTCCCTGTTGCCAGCAGAATTTGCTCCCTTTTTTATGTCATCAACATCCTCTAATAAAGCCCTCCTAACATTGCATCAGACATCAGTTGGTGGCAAAGTGTGGCCTGTAGGACCAAATCTAGTCTGCCAGTTTTGAATGGCCTGTGAGCTAAGAACTTTTACATATTTAATTTGTTGGGAGAAAAAAATCAAAAGAATATTTTATGTGAAAATGACATGAAAGTCAAATTTCCATACCCATAATTGGAGTTTCACTGGAACACAGCTGTTGTTATCTGTATATTATCTGTGGCTGCTTTTGTGTTAAAATGATAGTAGTGTGTAGTTCCAACCATATAGCCCTAAAACATTTTTATATCTAAACTTTATAGAAAAATTCACCTACCCTTTGCCAAACAATGAGTTGTCTCTGTTCCTTGCCAGACTGGGAGTGTCTTAGAAAAAGGGATCATATATTCACCCTTGAGTGGCTAGAGTTTAGCACAGGGATTTTCAAGGTTGGTATACGATAAAGGAGGGAAATAAATTCTGGGGAGATGGAAAGCTCTTTGGCAAGATTAACTCATCCCTCAGGATTGACCTTTAAAACAAAGTGTTCCTTTACCCATTTTTCCTTCTTGCTAGCTACATATAATTTTATGATGTTCAATTCATTGATAGACTTAGTTATTAACCAGTTTCAAATGAATTTGGCAGTGTATGCTGGGTATCGGATCTGACCTTTTTTTTCCTCCCTCTTCTCTTGCAGTGGTTTGGATTTTACAGAAGTGGCCAAGCCAAGGAAACCATTCCCCTACAGGAGACCACTCTGTACATACAGGTAACTGGGAGGGAGAGATCATCTTTCATCTCTGGTTCCTAAAGCTCCTGAGTTCTCTGGCACTAGAGCCTTCCCCTGCCCTGCCTAAGGAGCCACCTGACTCCTGTCTGATGTGGACAAGGCTTTGTAGGTTGATTGCTGCACTAGCTTCTCAGGCACTGGCTTATCAAAATTCACTATGTCATAAGGTAAGATCTGTCTTATGGTTTTCAAGAGAAACATCATTGCTAAGGCTTTCCTTTTGAAGAAAAGATTTGGAACTGGCTTCCTTTGTGAGGTGGGTTTTGAATCCTCCATAGAAATGAAAACAGAACAGAGGGGTACTTTACAATCACAGATGTAGAAGTCCTGTTTTTAAGTTAGACATCAGGGAGCTAGGGATACAGATCAGAGTACATGCTTATGTAGCATGTACAAGGCTGTGGTTTTGATCCCCAGCACTAAAAAAAAAAAAAAAAAAAAAAAAATCAATAAATTTGGCATTAACAAAGAGAGCTCCTCCAGCGGGTCAAGCAGGTGTGAGTTGTGAATTTTGTTTAGCAGTAGGTTCTGTTTCTTAAGCAGAGCCTGCAATACTTCACATCATTATGGGCCTGCTGCACACTAAAGCATTTATATTGGAGGCAGACTCTCATGAATGCATAGTCACCATCTACTAGAATTCCTCCACTTTTCAGAGGCCATTTTATCCTCTTGTCTTTTCTCTTGCATTTGGTGTCCCAGCCTGGGTACAATAAAAGAAAGGGAAGCTAGGATCTGATGAGTTTTAGAAATTTCTTCCTGAGAAATCCAGTCTGATGGTAGCCACAGCAGAAGCACCATTTTGGTCCTGCCATAACTGCTCATCTTCTCAGCCAGAGGTGATCATGTGTGATTACATTTGCAATTACAGGATGTCAAAGTGTCCCAGACTTGTTATTTAAGAATTGGGTATGTTTAGCCAGGCCTATAATCCCAGCAACTCCAGAGGCCAAGGCAGGAGGATCACAAGTTCAAAGCCAGTCTCAGCAACTTATCGAGGCCCTAAGTAACTTAGCAAGACCCTTTCTCAAATAAAAAATAAAAAGGGGTTGGGGATGTGGCTCAGTGGCTAAGTGCCCCTGTGTTCAATCACCAATACTCATCCCCCCAAAAAGGAATTTGGTATTTTTTATCTTAAAACATCTAGCTAATTTTCCCCTTTCTTTGGCTCAGTCCCATTTCACTATGGCATTTTGAGGCAGTTTTGTTCACTTACAGGTGGAAACCTGCAGATAAAACTTTTCTGAAAAATTAAATATAGGGAGGGGCTCAGTAGCATGTGTGAGACTCTGGGTTAGAAGAGTAGAAATCCAGCACCATTGAGGTGGTGTGTGTGGGGGGAGTGCAGAATATAACTATAGAACAATTTCAATTGCACATACATTTTTAATGCTTAGTAACACTGAAGGAGGTATTCTTTTGGACATTTTAAAATAGTACACAGGGTTGGAGATATAGCTCAGTTGGTAGAGTGCTTGCCTAGCATGCACAAGGGCCTGGGTTCAATCCCCAGCACCACCAACCCCTCCCCTGCAAAAAAAAAAAATCAGAACTGTATAATAGTACACCTTTATTCTAAGACTAAGAGGGGAAAAATGCATTTTGAGAATATATAACAAGTGAACATTTTGTCACTTTACTGTTTTATTTAAACCTTTAAGTCTCCTGATTAATTATACCTTTCTCTCTGTAGGACCGCCTGGGGTTAAAGGAAATGGACAAAGCTGGACAGCTGGTGTTTCTGGCTACAAAAGGGGACCATCTTCAACTGTCCGAAGAATGGTTTTATGCCCACATCATACCCTTCCTTAAATGAAGCCACTGCAGTTCACAACAGAGCTCAGGGAGCCCCTAGCTCTCCCAAAATACATGGAAACAGTTTTCTTCATGCCCAACCCTGAGCTCAGATCCAGCTTGCAACTAATCCTTCTCTCGTTATCATCTAACATGCCCTACTTGGAATGATCTAAGATCAGAATCTTATCCTTTGCTGCCTCCTATCACCATATGGTGTTGAATTCAAGTTTAATTAGTTAATAACCATGGAGATTGTTTTACGACCTTATGATGTGGTCAAGCTCAGTCTTAGGAAAGGGAGTCTGCTGCAGATCAATGCCAGAATTGTGCCAGACACAGGTGACTGAACAAACTAAAACAGTAAAAGATTCTGAGAGTAACATCTAGTCACATTTCAAGGCTGTTATCCAAGCCTAAGGTGCTCATATAAATATTCTGTGTTGCTGGTGGAGATTTAACTAGTGCTTGGAAAAGTATTGCTTGATAGGCTACTTTCCTCTTTTGAGTATGTTGCCTTCTGTGGTATTTAGCAATTATTAGACAGGTTCTACTGGCCTTCCATTTTGCCTCTATAGAATCACTCTGTCTCCTAAGGTAGTGATGAATTAATTACTTTGCCTTAAAAGAGGGAAGTAGCATCCAATTGGGTTGATTAAAAAAGGAAATTTATACCTTGCATAACTTAAGACAGTGGCAGGGTGGAGTGTGACCATGAAGAAAACAGGACTGGAAATGAAAAACAAGGCAGCTAGTTCTTTCCATTCCATCTATGACTAACCTGACCTTTCCTAAGTGGCCTGGATGCTAATTACTCTATTATTGGCTTTGGCAGAGCATGGGAGGAACAATGAAGAGAGGTAAGGTTTTCTAACTTCCATCCCCCAAATCATCTTTACCAGCATACCCCAAACTGCTACTGAAATGTTCTTTGAGAAAAGGATTGTTTTTGTTCAACACTTCAAGAATACTACATATTCCTTCTCCTCTTTGAGATGAACCCACATCAGACTAAGGACTGAAAATTCCTGATGGATAGTAAAGGAAAATAACCATTAATATACCATTTCCTACCTTATTTGAGCATGGAAGTCTTAGCCACCCACTCTATGAAGACCTACTGACACTTTCTGGACAACTTCTGTAGAATGCCAGGCTGCAGAAATGATTAAGATGTTTTTATGAAAGTACCTTGTTTGTGCTGCAGTTTACCTTTTATGAGTTTTCCTTTTCCTCTCTTAAGCCTATTCTTCAAGTGAAAGATAAGGATTAAGGGAAGAAGTGGGATGTGAAAATTTTGTGAGGTTGTCTAAAATAAAGAGTACTTTCTTATCCTTGGTGTTATTTTTCTTTTCAATATTTTTATATCTCAGTATAGCAAATATCATAGGTAAATAAGCAAGTTTGGTATTAACTTTATTCTATTTTTTTGTATAACTTTAAGTACATAAAGGTTTATTTCCACAGGCCTTAGGAAATGGGTAGAAGTCACAGGACAATCTCTCCTCCCACCAAAAAAAAAAAAAAAAAGTTGCATATTTTGGTAAGTGTGTACCAGAGGGGAAAACTGAAATTTACATTAGCAATGCTGTGCAAGATTCTTATATAAATCAAGACCCCAAATCAGCCTGCAGTGGAGGTTTCAGTCCTCTGCTCAGGGGTCTGGACAGGAGCCCTACGTTTTAGAGCATGACAGGCAAAAGGAGGCAGCAAAGGTGGATGACAGGCACCTAGCAGGGGAGGAGGAGGAGTGCCCCATTCCTTGGAATGGCGTGGTGTTTTTCTTTTAAAGTTATCTCTGTAGGAAGGTGCTGAGCAGGAATCCCAGAGAAAGAAAGGGTACAAGACCCGTAGCACTGCTACTGCAGCTGGGACCGTAGAACCTACTGTCTCGTGATTGAGGCAGACCCAGGATGGAATGCAGAACAAAGGAATGCTTACAGGAAACAAGTTTGCTTGGAATGCTAAATGGCCAGGCCTCAGCTATTGGTCCAACGCAACCCTTGCCTCACTTGTTAACAGTGAAAAATTAGTTTGGTTAGAAGAAGTATCAGGAATCACACCAGCTTCTGCTACCTCCATGCTCCTTGTTAGAAAAAAAATTAACTAGTGTGCACATTCTGATCTGTTAATTCCTGGGACTGTTTTATTCTTCCCAAAGGACTGTGTGTTGGAAGAAAAACCTCCAAAAGCTGAAAGCTAAATTGCACCAGTCCAGGTCTACAGTTCCTTAAGAATGGACTGGCAGTGTGGCTGTGCCAATATGGAGAAGCTGCACCTTCCTGCAGAAGATCAACTGACCTGCTATCCCACCCCAAATCTCAGCCTGAGGTATATTTCAATGAAGGCAGGTAGCTGGGCTTCTCAGAGCAGAGAAGCAGTTTAAGAGCAGAAAGGTAGAGGAAATCTAGAAAAGAACCGTCTTGATAACAGATTTATCCCATGGTGTGAAGGGAGAGGGCAAAGAACCCAGTGGCACTTTGCTTATCCAGCAATTTCTGTCACTGTGGTGACCAACTTCTGCCCATTCCATAGGGTCTTGAATTGCTCAGGGACTGGGAACTCATTCTGCAAATAATGAAGAGATAATAGGTTGAAATCTGGGCTAAAGAACAAGCTGGAGCTAAATCTCACACTTTTCCCTTGCTTGCTTCCACTGAACCTTGAGAGCAGGGCAGGATGGAGTGAGATAAATTGAAGCCACCCAGCCATGCTGTTATATTGTTCAATGATCTTTGATTTTGGGACAGACTATTAATATGAATGCTTTAAAGTGCTAGCTTCACACAGTGCTGGGACTCTCTTTTCTACCCTAAGTTCAACCAAAGAAAGGCAGAAACCACCTCTGTTTAGAGCTCCACTACATGGGACTACCTTGTTTCTGTGTACTTATTCTGGCTGCATTGTTAGGTTTTACCTAGTTGGTGTCCAATGTCCTTTAAGTAGCTTTTTCTAAGTGCAAGAAGTCTTGTTAGGTCCCTTCTGCTTTTATCATTATACTACTAAAGAAATCAAGAAACTTACAAAGTCACCGCCTTCTGTAGGAATGAGAATATTCATCTCAGAAGATTTGGCACTGACTATCTCACAATCCAAGGAATTCTTGCTCAGGTAAGCATGGCAGCCATCTGTTTTGTTAATGGAAATGGTTGGCACTTTACCCATTACCTGCAGAGAAAACCAAGGGAACTGAGTCACAGAAGGGAGGGAAAGACAATAATAAGGTGTGGGGAAAGTTTTCACTGTTTCATGTGATTCAGCAACTACATGACAAGCTCTCAGTGCACAACAGATACTAGATATGGGGGGTGGGTTGGGATGGGTGCTGGAAAGAGCTCCCTTGAAAAGCCAACTCCTCTTCTGCCACATCCAAAGCAGCTCAGCTTACAGACTTTGTAGAATCAGATTCCTACCAAAGCAATATCTGTGGGTCCACTCTCTTTCAATTAATTCCTCAGAGACCAAAAGAAGGAGCCAAGATATCAAGTTACCTGAACTTTGACATCCCTACTATTGATTATCTCCACAATGCCCACCACGTCATCAAATACCAGACCAAGTTTCTTACAGTTATCTAGGAGAAGAAAGGAAGCAGGTCAGCAGTGTAATTTTAAAAGAAAGTAACACATTTTTTAGAATCTTCAGGATGAGGGTAGGTAAAACAGTTCTAGCCCACTCCGGCTCTACTATAGAACCTACCTAGGACAACTACAAAGACTCACCTACTGTAATAGAGTTAATTTTGCCCTTGATTTGCAATGTTGTGTTGACACACTTGTATATGTAAGCGACCTGTTTCAGTTCTGTGTCATCAATCACCAAGTTGGAAACATTCTCCTGATTTTCCTGTTAAAGAGATACTCCAGAATTCTTATCATAAAGCACACACCAACAGTAACAGGTTATCCCAAACTTTTGTTCTTGCAGTGTAAGCCAGAACCCTGCACTCCTTTGGCCGAGCTCTGTTAAAAGCCCCTGTCTTCACTCCTCCTTCCCCTACTCCAGGTATTTTTAACTCACCACTCTCCACTTCTTGCCCTCCAGTTCAAGGAGAGGTGGCTCCTTTGTGGCTGGTTTGGGAGATGGACTGGTTTGGGGTTTAGGTGCAGAAAATGGTTTGGGACCGCTTCGTACTGGGCCACTCTGAGCCTTCAGGGCAGGGTTCTTGTGAGTCTTCATATCATCAGATACGTGTTTCAGGGCTGTAAGAACAACAGCTACCTTGTTCCTGTTCTTCCTACCAGAGCTTTGGGCTGAGGCAATAACCAAACTTTTGCTATCAGAAGTTGAACTGATTCTTAGTAGAAAATTCAAAGCAAAAACTGGAGCTTTTGGGATGTTTTCTTGCAAGCAGTTTTAGAGAAGTACTTTTATAATTTTTCTTCTCCCCCTACGTTAAATTACATGGCTTCATTAAAAAAAAAAAAAAAGTTTGTATGTATATAGTTTTAAATTAGCAATACAGGAAGAAAAACATGATAGTAAAGAAAATTTGGTAAAAGGAAAAAAACAAAAAGCCCCTCACTCCTAAATAACCTTCTTCCCCCAATGCCAGTGCCAATCATTGTTGAAAATATCCATTATTTTTTTCTAGTCATATTATTTTTATTTGGCCAAAATCATACACACTATTAACAAAACTGGTTCAACCAATTAATGCTTAATAAAAACTCTGTTAACCCATAGTTCTAAAAATATATATTTTTTAAGATTCCATAATCTCCTTTAGCAGACTGACCCATATCTTACTCCTAAACATGGCTCAAATATTTATTGACTCTATAACCACTTCTGAATCGCTTTTTCAGTTCTACCACTGCTAATAGTTATAGTTTATTTTCATGGGGTGGGAAGGAAGGGAGTACAGGAAAATCATTTGTGGAGAGGCTTGTAATTGATAGAGAGGACAATTAGATCCAACTTCTTCAGCTGGGCTGAGTCTACCCAGCCTCATAGTGGTTGAAAGTGGTTATAGTTTAAATACTAGGTTTTTTTTCCCTTAAAAATTACAAGGCTTTTGGTACAAGAAAATATAATGGTTACATAATACCCCATGAACAGGATACAGCATAGTTAACTAGCCTTTTCTCTCACTGTTGGATATTTTTGTTATCACACCATTTTTAGCTATTATAAATTATACTACAAAAATTTTAAAAAACATTTGAGTCAATACCTAGAACAGGGTTGTACAATTAAGACTTCTACCAGCTGTGCATAAGGCTTTCATATTTTATAACATTAGGTCAGTCCTGTACAAACTTCCCATGTGACCACTAAGCATCCTCTGAGAAAGCTAGTTCCTAAAATAATGAACTCCCAGAGGGACCATGTGGTACCATGTTTCACAGTACTGGTGAAACTGCCAGTACTGTGTACTTGGCACAAGAAGCTACTCTGTATATGCTGTTTAATATTAAGTCACATTCTCATGGGGCAGAAGGCTTCCCCCAACTATTATCACCTAGTTTCAATTTCTAACTAAGCCATCTTTGCTGCCCCTTTGGACAAATTGAAGGAAAGTTGACACCCCAAAAGTCCTTCCACATGCAGGCCACGGTTCTGGTTTACGAACTAGTTGTTGTGTCTGGCTGGTGAAGTCTAGTCCAAACAATTTGCTATACCAACTGTTCATGCCATAGTACTCACCATGTGTGATGCTCTCCCCCTGATTAATCTGTGCAAACAGTGCTGAGCGTGAAGCAGAGTCATCGGAGCCTGAACTGGTGGGGATTGGGGGTGGAGGTGGGCCTGGTGGGGGAGGAGGAGGACCAGATCCAGCAGAGGGTCCAGATGGCAATCCACTCAGTTCTTTTGCCACAGGCCCCTGGAATGTAAGTACAGGTTAATAGTCATCCCCTCTCTTTCCCTCTATACTATTCCCAGTAGGGCATTCACATGTGTACAGTGTACTTGGGGTCTTCTCTATAGCCCTTAGGCAATGATTAATACTCCTACCCCACCAAACTTGGATTTATTTCTTCTCAACCTTTTTCAATAATCCCACTCTCAGCTCTTTTTTCTTAACCTTCACATTTTCTCTTTAATCTCACCTGATTCTAATTCAACCCATATTTCCGAAGATCTACTTGACATCTTCCTTAGTATTTTAACAGTACCTAAGATTCAACACATTCAAGACTGATTTCGTCATCTCTTGCCTCTTCCCTTATTTGCACATCATCCCCTGGTCAATATTTCCCTGAAAAGACACCCAAGCTTGACTATTTGATCTTCTTTGAGGATTCCAACTCCCTTGACTTCATTAAATTAATCTTGAAACTATCTTCTGCAAATACTTTTTTAATAGCCTCTGGCATTATGACCACTTCCATGGTCTAAGCATACTCCTAACTCCGATTAAAGAAATACAAATTTTCAAAACTTATCTGACTGATCCTATCAATAATTACTGATTTTCACAGTATAGCCCATTATATTTTTCATTGTGAACAAGTTCTGGTTTCTTCTGTGATTTCTGTTGCAACTTTTTCTTTGTTTCAATCTTGTTTTATTCTGCTGTAAGGGCATCACATTTTCTTTACCTAGTGTCCTCTTCTAGATTTTTCTGCAGCTCCTCCAAAGTCAGAGCCATAGTCAGGCTGGGTCATGGGCAAGGGTTCATGCTGAAGCTGTGCACTGGTGTCAGGAAACCTCATGCTGAGTGCACCACAAGCATAGAACCCTTGTATCTATCTATAAGTGCCTTGAAGGCTGGGATAGTGTGACTCATTCATTTGTCTCCTCCCCTCCAGCACCAATCACTGTCCCTGACCTGTTTATTAAAATTGAACAGAACTCAATATTTCTTCTCTCCTGACACTTTTTTTTCTTGGTGCTGGGGACTGAACCTAGAGGCACCTTACCACTGAGCACTTCCCAATGCCCCCCTCTCGCCCCCCCACCCCACACACACCTTTTTAAGGTGTTAAGACAGGGTTAACTGAGTTGCTGAGGCTGACCTCCAACTTATGATCCTCTAGCTTCCACCTCCTGAATTGCTGGGATTAAAGGCTGACTGACACTTGCTTTCTTTATTCTCCTCTTTTTCCCTTTCCTTTCTATCCTCCATCAACAAAAACTAGCATTCCTTCTCATGCCTTCTGGTTCTACAGTCCTGGAGAAATAGAGAAGGTAAGAAGGACTCACTAACCGTTTTGCTCCAGGCCAATCCAGTGGTATGGAACTCCTTGATATAAGCCTGTAGCTCTGTCCATATACTCAAATATGCTTTGACCCAGTCCACATGTTTCTTATCCCTGAGAGAATTAAAAAGAACTTGTGATAAACAGTCAGTGATTCCAGAATCTCTTCTGCTTGTGGGTCACATCTTCTTGCCTATGGTGTTTCTTAGGCTTTGCTCAAAGGTAGTTTTTCTATCATTACTGAGTTTTTAAAAAATCTTTATTTTTGTGGTACTCCAGAGTAAACCCAGGGGCACTCTTAACACTGAGTTACATCCCCAGACTTTTTTTATTCTGAGACAAGGTCTCACGGAGTTGCCAAAGTTGGCTTTGAACTTGTCATCCTCCTTCCTCAGCCTCCTAAGTAGCAGGAATTACAGGTGTGTGCCACTGTGCCCAGCTACTTTTTTTTTTTTTTTTAAATAAAAAAGAAAAAAGCCTAGCCAATTATCCTAATTAGACTAAATTCCAGTAGGACAGAGACACTGGATGAGCTCTCCTTCCAGTATTTCTCCAAACTTTCTTAAGAGCAAAATTGTTTTTTCAAAGTAGACTATACCTTAGGCAGAACCTTATAATATATAAAACATAAAAGCAGGGACTGGGGTGTAGCTCAGTGGTAGAGTGCTTGCCTAGCATGTGGGAAAGCCTGGGTTCGCTTCTCAGCACCACACAAAATGGTTTTGTGTCCATCTACAACTAAAAAAATAAATAAATAAAAAAAAAAACATAAAAGCAAATATTTTGTGTATGAAGCCATGATAGAACCATGATTTCTCAGGCATCACTATGGAACTCAAGGACTCCAAGAAACTCAAGTGTTTCATGAGAGAGTGTCTTGTATTAATATGTTCCACCCCCTCATAAACAAACAAACTTTCCTTTAGGAGAAAATAATCAGCACTGAATTATAAAAATAGTACTGTACTATGTTTCGAGTCCCCTCTATTCCTACATATTAGCTATAAGACTTTAAGGTAACTTAGCCTAAGATCTAGTTTCCTCAACTGTAAAATAATGGGGTAAATTCAAATCACTGTGATGCTTCACTCTAGGTTGCTAGAAGGATCACAAAAAATGCCTGGGGTTTGGTGAAACATTTCACACAAATGAAGGCTTATTTCTTGCACAGAAAAGTTACTCAACAAATGCTGGTTGACCAGAAAGGTTTAGATAGCTATGTAAAACTAAGTAAATGCTGCCTACAGTCACTCCAGTTCAAAGTTAGCAATGGAAAAGCCAGTGAGGACTGGTCTGCATATGAGTTAAAATACATAATAATCTTCCTAGCTTCGTGCCTGCATTGGCCAGGCAGCCTTACTCTCTCACTTCATCTGACTGCATGAATAGTCAGGGTAATTTTCTAGTTAAGTCCTACTGAACCCTTTGCCATAGCACCAGTGAGAAATTCATGATAAAAGAACAAAATCTTGAACAAACAGGCAAATTAAAGGACATTAGTCCACATTACCTCCAGTAAAACCACCTAACTTGGAAGGGCAAGGAACAGAAAACTAAAAGTGTCTACCAAATATGGAGGAAAAAAGAGAAGTGGAAGCAGAAACACTTCCTGCTTGCAAATGCAGCTTCTACAAACCAGTATTTACCAAGCTTTTCAGAAAGTAGCCTTGAAATAAAGAGAACTGACACAGAAGCCAAGGGCAGTCTTAATTAACCAAAGTACTATTCCAGGAAGTAACCATCTGGATTTGTCCTCTACTCCTTAAAGAAAAGCTACACTTACACATCTTTATACTCCTTGAGGACTCGGTTTGTATAAAACATGGCAGCATCATTCATTTCTTTCACATAGGGACCAGGTTTGGGAGCCTAGAGAGAAAAAAGCAGTCAGTGACTTAGCTTCTCCAATCTTATGTTCTTCCCTCTTTGAGTCTATTCCTTCTGTTCCCTGGAACTTATGCTGCTCACCATAGCCACCCAACCCAGGGCTTGGATGCTTTCACTGACAGCAGACAGGTGATTGAACAACTTGCTGCCTCTATTCTTCTCCCGAAAAGTTATCACTTCTTGGATCTGCTCTGAGATGGGTGCCAACAGATCAGAAAGCTTATTCTAGGAAAAGAGGCAGGAAAAGAGTTAGGTTAGAATCTTTCTACAAAAGTTGTATATGTTGGTCAACTCTGATCCTGAAAGCAAGAATTCTTTATGGAATAAAATGAGCACAGAAAGATTCATCCTGATGCATATGGCTAAAATAATGCTCATCATCTCACCTCTACTTAAAGTTCCAACTCTTTAGGCTGGATTGTATGGTTCTTCATGCTTCGGACCCATACTCTAGTTATACCACAAAAACCTCACCACTTCAGTTACTTGTCTCTTTTCTGTCCCACTAACAGGAGATATTAGTTTATGTCTCCACCTTTACCTGTGATGATGTTTTCTTTTTTCCATCTATCCAAATATTTCATGAAAAATAGTCCTCCAAACCCAGCCACACCAGCCTCCTCTAACATTTGCAGTTGGCAAAGCTAATTTTGGCACTTCACCAGACACCAGCACAACAGACTCATGTGAACATGTTTTTCATTCTCATTACTTCTTCAAAAGCCAAGGGTTTTGTTTTAGTTCTCCTTTGTCATTATTATAGCCCTCAAAGCACTGTTAACCATATAGCAGCTGTTGAGTAGAGATGTAATGAATTAAATGTAATTAGGGGGCTTGACATTCGAGCAGATAGCTCAGCAAAATGGATGAATCTTAAGTTTCAAAGATTATCCTTCCTCCAAAGCTTAGTTTCCAAATATTTAAGGTCTTAGGTCTTTCATGAAAACCGCAAACATTTTCTCTAAAGAACCAGACAGTAAACATTCATCCAAAAAAACCATCATTTACAAAAATAGGTAGTGGACTAGAATTGACCTGCAGGCTGTGGTTTGCCAACCCTGAATAAAGCAAAGAAAACAGCAGTGTCTCAGTTGCTTGACTTATGGCAAGTGTGGGTTTAGAGAAAATACTTAGATAAATTGCTTTAACCATTTGGGGCAGATTAAAGACTAAACTCTAACATATTTAAATTATCTTACACTATTTTTACATTGTGTAATGACCCATGCCAAGGTCAAGGGTTTTAATACAACATTAACAGGAAGACTTGCTGGATTACCCCTATATGCCTAGAAATCCAAATGCAAAAGAAACAATACTAAAAATCTTTTATTCTCAGAAACATCTCAGCTTTTTCTAATTCAATTTTTTACAACTTGCAGCAAAAAATTTTGAGTTAGGAGTAAAATTAAAGGGTGATTTTCCCCAATCAGTGAGGAATAAGGGAAGAAGCAGTACTTCAGGAGTATTCAGATTCCACAGCAGCTTTACTAAATCCCACCCGTGATGAAGGAGAACTATCTCTAAGATAGGATGTTTATTCAGAGAAGCAGCAAAGTTCCATAGGTAGATAAATTCTAAGCAAAATGAAGGGGGTGGGGAAATAAAGCCAGTACAGACCAAGAACTACTCAACGGCACATTCCCATGATGGCACTTTTAAGTTTGACTCTCCCCTGGGACTTTATGTGAATGTACATTATCATTAGCCTGGTAGGTCTTAGCATGTTGTGATAGCTTAGCTGAAATCTCTCAACTTGACCTAAATATAAAAATCCAAAGTAAACCAACTGATAATGAACTTACACCAGCTGGCTGCTGGCACTGAGAAGCTGTAACCAGGAGAGCTCGCTCCAACTTCAGACCAGTGTGGACCATCTCTGCCTGCAGGACAGAAGCAGAATCAGCTATCGATGACACATTACAACTGGAAAGATCCTGATAAGAATAACTTGAAACCTCCACTTCATGAGCTCTAGTAGCACCCAGGACCTTCATATTGTTTTCCTCATGTATTCCAGATTCCAGGGACTGATACCACAATCACATATACTACTGTTCCTGCTAGAACTAATCAGGGATATGTAGCCAGATTTGGGAATGAAGGCAATCAGGGCTAGCTTTAGTGAAAACAGGTTAGCTACTTCACATATAATGTTTTTGACAAGCACTAAAAAACCCCCTCCTATCTTATATCACCCAAATAAACAAAAACAAAAATCACTGTCCTCAAAAACTGGAGGTAGGAGTAAAGGCCCAAATGCATGCCTAAAATTCTCAAGGTTTTTACTCCTTCAGGTTAAGTTATTACTCAAACGCTAGATCACGCATGCAATAAATTAAAGCAACTTAGTGAGCCATAATCAGCATTTTATTAAGTGAAAAATAATAAAGAGTGCAGAAAACCACATTGAAACTATTCCAAACAAAAAGTGAAATATTAAAAAATGCAATATAACTAGAAATGTAACTAGTATAAGCACTACTTTGTCAAAACTTTTTAAAAATATATATACGTGTATATTTTTAGTTGTCAATGGACTTTTATTTATTTATACACAGTACTAAGAATTGAACCCAGAGCCTCACACATGCTAGGCAAGCATGTAGAACCACTAAACCACAACCCCAGCCCAAAAACTTTTATCTCAGTTAAAATATGTTATTTCTTACTATGGGTCATAGTCAAAAGAATTCAAGAAACACAAGACTACTAAGCACTACTAAGATATAAAAGTACTACTAAAAGATAAAAATTTGGGGCTGGGGTTGTGGCTCAGTGGCAGAGTGCATGCCTAGCACACGTGAGGCCCTGGGTTTGATCCTCAGCACCACATAAAAATAAATAAAGGTCCATCAACAACTAAAAAAAAAAAAAAAAGATAAAAATTCAAAGAAGATAATCTTTTTTTTCTGAATTTGCATTTTTCAAAGATAAAAGTGATGCACATTTTAAAATTCTTTCAAATGTCATAGAACTGCATAAAGAAAAAAGCAAGCCCCCACACGCCTATCCAAGTCCCAAGTCCCAGTCCCACTCCCTAGAGCTAAGACCACTGCCAAGAGCTGGTACATGAATGGCTCAGGGTTTAAGTGGGGAAGAGTCTAAACACGGGTTATTTAGTTGACTAGTAGGAAAGTTCTGGGTTCCAAAGAGAGAAGCAGGATATATATGAAAAGTGGAGTGTGTGGTGGTGGTGATGACAATGTAGGAAGCAGTACATGAAAGGAGGTGGGTGGATAGGCACCTGTTATTACCTACTTCATATTCTTGCAGTGGGCCAAGTGTAAAAACAACCCACGTTAGCATAACTAATACCTGGCAAACACAGTTTTAGAAATGCTAAGTCATGGTAATGACTCCTTGGAATAGGCCATCGTAGGCTCCGTTATGTAACATGTTAGGATCAGGCTGGTAGCATATTCTTCACCACAAAAAAGAACAGGGTCAGATTTTATGCAACAAGAAAGCTTTTTGCATAAAGACACCCACACAGAATATGTATGTAATAAAGGAAGCAGGCCTAGAAAAATGAAGAATCATTTCTGTGCCTGGAATGAGCTCCTAAGTGCAGGTAGAGAAAAAAGAGTCAGGAGCCTCTCAAAGGAGTTCTTATACCAAGGATGCAGTTAATTAAATCAACTGAGTGAAATGTGAAGAAATCCATCAGTCTTTAAAAATAGGAAAGGGGACAATATCCTTACATGTTTCTGCACGTCTCCTCCTATCTCTTTACTGATCTTCAAGTATTCTGCGACAGGACTGGCAAGCAGTGAGTCAAATGCTTGCACATATGGAGCTGCTCCTGGTGGAGACAAACACACCAGGAAGAATCAGTCGTGATCAGAAGGATGTTTCTTTAATGTGCACTTCCATGTGAAAATGGGGGAGGGAGGGTAAGGTAATACAGTACACAGAATACTGGAAAGTGAGTCAGGAAACCCAGGTTCCAGTTCCAATACCACCACTAACTAGCTGTGTGATCCTTTTCCTCTCTGAGTTTAATTTTCTTTATCTATAAAATGAAAATAAACAAAATGATCCTTCAAGGTTCCTTTTAGCTCTCTATTTTCAATTAGTACATGTGCAAAATGGTTGATCTGACAATCATTTGGAGAGAGGAAATTTTAATAACACTTGTCATTTCACTTAAAGTGAAGTCATCTGCTAAAGAAAGAACTGGAAATATCACACAAGCAGGAAGTTCTTGTGTTAAAATAACTTAACCACAGGCCTCCCTGCACAAGTCACTTCCTCCCTATCTGTTCACAGCAGTTAAGAATTAAAGGAGACAAACTACCTAGAATAAATGTTTTGGGAAGTCAGCTTCAAAGAAAATTCACTACGACAGAAGAATTAAGGCCAAGGCATTCTGTTGGGCTGTAGACTGCTTACCTTTTGAAGGACTGTCTCCATACCCTAGGTGCATGTCAGTGGTATGGGACACTGCCTCCAGGCGGCCCACTGCCCTCTCCAATCTTTCTACCAAATTTTGCATGTCAGCCATAATGTACCACCTGCTGAGACAAATAAAATGTCATTTGTTATTTTAATATTACGTAGCACCTACAGGGGGTAACGATAATAATATTAAAATAAGATGGAAAAGTAGTCTAGCGGGGCTGGGGAGATAGCTCAGTTGGTAAAGTGCTTGCCTTGCAAGCACAAGGCCCTGGGTTCGATCCCCAGCACCACACACACACAAAAAAAAAAAAAAAAAAAAAAAAAGTAGTCTAGCAAATTTGCAAAATTATAAACTTCATTAAGCAAGAGAATTACTCAGAAAAAAGTATTCACTAAAGCAAATCATACTCATTCAAATACTTATTGACTACTATGACATTAACAAGTATTTGTATAGATATTTAGAATTTACAAGTATGGTCATATCTCAGTTACTTAAGCCTCCTCCTAACAACACTGAAGAATGGAAGGATGATTAGTACACTCCTAAAATGGAAAACTAAATTTTTAGTGACATTAAAGGACTTGCACAATAACAGACTCGTCTATAGTCATGTAGCTAGCTATTAGAGAAGTCAACAGTCAACTCAAGTCTGGCTCTGAGTTCAGTGTAGTTCCCACATAACCCTCAACCCCACACAACATCCTGCTATCTGCACGCAAAATGTGCCAAAACAAAATGAATGGAATATTTGCCCTACCCCCAATAACTTACTGTCTATGGGGAGATTTAACATATACACTAACAACTACAAAGCAAATAGGAAAAAAAAAATATGCTTAACATGACAAATTGCAGATGAGTGCCATGGGATTTCAGGGAAGAACAGTGTTTCAGCTGGAAAGATCAGATAAGGATATCATGAAGAAACTGTCATCTGAGCCAGGTTTCAAATGAGGATGGGAAGGATCTGGACATTATAGAGAAGACTGGACACATTCAAAATTTTGTTATATATTTTTCACAAGTACTAACTTATCTGAACTGCCTCTTTTGATGTCTAAAATACTAAAGTAAGCAAACTCCAAAGACAAAGAACTTTATCTAACTTGTTGCTTATATTTTGCCATCTAGATCACTACCTGGCAGGTAGTAGGTGTTCAATAAATATTCACGAAGTTAGCTGAGCATGGTGGCGTATGCCTGTAATACCAACCAATGGGGAGGCTGAGGCAAGAGGTTTACAAATTCAAGGCCAGTCTGGATAATTTAGTGAAACCCTGTCTTAAAAAAAAATAAAAAGGGCTGGGGATGTACCTTAGTAGTAAAATGCTTGCCTACAATGTCTGAGGTCTTGGGTTCATTCCTTAAAAAATAAAAATAATAAAAATTTAAAAGTTAATAAACCTAATGTATAGTGTTCCAAAATGCTGAGACAAGGGTTCTCAAAGTTGCCCATATTACATACCTAAATGTAAATAAGGGCTGGGGACATAGCTCAGTTGGTAGAGTGCTTGTCTTGCAAGCGTAAGACTCTGGGTTCAATCCCCAGCACCACACACACACACACACACACACACACACACACACACAAAAGAATATGCTAAGTGTAAATAAAATGTCACCAATACACATTTACATAAAGTACTAGAATCCATGAATGAAGTTATAAAAATCAGTAGTAAAATTTCAATTAAAGGGCTGGGATTGTAGCTCAGTGGTAGAGCACTTGCTAGCAAGCGTGAGGCACTGGGTTCGATCCTTTGCACCACATAAAAAAAAATGAAATAAAATTATGGTATCCATCTACAACTAAAAATATTTAAAAATAAGAATCTCTAAAAAAAAATTTTTCAATTAAAGTCTTGACCTTGGAAGATCCTTCATTAGTTTAGGTAACTGAATTTGAAAGAATTCAACTTCTTTGGAAGATGCCTAGAACAACCACAGCAATTATGATTCACCCCAAAATGATGACATACCAGAATATCTCAACAGACTGTTCTCACTGTGAAAGACATCAGCAGATCACAAGTAAATATAATCCCTGTCCATTCTTTTCTGTGTATAGGCCCTGGTCTCTCTGGGCCCAGTCACTTGCCAGAGAATCTTGTCTGAAAGAGTACCAAAGACTGGGCACGATGGTACAGGCCTATAATATCAACTACTTGGGAGGCTGAGGCAAGAGGATCTTACCAAGTTCAAGGCCAGGCTGGGCAACTTAGACCATGTCTCAAAATAAAAAAAATGAAAAGGGCTAGGGATATAGCTCAATGGTACAGCTCCCCTGTTCAATCCCCAGTACCACGATAAACAAACAAAGGGTACCAAAGGACAAAAATGAGAAGAACCAAATTAACTTTCCATTCCCTGGCCTGGAGAAACAGCAGAAACTTCCAGGTCTATACTCCATTCACAGATGGAACAACTAGAAGCAGCCAATATACCCTCCCCATGTTACAGTACTGACCAATATCCAAATTGGGTATTGGCCAAGGACAAACTGAGACATAATCCACACTTTGAAAATCTAGGGGAGCTGGGTGTGGTGGTCCATGCTTATAATCCCAGCAGTTTAGGAGGCCGAGGCAAGAGGATCACAAGTTTGAGGCCAGCCTCAGCAACTTACCAAGGCCCTAAGAAACTTAGTGAGACCTCGTATAAAAAATAAATATATAAAAAGGTCTGGGGATGTTGCTCAGTGGTTAAGCATCCCTGGGTTCAATCCCCCATACCACAAAAAATTAATAAATCTAGGGGAAAAGGCAAGGAAAGCAATGAACTCCCAAGCTACCTTCCATGAATACATACTACCCAGTTCTGTTATAAAATATGTTTCTTCATTCACAATGGACACTACAGGTTGAGACCAGTGTTAACATGGAGACAGAGTATAAGATGTACAAGCTGCCAGGGTTCTGAACAATGACCAAACTTAAAACCTTAATAATACAGCTCCAGGGGATTTTGGTTCCCTTTTTCTTATACGTACAGATTTTCATCATTGAATAGGCTGTATTTCTGCTGATTAAGCAGAATGAAAAAGAGACAATACAGCTACCATTTATAGCTAATCTCATTCTACCATTAATCAAACAAAGAACAAAGAAGAACAGTACTTGTTTTTTGTTTGTTTGTTTATTTTTGGTGGGGGATGGGTGAGATCTGATATGTTATGGGAAAGAATGTACCGAACTGAAGGGACCAAAACACACACCTTTTCTAACTCTTCACACACATTCACACTCTGGCCATGTACACACTTCTCATAAGCCTCTAACTAGACACCCAGTTCATTTGCCAATGGTACCACTACAACCAACTATAAACTAAAGACACATGGAGCAGCATATACATCTTGGGCCATCTTTCTGAGATTCAGAATCTTGTATCCAGCACATCTTTACAGGGAGGTTCTAAAGACACCTCAAACTGAAATATTCAAAGCAAAACCCTAAAATTGCTTCCCCATCCCAACTCTTACTGTCTCTACAATCCAGCACTAACAGCAATCACCTGAGTGACCAAGCTAGAAACCAGGGAACTATAAGCCAGCAGAAACAGTGAACAAGAATTATCTTTTTTTTTTTGGTACTGGGGATTGAATACAGGAGTGCTTTACCTCTAAGCTACATCTCAGACTTCTTTTTATTTTTATTTTTTTTTTAGACCCTATTCCCCTAAATTGCTAAGGGTCTCGCCAAGTTGCCTGGGGACCCCAGCTAAGGGTCTCGCCAAGTTGCCCGAACCTGCAATCCTCCTGTATCAGTCTCCCAAATTGCTGGGATTATAGGAGTGCACCACAATGCATGGCCAAAAGTGGTCTTTAGAGAAGGCAGATAGGGAAAAAAAAAATAATGTCAAATAGATTGGGGATTTGAATATTAACATTCACTTGGCTCCATGACTATGAACTGTTAATTGAACTTTCTGAGCTTCAGTTTCCCTATTTATATAATGGGGACAACAATCCACAAAATACAGAGGCTTATACAGAGAAAAGTCCTTGAAAATAGTAAAAATTCCATAAGTGTTAACTAAATTGTCTTCTTCCTTATTCCCCACAGCTAACCGGTCCTCAAAATCCACAGGCTCTCATCTTGCGTATCTAATGAATAGATGTACCTTGCTCCATTCTGATGGATTTTTTAAAAAAAAGTTAGGTCATCAAGACTTTGCCCAGATTACTGCAGTAACTTCCTAGCTAGTCGCCCCTAATTCTAGTAATATACCTTTATCCATTCTTCATATTGTAGCCAGAATGATCCATCTCAAATGCAAATGTAATTAAGATATTCTTTAGTATCATTCAAAACTCAGGGTAAAGTCCACAGGTTCTTATCTTGCACATCTTCTAGTCCTGCTTTATCTCTTTCACTCTCTAGTTTTATCTCTTGTACACCTTTTCTTAGCAGATCCACAACAACCCAGGTCCTAGCTGAATTTTCCAGAGTCATGCTTTCTCTCACTTCTGAGTTTTTATAATGCTACCCACTCTGCTTGGCTGCTTCCGTTCAGCAATCTACCCCTTCTCTGGAACTCCTGTTGTCTTTAAGAGTCTCAGGTAAGGAAGGTATCACCTCCCTGCAAAGCACTTTCAGCATGTGATTCCATGACACTGTACACTTTTCTCTAACAGAGCACATTTAAAATAATTTAATTAGCTACCCCAGGGTAGGTACCACCTTTTGCCTTTTTAATTCCAGAACTATAAATGCAGTAGGTATTAAAAATATTAGGTCAAATGGAGTTTTTGGTGGATGAACAGATGAGTGAATGAGGACCCCTACCCACTCTCCCCTCAACCCAGTCTGGCTATGTCTTCTTTCTGTCAAATCTGTGAAGTGTTTCTGCTCATTCCCTCTTCTTATTTTGTAATTCTTTTTGTCTACCTGCCCTTTTGGGGGAGAGGGGCAGTGCTGGAGACAGAACCAGGGCCTCATGTAGGCTAGGAAAGTGCTCTACCACTGAGCAAGACCTTACGAACACTTCCATCTTTCAAATAAATTATGTTTTCTGAGGCACAAATCACATTGATATAGAGGTCTTCAAACTAAGTACCATAAGAAAAATAACACTGTTTATTAGAATATTAATTAAAAACTGATCCCACACAGTTGTGCTCTATATCATCAATCTTTGGCTTTTTGAGACTTAAAATAATTTTCTGAGATGTGTTATACAGATATTATTCCCCATTTTTAGAATGAAGAAACTGACATTTACAGAAATTTAAACGCTTACCAGAGATCAAACAACCAATAGGCAGAGAACCTAGGCCTCAAGCACAAATATTCTGAAGGGTCTGAGGATCTTATTTTTCTACAATGGGACTTATGTGGTTCATCAGAGCATCCAGCTTGGGAACATCACTGTGGGTTCAAGGCCTCTTTATGGTGTCATTAGTTACATTATTAGCAACTTCAAATTTCTCTGCTTTCAATTTTCCCCATGGAGGCCAATATTTTTTTCAATCACTTTCAGGATAGATGACACATTTGGAAAGCAGATACTTAAAATAAGACTTCTCCCAAAGAATAATTTTCACAGCAGAAAATCAGTTCTGCTTAACTTTGTTCCTTGCCATTTCTATACGGTAATAGCCAAGAACTATGTGTAAACATACACAAGTTTAAGTAAAACTAGAATTCAGGAAATCAAGGTCTGAGTCCCAACCAGTCACATATTAACTGTGTAACTTGGGGACAGTCAGTTCATAGATTATAATTCTTACGTAGCACAGAGAGTTGTAAAAAATGAAAGGACTTGATTTCCTAGGTGAGAGTAATCACCTCAGAAGTCTTAAAATGCAATTCAAATGTAAAATGTTATTACTGTATACTATATACTAGAATACAAGTTCCAGAAAGATGGGAATTTATTCATTCTCTTGCCAGTATCTACCCTATCTCCCAGCACCTAGAACAATTAAGTAAATAGAAGATGCTCTTAAAATCAAAGTCTTAGCACTGTGGTTGCTACAGAAGAAATAGTCCCTACAGTTCAGATGATTTTTGAGAAGGCCAACAAAAATGGAATGCAAATAAAATGCTGAATGTTGTATTTTTAAAAGTTCTGTTAGAGATTATCCAACTTCAGATGGATTAGGGAAAGTAAAATATCAAAACACTGGAGATTTTTCTTTGTAGAATGTTGTTGCTATAGTTCTGGATAACATGGTATAAATGAATACATGTTCTGAGAGTTCTGAAGAAATGAAGACTGGAGGTGGTTTAGTTTTAGAAGGGAAGTGGGTGTCTTGATGGAAAGGCAAGAGAAAAAAGGGAAAGGGCTACAGCTAACATTTACCTAGCGTGTGTGAAGCCCTGAGTTCAATCCCCGATACTGCAAACAAACAAACAACAAAAAAAGACATTTCAGTGTGAATCAAAGTAAAAAGATTAGGTACAAAGTAAGCAGACTAGGTACAGAAAATAGTAGAAGCAGGCTATGTACAGGAAGATTATCTGTCAAGATCAAGGACCATCATGGGAAATAAAGTTAAATAAGCAAGCTGGGTCATATTGTGTAAGACACTAAAAGACAGGGAGTATTTAGATTTGATGTTGTGATAAATGTGACACCATCTTTTGAATGAAAGACTAATGATCAAAACAAAGTATTTACAAGTGCACTATTTGAGTTGGCACTGTGGCACCCACCTGTTATCCCAGTGACTTGGGAGGGTGAGGCAGAAGGATTGCGTGTTTCAGCCCAGTGTGGACAACTTTGCAAGAGTCTTGTCTCATTTAAAAAAAAAAAAAGAACTGGGGATATAGCTCAGGGGTAAAGTACTCCTGGGTTTAATCCCAAGGACCTAAAACAAATCAACCAGCAAACAAGTACCATTTGATATATAGAACGGAACTTGGAGAAAAGTAAAAATATTAGGGCCTGGAAGTTTAAGCTAAAAGCTATTATTCATCTAGCTATAAAATAAGAAGGCTACTGGAAAACATTTGGTGTCTAACCAGATATTGAAACTAAAGAAAAAGAATTAACCCACAAATAATTACTTTTAGGCAAATAAGTGACCAGTATCTGAATTAAACGCTGTGTGGACTACAAAAGAATAATTTCTCTGCCTTAAGGGGAGTCTAACAGAAGAGAAAGAGCTACCTTCAACTGAATTACTGTTTCTCAGGATTAGCAGCATTTCTAGAAATCATCTTATAAAAACACTATCTGATGCCAGAACAGTCCTTTCAAAATTCTAAGCAATTAGTTTGGCAACCTCTGATCAAACACCTTCAGTGATGGAGAACCTGAGGCTTCTGAGACAGCCCATTCTATTAAGCAACTCAAAGTATCAAAAAGTTCTTCCTTATATGGATGCAAATCTGCCTCCTTGCAACTTACACCCACTGATCTTGGTCTGCCCTTGGAGGTCACAGAAAACAAGTGTGAATTAAACTAAGAACAAGTCCTAACTGTGTGGTACTGACTGAAAGCACAATGGCATTCAGAGAAGGGAGGTAAAAATGACCCCAGAGTTGCATATATGGGGGCCTTAAGAGAATGATGGCAGAAATGAGCTCAGGCATGTTCTAGTTAAGAAAAGAAATTGGGGTTAGTTTGGGATATGCTGAGTGTGAAGAGAAGATGGAAGTTTCTAAGTGAACATGTCCAGTATTTAGAAATAAAGCCTGGAAAAGGATCAAGCCTGGAGAAGAAATGTCATGAGATCATGAGAATGAATATCACACAGAATAAAAAGAAAACGAGTTCGATTATCCAGCAATTTCTTTGGTGGTTCGAAACCAAGAAAAAACAGAAATGGCCAGAGATTCTTACCAAAGATGCTTCTCTTTCATTATTCTAACAATTCAACCCAATTCCTTCTGCCTATTCCAGAAGTGGAACCAGGCTTCTCCTGCAGTTCTGTCTCATCTCAACAGGTGATTAAGCCAGTAGTAAGAATTTCTACCTCAATAGGTAGTTACTATGTTAAAATGTTTCCGATTTTGCCCCACAGATGTTCTTCTAAGTCATCACTCAAATAAAATTGAAAAGCAACCATACAAGTCAGCCTGTATACATACTAAGAAAGGCCAACTGATCTGCTTTGAAATGCTTCTCTTGGCCTTGACTTTGTAATCCTGTTCCTGAGACTTCATCCTAAGTAAATAAATCCTACCTGAGACTTTATCTTAAGTAAGTAAACCCTAATGAGGAAAAGTGATAGGCAGAAAGATGTTCACTGCAATGTTAGACATCTAACTACAGCTACATTTATATTAAACTTCTAATTATGGAGAAATAGTTAAATGCACAATGGAAAAAAAATTGAAGAGAACATAAAATTTATAGTATTTGTTACATTAGGGTGATGGAGGTCTTCAAAAATTTCTCCCTTTGTTTTCCAAATTTTAACATAGAACTATGATTTTTATATAACAAAAAACAAAAACAAAACCATCTCCATGTGGATATCTCTTCAAAGCTACCCTAAGCTATATATTAATTAGTTCTATTCCTAACAATATAGAAATTCTTATCACTAGGCTCCAACATGTCACCAAGTAAAACCTAAACATGCTAATAAGAAATACTTACATGCTGGCTGGTTTAACCCAGAAACCAAAGGATACCACTTGGCCTCAGTAAAGATGTCATCTAAATCTAACCCAAATCACGAGCTACTGTTCTTCCCTAAGCATCTGGTTTCGTCAATGAAACCAATGACATTCAGTGCCTGAGTCACTGCCACCTGAGGTTTAGATCAAAAGAAAAAGAAAGGTCTATCTTCTAGGGAGGAAAAGAATTCAACCTAGTATCAGTGTTTGTCTCCTGTTCCCCTCTTACACACAGTCCTCTATCTGAAACTCCAGGAGTGAGCAAAATGAGTAACAGTGTACAAGCTGAAGTCAGACTTAGGAACTAGCTATTTCAATGGTCTAGGGCAAACCTACCTTCATGTGGCCACTGGCTCCCTTCTCCCCTACATTCAAAGAATATTTTGAAGACTAACTGCAGTGAGTATTCAGCAGGGTTTTCACTTTGTACATGTTTTCCATTGTAGAACAACAGCATTGTCTGATTTCAACCTGAATAATTATTTTACTAAGATAGCATTTTCTACTCCCATGTGTAAATATACATCAAGAATATCCTTAGCCATGATTCAACTACAACTAGAAATATGGAAAGATCTATAATTGTTAAGTCAATAATTAATAGTAAAGGAGTTTTAATGGCCTGTGGAAAAAAACAACAAAAGTAAACAAATTCCACCCCCCCCAAAACCAAAACATCGAACAAAAATAGCAAACTCATTCCTTGTATTACCAGACATGTATGCCAAACTTTTCCATTTCAACTATTTTCCAGCCAAATGGAAAAGTTTGGCACATGTGTCTGGTAATTCAAGGCAAACAAAGCTGCAATGTAGCTGAGGAATATTTTTAGAGCTGTGGTTGTTTTTATTAGGTTTACATGATACTATATCAAGAAGAAATAGTTTTATGATGAAGGCCATAGCTGTGTTAACAATATTATGACAATTTTATCAATTAAAATAGAGGTGAACAGCAACTCTATAAATCATAGGCAACTTAAAAATTATTATAATACCTGCCCACTAAAACTAAGCAGGTTAAATGAAGGCAAAATGAATCTGAACAAAACAGAAATTTATATATCCACAAAACAGGGGAAAGGGAAATCTGCTGACTTGCACTGACAACTACACAAAGCTTGCTTCCAGTGCCAATCAGTGGCATTTCTTTATTAAGACAAGATCACACCTCAAATGGGAAGAAGAGGCCAAGTCTTTTGAGGACCACCCAGGAATTCCTTGAAGGCACAATAATTTCTTGATACTTCAATGAAAATAAGTAATTGATTTATTTTAGAGTACTGAATGTTTATCATGTGCCATACACTGTGCTAAGTATGACTATGGAGCCTATCCTCGGAGAATTTAGCTGGAGAGAAAACATTGCACAATTATAGCTATGATACTTGCAAATGCAGTAGTTCTCAAACAGGGGCGATTCTGTGTTCCAGGAGGTATTTGGCAATGTCTGAAGACATTTTTGATTGTTGCAACTGAGGAAGTGCTACCAGTATCCAATGGGTAGAGGCAAGGGCTGCTGCTAAACATCCTACAATGCACATGACAACCCCACAACAAAGAATTATCCAGCTCAATATATCAACTGTGCCTAGATTGAGAAGCCCTAGTCTGATACAATAAGGGAAATGCCAATGGGAAGTGCAAATGACTCAAATAAAAAGCTAATTTAAATTAGAAAGTCAATCTGTAATCCCCAGCTACTCAGGAATCTGAGACAGGAGTGTCCTAAGTTTGAGGGCCAACGTGGGCCCTATAGCAAGATCCTGTCTCGAAGTTTGTTTTTTTTTTTTTTGGTGCTGGGGATTGAACCCAGGACCTTGTGCATGCAATGCAAGCACTCTACCAACTCAGCTATATCCCCATCTCTATCTCAAAGTTTAAAAAACTGAAAGGTCTGGGGATGTAGCTCAGCAGTAAACCTAATCTATTTGTACCACCCAATAAAAATTTAGACAAGGATCTGGGTGGAGCTGGAGTGGTAAAGCACCTGCTTGACATGCATAAGACCCTGGGTTTGATCCCTAGTATGACCAACCCAAAAAAATCAGTCTGATTGTGGAGAACTTTTAAGTAAGATAAAGGAATTTAAACTTGACTTTCTGGGAATACAAAGCTAGTGAAAATAATAAGATTAAAATGATTCTAAAGAACTAGTAAGAGATTAATTGTGGTAGAGAAATTGAAGGATTAGGTATGGAAGCCAGTAGTAAAGAAACTGATGATGACATTTCAAAAGAATAATCACTAGAACTGGGTAAGATACAGGTTAAGTATCCTTAAATTTCAAATCTCAGCATTAAATTTCAAACTAGAGGGTTCCAATAACACTTTACATTTGGTTGTTTTAAGCAAAATGAATCTTTGACTCACAATGCTTCTCAGAAAACCAAAAGGAGGAAGTCACTTTTTATTTATTTGTTTTTTGAGTTGAAGTCTTGCTGGTCTTGTCCAGGCTGTTGTCAAACTTGTGGGCTCAAGTGATCTTCCTGCCTCAGCCTCCTGAGTAGCTGGGACCTCAGGCATGTGCCCCCATTCCTGGTTCAAGAAGTCACTTTTTAAGGGCTTAGACTCTAGTTAAAAACATAATTGCAACTAAAGAAATGTATGACCAAGAAAATGGGTAAGAAGAAAAGATCAACCCTCAGTTGGAAACAAAACATTTTACAACCTTAATAGCTAACCTCCTCTAAGCAAAACTATACTTACAATCTTAACACCATACTTTCAGTTGCAAGGCAGCTGTATTTTATAAGGTACTTTCATTGCTATCATTATATTTAAAGACCTCTCAATTATGCCCATGTGATGGTGGGAAATGATACAGAAATTTCTTTATGCTGAATTATGACAACTCAATTAGCTGTCCAATTACAGAATAAAATCCAAACAAGGATCTGGGTGTGATGGTGCAGGCCTGTAATCCCAGCAGCTTGGGAGGCTGAGGCAGGAGGATCTTGAGTTCAAAACCAGCCTCAGCAATTTAGCAAGGCCCTAAGCAACTTAGAGAGACCCTGTCTCTAAATAAAATCTAAAAAAATGCTTAGTGGTTAAGTGCCCCTAGGTTCAATCCCCAGTAAACACACATACACACAAAATCCAACCAAGGCACCAAAACCCTTCACAACCTGGCAGATGAAACTTTATTCCCCTGCGGTTTCTGCCAAACTCCAGGCTCCAGTATTACTGAAAATTTAAGTTCTTTCCTGCTTCATACCTTTGCTCTTGCTAATTGCTCTAGCTGGGACATCTTACTGGACACCTTTGCCGGGATATGCTATAACACCTCAAACTAAGCATGTCCAAAATTCATTTTTTACATGTCCCCTCCCTAATTTATCTCTTCCCCAATGTATCTCTTATACCCCCTATTTGAATACTACTTAACCCTTTAGGCCAGAAAAACAGGCAGTTGTCCAGACTGTTTCTACTTTTTCATTCCCAGAATCAGCTTCCAATTCCCTGGTTTTCATTTTCTTACCATTTCTCAAATATGATCCCTCTTGTCCATTTCTACTTCCACTCTTAGTTCGGGCCATAACTATAGCAACAGCTTCCAAACACTGTTCTACTTCTCCAGTGTCTGGTTCCTTTCCACTTGAGATAGTGTACTTTCTAAAACATAAACTGATCACATCTTTTTCCCACATAAAAACTATCAAAGCATTCCCATAGCTTCCAGCACAAAATCCAAATTCCTTAGCATGCTTTATGAAGTCCTCCATATTTGACTCCATCACTTATCACTTCCTCCACTTCTCAAGCACTTATGGAATTCCAGTCACTGAATTAATCACAGTCTTTCACACGTCCAGGTCTCCATGTCCTTGCACCTGTAATTCTCTTTACCTGGAAATCCCTTTTCCAGATTCACTATATGGTTAAAAAAATCTTGTTAGATTTATTCTCCCATTCCTGCCTGGAAGCCTGGAAATCTGGTTCAGGTATTTCTCCTCTATGTTCTCTTAGCCTTGTACTCACTATAGTACATACTGTAAGCTATCTCTGATTTACTTGCCTGCTTCCTCCTGTTCTGTAAACTTCAGGAGAACAAGTGTATTCTTAGCCACAAGGGCTAAGTGCCTCATTTAATATATACTTCACGCATATAAAGGTCCATTAATAGATCGGTAAATGACGAAAGTGTTGAGCTACCCCCAGATTTTCACTTAGAAATCCCTACAAAGAGCTCAAATTGACAAAGTTCTGAAAATAACCTCTGTATAAAATGTCATCTCCTCATTATTCTATATTCATCCCTTCAATTTTTCTGAACCCCTTTTTACATACTTCCATAGCACCCTGTTCTTCCTAACACTCATCACATTTAAAATTATCTCTTAAAGGTTTCTGCAAACATTGTTAGTCCATGAGGGCAGGGACTAGCTTGTTTTGGTTGAAAGCATCTTTCACTGAATCAGACAGAGGCTGGTACAGATAATGTTCTATACACTGAGTTTAATACTGTGAGGTGAGCAGAGGTCGCCATTTAAAAGATAAGCAAAATATGAAATAAAGAAGTTAAATAAAGTCAAGCATAGTAACTACTCCAGAAGCTGAGGCAGGCGGATCACAAGTTCCAGGACACCCTGAGCAACTTAGCAAGACCCTGTCTCAAAATGAAAAACAGAAAAGGTTGGGGGTTTAAGTCAGTGGTACAGCACCCCTGGGTTGAATCCCTAGTATGGGGAGCGAGGGTAGTTAAGTAAGGCATCTGTGGTTATAAATTCTCAGCAATAGGGTCAGACCAAACCTGATTTTATTTCCAAGTACACAACCCCGCCAATAAAGTTAGCTTGACTTTTCTGAGTTAAGAGCAGCAGGCTAGGAATAAAGAGATGCTATCTGAATGCAAAGACAGGGCTTGCCTATTTTAAAAACTTCCCACGCATTCCAAACAGCTAAATTTATTAAAAAAAAAAAAAAAAAAGTTCCATGCATCAGGTGGCCTTTAACCAGCAGCTGCCCGGACCGGAAGACTATCCCAAGTTAAGAGAGATATCAAGGTAATGAACATCGGAAGGATATGGTACTGATTGTTTATGGAAGCAACATAATAACTACGATTCTCTTCCTCACTCGCTATATGATCGTAGATCAGCTGCTTCCCCTTTTCGGGGATCGATTTACCCATCTGTGCGATGGGAGCGAGTCGGGGGATAGGGCAGACTCTAAGGTCTCGGAGGTTCTTTTCAGTTAGGGCACCTTCCGCTGAGGCTGATCTACAGCGCTGCGAAATCGAGTGGAGGGGCCTCCCCGGGACCGGCCGGCTCAGCTGGTCACCCCAGCCCCACCTCAAGAGACCGCGCCCAGGAGTCCGAATCGGCCTGAGGGCCTCACCCCAGCCCCGTCAATAGGGCTCGGCCACTAACAATGCCAGGAACCGCTGAGCCCCGGAGAGAACCCCACTTTCTACCCAGCCGCTTACCCTCACCTTAAGAGTTCTGCCTCACCTCAGGACTGCGCTCAGCCGCTCTCCACTTCCGGCAAGAACCGCCCAGCAATCTTCGCGCGCCCCACTTCCGGGCCCTCACTGGGCGCGGCACTCCCACCGGAAATGAACCTCAGATTGAACCGCGGGGCTAGACCTGGACTGGGGAGGAAGTCCGCCCGGCTCGTGACTCCGCCCCTACTCACCGCGCTTCCGAAGGCGAATCCGGACTAGCGCAGAGGGCACTTGATAAAGAGCCCTGCCCGGGGAGGGCGTGGTCACAGCTCGGGCCACGCCGCCCCTTGGTCAGCCGCGGAGCCGGAATCGCCCCCTGAGGCCCGGACCAATAAAGGGCCGAAATCACAGGCTAAAGCTCCTCCTCCATAAGAGAGGACAGATGAGTGGTTGATTCTCTTGTCAGTTTGGTCTCAATAGCAAAGTCCGGTCCTTTTCACAGCGTTACGGAAGGGGTCTTGGAGAACTAGAGGGTCAGAGTTTCTGAGAGTGCGAGTCCGGTGGGGCCATCAACTCTCTGTGGGGGTCAAGGCCAACTCCGCCTCTACTTCGGTTACCCGGTTTGTGATGTGCAGAGGCAACTGGGCTGGCCGGCGTTCTGAGAGTATTTGCAGAGCCTGGGCGACTGAAGGGCGGTCAGTGAGCGCGCTGTGCATCCAGCCCTTGAGTCTGGGCGTACCCGCCTCCGCCTGGCTTTCTCGCCTGGGGCTGGGAAGGTGGAGAAAAACTCCACTCTCACCCCACTTCCTGTTTGCTGGGTGCTCTCTGTGACCATAGATGGTCAGGTCTGGGGCTGTGCGGAAGCCGCCGCCTCGAAGCTTGGAGTCCTTCCTCCCCGCGCGCAGGGTGTGGTCCCTGAGAATAAGATGAGCGGAATGAGGAGATTCTGTTCCACTACGCAAAAATCCGGTTTCTGAGGCATCCTTGCCCCGGGCGGGTATACCCAGTCCGTTGCTCATAAGTCCAAGGGTGATGAGTACTGCAGCCTGCAGAGAAGACTTCGCTTGATTACATCTTTGTTCCTTCGGGGCTCACACTTTCCCAACAGGTCATTATCCTCCCACATGATTTATTTCTAGAAAAAAATTGGTGAGTGCTGCAGTTCCCACCCCTTCAACCGAACGCCTGTGACAGCTCCGTGTTCAAGTAGAATGCAGGTGTTGCATACCAGAGTCATTCAACAAGTATAGTTCTTATAATAATAACTACCACGTACTGCGCACCGACTACAGGCCAGGCCTGTGCTGAGTGCTTCAAACGCATTTTCATTTAATTCTAAAAGCATCTCTGCAGTAGGTACCATTATGCCCTGGAGTTTTCAAATAAGGAAGTTGAATAATTAGCCAAGCAAGGTCATAAAGTAACTGTTGGAACTTTGAAGGGAACACATCTGACTCTCTAACACCCTTGAGTTTAACCCATGTGAGAGACCATACTGGAGTCATTTGAGGTAGTGAACACCCCTGTATCTGGAGATCTCAGGTCCGACATCTCAGTCCTGGCCTGGGCCCTTTACTAAGGGTCAGACTTTACTCGGGTTACTTGGGATAATTTACTGGGCTTCTTTCCAATTTTATAACTTCCAGTATGTTTAAAAGAAAAATGACAACATGAGAAAGTATGGCATAAAAATTCTAATTAGGATCACATTCTTGTGGTTGTACATGATATAGAGTTACCCTGGTCGTGTATTCAAATACAAGGATAGGAAAGTTATGTCTGACTTATTCTGTCCTTCATATTCCCCTCCCTCCTCCCTTCCCTTCATTCCCCTTTGTCTAATTTGATGGATTTCTATATTTCCCCTCCCCACCCTTTCTTCTTGTGGGTTAGCATCCACATGTCAGAGAGAACATTCAACATTTGGTTTTGGGGGACTGGCTTATTTCACTTAGCATGATATTCTCCAGTTCCATCCATATACAGGCAAATGCCATAATTTCATTCTTCTTTATGGCTGAGTAATATTTTATTGTGTATATATACCACATTTTATTTATTCATTCATCTGTTGAAGGACACCTAGGTTTGTTGCATAGCTTGGTTGTGAATTGAGCTGCTGTAAACATTGATGTGGCTGCTTCACTATAGTATGCTGATTTTAAGTCCTTTGGGTATAGACCTAGGAGTGGGATAACTGGGTCAAATGGTGGTTCCATTCCAAGTTTTCTAAGGAATCTCCATACTGCTTTCCATAGTGGTTGCACCAATTTGCAATCCCACCAGCAACATATGAGAGTACCTTTCTTGCATCCTGGCCAATGTTTATTGTTACTTGTATACTTTATAATTGCCATTATATCTGGAGTGAGTGGGGCACAGTCTTGCAGATCTGTAATCCTAGGAACTGAAAAGGGTTCATCAGAAGATCACAAACTGGAGGCCAGCCTTAGCAATTTAGTGAGACCCTCTCAAAATATAAATGGCTGAGGATGTAGCTCAGTGGCAGAGTGCTCCTGGGTTTAATCCACCAAACTGAAGGGAAAAAAAAAAGAAGAAGAAGAAGAAAAAGGTTAAATTTAGGTGTATGTGAAACCCAGGGCAAATAGCCACTCTAGTCCTTGTAATCTTTGGTTCTACATTAACACTTCTAAATCTCTGTAATAGGAACTGGAAAGGCACAGGCCATACATGCATCCTAAAGGAAGAGAAGAGAGGAGGAAATGTGGGGGGGGGGAAGAAAGGAAGGAAGGAAGCTTCCTCATCTATAAAATGGGGATGGTAATTCATGGGGTTGTAAAGAGAAACAGAAGCAATAACCCATGTGAAATCACTCTGTAAAACAATTATTTGTGAAAAGTGCACATATGTCATAACTCCTACCCCTAAGGATCTTCTCTTTTAAGAAGTCTAGACCCATACACTTGTAACTCCAGAGCAAGATAGTTCGAGAACAGCATCTGTTTGGCAAAGTGGTGCATTCCTGTAATCTTGGTTACTTGAGAAGCTGAGGCAGGAGAATCACAAGTTCAAAAACAGTCTGGACAATTTTGTGAGAACTTGTCTCAAAATTTTAAAAAGAGATGGGGATGTAACTCAGTGACAGAGTGCTTTCCTAGTGTGTTTGAGGCCCTGGGTTTAATCCCCAGACTCCAACATCTGTCACTTTTATTCATTTATTTATTTATACACTGAAAGAAGTTTATTGAACTCTTCAATGAGCAAGGCTCTAGGCCATCCTGCATCAGACACAACTAAGGGTACAGCAGTAGACAAGTCAGATCCTGTCACTGCCTTCATAAAGTATATAGTCTCTTTTGGAAACAGGTATTACCCTCTGGGGTGGTCATCAATGTGCTGGCTCTGGCCTCCAGCTTTTTCTTCCTCCCTCCTCTTACCCATGCTTAGCACCAACTGTCTCATCTATAGTGTGCTGTCATCAGTGAATGCCTTGAATTCAGAATAGTCATTTCCTGGACTGAGATATATGCATAAAACATTGCAGAGCATGAATCAACAATATTGGAGATGATAATCTGTGTCAGGCTGAGGTGAGAGGTCCCTGTAGGAGAAGAATAGGTGATAAGGTTGAAAAAAAAATTAAACAAAATGTACCAGGAAGGATAAGTAAAAACCTTAAAGTAAAAGCAAGGAGAAGCTTGTATTTTAGAAATACAATTAAAGTTTCAGTGTATAGAATAGGCTTGAATGACAAAATAAAAAAGAGGCAAGGAGACTTGTTAGAAGATAGATATAATGATCTAGGAAGAATCTGAACCATAATTGTAGAATAGGGACACAGTAAAGAGGCCAATGCAGAAGACACCATTCTTATGAAAGGAATAATGAGGATGATGATAATAAGAGGACAAACAAAAGGAGGTGATTTAAATATGATCCTTCAGACTAGATCTGGCCCCAGGTGCTGTGGTTTGAATGTTTGTATACCCTCCAAAATTCATATTGAAATTTAGTCACCAATTAAGAGCTGGGGCTTCTAGGAAGTCATCAGGACATGAGGACTCTGTCCCCATGGGTGAGATTAATGTCTTATAAAAGGATTCAGGCAACTAGCTAGACCCTTTTGCCCTTCTCCTTTCTACCATGTGATAATGCAGCAATAAAGCACCATATTGGAAGTAGAAAGCAGGTCCTCTAACCAGGCCCTGAATCTGCTGGCAGCTTGGTTTTGGATTTCTGGTCTACAAAACTATAAGAAATATATTTATGCTTTTTATAAAAAATCTGGTCTTAGGTATTTTTTACAGTATCAGGAAGAGTTAAGATACCAGGTATTCACTCTCACTTGATAGTACTTTTCCTTTGTGACAGGTATTACAATCCTCATTATTTATGCAATTATCTTTCATGTCTTTCTCACTTATAAGTCCTAGTCTACCTGGAAAAAATGGTACTCAATAAATAATATTTGTAGAAAAAATTGACTAAATGGAAAAGGTGAGAGGGGCCAATGTTTTCTGGAGCCTCAGTGATAGTAGGACTGAAGGAAGGAGGAGTGATTCTGGTTTGTGGGCTTTGAGTCTCAGACCTCAAAACCCAGCCTGGAAAGAAAAAAGGGAGAAAGCAATGCAGTTAATCAATTAACAAGCAAAAATTGCTACAGAGTTGATTGATTTTCCCACAAGCCACCTCTTCAAGTATATTACCACCTTCTTGGTTTTTGCTTGGATTTCAGCACATTCCAAACCTGCAGAATTGCTTTGTCTCTGAGGGTGCCACCCAAATTTCCTCCTTATCTCTCAAGAGTTTCAGACACAGAAGTCTGGCAGTTCATCTGGAGCATTCCCAGCCTGGCTCAGAGGACTGTGTACATCTGTGCAGCCTGGCTCAGAGCCTGTCTACATTTGGGCAGATCCTGTATCCCCCTGCCAGAAGGGGCTGATGACAGACAACAGTCTACGGGAGCCTGTCTTTCTTCTCCTCCTAGGATAGGGCCCCAGGCTTCAGCCTGAGCAAGATCCCAGGTCCAAAAATTAGGAGTTGCCAAAAGAAACAGCAACATTATAGTTGTAGTGGTTATGATCTTGCTTTGGGGTCACTCTGACCTGAAACAGAATCCCAACTCTGGCACTTACTGTGTGGTCCTGGAGTTATCCTCGTTTAACCTCAGAGAAGGAAATTAATACCCATCTTGAATGGTTGATATGAATTAAGAGAAAATTTATAAAACATTTGACCTAAATAAACCTTGAATGACTAGTAACAATTATAATTCAATAAAGGGAATCTATTGTTTGTGACCCTGGTGAAGGACACCAGCAAGCAAAATAAGCTCTGAAGTGTCAACACACTGGATGATGGTACCAGAATTACTGTCACTACTGTCCCCATTACTGGACAGTTTCCTCACAGTCCTGCTCATTTTTATCACTATCTTTTGATTCAAACCAGGGCCTGTGCCTTTGGCTGCAAGTGAAACTAAATTAAATCAGAGATGTGAATGCTTTTGCCTATAGATAACAGAAAATTTTGATTGTAGTGATACTTTTTATAAAGTGTCCCCCCTCATTACTGAGAATTGAGCTCAGGAATGCTTTATCACTTAGTTATATCCCCAACCCTTTTTATTTTTTTATTTTGAAATAGGGTCTAAGTTGCCCAGGGTGGATTTGAACTTGGTATCCTCATGCCTCAACTTCCAGAATCACTGGGATTACAGATATGTACCACCATGCCTTTGTTTTTTCTTACAAATAAGAAAAGTGGAGGTAGGCAGGTTTATCAGCTCAGTAATATCAGAGTTGCTGTGTCTGTGATTCAGGCTATCTTACTCTTATAGTAGCATATTGGGTATTGCAGCCCCAACTGTCTCATCATGTTCAAGGAAAGAAAAAAGAAGGGAAGATGCAAACTGAATCTGGGAAGGCTATTTTTCTAAGGAACTCACAAAACAAACGCTGCTACTTCCTGTCTCATAGCCACATCTAATGGTGAACAAAAAGTTCAGCTTCCTTGTCCCTGAGAGGCAGATTTCTGAGATGCATTTCACAGTGTATCTAAGGATCCACAGAGGGCCTATGCCCACTACCACAGCAATAACCACTCACTAACAAACCCTATATTGACTTTTCTCCCTTCTCCAACTTGTTTCAGGGAACCCAAACTGAAGAGAATGGAATTGACTAGGCCCACTACACTAGGAAAGTGACAGTGAGCGTTGTCAACTCTCAGAGTATAAGGTGCACTGTCTCATTTGGGAAGTTGACTGAAGGGGATGCAGATGCTGAGCGTTCAATGAGAAGCAAAAATGTCCACTATAACAAATCTTTGTAAGTTGATAGCACATTCCTGTAGTCCCAGCTACTCAGAAGGCTAAGGCAGGAGGGTCACTTGAATGCAAGTGTTCAGGACTAACCTGGGCAACATTGTGAAACCATCAAAACAACAACAAAATAGACAAACCTTTTTGATTTCCCAGTGTCAATGTATACCCGCTTTCTATACTTAAAACAAAGACAAAACAAAGAATTACAAACTCAAGCAATCTTCCCTTTTGTAACCAAAATATCACCCTCTACACTTACCTCCTACCCAAAGAAAGAATCTATCCAAATTCTCTTAGTTACAAGTCCAGGATCTCTTAATAATGTTCCTTCTTTTTTCCAATTCCATCTTGCTTCAATGTTCTAAAGTCTATGAACTAAACTTTAGAGTTAATCATTATGACTAGCATGCTCTACATATATTGGAGTAGAAAAGGAAAAGGAAAAAAAGAAAATTAAATACTATATATAAATATTTAACTGACTTGGCAAGAAATCTTTCTATAACTGATCATAAGACTTTAATTGGAAACTTGGACTGCATATAGGTACCACCCATTCCACACTCTGTCTTCAGCCAGCCCCTCTCTGTTCCTCTCTGATAGAAAAAGACATGAAAGGGACATGCATTGTCTAAAGGCCCTGATCCAGAAGTAGCATTTATCACTTCCATTTATACTTCATCAATTAGAACTTAATCACACAGCTTCTAGCTGGAGCTATAATTGAATTTTCTATAGATGATCAAGTTTCTTCTTTCAAGGATTAGAGACCTCAAGAGTCTTGCCTGTATAACATTCCCATCGTTTTCCATTAGTTTTTGCACTGGCTGTAGCAGTCTATGGGAACAGGTATCCCTGGCATCCTTTGGATTGTACCCGTAATCCTGCCTTCCTCTATTATATCGTGATAATTTTCTTCTGTTTGATAATGAGCCTACCGTTGTAACCAGGGGCATGCAGGTAGAGTTGAACAATAAGTTCTCTAAGGGGAAAGTCCTTAATTTTTAGCATTTTCCTTTTTTTGGGGGGAGGGGTATAAATACTCCTACCATGGCCAATTTTAACTTACCGAAGTTTTGTCACTGAATATAGAGTCCGTAAAAATGTCCTGTGGTAGGCAAAATAATGACTTCCTGAAATGTTCACATCCTAATCTCTAGAACCTATGAATATGTAACCATATGTGGCAAAATTGACTTTGCAGAGGTGATTAAATTAAGGACATTGAGATTATCCTGGATTATCCACGTAAACCCAATATAATCACATGAATCCTTTATAGAGGAAGAAGGGAAGCAGGAGAGTCAGTGTCAGAAAAAAGAAATGTGAAAATGAGGTCTGGGGGTGGTGTAGCTCAGTGGTAGAGTGTGTGCTTAGCATGCATAAGGTCCTGGGTTCAATGAAAACAGAGGTCTTAGTGATGCTAAGTGTTGGCAACCTCTAGAAAGTGGAAAAGACAAAGAGCAGTTTTTCCTTGGAGCTTCCATAAGGAACATTTTGGAACTATATGGCATGGGGGCAGTGCTATTATAAGGATTAACAAAAGTCATTTTGCTAATGGCTTTTGAAATATTGGAAAAAGAAATGATACAAATAAAGTCAGTCACTAATTCAGATATGTAAGTCAACCTTGAGTGACACATTGTGCTATCTTTGTTTCTCCTCCTTCTTCAACCCCTTCTTTATTCCCTTTCCCTGACTTCTCTGTGGCATATGACAGTTTCTGAAGGTTCCTTAAGTCCTTTATTCCTTGCTCTTTCCAGTGATGAGTCGCCCTTGTCTCATGTCATAGTAGTTAGTTATTGTCTTTAGTTCAATGTCTCTCTGGTGTGCCTGCCGTCCTTCTATGTAGTTTTAGTTTCTTAAACATCTTTCAGTCCTGCTCAGGAACACTGGACAGCATACCAGTAAATTGCCACAAGATGGCAGCCTTGCTGAATTCACCCTACATTGAATCCAGTTATCCACTCTTTCAAGGAGTAGAAGTTTCTGAATAAGATTTTAATCTTATTTATTTAACATCACTTGAGAACCTCCTCAATTCTGGGTCTTTTAATATGTTAGTTAGGTTTTTTTAATTTGCAAAAAGTTGGGTATTATCCCTGTTGCAGATGAGAAAACTTAAACTGAAAATGGTTAACTTTCTCAGTCAGGACTTAAATTTTAAACCAGTGTTTTCTGACTCCAAAACCAATGTTCCTTCCATTACATCAGTGAATCTCAGGCTGCAGCAGTATTATTTAAGTTTTTTGTTCTTGTGTGTTTTTAAAATTACAAGTAACAGAAAACCAACTTGAACCAGTTTGACAGCAACAACACAACCAAGCATTTGAGGATGCTTGTGAAAATCTAGGACAGAAATGATGCCCTGACTTTGAAAGAGGGGCTAGAACCAGGAATCGGAAAGTCTTTAAGACTTGGAGGAAGAAGGACAAGAAAATGGAGAAAGAAAAGGAAAAGGAAAAGCTGGGGAGGCCCAAGAGATTAAGCCCTGTTCTGTGCCCCATTCAAGCAGAATAACCCATTTTAGTGCATTTTACTTCTCAGGATCCCATGCAATGTTTTGTTTGAAAACTAAGGATTCACAATGTTAGATAATACTTCTAAACCACTGGTGTAATATATTAAGCCATTCCCCCCAACCATTGTTGGACATTTTGGATATTTTTCCAGTTGTTCACTTATAATAAGTAAAACTGTGATGAATCTTCTTCCATACTGTAGTAGGCAGTGCATGAAGTCATAGAGTACTTCTGTTTCCCTTGGTCCTTACAACTTCCTTGAGGCAAGAAGAGGGAGGTATAGTTTCAGATAGTTGTAGATTGTGCTTTACATCCAGTGCTTCTCAAACCTTCCCTTGTTCTCAACCATCTAGAAATACCTTGTAAGCATCTAACTACATGCCCAGTACTACTAGACATTGTGGAAACAATGGTGAATAAAAGACAGTCTGTCATCAAAGAGCTAACAATCTAGCGATGAAGACAGATGCAAAACAGATAGTCTACTAAACAATTACAAGAAGCGCAAGTAAAGGGCTGCCAAACAGAAGTTCAGAAAGCTAAGGAAACAGACAATAGAATAAGCTGACTTAATCTGGGATGATTAGGGTTGGCTGCCTTGAAGAAATATACTACTTAACATAAGACCTAAAGGACAAGTATGAGTTATCCAGAGAAAGAGAATAGAGAAGAGTTGTGTGAGGAGAGAGAGAAAAAGTGAAGAGAAAATTCATCAGGTTCAAGAAATTGAGAAAAGTCGGGTACGGTGGTGCATATACCTGTAATCCCAGCGGCTCAGGAGACTGAGGCAGGAGGATCAAGAATTCAAAGCCAATCTCAGAAATTTAGCAAGGACCTAAGCAACTCAGTGAGAATCATAAAGGGCTGGGCATGTACCTCAGTGGTTGAGCACCCCTAGGTTCAATCCCCAGTACCAAAAAAAAAAAAAAAAAAAAGAAATTGAGAAAATATAGGTGTGTGGCTGGGCGCAAAGAACAAAAAAGGAAATGATAGGAGACAAAGGTAAAAGAAACAGCGGGGTCCAGATAGTGCAGAGTCTTATGTGTTATAGTAAGGATTTTGGAATATATTTCTAGGAAGATCACTGAAGAAGGACTTTTAGAAAGTGTGTGGTCCTATTGATGTTTAAACATGAACATTCTAGCTATAGTGTGGAGAGGGGCAAAAGTTGACACCAAGAAACCAGAAAAGGGAGCTGATGCAGAAAGTAGGGCAAGAGATGATGAAGCCTGAAATTCATAGGAATGAAAAGAAATGAGCAGACTTAGGAATGAGTGATCTAAGAGGTGGGAATGACAGGAGCTAGTGACTGTGTATGGGAGTGTGTATGAGAAAGGGTGAGTATTCAAGACTCCTAGTTTTCTGGCTTGAACAACTGGGTGAGTGGTATTTTCTTACAGAGACCGGGCACCACAGAGGAGTACATTTGATGGGGGCAAGGTGATGAGTTCTGTTCTGGATGTGTTCCACTTGAGGCATCTGTAGGATTTCCTGAATATACATTAAACATGTAGGACTAAGCTCAGAAGACAAATCTTGCCAGTAGGTGGTAATGTAGGAGCTCTGGGATTGAAAGAATATAGATTGAGCAAGAAAAGGATCATCCTGGGCTAGTGAAGAAAACTATGTTAATAGCAAGTTGGAAGTGAAGACAGAAAGGGAGATTTAGAAGAAGCAACCAGAGAGGCAGGAGAAACCCAGAAAACTTTCTGGTTCAGAAATGCCAAGGGAAGAAACTTAAAAGTCATGAATACCCATATTAAATGCAACAGAGTTATCATCTAAAAAGAGTATGGAAGAGTGTCCATTGAATTTAGAAAAATGAAGGCTATTGGTGATATTATCAACCGCATGTTTTTGTAAAGTGGTAGTGGGCAGAGACTACATAGGAATGGGATGAGAAGAAGGAGGTGAGAAGATGGAGATAGTAGTGTAGGGTATTCTTGATCTAAAATGGGATCACAAAAAAAGGATTGGAAGGAGAATGCCAACCACCAAACTTTTCAATCTAAAGATTGCAAAATCAGAGGTTGGGTTTGTAGCTCAGTGTTAGCACACTTGCCTAGCACATCTGAGGCACATTTAGGTTCGATTCTCAGTACCACATAAAAATAAAAAATAAAACAAAGGTATTGTGTCCATCTACAACTAAAAATTTTTTTTAAATATTGTGAAATCATATTTAGCTCTTTTCCTTTTATGTCCCATTTCCAATATATCTACAAAACATGTTGGTCCAAATTTTGAAATACATTCTGAATCTCACCACTTTATCTCATCATTTTATTCACTGTTACCTACTCAAGGCACTGTCATTTCTTACCTAGACTATTTCATGAATTCTTTGATTTATCTCCTAATTGGACACTCCTTCCCTTGATAGCAAATCTGTGAAATAAAGAGGTAAGTTATCTGCTCCTATACACATCCTACATACAATGGTGGGAAAGGCACAGGACAAATCTCTGTTGGTCATGCCCCTTTAAAAAGAGGGTAAACTGAGAGGTACACAGCAGACAATTCTGAAATCCAACAGGTTTATGTTGATTACAGCTTAGTTCAACTGCCTGAGAGTCATTCAGTGTGGTTTTGGCTCCAATGTCTGCAATGTTGGTTCCACCCTCTGAATCATTTTTCCTTTCCTTAAGAAAATTGAATTTGAATCTGAGTAGCTTTCTCAGCTAGCTTCCTCCCTGTAACAGGGTAGGGGTGCAAAGGCCTCTTTCCATTTTATACTTCCTATGTCTCCGTTGATCCCAAATAATAAAACTTTTGCCTGAGCAATTCTCTTAAAAGTATTGTGGGTGGTTTTGTTGTTTGTTTTGTTTTTTGGTACCAGGGATTGAATCTAGCGGTGCTTAACCACTGAGCCATATCCCCAACACGTTTTCATATTTTATTTTGAGACAGGGCCTTGCTAAGTTGCTTAGGGCCTCACTAAATTATTAAGACTGGATTTGAACTTGGAAACCTCCTGTCTCAGCCTCCTGAGCTGCTGGGATTACAGGCATGGGCCACTGCACCCCGCACGTTGTGGATTTTTTTACGCATACCTTCTGGGTCTTAGAGTGAGGAACTCTATAAATTCAGATCTGTTCACAAGCAAATGCTAAGGATGGAATTAGAAGTTCAAGGGGGAAGTGCCTGTGAAAGGTAAGATGAGAGGAAGCAGGGATAGACAGGGAGAATCCAGATCAAGATGAAGGAGTGACCCCTATCAAAGGAGAGGAAGAAGGAAGGAAGATTAGGGAAGAAGAAGCTCAGAGTGCAGTGCATCTCTGAAAAAAATGTTGGTCAGGCAGATTGCCCACTAGAGGAGTCCCACATCATGCAGAAATGGCCCAGCTGTGGTATGCTCTTTGGGTTCAGTCATTGACTGGGACTACTTCACAGAATGTGCCTTGGCAGGGAATGTTGTGGCAAAACCCCAAGTTATGACATTTGGAAGCTGTCACCTACCTGCATTCCTCACAGCAGATTCTCTCTCTCTCTCTCTAGGGGCCCAGGGCCTCACACATGCTAGGCAAGTTCACTATCACTGAGCTACATCCCCAGTCCCAGGTTCTCTTTTTGAAGGTAGATCATAGATATTAGCTTATGCACATAGTCTACCTCTTGCTGACACAGTCCCTCCCTTGTACGTCTCAGATCCTTTCTGTTACAGGTCTTTGAAGAGAAGCTCCTCTATATGGTTTTCACAGGCCTCTCTTCCTTAAGGAAACCCTAGAAAAGGGAAGTGGATGAGAGGAACTATAGTCACCATTGCTCCTGAAGGCTACATTATCTTAAAATAAGTAGTCAGGTCTGGGGTTGTGGCTTAGTGGTAGAGCACTTGCCTAGCATGTGTGAGGTACTGGGATTCGATTCACAACACCACGTAAAAATAAATAAATAAAATAAAGGTATTGTGTCCATCTACAACTGAAAAATATTTTAAAAAAATAAGTAGTCAATTTATAGACTCTCATTTTATATCAAAAGTATTAACCTTGTTTTAATTCCATGGTTTTTGTTGTTGTTGTTTTGTTTTGTTTGTGCTGGGGTTAAAACTCAGGGCTTTATAAATGCTAGCAAACTGGATACAGTGGCACATGCCTGTAATCCCCAAAACTGAGAAGGCTCCGGCAGGAAGATTCCAAGTTTGAGGCCTGCCTCAGCAACGTAGCAAGACCCTGTAATGAAATAAAAAATAAAAAGCGTTGGGGATATAGCTCTGTGGTAATGCACCCTGGAATTCAACCCCCAGTACTGAAACAAAAAACAAAACAAAACAAAACAAAACAAAACAAAACAAAACAAAACACCAGTTCTAGGCAAGTGCTCTATCACTAAGCTACATCCTGGCCTGCGAATATAACATTTTCCCATTTTTCTTCTTCTTCTTCTTCTTTTTTTTTTTTTCCAGTACTGGGGATTGAACCCGGGGCCTCACCCATACTAAGCAAGCTCTCTACCACTGAACTCATTCCCAGCCCTTTTTATTTTATTTTGAGACAAGTCTCATTAAATTGGTGATGCTATTCTCAAATTTGCAATCCTCCTGCCTCAGCCTTCTAAGTGACTGGGATTACAGGTGTGTACCACCATGCCTGGCCTGCAAACATTTTTCCTATCATTTATTTCTCTTTGGCCTTGTTATCTTTTCCATTATAAAAAAATGAATTTTTATGAGATAAAATAAACATAACTTTTCCTTGCCCTTCTGTTTTTTCTCTTATGTAAAAGGTCTTTATAAGTCATAAGTTATATATTTATATTCCAAAACTTAAATTTTTTTTTACATTTAAACTTTAATGCATCCAGAATTTATTTCTGAATGTATTGAGTTTGGGAGTTCAAACTTACTTTATTCCATATGGATAGCTAATTGTGCCATTGCCATTTGTTAAATAAATTATATCTTACTCACTGAATTGAAATATTTATCATTTCTAAAATTTCCATGGGCACTGGGATATATGTTTGAACTTTACTTTTTTTTCCCTAGCATATATATATTTTTAAAATTTTTTTTTTATTTTTACAGACTGCATTTTGATTCATTGTACACAAATGGGGTACAACTTTTCATTTCTATGGTTGTACAAAATGTAGATTCACACCATTCATACAATCATACATATACATAGGGTGCTAGCATATATTTTTTATAATCATTATTTTATTACCTTTGTTTCATGATCCGAACTGCCAGGCAGTTTCATAATAGACTTCCAGGCACAGTGGTGCACTATAATCTCAGCTACCCAGGAGGCTGAGGAAGGAGGATCAAAAATTTGAGGTCAGCCTGGGCAACTTAGTCAAACCGTGTCTCAAAATAAAAAATAAAAAGAACTGGGGATGTAGCTCAGTGGTAGAGTGCTACTGAGTTCAATCCTTAGTACTGGAAAAAATATGTAACTTAAACCATGTGAATCAAAGAAATTTCAGTACAAGGTTATAATTATTTTCTAAATTATTTTACAATGATTTTGGAGTTGCTTTGTTCATATAAAGAGGCTATCCAATACCAGTATCTCAAAATGTTGTCAAACTCCATAAATTCATATCAAGCATACTAATAAACCATCAGATTTTCAAATATTTCATGTGACATTAACAAAGAAAGGAAAAAAATTAATTACTCTTGCCAAAGGTACCACAAATAGCATACAATTCTTACAGGAGGGAATCCAAAACTAGAAGGCAATTTAAAAAATTAGTTTGATTTACATAGATTATTTTTAGAAAATGTTACCTAGTATTAGATAATGTTTGTTTGTTTGTTTGTTTTTGGTAACAGAAATTGAACAAGAGGTGCTTAACCACTGAACCACATCCCCAACTCCTTTTTTATTTTTATTTTTTATTTTAAGACAGGGTTCCACTAAGTTGCTTAGGGCCTAAGTTGCTGAGGCTGACTTTGAACTTGCTATCTTCCTACCTCAGCCTCCCAACTCGCTGGGATTATAGTTGTGCTCCCCCAAACCTGGCTGAGGATATATATTTTTATCAAGCATTTCCATGGAGTTTTTACAAATGTTGATCATGTTCTAGGTTACAAAATAAATATTAAATACCAAAGACTCAGTATATTTTCCACAATATGTGTCTATATGGTAACTGGAGAACAATAACAATATAGCAACAACTTACAATACTCAGTATGCTTGGAAATTTTTAAATATTCTACTAATCTGGGCAAAGAAGATATTATATCAGAAATCAGGAAGTACTTAAAACTGAATAATTTTTAAAATGCACTAGACCAAAACTTGTGGAAATACTTTAAGATAAATATATAGTCTTAAGTGAGCATATTAGAAAAGACAATAAGCTGAAATTTAAAGAACTAAGTTTTAAAGTGAAGAAGTTATACAAAGAACAGGAGTGATCCAAAGAAAGTAGAAATCATGAGATAGTTACAAGGAGAAATTAAATGAGCAGTAAACAAATATGTATGCCTAAAGAGGCTGATATTTGAGAGAAGCTGACATAGCCAAAAGTTCATTCCGTGGGAAGAGCAATAAAATAAACAAATACTGGTGAAATGATAAAGAAAAGGACCAAAAATCAGGAGCAAAAAGAGGATGTACTACAGATACAATAGAGATTGATGCTGTACATATTTAAAGACTGTCTTCCATAGCCCACCTTCTTTTGAACACAATTCATATCCATCCCATGTACAAAATGCATTCATCCTCCTCCCAGGTCCCTCAAAGTTTCACTCCACATGACAGCAGCTCAAAAGTTTAGGATCTTATCATATAAACAAGATCAAGGTGCAAATTAGGCTCTTCAGGTACAGCTCCTAAAGGCTGGAAACTGTGGGAAAGAACCAAGATGGAAGTCATAGACTGACACCTCAAGAACAGAGAGACCTGAAGAGGTGGCAGTTGTCAACCATGAGCATTAGAACAAATAATGCCGGGTTAATAAATTGTCTCATTCAAGAGGGAAAAAAGTCCAATGAGGAGATAGAAACCACTCAGTTATTTGGATATGGAAAGTTTAGTACAAAGAACTATTAACTAAAACATTCTTGTTTTGGTTTTCAGGAGTAAAAATAAACTTTTATTTTAGCAGGTATTTGAGGTGTTAAGATTGTCCTGTTAAACTGCTTGCATTGCATTAACTTCTATAGTAGGATTATATGATGTTGACTTTCTATATTAAACATGTAGGTATTGTTTGAATTTGTAGAACTTTGTATTCATTCATGATAAGCATTGTATACAACATAGAACTTTTTTTTTTTACAATTAGAGATTCATATTTCTTTCCCCCACCATCTCCGCCCCAGGCATTACTGGGGGTTGAACCCAGAGCCTGGCATGTACTAAGTAAGCATTTCACCACTGAGCTACATCTCCAACCTCCAGAAATTCCTTTCTGCTAAACATTTTGGTGCAAAATACAAAGTTGGATGGTTGTCCAAGGTCTGTAAGTATAGAAATCAATTTGTTATCATCTCTTATTTTTTAATTGACATAATTCACATATTATAAAATTCATTCAAGTGTACAATTTAGTGGTTTTAAGTATATTTAAAAGATTATGCAACCATCGCCTCTACCAAATTCCCCCAAATTTTTATTATCCCAAAAAGAAGCCCAGTATTCATCAGCACTCATTCCCTATCCTTCACCTCCACCCTGCACCTGGCACCTACTTTCTGTGAATTTGTCTGCGCTGTACATTTCATATAAATAAAATCATATGTGGCCTTCTTGTCTAGTTTCTCTCACTAAGCATAATGTCTTCAAGGTTCATCCATGTTGCAGTATATTTCAGTAACTATTCCTTTTTTTGACAGATTAATATTTAAGTTTTGGATAAATCATATTTTGTTCATCCAATCATTAGCTCATGGACATTGGGGTTGTTTCTGCTTTTTGACTATTACAAATGCTGCTATTTAACATTCGTACACATGCTTTTGTACCAACATACGCTTTTAATTTTCTTGGATATATACTTAGGAGTGAGTAGTAGCTCTGAATTGAACTTTTTCAGGAACCATCCAGCTGTTTTCCACAGTGGCTGCCTGATTTTCCATTCCCTGGGACAGTATATGAGGGTTCCAACTTCTCTACATTGTCTCCAACACTTATCATTTTCTGTCTTTATTATTTATAGCCATCCTAGAGGGTGTGAAATGGTATTTTGTTGTGACTTTGATTTGCTTTTCCCTAGTGACACATATGATTTCTGTTTTAATGCTTGTATGTGAGTGTGTGGTAACGGTGTGACAATTCAATTACCTTGCTATAGTGACAAGATATTTATGGATTACATATTGAAGAAAACATAAAATACTGAAAGAGTTGGTTCTATTGCCTCCCATATCTTTCATTCATGTTTCCTCCCTGCAACAATCACCTGATCGATTAATTTTTACTTCCTTAGGTAGCAAGATGGGCACAGTCTGGAAGTCAATGCTCCTGATGAGTGAAGTACATTTCCTTCCACCTCCATATATCTTTTCAAATCTCTTAAGTCTGCTTGGGCTGCAGTAACAAATATCATGGACTATGTGACTTAAATAACAGAAATGTATTTTCTCACAGATCTGGAGGCTGGAAATTTAAGGTCAAGGTGCCCCCTCGTTTGGTTCCTGATGAGTGCCCACATCCTGGCTCACACCACCACTTCTCTCTTTTCTTGCATGCCTTTTCTTCAGTGCATGCCTATGTGAACATAGAGGGATTCTCTGGTGTCTCTTATAAGGGCACTAATCCCATCAGATTAGGACTTCCACTTATCGCCTTCATTAATCTTTTTAAAAATATATAATATATATATTTTAGTTGTAGATGGACACAATACTTTTGTTTTACGTATTCATTTTATGTGGTGCTGAAGATTGAACCCAGTGCTCCACATGCACTAGGCAAGCACATTACCACTGAGCCACAACCCCAGCCCCTGCCTTCCTTACTCTTAATTACTGCCTTACAGGCTACATCTTCAAGTATAGCCACATTGGGGGTTAGGATTTTGACATATGATCTTGAGCAGATCCATGACTTCCTAGGACCTTCCTAAAATACAGTCTTGATCTCTGTCCACCATTTTATTCAGATACAAACAAATTAATCTGATGGATTGATAAGCCCCTGACTGCTTGCAGGATAGCTCAATTGTGTGCTTGAGAGATAATTCAAGAGGAGGAGTAGGCACAAAAAGTGAAATTCAGTCACAAAGACTGACTTGAGAGGGGAGGCAGATGAACAAGTACTACGCTACACAACACTAAGGACACCATTCACATCCTAATCTACATGAGCGGCAGTTCCTGGAGTTTTTGTAGTGCAAAACTCATAAAGCCATATGTGCCTTAGGTAGTAGTTCTCAGTGCAGTGTTAGAAACTGCTGGCACCTTTCCTGAAACCTTTTCCAATTCAGACACTTTGGAGGTATGCCTGTGGAGAAAAATTCCATCTGCATATGTTGAAAAAGCTGGATTACTAAATATCATTTTGCTTTTGGGTCCTCTTTGCTATGGGACCTTCTTAATTGAGCTAATGCTCAGAGATCAACTATGAAATAAATTTTTTTGGCTATAAGCAACAGAAACTAATTCTGACTAACTTGAGGAGGAACCTAAAACTTATTTTTAAAAAAAGTACAGAAATGCATAGAATGAAGACAATCTGAAAAATTGTGTATCTCAACAGTCAAGTATCAGAAATCATGGCAGTTCTGGATATGTAGGTCACAGAAAAGAATAGAAAATTTCCTTAGGATGCTGCCCAGAACGAATCAGCTTCAAGAGTTTCTATCCTCCTGTCTCCAACTAAATTCTTTGTCCAGAGACAGCATTTCCAACTGGTCTAGTTGTGATTGGATGTCATCTTCTGACAAGGGAAGGGCATTGAACCGTGATTGACAGCCCCACCAAGCCAGTGTGCAGTGGGGGAAGGGGTGTTCTTTAAAAGAAAGAGTTAGAATGCTGATAGAGAAAAACAACAGATGTCCTCTGCATTCCAACCATGGGTTGCCAAGCAACATCCTCCCACTTTTTAAAATACCATATACAATTTTTAAAATGCCTCTGTCTAACATAATATAATTATCTCAAAGGCAAACAAAAGATACACTCAGCTCCTTCCAAAAGGAAACAACCCATGTCCAGTTATGGCATCCATTCTTTCCCTGGTTCCGTCATGATCCTCCTCCATATTTTGCAACTGGTGGACAAAATGACAAATTTAACCATCACCTACCCACAGCACACACAATTATAAGGGAAAAGAAAAGAGAAGAGAATAATTACTTTTAAAATATATCTGACTATATGCATGTTGCTGCATGCAATTTACACCTTAATGAAAGAGAAAATATATCCATAACACAGCAAGGAAGAAATAGGGTAGAAGCTACTGTCCTCATTTATAGAACTGCTACTGGTATTTATAACTCTGTCCTCCCCTACCCAGTCCACATTCTCTTGCCATTGACTGGCTAGCACCTCTGTTGGTTTAGTGCTTTGTCAGGTGGGTTGTTGAACCCAGACTTCAGGTAGCACCCAGTGATTCTCACCTTCCAGTCCCTTGTGTGGTATCCTTCCACATTAAATATACCCTATAGGGCTGGGGATATATCTCAGTTGGTAGAGTGCTTGCCTTGCATGCACAAGGCCCTGGTTTCAATCCCCAGCACCACCAAAAAAAAAAAAAAAAAAAGAAAGAAAAAATTGTACTAAATATACCCTATAATATTTCAGATTATTGGAATTACAGTTTTTCCCTAGTGTAGCTACATCTTCTGCTCTCATGCTGACCACTCTGGTTTTCAACTCTCTCTTTAGTTTGAACCCTGGAGATTTCCCTGTCATCTTACAAATTCAATTCTGCATATCTTTATATTTTAACCATGATTTCTAGGTGTTTACACAATAACTTTTCCTGGTTATCTAGTCTGCCAGATTGCTGGAATTGAAAGTCCTATGTATTTACTTTTCTGTCTCCCCAACTAGAATGCAGACTCCATATGGACTGGGCAGATACCTTGTTCATAATTGTGTTCTCATAACTAGCACAGTCCTGGTACAAAGTAATCATTCATTACATGTTTGTTGAATGAATGAGTGAATGTAACCAGGGAAGAACTAAGTGACATAACTGAACATGGATTCTCTCATTTTGGGAAAAGTAGAGTGCTTTTTTTTTTTTTTTTTTTTGCTTGTATGTTAAATAATTACGTTAATTAATTAGAAGATACATAGAAAACTTTCACCCACTTAGCAAGCCTCTCTTTCAAAATTGTCTGCTGATAATCTTGAGACTTGGTTTTTACATATCACTATTTGACTTACAAAAAGAGTGATCAGAGTTTTACCTCTTATATTTATTGTTTTTTAAGCCTTCCAAGTCTCCAGAGGAAGTGGAATTTGGTTATGCTGAACTGGTTATCACACTGATAGGTTATAGATTTCTACAGGACAGGGTAAAAGAAACAAAATTTACTTGCACAAATGTATTATTTGCATTGGTATTTATACATCCGATGTATGAATATTTTAGTAACTGACTTAAAAATTTGCATTGTTTAGGTGTCTCATAAACTATAGAGCTTGATCAGGTTAAATGTGTGATCAAAAGAGATTCGTTTTGATTTTTTTAAAACTCTAAATTTATTTTTAACTGATATATAAAAATTGTACATATTAATGAGGTACCAGTAAAGTGATGTTTCAACACATGTATATATTATGTAATGTTTAAATCAGGTTAAATGTCTCTGTCTCCTAAATAATTATCATTTTATTTCTTTAGGTTGAAAAATTTTCCAAAATCCTTTCCAGTTTTTTGAACTGTACAATACATTTGTACTTTCTATAGTCACTCTACTATACAACACTATACAACACACCAGAACTTCTTGCTGCTGATGGAATTTAGTACCCATTGATCGACCTTTCCCAGTCCCACCTCCCTCAAAAAAGAATTCTTGGTTATCTTTTTCCAAACCTGCACTTGACCTTATCTTCACCTTTTCTGAAATTTCTTTTAGTCATTCAAGTCAAATCTTAGAAGACAACCTTGATCCCTCTTTTTCCTCCCATTCCTCAGCTCCCACCCTGCATCCAACTCATTATCAGTTCTGTTACCTCTCTTTTCAAAAGATATCCAGATTCTACCTCTTCTCAGAAATCCTCAATACCAAGACTAAACCTCTGTCATCTCTCATCTACACTAAACTCTTCTGCCAGCCTTCACTGTTATCCCCACCATGAGCTCTCCACATGACAGCCAAAGGGAACTTTCCGTACAAATCAAATCCCATCAGATATAACTCTGGTTCAATTAAAAGGCAAGCTGGAAAACATAGCTCTGTGTCATCCTTGGCCACACTGTAAGAAGGCTGGGGCCATCCCATTAAAAAATAATAAATAAATAAGTAAACAAATAAATAAATAGTGTCAAGTTCTATCCTTAGCAAATAAAATAGAAAAAAAATGTATCTATAATAAAGAGAGGGGGATGTTGCTGCTACAGGAAGTTATAAATAGCAGAGCTTGGTCTAATCATCTTGACTCATCTTCACACTTCATTGTTCTGTGCAAATAGCCTCTGAGCAATCAGTTTGGGAATGCTGGGAAAGGGTCATAATAAACCGGATGTTTTCTGGATAGGTTCCTGCTATATCTACTTGATTCTCTTGTTTCAAAGTCTATTCCTGATGACCCAAACTTGTTGCTCTGATGTTACGCCATCCATTCAGCAAAAATGAACATAGTGGATTTTGGTTCTTTTCCATACTGTCTTTCAGAAGGACTGATCAGAAATACACTGGACAGGAAAAAGGTTTTCAAAGTCTTAGGCATGCGTGAGGTATTAACTGAGAAGCTTAAGCTTAAATGAAGCTTAAGACTTAGGACTTATATGACACCCTTCCAAGGCCCTTTAATTTTATATTTATTCTTTCTTATTTATTTGGTACCAAGGGTGCTTAACCACTGAGCCATGTCCCCAGTTCTTTTTTACATTTTACTTAGAGTCAGGGTCTCACTATGTTGCTTTAGGGCCTTGCTAAGTAGCTAAGGCTGGCTTTGAACTTGTGATCCTCCTTCCTGGGCTCTGGAACCCAGTAGTATTCTTTTTCTGAAGAAGAACTCGATTCATTTTCAACCAAGTTGACAGTTACCAGGAATAGGAAATTCAGGCTGTCGATGACAAAGAACTAGGGGAAGAGAGCAAGTGCAGAGTTCCTGTGGCTTTCCATTTTGCTGACCAAGGTTATCATTCCTCTGAGAAACCTTCTGTCATAACCACTCCAAGTCACTCAGCATCTATATCCTAAACTTGGCAAACACTGCTTTGAACCCTTCCTAAGAATCCTGACTTTACCTGCCACATGAACATTGGTGAGACTCCATTGGGAAAGATATTTATAAATATCTTTATTATGAAACTGCACTCCAGTTTGATCACCTCTTCGCTACAGAACAGGAGGGAGACCAGTGTACAATAGATTGTTTCACTTGGTCTTTCCTCTCTGCCACATAAATATAAGCTGAAGTCTGGGTGTGATGTGTTTAAACTTCTTAGAACATAGCAGAAGGTCTGATTTATCAAACTTCACTATAAGAAAGACTGTAACAGGCACTTAGGTTGCCTTTGCTAAAAGCAGTAACTCTTTAGATAGGGTGCTGCAGATGCCCCATGGGTAACTAAAAGCAGGCCAAAGCTCAGCATCTATGCTTTCTTTCTTTTTTTTTCTTTTTCTTTTTTTGCTGGGGGTACCATTTTGCTGGGGAATAGAACTCAGGGGCACTCAACCACTGAGCCCCCAACCCAGTCCAATTTTGTATTTTTATTTAGAGACAGGGTCTCACTGAGTTGCTTAGTGCCTTGCTTTTGCTGAGGGTAGCTTTGAACTTGTGATCTTCCTGCCTCAGCCTCCCGAGCCACTGGGATTACAGCTGGTTGCCTTCATTTTGTATCTGTCTCCTTTCTTACTTTAAACTTTGGGTCTGGTTCCTGCTCAGTTCTGCATGTAGGCATGTTAATCATTCAAAATATTCATCTAAAAACTGATAAAGCAAAGTTTATTAGCCCTAAATTTACCTAATCTATCCTGTCCCCCTTCAAGGCTGAGACCAGATTTGCAGGAAGATTTGCAGCATCCTGTTTCAGACCCCTGGAGTGGCACCTAGAAGTCTCCAGTCTTTGTCCTTCACCTTCCAGGAGGAGGGGGAGATGCATATCACCCCATGTTGAGGCTGCTCCCCCCAAAACAAGAGCAATCATCTCATGGGAACTAAATTGCCCCATCCAGGATCACAGGTCTGATGGATAGGGACCTGTGATAAACATCCTGAGCAGCAAGTGGAAATTGCCTCCTCAAGTGATAAGGACTTCACCAGAGCCACCTCCTAGAACCAGAACTGGGAGAATGATCAACTAGACCACAGTCAACCAAGACTACTTGCTTATATGCATATTCTTGCCTCCTGCCCCAACTCTTCCTCTATTTATACTTAAAGCTCATGTCAGCACCTCAAAGACAGGGCTAAGATGCTTGTTCTCACTTTGTCTACCCAATATGGCCATATTCCTGTTTTTCACCATTACCTTTTCTATTTGGTTGTTTGGGGCAAGTGACTGGACCTGGTTAGTTGGGACCTCCTGTGTCAGGGCTCTGGCCTAGGATGCTATTAACAAAATCCTTTGCTTTGATCTCTGCCCCAAGTCCTGAATGAACAAAAAGTTCAAGATTTATAATTACTTAGGTAGCTCCATTTTTAGGCAAAATTACACAGTGACTGGTATGATTTGGATGAGTGTCTCTAATGATCCATGTGTTAAAGGCTTGGTTCCCAGAGTGGCACTATAGGGAGGTGGTGGAAGCTTTGAGAATTGAGGCCTAGTGGGAGGTCGTTAGGACCTTAGGTGTGTGTCCTGTAAGGGGATGGTGGGACCCTAGCCTGTTCTCTTTCTTCTTGGCTTCCTAGCTCATGAGGCAAGTGGTTCAGAGGCTCAGAGCAATGTGCCTGCCCAATCTTGGACTGGCACTCTAGAACTGTGATCTATCTATCTATCTATCTATCTATCTATCTATCTATCTATCTATCTTATTCTCTCTCTCTCTCTCTCTCTCTCTCTCTCTTTCTCTCTCTCTTTCTCTCTCCCCTTCCCCTCTCTCTCTTAATCTTTGTGGTGCTGGGGATTCAACCCGGGACCTTACACATGCTAGTTAAGTGCACTACCAATGAGGTATAATCCAGCCTTTTAAAAATTTTTATTTTGATGTTTATGAATCACCATTAAAAAGTAACCCCAAGGGGGGCTCCCACCTTTATCAAGCCTTATGGGCTACATACCTTGTCCACCTCTACTCTCAAGTCACTCTTGGTTTTATCCCTCATTGCCCACCCATTCTCAGGCTCAAGGGACTTACTGAACACTCCACCAAATTGGCCCACTTGCTGCCTCCTGGCCACCACAGTCCTGCCTCTGCCCACCTCTGCCGGACATGGAGCTATACGTTTGGCAGAGGCCTGTTTAATGTGGCCATTTTGACCTGAGGTATGATTGATATGATCATTTTAAAACACTCCCACAAAATATTTCAAAATGCTGCTTCATATTAAAAATTAAAAGCAGTGCCCAGTGAAAGAGATAAGCGAGGGTTTATATAGAGAGATAGGCATGATATCTGTTGAACACATTCCCTAGCAACAATAAAAGAGCCATTTAGTAATTTGGATTTTCCTCCAACTATCTAAAAATGTCCCTGATACTAAAATAGCTGCTTCAAGGTCACTGTGTCAACATGTCATAAATTTGTTCATACTGTTTTCAAAAAAAAAAAAAAAAAGTACTCCCCAAACTAAATAATTCTCAGAACCCAAAACCCAACTTCATCTCTTCCATACTTCAGGGAATGGCAAATTTCATTGTTGAGATATCTTAATTTCCACTTATAGATCAAGTTGATAAGATCAATATATTCCTGGTTAAAATAGATATGCAGAACATTGAATATTTCTCAGCACAGGGATCAAGGTGACAACTCAAGTTTCTAGTCTGGCTAAAAAAATCACTCTAGTTTTAAACTTTACTTAATATTCTGTGCTTCCCTCCTATCAAGTGTCATATACCCAGGAGCTTCACTAGCAAATTGCAAGGTTGAAAAAAAGCCAATGCTTTTTTCCTTAGGTTCTTACAACTGTATCATATGTAATAGCATTGTAAAGAGGATGGATTCTATTAAATACAAGACCCTACTTGATGGGTTTAGATATCCAAGTCAGGGGTTCAGAACTGGAGAAAGCGAAATAGCTCTGCATAATAGAGGAAAAGAAATCTGAAGTACCAAAGGCAGTTCAAGAGAGAAGAGTAGATGGCAAGGGGAGAGAGGGAAATCAAAAAAATTCTAAAAGATTAAGATTGGGTATACACAGGTTTAACTGTCAGTGAGCAATCCCTTGAATGGTTGGGTAAATGAAAAGAATTTTAAGATCAGAAATGTCTCTAGTGCAGCTGGGCCCAGTGGCACACACCTGTAATCCCAGCAACACGAGAGGCTAAGTCAGGAGGATCACAAATTCGAGGCCAGCCTCAGCAATTTTAGAGAGGCCCTAAGCAACATAGCAAGACTCTGTCTTAAAATAAAAAGTAAAAAGGGCTGGGGATGTAGCTCAGTGGTAAAGTGCCCTAGGTTCAATCCCCAGTACCAAAAACAAATACACAAACAACAACAACAAGACTGTAAAAACCAGAATTGTCCTTAGTGCAAAGTTCAAGCATACCTACCTCACTTCAATTTAAGCACTTGCTTCAGGCTGGGGATATAGCTCAGTGGCAGAGTGCTTATTTAGTATACAGAAGACCTTGGGTTAAATCTCCAATACTGCAAAAACAAACAAATGATGAATACTTGCTTCATCTTCTCCCTTGTCTCCATTCCCAAATCTTTTAGAATCCCTATTACCTAAATGAATGTTTAGTGTGAGTGGTATTTATAAAACTTGGAGGAACAGATGAGATCATATATGTGGAAGAAATCAGAAAACCAGAGGATGACATGAGAATATAATCCATGGGAATTCACAAGATTCTTTTTTTTTTTTTTTTTTTTTTTTGCGGTACTGGGGATCGAACTCAGGGCCTTGTGCTTGTGAGATAAGCACTCTACCAGCTGAGCTATCTCCTCAGCCCACACAAGATTCTTAAGGAGACTCCACAGGGCTTGGGATTGGAGGTTAGAGGCAATTTTAAGTAATCTCAGAGAGTACAGAACTTTTCTCATTCCACAAATGATGTCTGGAGATAGTGGAGAGTCCTGTGCATCAGGACTGTCTCCATTTAGGTCCACTCCTGTTGGCAGATTGTTCCTTGCAGCCCACTAGTCATCAGTGAGGGCTCTCACTCAGAGTCACTGAGCATAGCCTTGGAAGTCATGCAATGTGTAAGATGCCCAACCCACACTCCTCTCAACAGTGAGAAGTGCCACTCAGACAGGGAGCACATTTTTATAATTTGCACCAAGGGACCTAATGCCATAGGGGTAACCCTGCTGTCACTGGTTGTGTCACAACAGGAAGGGGAACCCACACCTCCCATCCCTGTCCTATATAATACCTCCTCACCTACCTTCCCCTGGAGGTTTATACAATTCTCCTAGGTTTTAGGATTTGTTCCTGCCCTAGCAACCTCACTGCCTCTACGCCTATAATTTGCAAAGCTGCCTCTCTCACAATGGAGTTAGGACTCCTCTTAGCAGTGAAGAACAGTTTTATTTCTTTGATCCTTGTCCTTTCAAATTGTGCTCTTTCAGGCCTGCTGGGAATAATGAGCAAGTCTATTTATTGAAGAGTCAGGTACCTTTTCATAGCTTCTCCCCTTTCCACACAAAGACACAAAAGCCCTGCCAAAGCTTTGAAACTAAACCCTTAGGCTCCTTCAGGCTGTGCTTGTGCCTATTACATAAGAAGGATCCTAGAAAAAAGGAGAAAGAAGGGGACAAAGAGTGTGGTTTTCTTTTTCTAGTTACAATTGTTTGCATTTTCTGCTTTTTCTGAAATGAGTACACAGAGGCTCAGGAAGGTTATATAACTTGCCTGAGGTTACCCAGCTAGTAAATTGTGGACTAGAAGTTGATCCCAGGACTTCAGATTATTAGAGGAGGACTCTTCCACTATAGCTGAATTGTCCCTGAAAGAAGACAGGTCTCAAGTAGACAGAAGTTTTCCGATAAAGACAGACACATATTATAGTCCCTCAGCAGGGAAAACAAAAGCAGCATAGGACCTAAATGCCTCTAAAGATATCAAGCACTGCCTCCTGCAGTGTCTACCTGCTTCACCTGCAAGCAAACAGCACATGCTATACAACTCTTCCCCTATGGCCATGGTTGACTGGTCTAGCAATCAACCCTAATTATTCTACCTGAGCTAATATTCTCTCTCTCTCTCTCTCTCTCTCTCTCTCTCTCTCTCTCTCTCTCTCTCTCTCTCTCTCTCTCAGATATCTGTAATTAGAATCAGGAATATCCAGTTCAATCTGGGAAGGTTGAACAGAGGAGGTATATGCTTGAAAGCTGTGGGCAGGCCATATGGAACAAGGAGCTGAGCAATGGTATGCAGAGAAAGAATGACATGAGAGGAGAGAACAGAAAGAGATTCCTGACATCCTTAGTTCCTGGTTCTAATGTAGAGTCCAAAGAACTTGGAACAGATAGCACTACATTTCAGTCATTTTACAACTATAAATCAATAATCACTTATCACAATTTTCATATAATAAGAGACCATATAGCTTAATTGTTTAAAGCCCTAATGAGAACATAGACTGCCTGGGGGAGATGTATAAGTTTCTTAATATCAATTTTCCCAACTATCAGATAGTACCTTCCTCACACAGTTTTGTGATGATCAAATGAGTGGATGTTTGAACAGTCCTCAGAATAATGAACAGAAGATAGAAAGTAGTATGTAAATGTTAACTATTACATTTGTTTTCTTCTCCTTGCTCCTATTTTATACATAAGGAAACCAAGACTAAGAAGTCAAGGGTTTTGCCCTTGATGTCACAATTACATAACAGGACTAGGTCTGGACCTCAGGTCTCCTGATCCTAAGATCGATGTTCTGTCCATCACTGTGCATATCCTGTAACCAACACCTATTGCAGAGTTGCCTTGGAAGAGTGTTAGAACCCAGAGGGTGTGTTTTAGTCTGTTTTGAGCTGCTAGAACAGAATTACACAGCCTGAGAAATTCATAATTAACAAAAATTTATTCGGTTCATGGTTCTAGAGACTGAACAGTCCAAGACCCAGGAACCATATCTGGTGAGGGCCTTCTTGGTGCTTCATAACATGGTGAAAGGCACCACATGGCAAGATAAAGCAGGTTAAATTTACTTTCATAACAAACCCATTCCTGCAACAACAAGCCCACTCTTTTGGTAACATTAGTTCATCCAAACCTTGAACTCTGGGGGATATATTCAAACACAGCATTCATTCTCATAGGTGTTATGAGAACGAATGAGGAAGCATGCTTCTGCTCCTGATTGGAGTACCAGACTATTCCAAATTGACCTAGCTGGGCTTTCGTGCCTGTATAATTGAAGAAGAGGAAGAAGGCTTAGTAATAATAATAAAAGATTTTGAGAACTATTTTTCAAAAAATTCTGCAGTTGAAAATATATCTTCTAATGTTTTAGAAATCAGGAAGTGCATAAATCACAAAGAACCACTACCAATGATCTCATCAGCCAGAGGCAGCAAAGTAGGTGATTCACAGGAAGATGCCTGGGAGCTGTATTCCAAACTCCCAAATGCTGTTGTCTACTGAAGCCCTAGGCCTGTTCACCACTGATAGAATAATAAGGGCCTCTCCTTTCTTCTGTCCTCTAAATCTCATGTGAGCACCTCTTGTTGACAGAAAACAGTCGGCATCCTATTGTCAAGGGAGTCTGGGAAATGTAGTTCTGAGCCTTCCAGCCCTCAAAATATAGGGAAAAACCTAGAAGGAAATGAGAATATTACTAAAAATGTCAAAGTTTGGTATGATCTATACGTTGGCCAGTGAAATTCATGTATGCTCTTCCATTTATATCTAACTTTCAAATGATATTGATGACAATTTCATGTTTCCTCCTAATATGATTAAACTATCCCTCATACAAATAAAAGTATTATTATGGGATGAATTGTGTTTCCTCAAAATTCATACATTGAAGTCCCAGCCCCCAATATCTCAGAATGTGACTGTATTTAGAGACAGGGCCTTGACAGAGGTAATTCAACTAAAATGAAGGGGTTTGGGTTGACCCTAACCTGATCTGACTGGTGTATTTTTAAGGAGCCATTGGACACAAAGAGGGACATCAGGGGTATGCACATGTAGAGAAAAGACCATGTAAGAAAATAACCAGAAGGAGGCCATTTGCAAAACAAGAAGAGTAACCAAACCTGCTGACATCTTGATCTCAGACTTGCAGCCTCCAGAACTCTGAAAAATGAATTTCTGTTGTATAAACCATCTAGTCTGTGATATTTTACTATGGTAGCCTGCTATGCTTTGAATATGACATGCCCCCACCAAAACTCATGTTGAGGCATAATTCTTCGATGCAGCAGCTTGGAGAGGTGGGATCTGGTGGCAGTGTTTTGGATCACAGGGATTGAGCCCTCATGAGTAGAGTAATACTACTCATGCTCAGAGTGAGTAAATTCTGCCTTTCAAGGTAGCTACCACCAGAACATGCTATTATAAAGCAAGACTGCCTCTGCAGCTTTGTTTCTTCCACATGTTCCCTTCTACTTTTCTTTCTTTTTTTTGGGAGGGTGGTGGGCGGTTGGTACTTGGGATTGAACCCAGTAGGACTTTACCACTGAGCTACATCCCCAACATCTTTTTTTTTTTTTTTTTTTTTTTTTTTGAGACAGGGTCTTGCTAAGTTGCTGAAGTCCTCAGTAAATTGCTGAGGCTGACCTCAAACTTAGAAGTCTTCTGCTTTGAACTCCTGAGTTGCTAGGGTTACAGGTGTATGCCATTTTGTGCCTGGCTAGCTACTTTTCTATCATGAGGCCCTCACTGGAAGCCAAGCAGACATAGCTGCCCATTCTTGGACTTGCAACTTCTAGAACCATGAGCCAAAATAAATCTCTTTTTTAAAAAAGTAAATTACCCAGACTTGGGTATTCTGTTTAGCAACAGAAAACAAAGATGTAGCCCTAACAAACTAAGACCAGAATGTTCACACCCTCTCCAAAAGACACAAAGTCCCAAGGTTATTGTATCCATTTGAGGATGGCATCAATTCTTCTAGTTGAGTCACAATCCTACCTCAATATCTTGTAAGTTAAGGGGAAAGCACAAAATTAATCACTATCAATGTTCCCTACATAAGACGGTGAAGAAAGAAAAAAGAAAAAAGTGGTTAATATATACAAATATGTGGGCTGGGGGTATGGCAAGTGGTAGAGCACTTGCCTAGCATGCAAAAGGTCCTGGATTCAATCCTCAAAAAATATCCCAGGACTGGGGTTGTGGCTCAGTGGCAGAGCACTTGCCTAGCATACGTGAGGCACTGTGTTTGAACCTTAGCACCACATAAAAATAAATAAATAAAACAAAGACATTCTCTCCTGCTACAACTACAAAAAAAAAAAAAAAAAAAAAAAAAAAAAAAAAATCCCAAACAGCTGGGCACAGTGGCACACAACTGTGATCCCAGAGGCTGAGGCAGGAGGATTTAAGTTCAAAGCTGGCCTCAGCAACTTAGTGAGACACTGTCTCAATATTAAAAAATAAAAGAACTGGGATGTGGCTCAGTGGTTAAGCACCCTGGGTTCAATCCCCAGTACCCCTTCCCCGTAAAAAAAAAATATATATATATATATATATACACATGCATGCACTTGTGTGTACAAACAAAGAACAAAAGATGTAAAGTTGTAACAGTCTCTACTTCTGTATCAGGACACATGACAGTAGTCAGAATTTATAACTTACTTCAACTCCCCATTCCATGTTCACTTTGCTTTCAGTCAACAGCACCTCAATGACCATGACTTACTAACCCAGACACTGGGAGTGCTGTAAATGGCAGCAGAGAAACGTAGCGCTTCTAGAGAGAAGTCTTTCTCTTTTTTAATATGGGAGAAATGACATTACGGTTTTTGTTTGTTTATTTGTTTGTTTGCTGTGAGGAAAGCCAATGTTGCAGAAAAAACAGTAATTTTGGAAGCAATGACCTTGACAAGAGGAAATAGATTTGAGTGGCCTTGTAAAGAGATTGGCCTAAGGTAAGAGCACATTCAGTTTTATCCAATGAAACAGAAAGGAAGACAAAGAGCATGAGTAGAGGTGCCTGATAATGTGTGAACTTTAAACAGTGGGGAATTAATGACATTTTAAATAGGGGCGTCTTCACAGGACAGTCTTTGCTTAAGAAAAATCTCTCAGACTGGGGTGGGGGTGAGGGAGGCAGCAGGGTTCAGTGGTAGAAGTCTTGCCTAGCATTCAGGAGGCCCTGGGTTCTATCCCCAGCACTGCCAAAAAAGAAAAGAAAAAAAGAAAAAGAAAGAAAAGGAAGGAAGAAAAAAAAAAAAAAAAAAACCTCTATGCCTTCTATGTGGAAAATAGATTTAAGAAATCAAGATGGAGGATAAGGAGACTTGGAGGAGGGAGGAGGTTGCCATACCTTCCCAGATCAGAAATGCAGAAATGATAATGATCTGGACCAACAGGAGGACAGTGAAAAGTAGACAGATGTAAGAGGTATCGGGGATATGAAAATCAAGCTCAGAGAGCTAAGAGGAAGAGATGGACTAGAGCTTTAGCAGCCAAAGACTTTGACTGTATGTGAAATGGAAGTACTGCAGGCCTGCTCTGATCCAACGCATGTTTTTAAAATGATCACACTGGTCGTCATGCTGCCCATATAAACTAAGGACCATGGTGGAAGCAGGGAGACCATTTTGGAGGATGTTGTAACAGTTCTGGGAAGGGTAATAGTAGTTTGGATCAGGATAATGGTGATGGAAAAGAGTGATCAGATTGGAATGTATTTTGAAAGTAGAGTCAACTGAATTGACTGATGGATCAGACATAGGACATAAGAAAAAGAGAGGTCTTGGGGAAGTGTCTAATCTTTTTGATCTGACAACTATAAGAACGGAATTGCCACTTACTAAACTAAAATAAATCTGGGAGAGGAGAAGGGTGGAGGTATATGGGTTGAGGAAACTTAAATTTTCAGATGCCACTTAGTGATGTAAATAGAGACACTGAGTAGAAATTGAATGTAGGAAAGTGTACTCAGGACAGTGGGTGTGGATGTGTAAATAGCTTGGAAAGCATCCGTTATTTAAATCCACGGGGCCAGAGGAGATCCCATAGGCCAGTGGTTCTCCATCAGTATAATTCGCCCACTAGAGAAATTTTTGGGAAATTGCTAGAACATTGTTTCTGGCAGGGGGTGATTGGGATGGTTACGATGATCAGGATTGGGAGCACTACAAGGTTCAGTGAGTGAGGGTGGGACTGCCAGGCTTCCTGCAATACACAGGACAACCCTGCACAGCAAAACCTGTCCCACATTCCACAGAATTTTTTTTTAATGTTCTCTCAGACATTTATTTTGTGAAAACAAAGTTATTTATTTCAACCTAAATTTAACTCTGTTTTGTGCATGAATACTAAGTATTTTTGTATGGTTTTAATATACACTGAATTTTCCAGAACCCCTACTTCCATGTAATCCATGGAAGAGCTTACTTTGTTTTGTTCAAAAAGTCAGCAACTTGGCTGCTTGCTATATTTGAGGCGACAGACCATTTCTCCTGGATCAGTCTGCACGTGCAGCTTGGGCAGGTACAATGATTTTACGAATGACTGCAAGCATTTGACGATAACATAGGAACTCTGATGAAACTGCTTATCGTTTTTATATGTTCAAATTAATATTGCATGTGTTAATTTCCTCTTGTTTCTCCTTATATTGTGTTTAGGATATGAAATTCATTAGTTTGAAACTACACATGAACACTGGCATGGGGATAGTCTCCTTTCTCCCCCTCCAGATCCAACTGCTCTTTTGCACCCTGTTTCTTGCCCTAGGAGAAGATACTAAAGACGGCACCAGTCAGCTGTCTTGCCCAGTGGCTTCCAGTTGGGTTCAACCAAAAGGGAGCTACCACTTCCTCATCTTGACCCGTCAGGCTTAGGGGTGGCAGAGACTCTCCCCGGTGTTCCATCATTCCCTGTGGGTTCTCTCAACTTTGCCCACATCTTTGGCAATAGTCCCTTCATTAAGCTGGTCTCAATTGGACTCATTTTGAGTGCACCATCTGTTTCCTGCCAGGCCCTAACTAACACAGTAGTTATATTATCTCTGAATTTCATTTTAAGACAGTAAAGTTACAAAAGATTTGCTATAAAAAAAAGGAGTCAATCAGAATGTGGAACATTTTACAGGACAATTGAACTGGTTCTGCAACACATCAATGTCATGAAAAGTAAAGGGGAAAGGAGAACTGCTGCAGCTGAAAAAGCACAACAAAATGTAATGTGTGGACTTTTTCTGGATCCTAATTTGAATGAATTCAACTGTAACAAGACATCTCTGAGACATCAGGAAAAGAGTAATTATATAGATTGGTTACTAAATGACATCTAAGAACTATTTACACTTCTAGTAGGTATGATCATGGCATGATGGATATGTAGGAAAATAGCCCCTGTTTTTAGGAATGCATATTAAATACATAGGAGTGAAATGATATGATGCCTGGAATTCACTTTACAATATTTTGGAAAAGAAAAAGGAAAAAAAAGAGATAAATTAAAAAAAAAACTGAGAGAAATATGATTAAATATTGAATCTAGGTACAGGTAGTTGAAAAATACATTGTATTGTTTCCTCTACTTCTGTGTGTATATTTGAAATTATTTACAATAAAAGGTTTAGAAAATGGACTGGGAATATAACTCAGTGATAGAGTATTTGCTTAGCTTTCATGAGGCACTGGATTTGATCCCCAGCACAGTGAAAATGAGAAAAAAAATTAATTTGAGGTGGATCAGAGACCTAAATACAAAAACAACAACAGCCAACTTCAAAATAAAAACATAAGAAAACACTTTTTATATTGGGGTAAGTAGGTTTGATTCACTTAATTGGATCACAAAATAAACCAAACTATAAAATTAGACTTATTTAAAGTCAAAAACATCTGATCCAGATCTGAAGGGGAAAAAAAAAAGAAGACATCATTAAGAAAGTAAAGCAAATAAACATATTAAAGTAAATAAATTGATTTTAAAAAAAACTCATGCTCAGAACATATACAAAACCCCTACACATCAATAAAAGACAGTCAATTTAAGAGTGAAGCAAAAGACTTCAAAAACATTTCAGAAAAGAGGATATTCGAATGACCAGTAAATATGAAAAACTGCTTTAAATATCTCATCAAAGAAATGCAAATTAAAACCACAGTGAGGGTGGTAAGAATGGAGGAAGGAAGGACTGTATAGAGGGAAAAGAGGGGTGGGAGGGGTGGAGGGGAAGGGAAAAAAAATAACAGAATGAATCAAACAACATTACCCTATGTAAATTTATGATTACACAAATGGTATGCCTTGACTCCATGTACAAATAGAGAAACAACATGTATCCCATTTGTTTACAAAAAAAAAATACAGAAAAAAATCAAAAAAACAAAACCACAGTGAGACACCACATACATTTAGCAGAATGACTAAAAAATTTTTTTGCCAACAGTCATTATCAAAGGTTGCTGAGGATGGGGAGTTACTGGAAGTCTCATACGTTATTATTTGGCAGTTTCTCATAAAATCGAACATTTACGTACACTACCAATTCCACATCAAGACATACCGAGTATTGTCCTTCTGTGTTAACACAAATGACCAAACCCCATCTACTGCAAGTCATAGAATGTTGGGCAACTAGCTATGAAATCTGGGCCTTGATAAAAGTGAAGAGGGAAAGGAAGACACCAGACAAAATCTGATTTCTTAAGAAACTGACAAATTTGGTGGGAAAACAAAAAATTTGGTGGAGAAAAAAATTAACTCTGTGCAGCAGGTAACACCTGGATTCTATGTCTCTGGCTTATGTGCAATCTATGTAACTCCCTTGCTCTCTGAACATGGAGGTAGGCTAGGTGGTTCCTATGGCCTCTCCAGTCCTGGTATACTTTGAGGCTGCTTGGGAAACCCTGAGGGTAAAGGAACTGACAGCACAGCTGTCAAGTCTGTAGTGGCAGATGAGTCAAAGAGGCTCCAGGTCTCATTTACAGTGGACAGTCCAATCCCTCCATACTTCTCTCACCTTGTCACCCTAGAACATCACACTACTCTCAAGTCACTCAAACCACCTTGAATCATCTTGGGGCATGGACCTCTTTTACCCACCCTAGGCCAGTTTCAATAGGAAAGGCAACTTCCTGGACAGTAAGCAATCAGGGCTCAACCTAGGCTGTGCCTCTTTAGGGCTTGGGCGTCACCCCGGAAAGGGCTTCAGGCCACAGCAATCAGGGACTTCCTTGATTTCCCTAGAGATGTGAGTCCTACCCAGCACTGCCCAGCTGCCCTGTAAGGAAACAGGGAGAGGCTCTGGCCACTGTCCAAACTGTTACTCCTAAACCTGACTCAGAACTTGCCATCACTGCTTCTTTCTTCTCTCTTCCCTGCCTCCCTGTTTTTCTTCAACATATAGTATGATTCCACTCAGCAGGCACTGAGCTATATCCTAGAGGCACAGAGATTTGTGCTATAAGACAGGCCTTGCCCTAAGGAGCTCACGGTTCAGGGAGGAAAAATGAAGAGGCACATGGACCATTGATTCTCGTTATTTACCATGATTACGTTCTATAGACTCACCTCAAACACTGAATTAGCAAATGATAGACCATTGCTTATAGGGGAAATACAAGGTTGGGTTTCTATGAGACTCTGATTACATTTTTGTCAACTGATCGATACATAGCCTTATTTTATGTGTGTACTTTATTGGGTGGGGGGTGTGGCTTAGTGGTAGAGCACTTATCTAGCACGTGTGAGGCATGTATAAAATCACCAGAAAAGAGCACAAAGATGTAAAAAACAAAACAAAATAAAACAACAACAAAAAACCTGTGGAGAGCAGGCTATGTCCTGTTTTGAGTTACTCCACAATGAATAGAACAGTAGTATTCAGGCTGTACCTAATTTGGAGCTATTCATTTTATAAAGCAGTAGTTTGCCATGACCTGCTCCATTTTGAATATAAGTGCTGAGGTAGAATGATTCTATACCTTGTTTGTCCAAGTAAACAATCACCATCTGCCTAGCACAACCCGTAAGGCACAAACTGATAAATAAATTAACTATGCTAATAAAAATGACCATCTGTGAACTTATTGAATTAAATCATGCACATGGATACATGGACATATCAAACCCATACAGGAAAATCAGGCCCATGAGCTTATCAAACACACCAGAACATGAAATGAAGGAGACCCCTCACCTGAGACCCATAAACAGGGGAGCACCCCAAGACTGCTTGCAGCGGCACACATTGACCCATCATCATGCCATCTGGTGAATGTGTCACAAGATTGGCAGGCATTGAATCTCTGACTCTTTATCCCCAGCTTCGGCTCAGATCTATTTCTCTTCTTGATGTAGCTTACTTTGAAATTGCCTGCATCTGGACCCTGGTCTAGAATAAGTTCCACCTTCTGTCATCTCTGTGCCTTGAACAAGTTCTTCAGTTGGTGCTGGTTGGTGATCTTATCTGACCACCTGTAGTGGCTTTTACATTTGTATCTGCTTTCTGCCTTTCTCTCAATTCAACTTCCTGAACCCTATTGGCCACCTTAACCTGTTCTTAGCCATTCTGTCATATATATATATATATATATATATATATATATATATATATACACACACACACACACACACACACACACACACACACATATATATATACACACATATATATAATATATCACACACATATATAAATATGTAATATTCTCTATATATACATAATCTATGTGTGTTTTCTAATTTGTATATATGTATATATGTTAATATATGTGTACATATGAATATATGTATATGTTCACATATATACATATATTCACATGTATATGGATGATAAATCAGTGTATCAATATCTACAACATGCAAGTCACACAGTATTTTATGCATATGTATATATATAAATATGTAGTGTTTTTTATATGTATTTATGAAATACTGTGTGACTTGCATGTTATAGATTGTTAATTGTTACTAGATATTACTAGTTAAGATTGAAATAAGAGAACCCATGATTACCCAGTTTATGACCATCAGGTGAGTACTTGGTGAATAGCAACAAGTGAAAGTGGTGTAGCTTATGAATTTATTATTATTCAATAAATTTTGACATTGTGGAAAAAGACAAATGTGTTTGGTCTATGTTGATGGCATAGCTGGCTCACGACAACACCACAGCACTACATAGACCACAAAAAGGACACTTGAAAATACTGGAGAGTGAAGAAAAGAAGACAGAGTATTCAGCCTCAGCTGGGAACATGCACATCAGACAACTCAAATTTTTTTGCTTCTTTGTTCATGTTCATGAGTTACTGCAAGTATTGCTTTTGGGGTTACAAATAATTTTAGCAAGAAGGCAACTTCTCAAATATGAAATCTGTGAATAATGAGGATCAACTATATGTTGCACTGGAGCCCAGAGGAATCTCAGACCCATATTGGAGGAATCAGAGAAGACTCCGCAAGAGATGATACTCTGGCTCTGTTCTGAAATACAGGGAGGTCCCGGCAAGGGACCTGTGACCAAAAACTAAGTCATGTGGTTTGACAAAGAACTGTCTTTCCTTTTCCTAGGTATCATTTTGCTTCCATAAACGAGGTCATCTCTTTTCACAGTATCTTCTAACTCAGCACTGAACAATAGAACTTCCTGCAATGATGGAAATGTTTTATCACAATATAATGTGGTAGCTGTAGTCACTATCTATGAGAACTGAAAGGTGACCAATGTGATTGAGGAAATGAATTTTAAATTTTAATTATTATGGATTCAAATAACCACATGTAGCATTCTGCTGTCATGTATAACTAAATAGAACAAACAATAAAAAATACAAAAGAAATAAGCACATGTAATAGTGTTTATCAAGTTGAACAATGCAGTTCTAACTTATTGAAGTTAGAATATAAAGGGTATGGATATTTGTATGTTTTGTTTTATTTTTATTCTTTTATTTTATTCATTGTACCCAGGGCCTTGAGTATAGTGGTTTCATACCCCATTTTCTCTTCTTTCTTTCTTTTTTGGCAGTACTGGAGATTGAACCCAGGGACTCTATCACTGAACTACATCACCCACCCTTTTTATTTTTCAATTTTGAGACAAGGGCTTGCTAAATTACCCGTGCTGACCTCAAACTTGCAATCCTCCTGTCTCGGCCCCCTGACTAGCTGGGATTACAGACCATCACACACAGCAATACCCCCTTGTTGTTGTTAATAGTAGTTTTTCTGTTGATTCATTTGAGTTTTCTTAGAACACAAACATCAATGACAAATAAAGATAAATTTACCTAATCCCTTTCCGATTTTTTATTGTTTCTTTTCTAATGGCATCAGTTAGTACAATTTGTATTGGTCAATGGAATGTTACCTGGCAGTAGTGGTGATAGTATTTATCCTTGTACCTGACAGTGGACTTTCCAAATATGATTCCTTCCAGAGTTATTTGAAAATGACGCAAATGAGTAGCAAATAAATTGTTCTGTCTTCCATGCCTGCTTCACCTACTTCCTGCATCACTGAGTAGAGGTGCCACTCATTGTTTTCCAAATTAGAAATCTAGGTATCACCTTCTTCCCTCTCTTCCTTCCTTTTTTCTTTTCTTTTTTTTCCTCTGTCAATTATATCTAGCCCAACCAGCTGCTGAGTCAGCACTCTTCTTTCAATCTCCGCTACCACCACCCCAGGCAGGATTCTCAAAAGCGTTCATTCTTGGAAGAGTACATAAACAGCCTCTTCATTAGTCTCTCTGCTTCCACTCCTTCAATCCTTTCCCCATAGAACAGCTGACATTGTCTTTCTAAACTCTTCCTCTACCATGGTTCTCCTACCTGAAACTATTAATTACTTCACTTTACTCTTAGGGTAAGGACCAAAATGGTTACAGGGACCAAAAACCATGTATGCCCATCCTCAGCCTCGTCTTGTATCTCCTCTTCTCCATCTTGTGCTTCAGTCACCCCGGCTTTCTTTCCATTCCTTGACTCTATTATCTTCTCCCTGCTCTCTGAGTTTAAATGTGTATTGGACCTCCCCTCTAAAAGCCCCTCCTGCTCCTGTCTTCTCTTTGCCTGGCAGATTCCTACTCTTTCTTTGAACCTTGGGCCAAGAGATCTCAACCGAAGTTGATTCTGTTACACACTTTCCATAGCTCCTTCCTCTTCTGTGGAACATTCACAATGTGAATGTTCACTTAGTTAATATCAGTGTTACCAGGCAAGGACAAAATCCATAAAGTCAGGATCCTGCTGTATCCCCCCGGCACACGGGAGGGGTTCACCCAGTAGTTTTTTGAATAAACTAATACCTCTGCCCCTGGAGTTCTAATACGTAAGTGGCAGTGACACACACCTCATCTGATTTTAAGGAGTCAGTGTTGTTAGGCCCCACTCTGTGGATGGGAAGTTTTTGGGTGGCTATGTGGTATATGGGTCACTACCTCCAGAGTCATCAAAAATTTCACAGGAACTGTTAGGAGAGGCTTGGAGTATTCTCTTCCACTCAACTTTTGTCCCTCCCTAATGGATTTTCCACACAGAAGTCAGGGAAACATTTTTATTTTATTTTATCTTATTTTATTTAGTACTAGGAATTGAACTCAGGGGTATTTCACCAGTGAGCTACATCCCCACCACCTGCCCCCTTATTTTTTTCAATTTCAAGACAGTGTCTCAGTTGCCCAGCCTGGTCTCCAGCTTGCAATCCTCCTGCCTTATCCTTTTCAGTGGCAGAGATTATAGGTGTGTGCCACCATACTCAGCAATACCCCATTTTCTCAGTTCCTGTATCATATCACCCCTCTTATTTCTTTCATGGTGTTTTTTATAATCTGAAATTGTCTTATTTATCTGTCATTGGTTATTTATTTGTCATTGTTCTCCACAGAGAATGTAAGCTCTATATTTTTCACTACTGTTGTGGGAGGCTAGCAGGTACATGACATATAATAGACTCATTGTAAATACCAGTGGAATGATATTCCAGATCATTGACATCTGGAATTCCTTCTTTGCAATGTTGAGGTCTTCCACCTTTCTTCCAGTAGGTGGCACCAAATCCACACCTGGCCCTCAGCAGAGGTGTTGACGGGAGCGTAGTCGGCATGAATGAAAGCCTGGATGCAGTGAAGAGACAGGGTTTAGCTGTGATTATGCAGAACCCAAGTGTAGATGAAGTCAAGATGTGTTTCTCCCAAAGGATAAGTAGGTCTGAGCTGTCCAGAAGGGGCCTGGAGTAGCCAATGACCCAAGGGATTTCTAGGATCCCAGATTGCTTTTCCTTGTCCCAATCTGTCCCACCAGAACCCATACCCCATGAACTAACTCATCAGGGACGTTCAAATAGGAGAGCAATTTCCTGTGGGCATGAAAGATAGGAAGGCTTTTCAACCTAAATCTCCATAGAACATTTGGGGAAACTGAGCTCCAGGCAGAAGCATCCTATTGAGTCAGTAGGAATTTGGTCTGACTCCCAAAGCTCACTTTCATTCAGCTCCACATGCTCATCCCACCCTGCCATGCCTAGTCCTGGGCTTGTTGTAAGAGACCATGAAGAGGGAGGCTTGGACTCTCAGAGCTGGCCCAAGAGGCAGAGGAGCCGGAACCGCTTCAGAGAGGCTTTCTGAGTATAAGATGTATTGGAGAAGTGTCTGCCAGCTGAGACAGAAGTATATCCAGGGCAGGCAGGTAGGCTGGAAGGCTTCATCTAGATATGGAGCTGGGGATCTCATTAGGGCCCTCAGATTCTGTCCTGAAAACAAAGGAGATTCCCTTTTATCACAGGAGAGTTACTCAGTTGCCTAGGATAATTTGCAGAGGGAATGTGAGTAGATCCAAACAAAGACAAAGACCAGTTGGGATACTGGTGCAACTATCCAGGTGAGAGGGCAGCTACAGAGGCAGTGGAACTAGACTGGTGAGGGCCAAACTGTCAGTTCCTGTAACAGCTTAAGTAGTGGATAAGGGCACAGGACCAGGCCAATGAGCCTGGATTTAAGTATCAACTTATCCACTTACCACTGTCTGGTGATCTTGAGCAAGTTACTGAACTTCCTTGTGTCATTGTGTAAAATGAGCATTATAATAGTAACTTCCTCATAGGGAAGTTGTGGAGACTAATTGAATTAATATTTGTGAACACATAACAGTGTCTGTTAGTAATCCTTCATGGAATTTATAAAAGTGACTTGGCAAAACGTCATCAGCAACAATGGAGCCCCACATTCAAGGGAAAAAACCAAGTCTGAAGAATCTCACCACTTCTGCTTTCTGGGCTTCATTTGTCTGTCTATGAAATAATGAGGTTGGACTGGTCACCTCTGATCCTGCCAGCTTTGCTTTCCTGTCATTTTGGAACTTGGCCTATGTGTGTGAGAGCCAGCGGTGTGCTGGGAAATCCTACCAGGTTTTGGAAGCCAACTGGTAAATGTTCAGAAATTTGGCAAGATGGTACAACCATGGGTAACTTGAATTGGCTATGGTATGAGTATTCACACCACGGAAATGGGACAAATGCTACAACTAGGACTTCCCCATCCCCCTGCTCCCCACCAGAGGCAAGAGCCTTCCTCATCTGACACGCAGCCCCAGCCAGGTCCATCCTTCCCCCTTCAACACTGGCAATAACATTGTGGGAAAAGAATGACATGTCTCGAGGGATGCTTCAGGGTCCCAGTCAGCCTACACCAGCACAGCCAGTCCCACAGGCTCAGGCACCACAGACCAACCATCTATCTGCCAGTCCCTTGGTAGTCATCAGACACAGAGGAGTGAAGAGTACTAGGCAGGGTCCTAGAGTCACACGGCGCTGGGATGGGGTTCCAGTTGGATTGCTCTTGGCTGTGTGATGTTAGCCACGTCTCCCTCTATGTCAGAGCTCCCTTCTCTTATTTTTAAAACAGGGGCAGACTCGATCTGCCAGTTTTTTTTTTTTTTACTGTTTTTTTTTTTTTATTTTTTATTTATTTATTTTTTATTTTTTTACATTTACATAGGGTAATGATGTTTATTTTATTTTTCCCCTCCCCCCGATCTGCCAGTTTTGAGGGTTAAATGAGAACACCACTGAAGTGCATGCAAAGCCCCCCACTGAGCAGGTGTTCAGCAAATGTCAGCCAAAGCTGTCATCATGCTCCAGACACATTCTGCCCACACCGTGGTACTTGAGGCTTACTATACCCTCTATCAGTCTTGGCACAGAAGGGCTCGGTGAGTGGTCGAGGATGCAAACAAAAACAGGCAGCTCAGTTTTTCAGTTTTTATGAAAATTAATAACATTAATAGCTCATAGACATATACATACACACACATTGCTATGTACATGGTCATTAAGTTATTAATTAGTCTCTGTATAAAACATCTCTACATTAGTGTTCCGGGCTGGGCCCGATCAGTCCTTGGCATATTCACAGTAGCAGTCCCAGGGCTTAGCCCTGTGGGACAGGAGAGAGGAGGCAGGAGGCTGCAGGATGGCCAGCCCCATGGTGGGTACAGATGTTCTGGTCTGCTCACTCTCCAGTCTTCAGTCCCCATCCTGACACCTGGAGATCAGTTGTTCAGTGAGTGGGCAAGCAGGTCCTGGTCCTCATGTGGTCTGGTGACCCAGGCCCTCTCCATGGCAACTTTAGCAGGCAACACAGCAGGCCCTAGAGGATGCTGGCTAGTTCTGTGGAGTCTGTGTCAGAATAGCCTGAGCTGCTGGCTTCATCCCTGCAAGAAAGCCAGAGGAGATAGGTTGGAGGAAGCCTTCTTATCCTATCCCCACTGCCACCTGCCTCCTTCTGCAGGAATCGTGACCTACTAGTAAAAGTCATAAGGAAACCACAAGACAGTTTGCTCACTCCCACTTTCAGCCCAGAAAATTGCTGTTTCCTCTATTTGCTATTCTTGCTGTACATGGGGCACCACAAGCCCCAGAGCTAGGTACTGGCCCTGGCTGGTTGATAGGCAGAATGACTCACTCTATCCTACCCTCTGGGCTTGGTTCACACCCCAGGTCCTGCATGCCAGGAGAGCAGCAAAGAGTGCAGGCTGTGGTCAGGACACCTGCAAGGCTCAAAGCCCAGCTCCACCCCTTAGCCACTGGGCCCTTCACTCTTCCTGGTTAAGCCTTAGTTTCTTCATCTGCAGAATGAGAATCATAAGAATCTAGGACACCAAATGTTGTTGGAAGAATATGGGAGATCATGAACACCTAATCCTAAAACACAGGTTTCTGAAGGGCAAGAATTTGGCTTGCTTTGTTCACTAGAGCAAAGCTGGCACCCAGTAGGCACCCAGGAAGTAGTTGTTGAGTGAATAAATTTAAAGCCACTCAGTGCTGGCAGAAAGCCAAGTGCTGGAACTGTTGGGAGAAGGTGTAAATCAAGTGTGGATTTGGCCACAGGAGATTAGACTGGATGGCACCTCTCCCCACTCTCACCGCAGAGCCTGCAAGGCCTTCTTATTCTGCCGCCGCTTCTCCTCGTCAATGGGATACAGCTTGAAGAGCAAAAGGCCCAGCAGGATGAGGACTATGGGAGCCATGGTCACCAACATCTTCAGTGTAAACTTGACCCGTGCCGGCTGTGAGCAGCCTTGCGTCTTGTACCCAGCAAAACTGCAGGATCCAGAGGGCAAGGGATTGGTGAAGGTGCAGCTTTTGGGGTCTGGCTTTGCCCCGCCCTGTCCTGCCCCACTCCTCCCCAGGTTCCCACTCCACTCACTCAAGACTGAGGGTGGAGATACCCAGCGAGACTCCAGAGGCGAACTTGGTGAAAAAAACATAGAAGGAGAAGAAGATGGGCTCAGTGCCATGGGAGTGGGGCTGCTTCAGGTGGAAGTCGTCAATGACGTCAGGCAACATGGACCTGTGCAGAGGGGGTGATGGCAACCATGAGGACTCCACAAACAACTAGCTGCCACCCCCATTAGCCAGTATGGCCCCTGTGTCAATAAGAAGAGGCGGCCCTCTAGGAGCTTGTGGCACCACACAACTCCATGAGGGGATGGCACCTTCATGTGAATAAGGTTCCTTTCCCCAAGATGAAGGAGTCACAGTCTGGGTGCTCGATCTTGAAAATGAGGTGCAAGCTAGATTTTAGCTCCATTTCTCACCGTGTGACTAGGGTGCTCTTGCACAGAACACAAACTGTACAACTCTAAAGCACAGATCCTCTCCACCCCAACTTGAACCCATAGACTGGTCTATAGGAGAAGAAGTCCCCAAAGAATTCTCCCCAAGGAGCTTCAGAACTGGAGTGGGAAGGCTGGGGAACAGGCACAGCTAAGCTTGAATATACCTACCAGGGTAATAGGAAGGCAGCTGCCACACTGACGCCGGCTGCTATAGCCACCACATATGTGACAATTAGGTTACTCTCCATAAGGGCCACCAGGATGAGAAATGGCACTGCTGACTAGGGGAGGTAATGTGGGAAGATGAGTCAGCTGGGAGGCTCCCCCAGAAACCCCCAACTCAATCCAGGCCCTATCCCTAAAGCCCCACTCACTGAGATCCCAACATATACAGCTGTCTTCTTGCCAAACCGCGTTAGGAACCACTGCCAGATAGGAATGGTAAAAGTGGCAGAAAGCTGTGGACAGACAAAGTGGGTGAGGGAGGCAGGTTAGAACCATGGAATCCCTCTTGCCCTTCCCAGGTACCCAAAGATGTTCCTATCCCTGCCCAAGTGCAGCCAGATGACATCATCCAGGTGGTGCGGAAGTGAACAGCATGCTAAGGCTCCTGGGGAGCTGAGGGAGGTCCTTCTCCCTTCTCACACATCTGAGCACAAAGTTACAGAGTTCTTGGTCTCCATACTTTTGCTTTTGCTGTGCTCTCTAAACATTCAACCCTAAACTCCTGCTTTCACAGTCCTGCCTAAGCAAGTGCAGGTCAGTTCCAAAAAAATATTCCAAGAAGCTTCCCTCACCCCTTTCTGACCATGGACCAGTCTGGGAACATCTTCTGACTGTCCAAAGAACCATCCCACACAGTCTAAGCCATGTCAGCCCAGGCTGCCTGCCCCACCTTGAGTCCCACACTCACCATGATGGCCAGGAGTAGGTTCTGGAATTCATTGCGGAAGCCCAAGGTGTAGGTGCAAAACAAGGCAAAATTGCCCTCCACCAGCTGGGGAACAGGGCAGGGCAGGGGAAGGAAATGTAAGGAAGAAAGTGATGATGGGGCTGAACCTCCCCAAGACATTGCCCACGCCCCACAGACCTCTGCTCATGCCCTTTCGTTCCATCTGTCCCTCAGCTTCAGCACATCCTAAATCCTCTCCAACCCCCTCCCACTATACTCCCCTCTCAGGCTAAGCACTTCAGGCCCCAACTCACCATGAAAGCCAGGGAGGTGAAGAGGAAGCCAGCAATGAGCTTGACGTAGGGGCCATGACTCATGACCTGGCGGAGGCCCCGGAAAAAGGATATTGGCTCAGTCTTCTGGGTCTCGTAGGGTTCTGGGGACCAGAGGGGACAGTAAGGAGGAAGCAGAGAACCCTCCCAAAGCCTGAGGGTCAGCCAGAAAGACACAGCCACTCTGTGCTGGGGCCTGTACCTCTTCCCAGTTGGGCCCATCTCACCTCTCTGCTCCCGCACGCCCAGGGTCAGGATGACAGCACAGATGACATAGATGGAGGCAATGACCCCTGCTGCCAGCAGGTATGCATTTTGCTATAAAGGGGTGAAGATGACATACAGAGACTGTCAGTCTAATCTCATCCCAGCAGCCCCATTGAATGATCTTGGGCCAGTCCCTTTTCCTCTGGGTGCCTCACTATCTCCATCTGTGAAACAGGAGAAGCATTCTGGGTCTGCTGTTACTCTCTATGGTTGGGCAAAGTTCAAATGTACAAAATGTAAGAAGTCAGGCTGTGGGCAAAGAAAGCTGAGAGCCTGCAGTTCAAATCTCCCCCAAATCTCTGCAATCACCAGTTCTGTGACCCGTGGCAAATTCTTCAGCCTCTCAGCTTCAATTTCCTTATCAGCATTTTGGGTGTATTCATAGTTATGTATATCAAATGCCCCATAATTAACAAATATTAGCTGTTATTACTACTTTTAGGATGACTACAAAGCATCTCACTGTCCCCCGTCTTACCAAATCCCTGCCATGCCAGGGGCCTCACCGTTTCTTTGAGTGAGGCGGTGCTGTATGTGCGATTGGCACTTTCTGAAGCCACTGCAGAGCCATTGTGGTCCTGGAGACAAGGTGCGTTTGCTTGGCCCACGATTTGCCCCTGGATTGCCGTGCCCAGCACTGTGCCCAGCACCTCCACGGTCATCCCTGGGCAGTGAAAAAGTCTTTTGAAGGAGCTTCATGGCTTGTGGGCCCAGAGAGGAAGGTCAGATGGATGGGAGATCTAGATACAGGTATGGTGAATTCAAGGGACAGGGCAGATGGCACCTTGGCCTGTATTCATGGCCTGCTCTGTGTGACCTCAGGTTAGTCCTTTCATCTTTCTGGGTCTTACCTGGGCAATAAGGGGACTGAATTGTTTTTAAAATGGTTTCATGGGGTGGGGATGTAGTTCAGTGGTACAGTACCTGCTTAGCATGTATCACACCTGATTTAATCCCCAGCACCACAAAAAAACAGACAAACAAAAAAGATGGCTTCACACCCATGCCCAAGGCAGAGCAAAAAGCTGGAACTTCCAGGAATGGTCTGGGAGTGCAGAGGCTGGGGATCCCTGTGGGTGGGGTCAGGTGGGCTGACGAGACACTTACGATAGGCAGTGGCAGAGTCCCGCTCGCTCTGCTCGGTGCTGATGAACATGGTGAGGGCTGAGTAGGGAACGTGGAAACACTGGTATGGAAGAGAGGCCCTTGGCCAATCAGATGGATGGACAGATGTGGAAACCCTAGGGACTGCCCTCACCCCTGTCCCCAGAGATACCCAGGGGTACACTCACCGTGACTAGTGTCTCAAAGAGGCAATAGAAAAGCAGGTACCAAAGCTCTTGGCCCTGTGGGAAGTCAGGCACAAACCAGATGAGGAAGTAGGCGATGATGGCCAGGGGTGTGGAGAAGATGATCCTGAGGAACGGGAGGGTCTAAGTGGAGGCTGGAGGCCAGAACCCCAGAAATCAGGCCCTTCCAATACCTGCTGGGAAGGACACTCCTCCCCCTAAACCCACCTACCCCATCACCTCTGGGAAGAGGCTGATGGCCAAGTCAGTAAGCACAGACTGGAATGGGGACCCTGGACTGAAATCCTGCACATGAGGCATGAGAAGGTCAGACCCTGAGTCTCATCTACGTCTCCCCAGGAGCAACAGCTCCAGGACCAGGGGCTTCTGGGTTGCAAGAGCTAAGAATGAAGGCCAAGACTTCAGGGCAGGGATAAGGAACAACCCTAGCAACTATGTGTTCTTACATGTGTACATGTATCATCTGCACACACAGGGAAGCTGGGGTCGGGTGGGTAAGCCAACTCTGGGTGAAGGAAGACAGAGGAGCCACCTGGGAGGAATGGGCCTCATGACATAACTATAAAGGGGGCAAGTGTATGCCACCTACACATGAGTTGTACACATGTGTTAGGTTAAACCTCAGGATGGACTAACTTCACAGCATAGAAAAGCAGTAGAGCACAAAGTTAAGAGAAAGGTCTTAGAAGAAGTCTCACTTCTGGAACTCAATTCTGGTTCTACCAAATAACTATAAAAACTTAGTCTTAGGGATGGGGTTGTGGCTCAGTGGTAGAGCGCTTGCCTAGCATGTATGAGGCACTGGGTTCAATTCTCAGCACCACATATAAATAAATGAATAAAATAAAGGTCCATCAACATCTAAAAAAATATTTAAAAAACAAAACTAAACTAAACTTAGTCTTGGGTATCCAGGCCTGCTAGGTGAACAACTACAATGCCAGAGGCTTGGGAGGCTAAGGTGGGAGGATTGCCAAGATGAAGGCCAGCCTCAGCAACTTCATGATGCCCTAAGCAACTTAATGAGACCCGACTCCAAAATAAAAAATAAAAAGGGCTGGGGATGTGGCTCAGTGGTTAAGTGCCCCTGGGTTTAATCCTTGGTACCAAAACAAAAAACAAACAAACAAACAAAAAACACCTTAGTCTTGGGTTAGTTATTTAAACTCTCTTAGACTCATTTCCTCATGTGTTAAACGAGAATTAAAAAATAGCACATGGCTTACATTCGACATTTACTTGAATACTTATTAAGTGTCAATTATGTGCCAGGTCCTATTCTAATTGCTCAGGATATATCAGTGGAAAAAAAAAAAACCCACATTGCCCTGATAGGCACAGCGGTGCACATCTATAATTCTAGTTATTCAAAAGACTGAGGTAGGAGCATCACAAGTTTGAGGCCAACCTCAGCAACTTAGGGAGACCCTGTCTCAAAATAAAAAATAAAAAGGGTTGGAGATAGCTCAATGGTACAACACTCCTGGGTTCAATCTCCAGTACCCATCCCCACCAAAAAAAAAAATTTCTTTGTGGAACTTACATTATTGTTGATGAACAGAAAAAAAAAAAAAAAAAAAAAAACACAAAATTAAAAAAAATATATATATATATACAATTCAGCCTTAAAAAGGAATGAAATTCTGACATATGCTATAACATGGATGAACTCTGAGGACATTAAGCTAAGTGAAATAAGCCAGTCACAAAAGGTAACGATTATATAATTTCACTTATGTGAGGTAAGCAAATCTGACTGGCCAACCTCTTGGAGACAGAAAGTAGAATGAGGATTAGCAGGAGCTGGGAGAAAGGCAGAATGGAGATTATTGTAAAGGGTACAGAGTTTCTATCTAGGAAGATAAAAAGAACTGGAGATGGAGGTAGTGATAGTCAAGATGTGAATGTAACTTAATGTCACTTTATACTTAAAAATGGTTATAATGATTGATGATCATGTTATATTACATATATTTTGCCACAGTTTAAAAAATAAAAAAGGCTGCATAACATGTTAGAAGGTGATTAAGAGCTAAGGAGAAAAGATGTAAAGCAGCAGCCAGGTACAGAGGCACATGCCTATAACCCCAGAGGCTGGGGAGGCTGAGACAGGATTGATAGTTCAAAGTCAGCCTCAGCAACTTAGCAAGGCCCTAAGCAACTTAACAAGACCCTGTCTCTTAATAAATTTAAAAAAAGGCTAGGAATGTGGCTCAGTGGTTGAGTGCCCCTGGGTTCAATCCCCAGTACCCTAAAAAAAATAAATAAACCAGACTACAGGGAATTGGAAGTGAGAACGGGCGGGTGCAATTCACAATGGGTGGACAGCACAGGTCTCACTGAGAACGCAATAACTGTGTGGACCAAATGGGACCAGGGAGCAAACTTTGCAGGCATCTCAGGCAGGACTGGACAGGGCAAGGGGAAGTCAGTGCAAAGATCCTCAGGCAGAGTGTGCCTGATAGGGTTGAGGAAGAGCAAGGCTGGAGTGTGGTGAGAAAGGGAGATAAAAATAGGAGATAAGCTTGGAGAGGAAACTGGACATCTTAGGAGCCATGGGAAGGACTTCGGTTCTACTTCACAGGGTTGAAGTAGTCTTGACACTTAAATAAGTTGGTGTGAAAATGTAGAGCAGTGCTTGGGACATTGTTTACAGCGATCACATGAGGGAACCTAGCAGGAGCTGGACTGGGAGAAGTGGTGCAGGCCATGACCAGGGGGCTCCAAACACACTGGAGGTCCAGCCTGCTGCATCTTGGCCTTTCTGCATGTCTCTGCGGGCACCTGTCTCTAATAGGGTGGACTTGGCAACTCCAGGGAAAGTAAACCTCAAAGTCTGTCTGGTTTGAAGGACAGAATTTAAGTACAGATTTAGAGGGGGCTGCCCTGAGGCTTGGAAGGAGAGGGAGTTCTAGGGTTTATATACCCTGACAGAACCAGCCTCTTTCTACACTGAAAGGAAATGGGGTGCTACAGTCCCTGAGTTTGCATTCAAACATGTACACAGACACCTGCTAAAGCAGAAAGCAGTCTGTAGAGCCCCCAGTGACTTTTCCAAGCTGGCTGCCACACCTGCCCAGCAAGAGTCCTCAGATCCTGCCTCCCATAGGGTGGGTCTACTGGGTGCTCCGCCTCCTCCAACTCGCCCAAATCCACGTGTCTCCTCAGAGAGCAAGGGCTCCCCAGGAGCCTTCCTCCAACGTGGCCATCCTTGGTTCATAAGCAGACGAACAGAGCAACACTGCCCTGCCTGAGGAGCCCAATGTGACTGGGAGTAACCCCGCAGCTTCTGTGCTTCTGTGCCGGGGAGCCTGGCCTAGCAGCTGCTTCTCATTGGCTGGGCCTCATGAGGCGATGTGGCAGCAGGGCCCCGCCTTCCACTGGCTGCCAGGAGATGGGCACGTGGCCAAGTCTCACGGCTGGCGCTTGGGGAGCCCTGAGCAGTCTGCCCAGGTAAGGCAGGCCATCCTGCCCTCTGCCCTGAAGCCAGGATCAAAGGCTCCAACCTGGGCCTTTGCCAGGGGTTGGCAGGATTGGGTGGGTGGGGGGCCTCGTGGGAAAGGAAGCTGTGGGAATACAGGGGCTTCGGGAAGAGCTTTGAAGGCCGGAGACCAGGTATGGGCGCCCCTGGGGCAGGAAGGCGCCCACTTGAGCTTGGATGGGCTAGAGATGAAAGGGGTATGCCCCCCCCCACCCCCTGAAGCAGGATGTCCTGGAGGGAACCAGAGCCCCGGCCTGGCCTTGTCTTGTATGTCTCCCTTGCTGTCTGATCTATGGCAACCGCCTCCTCCCACCTTGCCCACAGCCTGAGTTTGAGTACTACAGGCTTTATACCAAGGGAAAAAGTAGTTCATATCATCCAAAGCACCAGAGGTTAGGGGCCTGCTACCCCATTCCCATGTAGTCCCCAACCCCTGCCCCACAAGAAGCCATCCTGAAGGAGTGCCAAGTTATACATCACTTAATATGTGCCAGGTAATCTGCTGAGTACTTTACACATTAAAAACCATTTAATCCTCACCACAACCCTGTGGGAATTTCCTTATCCCCATTTTACAGATGAAGAAAGTTGAGGCTCAGAGATATTGACTTGCTCAATATTGCACAGCTGTTATGTAGTGAGGCTGAGATTCAAACCCAGGCAGTCTGGCTCAACTATTCTGGAATACTAGCTCTGCCACTATGGAAGTGACTGAGTGGGGAGAAGTCAGAATTCCTGCTTCAGCAAGGGGAGTGAGTGGACCTTGGAAGTCACAAAGCCTGGGCTGAGGGAAGGTTATAGGCCCAGTACTTTGGCTAGTCTGGGAATGAACAGGCTAGGTGTCTCAGTGGCTGTGTATGTGGCAGCTGAGACCTCCAATGGGGTTTCAACACCATTTTTACAACATTCCTTCTCCTCACCCCCCAGCCTGTGACAAGAGATGAAAGGACCAAGGGGTAAACATGCCAGAAGCCTCATCTTCTGGTACCTGGAAGGAGAGCCTCTTCCACTCACCAGGGCATGAGGCGGCCCAAACGGGTCCAGGAAGATTTGCTAATGCAGAAGCCCACCAGAGGATCAGTGAAGGCATCCCAGGCTCGGCCCACAAACAGGATGATGGAAGCCGAGAAAGGGCCCACCTGGAATGGGAAGAGACAACTCCTTCATTCTTTGATTCACTTCAATTCTAACTGTAAAAGCAGGGACTCCCTCCCTGCCTCAGCCAGGCCTTGAGCTCCTATGCTGCTCCCATCTGTACTTTAATCATCTTCATTTTCCTTGTTAATAATGACAATAGTGGACCTGGGGGTGTAGCTCAATGGTAGAATATCTGCGTAGCATGTGCGAAGCCCTGGGTTCCATCCCCCAAAAATAATAATAATAATAATAATGACAGCAGCATTTCTCTGATAACAGTAGCACTGTGTACTCCCTTAGAAGTTTCCCTGGATTTATTTCCTCCCCTCTGCTGCCCTTGAAAACACTCCTATCAAATAGAATGAATCCGAAATCATTTCCTTCCCTCCCTCTCACACCCATGACCACCTGATATCAGAACTAGCATTCACTGGATAAACACAGTGGGTCTCAGTTTCCTCATCTGTATAATGGGAGTTACAATCTCTATTGTAGAGGGTCAAGCTCTACTTGGATGAGGAAGGAATCTATAGAAGCTTTTGTATATAAATATATATATATACACATATATGTATGTGTGTGTATATATATATATTAGTTGTAGATAGACACAATACTTTTATTTATTTATTTTTATGTGATGCTGAGGATCAAACTCAGTGCCTCATATGTACGAGACAAGCGCTCCACCACTGAGCTACAACCCCAGCCTGAAGATTTTTAAACAGTGGCCCATCATTACCTATTCAAGCTATTCCTCTGTCTCCAAAACAGAATTTAAATGCAGATTCCTTGGACTCATACTCAACCATCAGGTTATTGGTCTGGGAAGCTAGAAACTTCTCCCATACCATAGACGCCCCAGTCTGACCCCCAAGCTCTAACACTTACTACATTTTTATACTGCAATTGTAAATTTCTCATATTTGCACCTCAATTAAGGCCTAGTCCTTGGATGTTGCACAAAAACTATCTGCTGAATTAAATCATTTGTCCTTTCTGGGGCTCAGTGTTCCTTACCTGTAAATGGCTACAACCCAGACACTCTGCTTGCCGAGTCAGATGCTACATAGGAAAGACAGCCAGAGCAGGATCCCTGGTAGCCATGACTATTCAGCCTCCCACTTTCCCATCCAGACAGGGTGAATTCTCAGGATGCCAGGCTTCTGGCCAAGGCTTCTCACAGCACAGAGTAGCTCTGCTTCATCCTTAGAATCCCTCCCAATCAAAGCCCCTGTGCTCTGGGGTATTCTAACTTAGCCCAGCACCTGAGGGTCCCAATGCCCACAACATTTCTCTGCTCCTCAGGTGAAGGTGGGATACACATCCTCCACAAGCCTGGCAACATCCACTGGACCCTGAGCCAAGCCAGCTGACTGTCTTCCAGCCAGGGACATGGTGTGCCAGTCTCTTCTAAGAACAGCGTCACCAGCGGGTCCCATTCTCCCTCACACCACCGCCTACCCCTCCAGGCTCTATTGCTCTTGCCAGGCAAGGAGGAGTTGCCAGCTATCCTGGGGCAGATAGACTCCCCTCCTGGATACTTTCTAAAGACTTATTTCTCATCCACCGTGACTCTGAGAGGTAGCAAAGTAGAGATTTTAGTCCTAGTTCACAAATGGGGAAAACTTAGTAGTCCTACCCAGGGTGCCTAAATTTTCCCTCAGGATGCTGGAGGAGACTTAGAAGGCTCAGGCCACTCACCAGAGCCACGTCCAATAGGTAGATCTGCAGGAAGAACCCTAGAGCACAGCCCGTCACCTGGTAGGGGGCCCCCCCAACAGCATAGCAAAGCTTGTTGCAGATGGACAACTGCTGCTTCTTCTTTGGCTCCTTCTGGGAAGAAGAGGAAAGGATGAAAAGAGGCTCAAGTTCCTGGCCTCATCCTAGAGACAGGACCATTCCTCCAGTCAGCTTTGCCAGGAGGAACAACTCTGCCTTGTCCTGTTCCCATCCAGGGAGATTCCACTTCCCATAAGAAAAGAGAAAAGTATTCTCTATTCTTGGGAACCTGGAAAAAAAGGTCATTCATATTCCTGAGGAAGTTGCCCCTAAGCCACAGTCCCCAACCCCAGACTGAGGAAATCTATCAGCCCACCATCTCTAAATAACTACTCCCTCCCCTCTTCCCCCAGAGCTCAGCCACTGTTCCTTCACAAGTTACAGAGGGGGAGCATGTTCAAGCAACAGACCTGTCCCCACCCGGCATCAGCTGCCACAACCTGAAAATCCTCTTGCTGCCAAGAGCTGCCTGAGCCCAGCCCAGGCTCCCACCCTGGCTCAGAGGCCAGGATCCACCTGCCTACTGGGTGAGAGCTGGAGAGAACTCTAGAGGCCCATCCCAGCTGGCTGCAGGCACAGCTGTTCCTTCCATCTGTCCCAAAGTGTCCCTGGTCCCTATAGGCAGATGGAGCTTCAGGCAAACTTTGGAGTGGTCCTACCCTCCTGCTCCTAGGGGACCTTGAAGAGTGGAGGAAAGGACTCCAGGTGCAGGACTAGGCCCTCTCTGGGTGGGGCACTAGGGAGGCTGGGGTTGCCCAGGAAAAGTAGAGATTACTCATACTTGGTAACAGCATAATTGCTCACCCGGTTCCTTCCAAGGATCAGCTAATAAAATTAAAAAGAAAAGGCAGTCACCTCCCAAGCAGTTATCTATTGCCTGAGATCCGTTCCTGGGACAGTCTGGTTTTATTCGGTCGTTAAATAAGTCCATAGGGCAGGGGCTGGGACGGTTGGATGATGGGGTTGGGACGGATGCAGAGCACTGAACGCGTGAGCCCCCACACTTACAAACGCCGGAGGAATGCGGCTCCTTTAAGAGCAGAGCCCTTGTTCTTATGAATGAACTTGAGTGGCCCGAGAGAGTTGAGGCGCGAGAGTAGGTGGTGGGGGTGGGGTGGGGGGAATGAGGAACCAGTGAATCCCCCTGGGGGGGATTTCCAGATTTTTGGGGTCTCTCTAACTTTTAGGGCAGAAAATCCGAGCCGCTCGGCATAGAAGAACCAAAACCGGATAGGCAGAGCCCGACACCACGAGAAGCTGTCAGCAGGACGCTCCGCCGACACGAAAAGTGTGTAGGCAAAAGTGGGCGCCAGTTTCTACAGATCTCCATCACTTCCTGGCCCGGGGCATTCCCTGGCCTCAGGGCTCCCCCAGCTTCTCCTAATTCTAGGCCCTCCTGTCCCCAAATAATCCCGAGTGTCCCAGAATCAGGCCTAACTTCCGACGCCCCCCAGGCCCATCCTGGCCTGCCCACTGCCTCTTGCCCTCCACTCGGGGTACTGAGTCCTCACCTTCACCTGGGCCGGGCGTTCACCGGCTTGGAGGACACCGGTGGGCAGCAGCCCCGCCGCGGAGCCGCTCTCGGCGCCCTCTCCTTTGGCCATGACCCGCGGGCCACGCCGTCTGGGACCGGGACGCCGGGATGTTCCTCTGCTCCTCAGGCCACCTCTCTCCCGCGACTGCTGTCGCTGCCTCAGCTACGCTAGCGGCGCACTGGTAAACCCCGCAGGCAAGCGAGGCGAACACTCTCTGCACGCCCCCTCCGCGCTTCTTAAACGTTCGGCCCTGCCCTTTTGGATCAGGCCAATCCGTGAGCCCTACTACCCCACCTCTAGCCAATCCCCGCGCCTGCCGGCCCTCCCGCCTACCCCTCCCTCCCGGCGGCGCCTTGCTACTGAGCCACGTTCTCAAAGCCCCGGAACCGGCATCCGGCTGCGCGCAGCAACCTAGGGAAGTCTGCGGGACCCTCCTGACACGCCCGAGGAAACTGAGGCCCAAGGCTGAAAATGACCTGCCCGAGGTCCCCCAGAGTGAGTTCTCCCTGAGTCGAGTCTGCAGCCAGCCCATGAATTCTAACCCCCAGACCTAGGAAAGGTGGGGACTTGGTGGTCCACTGCCCCCTTTTAAAATCTGAAGTCAGGTTGCGTCTCCCTCTCCCTCAAACCTGAAGGATTTAGGCTGGCCCTTTCCCAACCGATGTCCCTCTTTAGTTCCCAGAGATCGACCATTTCCTCTTCCTGCCTTTGGCATCTATGGGGACCTTCCCGATGGGGCAGAAAAACGAGGCAACCCAGTGTCTGCCCCCGTTGGCAGGGAGCTCCCGAGCTATAGAGTCCAGTATGGTAACAGCAGCCTTTTATGGATAGCTTCCTCCACGCTTAACATGATCTCATTCAGCCCTCACAACCACCATATGAGGGTGGTACTATTATTATCCCCATTTTACAGCCGAGGAAAAGGAGATTCAGAGAAGGGGAACAGCTGTTACGTGGCAGAGCCAGGCCTGGAAGGTTTTGTCTGATTTGTCTTTGCTCTTAATAGCCCTATTCTGTTCCTTTAAGCATAATTACAGAAGGCTGAATGGGGTACGTGTGCCTCCCCAACAAGAAGCCCTGGGAGATACAAAGCTACAGACACACTCTGGCTTGAAACTATCAGGATAGGTTTTCAGAAAGAGTGTAGAGTAGTATAACCTTTGAAAGAAGATGGGAGGACATTATCTAGTACAGAGACCAGGCACAGATGCCAAAAAAGAAGTCTTTTTCTTCCAGCTCTGCCAGTGTCACCCCATTCTCTTCCCAGATACTCAGGAGACCCAGCGGAGGCCAGTTCTGATTAGTGATGGAACTGCTGAACTCTCAAAGACCACTCACCCATGTTCCTATGGTTCTTTTTATCAGACTGGTTTTGTTTGTTTGTTTTGGTTTTGTTTTGTTTTTTCTTTCTTTCTTTCTTTAAATCTCTGGTTACAGGGAGGAGAGATAAGATCCCAGGATGGCCACACTAAGCTGCCTTCTGTGCCCTAGTAGACCCCATTTGGGCACACAGTTCTTGGTCATTGCTGAGCAAAAGTGAGTGAAAGTGAAGCACTTGAACACCATGAAAAGGGCATGGACAGGCCCCTGTGATTCCACCCAGAGCTGGGTGACACCATTCTGTCTCCCATTCCTTCTATGGGCTTGAGATGGCCAAGGTGGATGCTATGAACCCTTCTGGCCTAAAATCTCCGTTCCTATAGAATCACACCATCTCATAAGTGATTTGGATTCCACTGTTAGATCATGATGTAGTGAAAAGGAATTACATCTTTTTCACTTCTATATCCCACTAACTAGTTTGAAGCCCCTGGTGCACTGTAGGATATTAACACATATGTGTGAAGTGAATGAATGTTCACATCTCAGGTGCAAGCACAAGAGGTGCCCATTTGGAAAAGCCTCAGTTTCCTCCTGCACTAGCTCTGTGGTTGATCCTGGATAACTTGGTTAACCTCCTAGTGTGTAAGGTGGGGACTTTAACAGAACCTAATAGGATTGGTTAGGGGATGAAACAAGAAAATGCACTGGAAGCATTTAGCACTAGTGCCTGGGAGCTGAGGCTGGGCTGGTCCCCCTCCTGGCCTGATTCCAGTCTGTCAGTGTAGCAACGCAAGATTCCAGATATGGCCTGACTAGGCCAGCACAATAGGCCTATTATTTTCCCCAGTCTGGACACGACACATTGTTAATGCAGCCTAAGACTGCTGGGCTTCAGAGCCTTTCTCTCCCATGATTAGTTCCCATCAGGTTGTGGTCAACTAAATCATTCAGATCCTTTTCACCGGAGCTGGGGTCAAGTTAGGTCTCTCCCCCATCCTCTGCTTTGTGTAATGTCGTCAAGCTCAGAGTAGAACAATGTCATCTTGCTTATTCCAGGCTGTGGAAACTGTTTTGAATGCTGGCTCTATTGCCCAGTGTTTTCTCACTCCAAATTTAGATCTATATGCCCCTTGCAACTTCAACTCCACGTTTCATATTGGTCAGAATAGAGCCCCGTACACACCACTAGAAATACTCATTCTCCATTAAGTAAATCAGGGCACTGTTAATTCAATAGCTCTCAGTTATCAAGCACCCTCTGTATGCTGGGCCAGCATTGTGCTAAGTAATTTTGCCTTATGTAGATCATCTTATTTACCTCTTAAAACACCCCTGGGGAGTGGTCCCATTCTATAGGACAGGAGAAATGGGGATTATATTTTACAAACCTCAAGCCAGCCCCCTTTTTCTTACGATGAACTTGGTGGTTGTCCTCCAGGTGCCTACAGTCCTGATGACACGACACATTGGGCCTGTAGGCACTCTCCTTCCACCTGCTTACCCCCATACCATCAGGCTTGGAACCCAACAAATTTTGTTGAGGCTCAAGTCCAGAGTAGGCAGCTGGCATTCTCTCCAGCTTGGTTACCTCAAGAGCCTGGAACAGAAACCTGGGCTCATTCTGTGCAGTAACATATTCTCCATCTAGCACAGCAGTGAAAGCTTCTCCCTGAGAGGCAAGCAGCTCCCCACTTTGTGGTGGGACACCCTCCCGGCCATCCTTATAATTTCTGGGCCTAGTTCATCCTCACAGCCAAGAACAAATGAACTGCAAATCTCCCCTGGGTGTTCTCTACCTATCTGTTCCCTTACAGGGCATAAAGGCCCACCTAGTAGCCTTCGCAACGTGCTCTAGCGCACTCCTCAGAGGGCCACTGGGGAGGCTACTGGGCCCCATGAGCTTCCTGGAAGGGAGAGAAGCAGTGTTAGGTGCAAAGATCCCAGAGATGATTACCTGGCTTCAGACCCCATCTTTATCATTGTATTTTACTCTTGGGCAAATAATGAATCTCTTTTAGCCTCAGTTTCCCCACCTGCCAAATAGGGATAATAACTATACCTATCTCCTAGAGTTGGCATGAGAAGTAAGTGGAACACTCAGTGTGCCTGACATGCAGTAAGCACTTAAAAATGTTGTTTATTGTTATTATTATCATTACTTGGACGAAAATTCATCAAGTAAGACCACTCAGGCCAGAGGGAAGGAAATTTGCTTGTAAATGATTAGGGGTTAGACTTATGTCTGGTCACTCAAGGTGGTATTTCTAGTATAGTGGGCTGATGCCAGGACAGGATTACCAGGTAGAGCTGTTGGGGAGTTGGTGCTAGGATATTGTTGCTGAGTGAAAGTTGTTGGTGGATTGCCATAGTTGCCAGGTGGAGTAGCTTTTGATCTGTTATCCAGCGGTAAGATCTTTTTAGTCGCTACCTGACAGACCTACCACCCTGTCTTCTGTAGAAAAGGAACCAAGCCCATGCCTTGAAACATGCATGTCTCAGCAACCATGAACAAATTTACATCCCAGGTGGTGGTACTCCAAGAGAATGGACAAGTTGAAGAGATAAGGGTTGGGCAGGCCCACAGCAAGGGCTTCCTGGAATAGCTGCTGTGATGGCAAGGCCTCAGCCTATTCCCCGTCTTGTCCCTTTGTTTGCCCTGTGGGGAGGAGGTAGGGCAGCAGGGTCCCAAGAGAGGTTCTTTGGGGAGGAAGTATCTGAGGGCCCTTGAAGTCACTTGAGGCTGCCAGTTCCTGCCTGGATACTGGTTGGGTAATTGTGAAGCAGGAGAGGCCTCAGGACTGACCCATCTGATCTCAGGAGGCTAGAGACCATGCCACAGGGAAGCCTCCTCTGCTGGCTTTGAACTGGGTTATGGGTCTGACTTCTGAGCCCCAGTTCTCTCAGAGATCAGGGGTATAGAGAGTGCCCAGAGATTCTTTGGTACAGCTCATGCCCCTCCACACACACTGCCCGCCACCAATCAGTGTCTTAGGGTCTTTCGATCTTAGTCTTTTTCAAGTTCACGGTCCTTTTCCCCAGAAAAAAGAGAGCCCTTTCTCAGACTGCTGAGAAGATGTAAGAATGACGGAGTGGAAGGAGTTGGATGATATCAGTTTTGGCTCAAAGAGCCACGCTTCTGAGGCCATGGTGCAACACGCAGGAAGGTCTAGTAGGTGAGGACACACTACTAGGTGTCCTCAGGATACCTTACATCAGGGAACAAGTTCCTTGAGCAAGAGCCCAGATAAAGCCTGGCCTTGGAGGAGAGGTCAGGGACTAATGTCTGAGCAATGCCTGTCCCTTTCTAGCTGGCCAAAACTCTGCCCTCCTCCTGCTCATACTATGTTCCTGCAAGGAAGCCCTGCCTTGGTCTACTGGCCTTGACCCTCTGAGAGTTGGAAGAGTCTAGACATGGGTCAGTTCAACAGGTGCAAAACCTTCCTTGGATACCTCCTAGAGTCCTGCCTCTACTTTGGGCTTCCTTTTTATCCGTATGCACGCACACACACACACACATCAGGCAACCTAGTACTATGTGAATTCTGTGTCCCACCCCCACTGTGTCAAGTCAGCGCCTCCAGCTTCTTGTGATAATGCTGTGATCTCATGCTGATTGAGAGCAAGAGATAATGGCATAACTGGGACCTAGAGTCCAGCTTGTCGGAGTTTGAATCCAGTTCTGTCTCTGGTTACCTGTGTGACTTTGGGCAGGTCACAACTTCTCTGAGCATCATCTATCTGATTTGTAGCAATGCCTTATGGTGTTATCCTGAGGATCTGGTGAGATGATGTTTATGTGCAAAACAGATGATAGTTTCTTTTTTTTTTTTTTTATCCTTTCCCTGATTGGCAGGATGTATGTCTTTGATTAACAGATACCAAGAAAACAAATTTCTTGCCATGCTCTGAGATTTAACACTTAAGCAGAATTGGGAACACCAGATTCTGTTTGAGGGGCAGAGGTCTAAGAAGGCTCCATAGAGGAGGTGATGGTGGAGCCAGGCCCTATCAGGTGAGTAGGAGTTCCTGAAATAAGCAATGGTGTATGCCCAGGAAGAAGGGAGCACCACAGGCATGTAGGTGTGAAGAAGGGTGGTGGGTGTTAGACCAGTGAGCAGCCAGGACTGGTGGGGCTTTTGGTGGATGAGAATCAGCACTGTGAGATTAAGATGGAAGCATTGCATCCTCATCCTAAAGAGAGTGGGAGCCATGGAAGGGACTGAGCATAGCAGTGAAATGACTACATCTGTGCTTTCTAAGATAACATTGCCATTCATCATCTTCAGTCCCTGAACCCTCACTGGTCTGATCCAATCTCAGGTGACTTTTTGAAAAAAAAAAAAAAAAAAAAAAATCTGACCATTTTATCCCCCTCTCTAAAATTAGCTATTATTTTGTTCAATAAATGATGGAAGGCTGGGGTTGTGGCTCAGTGGAAGCGTGCTCACCTAGCATATGTGAGGCCCTGGGTTCGATCCTTATCACCACATAAAAATAAAATGAAGGTAATGTGTTCACCTACAAATAAAAAATATTTTTTAAATAAATGATGGATTAAAGAATAATTGGATGAAGAGATTATAATAGTCCCTTCCTCTGTTTCTGGGTCTGTAGGTCTAAATAAAGGATATTCTAATATCCTTTCTGGGAGCAGTGAGACCAGAGAAGGGAAAGGACTTACCCAAGGCCACACAGCAAGTTAACAGCAGCAGGACTCTGCATCCTGTCCCTTTAGGATTCTGATGGGCTACCCTAGCAGAGAAAGCCCCAGGCTGTTTTGCCTGGCCTCTGAATTCCTATGATTTGGACCCTCCAAACTAGGAGTAGGAAAACCATCTGCCCTACCACTGATCCCCCTTCCCCAAACATCAGCTCCTCATCTCCTCCTACTAGAAGGGATGGGATCTGAAATTCCCTCTCTTCTGCTTATGGCCTTGGCCTCTTCTTTTGAGGCTACCCCCAGAAAGATCAGCAAGAAACTACTGGACTGGGTATAGAGTTCTAGGTCACATTGACTGTTAAACTGGATTCTGAGTTCTGGAGCTAAGTGTTAAGTTCTAGGCTTTGGGGTAGTTTCTGAGCTGGACTCTGGGCTGCCTTGGGCTCTAGATTTTGAGCTTAACTTTGGTCTGAATTCTGGGCCCTGACTCTATGAGCTGGGTTTTAAGTCTGGACTTGGCTCTAAGTTCTGATTCTTTTCTTTGGCATAGGCTGAACTTTGGGCCTGGACTGAGTTGTGCTCTGAGTTCTGTCTGGGTTCTGGGCTCTGAACTTTGGATTAGGGTTGGGCTGTCCTGGGCTCTGAGTTCTAAGTTATAGACTGTTATATGCACTGGAATGGCTTTGAGCTTTGGTGTCTGAGTCTAAGCTTTTGAGCTGAGCTGGGTTCTAAACCTTAAGTAGTAAGCTGCATTCTTTGTCCTCTGAATTCAGAATTCTGGGCTTATGTTGAATGGGAGAGGGAAGGGTATCACAGAGGACAGTCACAGCTTCTGGAGCCTCCCTTTACCCTACTTCTCTTCCTGGAGACTGTCAACATTTTCTTCTCCTAGGAGAGCAGACCCAAGGAAAAGTGGTAGGTAGTAGGTTCCTCCAGCTGCCCAAGGACTTCCTTGGTCACTAGGGAGAAGTGGGAGGTGAAGGATAGGGCAGGTGACAAGTGGGAGTTTCCTCAGGTAGCCAAAGACCATCCTGCTTGTTATCAGAACCTTTCCACCAAGCAGAGAGCAGTAAGGAAGCCTAGTTGCAGCCCATAGCCTGGCTTCCTGTGGGACATGGTGGGAGGGAGGCAGTACCCAGGGCCTGGGACTGCATCTGAGGGATGCTCTCCCTCACCTCCTTTACCTTTCACTGAGACTTTGTCCTGCCCTGGGGCTTGAAGTTCTCTATCCCCAGAAGGACCCATTGCTGGGCTCACCTGAACCTCTGCTGGATCCACATTGCTTACCCTGACTGCCTTCTCTATTCCAATGGACCTCTCCATATTTTATTCCCTTCAAGGTCCCCTTCCTCTCCCCTACCTCTGCTCCAGGGCATCCTGCCCAGCAGGATTCCTCACTCTGTTGGTCTTGAGCAGAGCCTGATGCTTCTTCCTGCCCATCAATCTACCCAGATCTGGCCTGGAGCAAGCTAACCTCCTTTGTAGTCTCCCCCAACAACTTCCCTTCCAGCACCAGAAACCTGAGGTCCATGTGAATGCAGTGAACTTCACTGAAGGGCAGGAATTCCTGTAGGGAAATACAACTAGAAGAAATAATCTCAAATTGTACCTGTCACATAACTACCCAAGGGGAAGACAATCGAAATCTGTTAAACTGTTTCACAGGATGTCCCCTTATGAGTTCACTTTGTTCCTAATTTTTTCCCCCTGTCTCAGATCCTTCTTCCCTACACACCCCAAAAGAAACCACCTTTTCATTTCCCCACAGGCAAAACCTCCATCAGGTTTGTAGGAAACCTCACCCCTACAAGCCACATGGGACAGGATCAACAGGATAAGAAACAGTCGAATATTTTCCAAAGTCTGAGTTACTTAGTCTAGAATAGTATCACAGCAGGAGAACATAGGGAAACAGGCTTCAGCCAACAGCCTGGGGGAGGTGTGGCCATTTTGATTTTTGAGGTCTTGCCCCTTTAAAGTCTTTATATCAGTGAGAAGTGACAAGCTATGCCTCCTCCTCATTGTTCTGACTTGGACTTTTGGAGAAAATAGGGATGACAATGGGGTGGTTGAAAGCAGATCAAACACACACACACATGCATACAGACACACATGCATACACACACACAGACACACACACACCTACAAAAGTGTTTATTCTCAGCAAAAATAGTCCAAATCCACATCGAGGAAGAGAACCCTTTTCTAAATGCCCTATATATAATCTGTTCCCTACCTATGGTAGTACTAATGCTCAAAAAAAATTTTTTTTTCCCCTTTTCTGCAGTGTTGGAGATTGAACTCAGGGCCTTGCACATACTAGGGAAGTGCTCTAAATTGAGCTAAGCCTCTAAGCCTCAAATGATATTTTAGAGCAAAGTGAGACCCTCTGGTTACATCCTCCTACTTCCATGCTATACTCCTGCCTACCATGCATATAAAAATAGGCCTGGCGGGCTGGGGATATAGCTCAGCTGGTAGAGTACTTGCCTTGCAAGCACAAGGCCCTGGGTTCAAATCCCCAGCACCACAAAAAAAAAAAAAAAAAAAAAAGGCCTGGCAAAGAGCATTAGCGCAGGTGGTTCCCTGTAAGACCTTTTTTTTTTTTTAAATCTTTTTTCAGTTGTTGATGGACCTTTATCTTATTACTTACATGTGTTGAGAATCGAACCCAGTGCCTCACACATGCTGGGCAAGTGCTCTACCACTGAGCCACAACCTCAGCTTCCCCACTCCCACCTCTGTGAGTTCTTTAAACTAATTATTTCCTTCATTTTAGACCAGGTACAAATTGTGGGATAGGGAGCGAAGTGTGGGGGCCTTTGGTTTTATAAGTATCTCATTCTTCTGTCCTTGTACCAACCTCCCATTGACCACTGAATTGCCCCTTGCAAGTCTGTTTGTCTTCAAAAAATCTCAGGGCTGTGAACCTCTGGTGATGCTTACTTCTTGACACATTTTCTGGTGGTTCATTCTGTCTCCCCAGCCAGCCTAGGAGCCTCAGGATGCAAGAACTAGGCCAGGATCCCTCCACTCAAGACAGCATTCACTACACCCTGACTATGTGTCAGCCAGAGTCCTCAAGGAGTTCAGAGTCTGAAGGAAGGTAAAGGATAAATAAATCATTACAGTAAGCATGTGATAAAAACCATGATAGAGGGAACCAAGAAAGATAATGAGCAAAGTTGTCACGTTGCACAATGCTGGGGGTCTATATGATTGGTCCTTCCTTCAGAGTTGTGCAATGAGATAGCCGTGGGCATATGGGAACCCAGAGGAGGCATCTGATCCAGGCTGGAGAAAACAGGCAAGTGCCTTGATTCTTGTTTCATTTATTTATTTTGGTGCTGGGAATTGAACCCGTGTCTCCTGCATGCTAGATAAGTACTCTATCACTGAGCTACATCCTCAGCCTGAGGGCAAGTGCCTTGAGAAGATCAGGCGTTAATTGAGGCTCACATTTCAAGTTTGCCAGCCAACTAAGGAGTGAAGGGCAATCCAGAAAGAGCAAACCACGTGTATAAAGCCAACATGTGAAGTGTTTGGAAATAGCAGGAAATGCATTTTGGCTGACACACTGGGTATATGTGAGGGAATGCCTAGAGCTTTTTGTTAAATGAGTTAATGAACGCAAGGACGATAACACAAGTCAGAATCACCAACATTTGTTACCCACTTGGTTTATATCCAGGTCATGCTAAGGGGTTTGTGTGCATTTTCTCATTTGAACTTTGCAACTACCCAGTGAAGGGTTCTTTGTTATCCTCCTCTCTGCAGTTCAGGAAACTGAAGCTGAGAGAAGTTAATCAACATGCTCAAGGTCACAGAGCCAGAATGAAAACCCAGATCTTCTGATTCTAGAATCCTGAGCCGTTAATCACTTCATCCCTCAACATGAGTGCTCTTGACTTTGGGCAGTGTTGTTCTTAATGCAAACAGTCACATCAGGCCTGCTTTGAGTTTTGCCAGTGGCAGTACCCTGGGTGGGTACACTGCGGTCTTGAGTGGGAGAGGGCCTCATGAACTAATTCTATGTGCATCTGGAAGAAGCCCCTGGGATTCTCAGTACTCTCTAGGAGGAATCTAAGTTCCTGCAAAGCCAGAAAAAACACTACTTGGTGAATTTAATTTTATCCTAGGCATGCTAGACATAGTTATACCCTTAAAAATAGTCAAAAGTCAAATACTCACCTTACTCAAGTCTGTATTCCCTCCTACATCACCTGTTTTCCAACCCCATTAGGTCTTCCCATCCCTCTACCATCTTTTTCCAGCCTAACAGCCCTCCTACTTTCACTCTTTTTTCTTTCTTTTATTTATTCATTTTCCAGTACTGGGGATTGAACTAAGGGGAACTTTACCACTGAAATACATATTTGGGTCCTTTTTTGAAAGGACTGGTGAGACTAGTCTCAAAATTTTTTACTAAGTTGCAGAGCTTGATCTCCAATTTGTGATCCTCCTGCCTTGGCCTCCCAGGAATTACAGGTGTATACGACTGTACCTGATTTCACTGGCATGCCTCTTACCAACACCTTTCTCTACCCTCATCCTGGGTCACACCTGAATGATTTTTTTCCTCTGCTCCTATCCTAAGTCACTACGTGTGACTGGAGGAAACCATGTGTTTGTATGTGGTCTCAGAGCTCCTCTGCTCTGCAACCTCAGCCTGGTCCTTGCCAGCTTGCTGCTGAGGTTTGTGTTTGTACAGTTTTTTTTTTTTTTTTTCAGCCTTATTTTAGGACATTTTCTCCTAAACTTGACCTTAAATGATATCAAGTTCAGGGGACCTCCTCCTTTAGTCCTCTCTTCTCTTCATCCTATCCTTTCCCACCACTTTATTGACATTTATACTAATAACCCCAAATTTATAGTCTCATCCATATCTGGATACCTGAATGTGTATTTCACTCTTTTATTCACACAAGTAACATTTTTTGGTTTTTAGATACTGTTTTTGGAAGACGACATAGACCCTGCCCTTGTGAGCGCAGTCTAGTGAACAGATAAAGCAAGCAATTAGTTGAATATAGTGTGTTTGCAGAGAGAACTGAAGGGACCAGAGAAAAGATAGTTAATCCAAGGAAAGTGTATCCATTAGACCCAGATTTGGTTGTGGGTGACAGAAAGTTCCAAATCACAGTCATGATAACTGGTTAGAAGTCTGAAAATTACTAATCCAGATGGTGGATCCATGATCATCAGAGCCCCTTATGCTTTCCATCTTATTGCAGTACCATTCTTTGTTGTTCTTTTTTTTATATATATATATATATATATATTAGTTGTCAGTGGATCTTTATTTTATTTATTTATTTATTTATATGCAGTGCTGATAATTGAACCCAGGGTGTCACACATGCCAGGCAAGCACTCTACCACTGAGCCACAACCCCAGCCCCATCTTTGTTGTTCTTAATATGCTGCTTCTACCTCATTATCCAACAGAGTTGCTCAAACTCTAGTCATCATGTCTGCATTCCAGTCAGCCTAAAGGAGGAAAGGGTGAAAAATGGCACACTGTCCCTTTAAAAACAGTTTTAAAAACAGCTCCTGGAAATCGTACAAAACACTTCTGCCTACAAGCTGTTGACTAGCACTTAGTCACATAGCCACACCTAACTGCAAGGAATTCTGGAAAATATGCTTTTTGTGCCAGGTCCACCATAGGTACATCTAAAAATCAGACCTCTGCAACTAAGGCCAAGCCCAATAATGGATATTAGCTGACAATGAGCAGTTTTAGCCTCAGAAAGCATCCTGATAAGCTGACACTTAACCTGAAGTTTGAGAGATGACCTGAGTTAACCAGGTAGAGAGGAGTATTTGGGTAGCAGGTTGCAGAGGGCATTGTGGGAAATGCACGTGGTCCAGGGTTTTTGCAGCATGTAGCATGTATCCCGACGTGGCAGGAGGTAGATGGGATCACACTGTTTAAGGTGTCATTCTGAGTCAGGTTCCTTCAGAGGTCAGCAACCTGGGTGCAGGTTGGACCTAGAAGTCCCTAAACTCTCCCCTCTCACAGGCCTTGAGTTCTGGGGGATGTGGATTTGCAGTTGGGCCAAGTCCCCTTGGCAAGGAGGCTCTGGAAGTTGTACAGCTGGGCTAAAGTGCTGAGGTAAGAACCTAGGACAGGGCAGTCACCGCAAGGCCATCAGCCCCAGTAGCCTCAGTTGCTGGTCACGGGCAGGGCATTTGTGGGGTACAGAACCCACATGAACTGCCAGCTGTGAGGCCTCCTGTCCAGACACATTGCAGGACTTCCAAAGGTCATGTTTATTCCCCTGACGTATTCACAGACATCAGGGCAGGGCAGCCAGCTGGGTGTGGGGTGTCCAACTCTCTGGAGAAATTAACTCAATCCCCTGATCCCCTCAGCTTAGCCCCTACTGTCCTTCTGTGTTCCTGCAGGAACAGAGTGAAAAATGACCTTGGTCCAGGCCACATCAGAGTTCAGCAGGGAATCCCAAATGCTCCAGCAACTGCCCACTGCCTAACAGCTCTTCAGCTCACAGGGCCCCCCTGCCCACTCCCACAAGACACATATCACATACAGACCCACAACATAAATTGCTTATACCACATTCCCAGTTCCTTGTCTTTCTCTACATATACAGTCCTTCTCACAGAAGTCACAACACACATGCTGCATACAGGCAGAGCCCTCCCATGACCCACATCACAGAGACCCACACATATACACAGTAAGCACGTGGTGTTCTAACATGCCTGTATTCACAGCATGCCATGCCATATATATGCCTTGCACATGCCCATCCATAGCCACCCACTCACACATCACACACAGACCTCCATTGATGTTTGGTCCTATGTTTGGGGAGTAAGGTCCCTAAGGGTTCTTATCCATAGGAATCTTTGCCTTTTGTGATGAAACAGAGACTTAGTAAGCAGTTGAAAGGGAGAAGGAAGCACCCTATCACCTCAACGCAAACACATCTGTTCATCCCACAGCAAAAAATGGAGGTTGACCTTTCCCCCACTGCCCTACGAACTGACGTTTGTCCAAATATCAGGCACATGGAGTTCTGGACAGGAGATCCAGTACAATACTTCAGCTCTACCCCACTGCCCAAAATGTCCTAGGGACAATAGTCCCAGCCAGCAAACTGGAAGCAAAGTTGTGCCATGCCCACCAATGTCATGGTGGCAGCGCCTTATGCAACAGGCGCTGTGAGGTATACAGGGCACTTACAGGAGCTGACTCAATGGATCTGGGAAAGGGTGAAGAGAAAGGTCCCCTGGGTAGTTATCGCTGTGCTAGGCACTGCAACCAGAGCTCTGCAGCCTTGTTTCATGTGGTTCACATGTCAACTGTTATCCCCATTTTACAAAATGAGAGAACAGGCCCAAAGAGGTGCATGAAGCCTCAGAGACAGTCAATGGGAGGGTCTTGCTTTGAACCCAGGACTCTTGGTTCCCACATCACTGATGAGTGCCCTGAGATGGGACTGGATGCTGCAGCAAGGTGGCTCCAGGCAGGCGTGATGACCCCAGGCTGTCTGGGCCTCTGTCCTAGGTTTCTCCTGCTTTCCCTCTCCCCCTCTGATTGGAAGCACAGAGACAGCAAACTTCTGCCAAGAATGAAAATGAGACTCAGAAGAGAGGGAAACAGTTGGATTCATCATGAATTTGATCCCAGTGCCATAGGCTAAGCCCACATTAGTCTGGGATACTGAGTCAAAGCTGGCAGCAGGCCAGGAGTTAGAGCTAAAGTTTGAGGCAGGTCAGAACTAGAATTAGAGTTAGAGCTGAATAAGGAGCTAGACCTAGAGTTGCCACCACTGCTGGAGCAGATCCAGGCTAGGACAAGGGGCTGAACCCAGACCCAGAGCCAGGAGGGAAAGGGTGGGGATGGAGGAAGGCACTCCCACCACACATGTACAGAACTCTCCAGAATGTCATCTACAATGCTGGGCAGAAAGGGTGGGACACAGAAGTTCACACTGCATACAGGAGACAGGCATGCAAAGCACTTTATTATTTTTAATGTTTTAGTTGTACACGGACACAACACCTTTATTTTATTTATTTGTTTTCATGCAGTGCTGAGGATCAAACCCAGTGCCTCACAAGTGCTAGGCAAGAGCTCTACCACTGAGCTACACCCCCAGCCCCACACAAAGCATTTCAATCCAAGGCCATTAGGCTCTGGCAAAAGGGCCCTGCATAGAGCTAGGCTTAAAAGGTGGCCAGTACTTCAGTTAGCAGAGATAGGTAAGAGTGTGACGGGCAGAGCTGGTGGTGGTGGTGAGAGCAAAGTCCCAGTGGCAAGAAAGCCCAGGCTAGGGCCTTCAGAGGAAGATGGCCAAGCTTTCTGTCTGGCTAGAGTGTGCAGCAGGGCAGTGGGCATGAGCTGCTGAGGTTGGCCATGAGAACCCACAGAATTTGGTGACCTGCTCAGGAATTGAACTTTATCCTGAAGGCAAGGGGATATCATTGACAGGAGGTAAGAGGACAGTGACGCGATCAGACTTGTGTTGTACAAGAGCCCTCTGGCTGCTGATGTGGAGTAGGAACTGGGGGTGGGGAAACCAGAGCGGAGGCTGATGTCATAGCCAGGGCAGAAAGCACAAAGGGAGAGTGACCCAAGCAAGGAGGGAAGGGGTCAGGTGCAAGGGATAGGACTGACATGATTTGGTGACTGTTGGGAGGTGGAATGTAAAGGAGAGGGTAAAAGATAGTAAGATACCTGGGGTAGTGTCAGGCAGGCTGAGAGGCCATTGCCAAAATGGGGCCACCTCAGGAGAAACCTAAAGGACAGAGCCAGAGCTCCAGACTTGTCCTCCCAACTCTGCTTCTTACCATTTATGAATCCTTATGTGCCTTCTGCTTTCTGAGCCCGTTTCTTCTTCTTTAGAATAGAGGAAATTGTGTTGTTCTCATAGGATTTCCATGAGAATAAGACAAAATACATATGAGGGCTGGCATATAACAAGTCAATGTGCCAGATCTCTAGCTCCCAAGCCAAGATACTGGCCTTCCTCAGTGATGATCCCAATACCTCCTGGCCACCAGGGGTAGGACTCTGTACCTGGCCTGCAGCCAGCCTGGTATCCCACCTGGGGCAGTCTGAGGGAGTCAGCATGGCAGCCCTGGGCACCTCAGACCTCCCAACTTCATTCTCCCAACAACCGAGAAGAATGTCCTAGGTGTCCTGTTTGCTCCCTCTCCAGCCACTGGGGCCCAAGAGGGCCCCTTCCTCTGAGCTTTCCTTCCCAGCAGTCCCCTAGGGGCCCACCAAGTGGCCCTGGAGGGCAGGAAAGAGCTACTGAAGAACACTTAGAAGTCCTGACTTGCCTAGGATATTGCCCCACCTCACCATTATCTGACTACAGTAAGCTCCAATCAGATTCCCTCCTCCTTGCCTGTTCCTCAGTCCACCTGTGCTGAGATACTGAGGAGAGGTGGAGTCCTTCAGAATGGAAGCTAAGGCCACTTGAGGAGGAGCTGGACCCAGTAGTGTTTCAGCCTCCTCTTCTACTTTAACATCCTTCAAACTCCCCATGAACATAATCCCTTAAATATAAAAGGTACTGCAAAATCTGGCCCTTTGCACACACTGCAGGGGGTGATTTTACAACTTCCCAGGCCCTGCCTCACTCCACCAACCCCATCCCATCCCACCAGATGTCTTACCAATGATGAATCTGAAGCCCTTGTATGAGTGAGCACCAGGGCCCAAAGCCCAGGTCCCTCTCCTGAGCACCAGAGTGTCGTCCACCTCCTCATGGTGACCTAGTTTCTCACACTCCATACACCTTAAAGCACACCCTTCTCTGGACCCTCAGGTCAGTGAATGGGTCCACCTCCCACTCATTCTCCCAGGACAGAAAACCAAAATCAGCCTTGTCTCCTCTCTCAGCCTGCTATCCAGGCTGTGCTAACTTACAGGCCTACAATTTTTTTTTTATTGGTTCAAGGGACTCCAGTGGCATATGCTGCCCCATTCTGACACATTTATGAAATCTTTCGTTAGAAGATGTCTCAGACGGCAACGTTTTAAATCAGTCAATCAAGAATCCCAGTCAAATAAAAAAAAAAAAAATCTGCCTTTTAAAATAAATTTGCCTTTTGGACCCTTGCAACAGGGAGATTGCAAGAATTTTTTCACCAGTTAACACCACTTTGCAAAATGCATGTGAAAATACAATATTAAAAAAAAAGAAACTGCCTCTAGTGTAACACCAATGACAGCTTATAAAACAGTCTCTCAGATCTTCAATCTTCGTAAGAAGCCCAAATCTGAGTTTCAGATGAAGCTGCACGACTTTTAAATGTTGAAGAATTTTTAAAACCACTGTTCAGGCCTCTAGTTTGCAACTTTGGATCCCTCTAATTTATCTTCTATAATGGTCTTTTGTAATTTTGCAAAAATAAAAATAGGGCTGGGGTTGTGACTCAGTGGTAGAGTGCTTGCCTGGCATTTGTGAGGCACGGGGTTCAATCCTCAGCACCACATAAAAATGAATAAGTAAAATAAAGGTATTATGTCCATCTATAACTAAAAAGAAAAATATTTTTTAAAAAAATAAATAAAAATAATTTTTAAAAAACCCTACTTTTAACTAATGCTCACTAGTTGCTGACATATTTCTAAGTGCTTTACATAAAATTCATTTAATCTACCACTCCACCAAGAAGTAGAGCTACTTCCACTCATTTAATCCAGCACTCACCAGCTGAGGCCCAGAGTGGTTAAGTAATTTGCCCACGCTACACGCTACACCGAGAGTCAAGTAGAGGAGCCAAGATTCCAACCCTGCAGTCTGCACAGAGCCACGAATTGTGAAGATCCTCGAGACCATGTTTTTCTGCACTAACTCCTGCCACAGCTCAATAACCGATGGGTACCTGAATGAGTGAATGCACGAGGCAATGAAAGTACAGCGCTCTTCTTGTCCAGTTAATACCCGCCTGAGAGTCGCCAGCCTGGCCTGTCGCCGCAGCCAAGAACGTGCTCCTGGGGGTCCTTGGCTGCTCGGCGGGGAGCGGGGCTCGCACAATGCAGGTGCGGGCTGCTCCCTCCCTTCCGCTGCTTTGAGGCTGTTGGACAGCCTGGACTGCTGCTTCCTGCGCTGCAGACCCGACTGCCGGCCCTCCCACCCCCAGGCTCCAGGCCGAGGTGCGGGGGATGGTAAGGGAAAAGGCGTCCCTTGTCGGGCACGGAACTTTGAGCAGAATCCTGGCCAGAAGGCTGGTGTCCAGTCCCAGGGTCTGCTTCCTGGCTGTGTGACTGGGGCACTTCTTCCAACTGTGCCTTCATGGAGTTGTTACCTCCTAGTCCTTCCCACCCGGTCCCCCGCTCCACCCCCATTCTCTATCTCCCTCCTTGACACACAGTGTTATGGTAGTCAGACACTGGGAACTGATTTAATTTAGTATCCCCCTTCCTCCACAAAGATGATAAGAGCTTCTACATCAGGAAATACTTTTTAGGTGACTGAAACAGCAGAGAGCTTTGCATGGATCATCTCATTTAATCAACCAGGTAGGATGAGTAGTAGTCTCCCAATTTCTCCAAATTGTTTAGGTGTCTTTCTCGAGTCACACAACTAAGAGGTGGTACAGCCCAGATCCCGCTTCCATGTCTTTTTGTTCTGCAGTGTTCTATGTAGCTGCTCCAGTATTTCATCCCAAGGATTTGAGCCAGGCCCAGGGATATAGACCCAGGTGGGGGTTTTCTCTGGCGCCAGCAAGCTCCCTTTCTGATGGGGAACATGTTCTAGTGCTGCAAGAGCTAGAAACTCACTTCCTTCCTAGGCAAGTAGAAAGGCATGCCTGAGCACTGAAGCACAAGAGGATTTCAGGAGGAGGGAGCAGCTGGCACAAAGCCTGAGCTGAGCCAAGCTCCAGCAGTGGGACCCCCTAATAGCCACTGTCTGCAGAAACAGGGTGCTTCTTCCACAGGGAAATCTCTGAGTGTCTCTGGTCAGACTTTTGGAACAAAATTGCATGCCCTCTGCACAACACCTGATGTGGGAAAAGGCCTAGGCAGTGTTTAACCCTGGGGATGGGGGTGGGGGGAGGGAACCCTGATTTGTAGCATCTCTGGGTTTCCATGTAGTAAATATTATGCATAGCCAACTTTAAGTTATCAAAGCTGATGACTTTAAGTTACTTCCACTGTAACAGATAGATACATATAGTAAAATACAGTAAAAACAATTAGGAAATGAATTTGGAGTCTTTGTTTTTTATCTAGTTAATTTAAGTGTAAGTTTACATAACTTAATTTTTAATGATCATGTCAACAACATGATTCCTAAAAATGCAACAACTAGCTCCCACCAAAGCCAACTAACTCCAGGACAGCTCTACTAACCCTAGGTCACTCAAGTCCTAGGGACTCTCAGCTCCTTGGCTTCCTCCAGTGTCAGGCCTCCTGGGCTCCCAGTCTCTCTAGCCTGTGTTTCCCTCTAGTGGACAAAAAAGTCATTTCCAGGTGATTCCCTTGCTCTACCTGTGCCCAGAGTCCAGCACTCAGAGCAGAGTGGATAGTGCTCGTCATCACTCCTGGCAAGAGTTTATTAAGAAGAGTCCTTACAGTTTCACAGTTGTCCTCAGGCACTGAGTTTGGTGGCACACATCTGTAATCCTCCCAGCTCAGAAGGCTGAGGCAGGAGAATCGCAAATACAAAGCGAGCTTCAGCAATTTAGCGACACCCTAAGCAATTCAGTGAGACACTGTCTCTAAAATACAAAAAAGGGTTGGGGATGTGGTTCAGTGGTTGAGCATCCCTGGGTTCAATCCCTGGTACAAAAAAAAAAAAAAAAAAATTGTCCACAGGCACTAGGCACTTGGTATTATGTGTCTGTGATGGGCAGTGCCAGGAGGCCCCACTGGGCTTCATTCATTATCAAAATCTCTAAAGCGCCTCAAAAAACCCACCTCATCCCCCATATGGCAGCTCAGGCTGGTGACATCAGCCCTTCCCCACCCTTCCCCATCCGTCTCTCTTTAAAAAGGCAAACTGGAAGAGCCAGTTTGTGTTGGGATTAAGCTCTCACACAATTCATAGCCCTCTGGGGAAATGCTGATGGCAGCGATTCATGTATTGGGCACATAGGAGAGAAAATGGAGCAAATCAGATGGGGTTCAGGACACACCCTTCTGCATTTCGCCTGGACTCTTTTCTTCTGGAAATGATTCTTCCAAAGCACAGGTACATCTGTGTCACTCTTTCCTCACAAACCTCCTGTAATTCACTGCTTCCAGTTTCAGTTCTAGCTCCTTAGCCAGGAATTCAGCTTTGGTTAGAACTCTACTAGACTGAGCCAGGCACGGTGGCACACACCTGTAATCTCAGTGACTTGGGAGGTGGAAGCAGGAGGATTAGGAGTTCAAAGCCAGCTTCAGCAATTTAGCCAGGCCCTAAGCCACTTAATGAGACCTTGTCTCTAAATAAAAAATAGAAAAAAGGGATGGGAATGTGGCTTAGTGGTTGGGCGCCCCTGGGTTCAATCCCCAGAACAATAACAAACAAACAAAAAACTCCACTAGACTGTTTGCCTTAAATCTCCCAAGAAAGAGAAAAAAACAAAAAAGAAAGAAAGAAAGAAAAACTACTGACATTTTGGGAACTCTCCTCTGGGCCAGGCACTCTACTGAACACATTGCAAACAGTTTAATTCTTCAATAGTGCTTCTAGATAGGCTGAACCACTTTACAGGTAAGAAAACTGAGGGTCTGTACAAGCCAGTTGAATGTGATACAGCTTGCATACAGGGAACTTTTCTATTCAACTTTTCTATTCTTATTTTTGAAAGTTGCTCTTCTCTCTCTGGGCCTGGCCTCTTTGGGTTGACTGCAGAGGGAGGTGCAAAGTCCTCAGAACCCAAGGAAAGAACTGCTTTGCAGTGAAACCCAAGCAGGTGCAACAGAGCCACAGACATGGGATGAGAAACCAGACTTTATTTAAATTCTTCTGGTGCTGACTGCAGGGCCCTTCCCCCACCCACCCACAATTCTCCTTTCTCATCCTCTCCCACCTTCAGGTCTTTACTTCTGCTGGAATCCTAGACATCTTTAAGGTTTAGATCAAATTTCCCTCCTCCAGAAAGCCCTCTCAGACCACCTGGCTCAGGAATCTGCCTAACAAAAGTAAGAATTGTTGGCAGTTTGAAAGAAAGGACAGATTTCTGCCTAAATATGAGGATTGATCTCCACTCATTCCTGAAATTCCACTCAAAAAACAGCAAATAAATTAAGGGGGAAAAAAGTTCAAGCTGGGTGAGGTGGCACACAATATTCTGGTGGTTGAGGCAGGAGGATGCAAATTCAAGACCAGCCTGGATAACTTAGTGAGACCCTGTCTCAAAATAAAATTATAAAACTCACTGAGGATGTAACCCAGTGGTAGAACACTTATTTAGTGTGTGTAAGGCCCAATACTTGGGGGGGAGGAGTTTAAACTCACATGAACAAAAAGAAATAGAGGGGCTGGGGATATACCTCAGTTGGTAGCGTGCACACACAAGGCCCCGGGTTCAATCCCCAGCACCAAAAAAGAGAAAAGAAAAAAAAAAGAAATAGAAGTTGGGCCAATACCTCATACCATAATGAAAATTAATTCAAATGGATTGAAGACCTAAATATAAGAGCTGAACCTATAAAATTCTTAGAAGAAAACATATGACCTTAGATATAGCAATGGATTGTTTACTTAGATATGACACTGAAACTCACAAGCAATGAAGAAAAAAAAATAGGTGTGTTATAAAGCCATTTGAAAACTAACTCAGCCAAGCTTGTGAATGGAGATGTAGTACCCAAGTCACTTTGTGCTTTAAAGAGTAATAAATACAGATGAATTTTCAAAAATAGATAAATTGGATTTCACTGAAATTAAAACCTTTTGCATATCCAAGGACACTAATAATAAAGTGAAAAGACAATTCAAAGAATGGGAGAAAATATAAGGGTCTAGTATCCAGACTATAATGAAATCTTATGACTCAATAACAAAAAGCTCAATTTAAAAATGAGCAAAGTATTTGAACAGTCATTTCTCCAAAGAAGATATGTTTATAGTCAATACATACATGAAAAGATATTTAATGGGTTGGAGATGTAGTTTAGCAGTAGAGTACTTGCCTAGCTTACATGAGGGCCTGGATTCAATCTCTAGTACCACCAAAAAAATGTTCAGCATTCTTAGTTGTTAGAGAATTGCAAACCAAAATCACCATGAGATATGATTTTATACCAATTAAAGATAGCTGTAGTAGTAATAATAGTAACAAACCCGAAAATAACAAACATTGGCAAGGATGTGAAAAAATTGGGACCTTTCTACATTTCTGGTGGAAATATAAAATGTTGCAGCCACTGTGAAAAACAGTTGCAGTATGACCCAGAAATTCCACTACTATGTACATACACAAGAGAACTGAAGACATATATTCAAATAAAACTTGTACACTAGGGTCTGGGAGTGGTGGCATGCAAGGCCCTGGGTCAATTCTCAACACCTCCCTCCTCAAAAAACTTTATATAGACTAATGTTGGCATCAGCATTATTCATAATAGCCAAAAACATGGGAAAAATTCCAATGTCAACTGGTTGATGAATGGATAAACAATATGTGACAAATCCATACAGTGAATATTATTCATCCATAAAAGGAATGACATACTGAATCACGCTAAACATGGAATTCCACTCAAAAAACAGCAAATAAATTAAGGGGGAAATTTTTTTTTTTTTTTTTGCAGTACTGGGTATTAAACCCAGGGCCTTGTGCTTCTGAAGCAAGCACTCTACCAACTGAGCTATCTCCCCAGTCCTGGATATTTCTTTATATAAAATATCCAGAATCGAAAAATCTATGAGACAGAGAGACAGAAATAAGTAGTCACCAGGGTACGGGGTTTCTTTTTTGGAGTGATGAAAATGTTCTGTATTTATAGTAGTGACAGTGCTTAACCTTATATACTGAATTGCCCTTTAAATGGTTATAAGGGTGAATGATACATCACATGAATTTTACCTCAATTTTTAAATAGGGTCAAGCCAGTCACAGTGGTGCATGCCTATAGCCCCAGCTTCTTAGTATGCTAAGTCAGGAGGATCACTTGAGCCCTGAGTTCAAGTCTAGCCTGGACAACATAGCAAGACCCTCTCTCAAAAAAAAAAAAAAGAAATTTTTTAAAAAAATTTTTCCTCAACTTAAAAAGAGAAAAAAGAGAAAATAACAGCATCTGAGAGAGGTCCACAAAGCTTGCCAAGCTGGAAAGCAGACAGATAAGGAACTAGCTGATTTAGCAAAAGGCCAGAGAAAGAAGAAATTGTAACTACTTATGGTAGGAATGGTGAGAAGAAGAGAAAAGTGTCAACAAGAAGCAAGTCCATTAGTGCATCTGAACCCAAGAACAGCTCAGAACAGGCATCAAAGACTTCTGAAGGGAGGTCTGTAGGAAGGGTCCAAAAGGAGCAGAATTGAAGTATAAGGAGTTCGATTCCTAAATCTCCCCCCTTGACCTTTGTAGCCAGGTGACTGGCCTCTACCAACCTGGCTGGAGACAGTTTGAATTGAGAGGCTCTGGATTTGGAAACACTAGGCACAGCTGAGAATAGGAGTGACAGACTGTACTGAGCTCAGGGGGATTTGCTGAACTATAAGATCCCCTCATCCTCTTTCCCCTCCTGGTTCCCAGAAGACTGGCAACCAGGCTTATAACCTTGCCCTGGTAGGGTAGAGGACATCTCTAAAGGAAAATTGAAAGACATGCAGGCAAGAGTCCCTGGTGAAACTGCCAGGTACCTGCCTAATAGCCCTTTAGTGAAGTTCAATAATCAACACCCTGCATCCCAAACACAAGCAAATAGAGCTTTCAGTTAGCTAGTCCCCTAACACCCCCCCCCCCACACACACACACACTCCCAGTACTAGGGACAGAACCCAGGGACTCTCTACCACTGAGCTACATCCCCAATCCTTTTTCTTTTTTATTTTGAGGCAGTCTGGCCTGGAACTTGTCCTTATCCTGACTCAGCCTCCTGAGGTGCTGGGATTATAGGTGTGCCTTACGGCACCCTACTCAGTTTTTAATGCCTTAATCTTTAATATAACCAAAAACAGACAGTAAGGATCATCCCACTTTCCATGAAGGCCTCTAACAAAAACCACAGTGCCAAACAAAAGGGGGAGAATTCAGTGGAAACAAAGAAAAAAGGGAGCAAGGAAAACTTTCAAAAGCTGGGTGCCATGGCACATACCTGTATTCCCAGTGACTGGGGAGGCTGAGGCAAGAGGATCGAAAGTTCAACAACTTAGTGAGACCCTGTCTCAAGATAAAAAATTAAAAGGGCTGCGGATGTAGCTCAGTGATAAAGCCCCTGGGTTAAGTCCCTAGTACAAAGAAAAAAAATTATAATTAACATAGACACTATTAATAGCCTCAGAGGGAAAAAAGGCAAACAATTATGTTCATAGAAAAAACAGAGGCTATAAATAGGGAACATCAACAACAACAAAAGTTCTAAATACTAAAAAATATATAATAATCAAAAAAATGTTAAGGCAATAGGATTGGAAGTTGAGAAATTCTTCCAGAAAGTCTAACAAAATACACAGGTACAGATGAAATAAGAAACAAACAAACAAAAAAGATTAGCAGGAGTTTCAGAAAGAAAGGGTGGGAATGAAAGGGCTGGGGAAATTTTCAAAGAAATAGTTGTAGAGTAAATGGATTTCCAGAATTAAAGGCTTAAGGCAAAGAATGCAAAAAGATGATGCAATGCAATTCTGAGACTATCGGGAGTTAAGTGGAATTTAACCTAATGGCACAGTTTTCGTAAGGCTGCCCTTGTCACTGGAGGAGGAGGTCCAAGGAGTTCCTGGAGAGGGGAACCTCAATTCAGGACAAATGAAGTTGCAGAAATGAACTTAAGGATGAGTCAGTGAGAGGCATAGAGATTTATTTAGGAAAGCAAAGACAAATTCAAGGGCGAATACGGGCCATCCATCTCAAGTGTGAGATGCGCTTTTGGGGTCCTCGGTTTCTTCTTTTAAAGGGAACCTGGTGAGGGGTAGCATGGGAAAGTATATGGGAATGATGTCGATCTGGTGGTCACAAGATGATTTATGGTGGTCTGGCATTTTTCAGGATCATTAGATTGACATGGTCTCCAGTATCTGATCACATTGGAAAGTACCCTAGATCAATAGATTTCTTAAAATATATGTCTTTGCTTAATCTATTTATTTCATAGGTTAATTAACACTGCACAAGGTTAATTATCATAAGTGAGTGAATTTCCAGTAACACTAAAATTATGAGTGAAGATTTGTAGATTTCCCATAAATTTGGGAGTGACAGGTCTGGGAGAAGAACTGAGTTGAGGACTGACAAGTCTAGAGACAGAAACTAGCTTGGGAAGAAAAAGTATCTGGAACTTTAACACAAGGCTTTAGATGAAAGTTATATTTTCCTTGTCTTCCCTTTTGTCTCCTTTCTTCCTATTTTTAATTTCTTTCTATCCTATCTCATCCTTACTCAGACACCAGCTACAAGCTCAGGGTTTCCCAGGTCACCTATATTTCTGACCAGTTTAGGACTTCCCACTACCCCCTCAGTTTCAATAATTCCCTAGAACACCTCCCAAAAATCAGGCAAGTACTATACCCTCAGGAAAGTGGTTACCATTTCATTTCAGCAAAAACAATACAAATCAGAATGAACCCCCAAAAGAGACACATACGGCAAGGTCTTAGAGCATCTGAAATGCAAAGCTTTCAGTATTTTCTTCCCATGAAATCTTCCTTCTTGCATACTGATGTGCAATACAAAATATTACTATCCAGGAAAGCTCAACAGAGCATCAGTGTCCAGAGTTTTCATTGTACTCCTTACATAAACATGATTGATTCAATCATTGTCTACATGATTGAACTCAGTGTCCAGCACCCTGCTCAGAGGTCATACGATATCACATGGCACAAAGCCACAGTCTGCTAGTCAAATTATAGGTCTTCTAGCACAGATAGCCCCCATGAGGAGTCATCTCAAACTATCTATGGGTCTACCTTGAGACACTTTATTAGCATAATCCATCAGAGAGGCCACCATGAATAATGAAGACACTCCTGATACTTGGGGAAATTCCAAAGATTTAGAGGCTATTTTCTAGGAACTGGAGACAAAGACCAGTCAAATTCTTTATTATAACAGATCCACACCAAAGCACATCATTGAAAAAATTCAGAACTCCAAGGACAAAGAATATATCCTAAAGGCTTCTGGAGAGAAAAACAGGTCATATACAAAGGTTTGTAGATCAAATGATGTCAGTCTTTTCAATAATAACTGGTTGCTAGGAAAAAGAACAGCAATACTTATAAAATTCTTAGGGGAAATAATTTCTAATCTAGTATTCTACACCCAGCCAAACTATCAACCAAAGGTGAGGGTGCAATAAAGACAATTTCGAAAATGCAATTTCAAATATTTTACTTTCCAAGCACCTTTTCTCAGGCAGATGTAGAGAATGTGCACCACCAAAGTAGGTAAGTGAATCAAAAAAGAGAAAAAGATGAACTACAGAAAAAAGGGAATCCAACACAAAAAGAGAAGCTGAGGGAATTTCCAGAATCATGTTGAAGGGAAGTGGCAAGATGACAATTGTGAAGCAGGCAACAGACCAATAAGTTCAAATTGGAGCAGGAAGACAAAATGTTCCAAGAGGAATGATTCCAAGAAAAAAAAATGTAACTGGTAGATTAATTACCTGATCTGTTTTACCATATGAATTGCTCCCTGTAGCTCTGATGGGATGCATAGGTTAAACTTATAATAGATACAAAGCAAAAGAAAAATGAGACAATTTAACTCTGATAAAAATGTATAAGTAGGGTTGGGATATAGCTCAGTTGGTAGAGTTCTTGTCTTGCAAGCACAAGGCCCTGGGTTCAATCCCCAGCACCGAAAAAAGAAAAGAAAAGAAAATGTGTAAGTAAGGGCCAGGCACGGCACGGTGGTCCACACCTGTAATTCCAGCTCCTTGGGAGGCTGAAGCAGGAGGATCACAAGTTCAAAGCCAGCCTCAGAAATTTAGGGAGGCCCGCCCTGAGCAACTCAGTGAGACCCTGTCTCTAACTACAATATTATAAAAAAGGGCTGGAGATGTGGTTAAGCATCTCTGGGTTCAATCCCTGATACCATTAAAAAAAAAAAATAATAAGGAAGGAAATGTAGTCAGAGTATACTTGAATAGTCAAAATGCTGTAAGCAGTGAATAAATATTCATTTAAAAATTAATTAGTGAGGCCCTAAGCAACTTAGGTAGATCCTGTTCCAAAATAAAAAGAGCAGGGGATGTAGCTAAATGGCAAAGTGTTCCTGAGTTCAGTCCCTAGTATTAAAAAAGAGAAAAGAAAGAAAAAAAGTAAAAATTGAACTACTGGAAGAGTAAGAGGAGACCAAGTGTGGAGGGAGGGAAGGGAAGTATAAGAAATATCTTCTTTTGTTATAGGATATTAATAGAAATTTAAAAGCCAGGAAAACAAAACAAAACATTATCTGCATTGCTCAAAAGTATTAGGAAGAAAAAACAAACAAACAGTTTTTAGGAACAGGACTCAGAAGTGGCAAAGGCAGGGCAGAAGACTGAGTTTTTTTTTAACATTGTCATGTGCCTAGTTGATATTCTAAAAAACTATGCACATGTATTATTGTGATTAAAAATATGTTTTAGGGGTTTGGGAATGTAAATTTGTGGTAGATTGCTTGCCTAGCATGTACGAGACCTTGAGTTTCAATTCCCATCACTGGGAAAAAAAAAAAAAAAAAGATTAAAGATACATTTAGGTCTTCCTTCTCTGCCATCTTTCCATGCTGCCATAATGGTGCACATGAATGTCCTAGAATATTCAAAATGTTGTGAAAAAGAGGCAAATGTCAGGGTTTGGTTGATTTTTGTTTTGTTTTGTTTGCCTTAGGAATTAAACCCAAGGGTACTCTACCACTGAGCTATATTCCTGGCCCTTTTTATTTTTTGAGTCAGAGTCTTGACAAATTGCCTATGTAGGCCTCAAACTTGTGATCCTCCTACCTCAGCCTCCCAAGTGGCTCGGATTATAGGTGTGCCCCTTTATGCCAGGAAAATGCCAGGTTCATATTAGATTGTGCTCCCAAGTCATCATCCAGTTTCTGATTGTGATGAAGAAGCAAAGATACATTGCTAATTTAAATTATTGATGACTGTGGAGCTGGGGATATTGTTATGAGCTTCACAGGCAGGCTAAACAAGTGTGGAAGGACCATCCCTAGATTTGATGTACAAAGATCTTGAAAAATGGCAGAAGAATCTGCTCCCTCCTGTCAGTTGGGTTTCATTATACTGAAAACCTCAGCTGGCATCACAGACCACAAAGAAACAAAACAAAAACATACAGGAGGGAAAATCCTGGGATTCTTTTTCCAGTGATACAATAGATAATACAAATAAAATGCTTCAAAGGACAAAAAAAAAAAGTTTTAAGAAAAATAAAGGAAATTTCAAAAATTTCAGTTAAATTGGATATCCCTAGGGTAGCATTTGTTACCTTGGTGAATTTATCACCATTCTGGGTCCAGACATGAGCTCAGAAACCACAGTTGTTAGTCCTAAAAGCAGCAGCATCTCTATGGAACAGACACACATTAACCAGGCTCATGAGACTGATATTTCAAATCAGATGCCAATTCATTAATTTATAAGGGGAAGTAGAGCTTTGAAGCAGACTGGATCTTCCTGTTCACTGCTGAGTGCATTCACTCCCTGTGGGCGGATCTACATGGGGAACAGAATGGTTTATCAGAAGGGTTGCTTGGTGATCCAGAACATGAGTGAAGTGGGGGATGAACTGGATGGCTTCAAAGAATGATGCCTCCATCTCCCCTCTTCCTAGACCAGCATTTTTTTTGTCCCCAGAGAGTGCTATGATGGAAATTGCTGGTGATTACCTTAGCAACTCTCCCTGATCTCTGGCTTCCCTGGTTGCCCACTCCCTCCTGACTGGCACTTTCTTTAGTTATATTAATACTTTTTTTTTTTTTTTTTTTGAGATGGGGTGATCTATATTGCTTAGGCTAGCCTCCAACTCCTGGGCTCAAGTCTCCTCAGTCCCCCAAGTAGCTAGGATTATAGACACATGCCGCTGTGCCTGGCACTACATTAATACCTTTAATCAGGCTATTGTCTAGACTGGACCAGAGAGTTATTGTCTCTACCAGGCAAACTGGCACATCTCTGTGCTAAAGCGTTACAGGTTTGTGTTTAGTCAAATAGGCAACACATTTACTAAACACCCATGCATGATATACTAGGTTCTGTTCTAAGCTCTGGGGTTATGATAGTGAACAAGACTGACATTTGTCCCTGTCCTCATTGAGTTTACAGATGGCTGAGGAAGACAAATTAAACAAACAATTAAAAGTATGCTAAGTGAAGAAGAAGCATAATTCTCAGAAGACAAATAAATTGCTTTTTCCCTACTTTTTGAGATGAGGGCATCTTTCCAGTTTAGCACAGATATCCTAGTTGCCCCTAGATATCATCTACGAGAATGAAGAGGGACCGCCAAGTAGGGGCTCCAGTGTAAAGAAGGCCCAGAGATTACAAGCTTCCCATGAATTCTATACCACAAATTCTCCCAATAAAGCAGTTTTTTGCTTAAATGTAGATAAGGTTCGTTTCTCTTTTTTGTAACCAAGAACCCTGACTGATATCAAACTCATCCCAAACACCTGTAAACCAGACAGCAAGTCACCGAAAGGCAGCCCAATTCTTCTGCCTTGAGGCTGTAATCAAATTTAAAAACATTTTCTGGGGTCTGGGTATATAGCTTACTGGTAGAGGGCTTGCCTAGCATCTATGAGGCACTGGGTTCAATCCTCAGCACCACATAACAATAAATAAAATAAAGATATTGTGTCCATCCAAAACATATATGTGTAAGTGTGTGTGTGTGTGTGTGTGTGTGTGTGTGCGCGCGCGCGCCTGTGTATGTTTATTTATTTTGGGCTTTCCAGTTTAGCACAGAGCAGGGCATATAAGCTGACTCAATAAAATCTGATTGGCTAGGTCAACCAGTAAGTCAGTTCACAAGTATCTGCCAGAAGTCCTTCTAGGTGCAGGAATTACAAAGCAAGTAAGAGTTCCTGCCTTAAGGATGTTCCACATGCACCTTAGACCCAAGAACTCCAAAACTGAGGGTGCAATCTTCCCTGCCTTCTCTTCCTGACTCATACATCAACTCACACCTCAAGGTTCTCTGCTCCAGCCTGCTGGCATGCCAACGTGAGTAGTTTGGTGTTCGTGGACCACAAAGGTGGGAAGAAAGAGAGGCAAGAGCATGCATCAGGCAAGGACAGGCTGACACCCCACATTAGTGCCAGTTGAAGAATTCTATGTATATTGGGTACTATCCTGAGTTACTTGTTCTGGGCTTAAATCTCAGGAGGTAGTGCACCAAGATGGCAAACACTAAAGGATTATGCCTCCATCACACAAAGGAATTATATGTTCATCATGTTGACCAGAAAAAGGCGCAAAGCTTTAAACAGCAAATGGCCAAGCAAGGATTTGAACAAAGTTTTCCGACTCCCAGACCTCTCCCCACACACATTATTTTTTATTTTTTTTTTGGTACTGGGAATTGAACTCTGAGGCGCTTAACCATTGAAACACATCCTCAGTCCTTCATATATATATATATATATATATATATATATATATTTTTTTTTTTTTTTTTTTTTTTTTTTTTTTTTTTTTTTTTGAGATAGGGTCTTGCTAAACTGCTTAGGGCCTCACTAAGGCTGGCTTTCAACTTGGGATCTCTTGCCACATTCTATTTTCTATTTCTATTTCCTATTCTATTACCTATTTCCTCTACTAGAAAAGCTCCTATGAGTGTTTTTTGTTTGTTTTGTTTTGTTTTTGAGGGAAAGGAGGGATGTGAGCCCTGACGTTGCCAAGAGGGAAAAATGTCCCCCAGGGGCGGGAGTTAAGCCAGTGCTGCTAGCCTCCCTCTTGGTGCAATTTCCTTCCTTAGGTGTTGTATCTTCTTAAACCCTCCCAAATACCCTGTGAGGTATTACCAGCCCTTCATTTTACAGGTGAAATTGTAACCTTAGAAAGGTTACGTTGCCGCGGGACGCGGAGGCGCACCCCTGTAATCCCAGGGGCTCCGGAGCCTGAGCAGGCAAGAGGATCGCAAATTCAAGGCCAGCCTCAGCAATCTAGGGAGGCCCTAGGCAACTGAGTGAAGCCCTGTCTCTAAATAAAATATAAAAAAGGGCTGGGGATGTGGATCAGTGGTTAAGCTCCATAGGTACTCCACCCCCCAAAAAAAATTATGTTGCAGGCTTCAAAGCCCAGAATCCCCACCACTTCCCCTCGCTGCTGTCCAGGTTTGGGCCACCGAGCTAAAGAAATGAGCTAACGGGTGATAAAGCTGACGACGGAACAAGCTCCAATTCGGGGCTGCGAGCCGCCAGGTGGCGTGGTCGAAGTGCAGTTGCCGGTGCTCCACACCCCGCTATCCCCTCAGTCATCCCGCGGCTGGTCTGACGCACCTGAACCCAGCAGGGTGCGCCCGGGGAAAAAGGCTAGTGGGGTGGGGCTGGAAGTAGCCTTATTCCTAGCCCGAAGAGGCCGGCAGAGCGGCTTATTCCGCCTGCCGGGATCCGCGAGCGTCTTTCTAAGGAGTCGCTCCTCTGCCAGGCGACCGCGGGGCTGCATCATCTCGCCTCCAGCGAGCTCTGCTCTCCCCAGCGAGCAATTGATTTGGAGGCTAAAGGAATAGAATAGAGCCGGGGAGGGCAGCCAGGAGGTGGGGACGTCCCCACCTGTCGACTGGCGGGAGAGGGGCGGATCGGGGGCGGAGCTTGTCCCTTAGGACCCACCTCCGGGTCCCGGAGCCCCAAGCGTGCTACGAGATATAAGGCAGCCGGGAAACAATGCGCCTGTAGCTCGCGCTCCCGCGCCAATCCCGGGAGCGTCCAGGCCGCCGGGCGCAGGCGAGGCAGGGAACGCGCGCGCGGGGGACGCGCTTGTGAGTGCGGGCCGCGCGCTCGGTGGCGCGCATGTGTGTGTGTGCGGGCTGCCGGGCTGCCCCGAGCCGGCGGGGAGCCGGTCCGCTCCAGGTGGCGGGCAGAGGGAGCGAGGTGAGGCTGCGGGTGGCCCCGTCACGGGCGCAGATCCTGGGGGGCGCGGACAGGCTGCAGGCTGTCTTCTGGACACAGCGCGCCCCCGCCCGACCTGGCCGGGCCCTGAGAGCTACGCTCCGGGCGGTGCTGGCAAAGTTTGCTTTGAACTCGCTCCCTGTAGCTTGGTCCGCGGCGTTGTGATCGTCTCCTCTGGGCACTCTGACCCAGGGCCAGGCTTCCCGGGAAGCGAGGGCAGGGCGCGGGCGGGCTGCAAGTCGGTGGGGTTGGGGAAGGACGAGAGCCCCGGAGCCGCCTGTGCTGAGGGACCCGGGTTGCCTCTTCCCTCCGCCGGCACCTCAGTCAGCACGCCCCTCCTTCCCTCCCACAGGGAGCGGACATGGACTTCGACTCGTACCAGCACTATTTCTACGACTATGACTGCGGGGAGGATTTCTACCGCTCCACGGCGCCCAGCGAGGACATCTGGAAGAAATTCGAGCTAGTGCCGTCGCCCCCCACGTCGCCGCCCTGGGGCTCCGGTCCCGGCGCCGGCGACCCAGCCCCTGGGATTGGCCCCCCGGAGCCGTGGCCGGGAGGGGGAGCCGGGGACGAGGCAGAATCTCGGGGTCACTCGAAAGCTTGGGGGCGGAACTACGCTTCCATCATCCGCCGTGACTGCATGTGGAGCGGCTTCTCTGCCCGGGAAAGGCTGGAAAGAGCAGTGAGCGACCGGCTCACCCCTGGCGCGCCCCGGGGGAACCCGCCCAAGGCGCCCGCCACCCCGGACTGCACTCCCAGCCTTGAAGCCGGCAACCCGGCGCCCGCCACCCCCTGTCAGCTGGGCGAACCCAAGACCCAGGCCTGCTCCGGGTCCGAGAGCCCAAGCGACTCCGGTAAGGACCTCCCGGGGTCATCTAAGAGGGGGGCTTCCCATGGGTGACCAAAGCTCTACAGCTAAGGTCAGGCACTCAATCATTCTCTGTCGCCTCCCCCTTTTCTGCCTGAAGCTGCCGGTGTAGCCCCCAGCAGTGTCTGTCTGGCACGTGGGTGTGTTGGTAAACAGTTTGGAGAAGTGGGGAGGGAGCCAGCGTCCCTTCGATGATGATTGGAGCCCCGGGGGACAAGGGAGACATAGTGAGGATTGGCGCTTAGAGAGGACAATACTCCGGTTGGACTGTAGGGGATTTCTGTCCTTGGGAGGTTGGAAGGGGTCCTTTAAGAGTCACTCCAAGCTTGAATCTTTTTGTTGCCGCCTATTTCCCTGGGAAACTCACACTCCCCTTGGGAGAGAAGAAACTGAGGAGCTTTTTGTGCAAAGCAGAGCCTTCATTCTTAAAAACCTAGGTCTCCTGCCTGCTTTACTTTAAAATGCCAATAATACTCTTTCCTTGCGCCTCCAGCTCCTTACCAGTTGTGCATTTTCATCATCACTCCATGAGACAGACCGGAGAAATGAAGGTTCCCTGTTAAGAGATGGAAAAAATGAGGCTCAGAGATAGGAAATCACTAGAAATGAGGCCCAGCTTCCTGCCATCCAGCCAACTTCTTTTCCTAACCCTTCATCCCAGTCAGACATCACTTCCTTGATGATTAGAGAGTCTTGGTGGGCACTTATCTGAGAAGGTTTACACTGTGCCTGCTGCTTTGGCCTAAGATAGAAAGGTGTTCTAGCTCCCTCTGAAGATACCTCTGGGCTTCAGCTACTCCCTTGTATTCAATAAATGTTCACTGGCCCTACTTGTGCCAACCCTCTGGGCTTTGTACTGGGATCATGGCCTAGAGCTCCAGTCCCTCCTCCCCCATCTTTGATACAAGTGCAAACTTTGATGAGGGCAGACTGGAGCATCCGGTGCCACTAGATTACATTCTTATCCCAACCTCTTAGACCCTTGTATCCATGAGAAATAGCAGAAAGGATGCTCTTGTAGAGTGTAGACCAAGGCTAGCCTACACGCCTACATAAATCAAAACAGAGAAAACTCACTGTAGCTTTTAAGCATAACTTTTATGTGAACATTGAGAGGGAATTAGGGAATAGGGCATGGAAACTGTCATACCCTTAAGGAAGAAAATGAAGTTAACAAGAAAAATTAAGTTGCTTTTTCCCCCTTGCCTCCCTCCCAAAGATCACTGTTTTGGATCCACTGAGTTAGGTCATTTTTAATCTGCTTTTTGCTACACCCAAGAGCTTGTTTCTTTAATGTCTGGAATGAGAACTTGAGATCAATAAAGATGTATCGCTATAAAGGCTGGTGGAGTGGTAAAGTGGAAAGAGCATTGTTTTTGAAGGCTAATTTCAAGATCCAGAACATTACAAAGGTGATATGTGAACTTGGTGATCTGGACCTGTTTCCCCCTTTGCAGACAAGAGGGTTGTATTTGATTGTCCTACTGAGGGTTTTTACTGGGTAGAATAAGATGCTACTCTCTGAAAAGGAGGATAGTGTCTTAAATTTTTTCTTTCTTAGAGCCATCCCAGCCATGAGGTTTGACACTGAAAATTGAAGTTTGGGATGTAGGGAAGCCTCTTAAATCATTTTCTGACCTGCCCTTTAACCTGAACCTGTTTGTGGGCTCCTGCTTCACTCTCAGGCCACATGGCCTAGAACAAAATGCAACAGATTGCAAACAATAAGGGGGGGCGGGGAGTGTGATTGACGGCAGAATCCAGCCAATAGAAGTTAGGGGCCGGGTAAAACAGCATTCCAAACACAGCTCAGCCAGCCAATCACAGTCTTTGGGGCCAGGAAGGCTGAATGGTCAGGTTTTATTAATGGAGAAATAATGCGATTGTCCACACAATGGAAGCCTTCCTGACAAAGGGGCTCAAGCTTCCTGATATGCAAAAGAGGCTGAGAACGGAGCTCTTCTGTTGTCGGGTGGGAATGCATTAAGGTGGCCTTCTGTGTGGGGGCTGCAAAATGTAGAGAGCTGGAGGGTTTTTCCCCAATTGTCTCTCCCCCTGTTGGGTTAATCTACAGACCTTCTAGCCAGGGAATGGTAAGGATACGTCGAAGTGTCTCCAGATACCTGGTATTTTGTCTGGGTATCTGGGTCATTCTGCTGCTGCTCATTCTCTCCCTCTGGTACAGGTTGCTTGGAAATGGTCGCTTGTACCTTTGTGAAGTTCCTGCAGCTTTCCCGGACCTGCGATTATGTTTCCAACTCTCTTCTGGTCCAGGAAAGATAGTCGGGTGGGGGACCTATAAATGATGGATGACTTTAGAAACCCATTGAACCCAGGAGCAAAATGCTCCTAAGGGAAAACCTTTCCCTCCCCTCAGTGGGTGAGGAGGGATGGTTGTTGCTCTCACTCTCTGAATCTTCAACTGAAAAGATGGCAGAATAGAGAGGTGGGGGAATAATAGGATTTATAACTTGTGAAAAGTAACAATTCCCAAGTGCAGGCTGTGCTGGGCAGGAACAAAGGGCAGCTCTGCCCACAGACCCCTCATTTACAATTCTGATGGGGCATGAAAGAGCCTGACTGGGGAAGATCTTTATAGCTAAACTTTGTCCCAGGCCGGTAGCTCTTTCTCTCCATCCCCTCAGTGGGGGAAGGGAGAGCCTTTGCAGACTGGGGGCTGTTGGCTTGGGTCTGCCTTTTGTTCTTATCTAAGCCTTGCTGTGCAAAAGGAAATTGGAGAATATTTTCCTTCTTGCCTATTTCCCCTCTTTTCCTTCACTCTGCCCTTACCCCATGAATCAGCTGGCTTTCTCCTAACTTCAATTTGTAGATAACTAAATTGGGAAAATGTCTTCTATCTTCCTAAGTCCCAACATAGCTAAAGCTGTAGGACCTATGTATGTTTCTCATGGGATGTGTTTTTTGTTTTTTGTTTTTTTTCCTTCTTCTTGATCTCTCCTCTTGGACAGAGAGTGAAGAAATCGACGTTGTGACGGTGGAGAAGAGACAGTCTCTGGGCATACGGAAGCCGGTCACCATCACTGTGCGAGCAGATCCCCTGGATCCCTGCATGAAACACTTCCACATCTCTATCCATCAGCAACAGCACAACTATGCTGCCCGTTTTCCTCCAGAAAATTGCTCCCAAGAAGAGGCTCCAGAGAGGGGTCCCCAAGAAGAGACTCTGGAGAGAGAAGCCCCTGAGGAGAAGGAAGATGAGGAGGATGAAGAGATTGTGAGCCCCCACCCTGTGGAAAGTGAGACTCCCCAGTCCTGCCACCTCAAACCTGTCAGTTCTGATACTGAGGATGTGACCAAGAGGAAGAACCATAATTTCTTAGAGCGCAAAAGGCGGAATGATCTTCGCTCCCGGTTCTTAGCTCTGAGGGACCAGGTACCCACTCTGGCCAGCTGCTCTAAGGCCCCCAAAGTAGTGATCCTGAGCAAGGCCTTGGAATACTTGCAAGCGCTGGTAGGGGCTGAGAAGAGGATGGCTACAGAGAAAAGGCAGCTCCGGTGCCGGCAGCAGCAACTGCAGAAAAGAATCGCGTACCTCAGTGGCTACTAAATGACCAAAAAGCCTGACTCTTCTGTCTTACAAAGACAGTTTATTTTTTAACCTCCCTTTGCCCTTTAGTAATTTGCACATTTTGGTTACGGTGGGATAGTCTGAACAGTAGATCCCAGAATGCATTGCAGCCAGTGCACACACAATAAGGGCTTGCATTCTTGGAAACTTTGAAACCCAGCTCTCCCTCTTCCCTGACTCATGGGAGTGCTGTGTCCTCTCTGGCGCCTTTGGCTTCTCAGCAGGCAGCTGACTGAGGAGCCTTGGGGTCTGCCTAGCTCACTAGCTCAGAAGAAAAGGCTGACAGATGCTATGCAACAGGTGGTGGATGTGGGGGGGGGGGAGTGGTCCAGCCTGCATGAAATCGCACACTCTGCAGGAGCTTTAGGCTAGGAAAGGATGCTACCACTGGTGTCTCTGGGGGTGATGCAAGGACAGCTGGGCCTGGATGCTCTCCCTGAGGCTCCTTTTTCCAGGAGACACACGAGCTGTCTTGGGTGAAGGCAAGCTCACAGACTTGAACAACATGGACCATTACCTCACTGTCAGACACTTTACAGTACCTGAGGAGTGCAGATGTTTAGTATATATTATGATGTTAGGTGATACCCGTCTCCCTACTCTGAATGCTGCGACCTTGAGAACATTTAAAGAGCTTAGCCTCAGATTCTTTGTCTTAGAGCCCTGTGGTCCCTCTCCTCTGAGGGAGGGACCTTTTTGTCCTTACTTAAGGAACTTTTTTAGCTCATTCTGCCTTTGTTATGCAATGGGCTCTACAGTGCCCTTTCCCATAGGTCAGGAATATTTCCCCTAAGAAACAGGAAAATGAATCCTGGCTTGGAGCCTGGGGAAGGCTTGGAGTCCTGGCTCATGAACTTGTGCCCTGCCCAGGTGTTTTCCAAGGGGCATTTGAGGCCCATCTTGGGAACTTTTCTCAAGGCAGGTATAAGGCACCTCAGAAGGAAGCACTCTGTAACTCTTCCTCTTCCTACATGCCTCTCATCTCAATCCTTGACTCCGTTTGAAGTTCTACTGGAACCGTGCAAACCTGTCCTTCTCATGCAACTCCAAGGAGCTGGCTGGCTCTGTAGCCACCAGCCTGGTTCTCTGCCAGTCTGACATGAATCAGATCTTTTTCCCAGAATCTGGGCCTTACCAAGGTTCTGAGGCGAGCCATTGGGACTCATCCAGTGCTCCAGAAGGTGGACTTACTTCCTGGTGGGTCTTAAAAGCGTCTGTAGGAGCTCTGTTTAGCCAACCATGATGGATTTTGCCCCAGCTGGACTCTGTAGCTCCAAGTGAAATCCAGGTGCAGCCTCCAATCTGGGAAAGTCACCCAACCCAGCAGGTGTCATGTGGGCAAGCACAGGAAGCCCTAAGCCTGTCCTAGAAGAAGGACCAGCCCCTCTGCTGCCCAGGACAGCAGGTGCCTTTTGGCTCTGGGTTTAGAAGTGGGGGAAGGGGAAAGGAAAGCACGATTTGAGGCTCTGTAAAACCAGCTGCTACTTCTAAACCTACTGTCCACATTGATTTCTTTCTGAGTTTGCTTCCTGGCCTCAGAACCCCAGTGGATGTCTTGGAACTAGCCACTCTACCTTCTGGAGCTGGATTTTCAGGAGCCAACTGACTTCTGGAATTGTCTTGGGAGGACAGGTGGGGAGTAGTTACTGATGTCTCACCTTAATAGCTTGTGTTTTATAAGCTGCTGCTGGGTATTATGCTGGGGTGAGTCTTTTTTTTTTATACTGTATTTTTGTATGCATTTTGCAAAGTGGTGTTAACTGTTTTTGTACAAGGAAAAAACAAACAAACAAACAAAAACCTCCTGGGCAATTCTGTTGCAAGGGTCCGATTTTATTTTGAAAGGCAAGTTTACCTGAAATTTTGTATTTAGTTGTGATTACTGATTGCCTGATTTTAAACTGTTGCCTTCTGGGACATCTTCTAATAAAAGATTTCTCAAATATGTCAGAGTTGTGGCAGCTTATGCAATGCCAGTCCTCCTGAACCAAGAAAAGCTATTTCAGGGTAGCCACAAGTGATCCAGATGGCTGCATTTCTCTAACCATGTTGCTAACCTGGTCATTCCACTCTGGGTTCCTAAAATGCCATTTCAGACATGTCTAAACAATGTAGGCTCAGTACTTGGTGAAAACGAAATTCTCTTGTGAATTGTAAAGAGTGCTGAATTTGTACTTTAGAAGGCTTGAAATCCCAGCTCCACCACTACTGTGACCTCTTAGCTCTGCCTTTCTGAGTTCTAGTTTCTTTAACTGTGAAATGGGAATAAATGCTATTTCACATAGTTTTTGTAGATTTAAATGAAGTAGATTTCAAACTGCTTTCTGAACTATAAAGCCTTATATTCTTTATGTTTTTACTTTTCTCTGGTACTGGGGATTGAACCCAGGGCCTTGCACATGATAGGGCTTTGTTCTACCACTGAGCTGTATCTCAGGCCCTTTTTTGTTTGTTTAGTTTTGGTCCTGGGGATTGAACTTAGGGGCGGGTACTTAACCACTAAGCTACATCTCCAACCCTTTTGATTTTTGATTTTGGGACACGGTCTCACTAAGTTGCTGAGGGCCTTGCTAAATTGCTAAGTCTGACTTTGAACTTGCCATATTCCTGCCTCAGCCTCCCTCAAGCTGCCCTGATTACAAGCATGCGCCACTACACCTGGCTAGCTCAGACCCTTTTTATTTTGAGACAGGATCTCCCTAAGTTGCCCAAGCTAGCTTGAATTTGCAATCCTACTGCCTCAGCTTTCCAAGGTGCTTGAATGGGACTGTTTTTGTTTTAGTGGTGCCATGATCATTTTACAGGATCTTTTCAAGATCTGAGAATTTTCATTGCATTGTGACTTTTTTCTTCCTTTATTAATGACAGGAAAATGAAGGCTCTCTTTCCTGCCCATAGTTTTCATAAACTTGCTATAAAAGCTACATGGGAGAAATAACTATGGCTTTTCCTCATGAGGCATTGCCTAATTTCTAAGTGTTCTGCTCACTCATTCACACTGTGCCCCACCAACAATACCAGGACTACAGATGAGCAAACTGAGGTCCTAGGAGTAAACAAAACTAACCAAGGTCACAAGTGAGTTGGAGTTTGAATCCAGCTCTGCTTATCTCCAGAGCCAGAAGTCTTAACCACTACATTATAATTACCAGCTTGCTTGGTCAACAAAGGGTGTATAGAACATGGAATTCCATCACTTTAAACTGCTTGCTAGAACTGTCTTTGAGGTCATTGTGCCTGGCACTTACTGGGATGAAATAGAGCAAATGTTCCATGACCAGCTACTATGTAGCTTTTGTTGTAGGGTTAGATAGTCTTGCTCCAAAGAGGCCTCCTCTGGGAAAGTGGGGAAAAAAGTTGCTGTTTGGAAAGGCAACCAGCATTACATGAGAGGCCTCTCGGCCTCCACTAATTCCACCTTATAGCTGGAACCCAGGTTGGTCTTGCTCACCCTAAGTCCTAGGGTCAAGAAACTACTCTACTTCCTCATATTTACAAGGGCCCACTCACCACAACTTGGTAAGTAAGCAATATCTGCCATCGTCACTGTCATACCCAGGGAGTTTTCTGCTCAAAGTATCAGTCGAATCTGGATTCCAAGCTGATCAGTCTCTTATCAGGTAAACTTTCCACTTGACCCCACACTACCCCTAGGTCACAAACCCAGAAATGAAGTGGGTGTTTTATAAAAATAGACTTGGAATAATGGAAAACATCTTAAAACTCCCAATTTATCTTTTTTTTTTTTTTTTTCTCAGTGCTGGGGAATGAGTCCAAAGCATGCTATCATTAAGTTACACCCCCAGCCCTATCCTCCTTTTTTGAGGCCATTTATCTTCCCCCTTTTTTGGTCATTACTGGGGATTGAACTCAGGACTTTACATTTTGAACATGCCAGGCTAGCGTTCACTACTGAGCTACATCCCCAGCCCAAGTCCTTTTATCAAGAGACTACTTTGTAAGACTTTTCTCCCTTTACTGGACCGCCAAAGAATTCACGGGCATTCGATAAAATGGCTGAGACTTGGGGACAGGCACTGATGCCAGTTGTTTGCACTTCTTAATCCTTAAAATAACCTAGTGAACCAATGGTGTCAACCCCATTTCACAGAGAAGCAAACTGAAGTTCAGATATTTAAACCATTTGTCCAAGCCCACACAGCTAGTACCAGCTGCCTGGCTCCAAGTTTCTGCTCCTTTTGAGTCAACTCTGCTGAGAAATGAGTGGGAATAAAGCCATCTCCTGGGGGGAAGGGAGGGTGTTTCTGGAATGTGAAGTATTTTAAGCTCCTTCCTAGCTCATTTTTACAGACTCCTACCTCTATCTTTGTCTGAAAATAGCCAGGAGTTTATTCCTGGGCTTCAGTGAACAATTTCTACAAAGCAGGTTTGCCTCTGAATAGTATACCTAAGGGACTGCATGCCCAACTTGGCATGCAGACAATAAGGAGCGGCTGAGATGAGAAGTCATACTTGATATGGGGAAGAGAGGTCATCCTCTCCACTAAACAATAAAAGACTAAGATGCATGCTTAATCTTGTCTCTAATGGCAATTATTTTGGGGGAACTGAAACAAACTGAATTATCTTAGATGAGCTGAATTTGTCTGAAATGCTTCTAAGATCAGGATATTCCAGAATATTCACTTTAGAAGGGGAAAAGAGAATGAAGATGCCTTTATTGATCTGGAAGGTGATAGGAGTGACAGATATTCCTTTCTAGGAAAGAAATAAGCAGTTGAAGCTGGACGTGTTGGTGCACGACTGTAATCTCTGATTCTGGAGGCTGAGGCAGAACGGTCACAAGTTTGAGGTCAGTCCCAGCAACTTAGTGTAGTCCTAAGCAACATAGCGAAACCCTGTCTCAAAATAAAAATAAATATACAAAAGGACTGGAAATGTGTTTTAGTGGTTAAGCACCCCTAGGTTCAATCACCAGTTCCAAAAAAGAAAGAAAGGGGAAAAAAAAACAAACAGTTGTGAGATGATTGGTGACTGGGTGACTGGGGAGGAAGAGGAGGGCATCTAAATGTGTCAAAGTTCCCTTGGTGTGTGGGTGTTTCTACTGTAAACCCAGTGGGCTGCCTTTGTTAATGTTTATTTATTTAGAACTACTCACACCAAAGGGATCAATTGTATTAATGTTACCATTCCCTTGGCAAGGAAATGTAAACATGTTCTTAAAGTCTCTAATCAGGTGCATTATTAAACAAAGAGCTTCAGTTCCAGGGGTCCAGTGTGCCTGAATTGCCTTTAAACTTCTGGGAAACAGTATGGTTAAGTGGTCACTCACACCCAACGGATCTCAGTTCCAAGTCTTTACTGTACAGTTTTCTAGTTGCATGACTTTGGGCAAGTTATTAAGTTTGTCCAGCTCCAGCTTTCTCATCTATGAAATAGGTATAAATAAATAAGACCTGCTCTGTTGAGTTGGTGTGAGCAATGGTAAGTGCTCAGTAAATGATTAATCTTCTTTAAACTATATTTACAAGTCACACCTAGAATACAGATTAGTCATATTTGAAAGGTGATGGACAGAAAGAATTGGCAAAACAAATCTTCTCAGAAGGAGTCTTTAAAGCAAATGGCTACACACATTGATACCTCAAGGAGTGGCAAATCATTAGAGAAGCAGTAACCAGGGTTTGGGGGAGATTGAGATAGGCAGAGAAGGAAGGGAGGGCAAAGATCTGAGTCACTGGTCCCCAGTGTCCTTGGCCCATGATGGGCAGAGATTGTGTCTTTAATATGTTGACCACACAAACTCTCCAATGCTCTTCCTTGCACACTGGTGGAACCAACTGACTCCACCCAGTTATTAAGTACTCAAAAGCAAATCTTGTTAAGGCAGTGATTCTCAATCATGAGTGTGTCTGTGCACCCCCAAGAGTCTCCTGCAGTAGATCAGGGCCAGGAATTTGTATTGTTAAAGGCAAGCAGGGTGGTGGACTCATGAGTCCACGCACACTTTGGAGAACATGGGTATAAGTACATAGAACAGTGCCAGCAATGATAAATCAGGCTACAGTTTCTTCCCTCTGAAAGTTTTTGAGCTTGCAAAGATGTTTACAAAAAAGGCAATATATGTGTCAAATAAGGGTTACAGCTTGGAAGGGAGAGAAAATTTCATTTGCTGGAATCATCAATAAAGCTCTTATTGGAAATTGCTCAAACTAGAAGTACAGGCAAGGTCTGGCTAAGTGAAGAGAAGGAGGGTGTCCTAGGTTGCAGGAATAGCTATGGTGAGGAGCAGTTGGGAAGGATATATCAAATTAGGGGAGAAGAGAGGAGTGTGGTATGGTCTGGTTTGCTAGCTGGGTAGTCTGATTTTTTACCAAATGAGGACTACGCTAGGTTTCCAAGGGAATCCTTTCAAAAGCAAACATCCTCTTGTAATTTTTTGAAATAGAGAAGTCAGGGGAAGAAACTGAGGTTTAGAACACAATGAGATTGAGGTGATGGGGTCATCCAAAATGAAGCACCCAACAGAAAGTTAGAAATGTCACCTTGGAGCTTTAGAAAGGGGTTTGAATGGAAGACATCAACTTGAGGCTTAAGATATAAAGATAAATAAGGATCTGGGCCTATCTGGGTCCATGCCTATAATCCCAGTGACTCTGGAGGCTGAGGCAAGAGGATTGCAAGTTTGAGGACCGTGTGGGCAATTTGGTTCTCACCTATCTTATCTCAAAATAAAAAATAAAAAGGACTGGAATGTAGAACACCCATGGGTTCAATCCCTAGTACTGCCAAAAAAAAAAAAAAAAAAAAAAGTAAGACCCAGAATGAGAAGTCATCAGAGAAGAGGAGAGAGCTGGAAAAAGCCATGAAATTAGAACTGGAATTAAAAAAGGGAACTCTACTCCCTTTCTTCCCTTCACTTATTTTCAATAATTTTGATGTCCCACATTTAAATTGGTCAATCACCAATGGAAACAGCAATTCATCAGAACAGTGTAAGATATTATGATTATTCACAGACACTGTACTGGGGGGAATAATGCCCACCCCACCCTGGCCAAAATTCACATCCTGCCAGAACCTGTGAGTGTGACCTCATGTGTAAATAGGGTCTTTGCAGGTATAATCAAGTTAAAATGAGGACATACTGTATTGGGTGAAGTGAACCCTAATCCAATGACTATTGTCCCATCCCAAGGAGAGGGAAGTCCAAACAAAAATACACACAGAGGGAAAATGACCATGTAAAGAGAGGGTAAAGATGGGGAACATCACAAACTAAACCAAGGAACATCAAGAATTGCTGGTAGCGACTAAGAGCAGAAAGAGGCAAAGAAGAATTCTTCCCTAGAGGGAACATTGGGAACAGAGCCTTGCAGACAGATTGATTTCAGACATCTAGCCTCCAGAACTGCCAGAAAATAAATTTCTGTTGTTTTAAGTCACTTCGTGTATGGTAATTTGTTATGGAAGCCCTATGAGTCAAATGGAGGCATCAAGTTCATTGTGAATGATCTCCCACAGGAAATATTTTTTTCCCTTTTGGGATATCTAAGAACATAAGGTCTGGGTTGCAGGCTGCAAGGGTATCTAGAGGTGCCAGGGATTGAACCCAGGACCTTGTACTTGCAAGGCGAGCATTCTACCAACTGAGCTACATTCCCCAGTCCAAGTGTTCAATTTTGACCCAACTTTCTTCTCTTACCACGGAGATAGATGTTTCAGTCCTCCCATGGCACATTCTTCTTTTAGCTCTAAACACCACAGCATCCTCTAGAATTCCATCTTATGTGTTTGAACTTCCCAGGTGATCTGCTGTAAATCAACCTTCACCTTTTGCCTTTCTCTTACATGCTTCTTTTTCTAAAAATAAAACAATAACTTATTTGTTTACTTATTTTTGGTACTGGGTATTGAATCCAGGGATGTTCTACCTCTGAGTTACATATCCAGCCCTTTTTATTTTTTATTTTGAGACTAAGTTGTCCAGGCTGGCCTCTAATTTGTGATCCTCTTGCCATAGCCTCCTGAATCACTGGGATTACAGGTATGCACCATCACACCTGCCTAAAAATAAATTTATTTAAAGTATGCAGATAAAAAATATAATAAATGTTCATGGAATCATCACCCAGATTTTTCTCCCTACCCCTACCCTTGCTTTCTTTCTCCTTTCCTTTCTTCTTTTTTATGATATTCCTATGTCCATTCCACCCCACATTCTGCTCCCAATTTCTTAAGGAAGGTGAGGTAGATGCAGAAGGACCCAGCCTGACTATATGCCTACTCTAAGGATATAATACACACACACTGAGGATGAAAATTAGGTGGCTGACAATGGGCGCAGTGGCACATGCCTGTAATCCCATTGACTCGGGAGGCTTAGGCAGGAGGATCCCAAGTTCAAAAACAACCTCAGCAATTTAGCAAGGCCCTAAGCAACTCAGTGAACACTGTCTTGAAATAAAAAATATAAAAAAGGACTGGGAATGTGGCTCAGTGGTTAAGTGCCCCTGGGTTCAATTCTGGGTATCAAACAAACAAACAAACAAACAAAAACAAAAAGAGGGAGAGAAAGAAAATTAGGTGGCTGACTGTGGAATTTCAGAAAGACAGGCAAGGAATTTATACCCTCCAAGTAATTTGAATATTACTAACACCTTGTTCCTGTCTTTTACAGATGTTCTTAGAATGAATCTATATTGGTATTTTTACCTTTAAAACCGGAGTTTTTGGGCTGGGTATTTAGCTCAGAGGTAGAGTACTTGCCTAGCATGTGTGAGGCCCTGGGTTTGATCCCCAGCACTGCATAACACAACATCAATAAACTAAGAAACTAAAATTTCTTTGCTCACAATAATCTATATTGCATGAAGTATGTTGGAGATGGGCTTCTATAGTCTTCTTTTCTGGATATATACCTACATTTTAAGTGAGAGATTCTCTTCCCTTCTGAGACCCCTATCAGAAGAGAGTAATCTACTTCCCATCTGGCCTTATATAAGACAGCAATGAATCAAGACCAGTACCTGGACATGAGTACAGATTGTTTTCCTGACTCCTTTTGCCTTCTTTTGTCTTCTTATTGCCCTGTAAAGCTTCCCACTAGAGGGTTTTATGTTGTTGTTTTAGAAATACTTATTAACTTCTGGTCATAGACTTCAATTTCCTAATTTTCCCTTAAATGTGATGTCTCTGATTAGAATTTCAAGTTACAGATTATCTTTCAGGAACTCTTTTTGGTATAATTTAGAGTTCAGAAGATCATTAGGAGACAAGTAGAGGTACAAACAAAACAGCCTAAGGTATTTTTAAAAATATGTTCCTATTTTCTTTTAGTTTTACTTGTAGAAATGCAATGAATGGAAATGGTACTATGTTTTTCTCACTTCTCCTCATTTGTTTTGGATCACAGACTTCATTCTGATTTAGGAGTCTTTACTGCTCAGCATTTCAGTGATAATTCTCCCCATGGTCTACAGGATCCCTGTTCTCCTTGTTTCTATAGCAACAGTCCTGTGTTGCTTGGCTAGAAGTAATTTTCTGCTGCTGTGGTGAAGCCCTATTTTTTTCATTCCTTTCTCTCTGGTTGCCTTGGTAACTAGCCTCTTCCTCTTCTGGTCTCTTGGTGGTAAATTCCGCACCCCCCGCCCCTTTTTTTTCTCTCTCTAGTAACAGTCACCTGGTCATGACTTGGACAGTGTTATCCCATCTGTTGGTGAGCACATTCTGTCATCATCAGGTTGTCATCATGAAATCAACATCCCTTTTCCTTTATGTCCATCATTCTCTGGCCTGCCATCTTTCTGGAGGTTGTCATGGTAACCATACCCTCTGAAAGTATCCAGGCAAAGACTCTACAGTTAACAACCATCATGTGAGAGTGTCTGCCAATATGAGGCCACACATCTCCATTTTAAATCCAGCCCCAGGCGAGTACCACAAATTGGAGAGAACGTGGCTTTTGATAAAGCAGGCTGGATTGAGAAAAGGAAGTACTGGACACCCAGAACTGGAAACTGATGTTCCTCCCAAAACAGGAGACTTCAAGGTTCAGGAAGGGATCTGCGAGAGTGGCCATTTTGCCAAAAGAAATTCAAGTGATAGAGAAATGTATTGACAATTATTCCAGGTAGGCCCATCATATGCTCTAAATTTCCAGAGATCACTCACTCCTTTGGCACAAGGGATCCTGGTCTGACCTGAGAGCTAGGAAGAGCCAATAATAGGGAGAAATAAATTGTAACTTTTTTTTGGTAGTGTTGGGGATAAAGCCCAGAGCCTTGCACATGCGAGATATCCTGAGCACTGATTAAACTCTGATAGACATCCCCAGCCCCAAAACTCTTAATTTGGCTAATGAGGGATTATCACAATAGGTGTATAGGCACTTTTACACATTACCAAAAATTTCTCTGCCTTTAGACTGCTCTTATCTCTTTAGGGAGGCAGATGGGATGTTAAGATTATAATAATACAAAGTGTTCAACAAATGGTGGTTGTTATACTCCGCGGCATTGTAGCAGGGACTTTTCAGACATTAATTTTCTCCTTATGGCAATACTGGAAGAATACTGAGGTTAAGAGGTGAAGTTAGGGGCTGGGTGTGTAGCTCAGTGGTAGAGCATCTGGGAGGCTCAATGCTCAGAACCCGGCAGGGTCATGGTGGAGTGATGGTGGTGGTGGTGGTGGTGGTGGTGAACTTAATGAAGGTCACAGGTTCATCTGATTCCAAAGTCATTTCTTTAAAAGGGTGTGTGAAAACTCCTGAATTTTCGTCCTCTTTGGTTCTAATTTTTTCCCACCCACACTTTAATTGGAGGGTTGTTACTATTTTATCCTTTCTGCCTTCCTTCCATTTCCCCCTCTAATATTGTGGGTTGTTGTTTATTAGCTTGTTTTTCTGTTCTCAGCCTACCTCTTTCATCCTTTGGTCAAGGGGATGGAAAGTTTTGTCCTGCTTTCTGACTGTGTTTGAGGTTGTAGTGTGGGATGAAATCAGCAGAGCAGCCGCCCTTGCTTGAGGACTGGGCAGACCTAATTCTAGAGAACGTCACATCATTAAGCTTACTAGCGCCAGCAACAAATAGGAGAGGCATTTTTCTGTCCATTTAACGATTATTGGGTGTTTATTCGCTACCAGGTACTATGCTAGGCACTAGAGATACAGCAATAACCTAGGCAGGACCGTCTTTTGCCATTGTGGAACTTACAGCTGCAAGTAGAAGTCAGGCAATAACCAAGAGGCCAATAAACAATTTTTATATTCTAATTAGTGCTATGAAGAAAAAGAATTGGGTGCCGTTAAAGAAAGAATAATAGGGACGCCTCTATTTTAGATGGGGCTGTCGTCCCACTTTTAAGAGAGCAGGTAGTTGAGGTTCTGATGCCAGCTAGCTTATGGCAATCACGTCGCGAACCTCCTGAGTTGGGACCTTTGTCCGGTTGCTCCCTTCTAGCTTAGCATCCTCCCTTCAGAGCCTGAGATCCGCGCCGGCGCATTGACTGTTGCCATGGGGACAGCCTCCGGCGCACGCGCAAATGTCGCCAAGATGGCGGCGATGGCGGCTGCGCGAGCCGTTCCTGTGGGCCCTGGGCTTTTGGGCCTGCAACGGACACTGCCTCTGGTAGTGATTCTCGGGGCTACTGGCACTGGCAAGTCCACCCTGGCTTTGCAACTAGGCCAGCGACTTGGTGGAGAAATCGTCAGCGCTGACTCCATGCAGGTATGACAGTGCATCTGACCCGGGGCCTGGGAACCCTGGAGGCCGCGTGCAGGCCTCTGGAAGAGTGGACGTCCTGTCGCGTGGTGGTAATGGGTCAGCCGGAGGCTTGCGGGGCACAGAGGCTAGGTGAAGGGAAACCATACTTGCTAGGCGTCCACCATATACCGATGCAGTGCCGAGAGTTTTTCATTCATGAACTTCTCACGACACTGTAGTTTGGTACATACTGTAGTTATCTTTCCATTTACAGATGAGAGTGTTGGGGGGAGATGAAACGACTTGCCCCATGTCACATAGCAAATAAATGGAGGAGTGGGTATTTGAACCTACAAGGTTGACATATGGGCGTCCAATAAATATCTTTTTAAAAGAAAATTATTGCAGAGCTTTTGCTGTAATTCTAACTTTAACCCAGTGAGACCAGGAAAAATTAGATGACACCTGTGAGTGTCTCCTGGTATAGTGGAACAAGGCAGGCAGGAGACCTGGATTCTAGTATAGAATCTGCATTGGCCACGTGACTTCTAATTAACAATGTCCTTTATTTGGACCATATAGTGTGGAGGAAATGTCATCCATTTCACAAGGTGGAAGTGTTTAGAATATGAGATCATGAATGTTTGAATGAGGAACAGGATGGCTGCCCTGAAGAAGTCCACTTATGCGGTAAATGTTTGCTGAAGTCCATGTTGACTGAGCCGGCTTGATGGGTCTTGCCCTCTTCTTTGACCTGGGAGGCACAGAAGGGTATCTTGCTCATTTCATGTGGGAGCATTTGTGCTTGATTGGAAGTAGGTGACATTTTGGGCGAATGCAGTGAAGGAATTACAATTATTTGTTCAAGAGAATTTACAGTTGTGAGTGTTCACAGTAATTGAGATGTTGAACATGAAGTGCTTGTCACTGAACCTACCCTCTGATGAGTACTTAATCAGGAAGGGCAATTCTTTTCACCACTTCACTTAAAAGCCCCTTAGCATGGGTTCTACCTTATTAGTTCATTTGGGGTGACAAGACCACCAGCACATATGAAATGAAAGAATAATTTGCAATTGACTTTGTGCCAGTTTTGGGAGACAGAATTTAGCTAAAATTCCAGCCCTGTCTTTTCCAAGTTATGCAACTTTAACCTAAATTCCTTGTGCCTTTGTTTCTTCTGTAAAGTAGGAAAATAGTAACATAACATTATTGTGATGATTAAATGAGATAAAGTATGTGAAGCACTTAATATACTATATAGTACAAAGTATGAGCTAAAAATATGGTAGCTACTGCTTTCTGCAACATCTTATTGCAGAGACAAGGCCATGATCCCTGTACTTAAGGTGTTTCGTCTGTATATATATGAAATAGGGTTAGAGCTAATAAGTGTTTGAACAGAGATATTTATGGTGCTTTGCAAGGTGGACAGGATTGGGAGAAGTGAGATGCAAGTGCTAGACTGATTATAAACTACTAAATATTATAGAATTTATGAGAAGGGAGAAATCATTGAAGACTGGCATAGTCATGGAAAGCTCTCTAAAAGTGAGTTTGAGAAATAGGTCAAGTTTGGATAGGTAAGAAAGAAGAAAAGACATATCAAAGGAAGGAATACAAGAGTTAAAAGGTGAGGGCTGGGGGTATAGCTCAGTGGTAGAGCACTTGCCTAGCATATGTGAGGCACTGGGTTCAATTCTCAGCGCCGCATAAAAATAAATAAGTAAAATGAGGGTAAGGTGTCCATCTATAACTAAAAAAAAAAAGAAAAAAGAAAAGAAAAAAGTTCAAATGTGAAATGGTCATATGGCATATGTAGTAAAAAGACGTGTTAAATAGCTAGGTATCATAGATATTATGGAGAGATGAGTAACATGATGAAGGCAGAGTGTGAGGAGTGTGTGTTTGTGAGCAATATATGTGTTGAATTGGACGTGGGGATGGGTGGGAGAGGCATACAAAAAAAATTCAAGTATGATGTTAATAATAGATCTATGGCCTAATACTTTGGAGACATGATTAATATGGATTTTAGTAAAGATGGAATTCACTAATGATATCTAAGGACCATTCCAATTCTTTTTTTTTTTTTCTGGCTACAAGTTTATTCAAAACAAAATTATCCTGTCCAACTTCACTGAGGCGGCTGACCACGTCCACTACCAAATCCTCTTCTAAACTGAAATCTGGTTGCTGACCCAGCCCCAGCCTCGGCTTTCTTGTCAGCACCAGGGGGCACAGCACTCTGTCTGTAGGTGTCTCTGTCAGCTTCCCCTCTTGTGAGCCTTGCAGGTCGCTCGCCCTCCAGACCTTTGGGCTGAGGCCTGCCAGTTTCTGATCGACTATGGTGTAGAGTGGCAAGCACAATCTCAGATGGCGGAGATACTGGATGCCCTTGTTGGTCAGGTACTAGTAGAAATGTCTCCATGCAAACTGTTCCTTCATATAGCCTCAAGACTTGAGAGACTCCATGGCCTTCATATGTGAAGGTTGGGCACATTCTTATCTGCCAACTCTGGGTGCTTGGGCATGTGGACATCCTTCTTGGCTACCATTACTCCCTCCTTATTGTGGAGGCTTCAGGGTCTGAGGACGATGCTGGAAAGGCCATTCCAATTCTTATATTCTATAATTTCTATATTTCGAGTTGGTGTGGTGTTAGTGGGGATGGAAGAGAAAAGAAAGATAATGTTTTGAATATTGAAAAATAATATTATTTTACAAGTATCAGTTGGTCACTGAGAAAGGAAGAGAATAATGGGTACAGTGTGATTGAGGATTCAGATTGGGTGCCTGAGAGTATGGTGAACTTGGAAATCAGGAAGATTTTGCAGTGGGAATGGCAGTAGGACATCTAAGGGGAAGTCTAGTTAGTGGATGTTTGGAGAATGCTCTAGAAAAAAACCCACTACAGGACTCTTGCACTTGTTATCTCTGCCTGGTGGAACCTCTGCTCTTACTTCACAATGTGGCTTTCTCCCCCTTCAGGTCTTTTCTCAGATGTCACCCCTCCTATGCCACCAGTATTCTCTGTCAAAAGTGTTCTTACCAGATGTGGTGGTGCATGCCTATAATCCCAGCAGTTTAGGAGGCTGAGACAGGAGGATTGCAGGTTTGAGACCAGCTTCAATTTAGTAAGCAGTTTAGTAAGGTTCTAAGCAACTTGTGAAACCCATTCTCAAAATAGAAAAATAAAAATAAAAAGCCTGGGGATGTGGCTCAGTGGTTAAGTGCCTCTAGGTTCAATCCCAGTACCAAAAGGGGGTAAAGTGTTCTCAATAAATCACCTTAATTTTACCTCTATTTTGTTTTTTTGGTACTGGGGGTTGAACCAAGTGGCTTTCTACCTCTGAGTGTTATCCCCAGCCCTTTGTATTTTATTTTTTAATTTTGCAGCATTGGGAATTGAACCCAGGGGCATGCTACCATTGAGATATATATAGCTATGTATGTATATATGTGTATATGTGTGTGTGTGTGTGTGTGTGTGTGTGTGTGTATCTCCCCAACCCTTTTTATTTTTATTTTGAGACAGGGTCTTGCTAAGTTGCTGAGACTGGCCTCAAGTTTGCCATCCTCCTGCCTCAGCCTACTGAATAGCTAGGATTACAGGTGTGTACTACTGTGGCCGGCTTTACATCTATTTTAAAGTAATTTATTGGGTTATGGTAATGAGGGTTGGGTATAACTCTGTAATAGCTACTGCATACTCAGAAATGTTTCTTTACTCACAACTGTGTACCTAAAGTAAAGTTGCTAGAGGCCTTGCTCACTGTAGAATAGGCCATGTCGGTGGAATAGTTTATGCCTATATAGTGGTGATGATATGGTAGATGTTTAATATTTGGTGAAATATTTTATTAAAAGGGTACATCTTAATTTTAATACATTCACGTTCTTCCAGTGGTTGTACCTGGAATATGAGAGTTAAATTTCTTTTATCCTTGAGATGCCATGAGAATTAATTAATATATGAAAAACAGTGAAGACTGTTAACTTTCAGAACTGGTTATAAGTTGTGTTTAATTTTGATTATACCTTGGATATTCATAAAATTTTCTTTTGATCCCTACTAAAATTTTTTGCCTTTATTTTTACTTTTAAGTTTAAATAATGGAAATGACCTATCTATGTGCCATTCTTTATGGGTATGCACAATTCCTCATTTCTCTCATTGCTCACCATCCTGCCCGAACTACTTGTTAGAGTAGTGCTGCTCTGCTTGTTTTTCTGCCAATGAAATTATATGCTGCTTTTTTAGTACTTGAGGTTCATTTGGAATAAATTTGGCAAGTGTGAACAAAATGCCATTCTTGTGTGTGTGTGTGTGTGTGACAGGGTCTTGTTCTCAGCTGCCCTTGTTTATAAGATGATTGCCTTAATATTTCTTTAGAATTATAGTAGGCAATATATATTTTTTTATTATTTATTTATTTTTTTAATTATTGTACACAAATGGGATACATGTTGTTTCTCTATTTGTACATGGTGTAAAGGCATACCATTTGTGTAATCATAAATTTACATAGGGTAATGTTTGATTCATTCTGTTATTTTTTTTCCCTTCCCCCCACCCCTCCCACCCCTCTTTTCCCTCTATACAGTCCTTCCTTCCTCCATTCTTGCCCCGCTCCCTAAACCTAACTCTAACCCTAACACTAACTCTTCCTACCCCCCATTATGTGTCCTCATCCACTTATTAGCGATATCATTCTTCCTTTGGTTTTTTGAGATTGGCTTATTTCACTTAGAATGATATTCTCCAGTTTTATCCATTTGCCTGCAAATGCCATAATTTTATCATTCAGTAGGCAATATTTTTGCCTTGACTCTCAGAAGCAATTTAGAAAACTCAAGGGGAGGAAAAGATGACTATTATAATCACCCAAAAGAAAAGACTATTATAGGGCTGGGGTTGTGGTAGAGTGCTTGCCTAGCATGTGTGAGGCACAGGTTTAGATTATCAGCACCATATATAAATAAATAAATGTCCACTGACAATCAAAAAAAAAAAGACTTATAATTAGCTACTTACAAGACCAAGAATGGGAATTAATTATTTTTTTCTGGTCTGGGGATTGAACCCTGGGCCTCAAGGATGGTATGCAACTGCTGTACCACTGAGCTATATTCCCAGCATGAAGATCAGGGATTTAGGACTGGGGTTGTGGCTCATTGGTAATACGCTTGCCTAGCATGTGTGAGGCACTAGGTTCAATCCTCAGCACCACATAAAAATAAATAAATAAAATAAAGGCATTGTGTCCATCTATAACTAAAAAATATTTTAAAAAAATCAGGGATTTAAAAAATTAGAAGCGAAATTATTTTTATATAGGAGATGCTACAGAAATACAAACAATAATCTTATTATGGCCTTCTGCCTAATTAAGACTAATGTGACAGTTAAAAAGGCTAATGGGGCATGGTGGCAGGCCTATAATCCCAGCAGTTTGGGAGGCTGAGGCTGGAGGATCACAAATTCAAGGCCAACCTCACCAGTTTAGTTGGACTTAATCTGCAGCACCACAAAAACAAATAAACAGGGCTGGGATCATAGGTCAGTGGTGGAGCGCAGGGCACTGGGTTTGATTCTCAGCACCACATATAAATAAATATGTAAATAAATAAAGGACCATGGACAAGTAAAAAAAATAAAAACCTGAGCAAAACAAAACACAAAAGGGGTCTAATTTCCACATTAAGCAAAAGGCAAGAGGAAAGTGTACAGTGCATGTGTGTAGGACTTTACGGGAAAGGCGGTCTGGAAGGAAAACTTAAGGAAATATTATTTAACTTTGAAAATTAAGGTAATTGGATTAATGGTACAATGCAGATACACCATGAAAATATGCTATATGAAATACACCAGTCACAAGAGGACAAATATTGTATGAAGGCAGTGAAAAGTACTGTACTTGCTTTTGTAAATACTGAGTAAGTAAGTACTTTAGGTATTGAGGTAGCTCTATGAGGTAAAACCACAATACAGTCGTTAAGGGTCTAGAGCAGTAATTTTGTCTTGGAGCCAGAAATACAAAGACTTGCATCTATAGCCACCTAGCATCTCAAGGTCCTGCCTGGCCTCTGGCTTCTCATTATTCTTATGCATGTGATTTGTGGAATGGAGTGTCAAAATTGCTTTCTGAGGGATTACATGATTAGGGATTCTGTTGGGTTCTACTTTGGATTTCTGCATGACAGAATTGATAAGTGGGAAACCTTTGTGCTTAATTTTCTGTTTTTTCCAAACCCTGATTGTTTTACAAATTATAGGAACATGAATATTTTCATTCAGTAGTGAGAGAGTCTGAATTCAAGTAGAGACTGGTAATACAATCCCTGTTTTCCAGGATGGAAAAACTGAGGTACAGAAAGATTAAAGAGCTGACCAGAGATCATACTGTAAAAGACTCCCACACCTGGGAATTGGATCTGGGTCTTCTAACTCATTTGTAGAGTCTGATATACTGCAGGAAGATGATACTGGAGGTCTTCTTTTCAGTCTGAGTCATCTCCTTGGCATGTAAATTCAAGGTACAATGCTTTGCCTTCAGTGACTGGATGAAACATTGTACTGAGAAACTTGAAGGCACTTGCCAAACATGTATAATGTCTGCCTGGAAATACTATCAACTATACGCTAAGAGAAAATAAAGTGTTCTGTTTGGGTTTATAGAGAGGAAGTATCTCTGATGCTTTAACTGTGGAGAAGCAGTAATCAGACATGGGAGCACAGTTAGTTCCCTTTGTGTTTGCCTAAATCTATAAGAGGAGGAGCAAATGATTTTTGGCAGTCTGACTAGTAAGCAGGGTATGTGTCATCTAATAGATGTGGAACTCTGTGTTCTTTTGTCTGCTTTGGGACATAGTTTAGGAATAGTGTTTTGTACTAAAGGACTGTCTGTCTGATAGCGCTCAAGGGAGTTGGGATGCATGGAGGAGGGAGGTGAAAGGAGAGATGGGATGGAAGAACACAGTAGTTTAATAGGACATGAAATAAAAAGTGCAAAGACCTATTGGCCAGGAGAGATGGGGCCCATCCAGAGGCTTTTGGCACAATTGACAGAGGGAGTGTTTTTAAAGGACTGAGACTGACAAGAGGCTAAGTGGAAAATCTGAAAGTTTTTGACTCTTTTTACTATATATGTGTGAATGATGATTTTCTAGGTCCTTTGATTCACCTCTATTGTAAGTGAATTTAGTTTTTCTTTGACTGCAGTGTTAAACTGGTAAGCAGCTAAGGGGAGAACTCTGAAATTGAACCTTCTGTGTTGTATAAGGAAAGGGAAGTGACTATTGGACAAATGGGAAAACACAGAAGAGCACAAACAAGGCTTGCAAATTCAGATTCCTTTGATGAGTTGCTGCCCTGATGCTTTAGTGCCTGGGGTAGGATGTTGAAGCAACTTTGCTTCCAAAAGTAATATACATTTGAAAGGTTAAAGTTACTTGTGACATATAAGGAATTCATGTATGTGCTGTAGTGTGATATAAATGAATTGGGTTCTTATGTCATCTGTTGAATTCTGAGATACATTTCAATCAGAACATTATTCTGTTTGCCACTATGCTTCTGAGCAGGTGCCTCACTGCTCCATCCCATTGTGGAAGACAGAGGTGAAGCACTACTGCACAATAATAATAATACTGAAGGTGGGGTGTGGTGGCATATGTCTGTAATCCTGACCTTTCAGGAGACTAACGCAGGAGGATTGCAAGTTCAAGGCCAGCCTTAGCAATTTACTGAGATCTCAGCATGTCTCTAACTAAAAATTAAACAAACAAACAAACAAAAATAAAAACAATGGGGATGTATCTCAGTGGTAAAGCACCTCTGTGTTCAATTCCCATTATCAAAAAAAAAAAAAAAAGGAAAAGAATAATGAAAATAATAACAAGAATAACATACATATTAGGCAATGTTCTGAAAGTTTGACATATGTTACACATATTTTTTGGTACCAAGAATTGAATCCAGGGCACTTAACCACTGAGCCACATCCCCAGCGCTTTTAAAAATATTTTATTTGGAGACAGGGTCTCATGGAGTTGCTTAGGGCCTCGCTGTTGCTGAGGCTGGCTTTGAACTTGTGATCCTCCTGCCTCAGCCTCCCAAACTTCTGGGATTACGGGCATGTGCCACTGTGCCCGGCTGTTAAACATTTTAATATCCTTACCACAACCTTTTGAGATAGGCACTATTACTATTCATCCTACCCAAAATTACTTTCTTGAATTCTTACCTTGTGCTGTTCTGTATTTTCCCTCCAGCTCCTCCTGTTTATTTATATATTTGTCTTCCACTCCATTCTTCCTCTGTAGCACTTTGTGTATTTTATCAGGCACAGAAGAAGGAAGAATATTCCTGACAAAAATAACAGCATGAACAAAGTGAAGGAACGGAAAAGTGCATGTTCTTTTATGTGTTTTCAAGGAATGGCCAGCAACTATTTAGAACAGAGAATACTTGAGAGACAGTCATAGGAGGTGAAACTAAAACTACAGGTCCTGGTCACAGATTGTGAGGGCCTTAAGAGCTATGCCATGAAGTTTGGGGTTTTAAACAGGGAAGCAATAGTAAATCTATTTTATGAAGTAACTCCAGTGTCTGGGTAGAGATGGGTTAAAGAAAGTAAAACAGTTTAGGATTCTTTTACATTAGCCTAGATGAGAGGGGCAGGGGTTGGGCTGTGGCTGGAGAGAAGAGGTAACCATTTTGACATTTTCAAAACAGAACCAATAGTTATCGAATTGGAAGCATTTAGGGGAAAAAGAAAAAAAAGATAAGAACAAAGCCTTTTTTTGTGTTTGAAAAAAAATGAGACATACTTATTGAAAATAATTTCCAAATAACACTGAAAAGTACAAAGAAAATATAGTCTCAGCATCCAGGAGTAACCATTCTCTGTCCTACCCCCTCCCACCCCCCATGCTGAGATTGACCCCAATGGCTCTTTACCTCTACTAAAGGTACTAGCCCCTTTTAAAAATAATATTTTATTTATTGTTGTTTTTTGGTACTGGGATGGAACACAGGGGTCCTTAACTACTGAGCCATATCCCAAGCCCTTTGTATTTTTTATTTTGAGACAGGGTCTTGGCAAAGTTACTGAGACTGGCCTTTAACTTCTGATCCTCCTGCCTCAGCCTCCAGAATCCATGGGGATTACAAGCATGCCACCACTTTCAGTTTACACACTGTTCTTAGTCTGCTTTTTTTTTCCTTTTAATAATGTTATGAATTTTTTGTTGATGTATATGACTCAATATTAGCAGTCTCAATCTGGAGCAGTTTTGCCCTATAAGGAAGATTTGGCAATTGCTGGAAACAGTTTTGGTTGCAATAACTGAGGAGGTGGATTCCTGCCTCTAGTGGTTAAAGGCAAAAGACATTGCTAAACATCCTCCTGGGCATAAGACAGCCCCCCACAACAAAGAATTATCTGTCTCAAAATAGCAATAGTACTAAGGTTGAGAAACAACGTTCTACATTATTACTAGTTTTAAAAATTTTGAAGTAACTGTAGATTTACACAAGAGTTTTAAAGATAGTACACAGAGTTCTTGTGTATCCTTTATCCAGCTATTAACATCTTACATTATCATGGTACAGTTATAAAAACTAGGAAATTGACATAGATATGATACTATTAACTAAACTGTAGACTTGGATTTTACCAGTTTTCCATTAATGGCCTTTTCTGTTATGAATCCAGTTTGGGTTCCCATACTGTATTTAGTCATCATGTACCCTTAGTTTTCTCCAATCTGGGGCAGTATTTTAGCTTTTCCTTGTCTTTCACATCCTTGATACTTTTTTTTTTTTTTTTTTTCTGGTGCTGGGGATTGAACACTGTGGACATTCTACCACTGAGTTACACCCCCAGCCCTTTTTATTTTTGAGAAAGGGTCTCACTAAGTTGTCTAGGCTGGCCTTAAACTTGTGGTCTTCCTGTCTCAGCCTCCTGAGTATCTGGGATTGTGGGTATGTGCCTCAGTCTTGCTTTCCTTGATACTTTTGAAGGGCACTGGTCAGCTCTCTTTTAGAATGTCCTTAAGTTTGGGTTTTCGTTTCTCAGGATTTAGATAGGCATTGTAGATTTGGGGAAAAGAAAGACGTTAAGTACCTTTCTCATTGCATCATATCTCACTGCATGGTATCATTAAAGCTTATTACTGGTGATGCTAGCCTTGATCATTTGGTTAAGGTTGTGTCTGTCTGCCAGGTTTCTCCTCTGTAAACTCATATTTTTTTTCCCTTTGCATGCTATTTTGCCTTTCCATTTTCATAATATGATAGTATTCAGTCATATTTACTAGAAATGACTTGCCAAGTTTATTCACACAGAATGGGAGAATTAAGCCTCACCTGAAGGAAGGAATATAAAGAATTTGTGGACATGTTACAAACACCACAGTAATAATATGTATTTCAGGGGAGATACTTAGAGGTTATGCAGGTGTCCCATTTCTCAAGCTTCTCACACTGATTTTAGCATTCACCAGTGAATCCCATTGCAATTGCTATAGTAATTTTCCTCATTCCTTCTCATTAGAATTGCAATTCTTTGAAGACTTGCCCTGCTGGATGTGGTGGAGTACGCCTGTAATCCCAAATCCCAGTGACTCTGAAGGCTGAGGCAGGAAGAGTGCAAGTCTGATGCCAGCCTCAGCAACTTAGCAAGACCTAGTCTCAAAATAAAAAATAAAAAGAACTGCAGATATGGCTCAGTAACAGGTGCCTCTGGGTTCAGTACCCAGAACCAAAAAAAAAAAAGACTTGTCCTTTCTTCTCCATTTATTTGTATCATTTACTTAACATATCATTATGGGTATTTATTGTATTATTTGATTTATACTCTAGTACTATGTTAAAAAATATATGAGATAAATTTTTTGGTGCTGCTGAGAATCAAACCCCGGTCCTTAGGCCAGTTCTCAACCAGCAAGCCACCCCACCCCCACCCCCCAGCCTGTTGTTTTTATTGCTTGCTGTCTCTCTCTCTTTCTCTCTCTCTCTCTCTCTCTCTCTCTCTCTCTCTTTTCTTTTCTAAACTTGTTCCACCTTACTTGCTTTCTGGCACTATATTTCTTGTTCCTCAGTAGGAAGAATTATACACCAATTCATGTATACACACATATCTGTATTTATTTCTGTATCTATCTGTATATAAAAGTAAGCATTAATTTGTATCATTATCTCTCACACTAATCCAGAACAACAGGGTTAATTCTAGGTTTCTCTCTTTGCTTATTTGTGCCTTCTTTCTTTGAGAGTAGGAAATCTGGCTTTTGTTTTATATATTTACTTATTTATGTAACCTGAAAAGTAGTTTCAATGGTTACTTCTGTGAGAAACATTCACCAACTAGAGTACAGTGTGTACCGATTTTGTTTTTAGCCTTATAGTATCTAGAAATAACATTGTTTTACAAAGTTACTTAGGTCAGCTCCTTTTTTTCCCCCTCACCCCCATCAGTGAAGTTATGTCTGACATTTTTAATACAGTTAGATTCATTTGTTGCAGTTTGTAGTCTATCTTCAGTTTTCCAGACATTCCTATTATTTTGATATTTGTATACAAGGAAAGTGCAGTCTTTGTTGTGTAAGTTTTTTTTCCTTCAACCCTGGGGTTTGAACCCAGTGGTGCTATACCATGGAGCTCTATACTCCTAGTCCTTTTTAAATTCTGTTTTGAATCAGGGTCTCACTAAGCTGTCTAAATTGGCCTCAAATTTGTGGTCCTCCTGCCTCATCTTCCAAGTAACTGAGATGGCAGATGAGCACCACCACAACCAGTTCTACACAGTTTTAGTGTGTGTGTGTGTGTGTGTGTGTGTGTGTGTGTGTGTGTGTGTTTGGTAAATGCTGGGAATTGAACCCAGGGTTTTATGCATGCCAGGCAAGCTCCCTATCACTGAGCTATATCCCAGCCCCAGAGGATGTATTTATTTTATATTATTTTGCTTATTGAGGTTAAATTCCATGTAACATTAATCCTTTTAATATGAACAATTCAGTGGCATAATCACAGCATTATACAGCCAATACTTCTATCTGATTGCAAGGCATTTTCCTCATCTTGAAAAGAAAATCCCATACCCATTAAGCAGTTATTTCCATTTCTGCTTTCCCTCAGTTCCCAGCAACTACCAGTCTGCTTTTTTTCTCTATATATTATTTAATCTGGGCATTACATATTAGTGGGATCATACAATATATAATCTTTTGTATCTGACTTCTTTCACTTACATTAATTGTAGCATGTAATCAATACTTTATTCCTTTTATGGTTGAATATGTGTAGAACACAATTTGTCCCTGTCTTGATGGACGTTGGCACTTTTCAGTTGTTGTAAATGTGCTGCTGGTTTGGAATGTAGCTCAGTTGAAGAGTACTTGCCTAGCATATGCAAGGCCCTGGTTTCAATTCCCAGCACCACAAAACAAGCAAAAAAGGGCTGCTATGAGCATATGTATGTCTGAATTTGTTTGATTACTTATTTTCAGTTTTTTTTTTTTTTTTTTTTTTTTTTTTTTTTCCTTTAATTACTTTGGCTATCTACCTAGGAGAGGAATTGCTGGATCACATAATTCTGTGTTCAACTTTGAGGAACTGCTGTTTTCCACAGTGGCTACCCCATTTTACATTTCTGCCAGCAGTATATTAGGGTACAGTATCTCCACATCTTCTCCAACACTTTAAAAAAAAATTATAGACACCCTAGTGGGTATGAAGGTGGCATCTAATTATGGTTGATTTTTATTTCCATGATGATTAATGATGGTGTGTTTGTTGGCCATTTTTATCTTCTTTGGAAAAATACCTATTCAAGTCCTTTGTTCTGTTTTTAAATTGGGTGGTTTGTCTTTACATTTTGATACATATTAACATACTACTTTTAAGAAAGTTTGTTCCTGCCAGTATTTCCCCTCACTCTTATAATTTTGTAATGTTACCCATCTTTTTCATTCTTGTCAATCTGGTAAACAAGTAGATTTATTTCTTTCTTTCTTTCTCTCTCTCTCTCTCTCTCTCTCTCTCTCTCTCTCTCTCTCTCTCTCTCTCTCTTTTTCTGTGCTGGGAACTGAACCCTGGGAAGTTTTGCTGCTGAGTCACATCCTCATCCCTTTAAAAAATTTTTTTTTGGTTCCCTGGAAATTGAACCCAGAGGTGCTTAGCCACTGGGCCACATCCCCAGCCCTTTTTTAAAAATTTTATTTTATTTTATTTAGAGACAGGGTCTCACTGAGTTGCTTGGGGCCTCACTAAGTTGCTGAGGCTGGCCTTGAACTCTTGATCCTCCTGCCTCAGCCTCCTGAGCTGCTAGGATTACAGGTGTGTGCCACTGCATCTGGCCCTTTTTAAATTTTTATTTTGAGACAGGGTCTCAGTAGTTGCTAAGTGCCTTGCTAAGTTACTGAGGTTGGCTTTGAACTTGTGATCCTATTTCAACCTTTCAAGCTGTTGAGGTTTACAGGTGTGTGCCACTGTGCCTTAAATTTATGTGTTCTTTTTTTTTTTTTAATATTTTTTAGTTGTTGATGGACCTTTATTTTATTTATTTTTATGTGGTGCTGAGACTCGAACCCAGTGCTTCACACATGCTAGGCAAGTGCTCTACCACTGAGCTACAACCCCAGCCCTTAAATTTATACATTATTGCATGCTTTTTTAGTTTTAATATTGGTTGATTGATTTTTGTGGTACTGGGGATTGAATTCAGGGCACTCTACCATTGAGCTGTATTCCCAGTTTTTTTATTTTGAGAGTTTCACTAAATTGCTCAGGCTAGTCTCAAACTTGTTATCCTCCTTCCTCACCCTCTGGAGCAGCTGGGATTACAGGTGTGTGCCACAGTGCCCAGTTTAACATTCTTTTATAAAAAATTCATGTCTGAAGTCTATAATCCTTTGAGCTATTGGAATTTACAGATTGAATAAAGAAGTCATGGATTCTTTAGTGTCAGTGAACATATATTGAGGTCTTCCTTGCCTTATGTGTCTGTTGCTCTTGTCTTAGAGTGCCCTACACATACTTGTAGGTAATTGGAGATAAGTTTGAGGTCCTGAATTGTCCAGGCTTAGGTCTGGATTCCTCTGGTTAGCTACCTAGTCAGTTTCCTTGTCTTTCATGTGCTCACTCGCACATTCTCCCCACCCGTGTTCTTAATTACATCTCATTGCCTAGCACAGTATTTCTAACAGTGGTTCTGAACCCTTGCTACCCATTAGAATTACCCAGAGAGTGTTAAAAACACTGATACATACACTTATAGCAGTCATTAAATATCTATTGATAAGCATTATGTCAATCTTCAGGTGTAAGTATTCTCTCCAAATTCATTCTGTCTTTAAGGTCTTCATTCAGCCTGGTAGACATTTTTATTTACTGGAATAACAGGATTTTAGTCTCAACTTTGCTACTGTATACACATATACACATATATACACACACATATATATATACATACACACATTTATATATATATGTAACCTCTCTGGTTATATATGTATATAAACTTGAACAAATCATTGACTTTCTTGGGGACTTGCTTAGTTTCCTCTTTGGATTTGTTAGGATGAGGAAACTCATTGGATAAAATCAGGGACTGTGGATAGTATTTGTCCCACAGTCTAAAGCCCCTTTCAGCTATGGTGTTTTTTTGTTCGTTTGTTTGTTTTGTTTTGTTTTGTTTTTTGCAGTACTAGTGATTGAAGCCAGGGGCACCCTACCACTGGAGCTACATCCCCAGTTCTTTTTTTTAAATTTTGAGACAGGGTCTCACTAAGTTGTACAGACTGGTTTTGAATTTGCAATCCTCCTGGTATAGTCTCCCAAGTAACTGCCACCAGGTCCAGTTTAGTATTTCATGGTTCTTTTCTTCAAACCCTACCTAGCCAAGGCTGTCACCTCCAGGAGCCAAAGATTAAGTAATTTATGTAATGCTTATCATCCGCTTGGCACTGTTCTAAACATTTTACATGTATTAACTCTGATCCTTGTAATAATTGATAAGGAGTGTAGATGGTCTTATTATCCCCATTTTACAGATAAGGAAACTTGAGGCAAAGAAAAATGAGATATTTAACCTACCAAATGAAGGCTACAGCTGGGTAGTAAAGCCAAAATTTGAACCCAGATAGTCTGGCAACTTTATGCTATATACTGCATTTCCCCAGCTTAGATATACACTTGCAAATGATGAAGACCTCAGATATCATATTTTATCATAGGTATCTTAAGGTAACGTATCACTGAAACTTCCAGAAATGGGCCCATCTTAAGGCCCTAAAGATGGCCACAGAATGATAACTTTATTATGAAGTTTATTTTCTCAAACTGAGCCCTTCCTTTCTGTATCTGTATCATAGTCACATGGCATTGTCTGTGTGTATGTTTTTCACCTTCTCTCAAGCTTGCTCTTGAGAACCTGGAAAGGGTTCAGCCTGTCCTCTTTGGTTTCTGAAATTTTGTTTCACTTTAGTATGAATTCATTACTTTAAGCAAAGAAACAGACCTTGGTCAAAGATGAGTAAAAATTCTTCTGGAAAGAGGCAGAAACAATTTGGGGTATAGGCAGAATATCCAGGATTGAGTGTGTTCTTTACTACCAGCCAGTTATATATGGCCAGGGCACTCTCTGAACCACAACCTTCTGAAGTGTAGAGCAGCAAGTGACTGAACTGGATGGGTGACCTCTGAATTTCCTTAAAGCTGTACTTCTCCAGTGTTTGCATGCAGATTTCTAAGCAGCCACTGCAGAGGCTTGGCATTGCAGTTTCTCATGTTTTATCTTAAAAGTATGTGCCAATGTTGTATTCTCTGCCTTAATCTGTTTATATATATTTTGATGTAAAATTGATTCAAAAAAAGTTTTTCCCACTTTGTAAAGTGGTCTGGAAGAGTGCATCACATATATTATGCACTTCTCAGTTTGAAAAGTATGCCCTTATATGATTCTGGCCCCTTTTCTCTTAAAGACACAGCTATAAAAAACCATGATCTACACTATGAATTCCAAACCATTCCTCTCACCACATGGATTGAACATCACACCGACTGAACAGGTCAGGTAGAGATCCTCCTGCTTTCTGAGCCTCTTACTCTATCCAGTTTATTCAACATGTTTACAGTAGAATTTTTGCTGAGCAAAACTAAAAGGTATAATTGCCATGATGTTTCCTGCAGCTGATTCATTCTTTCTAACCAAATAAAGTTGTAAGTTAAAACAAAAAAAGTTTTCCTTTTAAGAAAGCAAAGTTAGCTAAGAGATCAACTTTTTCCCTACTCTTCAGCTTCTCTTTTTAATTGAGTTTGATTAAATTTCTTTAGAGGAATTTTTTTCCCTTTCACCCACCTATGCCCAAACATTTTTTTCCCCTGAAACTTAGACTATTAGAACTAGAAGTAATGTTGGATATGAAAAACTGGAGGTTCCAGAAGAGAGAGTGATTTCCCAAAGTCATAAAGCTGATTTGTATGGAACAGGAACTAGCAACAGGGTGGGAAAAGAACACTGTGAGATCAGAAGACATGTATTCACAGCTTACCACTAACTACGTGTGTGACTTTGGGTAGGTTTCCTAATGTATCTGAGTTTCAATGAGGATAGAGTCTAGCAGTCTATGCTTCATACATGTAGTAGTCATTGAGTATTTTTTCTTAGATGTTCTAGATGCTGGGATTAGAGGTACGTGTATAATTTCTTCCCTTAGAATTTGTAGTCTAGTGGGGAAGATAGAACTATTGTGAAGTTGTATACAGAAAGTTCCATGATACAGGAAACTGCAGGCTGCTGTAGGAACAGAGGATAGCATAGATATGGAGACGATGGGGAGAGATCTTAGAGACAGCTTTCATAATTATAGAAGTGATGCTAATGAGTTTAGGGCTGGATGGGATCTGATTTTCATTTTAGAATGATGCAGTGTGGACATAAGTTGAAGAGGTTATACCCTAAAAGTAGGAAGATCAGTGAGGAAGCTAGTAGAATAATCTATTTGAGAAATTGTGAAGATTCCAGTTGATGTAATGACAGTGGGAAATGAGATGGTGGTTGACTTTGAGATAATGTATGGTATTAGGAACTAGTATGGACACAGGTTGCAACAAAGGAAAATATGGGAAGAAAAAGTCTGAGATACTAAGAGTACTTCAAAATTTTTGGTTATCTAGGTGGTTTACCTAAGTATGGATGAGAAGACAATAAATTCAGTTTTGAAAACTTTAGGTTTCAGGTATCTGTTTGAGGTGATGATGATGATGACGTGGTGGTGAAGATGATAATGTTAGCTAGCTAACATTGGCTGCTTCTAGGGGAAGGCCGTATTCCATATGCTTTGCATATATTAATCATTTAATCATCACAGTAACACTTTGAGGTTAGAGTTAAGATTATCTCACTGTGTAAATGAGGGATCTTGTCATTGGTTTTTCTACTGATTACATGATCTCAGAAGACTGAGCTAACTTCTCAACCTTCCACTTTCTGGTATGTTATCTCAGTTTTATAGCCTTGAAGACTGCTCTTTTAAACTTCTAACTTGGTGGTATGTCTGCTAAACCTGTAAGACTGAGAGTGAGCTTGACTATTACACAGAGAAGTAACTTCCAAATGTTACATAGCTATTAAATGGTGGAGCTAGGACCTAAATCTTGGCAATCCAGCTCCAGAGATCATACTATACACCTTTCACTGATGATGGCAATGTCCAGTTGAACATACAGGTCTGGCATCACAAAAGATAACTAGATTGTGGACGTGGATTTCAGCAGTTATCAGCACAAAAATGGTTGTAGAAACCATAAGTGTCAACTTAGATGTAGGTGGATGTCATAAAGACTGCCATTTCTCAATATTGTTCCTATGACAGACATTACTAATAGATTAGTGATTGGCCTCAGTAAAAGAGACCAAGGGAGGTCTAGTGAAATAAGAAATCCTTAAGACAATGGTGCTATTGAAGCCCCAGGACAGTGATTTATGAAGGCAAGAGAGCTCAAAGTTATTAGGTTATTACTTCTTTTTCTATTACTTGTTTTGAAAACTTGGTAGACAAATGTTAAATTTGGTGGTCAGGGTTCATTACTGATTTCATTGAGTAAGATATCCATGGAAAGATAGGGTACAGTAAGCAGAGAAGTTGAATGATTATATTGATCCATAAATCCAAGGATGTGGTTTTCAAGGGGTGTAACCCATAGAGGCAAGAAAGTGATTGAAGGACTTTAGGATCTAATTTGGAATGGGAAGGAAATGAAGTCAAAAAGGGGAAGATGACTTGGAGTAAAGGAACCAAATTAGGCGGCAGCCTTTCTTTTTGCTTGTGAACAGGTGCTGTTGAGGCATCACAGCTGGTGCTTGGAGCTCTAGGTTCTGCCCTGAGCCCAAAACACTGTTGATTACTATACTCATTAGGTTACAGCATGGCAGCCCTGAAGGGTTGGAACCTTAAATAGGTGACATCTTTGTGGCTGTACACCTAACATTTTGGGGAAATCTCTCCAAAAGTGAAATTTCATTAGATAGGACTTCTCAGTTCAGGGCTATTGACATTTTGGGGTCAGATAATTGTTGAAGAGGTGGGGGTTGTTACATTGTAGGATGCTTAGCAGCATCCTTGGCCTCTACCTACTAGATGCTGGGTAGTATGCCCACTCCCACAATTGTGGGACCCAAGCCAAAAATGTTTCCATATATTACCAAATGCACATTGGTAGACAGAATCACTTCCAGTTGAGAACCACCACTCCTAAATTCTCCTGGTTTTCCTGGTGAGAGGTTTCTCTCACCTTCATTAGCTCCTCTGGGTACTTGAGCTCTGTTATTTGAAGAGTTAACATTATTTCAGCCTTGTGGGCTTTTCCCATAATTTTTTTAGTCTTGAAATAAACCCTTTAGTACTCAGTTCAGTGCCTAGAACATTAAATGTTTAATGGTTATGATATTTAGAGTAGACTGCACAAACTTTAATATCTCTCTTATAAACTTTTATATCACCTTCATTTATTTCGCTTATTTGTGTCTCTTGCCAGCTTAGACTCCTTAAAGACAAGAGCTCTTTCTTAATCTTCTTTGCATGCCTTACATCTTACAGAGTACCTCGCACATTATGGACTCAGTAAATGTTTGCTGAGATACGTCAATTCTGTTAGATAGTGGGACTAGGTGAGTTAAACCACTAAATTTTCAGAATATTTCAGTGATCAGGCTTCACAAAGAAACCAGGTCCTTTAATATAGTCAAAATATAATTGTGCAGAGCAAAGCATTTATTCATTGTCATTTCTTTTATTTATTTATTTACTGGTACCAGGAATTGAACCCAGGGGCGTTTATCAACTGAACCAAAGCCCTGTCCCTTTTAATTTTTTATTTTTGAGACAGTGTCTCACTACATTGCTTAGGGCCTTGCTCAATTGCTAAGACAGACTTTGAACTTGTGATCCTCCTGTCTCAGCCTCCTGAGTCACTGGGACCACACCCAGTTTATTCACAGTCATTTCTGTGAACACAAATCATAGGTGTCCTCTGGGAGAGGGGGATATAGAATAGTGGCATACCTTTGAAAAATAACACAGATCCTTTTAGCTTTTCCCAGCGCCCAGGCTGATCATTTTATAGGCAGAACACTGAAATTATAATTGAAGTTGTATAATAGGGGACATGTGAGGCATTCAGCTACAAACTAGGCTGACTGGGTAGAATAGTATTCTAGGCAGGTAATAAAATTCCAAGCATGAGTGTGATATTTACACTATTAGTATTACCTAAACCTGGGCCAAATGTGACATTTACAAAACTAATTGGTTTCTAGCTTTGTTTAGATATTTATCTTCCATGCAAATGTATATAATGTTGCTGTATTTTTGCTTTGTTTAACTCTGCAGTATGATTTGCATTAATACCTATTAAAATGCGTAATTTATAACTATAGCTCAATAAATTATCAAAAGGTGAAAATACCTGTGTAAGCACACTCACTTTAAGAAATAAACATTACTAGCTCTAATAATTTCAAAAATTTTATTTCATAACTAATATGCACAGGTTTTGCCTTGTGCCTAAAAGCTATCATCTAGCTCTTTTATTGTGATTAACTATACATAGGGATGGAGGTAGATTATAGCTTGGTGGTAGAGTGTGTGCTTAGCATGTGTGAGGCCCAGGGTTCAATTCCCAATACACACACACACACACACACACAAAGGTAAAAATGTATACATAAACTAAAATTTATCACTTTAACCATCAGGTACATTCACATTTATGTATGACCACTACTACCTTCCATTTCCAATATTTTTTCATTTTCCCAAACTGAAACTCTGTACCTATTAAACCCTATTAAATAATAATCTCCATTTTCCCTTTTCTCTAGACCCTGCTAACCATCACCCGACTTTGTCTCAATGAATTTTACCATTATATGTACCTCATATAAGTGGAACCATATTTTTGGTACCTCATATAATTGTGTCTTTTTGTTACTGGTTTATTTCACTTAGTAATAATGACTTTGAAGTTCAGTTGTGTTGTAGCATGCATCATAATTTTCTGTCCTTTTTAAGGCTGAATAATATTCCAGTATATGGATGTATACCACACTTTATTATCCATTTATCTGTTGATGGATGTTTGGGTTACTTCTACCTTTTGACTGTTGTGAATAATGCTGTTATAAAAATGTATGTGTGGGCTAGGGGATGTAGCTCTGTGGTAGAGTGCTTCCTTAGCATGCTAAAAATCCTGAGTTCAATCCCCATACAGGGTATGGGGATAGGAAGATGTATTAATATTTGTTCAACATTCTGTTTTCAGTTCTTTTGAACTTATACCAGAAGAATTACTATATGCTGTGTCATATGGTAATTTTACTTTTTGTATTTTGAGGAACTGCCATATTATTTTTCATAGTGACTGTACTATTTTATTTTTTATGGTCTTTTGTTTTGGTACCAGGGATAGAACCCAGGGGTACTTAACTACTGAGCTACATTCCCGGCCCTTTTTATTTATTAGTTTTTATTTTAGACAGGGTCTCATTAAGTTGCCGAGGACCTTGCTAAGTTGCTGAGGCTGGCCTCCAATTTGCAATTCTCTGGTCTTAGCGTCCTGAGTCTCTGGGATTATAGGTGTGTGCCACCACACCCTGCTCTGCTAGGTTTTATTGTAGCCTGGTGAATTTGAACTAGAAAAAGTTGAGAAAAAAAAAAAAAATAAAGTGGTTTGGAGAGCATGGCAGAGCCAGGGGATGGGCTGATGGATGTAGGTCCCTTTTCCAGACCCTGAGGGAGCCTTTAGGTGGAGGAGAGGATCCCTGAGGGGCAAGTCCAGGAAGAAGGCAGCAGAGCTGTAACTGGGAGAGCTAAGGGTTAGGTGGTAGGACTTCCCTTAACCTAGGTGCCTGCAGGTCTTAGTCCCTGGGGTCATACACCTGCTCCCTGACTACAGGGAGCTTATGTTGCTGATTCCCAGAACGGGAAGAGGAAGGACTGCGGACCTCAAAGACCAGCCAGTTGTGGATCACAGATGGCAGAGGACATAGCTGTGTCTATATACCTGTCTCCATCAGCTCCAGCATGGTCTGGTGTTGCGTTGTTGACACCTGAAGATCTCAGCCTTCTGTCAGCCTGGACAGGGAAAGATCATAAGTAAAGTCAAAGAATTATAGTTTTCTCCATGATTGACAGTATGTTCTGGCTGCTGTTTACTTTTATGAAGGCCTTAAGGAAAGTGAGAGGAACTTACATAACTTTCAGCTTCTGGGGCACCAGGTTCACAAAACTCAGGTTGTGGGAGAACTGCTTCTAATCCATCTGGCCTTTGGTATCAGGTCAGTGAAATGGACTACAGGATACTTCTTGCTACTCTTTCTGGGCACTTTTATTACAGGTTTTGAAGTGAAAGGACTCCTATTTTTTTATCTTTTTTTTTTTCCCCCCTTCTACTTAGCACTCAGGTAGGCAGCATTGAGGACAAGGCTGGTGTCTGCAGGCAGGCTGCCTAGCAGCTAACTGATCTTGTGGTTGGTGTTTTCAACCACCCAGGTGTGGACAGCTCCAAGTTGGCATCGCTTTCCTTGTTGAGGAATCAGTCTCCATCTGCTGCCATACAGGCCCTGAGAGGTGTTCACAGAAGTATCTTTTATGGCCTGGTCTGGGCTATAGAAGAGTGGAGAGACTGAGGTGATGCCTTTGGACATGAAGGCCTTCAGGGCCTGTTGGACACAGGCAACATCCTTGGAGTAGGAGAGGATGCTCTCCAGGCTTCTCTTGATGCTGTCCCCAGCCCCAGGGAGCACCTGGGTAAGGAGACTTATCATGTTGAATGGAAAAAAGGCTGTGTTGGTCTCAGCCTTTATCATCTCTGAGAAGGCATAGTAGAGCTTAAGGGAGAAATCTATCAATGCTCCCCTCAATATGCATTCTGCTTAATGACTATCCAAATCAGAACAGTGTTCTGGGCCTGGGGCAGCAGGCCCTATAGTGGGTTGGATAGAAACCGTGGGAGCCAAGTAGTTGGTTGAGTGTGTTGGTTGAGTGAAAGACTAAGTGGTGGATTCGTCAATGGTACTAGCTGTTATTTAGGTCATTGAGTTGTTTGTCAAATTGGTTGTTGGCCAGGTAGGGGACTTCATGATGTGTTGAATGGATATCTCCCTCCAAAATACTTTTTTCCTTTCTTCTTACATGCTTTCTGGATCCCCAGAGTTGTGGCTAGTGGTGTTTGGATTTGAGGTGGCTTTATTTCCAGCCAGCAGCTACAGCAGAAGGATCAGCAGGATCAGCCTAGATACCATCTGGTCATTGACGTCGACTACAACCTGCTGAGCCAGCCAACATTGGAATCTGCCCATAGGGAGCTAGCCCAGAGCCTAGAAGCTCAGGAGGCCTCCACCCTATTCTGAGAGCTACACCATTTTAAATTACCAAGGATTCTGATTTCTCTGCATTCTTGTCAATATTTGTTATTTGTTTTTTTCCTCCCCACCCACTTTTTATGTCTTGTGGTGCTGGAGATTAAACCAAGCTTTGCTCATGTTAGACAAGCACTCTACCACTGAGCTACACTTCCAACCCTGTTTGTTTATCTGATAGCCATTGTGATGAGTGTGAAGCATATCTAATAAGACTTTTTTTGGGGAGGGGTGGGTACTGGGGATTAAACCCAGAGGTGCTTACCACTGAGCCACATCCTTAGCTGGTTTTATATTTTATTTTGAGACAGGGTTTCCCTAAGTTACTTAGGGCTTCACTAAGTTGCTGAGGCTGGCTTTGAACTTGCAATCCTCCTGCTTCAGCCTCTCAAATCACTGGGATTACAGGCATGCTCTGCTGTGCCTGGCTAAACTCATCATTTTAAGAACCTTTAGAAGATATACCTAAAGGCAAATCGCAGGATGACAGTTTATTTCATTCTTTTGGGTCTCTGATAGAATGTGCTACAGAGATTTTTATAGTTAGTTTACCATTTTGGAGAGTTGGGTAATTGAACATTTGTAACTGTGCCTTTCCTTAACATTAATCTCAGTGTGAAAATGAGAATCCTTTCAACTGTAACATTCTTACCAGCATTTAGAAATCCTCTATTGGCAAAATCGGAGTTGTTGCTGTGTAAGCTCTTTAACATTGGATCATGTGGAAGTCTGAGCTACAGCAGAGCCAAGGACTGTGGGAGAACAGAGAGAGGGAGAACACAGTTATTAACTTTTTTCCTGTTTTCGTTTTCTTAATTTGCACAGTGAAAGACACTGGTGTATAATACACCCTATAATGCTTTATAGTAACAGAAGGAGATCTTTCTCGTTCAAGGTAGGCAGAAAACAATATCCTATGATTTAAGAGTCCATCAATATTCATCTGTAAGAATGCAGTTTTGTTGGCAAGCATAGTTTAAATGAGATAAAAAAAATAACTAATACTTCCCCTATGGCTGGTTGCTTTTTGTTTGTTTGTTTTTCTGTGCGCCATTTTACTAATTCACAATTTTATTTATTTGAAGATAGCTTATATCCTTGCTAGTTAAATAACCTTAGTAACTAAGAGTGCAGAGGCTTCAGAGTGTTAAATAATGACACTAAAATTATCTCCCTTTCTCCTGGTATTATCGTGATAGTAGTAATGGAGTGAGTGATAATAATGTAGCTAGTTAATATAATAACCCTCTCATAGTGCTTACCATAGTACCAGGCAAAAACTAAGTGCATTTTACATGCATTAACTTATTTAATTTTCACAACAATCCTATGAGATAGATATTATTATCTCCGTTTTACTAATGAGGGATTGAGATGCAAAGAGGATAGTAACTGAGTACTCCAGGAACAAATAACTAGTAAGCGGCAGAGCTCGGAATTGATCTGAGGCAGCCTGGCGCCAGGGTTCTTTCTCCTAACCATAACACTGTACTATACTTATTTGACACCCATTTAAGTAAAGGGAAACGTGAGATAAAAAATGCTTTTAACATCTTTGTGGGCTCTATGGAACTTATTATTTGTTCATTCAGTGCTCCACATAGAATCAGTGATTACAGAGAGAACATTTAATCCCAAAGCATTCATTCCTATTTTCAAACTAGTATTTTCAGATCTGTTCTCCATCAGAGACCTTGCATTTAGACAAAGTACATTTGAACTTTTTAGTTGAATTGGCAGATCAAGAGCTTACAGACAGGATATTGCCTTTGAGTATTTAGACTGTATGCACTGACCCCCTGAAGCAGTAATTTGGATAGATCACAGTGTTTCCACAAGAGTGCAGTAGTATTAGGGGTTCTGACTTCAAAGTGTATACATGTATATTTTATATGTATCTTTGTAGATAGGCCACTTCTCCACAAAATGGGGACCAATCTTATACAAATTCCAAAAACCTTTTAGAGCCATTTAAATCGAAGAAATACATAAGCATTCTGAAATTAGAATTATGAACAATGCAAAATGTTACCTTTCTGGAGACTTGTTGTAAATAGAATAAGACAACCTGCTCGATCCCCCGCCCTACCATATACCAGGATTGAACCCCTCAGGGGCACTTAACCCCTGAACCACATCCCTAACCCTTTTCATGTTTTATTTTGAGATAGGTTCTCACTGAATTGCTCAGGGTATCTCTAAGTTGCTGAGGCTGGCTTTGAACTTGGCAGTCCTCCTGCCTCAGCCTCCTGAGCTGGTGGGATTACAGGCATGAGCCACCACACCTGGCAACCCACTCATTTTTAAATGTTTAAAGTTCAGGCCTAGAGAACCTCTTTTTTTTTTTTTTTTTTTTTTTGTACCAGGGATTGAACCCAGGGGTGCTTAAACACTAAGTCATATCCCCAGTTCTTTTATTATTATTATTTTTTTTTTTTTTTTTCCTGCCTCAGGATTTATTTATACAAACAGCACAGGAGGACACCAGTCCCCATAGACAGGGGCTCAGGGGTCATACCAGTCCTTCTGTCCTCATATTCACAGTGGTTTTTACTACAGAGTCTTCACAGGGACCTGGGCACCCTTGGGGGCCTGGGCACCCTTGCGGGCAGGAGCAGTAGCCGGAGCCAGAGCCAGTGTTGATACTGGAGCTGGAGTTGCACCCTGGGTCTTGGCTTGGGCTTTGACCTTTGGCCGGCAGAGCCTGTGCTGGCCATGTGGGCACAAGCACGCTTCCCGTGCTTGGGATGGGCAAGCAAGGCAAGGCGATCAAGCTTGAGGCTGGCACCCTTCAGCATCTTGGGCTTAACCTCCTTAGTCTTTACCAGGGCCTTGACAGCCTCAGCACATGCACTCATGACTTTGTCATTGTTTGCCTGCGTCTTTTTCAGGCCCTTCTTGTTGTTCTTCTTGGCAAAATGCATATTTCTCAGGAACTTGAGGTCTGCCCCCTTAAGAGATTCATGTCTTTGTGATTGGAGTTTCTTGATGCTATTTCTGTGCTATTTTTGGGATTGGCTGTGTAAGGTGTGGTTCTTGGACTTGACCATGTCTGTACCATAAGCCGCTGTTCCCGGAGCGGTTGAGATCGGAAGAACCAGTTCTTTTATATTTTATTTTGAGACCAGGTCTTGCTAAGTTGCTTTGGGCCTTACTAAGTTGCTGAGGCTTTGAACTCACAATCCTTCTGTCTCAACCTCCCAAGCAGCTGGCTTACAGGCATGTGTCACCACACCCAGCTAGAGAATCTTTTTTTTTTTTTTTTTCTTTGATGGTCGAAAATTTTAATTACCTTTAACCTTATGAAATTAAAATGAAATACTTAAATCCTATGTAGACACATTACAATTTCATATCACGTTCTTGGGTTCCTATCAGCTTCCCAACTCAGTAAATCTCAGTTCTTATACCCAAGGAGAACCTCTTTTTAATCTTGCAGAATTACTTCATACTTGGTCACTAATTTACATTCCCTTCTTACCTTTAAGTCTAAACTAATGACTACTATTTGATAAGAAAGCCAATGCTGTTTTTTTTTTTTTTTTCTTTGATTTAGTCTTTGTGGTCTGACTGTGCTCTTAGATCCAGGGTTGACCTGGTACTTTGGGTCAGTCAACTGTTTGACTGGAGGGAGGAATAGATCACTATTTCTACCTATCAAATTGTGCATTTTATGAAGGCAGATGACTTTCTCACATTAATTTTCTTTCCCTTAGGTCTATGAAGGGCTAGACATCATCACCAACAAGGTTTCTGCCCAAGAGCAGAGAATCTGTCAGCACCACATGATCAGCTTTGTGGATCCTCTTGTGACCAATTACACAGTGGTGGACTTCAGGAACAAAGCAACTGCTCTGATATCCTTAAGGAAAGATAGCAACTAGGCTTGTGGGTGCAAAGAAACCTAAGCTAAGAAAGAGCTTTTGTTTTAGTGGCAGTTTCTTCCAAGCAGGGGCACCTAAGATGTAACTACCAATAGTTAGTGTTGCTTTCATATGTGTATGGATTGAAAGATAAAATGCTGTTGCTACTCAGAGTCTCATTTTTAGACCATACCACTTGGAAATGGTTAGAAATGCTGAATCTTGGGTTTTATTCTAGACTTTACTGTATTAGAATCCACATTATAACAAGAGGTCCAGATGACTCTCAATAAAGAATTAATACATTAACATTTGAGAAAAACTGTTTTAAGTACAAGAACACTGATTTATCAATCAGAAAATGTATATTCTAGTCCTAAAACTACCTCTTTTGACTGTGTGAATTTTATTGGGTGAAGTTAACTTAACTCCAGTTAGCTTCAGTTTTTCCATCTCCTTTAAGTGGGGATACAAAATTAATTTATAAGTATAATGAGGTGACAGTTAAAATTTCAAAGGATTATTGAGTAGGGGAGGATTGGAAAAAATAGTTCCAAATGACTAAGAAAATTTTGAAAAAAAAAAAAGACTATATTTTAAAATCGAGACTGCTTTTAACATTTGAACTGCCAGATATTGTATTAAAAAGTCATAACAATTATAATAGCATGGAATCTGTATAATACTAGATAAATTTTATGCCACAGAACAAAAAACCTATTTGCATATTCAAATGAATGTATTGTCTTATATTCATTTGAATCTATTTGAATAGAGAAATGATGAGATAGTTAGTACTTGTTCCTGGAAGTTAATTGTTTTGGAAAAAAAATAAAGTCAGGTCGTAGCTGGGCATGGTGGTACACACCTATCATCCCAGCTACTTTGGAGGCTAAGGCAGGAGCATTGCAAGTTCAAGGCTAGTATGGGCAATTTAGCTAGACTTTATCTCAAAAGGAAGGACTAGGGATGTAGCTCAGTTGTAAGATGCCATGGGTTCAATCCCCAGTACTAGAAAATCGTAAATACGTGAATAAACAGATAAATAAATAAGACTGGGGACATAGCTCAGTGCTAGGGCACCCATGAATTCAGTCCCCAGTATCACAAAACAAACAAGGGAAGATCTTCATTATATGTGATGCTTTACATGTAATAATAAATTCCAGATAAATTTTAAAGTTAAATGTAGATATTTATTTTTATTTTTTTGTGGTGCTGGGGATTAAACCAGGGCTTTGTGTAGGCGAGGCAAGCACTCTACAAAACGAGCTATATCCCCAGCCTAAATGTAGATATTTATAAGGAAACTCTGAAACAAATGGGAGTATGTACAATTGGTTTGAGTAGTTATGTGATTTCAGAGTAGGGAAGGGCTTTGTTGATATATTAAAAAGAAAAAAAGAAAATAACTAGATTTGAATATGTGATTTAAACCTTTGTATTAATGAGAATGTATATCAAGCAGAACATGTAGGTATATGCCCTAGAAAAACTCCTGCCGAGTTTATCAGGAGGTATTTGGTAAATTTTATTAGAATAGTATTGCATTTAATAGGAAAAGTCATAAACACCCAAATTTCCATTTAAAGAAGAATGTATAAAATTTGCTTTACTTACATGAGCTAAGTACTTTTTAACAGTGACATTTAATAAATTATAGCTGCATATGTCAATCAATATGAAAAAATCTCGGAAACAATATAAATGTGGAAATTTCAGAAGTGCACATGTCTCTTTATATCATTGCATGATACCCTAAAGGTTACAAAATAAGCAAATTAACCAATACATACAAATCAGTGATACATACATACCAGTACTAATTAATATAAGAAAAGTGAGGGATGATGAAAAACAAACTAAAAAGCCAAAGCAATTCCAAATGGTGATTCCCTTTGAGAAAAGTAGAGGTTGGGAGGGGAATGAATATACAGGAAACTTCAAAGGAATCAGGACTACTTCATTTTTTACATTGGGTTTGTGAGTGTTTTATTATTAGGCTTCATAATTTACATGCATTACATATGTTCTTTTGTATGTATGGAATATTTTATAATTCAAAAAGAAGGAAAATAGCCCACTATAAAAAATTTAAGAACATACTACAGCTGGATGTGGTGGCGTGTGCTTGTGATCCCAGCAGTTTGGGAGGGTAAGGCAAGGAGGATTGCAAGTTCAAAACCAGCCTCAGAAGTTTAGTGAGGTCCCAAGCAACTTAGCAAGATCCTGTCTCAAAATAAAAAGAGCTGGTGATATGGCTCAGTGGTAAAGTGCCCCTGGGTTCAATCCCTGGTACCAAAATAGAAAAAAAAGAATAGACTATAAACCTAAGGGAAAATAAGGTCATATATATGCATGCACTGGGAATTAAACCCAGGGCCTCACAAATGCCTAGGCAAGTGTTTTACTTACACTTTCAGCCCTAATATTCATAATATATGAAGAACTCTTGTGAATCAATATGAAAAATATTAAAGGGCATGAGCAATAATTCACAAAGGAAGAAATACAAATGGGGATAAACATGAAAAAGGTTTACCCTTGCAGTTAACCAGGGGCATAGAAATCAAATAATGAGAGAATTTTTTTGTCTATCAAATGGTCAGAGATTAGAATGCAGATAATAATTCCTGCTCTATCTACTTTACAAGGCCATTGAATCAGATGAGATAATGTATATGAAAGCTGGTTACAAATTAATACATATCAAATGTAAGTTGTTGCTATAAGGCAGTTTGGTTTTTCAGAAAGAACTGATACAAAACAAAGAGCCAATTAAGATTTTTAAAGGACAGAACCAACAGGGGAAGACTTCATCAGATCACTTTTAGGCTAGATTTGTGAATTTTGGTAAAAACCTAGATTCAGAATGTCACAGCCTTTTGGTTTTGTTTGTGATAGGATCTCACTGTGTTGCCCAGACTGGCCTCAACTCTTGTGCTCAAGTGATCCTCTTGCCTCAGCCTCCTGAAGAGTTGGAAGCTACCCCGACCTGCAACCCAGTCAGTCTTCTTTTTGGGTGATGCTGGGGATCCAAGCAGGGCCTTGTGCATGCTAGGCAGGTGCTCTACCACTACCTTCTGTCAGCCTTCTTAATTTGACAGGTGAAGGTACTAGTTGCTGAGGCCCTGAGAGGAGAGTTTTAAGAAAGATTATAATAGTTTCATGTCTTGGGTGAACAAGTTAACCCTTTTCCCATCTAATACTTTAAATTGCATATCCTTTCCTCTTCTACTCTCTCCCCTTCTGGTATCACATCAATTTCCCTCTCTTCTCTTTTCTTGTTTCCTTTCCCTTTGTTAATTATAATATATAATTGAAGTTTTATTTTACTCTGCTGTTTTTGTTATTATTATTATTATTAGTAGTAGTAGTAGTAGTAGTAGTAGTAGTAGTAGTAGTGATTGAACCCAGGGGTGCTTTACCACTGAGATACATTGCCAGCTCTTTTTTATTTTTTGAGGACTTTCAATCCTCCCACCTCAGCCTTCTGAATAGCTGGGATTACAGGTGTGGGCTGTTGCCCCTGGCTTTACTCTGTAATTATATGTTCCCTATACTTAAAGGGAGAATAGAGAATTTGTTATTCTTTTTAGAAGAATATAGGGCTGGGGATATAACTTGGTGGTAGAGTGCTTGCCTAGCAGGTGTGAGGCCCTGGACTTGATCTCCAGCACTGCAAAAAAATAAATAAAACAAAAAAGACAGTGTTATTTCTTTGTGATCCTTGATTGGTAATATCTTTCTTTCCACTCCATCCCAGCCTACACCAATACCCCCCCACACCCTCTGTCTCTTTCTCTCTCTTTGCCTTGAACTAGAAATTGAATCCAGGGGCATTCAACCATGGAGGTATTCCCCAATCCTTTTTATTTTGATTTTGATACAAGGTCTTGCCAAGTTGTGGAGGCTGGTACTGAACTTGCAGTCCTCCTGCTTCATCCTCCCAAATTGCTGGGATTTTAGGCATGTGCCACTATGCCCTGCCTACCTCAACATATTAAGGGTTAGTGGGCTTCTGTAAAAATGGATCATCTATTTCTATGCCCACAGATTGGCTGGAAAAGGGAAGCATTGTGTATGTGATTCCTTATCTGGATATTAAAAGTCTTTCTTTTAATTAAATTAGTTATTCTCAGAAGCAAAGCCCTGTTAAAGCAGATAATTATCTGTGCAACAGAAGTTTTAAAAAAGAATTCAAAGTAGCAGAGTTTTAAAAACAATAGTGACTAATGTAAATTGACTGCTTACTATTTTCAGGAATAGTAGGGAATTTATATATACATTGTTATACTAAATGTTCATAAGAACTCATGGGGATTTTACAGATGGGAAAACTGAAGTTCATTGTTGAGAACTTGCCCAACCTGGAGGTTGATGTCTGTTTGTTTCAGAACTTGTGCTTCTCAGTTTATCTGGTGAGGTCTCAAGTGGCTGAAATGTTCATTGCTACCACATAATGGTAAAAATAGGCCAAGAACTATGGCTTGGAGAAACCAGGTTCTGTTTTTTCTTAGAAGGGAAAAGTCTCACACTGGACATCACCTTGGTGGCTTCCTGAGCAACTGCCACTAGAAAGTTATAGAACTGGAAGGAATTGCCATCATGCATTTGTCTCTGGTTTATTTAAGAACCTCCAGAGCTAAGTGGAAATGATTCTGAATTTATAGGAAATGTTCAAGGTTGGTATAAATTCATTTTGGTTTCTACCTCTGCAAATAAATATGCTCTCTTGCTAATACTCCCTTTCCCAAGTGAGTCAGACTCCTCTCTCTCTCTCTCTCTCTCTCTCTCTCTCTCTCTTTCTCTTTCTCTCTCTCTCTTTCTTTTTTTTTGACAGTACCAGGGATTGAACCCATGTGTACTCTACTACTGAGCTACATCCCCAACCCTTTTTATTTTCCATTTTGAGACAGAGTCTTGCTAAGTGCCAGGGCTGGTCTTGAACTTGCAATGCTTCTGCCTCAGTCTCCCCAGTAACTAGAGTTACAGGTGTGCACTGCTGCACCTGGCAGGGTTCTCTTCTTAATTTTAAATATCATGGTGTCTTTCTTAATGTTCACATTGAAGATATATTTGCTCGAGACAAAATTCCTATTGTCGTGGGAGGAACCAATTATTACATTGAGTCTCTGCTCTGGAAAGTTCTTGTTAATACCAAGGTATGTTGACTTATAGCACAACTGAAGAAATGAGGTCCTCTTTCATGCAAGCTAGTTTTAGTGGGAAGAAAGTTGACTCTTGCCTGTTTCTTGTACTCAGCAACTGTAATTTTCCTACTTAATATTCTGAAGCAAATACCACCTTCATATGTGAAGTGTGCTCTCAAGGCTGCCCTAAGGGCAGGAGCTATGTGTGGGAAAAATGTTCTTCTGTGCATTAATTAGCATTTCCATGTAAGTTAACAGTCCATTAGTCTGATTCAGCATTTCCTGGCTGGCAGCACAGTATCTATGTCAGAGAGATGTCCAACACTGACCTTTCTTGTGGAGATGCTACTGTGTCAGGTAGTACTTTACATATGCTAATGTGCTGGCATTTCTAGCCCACTGTTTGGACTAAATTCATGGAAATGTTAAAATAGATGTGGTAGCCCTGGTACCTGTGTGCTTATGACAAGGAAGCAAGGGTAAATGAGTACTTACCTACATAGTAAGCCCTCCTTCCTCTTTGTTTGCTGTGATCTCATAGCATTTACCACAGTGTATTGGAATTTTTGGTTTATCATCTGTCTCTCACCATATGCTAAGATCTGATTCATCTCCATTCTGTATTCCTAACACTGAGCAAAGTGCCTGGCACATATGGTCTCTCAATGTTTATTGAACTGTTGAATTAAATTTACTCTAAACTTTCATTTAATAGCCCCAAGAGATGGGCACTGAGAAAGTGGTTGACCGAAAAGTGGAGCTTGAAAAAGAGGATGGTTATGTACTCCACAAACGCCTAAGCCAGGTAGACCCAGAAATGGCTGCCAAGTTACACCCACATGACAAGCGCAAAGTGGCCAGGTAAGAAAGACTGGGCCTGCTGCCCTGGAATTCTTTTAGAGTTGGAGGGTAGTGAGATGTTCAGTTTGTCTGGGTCACAGAGAGGCTTGGTAATAGCAGTTAGGGGAGATTGATGTGTTGTTCCAGCTCAGCAGTTTAGGAGGCCCTGAGTTCCTGCCTCAGCCCAACTCCCTCAATAAATAGTTGCACCCTGCTTTGTTGTTACATTTTAAATGCATAATACAATATCATTTTCCCCTAGGGCCTATGTAATCTTGCTTCATTTTCTATTTGATCTTTGCTTGTATAACAGTTTTCATATAAATTTTTTCTGGCAGGCAGTCCATTTACATTGTGATTTGGGTTTCATAATTGGTTGTGCAATGCTGAATTCTGCCCTAGCAGCTTTCCCAGTGGGAGGTGGATTTTATAAACTGTCTCATAGCTCAACTCACCTTTGTACACAGAGACTTTCTTTTGTAGGGAAGAGAGGTGGTGAATGAACTCATAAGGTCATGTTTTCTAAGGTTATTTTGGAATTGCAGCCTCATCTGTTAGCTTTGTTTTTCTGCAGTGTTGGCAGTGATTACCGCATCTGGCAAAGTGAAACATCTAGTGAAGAACTTACTATATGGATGGTTATTCATATTAAATATTACAGTAACTTCTGGTATTGATAGGGGTTATAAAGTATTCCACTCAAATGATTTTTGTATATCAGTGTTTCTTAATCCTTTTGAGAAAACTTTCTAGAACTTTTCTTCCTAATTGTAAACCCCCGCTCCTCCTGGTGAAAGAAACTTCACACTAAAGAATAAGATCTTGGGGCTGGGGATATAGCTCAGTTGGTGGAATGCTTGCTTTGCAAGCACAAGGCCCTGGGTTCAATCCTCAGCACCGCAAAAAAAAAAAAAAAGAAGAAGAAGAATAAGATCTTGAAGCTGGGTGTGATGGTGCATGCCTATAATCCCCAGGCAACTTTAAAAAGATTTAGGGATATTGGTGGAAGAGTATTCCTGGGTTCGATTGTGAGTACCACACACACACACACAGAAATAATAATAAGGTCTTTTCAGGTGGGGTTGTCCTTTGGAGTGCCACAAAACATTGTAAGTTTTATTTACCCCTTTGAAGGCAGTATCACCCTGATAAAGAATGCATGTTCTAGATTAATCAAGTTATACTTGTATTTTCAGCATTTTAATAGAAATCTTTCAGTTTTTATAAAACTCAAGAACACATAGATGAACATTCATTTTTATATTTTTTTATTCTTTTATGACAAGTTTGATTTTTATTATTCTCCCCTTTGACTACTCAGTTCTTTCTTTCTTATCAGCTCTCTGTATTTGCTGCTTCTAAACTAGTAATGAACGTGAGAATTGTGCCATACGGGGGGTTACTATTTTCCAAGAAGAGTCCTAGAATCTCTTCTTTGTTTTTTTTTTTTTTTGTTTTTTTTTTTTACTTTTTTGTGGTACTGGGGATTAAACCCAGGGATACTCAACCATTGAGCTACACCCTAAGCCCTTTTAATTTTGTATTTTGAAATAGGGTTTTGCTAAGTTGCTTAGGCTGGCCTCAGACTTGCTATCCTCCTGCCTCAGCTTCCTGATTGCTGAAATTATAGGCATGTGCCACTGTGCCCAGATAGTCTCTCTCCTTTAGAGAGGATTGCAGGATAGATTTTTTTGTTTGTTTGTTTACTTTTTGGTAGTAATGAGAATTGAACCCAGGGCCTCATACATGCTAGAAAAGCACTTTACCACTGGGCTAACTACACCCTTAACCCTGTAAAAAAAATTTTTTTGAGATGGTTTAAGTTGCTCAGGCTCAACTTCAATCTGCAATCCTCCTGCCTTAGTCTCCTAAGTAGCTGGGATTATAGGCATGCTCCATTACACCTGTCTGAAGGCCTTTTTATTTTTCTTTAGGGTTGAGTTTGTAGTCTAAAGTCTAGATAAGTATGGTATTCTTTACATTTGCCTTTTTATGTGTGCTGGGATTGAACTCAGGGCCTTGTGCATGCCAGACAAGGGCTCTATCACTGAGCCACTCCCCAGCCCTGTTACATTTTTTCCTCTTATAGATCCTCTTTGACCATTAATACTGAAAGACAAGGGGTTTCTACTCTTGTGTTTGGGTTTTCAGGAAGTGGAATTGGGTCAGGAAGGGAAGGATCACTTTCAGGCTGATAAACTGCAATCACCCAGAGTGGTGGAGTATAGATTTGGGAGTTCAGTTACCTGTGCTGCATAATATAATAGATCTGCACAGAAGTGGATGATTCTTTCTTCAGTGATCTTTGTACTAAAAGAGTACTGGATTAGCCAGCAGCATTCCTCATTAAATTTAGGCATATTTAAAAAGAAAGTTGATGAGCTGGATATACAGCATACTTTTATACTGTGGGAAAGGAACTCCAGCGAGACCAGACTTGTTAGCTTGTACAAACTGTCCCAAACAAGCTCTTTTACTGCTCACTTGAAAGTGAGTCCCATTCTATTTATGTGGAAGAAACCTATTGTACTGATTTTAGAATGCATTTGTAGAAGAATAGCAGTTTTTCTCATTCTACCTAGAATTTTCTTTAGAAATCTTTCTGCATAGCTATAGGAATAGAATAACTCTGGACCTTGTTTTGGGGGACTTATGCAGTGAAAATGAAAGTGAGACTTTCTACTATATACAGCTTTTATCCTTGTTTCACTTGAGAGTGAATATTTCCTAATGGTTTTTATGGGTTCCCTCATCTCCTTTGAAACAACTTAGGAGCTTGCAGGTGTTTGAAGAAACAGGAATCTCTCATAGTGAATTTCTTCATCGTCAACATGCAGAGGAAGGTGGTGGTCCTCTTGGAGGCCCTCTGAAGTTTCCTAACCCTTGCATCCTTTGGCTTTATGCTGACCAAACAGGTAAAAGCCTTTGTCCTAGAGACCATCTGAGGTAGAACTTAGAATCTAAGTTACTGTATATAAAATGCTTGGAACTATCAATGCCTCATAATAAGCACTAAACTAGTGTTAGCCATTAAGTTTATTACACTATTATTACTCATTGACTTAGATACGTGCCATTCTCCTAGTTGTCTGTCTAGAAAGGCAGGAAGGGCAGTACTAGGATAAGGTGCCAGGGGTGGGAAAGGAGGGGATGGGGGGAATGGGAAAGAAACTGCCAACCAGGAAGATCTAAAGAAGAAAGAGAAGGAAAAAAAGGAAGGTTTCCTCTGGAAGGAGGTCTGACTTCAGGGTTGGCTGGAGGCTGGATTACTAATTATTCTAGAAGTAGTAGGCCTGGAAAATGGATATTGTGATTAGTTAGCTTGCCTGATGGTGTTTTATTGCTGAAGTATAATAATGCCCTGTGATTGTAGTAACTTACTCATCCAGCAAACATTCAGTAAGCATTCAGTGAAGTGCTGAGTACTCACTGTGTAGTACTTGAGTTTCAGAGATGAATAGGAGCTATACTCAGAGTACTGTGGAACCACAGGAGGGATGATGAGCCTTCTTCCAGGGGGAATCAGGGATTAATTGTAAAGGTATCCTATGGGCTAGGACTGGGAAGATATTATTATGTGGATAGGTAGTGTTATGTAGTAATTAATAGCATAGGTTCTGAGGCACACTATTTCATTTCAGATTCTTGCTCCATCATCTAACTATGTGAGTTTTTAAGACAAGTTGGTTTACCTTTCTGTGCCCCAACTCTCTTATAACATGGAGATATTTATTGAGGATTGTATGAATTAATACACACAAAGTTGCATTGGGGGTGTGTGTGGCTCAGTGGTAGGGTTCTTGTCTGGTATGCCCAAGGTCCTGGCTTTGATCCCCAACACTGCAAAATAAGTGAATACATAAGTAAAGTACTTAATGCAAAGTGCTCAGAATATGCCTTGGCACACATGGTGCTCAATAAATGAAAGGTTACTATTATTAGGAAGAAGAAAGGTTACTATTATTGCAGGCCAAGAAATAGTAATGATAGAGATATAGAAGAACATAACTGAAATGGTGAAAATTTGCTGCTAAATTATTCTCAGTTTTGAGTTTATAGAAAAATATAATTTTTAATAATGACTTTTTAAAATAAAAGCCTATAATTCATCATAAAATAATAATATTTGATTCATAATAAACCTGTTTTTGGCCACCATATCTGAATAATTATGACCTCTCACTCCTTGCTTCTTTTTTCTAGCTCAGTTTAAGATAAACCTAGGATGATTTTGTATTAAAGTTCCTCATTCTTACCCAGGGTGTCATCTGGGTGGGGGTCTTTGTTTAAAAAATATTTTTTCAATTTGTTATAATTAGTTATACATCATAGAAGAATATATTTTTGTATTTTGACACATTATACATTTATGGAGTATAGCTTCTTATTCTTCTGGTTGTACATGATGTAGAATTACATTGGTCTTGTAATCATATATGCACACAGGATAGTAATATCTGATTCATTCTACTATCTTCCCTATTCCCATTCCCCCTCCCTTCCCTTCATTCCTCTTTTTCTAATCCAAAGTACTTCTGTTCTTCCCTACCTTACCTCCCCACTTATTGTGAAATTACCATCTGTGTATCAGAAAACATTCAGCCTTTTTTTAGGATTGGCTTTTTTCATTTAACATGATATTCTCCAGTCATCTGGGGGTTATACATGTATACATATATATGGAAAGTAATACAAAGTTAGATGAACAATGACAAAATTATATAAAATAAAGGTAAACCAGGGAACCTCAGCTGCCTCTAAAAAACAATGAATATATATTTCATACAATAATATTTATCCTTCATAATATCTATAATTATATGCTTTGCTTTATATAATGAGAATATATGTGCTTCATTCTGGCTGTTTTTATTTGGAGTTGTTGAAGTTGAGTAAATATAACCTGAATTACTCTAAAATCTTTGAAGTGTGAATTCTTTCTTCTATTTGAACAAATTCTCTTCTCCATGACAGCCTGTTCATTCATCATATAAGTGTATTGTAGTCACCTTCAATGTCTTACTGGTTCATGGGCTAATTTGATTCAAGTTCTAGATGAGCGCTTGGATAAGAGAGTGGATGACATGCTTACTGCTGGACTCTTGGAGGAACTAAGAGATTTTCACAGACGCTATAATCAGAAGAACATTTCAGAAAATAGGTGAGGATTTGGCTATTAACTCTGATTTACTCTCCATCCCTTGTCTGTGGTTAAAAGACCATAGACATAATCCTGGTTTTGGATCTACTTGTTTATTAGTCTTTGTCCTTGGCATTGGCAAGTGTTTTGAAAGGAGGTTTACTGTACTTGTTACAGTTGCAGTTTCTCTTCTTTCAGACATTCAAAGGAGTTACTTTACAAGGAAGTAATTTGGGAGATGGTGGGGAGGGGAAGGGAGAATTTCAGAGTCAGGAACTACTCAGGATCTGTTTCCTATGAAATGAAATGGCTCTATGAAATGAAATGGCTCTACTAGATCATTCCAAGGTCCCTGCTAGCTTTCAGAGGCAATGGCTCATCTGCTGATGCTCTCCTATTCCCAGCCAGGACTATCAACATGGTATCTTCCAATCAATTGGCTTCAAGGAATTTCACGAGTACCTGATCACTGAGGGAAAATGCACACCAGAGACTAGTAACCAGCTTCTAAAAAAAGGTGTGAATTCCTCCATCTAACCTAGTCTTGGACGTCCTTGGGTGACAGAATACCCTGCTGGTATGATCTGAGCAAGAGCTGAGTCTAGAGAGTCCCAAATTACCTTCAGCTCAGAATTGAGATTGTCATCCATCAAAGCTAACATTGTGCTAATTTTTTCTGCTACTGGGCTGGGAGGGCCTGCCTTTTGGCAGGGAAAGATGTACTTACCTCGATGTTCCTATATCTACCATATCTTTCAGGTATTGAGGCTCTGAAACAAGTAACTAAGAGATATGCCCGGAAGCAAAACCGATGGGTTAAAAACCGTTTTTTAAGCAGTAAGTCTCATGTTTATCTTTATTCTCTGGGCCCATATTTTTTTAATAGAATATAGGTATCCTCTGAGCACCTGTTCTAAAATTTGGGATCTGACCTGGGAGAAGATGTATTGCATAAATGATTGTTCAGGGATATTTTTTTTGTGTGACATTTCAGAAAAAAATAGTTTCCATTGAGCAGTATTCTTTATTCCTTGACCAGATGGTACTTACTACAAATAGGTAAGAGGGAAACAGCAACGTCTTTGGCAGAGTTGGTGTTTGGAGCTGATTTTAGCTTCAGGTGCAAAAACGGTTTTTGGGCCAGATGATCATTATAAAGGAGTAAAACCTTGCTGAGTGTGACGATGCTCAACTATGATCCCTGCTACTCAGGAGACTGATGCAGGAGGATTGCAAGTTTGAAGCCAACCTTGGCAACTTAGCATGACCCTATCTCAAAATAAAAAATATGTTTTAAAAGGGGCTGAGGATGTAGCTCAATGGTAAAGTGTTCCTGGATTCAGTCTCTAGTATGGGGTGGGGACAAAACCTTCCCCACTTATTCCAGTCTTTTCTTTATAGTCAGACATGGTATTTAAGTTGTTTCAACTGAAACTTTAGACAAGCAGACCTCTTAAATGAAGAGGAAGGAAATTCTTATTATTGACTCTATACTGTGTCTTTGGCACTGAATTTGGTGTTGTACATGTATTATTGAACCTTCAAAGTGTAGGGATTAGTCTTTTCTTTTTACAGATGAGAAAATGAAGGCCCGAAGAAGTTAAATAACTTGCCTCAAATCCTCCAGCAGTAGAGATTGAATACAGGCCTGACTCCAAAATCTACACTTTTGTTTCTGTTAGTTATACTATTAGCTAGACAGCATTAGTATTGGGCCTTGTTAAGAAATTGTGTACTTACAAGGTAAAAAGAGATTAATTTAAGTGAAACTCCATTTAATCTTGTGAATACTTTTTAAATATACTACTGAATCATCCTCTATTTACTGTTTGCCAGTAGATTTCTGCTTTCAGTTACAGGTAGGATTACCGAAACCTTCACCCCTGCTCCTTAAGTGTGTATGCTCTGAACACATAAATACCTTGATCCATATTGTAGACCACTGGATTGCTTTCGTCTACATAGTCTTCTTTCCCTGCATATCATGGTGGAGGGGAACTCTGTGTCATTTGAAGTTTAAGTTCAGTAGTATAAATTTCAAGTGCAGTTTCTCTTCCCAAGTCTGACAATAAGTGTAACAAAAAGTTTGTTTGTAATAATTTGGAACTTCCTCCTGTGGTAAAGCCACAGTCACTCCCTTATCCCTGAGGGGAGGGGTCGATAGCACAGCGTGTCATATGCCTGTTCCTCATTCGTGTATGTGCCAGCACAGTCTTGGTGCTAGAGTGAAAGGCACAGCTGCTCTGTAAGTCAGGAGCCACATGTGATTGGCCAGGGCTGGTCTGCTGGGATATGGTTCTGGCAAAGAGCCAGAGGGACTTCCCCACCCCAGCTTGGCCTTGGACTCAAGCCAGAAATAGCAGCTGGGAGCCGAGAACTTGTTGAAAGGTGCTTAGACAGGGCACAGAAGCCCAACAAAGGACTTAGAAGAGAAAGGAAAATGTAGAGTGGCCTGGAAACAGGTGCATAGCTTAGCCAAGGCCAGGTGTACTGTGGGTGCTGCCTGCAACCTCCCAGTCTCACCTTTCCGTGTGGTGGCAGGTGCAGCCCAGTCTAGTTTATAAAGAATCTTATTTGTGGTTGGCACAATCAAAAGGCCAACACCTGCCAGACGTTGGCATTCTGATGCCTTTGATGTTTTTTGTCCATGGGGCGATGCTCTTTGCCTTTAGTCAACTGAATTCGCCTACCTGTAGATAGCAATTTAGTTTGTCTATAGACTGGGGAAGCTACAAGCAGAGACTAATGTCCTGGTACACGGTGACTCAGTTGGGTGAAATGCCTGCAGCTATACTGTGTGCATCCTTCAGCCACATTTCCATTCATAAGTATTTACCAGTAGGTATTTCTTGAATAGAGTAGGCTCTTAAAAAAGGGGGTTCAGCTAGATTAATTCCAGGACATGTTTCCAGTTCTCAGATTCAACAGCTCACTGTTGTTCCCAGCCCATGGTCACCGGCATGCTGTCAAGGATTTTTATGAATGCAAGGCTGCTGGAGGGATATACACTCCCTGAGACTAATGTCTGCTTCTAAAGAAAGCTGAGAACTCTCTTGCCACAGAGTGCCATAATTATAAGATGACATGGAACTCAGACACTTAAAACTCTTAATTTATTTCTTCCTATTGTGTACTATATTCATATTGTAGCCCACATAGTGTTCACTAGAGCTGTTACTCCATTTTGATTTCTTGACCGATTAGAAAGATTCTGCACCTGAGTCTCTGGATATGTAACCAGACTTACTGGCTTCAGACAAGTTAACTTTCAAGGTGTTGCCAGGCATGGCACACATGGAATCCCAGTGAGGCCAAGGCAGGGGATCACAAGCTTGAGACCAGACTTATTGGCTTGAGACCAGATTCAGAAACTTAGTGAGACCCTGTCTCAAAACAAAAATAAATAAATAAAAAGGGCTGGGGATATAGCTCAGTGGTAAAGCACCCTGGGTTCAATTTCTAGTAAAGGAATCAAAAAACAAAACACAACTTTGAAGGTCTTTCTTGGATTGTGGTTAATTATGGTGGGATGACAGGCATGGTCAGAATGTTTATTTCTTTGGCCCTGTGTGTTACCCTTGAGGGTTGTAGAGTCCTAGGAGTAGAATAGATTGGGTCTTGGAGGATGATCTCTCACAACTTTTCTTTGTCATCATTAGGACCTGGTCCCAGTGTCCCTCCGGTATATGGCCTAGAGGTGTCTGATATCTCAAAGTGGAAGGAGTCTGTTCTGGAACCTGCTCTTGATATAGTGCAAAGTTTTATTCAGGTGATTATTAATCATGGTAGTGTTCGTTATAATTTTTGAAGCACTTTCCTTCACTAATATTTTTGGTATTATGTTGGGGACCAAGCCTCTTTTTCCAGGGAATAAAGCAGAGGGGCTGACTGCTTTTAGATCCCTGGAGGTTGTGTTTCTACTTTCACATTTGGAAAGGTTATTTCTAGCTGGGCACACACCTGTAATCCCAACAGCTCAAAAGGCTAAGGCAGGAGGATCGCAAATTCAAAGCCAGTCTCAGCAACTTAGTGAAGCCTCAAGCAACTTAACAAGAGCCTGTCTCAAAATAAAAAATAAAAAGGACTGGGGATGTGACTCAGTGGTTAAGCACCCCTGGGTTCAATCCCCTGTATCAAAAAAAAAAAAAAAGATTCTGACAAAATTTGTTCACAGCCTACCTGCTCTACTAGGTGTGAAAAAGGAAACTTGGGAAAATCCCACTCCCTTAATATCAGAGAATTATACCCAAATCTCTAAATTGATTGTTCTCCCCCTCTCTGCCTTTGCTGTTTTTAGGGTCACAAGCCTGCAGTTGCTCCCATGAAGATGCCATTCAATGAAACCGAGAACAAGAGAAGTTACCATATGTGTGATCTCTGTGGTCGAATCATCATTGGGGACCGTGAATGGGCAGGTAGAGTGTGGGAAAGTCATGGAGAAATATGTAAGGGTGGGTTACACTGCCTTCCTGAAACTTAAGGTCTTTGGTAGGTTGAATGCTGGAGTCTGCTCATTTGTAAAGGGACAGCCAGATTCCTCTAAGAGCCTGTGCTTAAAATACCTGGGAGGCTTTCCCAAACTGGGAAGTTGTCTCTGCATTCTAAAATGTAAAGGAATATCTTATACCCTCCAGCTCTAACTGGAATAGGTAATTTCTACAGAGAGTTTTGCAGTTATCTTTCTAGAGCTCCTTTGACTTCATAATCCTGCCTGAGAGAAATTTCTTGGCCTTTCATGTTTAGAACTCAGTGGGGGTGAGATACAATTGTAAGGCAGTCAAGGCACCTCCTCCAGGACCTGAAGAAGTAGAAGGGTAGCTGGGAGGGAGCAGGAAATGCCATTACTTCTCCCAAGCATATTCTTCTGAAGTAGTTATCTCTTTAGTACTTCTCAAGGTAATTTGTTGAACTAGTTGGTAATGGCTCAAACAGTGATGAAAGATGGAAGGGAAACTGACAGCATGTATAAAGCAGGAAGAGGGTAGTGCTCTCCACCACCAGGGCTACCTGCCCTAAGGCTCTGCATTTTTGCTTTAGAACTTGGATCTGTCCCACTACAATCACTTCCCACCCCCATGTCACTCTCCTGTGAATTTCTGTACTCATCTAGGCGAAGACCATGGAACTTCATCCCCAAGCTTTGAATTTAGAAACATGTGAGGCTCGCTCCTTTTAAGTACAGTGGGGCTTGTAGTTTACCCAGTGGCTGGAATCCTTCTGTTCAGAATACCACTTTGCTTGGATTCTCAGAGAAGTAGATTTTTCTCCTCATATCAACCAATAGAATGATTAGGTTTATTAACTGGTAACTGGCAAAATGAACTCCATTGTCAGAGGCTGGGGATGGCTGTGATTGCCTAGCCAGCAGAAGAAGCCTTGATTGTCGTTGGTTTATAATGATGAAAGGGGAAGGGAAAGAGAGTGTCTGATTGTTTCGTAAAGGAAACTTAGTGGTTCGATTTGTTGAATGTCATTCAGGGGGAGCCTTAGAGAAGCAACATTTGTGAGCCTTTGTGAGCTTAGCTGTGTAAGCCCTTCTATAGTGCCATCTGTCATGTCCTTGCTCCCATCTCCTGCTGCCATGGAGAGCCAGTCCAGAGCCTAGTTTTTGCCTTAGGCTGTATTTGGAGAACAAAGCTGACTTTTCTCCCCAAGAAACTGTTCTTTGACTTCTAACCTCTTCCTTACTTAAGCGTGCTTCTAAGCCCTTAAGAATAACGTTTTTAATGTGTATAAAAGAAATTAATCAAATCATCCCTAACTTTAGGTATTTCTAGGAGACATTTCCTTGAAGAACAGGATAGTAAAAATGAGACTGTATGAGTTAGTCAGAAGTGAGAACTGTCTTAGGGTGAGAGGTCAACAATTGAATCATACTACAGCTCAGCTTCACTTCTGGACCCAAAGAACGAATAGATGGTCAGAGATAACACCCCTTACTATGTCTCTGGAGCACTGTATGCTAACAGAATGGAAGCTTTGTGGGTTAGTCCTTCAAATGGCTTATTTGATCTAGGCCTAGAGATATCAGACCAAGAGAGACAACCTATGAGAGTTGGGCAGGAGTGGGAGAGGCACATGATAGGTTTGATGCTGCAGTGTGAGGCATAGACAAAGATTTGAATTTCTAACAGTTTAGCCTTGTGAGTTGAAACGCATCTGTAACAGGAAGCCCCATATATCATAGAGACCTGATTCTGGAAAGTGGGATCTCCTTTTGGAGCCATAGTTCTAAGCAGAAGAGTTTATCTGCTGTGTGATCTTGGACAAAATATACAACCTCTGTGAACTTCAGTTTCCCTCTACATAAAATGAGCAGAAGAACTGGGCATGGTGGCACACACCTGGAATCCCAGCGACTTGGGAGGCTGAGGCAGGAGGTTCCCAAGTTCAAGGCCAGTCTAAGCAACATAGTCCTGTCTTAAAATGAAAAGGACTAGGGGGCTGGGGAGATGGCTCAACTGGTAGAGCGCTTGCCTCACAATCACAAGGCCCTGAGTTCGATCCCCAGTACCGCAAAAAAAAAAAAAAAAAAAAAAAAAAAAAAACAGTAAGAAAAGGACTGGGGTTGTAGCTCAGTGGTAAAGCGCTCTTGGATTCAGTCCCTAGTACCCCCCAAAATAGTAAAATTTTTAAAAAGCAGAAGAGACCATCCTGCAAGATTGTTGTGAGGGTTAGTGATGTGATATTACCTAGCACTTGATACATGGAAGTTCTTTCTGACTTTCTAAGCTAGCTGGCCATAATTTATTTTTCCTTTAAAAATTCTAAGCAGCTCTGCTGGTTTATTTGTCAATCCTGTTGTTTATTATTAAAAACAAAAATTACGTAGTGGAATTGCTTTTAGGGTTAATTCTAAAAAATTCTAATGAGGCTTTCGTTTGTTTGGTTTTGTCTTATCAGCACATATAAAATCCAAATCCCATTTGCACCAACTGAAGAAAAGAAGAAGATTGGACTCAGATGCTGTCAATACCACAGAAAGCCAGAGTATTTCCCCAGACTGTGACAAAGAACTTAAAGAGAAGAGATCCTCAAGGCAGAATGATGAAGAGCTAAAATTCAGCATTTAAAAGACATGTTCAGTGATTTTTGCAAAGGTGGTGGGAATCTAGTTGAGGATGGAGTCCTGTGCCTATCTCCCACATCTGGGCTGAGGAGTGCTGTTCAGAAAGTCCTATCATTTTATTTCATATAGTGGTGTGGTTTTAAAGTCTCATGTTGTCCATAATGGAAACAGCAGGTCTTCAGCTCCTTGTATGGCTGTTGTGTCAGGGTAGGATTTTTTTTCTTTGAATCTTAAAGATTTTATTTTAAAAAGAAGCACAGAGGGCTGGGGTTGTGGCTCGGTGATAGAGCGCTTGCCTGGCATGTGTGAGGCACTGGGTTTGATTCTCAGTACCATATACAAATAAATAAATAAAGGCTCACCGACAACTAAAAATTAAAGTTTTAAAAAAAAGAAGCACAGATTTGCACATTTTTATACTTGAGGATTTTTTTAGTGGTGAATATCAGCATTCATTACAAAAACTTCATTTAAAAAAGAAGTTTTTTTATCCCTGATGCTGGCTAAAATTTCTAATTTCCAGATGCTTTTGTAGGTGACTGAGATATTGTGAGCCATAAATCAGGAGTGAATTTGAGGGAATGACAGGAAAGGACCATCCCCAATAAGATGATTCAGTGAACCAAACAAGTTCTTGGAATTCCACAGAGAAGGAGGGATTCAAACTGAGGTGTTGTTACCTGGTACTTGAATTCTAAAGACTTTGAAAATTTTTGAGCTACTACTGTGTGATAATTGCTATCACTGTTGTCTTCCTGTTGAGTTAGAAATCTCTATTTTTATTGAAAACCAAATAAAGTAAGTTAACAAAAGCCTCTTTGATATTTAAAAAAATATTGCCCATGTCCAGTTCATACACAATATGCTGTTATCAGTTTGATAACTTTTTCCTCAAATTTAACATTATTCATAGACTTACATAGCAGACATTAAGCATGTATTCCTGGAAGATATCCAGAGTCAGTCTTTTATTGAAGATTTGTTATTTCAAGTTGAAGCGTTCTTTCTAGAGTGACTTGAGCTGCCAACAGCATTAAATAAATATTTACTTATATGTAACAGAAAATTAAGCATTTTTAGACATATAAGTCAGGAGCATTATACATTCACATTATTTTGGCAATCATCACTGCTATTTGCAAAACCTTTTCATTCCAGACAGCAATAACTCCTCCCTTCATACTTGTTCACATTCTGTTACATAAGAGGCTCTTGGACTAGCCTTGAGGGAATACAGAGATGAGATGTGGTTCTTGCTTTCAGGGAATCTTGTAAATATTATATATATACATAAGCCAGTAGTCTAGGAAAGAGTATCAAAAGCTGTAAAAACTTTAGAATTTTAGTTTAGAATCTACAAGAAAGAACTTGTAGAAGAAGGAACATTTCTGCTGGATCTTAAAATGAAATTTTTGGTAAATGTGTTAATCTATGTATAGAGGACTACATAGAAGAGAAGGTAGAGTCAAAGAACTATGTAACTTGATGGGCCTTTTATCAGTAAGGGCTGAATTTCAGAGCCTCACCACCTTTCACTGATTTGATTCTCAAGAATAAGTGTTTTCTCTGATCAGAGAAGAAACTGTCCTTATACCCAACCCATCCTGTTCTTTATGTGCTGATTTTCCCAGTTTATTTAGTACTTTCAGGGGCTAGCAGGATGGGAAGCCACATCTTCTCACTGGGTGCCAAAGCACTTGAGATACATTATTTGCCCATAGAGTCCTGGTGAGAGAGGCTATTGGCACTGCTGTAAACCAGTTGGAGACCAAGGACAGCAAGGGAATGCAGTTTGCAAGCGGCAGAGCCAGAATTGGGGTGAGACTGGAAGACACGAGCTGTTAAGTCTTGTGTTAAGCTAGCTGTTTCTAGGGAGGAAGCTTAGTTTCTGAAATACTCAAGTTGCTAAATAAGTTTTAAAAGGTTAAAAAAGTCTCAATGGGCAAGCAGGAAAAACTAGTTTTAATAATCTTGCCCCAAAAGCCTTTAATCCTTCCATCTGAAATACCTAGAGCAATAACTTCTCATTGAACTCATCACTATCTCTATGACTATCTCTATGACAATTGGAATTCAGGAATGTTTTTATCCTCACCCCCCAAAAAAGAAAAAAATCAAAGTGCTTATATTTATGAAGAATCTGCTAAGTTCAAGGCAACATGGTTAAGCCTACTGTGTATAGTCTTAGAAACAGTTAAGTTTGGCAAAAAAGAATTCCTTCACCAGTAGCAAAGAACCTGGGCTAGTTAGAAATTTTATTAAGAAATCTGCTGAGTGCCCAGGTGTGTGGCATTGCCTTGAATAGGGTTCACCGCTGCCCACTGCCCAATAGCTTTGCTGATGACTATAGGAAAGGAAAGTCATTTTTCTGCCTTGTGATTATCATCAGTGTAGAGATTAAAGATGGGGAAATTGAGGCCCAAAACAGATGTGCCACAGTCACAAAGCAAGTTGTGGTAAAGCCAGGACAGACCGACTCACCTTTTTGCTCAAATACAAAAATTCCTTAACAAATCTCACTGGATATCTGGGAAGGATTAGTAATACTCGCTTTGGACTATTTGCTCAGCCTGAAGTGAGGATGAGGAATCTAGTTTGTGCCATCTGGCCTCAGCTGATCCCCAGATGAACAGAGTGCTTCAGTCCAGGTACCTAGTTTCCAGTCCATCACCAGCAGTGCTATCTAAATGGCTTTGGTAATTAATTCCAACAGTGAGTGTGCTATTAGGTTAATCTGCTTCTGCCAGTAAAAATCTTGATTTAGTCTTTGGACACTTTTTGCAGTTTAGACAATGTTGTTTTAAGCAGGTAAGAAGTACTTTGAAAGAGTTGGATTCTTTTTTTATGTGTTTTGGTACTGGGGATTAAACCCAGGGGTGCTTTACCACTGAGCTACATCCCCAGCCCTATTTATTTATTTATTTATTTATTTATTTTAAATTTTGAGACAGGGTCTTGCTAAGTTGCTTAGGAACTAAAGCTAAATTGCTGAAGCTGGCCTTGAAGTTGTGATCCTCCTGCCTCAGCCTCCCAGGTAGCTGGGATTATAGGCGTTTGCCACTGTACTCAGCCAGTTAGATTCTTAGTTAAAATACTTTGCTTGATTTTTAGGCCTGAGCAAGGAAAGGGTTCACTGATAGCCTAGATACATAGTTCGAGCTTTTCTAACTCTCAGTAATTAATTTTACTCTTCTAAAAAATATATATACTCAACCTCAGTTTCACATTCAACAAAAATAATTTTTCTATTTAAAGCATACACACACATACAATCCCCAAAGTGGTGGGGGTGTAGCTCAGTGCCTAGCATTTGCAATGCCTTGGGTTTGATCCCAACACTGCAGAAACAAAAACCCAAAACCAAACCACACAACACAACATTAAAAACCAACAGCAGTAACATACATAAAGACATGAAAGCAAGTTTATGAATTCAGTGACTATGTCCTTAGCACCAGGAAGCCGTCAAATATTGAATTTAACGGCTAAATGGGTCTTTACATAAGTGATCTGATTCAGTCATTAAGTACCATTTAACCAGGAAGAAGTCTTGGAGTAATAGCCACATGTAGAAATTCATTAGTTGATTATCACCTACTTGGGCAGTTAGGACTATTTTCTAAAATGTTGGCTAACTGATCATTTGTAAAGCTATTCTCCATGTGTACAAAGGAAAGTACAAGATTGTATTTGTTAGGTAAGACTAAGCTGCTGTAACAAACTATGGTAGCTTAAAGAACAATGTAGTTGATTCTTTCTCGTATAACAGCTCTGGGGAGTTAGCCTTTCTGAAGAGAGCAGTCCAGGTCAGTGGGGCAGCTCTGCTTCAGAGGGTCATTCAGGGACACATATCATGTTGCTTCTCCATCCTCTGGAGCATTATCCTCATCTGTGTGCTTAAAGCTAGCATCACTGGTCCCAACCAGTGGGAAGGGGAATGGGAGCAGGAAGGAGGCAAGAGCCAGAGGCACAACCTTCACCTTTAGGATTAGAAATTGCAGTAGCATTCCCAAGTCTGCTCACTTTCTATTGGCCAGGACTTAGTCATATGGCCTCATCTATCTGCCAGGGAGGCTGAGAAATGGACTCCAGCCATGTGCCAAGAAAGAATGGGAGAACAGATTTTGGTGGACAACTTGCAATCTCCACTAAATTGATATTGTGGAAAGAACACTGAATTCCAACCTCATTTTACTAATTAGCTCTGTTAATTTGCTAAGGGCAAATCTCTCTATTTTGCCATCTGTGAAATTCGTGAGTCATATGAGCTGACCTCTGAAATATTTCAGAAAGTAAAGCTTGACAAAATCCTGGCTGTGGCACTTTAAGACAAGAATGGAAAAAAAAAAAAAAAAGCATTACCAGGAATGTGAGACTATATGAACCTTAGGGTCAATGGTGAATATGCTAAAGATGGTGGGGAGGAGATGGATGCAGTGTCCAATGGCTTGTGCCTGTAATCACAGGTACTAGGGAGACAGAGATGGGAAAATCAAAGTTCAAGTCCAGCCTAGGCAATATGGTGAGATTCCATCCACCAAAAATTAAAAAAGAAAAGATGGTGGGGAGAAATGATGGAAAGTGTTTTGATGACTGTGAAATAATTGAGCTAATGACTACCTGCTCACCTCCAGACATTTTTTTTTTCTCCCTTTTACTGGGATTGAATCCAGGGTTACTCTACCACTGAGGTACATCCCCAGCTAAGTTGCTGGAGCTGGCTTCAGAATTTGCCATCTTCCTCCTTCTGCCTCCCATCCAGACTTCTTTTTATAGGGGGAAAAACCCACAATTTGTAATTTTGGCTGAATACTATCCTATTCAACATACTATGTGGGAAATTATTCAAGCGGCCTCAGTTTCCTCATGTATAAAATGGAGTTATCTCCATTCCAGGGGATATCATAAGAATTAAGTAAGTTCCTTTTTCTTTTCTTTTTCTTTCTTTCTTTCTTTCTTTCTTCTTCTTTTCTTTCTTTCTTTCTTTCTTTCGTATTGGGGATTGAATGCAGGGTGCTCTACTACTGAGCTACATCCCCACCCCCTTTTAATTTTTATTTTGTGAGGATCTTGCTAAGTTGCTGAGGCTGGCCTCCAATTGTTATCCTCCTACCTTACCTTCTCAAGTTGCGGAGATTACAGGGTGTGTGCTGCCATGCCTGGCTGAGTTCCTTTTGTAAATAGCATATTGGATTGGCACTGTGGCGTCGAGTAGTCAGTTGGTATAATTGGATTTATTTGCTTCATTGGGGAAAATTTGTTAATGCTGTGGAAATGTTGGTTTATGGTTTGTTGTTAGTTAAAAATAATACTATTAGAGCAAGCTCTGACTTAACACTGACTAGTAATGACCAAAAATGGTGACTTGGCGTTTATTTGTCACCCAGCTAGTCTTCAACTATTAGGTTATGTGTGTTCTTTTGAATGCATATGATTTGCCCCATGGCTCAGCTTACTTGCTTGAATTGTCTTCTTTACCTGAAATGCCCCTTTCCCTGCTCTTCACCTAGAAAACTCCATATCCTTCAAGGCCTAGATCTGATGTCCGCTGTTTAGAGAAAGTTTCCGTGGCTCCTCTTAGGCAGCTTAGTTTTTCCTTCCTGTGTGATCCCTAGCAATATTCATATTAGCAAGTGCTTATGTATCACTTGGTGTCACTGTCATAAGTGTTTTCACACATACTAACCGGTTTAGTCCTCACAGCAGCCCTCTGATAGTGTTGTCATTGTTATTAATAGCTCAACTTTACAATTGAGGAAATTGAGTGGAGTAGATAAGCAAGGGCAGGCTGGGATGGGAAAATAAATAGGTGACTCCAGAGTTTATGCTTTACCTCCTTGTCTTGCCCACATATCACCTTTAACTGTCTCTTGCTCCCATTGGATAGTAACTTCTGCCAGGATGTGAGTTCTGTTTTAAGACTAGTGTGAAACAGTGGACATGTAGTAGCTACTGAGGCTGCATCCTGCGAGGCAGCCCTTCTAAACGTGGCTGCTCTTCACTGCCTGCTTGCTGTGTGTTCACCATTGTATGTTAAACACATACAGACCTTATGATGTTTCCTGAAAACAAACAGACCAGGTAATTTATTATTGCTATTTTTATAAAGGTATAAACATATTCAGAGAGTTTAACAGTGGCTGGGACAGAGCAGACATGCAAGTAGTCCTTCCATTCTAGACAGACGCTCAGGTAGAGATGAGATTTCTGTCCCTTGTTCACTTCTTTATCCTTGGCACTTGCCAGTGCCTGCTGCTTCAAAGGCACTCAGTAAACTTCATGTGTTTTTGTATTTCACTTTAAGCCAGTGTTTACATTTTTCCAGCTTTATTGAGGATATAGTCGACAAAGTTGTATATATTTAAGGTATATAATATGATAATTTGATGTTCCTACATTATAAAACGATTATTACAATCAAGTTAGTTCACATGCAGTTACATTTGTTGAACTAGAATTTGAAGCCAGTTTAGGCTGACTTCAAACCCATTGCTCTAACCACTACATTCTGCCTCTCCAAGGGCATCTCTATAGGGTGTGCGCGCTTGTGTGTGTGTGTGTGTGTGTGTGTGTTTGGTACTAGGGATTGTCCCCAGGGGTGCTGTGCCACTGAGCTACATTCCTAGTCCTTTTTATTTTGAGACAGGGTTTCACTAAGTTGCCAGAACTGGCTTCAATCTTGTGATCCTCCTGCCTTAGGCTGCTGCCCTGTAGGGTTTTTTAAATATACAAAGTATTTACACCCCATCTACTTCTAATAAGGAGTCAAGGGAATAAAATGCAAAAAAGATTCCTAAAGAATCTTTTGCTCTACTAAGTTTAGGTTAAAGGCTTATGGTTACAATGAAATAAGCCCAACTCAAACTAGTTTAAATAAAAAAGTAAATATATTATCAGGTCACTGAGGTGTCTGATCAAATTCAAGGACAGAAACAAACAACTTGTCCCAAACAACTTTGTGTAAACATCCTCTCCTTTGTCTCCAAATTAGCTCACCCTCCTCTCACTACCAACAGGCTTTCTTTCCAGGCAGAGGCAGGGCTGCCAGTAGCACTCAAGCCTCACTTTTTACAGCTTTGACAGATGGAAAAAGGTTGTGCTAGGCTTTCTCTAGTTCTAATTTCCAAAGCCCCCGATAGAATGGCTGCTATCAAAAAACAGACAATAGGGGCTGGGGTTATGGCGCAGTGGTAGAGCACTTGCCTGGCATGTGTGATGCACTGGGTTTGATTCTCAGCACCACATAAAATTAAGTAAAAAAAAAAAAAAAAAAAAAAAACAGACAATACAAGTGCTGGCAAGGAAATGGAGGAATGGAACAACCCTGTGTATTGTTGGTTAGAATGTGAAATGTTGCAGCTGCTGTGGAAAACAGTATGGCAGTTCCTCAAAAAAGTCAATCCATAATTGCCGTATGATCTACTGGGTGTGTATCTCAAAGAACTGGAAGCAGGATCTTAGAGAGATATCTGTACACCTGTTTTCATAGAAGCATTCACAAAAACCAAGGAATAGAAGTAGCCCATGAATGGATATATAAAATGTAGTATATACATATGATGGAATATTCAACCTTAGGGAGGAAGGAAATCTTTAAACATGCTACAACATGAATGAACTTTGAGGACATTCTGTTAAATGACACGATCTTACTAAGTTGCTGAGGCTAACTTTGAACTCACAATCCTACCTCAGTCTCCCAAGCTGCTGGGATTACAGGCATGCACCACCATGCCTGGTTTACTGTATTAAAAAAAGAGAGAGAGAAAGAGAGAGAGCAAGAGAGAGAGAGAGAAGAATGAAAGAAAAAAAAAGAAAAAGAAAGAAAGAAAGAAAGAAAGAAAGAAAGAAAGAAAGAAAGAAAGAAAGAAAAGAAAGAAAAGAAAAAAGAAAAGAAAAAGAAAAAATTCCAGGAAAGGGATCTATTAGTCCAGCCCGGGTCTAGTGCTTACCCTGAGGCCCATCAACCAGGCTGAGATGGATTCCTGAAAGGACAGGGCAGTGTCCATGGAAACCAAAGGATGGTATACAGGTGGAGTGATTCTCAGAAGAAGGATGTGTGGGTGGCAAGAGGGGAGGGCAACTGGACAGATAAGTTGCAGATCCACTGTGAAGTTGCTGCCTGTGAGGTAGCAGGTCACTTGTTTTTCTATAGCAGGGTCGAGCTTGAGCTAATTCCAAACCCCATTTAGGTAGCACTTGCCATCATTTTCATTGTCAGATATCTGCAATAATTATCCCTTACAGGTTTATAGCTTAGCAGGGTTTTTGCAAAGTTACATATCTCATGAGTCCTTGCCAAAAACCTTTGAAGTGATTTGTACAAATGAAGAAATAAGACTCCTTAGTATTTAAGTGATTTAATGTAGGGTTGGTATTATTTCAGTGGTAAGGAACCAGAAAGAAGGCAGTTTGAACTAATTTAGGTATAAAGGAGAATTTATTGGCTCATGGAATCCAAGGAAGAGTCAAACATTTGAGCCCCCCACCCCACCCCCGAAAGGCAGACAGTGCAGCTGGGCCTTGGGAACAATCGCCACCAAGGACTTGGACACTACCAGCACTGTCTCTGCCCTGGTTCTCTTCTCTGCATGCTGACTTCGTTTTTCTCTCCATGCAAACTGGCTTTCTTCAACTGGTAATTGGGTGCTTCTACACTTGGCATCTCATAGCTTTTCCCTACTGCAAAGAAGTAGACCCCAGTACCAGATTAAACAATCTTCCCCAGGGAAAGACTGATAGAGCTGAATTCTGTGTGTGTTCTTGGATGAAGCAGGAAAGTCAACTTTCTAGAACATGGCAACTCCCTGTATGACCAGAATGGGCTTGGGGGACAAACAGCTTTACAGAAGCAGGTCGGGATGGGATGGATGCCAAGTTGACCAAACGGTGGACGTCCACCAGAGTGACTCAGAGTAAGCTGCAGTTCAAGTGAGCTAGGTATTCTGACTATAGTCTTTAGTAGCCCATGCTAACTACTAAGTACTTGCTTTCAGAAGGACCCAATTCCATAAAGCCCATGAGATGGTGCATGATCAGGTGTGAGGCAAGGGTCACTCTGAGTTACCAGATCTTGGGTGATGGGCTGCCTGAATGCAAGACTTAAAGGAAAACCACTTAGGCCTGTGTCTTCTGCCTGATCTTCCTTGTTGATTTCAAGGGGTTTGAGGGATATAGGCTTGTATGTAAATATTATCTGTGGGGCGTAAAAAAAAGTCTGTCTTGCTAGATCTGCATAATGAGATGGAGTTGAATGAGAACCAGTCAGTTCATGATGGGAAACCAACATGCCAGCACAACCCTCCAGACTTCTGCAGTCAGACTCTTTTTTTCTTTTTTTAAATTGAGATGGGGTCTTGCCATGTTGCCCAGGCTGGTCTTGAATTCCTGGGCTCAAACAATTGTCCTGCCTAAGTCTCCAGAATAGCTGGCACTACAGGTGCATGCCAATGGATCTGGCTTGCAATCAGAATCTTCAAGTGCATTTCAGAAACAACCTTATTAGTGACATTCATGGCTTACCGTGTTTCTGATGTTGGCATGTAAAGGGGGAATTCAGTGATTATCTGTTTCAGCTGTTTTCAAACTTATTTTATGAATTCCCTTTTTTTCTCTTCTCCCAAATAAAACTATTTGATAATACAGATCAAAGTAGAGCAACTTGGGGGTCTTTGTGCTACACAGTCCTCAGGGCCTTCTGATTGAGTCTCCTCCCCTGTGGGACACACTTTGAAAATCACTACTCTAGATTAGCCACTTTACATAGCAGCACATGAAGAAAGTGAGTCCAAGAGAGGCAAGTGATTTGCAGCAGCATAAACAGTAGCAGAGCTGTGACTGGAACCTTGGTCTCCTGGTATAGGAGGAGGGTTCTTTTTCTTGTATTGTGCTGCTTCTAGCCATTTTCAATGAGCCTCCAACTGAAATAGTGTGTTTTTCCTCAGGTACATGGTAATTAGAATTGGACTAACATGAAAGCAAGTAGAGGACTTTGGGAACCTAATCTAATAAACAGATAAGAGCGTTATAATTAGGAACATCTGTTTGTTAATGTACTATGCAGATTTAATAAGTGCTTGTTCTTTACCATTTGAGGTGCTAAAGATCAGTGAACAAGTCCTGTCTTCAAAGAGTTCAAGCTTTCCATGCATTTTGGTGATGATGCTAAATGCTATCAGAAAGGTGTTCAGGGAACACACGATTTTACCTGACCTGTTCAGAGGAGTCTGGGAAGTCTTTCTCAAGGAAATGCATCTAAGACAATATGAGCAGGAGTAATGGGAATGAGCCAGGTAGGGGAGCATTAGGGAAAAAAAGACTGGAAAAATGTGCAGGGACCGGGCTGTAGAGCAGGCTGTAACTATTGATGAGATAACAGCATCACATGTATTTACTGGTGAGATCATTCTGTGCAATGCAGAGTGGATTGACTAGAGACACTCTAAAGGCAGAAGAATAGTTAAGGTATTTAGCAGGTGAATTTATAGGACTTGATGAAATGGAGGTAAAGGAGAGGAAGGGGTAAAAAATGAGACTCAAATTTCTGACTTGAATAGTTGACTGTACAGGGTCACATCCTTTGGTCACAATGAGAACTGGAGGTAGAGTGGGTTTGGGCTGAGGATGAGTTCATTTTGGGACTTGCTGAGATTGAGGTGTCTTCACAGAATCCTAATGGGACTGGATATTCAGGTTAAGCCCAGATTGCATTCTGGGTTGGAGATAGGATCTCTAAGTCATCAGTGTTGATGAAAATTTGAAGCTGTGGAAGATGAAGTCACTTGAGCAGAGGGCATAGTGAGAAGAGAAATAGTTCAGAGCAGAACCTTGAGGAACATAGACACAACATCTCAAAAAGCTTTGAAAAGGGAGCAGACAGCAGGGAAGAAATTGGAGAGAGGCCACGTATGATAAGGAATGAGAAATATCCATTGGATTTTGGTGGGGAGGACATCAATGGTAATCTTGGTTAGAGAAGATTCAGTTGAGGGTTAGAAAATGGAAATGGTTCAAGAAATCAAAGGGAGGAAAGTAGTGACAGTGTCTTTTTGAAATTATGAAAGGAAGGAGAGACCGGTTTGCTAGGGGGAGGCTTGTTGTAACAGGAAATTTATTTCCTTTATTTCTGAGAGACCTTCACATGTTTAAATGCTTTTTGGAAGGAGTTAGTAGTTCTAACTACCAGAAATGGTTTCTTCCTTTTGTGAAAGATTTGGAGGACCTATCTCAGTATGAGAACTGTTCTTATTTTCCCCTCTTGGTACTGGGGATTGAACCCAGGGTTGCTTTACCACTGAGCTACATCCTCAGCCCTGTTGTTGTTGTTGTTATTATTATTATTATTATTATTATTAATTTATTTATTTATTTATTTATTTTTGGTACCAGGGATTGAACCCACGGGTGCTTAACCACTGGACCACATTTTTCCTAATGTTCCCCTACCTGGCTCATTCCCATTACTCCTGCTCCTATTGTCTTAGATGCATTTCCTTGAGAAAGACTTCCCAGACTCCTCTGAACAGGTCAGGTAAAATCATGTGTGTTCCCTAAACACCTTTCTGATAGCATTTAACATCATCCCCATTGGACCACATCCACAGCCGTATTTTGTTGTTGTTGTTGTTTAATTTTGAGACAGGGTCTCATGAAGTTGCTTAGGGCCTTGCTGAACTGCTGAGGCTTGCTTTGAACTTGTGATCCTTCTGTTTCAACCTCCTGAGTTGCTGAGATTATAGGTGTGCACCACCATGCCTGGTAACCAAGCTTTTCTTTATGCTATCTACAGGTGAAGGTAGGGAGACCAATTTGTCACATTTTGCCTGAGACATTTTGGTTTTAGCACAGAAATCCCATGTCCTGGCAAAACCCTTAGAAGGGATAAACCAAGATGATTGGTCACTGTAGGTGTAGCCTAAATAAATAAGAAATCCAATAAGAATATGTTACTTCTAGATTTGGAGGGGCCCCTACCTCCAAAAAAAGACCTGCCGCAGGAACAGATGAAAATGTAGGTGATACCTGATTGATATTTTGATGGAGTTAAAAAATGGTACATAATTAATTTAGAGCCACCAATCCTGTGAAAAGAATAATCTGAGATAATAAACGATTAGGAGGAGATTAAAGATGTGGCTGCTGAAATAAAACCTGTACAGAAGCAAGGAAGACCAGGTTGAACACAGTAGATCAATTTAGTAAAGAAAATGAACTTCAAATGGTCTCCCTAAAACACAGGAAACTGATAAGCATGTAAAAATAAATAGGAGTTGTGGAGAGTAGAACAATGAAAAATTTTAAGAATTCAAAAATGAATGGACTCTTGATTAATAATGAATAAATAAAAGTGAAGACATATGTCAAGTGCTTATTCTATGGCACGTCCATTCCAAGCCCTTTCTGTGGGTGAACTCATTTGATCCTAACAATGCCATGGATGGGGACTTGTATCCTCCCAGTTTTGCATATGGCAAGAATGAAAGAAGCTAAACAATGTGTGCACGTTCACACAGGTGGGAGTTAGAAGCCTGCTCGGAAGTGCTGGACTGCATTACCCTGTGTCACATGGAAGCATAATTGTTCAGGTAGTCTTTCTGGTATTTATTTATTTATTTATTTTTGTTCCCAAATACCAGACTGTTTTGCTGCTGGAAATTTATCAAAGAGGAGACAGACTAGGTCCATGCTTAAATGGAAATGATGTGCCGATAGGGACAGAGAAAGAAAATACAAGTAAAGAAACGAGAGTTTCGAAAGTCAAAGAGAAAACAGCAACCGGGTAGAGTTGTGGGATTGGGGACAGTGTGTTGCTACTTTAAATGGGAGGGTCTGGGAAGACCCTCTAAGGAGATGGCATCACCTGCATTGGGCATTGTGGCACCTAGCCATACAACGGTGAGGAAAAGAGGGAACAGCAAGTGTGGAGGCACTGAGGTGGAAATGACCTTGGCATAGTCAAGGAATAGAGAAGGCCAGTGTGGCTCCAGCAGTGTGAATGAAGGTGGAGATTTGTAAACGCCAAAGTCAAAGAAGTAGCTAGAGGACAGATCTTGTAGTGCTTGATTGACCTTAGTAAGGATTTTGGATATTTCTCTAGTTGCAATAGAAGGAGTTGAAGAATTTTTTGGTTTGCCTAGCAGAAGAACATGATTGGATTTACATGTTAAAAAATGAGTCTGGGCTGGGTACAGTTGCACATGCCTATAATCTGAGCAGCTCAGGAGGCTGAGCAGGAGGAGCGTGAGTTCAAAGTTAGCTTCAGCAACGGTGAGGTGCTAAGCAACTCAGTGAGACCCTGTCTCTAAATAAAATGCAAAAAAAAAAAAAAAATAGGGTTGGGGATGTGATTCAGTGGTTGAGTGCCCCTGACTTCAAACCCTGGTACCCCCACCCCAATTTGGAAAATGAACTGTAACTGTGTAATAAGGAGGACTGGGGTGTAGCTCAGTGGTTGCACACTTGCAGAGTATGCACAAGGCCCCAGCACTGCAAAATAAATACGCAAATGAAAAAATACAAAAAGGTGTAATTAAAGATGTGGAATGTGGAAGCAAGAAAAAACTTAACAGGATGTTCTGACTGGAACCAGGGTCTGGAACTTAGTTTTGGAGGGGTTAATGTTGTTTCTCTACCTGGGGTGCCCTCTCCCTAGTTTTGCTTATCATATTCACTAATTTACATAGAGATGAAGGGTCTTCCTATGGAAAAAGAGATCAGAATTAGCATAACCCCCTTAGAGAAATCAACTGCTCTGGCCCCCAAGTCCTAGCATATTAGAGTAGTAGAAGACCAACAGACTTCTCCCAGTTGCAAATAGCAACTTAGTCTAAGCTGGGCACACTTGAACACAGAAATATAACAACCATGTTTGGGTATACACTAAATAAACGTTTGTTGGATGAATGGGTGCCCGGCAGAACAGAGAAGAGTGATCTGCAAAGGAGAAACAAAGCAGATGTAGGAGTGAAGGCCAGACAAAGGAAGAGAACTAGATAAAGAGCTTCCTGTTGACAGTCCAGTTCCCCATTTCTGACGCTCCTGAGGCCTGCTGTGCTTCCTTGGCCTTCTGAGATACCTGTTCCCTTAACAAAACAAAACAAAACAAAAAATACAACAAAGAACCATTTTTGCCTAAGTGGATTTCTTCTATGGGCAACCCTAGGACCCTTATTCCAGGGTGCACACGTATATAACTCCTGTCCTTCAAGGTCATGCTGCTCTCCTCTGGGGCTGGTGTTGCCCTTGCTTTCCATAGCCTGGTCAACTTGTTATTTCTTTTGTTTCTAGTTTTATGGGCCTCCTTTCTCCATACTTCCCCTTCCTAACTATTCCCAGTCCTGATGATAATGGTCTCACTTCTGGCCCCAGCACTTAAGCCAAAATCCTGGTCATCATCCTCAACTTTTTTATGACCCCCCCCCTTCCTTTCCTTCTTTTATGACTACCTGGTCACAAAATTTTAACCATCTATATTAGGTTCTTATTGCTGATGTAACAACTACTTTGTGGCTTAGGACAACATGAATTTATTCATTATATTACAGTTGTGGTGGCTAGAAATCTGCAATGAGTTTTATGGGGCTAAATCAAGGTGTCAGGAGAGCTGGTTTCTTCTAGAGATCCAAAGCGGAATCTGTAGCTTGTCCCTTCCAGCTGCTAGAGGCTGCCTGCATTCCCTTCTTGAAGCTCCATCATTTCATACTGCTACAATCTCTGCTTCTGTTGTTATGTGCCTTCCTCTCCTCAGTCTGATTTCTTATCTCTTTCTATTAAGGACCCTTGTGATTACATTGGACCCACTGAGAATCCTAAAATAATCTCCTCATCTCAGGATCCTTAGTCATATTGCCAGGTTCCTTTTATCATATAAAATGGCATGAACAACTTCTGGGGATTAAGATGTGGACATCTTGGAGGATATCTTTCATAACATCCTACCCACATAGCCTTCCTGGAACCCAGCTGTTCCAACTGTCATTGTGCTTCAGGCCTGGCTATTTCTTCTCATCTAGGCTATTTCAACAGCCTCCTGATTGGTTTCTGCCTCGGTCCTGCCTCTCCCATTTATTATCTTCTTAATTCCATCTTCTGCCTATTAAGAGTTTTTCCTAATTCTCCTCTGCTATCAGGAGCCTGTCTATGCTCCCTAGATGTCATACACACTTCTGAGGTCCTTCTCCTGCTCACTTCTTCAGCAGACTCTCCCACCAGCCATACAAAGTTACTCTCAGGGCCTCAAGACAGGGTTGTGTGCTATGTATGTATGTATGTATGTATGTATTTAAAGATACTGGAGATTGAACCCAGGGGCACTCCATCACTGAGCTACATCCCCAACCCTTTTTATTTTGAGACAGATTCTCATTAAATTGCTCAGGCTGGTCTCAAATTTGCTATCCTCCTTCCTCAGCCTCCTTAGTCTCTGGGTTGTAAGTGTGCACCACCTTGCCTGGCCTCTGTGCCTTATTTTCATTGTTACGGGAAACATCTTGAAAAACTAATATTTGTGCCTTTTATTTTCAACACTTCCTTGTATGTGATCTTCCCATCTTCCCCCTAGTCAGCCAGAGACTGACTAGTATGTTCCTGAGGCTGCAGACAAAGCTCAGTGGTGGAGCACTTGCTTGGCATGCATGAACCCCTGGGCTTGTGTGTTTTTTCTCTCTCTCTCTCTCTCTCTCTCTCTCTCTCTCACACTCTCTCTCTCAAAAAAAAAAAGGAAAAAAAAAAAGAATTATTTTTTTGAGCTGGGCATGTTGGCATACTCCTGTAATTCCAGTGACTGGGGAGGTTGAGGCAGGAGGATTACAAGTTCAAGGCCAACCTTAAGACAACTTAGCAAGACCCTGTTTCAAAGTAAAAAATAAAAAGGGTTGGGGATATAGCTCAGTGGCAGAGCACTTGCCTACCCCAGGACACACACACACACACACACACACACACACGAGATAAAAGAAAATTTTTAAATAACATTTTTATAACAAAAAAATTTTAAAATAGCATTTTAATAACAAAAACAACAACAGAAAACTATGTTTAGTTTTTCAGCTTACAAACTAGGTTTCAATATTCATATCCACATGAATAGTTTTGAAAACCAAGAATAAGGCTTTATGAAGAGAAGGAATTTTGAGGACCCACAAAGGTGTCTCTGAGAAAGCAGAGTGTCAAATTTGTGACTTAGCATACTAGAAAGGCCATGGAAAGATATCTGGCCAGGTCTGGGGAGATAGCTCAGTTGGTAGAGTGCTTGCCTTGCATGCACAAGGCCCTGGGTTCGATCCTCAGCACCACCAAAAAAAAAAAAAAAAAGATATCTGGCCAATTCAGCTCACGGGGAGACTAATCTTGGGTGACTCAGGCTGGGAACAGGGACAAGAGTTGGTTTTGGAAGAGATCAGAAGTCCAAGATGGAAGCAAAGATAATGGGGAGGAGCAAAGTCAGCATCAAGAGGCTGCCCAGAAGCCAAGCCCCATGGGAACCAGCCATGTCCTTCGAGCAGCACTGTCATCACCTCTACTGAGGAGTCGGTCACTGTTGCACTCCTCCTTGCTGGTCAGGTCCTTTTCTCAGCTGCCCATCATTGCCCACAAATCACCCAGCAGAAATGAAACCCACCAGTGCCATGCACCATTGGAGCCATTGCCTGTGGGCCCTCACTCTTTCTAACAGTTCAGGAAACTTGGACTCCTCATCACACTAAGGTGAGATCTTGACATTGTCCATCTGGGAAGGTTCCCAGTTCCTGAACTTGGGAAGAACCAGGTAGTGAAACGGATTGATTTCATAAGACTATTTGCTAAGACAGACTGAACCTCTGGGAGGGCAACAAGCCTGGAGTTAGGTCATGTCCACTCCTAATGTAAGCCTGGTGCTCTAGAGATAATAATTATATTTAAAAAAAAGAATGAAAATCAGTCTGGTGAGGAATATGTCCCACATAAACAAATAATTATAATACAACTTAAGTGCTGCAATAAAGGACTGTAGAACTCAGTGCATGAACAGAAGCAGAAAGGGAATTTCCCATGGCAACAATAGGACTAACGCGCAAGTCTCTTGACTCCTTCTCCAGAGCACCATTGGAGCAGGGTACAATGGCACATGCCCAGTAACTCAGCAATTGAGGCAGGAGGATGGCAAGTTTGAGGCCAGTCTCTGTAACTTAGCAAGGCCCTGTCTCAAAAATAAAAAGAACTTAGAATGCAACTCAGTGGTAGAGCATCCTGGGTTAAATCCCCAGTATCAACCCTTTCCCAAAAAGGGAAATAGATGCCCCTGGAGAGCCTGCCTGACCCATACTGTTCCTCTGGGTTCCCAACCATAGTTGATGGGCTCTTGGTGCAAAGCCCAATTTGGTCAATAGGTTCATCCTTCTGTGATTTTGCTGCTAAGATTCAGAGATGCCAGTCTGTATTAGACTGTTTTACATTGCTATAACAAAATACTTGAGGCTGGGAAATTTCTAAAGAAAAGAGCTCACAGTTCTTGAGGTCCAGAGCTGGTAGGCTCAGGTGAAGGCTAGATCACATGGTGAGACAGAGAGCCAGAGATCCAAGAAAGGCCAGAGTTATTCTTTTAAAACACTCCTCTCAGAAGAACTAACCAGGGTTCCATGAGAACTAAATTAATTACTTCCAAGGTCAGTGGTTCAATGACCTAATTACTTGGCTCTAGGCACCACCTCTTAAATGCCTCATCACTGCCACTCTGGACCAAGCTCCCAGCATTTGAACCCTTGGTGGACACAGATCATAGTACAATCCACTTCTGCCAGTCACTTGTCCTGAGAACTGAAAACTGGTCATGTTTCACCAGGTTTTCCTAGGAGTGAAGAAAGTCAATCTGCTGAAAGAATGAAGCAGAAGTGCATAAAGAAGGTGAATAGGTGATGGCAAGTCCCAGAGAGGGAGAGAAATTTCCTGGCTGCTCAATGGCTTTTTATATTTATTTGTTTGTTTAGGAATTAAACGCAGGGTTGCTTACCCACTGAGCCACATCCCCAAACCTTTTTAAATTTTTATTTGAGACCGTTTCTTGCTAAGTTGCTTAGGGCCTCAGTAAGTTGCTGAGACTGGCTTTGAACTTGTGAATCCTCCTGCCTCAGTCTCCCAAACTGCTGCAATTATAGGCAAGTGCCACCACACCCTGCTCCATGGCTTTTAAGATCCTGGTTCCTCTTGAGGCCTGGTTGTTCCCTACTCTTGGGTTCCCTGTGACATCTCTGAAGACTTGTTATTCAACTCTCTTTTTGACTTGCCTGAGTGAGTTTCTGTTCTGTGCAACCAAGAATTTTGGTTAGCATTCTTCTCGTTGATGTCACTATGACAGTCTCAATGAACACTTCCATAGCTCTCAATGACTTGTTCTGAGAGCTTCTTAAATCCTCACAATAGTCCTGAGAGGTACAAATACTATTCCTAGCTGGGTGTGGTGATGCATGCCTGTGATCCCAGCAGCTCAGGAGGCTGAGGCAGGAGGATCTCAAGTTCAAAGTCAACCTCAGCAATTTAATGAGGACCTAAGCAACTTAGCAAGACCATATCCCAAAATAAAAAATAAAAAGGGCTGGGGATATGGCTCAGTGGTTAAGTACCTGGGCTCAATCCTTGGTACAAAAAAAAAAAAAAAAAATCCCTATTTTCAAAAGAAGAAACACAACACAGAGAGGTTAAATGACTTGTCCATGTCCTACTGCTAGTAAGTAGTGGAGCTGGAATTCAAATCTAGACAGAACCCAGATCCAACATTGCTGTTTTATTTTTATCACACTTTGTTGGGTAGGAATTTGTAATTTTTAACCTATTCTGGAAGAATGCAATTTTAGAAGCCAAAAATCGGGAGGAATCCTGAGTGCGTCCCTTCCGTCTAGGCTCCAGGGCCCTGCCAGAGTCAAGGGCTGGGTAGGCTGGGTAGGCTGGCCTACTCTGCCTGCCCCACAGGTCCTGCCTCTCACTTTGCCGGGCCTGGCAGAAGAAGCGCGGGAAAGAGTTGCTGAGCCAGGTACAGGTCTTGGCGGCAAAGCTACTTGTGGGGTGGGAGGACAGAGACGCGCCCTTGCACCTGGCAGGCAGCCCAGCTCCATGGTTGAGAAAATGCCTGGTACAAAGGAGTCCTCGCGCCATGCTGGCCGCCTCTTCTTGTCCCTGCAGCTCCTCAGCTGAGGAATCTAACCTCCAGGCCAGGCCAGGTCAGGTCCTTACATGGCCTGAGAAGGCTAGGGAGAGGCCTTGATGCAGTGCCCAGGCTGGAACACCTTCCGGCTGCCCCCGTGGGCATCTCAGAGGGAGGCCCAACGTCACCATACACTGCATGGATACTAGGCTGGTTTTCACCTGGAAACTCTGTGGGGCTCTCTGAGCTTCTGACCACTGCCACTCTTCTCTAGGGTGTCAGGTGCTATGGCTTCACAGCTCTGGGGCCTGGAGTCCCCCTGGCATGGTGTCTACCTGGTAGCAATGGTGTGTCTGAGGTGCAGATGACAGATGTGGGTCTGTGGTGAATAAGCGAAGGCCCTGCAGAGGAATTCAGACATAATCTATGGTGGGCATTTGGGAGAGTAAAGCCGGACTGGGGACCTGGGAGAAGAAAAAGTGGGAGGAGCTTCTGGGACCCTGGAGTGCTGGGTGCTCTTGGTGGGCATATCTAGAACAGAGCATCTGAAGCTCTGCAGAGGAGTGGCCTGCCTCCTGAGGGGTAGTCTCCCGCCAACCCCTTCCTTTCGTCTGAGCAAGGCCCAAGGGTGCAGATCTGGACAAAATAACATCTCTCTGCAGCTCTTTATTCAAACAGGGCTGCCTGGGGCTCCAGGCCAGTATCCAGCTTTACCCAACCCTGTGCTTTAGGGACTATTGCCATCAGGGTCACTGCTGGCCTGTGTGGTACCCACAGTGACAGTGAAGGAGCAATTGTGTCCTTGAGGTGGACACAGTCCCACTCCAGGGCCCCCTGTTGTGCTCAGTAGGGCAGGGTGTGGAGGGGACTTCAACCCCCACTTGCATCTCATCTGTGTGGTTTTGTACAAACCCATCCTGCACTGTCTTATTCAGGGGCAGTGCCTATTAGGGTGGTACTAAAACATGGCTTTGGACCCGTGATCCCTAGTTCAAACCCCACCATCTGACCTGGATATTCCCAGAGCTAGACAAAAAGTCAATCCTGACATTTCCCCTCTTCACTGACCCAGATTAACCTTAGACAGCAAGGCAAGGACTCAGGGGTGGGGGGATGCACCTTTGGTGGGAACCTTCTTCCCAGGAGAAAACTGGAGCCCTGCAGTTGACCCTGGTTGAGGGAGCTCCTGTCCCTGGGAGGTGCCTCAAAACTTTCCTGAGGGTGGGATATACTCCAGGGGACGAGCTGACCTCTGGTGTGTAATTCTGTATGGAAGGCAAGGGCTGGTCAGGCAGGGGTGGCACAGGCCCTACAATCAATCTTGGGCTTCAGTACCCAGGGCTTCCTGCTCAGTGCTCAGATCCGGAGATTCTGTAGGCCCTAGGCCAGGTCAGCCTGTTTCTGCTTGTTCCACTCTCCCTCACTTACCTTGTGACCCAGGGCGTGGCACCCTGTGCCCACCACAGGATGAGGCTCAGAGTGCATCCTGCACAAATGCCCATGTGATGAATGAGTAAGAGAATGGTCCAGAGCAACAGGGAGGCCCTCCTGAGACAGGAGTGGGCCTGCACCATGGCCCAGGGTCCTGTGAATCTCTAGCTGTGGGACTCAGAGCCTCACCTCCTCCCTGGGAAACAGTATGGAAGACACCTGCCTCACAGGGTTGCTGGGCAGCTGGCTGTTAATAATAACAGTAGTACCTACATTAGAGCTTCCCCTTCTCCAGGACTTCTGTTTTATATCGCTCCCCACAAGGCCACAAGAGAAGCACTCTTCCCCACCTCACAGGTGACTTAGTCATAATGAGCCTCGCCCAGAGATGGCAGCTGATGCGTTGTGCAGAACAATGTGGGTCGTGGGGAGCCTCAGTGTCTGTCCCCACAGTTCACAGGCTGAGCTCAGAATCCATGCCCACTGCACCCTGCCACCTTCCCCCAGGTGCTGAGGGGAAGCTGAGTCCAGGCTGGGGGCAGAACTGCTCGCCGACAGGTTGGGGTCCTGGGTTCTGGACCCACCTCTGCCCTTGGTTGAGTCTACTATGTGACACAGTCACTGTCCCTCCGTGGGCCTCAGTTTACCCTAGGGCAAAGTAAGAGCTAAAGGGTGGCCCCCCTTGAGCATCAAAATCTCTAACCACAAAGAAAGGCTAAGAGAAGTTCAGGAAAACATGGGGCCTGCCTGAATTCCTGGCCTCTTTCTGCCCCCTGGAGGACAACAGCAGCCTAGCAGCCAAAGGAGATTAAAAACTGAACACTAGGTGATGACTCCCAGGGACTTGGGGACTCCCTGAGACCTCTGCCAAAGACCCCATCCCTCTCTGAATGAAGATGATAATAATCCTCAATGCTGTGAGGATTAGGTACAATAACAAGTGAGAAGAGCTTGCCTGGTAAGCATTACTTATCTTGACCCCTTTTCCTTAAGCCCCAATCCAGGCAGTCATTCAGTCCTGCTGGTCCTCGCTCCACTCACATCTCCCCCGCCCGGGTCAGGCTTCACCATTTCTTTCCTCCAAGTTTCACCACCTTCTCCCCAACCCCTCTGGTCCTCCTGTAAGTCCATCGGTCACCCACCTTGCCCACTTCACTAGACCAGTCCTGCGAATGCCCCATCTCCGACTGTTGTCTAAGTCCTCAGCCTAGTCCTGGAGGGCCTGCCACCTCTGCAGTCTCAGTTACCTTGTGCCTTTCCGTTCCCTGAATTCTGACTATAACCAGATCCCAGCCTCCCTCCACGTAGCCCTGGGGCCTGGCCTCAAAAGGCAACTTCCCTGGTCTTCCCAGCTCTGCCTGAATGCAGAGCCCTGCCTAGGCCTCAGTCGTCTTCTCTGCCCGGTTGGACTTCTGTAAGAATGAAGCAGTACTACCCTGAAGCGCTTGACCCAGAGTAGCCACTAGATAGAAGGAGCCTACAGGTGGGACGCAGGGTCCAGTTCTGTCATCAGGGCTGTGTGGAGTCACAACCTGCTGTTTTGAAGGCGGAAGCAAAGACTCCCTTTCCTTTGTGTGTGAACTGGACTTTGTGACTTTCTTTTTACAAACATAATAAAGTGAAAATATTAGTGAGCCACTGGATCATTAGAGATATGTGGTTTCTTCCTAGCTCCTTCTCCTAGAGTGAGAAGCCAGCTGCCCTGTCATGAGGACACTCAAGCAGCCCTAGAGAAGAGAGATCTACAAGGTGGAGAAACAGAAGCTTCTCAGGAGTGAGTGGCTTAGCTAGATGGTTCTAGCTCAGGGTCTCTTGCGAGGATCAACCAGGAGGTCAGACAGGGCTGCAGTCATCTGAAGGCTCACCTGGAGCTGAAGGAATGGCTTCCAGAACCATCTAGCTAAGCCACTCCCAGACTCTCTCAGACTCAGAGCAAGATAATAAATGTGCATTATTTAAGCTGATAAATCTGGTAGTGATTTGTTATCAGTGATAGGCAACTAACATAAAGGTGGTAGAGTGCTCAGGAGTCAGTGAAGAATTACCAAGTGAATGAAGACCACTATGAGGACAGGTTCAGGGAGGTGAACCTCATGTTTGGGGCTACTTTCCCCTGAGGGCAATTCCTGAAAGGGCAGCTGAGAAACTGAGCAGTACCTTCATAAATCTGTGGGGTAAATGAACAGGGTTGGAGTTCCCTGGTAAACCCTCCTTACTTTGAGTTAGGACCCCAAGAGACTAAACCCTAGGATGAATAGGAAGGAGATAGATCCTCACAAAGAATGCACCTCAGCTTCACACTATCACAATTCCTGAAATTGTATTAAGGTGGTCCCAGACTGCAAGTCTCTCCAAGTGCCAGACAGAAGCAGAAGTCCTCTCTGTACTTATTGCTGAAGGAAGATCACATCACCCTAGGTATAAATAAAATAGTTTCTACAAGAGAGTTTGCAAATTCAGCGCTGCCCGTGTGTGTGAGTGCACACATGTACACGCACATCTCATGAAGAGGCAAGTTAACATGAACAAACCAGTAGAATCAAAAAACAGCAAGAAAAACCAACCCTCAGAGGCTTCAGATATTGAAATTATAGAAACAGACCTTTAAATAACTTTCTACATTCAAAAAGATAAGGGAAAGCTTGAATTTCAGCAGAAAACTGGAAACTACAAAAAGAATCACAAGGAAGGTGTTGTAAATTGAATTGTGTCTTTCAAAAAGACTTGTTGAAGTCCTAACCCCCAGTACTTCAGAATGTGTACTGTAGATGAGATTTTTAAAGTTAAAATGAGGTCATAGCAGAGTAGGGTGTGCCCTTAATCTTATATGACTGATGTCTTCATAAGAAGATGATCCGAAGACACACAGGAAGAGGACCTCATGGAACAGTGGAGGCAGAGATTAAGTGAAGCATCTACAAGCCAAGGACTGCCAGTGGCAACCAGAAGCCCAGGAGCAACATGGAATAGTCTCTTCAGAGCTAACTCTGCTGGCACCTTGATTTTGAACTTCCAACCTCCAGAATTGTGAAAGAGCACATGTGTATTGTTTTAAGCCACCCAGTTTGTGATACTCTGTTATGGAAGCCCTAGAAAACTAACACACAAAGTATAGAATTAAAAGATAAAGTAAAAGTAAAGACTCAAATGATAGGGTTCAACAACTCAGAATTAGTAGATTAGAAGATAGGTTGGAAGAAAATACCCAGGTATTTGGCTCAATTCTCAGTAGCACACACACACAAATGTTATAATGGCACATTAAAAGCGGCATAAAAGAAGGGGAATAATGGACTTCTAATGCTTTTGTGTCAGAAAAAGTGTACCAATCAGAATTAACCTTACATAATTTCTAGGTTAACCACTAAAAGAAAAATAAGCTGGTCAGAGTGGTATGTACCTGTAATCCCAGAGAGACAAAGGGATGGTAAGTACAAAACAGAGAGTGAGGGACTGTCAGGGGAGAACCCTATCCTTATAAAAAATGGTAAATAATCTGGGTGCAGTAGCACACACCTGTAATCCCAGCAACTTGGAAGACTGAGACAGGAGGATCACAAGTTTGAGGCCAGTTTCAGCAACATATCAAGGCCTTAAGCAAATTAGCAAAATGCTGTCTTGAAGTAAAAATTGAAAATAGAAAAAGGACTGGAAATGTGGCTCAGTGGATAAGAACTCTTGGATTCAATCCCCAGTATGAAAAAGAAAAAGAAAAAGGCAAATAATAACCCTGTCAAGATCCATAAAGTGGACAAGAAGCTCAATGGGTCAGAGCAAGATAAATTGTTACTCACAGTGCAGCAAACAGCAGGAGTATCAGCCTAGCCTCCAGCCTCACAGGGGTATTGCAGTAGGCCCAGATGAAGCCTGTGCACAGGAGTTGTGCTACAGCTAAAACCGAGCCAAGGGCCCAGAACTTTTTGTAGCATCCAACAAACCAGTCCTCTGCTCTAGAGAGTGACTAGATGCATGCAGTCATCTGTGGTCTCCATGACCTACTCAGTCATTCACTGATAAGCTGGAGAATTTGCCAAGTGTCATGTGGTGCATATGCAACTCTCAGTGCCCCTTGGTGGACCACCTTTCCCACGATGTACCCTTCAGATTATTAAATGAATTCAAAATTTCACATGAATTTGCTACCCTATCAGACACTCAGAGTAGACACACTAATGGGATGGGAACTTACCACTCATTTTTTCTCATGCAGTACTTGGTTAGGGCTGGATTATGAACAGAATCCCAAGCAGCAGGATGAGGTCAACCTACAGTATTTATCTTGTGTATGTACTCCAGGAAACTTGACTCAGTCAACTTGAATTCTGTTCCAGAGGGGACTTGTAGGTATTGTTTCAGATCACTTCTTAGCTTCTTTTCTTATGACACAGATGAACTGCTATGCCTAAACTATGCTATCAATATAAATATAACAGGTGGTGGTAATCATACGTGTTCCTCACTGTTTATCCAGAATATAGAATAAAGCCAGACTCTTGTCCACCACAACCAGGCAGGAGTGTGGACTGGCCTGCTGATCTGGAACTGGTGCCATCTCACTTGCTGAGGTAGCAAGTAAAGAATAGCTTTCTGATCATTGTCTCTAGAAAAAGATCTCTGTTGATAAGAAGAGGACTTTACTGATGTATGGAACCAGGGGTCACTGTCTGTTCCAGATAGGACTGCCATCTTTACCCAGGGACCTAACAGGGGAAACACGATCCAAGGGGCAGTGGAATTGTCAATAATTACAGAGGACTATAGGTGGGCCAGAAAGCAACCCTTATCCCCAATGGAAAGACATTTCATGGCCCATGCTCCCCTATGCAGGTAAAGATTTGCACGCCATCTGAGAAGCTCAGAGCCAGCATCTTTTTAGCATGGAGTCAACAAGGCAGTCCTCTCTTCCCCAGGGATGAGGAACTGCACAGCAGTCATGCTCTTGAGGCCCTGATGTACTTAGTATCAGGGACTAAAGTTTAGCACACTCAGCAAGGATATGCAGGGAAGCTCATGCAGACTTCCTTTTCCCTGCAAAGGCAGAAATTTTGCAAGGAGGTCTAACTCACAAGGACACCTATGCACAATGAGGCAGAATAGCTGAAAACCAGAAACAAAATCTTAAAAGCAATCAGAGAAATGGACAGCTTACTTTCAAAGGAAGATTAATTAGACTGACAGCCAACTTCTCAACAGAAACAATGTAAATCAGGAGACAGTAAATGCTCAAAGTCACTGCCTATCTAAAATTCTATGCTCAGCAAAAATACCCTTCAAAAATGAAGGTGGCATAGGGCTTTTTCAGCAGAAAAAAAAATATTCATTTCCAGCAGCACTATATTGCAGGTAATACTACAGGGTTTTTTTCTGACAGAGGAAAATAACCCCAGATGAAAGTCCAAGTTGCAGAAGGGACAGAAAACCAAGGAAATGGCAAATGTGTGGGTAACATAGAATTAATGTTGACTGTAAAATAATGTCTTCATATGCTTAAAATATATATAAAAATTATAAGCAGGGTGTGGGGGTGCATGCCCATAACCCCAGCTACTTAGGAAGCTGAGACAGGAGGTTTGCAAGTCCAAGGCCAGCCCTGATTTTATATGTAAGAAGAACTTAAAGACTCAAACAAATTAAAGACCAAACAAATGAACAAGCAAACAAAAAACTGTTAGAATTGATAAATGAATTTGGTAATATTGTAGAGTACGAAATCAACATGCAGAAATCAGTACTTTTTTATGCAGCAATATTAAATTACCAAGAAAGAAATCAAAGAAAGAATCCAATTTGTGATAATCACAAAAATAAATAAATAAAATATCCAGGTCTAAATTTAACATGAATGATCTCTACAATGAAATTTACCAAGCACTGATGAAAGGAATTGAAGAGAATACAATAAGAAACAAAGGAAAAAAGAAAGAAAAAAGGGAGAAAAGAAAAGAAAAACAAATATTAAAAAAAAGGAAAAAGACATACCATGCTCATGGATTGGAATAATATTGTTTAAATGTACATACTACCCACAACAATCTACAAATTTAAGTCAATGCCTATCAAAATACTAATGACATTCTTCACAGAAATAGAAGGACATTAAGTGAGATAAGTCAGGCACAGAGAGACAGATACGACAATTTCTTACTTATACTTGGAAGCTAAAAGTTTTTCTTATAGAGGCAAAGAATAGAATATGGGTTATTAGATCCTGAGAAGGGTGTTGGGGAGAGAGGGATGGATAGAAGATGGTCAATGGGTACCAGGGGATAGTTGGATAGGAAGAATAACTTTTGCTGTTCTCTAGCTCAGTAGGATAATTATGATTGACAACAATAATTGAATATTTCAAAGTGACTAGTAGAGAGGGTTTTTAATGTTCTCAGCACAAAAAAAATGATAAATGTCTGAGGTGATAGATTTGCTAGTTATCCTCATCTAATCATTACAATTGTGTACATGTATCAAAATGTCACAGTGTATCCTATACCTATGTACAATTCCTATGTGTCAATTAAAATAAAGGTATATTTTTTAAAAACAGAAAAATTAAGGCATAAATATAGAGAAATTGGATGGTTTAGTGGATTAGTGGTTTTGAGGTGGTCTAAGAAGAGGAGTGTCTTCACTGGTGGAGCAAGTAAGCTGGGAAGACATGAGTTTGTGGTCTACAGTGGTCCTAGGCTTTGACAAGACACAGAATGACGTTAAGGACCAAATGAGGTGCACTGAAGAGGAGAAGGAGGTCATTGGTGAAGGGGAGATGAAGGAAGTCAGGGAGGTCAGAGCTATGGGCAATGTTCACATCCCTTTCTGTTTAGATTGAAACTTGTCAGAAGATCCTTGGTAGCATTTGTGTGAGGAATGTGTGGAAAAACAAGGTTTCATGTTGTGTTTACATTAGAATATTCTTGAGAAACCATTTATTTCAAAGAGTTCCCAAGGAACCGGAATGGAGTATTTACAAAAATAAAACGTATAGTTTAAGGTCATAAAAGAAGCCTCAGTGAATTCTAAAGAATTAGTGCTGCACTCTGTTTCCCAAACATGATTTAGAAAAGTTACAAATTATAATAGTAAAGCAGAGGCTTAAATATTTGAAAACTATCACATTGATAGATAATGTTTGGTGGAAAAGAAGTCATAAATTTGAGAAATATTTAGCTCTGAAAAATACTGGTAAACCATATATCAAAGTTTGTGGGGCACAGCTAAAGCAGTACTTAGAGATGAATTTCTATCTTTAAATATTTTTATCAGGAAACAATAAAAATTAAACCCCCAAGAAAATGAAAACATTCATATACACAAAGACTCACAAGTCAATGTTCATAGGAAGAACTGTTCAAAGTAGGCTAAAAGTGGAAACAAAATACAAATATTCACAAATCAATTGGAAAATCAATAAGCAAAATGTGGAATTTGGCAATAGAAGCGTAACTGATCTTGCCAACTCAGCCTTGGGTTCTTTTGTTCATTTCAGGACAGAAATCATGAAGAGGCAAGGAATACCATCCAAACAAGGCTTTATTGGGGCTTATGCTTGAGCATAAAGGAGACAGCACGCAATCCAGGGCCCTAGGACTGCTCTCAGGATTAAAGCTTATACCATCTGAGAGGCACTGTGCAGGCATTCTGGTGCCTATCGCACAGTGCTTGGGACTTCCGCATGGGTATCATTTGCTCTCAGCCCTGAGACGGTGCATGAAATAGTGGTCTACTCTTGCATACTGGGCCTGTTTGCACTTGGCTTGTGGAGGGACTCACTATTGGAACCCCAGGAAAGTCATTTAGTGGTTAGAGCCAGGCATTCTGCATATACAGAAGCTGTGGTAAAGTCCCTTTGCAAGCTTCGAAGGGTGCAGGTGGTGTAAGTATGCATCTTAAGATGCGTATCCTGCAAAAATCTGCTTCTCATTAGAGATGGAAAACATGGCTGGGAAATCAAGTCTTTTGTATTCTATCTCAAAAGGAAACAAAATATTGCTACATGCTACAACATAGACGAACCTCAAAAACATAGGTCAAGTAAAAGAAGCTAGACTCAAAATACCATGTATTCTCTGATTTCATTTTTGTGAAATGTCCAGAAAAGGCATATTTACATACAGAAAAAGTAGACTAGTAGTTGCCTAGGGCTGGAAGTGGGAATGGCAATAAACTGCAGAGGGGCATGATGTTCTTTGGGGGGCAATTGAGTTATTCTAAAATATCATGATGATATTAATGTTATCATTGCATTTTATAGTGAAACATGAATTGTAGGGCACATAAATTATTATTATTATTATAAATTACTATAAAATTTTTAACAACTCATTCAAGTTGTTAAAAAATAAATAAGGCAAGGGCTGGGGATGTAGCTGAGTAGTAGAGGGCTTGCCTAGCATAGGTGAAGCTGGGGGCTTCACCCCCAGTACCACAAAAAGTTAATAAGGCAAGCATTCAATTTAAGATGGGGGAGGAATTAAGAAAACCTCCTAAAATAGGAAAGAAGGAAATAATAAACTCAGAAACCAAGAAAGGGAACAACTTAAGAAGGAAAAATATTTTAATCTTGGTTATTTGAAAAGAAAATACATAAGGCTAGGGAGTTTATTTATCCAGAAATGGGTTGATTATCCCAGGGACCATGAGCCCATTTACAGCTTAAGTAAACAACTATAGTTTCCAATAACAAACATGTCTTCTAAGCTTGTAGTCATTACATTCTTCTCTGATGACAGGACTCGTCATCTCAATTGTAGGCTCTGCCTTCCATACACTGATGGGGCTGTACCCACTCTTGTTCAAGCACATGGCACATATTATCTTTCTGCACCCTCACAACAGCCCAAAGAGGTAGATGTTATTTCCATTGCCATTGAACAAGTGGAGACTGGGGCTCAGAGGGTTAGGAACTCTGACAGAAGTCACAGGGAGTCCCCAAGGCCCTGGCCCAATGTTCAGTTGTCATCTCCCTCTGGGTGCTAGGCTGATGGTGTCCACCGGGGGGCAGAGAGAGAGAGAGGCTGGGAATTTAGGCAGGGTGGCGGGGGTGCAGTGGGTGCGGATTCCAAGCTCAGCCTGTGAACCCCACAGAAACCGGAGGCTCCCCACGAGCCACATTGTCCTACACAAAGCATCAGCTGCCATCTCCTGGGTGAGGTTCATTATGACTAAGTCACCTGCAAGATGGGGAGAGTGCCTCTCTTGTGGACTCGTGGGGAGTGACACAAAGCACCAAACAGAAGTTCTGGAGAAGGGGAAGCTCTAATGTAGGTGCTGCTATTATTATTAACAGCCAGCTGCCCAGCAACCCTGTGAGGCAGGTGTCTTCCATACTGTTTCCCAGGGAGGAGGTGAGGCTCTGAGTCCCACAGCCAAGGACTAGTGTATTTGGAGATTCACAGGACCCTGGGTCACGGTGCAGGCCCACTCCTGTCTCAGGAGGGCCTCCCTGTTGCTCTGGATCATTCTCTTACTCATTCATTACATGAGCATTTGTGTAGGATGCACTCTGAGCCTCGTCCTGTGGTGGGCGCAGGGTACCACACCCTGGGCCCGGAGGTGAATGAGTGACAGCTGTAATCTCATTATTGCGGCTCTCTGAAAAGATAGAATTATGATCCCCTGCACACATGAGGAGACAGAGGTTGAGAGAGGCAGCCTGCCACGTGGCTGATGTGCAGCTTTGACATGAACTTCTGTCTGGTGGAGACTACAGCCGGTGCTCTTGACTTAAGGATTACTTGCTCTCAATCATGGCCCTCTACTGCACAATTGGTCTAGAGGATTAATGCAGAAGCTAAGTCATGAGGGTGAATCCACGTGCAGAGCCATTGGACTGACTACAAGACGGACGCCAGAAGCCTCTATACCTGTCCTGCACTTTGTTTAGTCCATTCTAGAGCGTGACTTGAGTACGAATGTTTAGGCATTACTCTTGGTCCGGGTTTTTTACTGTAGTATAAGGTAAAATTACCAGTATAGTCATTTTCAGGTTATAGCTCAGTGGCATTAAGTGTATTCATATTGTGCAACCATCACCATTTCTAGAACTCTCTCATCTCCCCAAACTGAAACTCCATACCCACTAAACAGCAACTCCCCACCTCTCTCTTCTCAGTCTCTGGCAATCATTATTCTACATCCTGCCTCTATGTATTAGACTCTTCTAGGTACCTCATATGAGTGGAATGCTATATTTGTCTTTTGTGTCTGCCTCCTTTCACTTGGTATAATGTCTTCAGGGTTTATGCACATTTTAGCCTGTGTTGGATCTCATTCCTTTGCAAGGCTGAATAATATTCCATTGTGTGTATAAGCCACATTTTGTTTATCCTTCCATCTGTCAGTGGATGTTTGGGTTGTTCCCACCTTTTGGCTCTACCATCTGACAGTTGTGCTAGCAATGCACAAGGGTTCCAGTTTCTCCACATCTTACCAATACATGTTATTTTTTTTTCCTTTTTAAATAATGGCCATCTGAATGGCTAATGATGGTGTTTTGATTCATGTTCCCCTAATCAGTGCTATTGAGCATCTTTCCTTGTGCTTGTTGTCCATATGTTCTTTGGGGGAAATGTTTTTTCACATCTTTTTATTTTGTTTTTTAAATTTTGTAGTTGTAGATGGATAGTATGCCTTCACTTTATATGTTTATTTGTATGTGGTGCTAAGAATCACACCCAGTGCCTCACACATGCTAGGAAGGCACTCAGCCACTGAGTTACAACCCTAGCCCTGTCCATATTTAAATTGGGTTATTTGCTTTGTTGTTGCTGAATTATATTTTTAAAATATATCCTGGATGTTAATCGCTTCTCAGATATATGATTTGTGAATGTTTTCTCCCCTTCTGTGGGTCATCTTTTACTCTGTTGATGGCATCCTGTGATACCTGAAAGTCCTTACTTTTGACGAAGTCTAAAAGTTCAATTGAGCTACTTTTTCCTTTTGTTTTCTGGACTTGTGGTGTCATCTCGGTCACTTTTATCTGCATTTCTAACTATTCCAACAAGGAGGTCCCTCTCTTTATAAACACCAAACAATATTCCCTTTTGTCTGGGTCATTCATTAAATGGATCCCTAAAAGCAGTGGAGTTTGTGTGGTTTCCTTGGGCAGCACAAGTTGAAGGAAGCCCTGCTGTTTTGGGACCAGTTCACTGATGCTTTGCAGGCCTTGGTTGATTGTATGAGATGGAGCTGCAGCTGGCCAAGGACTACCAGTGCATGGGATTTTGACCTAGGCATAAAGTTCATGGATGCCAGAAGGTGTGGGGCAACATCTTGAGCTTGTCCTGCTGAGGTATATGATGTCCTTCTGTTTCAGTGCTATGGAATGGATTCTGATGAGGTGACACTATGGTTCCATAGTTAAGTGTGCCTTCTGCTTTGTGTTCACCAACTAGGAGAGAAACGCTGACTGCCTCTGTGTCTGCTTGACAGAGAGGCGGCTCCTTGCTCTGTGTGTTTATGCAAACTATTGCTGGGATCTGCACCAGTCACAAAGGATTCACCAACATTTGTTTGGTTCAGATTTGGCAACATGTGAACTTCATTCTGAGAGGTTTCCTCCACCTCCACCCGCTTCCCTGTTCATCCATCCATTAGTATCTCTCATTGGGGTCACAGAATGAATTTAATTTCTGGTGGGAACTTTCAAAGATGCCCATCTCCACTGACGACCAAAATAAATGAGAACTTTCTAACCATGTTTGAATCAGACTACTCCAATATTTAATGTAGTTGGAACCTGAGCTTGTCCTGCTGAGGTATATAACATCCTCCTATTTCAGTGTTATGGAATGGATTCTAATGAGGTGATATTAATTAATTAATTTGTTTTTGGTACCAGGAATTGAACTCGGGGGTGCTTTTACCACTGAACCACATCCCTAGTCTTTTTTATTTTTTAAATATATTGTTTAAAATATTGTTGTAGTTGTAGATGGACATAATACCTTTATTTTATTATTTACTTATTTTTATGTGGTCCTGAGGATGGAACCCAGTGTCTCATACATGTTAAGCAAGAACTCTACCACTCAGCTTCAAACTCAGCCCTATTTTTATTTTGAGGCAGTCTCACTAAGTTTTATAGGCCCTTGCTAAGCTGCTGAGGCTGGCCCAAAACTCCTGCCTCCACCTCCCAAGCTGCTGTGATTACAAGCATGAGCCACTGTGCCCAGCCATTCTGATGAGGTGACATTCTTTTCTTAAAAAAAAAAAAAAATTAGATGTTGATGGACCTTTATTTTATTCATTTATTTATATGTGGTTCTGAGAATTGAATCCAGTGCCTCACATATGCTAGGCAAGCCCTCTACCACTGAGCCACAACCTCTGACCTCTGATGAGGTGACATTCTTATCATGTCCTCTGCTAATGTTCATTATGCTGGAGTCGATTTTACCTGATATGGAGAGAAAGCCATGCTAGTCTTCTTGCTCTTTTATTTGCATGACAAATATTTTTCCACTCACTTATTTTCAACCTGTCTTCATAGTGTATTTCTTAATGTGTTTTTTTTTTTTTCATCCATGCATCTGACAATCTCTGAGTTTTAATTGGAGTATTTAGTCTATTAATCAGAGTTGACCTGACCCATTGGCTGGAGACTCCCCATGAAGACAGGTTATGTTGTGTTTTTTTTTTTTTTTTTTTTGCTGCTGGAGATTGAACCCAGGGCCATAATATGTCATTATGTTTATTTGTTTCTTTATGACGTGTAAGCACAGCCTGGGAACATGATGAACTGGATTTTCCCAGCATCCTGCATGCACCCAGCTGGTAAGACGAGTGGAGGCACTCAGTGGTCATCTAATGGGGCATTATCGGGTACCTGCCCTTTGACAGCTTCTGGGTCTGGCAGAGTCATGGCATAGGAATTCAGCCTAGGATTCTGTGCTAAGGTCAAAGGCATCACAGAATGCAACCTTAACTCTGCTGGTGATAACACTAGATAATCTCCATTCCTGTAGATCTTTCTTATGGAGGACAATTCTCTCTGTTCTTTTGTTATTTCTTTTCATATTCTAACTATAGTAGGTCTGGCAGGCCTGAATTTAACTTCATGGTTTCAGTAATGAAAACTCATGGGTTTGCATTGTGGCCAGAGAGCCAGTCACAGAGCTAGAGAATGAACCTCACTGCTTACCAGGCCCTGGCACTGCAGCCAGGCTTTGTGCTTCTGTTCTTCATCCCTGAAGAAGGAAGGAGCGCTTCTTAATGGAAGGCCTCATGAAGGTCGTAAGATCCATCCCTTGAAAAGGCTGACAGGCTGCCCCATTTTCAGAGGCTACTGGACTTCACAGGCACTGTGGAAACCCTAAACATGAAGTCGACGCTGGGGTCCAAAGGTAAAGCTAGTCCCTGCCCAGTGCAGGGAGCGCATGTGAGTAAAGAGATGCCCTTCAGTTGGTACAGTGAGCGAGTTGGGAGAGCGAGGCGGGGAGATGGGTCTGCTCACACCGGTGGAGAGGGTGTCAGGACAAGCAGGTGTTGCTTCAGCTGCATCAGAGAAGGCGACACTGGACAGACAGAGCCCCTGGCCATTCTCTGTTCAGGAAACCACAGGTTCAGGTGTACAGGAGTGTCAACAGAGGGATAGGAAGGGAACCACCATTAGTCCCACGTGACAGTGGAAAAGTGTGCAAGGTTGGTGGCCAGATAAGACTGTGGAGAGGGGTTGGCAGCTGGGACCAGGTGGTGGAGGCCAGGCCACTGTCCATTGGGCACTCGGTCACACAGTGCCTGCCTGGTTCCCAGGACACAGTCCTCAGAAAAACAAAAAATCATGGTCAGATAGATGCTTTTGAAAGATGCTGAGTTAAAGCTAAACATGCGGCTTTTACGCGAGACTCTCAGAGCTGACAAAGTGCTAGCCACCTCAGGGCTCTCCCAAGGGGAAGATGAAGAGGACAGTGTTTACCAAACCCCTCTCAGAGGAACCTCTCAGAAGCTTCAGTGTGGGAAATTCTACTCTAAGCAGTGAAATCTCTACACAAGCAGATTTTTATCTAGAAATGTGTGCTGGGGGTGAGTGAGGGCAGGTGGGTCCTGAGCATGGCAGCAAGGAGACCAGTTGGAAGCTGCTGCAGTCACCAGGGTGGAGGCGATGCTTCCTGAACCACACCGGTGCAAGGGACGTGGAAGTCTCCAGGGACTCCAGATGTTGAAGGTAGACTAGTAATTGAACTGCCATTGGGAGGTCGGTGCCTCCCTGGGCTCCCAGGTTTCTGGCTTTGGCTGTGTGTGCTCAGTTTTTGGATATAACTTCTGACAACAGGAGGGACAGCTGAGAAAGTACTTGGAGTTGGGCCTGACTGGATGGTGGCACTGAGGTCTCAGAGGGACAAGCTTGTCACCGGGTGGAAAATCCAAGAGGGAGAACGGGACTGTGGACAGACCTGAGGGGGCAGAAGGAGAAGCAGGAGATCAGGTGCCCTTGAAGCTAAGAGAGGGGAGTGTTTCAAAAGGAAGAGAGCCATTGGTAAGTTCCCATATGCAAATTACGACAGCAGGGAGAAGCTTTTACCTATCAAGTTGTCAGAGATTTATTTATTTACATAATTAACAATAATACCTAGTGTTGGCAAGGGTGAAATTAACGGACACCCTCATACTATTTGGGCAACAGACAGAATATATGAAAAAAACTTTAAAAAGCTCATATGCTTGTTGATTCAAATAGTCCATCTCTAGAAATTTGTCCTGAAAAAAAAAATCACCATGGATGAATGTATTCTATAAGATTGCTCAAAACAGCATTACACATAATATAAAAATATGAATGTATTTTCTGAGTTAGCTATATGGTGAACAAATACCACAAAGCCAGTAAAAAATATGTGTGAAATAATTAATGCCATGGTGAAATGTTACAGTGTAGCACAAATTGAAAAAAGCAAGTCTGATTCTATTTTTTAACTTGTTTGTATTAGAGCTGGACACATGGTGCACAACTGTAATCCCAGCAACTTTGAGAGACTGAAGCAGGAGGATTGCAAATTCAAGGCCAGCCTCAGCAACTTCGTGAAGCTCTCAAAAAAAAAAAAAAAAAAAAAAAAAAAAAGAAAGAAAGAAAAGAAAAGAAACAAGAGCTGGGGATGTAGCTCAGCACCAAAAAGAAAAAAGAAAGCAATGATAGGGGTGTAGCTCAGTGATAGAGCATTTCCCTAGCTTGTACAAAGTCCTGGGTTGGATCCCTAGTACTGTGTATTTAAGATTTTGAAAGTATCACACACGCATATTCAGAAGTATGTAAGAAAAAAAAAACTAGTATTAAGTGGTTATCTCTGGGACATGGGTTTGGGTGATTTTTTAAAAACTTTTTGAGGTGATCTTTTTTAAAAAATATATTTTTAAAAGTTTCTATAATAGTGTATGCTATGCATAAGTGAGGCCCTGGGTTCAATCCCCATCCCAATGTTTCTACTATAAATTACTTTTGTAATCAGGAAAAGGTTTTTTAGTGCTTTGAATGTTGTGATCATAATAACAATAAATAATAACAAAAATAGCTAATGTTTATGAAGTACATGCTATACAACATTGATTGTGCCAAGCACTACATATATTCTCATTTCACACCCATCCCAATCTGATGATCTCAAGTTTGCTTTTATGGATGGGGAAGTCCTTGTTTTGACACTACTTCCTCCAAGAAACCCTCCCCAACTCAGCTCCTTCCCAGGTCTGCTGTTCTGGGGTTCCACTCACACTGAGGAGCCCCCAGATCCCAGCTTCTCCTCCTCTGTCCTTCTGGTCACCTCGCTCCTCTGGGAGCAGATTTCATTCTGCCTTTGAAAATGACAAAATTCACCAGTTCCTAAATCAAGACACACATTTCTGTCCTAAGAATCAGCTCAACATTGGGCTGCTTACAGTCTAGCCGGGAGTCCAGCAATGCACAAAACATAATCTGGGAATTACCAGTTAGACTGAAGGCTCCAAATGCTGTGGATTCAGGGGAGTGCAGGGGGATGCACAGGGTGCAGAGAGGAGGGTGAAGGAGGTGTGGACATGAGACTCAGAGTCCCTGACCAAGCTGACATGGACAATCCCTTGACTCTGCTCTCTCCCTATGTCCACAAACCCTGTGGATTCAGCCTCCTAAATAACTCCCTCCTCTGCTCCTCCATCCCATCATCATTAGGGGCTCATTGGCAATCCCTTCTCTCCCCCATTACTGCACCTGCCTCCAACTTCAGACTCTGACTCCAGTCTCCCTCCCAGCGATCCATATTCCTCTCTGCCTCCTGACTCTGGCCTCACATCAGGCATTTTCCACGGCTAATCTGCATTATCCATAGTTTAAAGTTCAGTTTCTTTATGGGGCTTGCAAGCAGCTGTGGGTTGGGTAAAAGCCTAGGCATGTGTTTAAGGTACCAGCAAGTGATTAAATTAAGAATCTACTCATGTTTGGAATTTTGAAGTGATCACATCAAAATGTGGTTTGGTAGGGGTGGGGGGAAGGGAAAAAATAACAGAATGAATCAAACATTACCCTATGTAAATTTATGATTACACAAATGGTATGCCTTTACGCCATGTACAAATAGAGAAACAACATGTATCCCATTTGTGTACAATAATAAAAAAAATGTGGTTTGGGTGGACCACACACCCTTATTTGGAGGTTTAATCTGTGTCTTTATGTTTATCTGTGTGTGTTACTGGGGATTGTACCCAGAGGTGCTCTACCACTGAGCTATACCCCCAAACCTTATTTATTTTTTATTTTGAGACAGGGTCTTTAGAAGTTACTGAGGCTAGTCTCAAACTAGCAATCCTCCTGTCTCAGTCTTCCAAGTGGCTGGGATTACAGGTGAACACCACATACCTGGGTGGACATTTAATCCTGAATCTACATGGAAGACACTATAATTGCTAGGTGCCCAGGGCTCTCATGTACCCTGTGAGGCCTTTGTGGTTCATTCCTTGGCATCCCTTCTGGCTCAGCAGATTGCTTCCAACTTTTCAACTCTCAGGGCTCCTCTGAACAGCTATCTTGCAGATGCCCACCTGCTCCAACCCAGCTCCACTGTTGTGTGACTTTGGAGAAGTTCCTTAACCTCTATTTGCCTCAGTTTCCTTGTCTGTTATAAAGAGAATGTTCCCCATAACGTGTGAACATTGTATAAATGGCCCAGGACACACATGCCTGGCATGTGGCAAGTGCTGTCACCTGCCACTGCCACCATCATCATTATTTTTTGTACTGGGGATTGAACCCAGGGGGCGCTTATTACTGAACTACATCCTTGGTCCTTTTTATTTTTATTTTGAGACAGGGTCTCGCTAAATTGCTGAGGTTGACCTCGAACTTGATCCTCCAGCCTCAGCTTCCAGAATCGCTGGGATTACAGGCATGCACCACCGCTCCAGGTTGTTAGCTGCCATTATGATGCTCACTCCAGCTGCAGGCCTTGACACTAGCTGTTCCTCTGTTGGAGCACATTACTCCCTGAACTTTCCTGTTCATCGGGGACCAGTTCCGTCCAGTTCTCCTATCTCAGTTTGGGTGCCGCTTCCTCCTCTTAATCATCGACGAATCAATGCGGTGAGAGAGCCTCTAGGGAAGGACCGGTGTGCAGAAAGGTATTGGGTCAATCCGGGCGTTTTGGGAAGGACCCGAAACCGCTGGGGGCCATAACAATTGAAAAGATGCACAAAGGTGACTCGAAGGTGGCTTGGGAGTGTCTCAGAGCCCTTTGGCGGGGCTGGATACCCGAAGGGGTTGTGCAATTGCAGCTCGCAGTTGGATTCGCAGAGGGATTCGCAGTGCGCACAGCGGGAACTGGTGAGGGCAGCAGTCCAGCGCAGCTCTATTGCTAGCCAGGGGGCGGGACTGGAGAAGTGACTGAGCAAGTGTAGGAGCAGGAGACGTCCACAGCAGTGCAAGCCAAGTGAACCGCGGGAAAGGTGTTGGAGGCGGCGAAGAGCTGCGGTGGCCGGGACCTTGCGCCGGGCGGCCGCTGGCAGAGGAAAGTGCCCCACTCTGGGGAATGGCTGGCACCTACCCGGCCCCTCCAGAAGCACCTGAGGGCACGAGTCGGTCCTGGGTGGCGTCTCTCAGCGCACTAAGGCGGGGCTGTGGGTCACCCTGCTGACCAGAGCAGGACTCAGTCCTGGCTGAGCACTAAAGGATACGCCCCGCGGGCGCACAGGTTCCTGCTTCCCCAGCAATGCTCTGAGAGCCTGGGTTTTCCGAGCTGCGCTCCATCGACTGGGTAGGGTGCCCAGGACAACCCCGACGACGCTAAATCTCGGCCTATGGATCCTTCTCCCGGCCCACTCACCCCCTACCCCAATTCCAGGGCTGCACCTCGGGGATGCCACCATGGACTACTCCAGCTGCAGCCCAGGCCTCAGTTCTGGCGTCGGTTCGACGTCTTGGTCCCGCCCCCACCCCTCCATTGGTCAGGACTGGGAATGGGGCGGGGCTGAAGGGCGAGGGCCGCCCAACCAGCGGTGCAGACCGCCAAGACTCGCTGAGACGACTCCCAGGTCTACGCCTCCGGGATAGCCACAGAGCTTGTCCGCCTCCCCTGCCCGCGGCGCGGACCTCGGCATCAGCTGGACTGGCTAGCCCAGCGGTGACGGACCGACGGATTAGTTGGCAGTCTCCAGCCTGTGCTGCAGCCTCTGCCCTGTGTCTTCGGCGGCCGCGTCCCCACATCCCAGAGTCCGGACAGGTGCCGCGCGGAGGGGATTTCGGATTTCGTTGTGGCCTCAGGCGACTCCTGCGGCCCCCTGCTAGCCGTCGGGGCGTTCGCCAGTCCTATTGCGGAGCGGATGCGCGCCGACTGAGCGCCCCCGACCGGCCCGCAATGGCCACGCGTCCGGGGCCGCTCTGGCTCCTGGGCCTGGCGCTGTGCGCGCTGGGAGGCAGCCCCGGCCCGCGACCCCCACACGGCTGTCCTCAGCGTCGACTGGGCGCTCGCGAGCGCCGCGACATGCAGCGTGAGATTCTGGCGGTGCTGGGGCTGCCTGGGCGGCCCCGGCCCCGCGTACCACCCGCCGCCGCCCGGCAGCCCGCGTCGGCGCCGCTCTTCATGCTGGACCTCTACCACTCCATGGCAGGAGACGATGACGAGGACGGTGGACCCTCGGAGCGGCACCTGGGCCGCGCCGACCTGGTCATGAGCTTCGTCAATATGGGTGAGTGCTGGCAGCCGAGTGTAGTGTCGGGGACCCGGGTAACCATATGCCCTCGGGGCAGGGAGTGGATATCGGGCTGTGTGGGAGGTGACTGCACCCCCAGGCTGGCCCCTTGGGGAGTGAATTGGGTTGCAGGGGTTTGTGCACATCCCTGAGCAGTGCCAGACATGACTGGGACAGGAAGTCAGGGAGCAGTAGACAGGACCTGCAGGGGAGTAGGGAATACAGTGGTCAGGGAATAGAGGGTCGAAGGGGTGACTCGGGTTCCCTTAGCTGTGAGGTGGACAGGAGAAGGCAGGGATGCATTCACCTGGTCTCTATCCACACTGAGGCTTAGGAATCTGGTGATGTTGGGACCCACCAGGTGATGTTGGGTGGCACCAGGAAGACAGTTGGGTCCTGAGAAGACTGGTGAGTAAACAGAGGCAGTGATACTGTCACTGTGATAAGGGCAGTCAGTACTGAGAAGAGGGACAAAGTTCAGTGTGAAAGCCGTGGTCATCATCAAAGTGACCAGAGCTGACCCACAAGCCTGAGTCCACACACCACAGTAGATTCTTCCCTGTGCAGCACTGAGCCTGTGGGTGGAGTGTGCTGTCAGGGAGGGGCTGGGGAAGGAGTGGACAGACAGCTCGGGGACCTGGGCTGTGGCCTGGCAGGGAGTGAGTGTCCAGGCCTGTGAATGACCCAAGGGGAAGCTTAGACCCTCTTCTTTCCCCCAGAAAAAGCTTGGCTCTTCCTGTCTGCAGAAATCTCTCTAAACTGAGTCTGAGTTCTAAAGCTCTCCAAGACATGTAGAGTCATGAGTATTTACTGTTGGTCATGTCCTCCAGCCACTTTGCCTCCTGTCTGTGTCTAGTGACAGGCAGGGGTCTGAGCTGGGACAGGCAGCAGACTGGGTCTGGGGACCAGTTGATGGGGTGAGAGCAGGGACAGGACCCTTGCCATGGCTGCCAGCCCCCTCCACACACAGCATCACTGCCAGTGCTTCCAGCAACCCCGTGAACGGCCATGGCCTCCATCCCCACACCCAGGGAGGACAGAGGGGCCCAAAGAGGCAAGGGTACCCCTAGGATAGGCAGCTTCTATGGCCCAGCAGGGACAAGCCTAGATTGCTGGGCTCTCTATTCAGTGCTCAAGAGGTGACTTCTGTTGTCACATTAGGCTTTTAGGGTGGAGAGAGCTTTCTGAGGGGTTTGGGGAGAGGAACACAGGGAACCTGGCAGCAGCAGGTTTTGTGGGGTCCTGAGCCATTTGTTTCCTACATAAGGGTAGGAAGAGGAAATAGCCAAACTTCTGCTCCCCCAACCTAGAGCTGGTGGTAGGCTAAAGTAGGGGAGCAAACAGCAGGAGACTGTTGTTAACCAGCCTTGGAGCCCAGGGCCAGGCATGGGATTCTGGCCTGTGGAACAGATGCCACTTTCCTGCTTAGAGGGTAGGGTGGGGAATTGGGACAGAGGAGGCCATATGGACTGGGACTGTAGTTCCATCTTCAGGACAGGCTGACCCGGGGCTCAGAACCAAGATCTGTGGATAGAATTGCCTAAGAACATCCCTAGGGGAGCCGCCCATCAGAATGAGTCACTGTCCAGCCCATGTCCTGCTTTCCCCAGAATCCCCTGGGTCAAGACATACACAGCCCTGAAACTGTAAGTGGAGTGGGGCCCACCCCTGTGTGACGGACCTTGGGAAAGTCTCTTGCTTGCACTGAGTCTCGGATTCTAGCAGTCTATCCTCAGGGTAGTTATATGATTGGTTGATAGAGAGGCAGAATCAGAAAGCTGGCCCAGCTCCTCTTAGAGGGCAAACCTGGGCCTGGCCATGGCTGATCCTGGTCTCTCTCAGCTGTGACCCAGCCTTGGCATGGATATGACAGGAACATCCCTACGTATCTTGAACACATAGAACTCAGAAATGGATTCTGAAAGCCAACCAAAGATGTTTGTTTCTGTGATTAGAAGAAAAATGACCATTTGAACTTTCACAGCCTTAAATTCCTCGTTTAGTCCAGACAATATGTAAAACTCTTCTACCAGCCCCATTTTCTGGACTCAGAGAGGTTAAATAGCCAGCCCAGGGCCACACAGAGAGTCCAGGATGCTGTCCATGGCTGTGAATTCCAAATCCCATCTTCTTCCTACCTCATCTCTGCATGTCCTATTGGGTTCTGGGCCTCTGAAGCTGTGAGATTAACAAGCAGGTCTTTGTGCAGCCTTGGCTGTGGGTGGCACCCTCAGAAGGGCCTTCTTTATTCTGATGCACTCGCCGCACTCTAGAACTCTCTCAGCTAGAGTAGTTTTAACTGGTAATTACCAAGGCTGTATGTGGGGATTAGACACGAACCAGGATTCCTTCTGTGTTGGAGGCCCAGACCCAACCCCGAAGGCTGGGCCCCAGAACCACGGTGGGGTCTAATAGCAGAGTTGCTGTGGTGCTGACGGGCACGCCCAGCTCCCACCTGCTTCCTCCAGCTCCACCTCTCCTGACAGCCTCATCTGGCCCCAGGAAGTGAGGCCAGTCCTTCCAGGTCCCAGCTGTTGATGGGCAGCCTGTGAGACCTAGAGCTGAGGTCTTATGAGGGTCCCCCGCCAAAGCTCAGGCCCCCTGAAGAGCAAGTGCCTTGGGAAGCCCCACATGATTTGCAGGTCCTCTGTTGGGAGTTAGGACTGTGGTCAGAGCTGGTGGCCCTGCCCCACTTGTCTTTCCAGCTCTGCCTGTAGACCCTTAATTCCCCTGGGTCAGGATGAAGAAATGGGACTGTTACTGTGTGGAGCAGAGGGATCCTGTCCCGGTCTTCCTGTGCTCAGGCAGGGGAGCACCGAGGCTCTTGTACCACCACCTGGCCTGCCCTAGTTCCTGCGTGTCTGCATCCGCGTCCCTTCCGTTATCTGTACCTCTGCTTTCTCGTCCAGTCTGCAGTGGTGATGCTGGAAAAATGAGGCGCCTCCCAGCCCTGATCCTGGGGCTCTGTGTTAGAGGAACCTTCTCACAGCTCTGCCCCGCTCCCCCCCCAGGCTTGAGCCCTTCAGGCCTGCCTGGCCTCTCTGGAGGGAGGAGAGATGGAGGGAGGGAGAGAGGAAGGACCAACTCTGCTCCTTCTTCCAGAATCCTTCCCCACCCTGTGTTCCAGGCAGGTGCCTGTGTTCCAGGCAGAGAAACTGAGGGACAAAGAGCACTAGCAGGCAGTAGTCTAGGTGGGACCGATGGCGCCATCTGCACTTCTGTGCTGACCCTTCCCTGAACCAGAATAACTTATTCCTGTGGTCCCAGCTGCCAGGGACAGGGGTGGTGACGAACTGAGGTTGGATCTGGGAGAATCAGGGCTGAGTGAAAATTTGGGACGTGGGTGAGACCTGCCCTGTGACCTTGAAGGATGATGCTTCCCCCTGTGGGGTTCAAGTCTCTTCCTTTAGGTCTTTACTAGGGAATTCTTTCATTTCCCTGCTCATTCATTCATTCATGCAACAAAGAGTTATTAGTAACTATGAAGTGTCAGACCCTGTTCTAGTTGCTAGGGATATCAGTGAACAGAATACAGACAACGCCCATATGATGCTGACCTTCTAGTAGGAGAGACAATAAATGCGTGCACCATGTAGATAATTGTCAGGTGTTCTAGACTGACCCTTCCCGCTCCCCATGTAGAAATAGGACGGGCTGAGCAGTGACAGACCAGACAGGACTGGTTGGAGAGATTCTGACCCGGGAGTCACACAGACAGAATTTGCATCCTGACTCCGAAACCTACTCTTAGTGTGATCTGGGCTTTCCTGTCCACCTGTCTGAGCCTCCATTTCTTCCTCTGTAAAATGGAGCTACTGATTAAAGGGGTTATCAGGGCTTGTGTGAGATGCTGCCCAGTGATGTGCACGTGCCCAGAACCTCCACATCTGTTCCATCATCTGCATCTTACAATTGCTGTCACATCTTGGTTTTATTTATTTATTTATTTTTTATTGTAAACAAATGGGATACATGTTGTTTCTCTGTTTGTACATGGCGTAAAGGCATACCATTTGTGTAATCATAAATTTACATAGGGTAATGTTGTTTGATTCATTCTGTTACATCTTGGTTTTAAAAAGAGGAGATCAGGTGATTTTCCCAAGGCCACATAACAGGTCACCTCCCTGCTTCCACATCCTATGTTGGGCCCTACACAGAAGCTGTCTTTCCACCCAACCCTGGGCCTGGTCCATCATTAGATGCAGTGGGTGCTGCTAAAATGGACTGTGTTGAATGTGAACATGTCATGTAAACTGAGATTCTTATTTAAAAATCTCTTTGTTTTGGGGTTTTTTTCTTTCCTTTCCTTTTCTTTCTTTTTCTTTTTGTTTTGGTACTGGGGATTAAACCCAGGGTCACTTTATCACTGAGTTAAGTTCTGCAGTTTTTATTTATTTATTTGTTTTTAAATTTTTTATTTTAAGACATGGTGTTGCTAAGTTGCTGACCCTTGCCTAAATGACTGAGACTGATTTTGAACTGTGATCCTCCTGCCTCAGCCTCCCTGTCACCGGGATTGTAGCTCTATGCCACAGTGCCTGGCTGTTTTTGGATTTATTAATGCATATTTCTCGTAGATAATTTAGATCATATAAATTAACTACAGAATTTCCTCATAGAAAGTTCAGACTACTTATTCAGAAGCATATGATGTGGAAGCCCTCAGTAATCTTCCTTGTTCCTCAGAAAACCAGTGTTTTAATCCTTTGTTGTAACACCTCCTGGTCCCACATAGCTGTGATATCTTATCAACACAGATACTAACATTTGCATTCATATTTTTTATTATGTGGGACACAATTACCAACTGTTTTGCTACTTTGCCTTTCTCTTAGTAATAAACCTCTTATCCTTATAAAGGTTGACCATTAGAGTGACCATATGCCCAAAAGTATTTCTTTCCATGAGGTGAAGGTGAGTCCCTGTTCCCCTAAACCTTGTTTGGTCTTCAGCATGGTATAGCCTTGTAGATTTTAGTGACCTATCATGCCATCTCCTCAGTATTTCTCACCTCTGAAAATAAGTGACTACTATTGCCCCCAGTTGACAGAGGAGGAAGCTGAGTCTCAAAGAACCCTGACTAGCATTGGGCCTGGGTACCCATTTCTTCAGAAGCAGAACAACAGAGTAGCAAATTACTCTGGAGTGGCACATACCAGGTTTTCATTCTGGGTCTTCCACTTGAGAGCTGCAAGATGCTGAACAGGTTAAAGTCTCTGCATCTCAGTTTCCTCACCTTGAAAGTCAGGATAATAATACCTCTATTGTAGTACCGTGACGAGGCTAAGGTACACGAAAACTTAGCAGGTGCCTGGCACTGCTCAATAACTGGCAGCCAGTATTAAGAGGGAGGAGCCTGCTGTTTCTTTAGCCTCCCACTTCCAATCAGTTCCTTAGGAGCCTAGAACAGAGAGGTAGAGTGTCGTTCCAGGATCAGGTGGCTGGCTCAGATCTCCATGGCATCGCTTGCTATTTATAGTGGACGCTGTGGTTCGAGCTGCCCGATCTGCTCCTCAGCATTGTGTTATTCATTGCCCCAACTGCCTGTAGTGTGGGCTGCTGACAGTTCACAGCTGGCACTCTAGGTGTGGATTGACTGGCCCCAAATTAGGCACTTTCCCTGGGTCACATCCAATGACTGGTCTATGGGATATATAGATCTGGTGCTTGCATCAAGGAGGGGCAACTTTGAAGGGTCTCTGGCCCCAGAACTCCCTGTGTTGTCGAAACTGGCTGAGGCCTTTGTTGTGATTGCATCACTATTTGACTCTGTCCAAACCTGCTCCTCTGTTCCCTGCAGAGAGCACTCCCAGTAACTTCCCAACTCAATCTGTATCCCAGGAAACCCAACCTAACATCCTGCCAATAAGATTTTTGTCTAGCTAGGCATGGCAGCATATGCCTGTAATACCAGCACCTTTTGAGGCCGAAGCAGGAGGATCACAAGTTTGAGGCCAGACTCAGCAACTTAGTGAGGCCCTACCTCAAAATAAAAAATAAAAATGGACTGGGGATGTAGTTCATGGTTAAGTGAACCTGGGTTCAATTCCTGGTTACCCCCCCCCTTTTTTTTTTTTTTTTTTTTTTGGTTATTCCATGCTCTGTGCCTCAGGTTTGCCATCTGTGAAATAGGAGATTAACATCACAGAATGCTTGGGAGTATTAAATGAATTCATCTATAAAGTGCTGAAAAAAGTGCCTGGTAAATGCTCGATAAATGTCAACTCTGGTGGTATGTATCTAGTCCAAGGCCATCTGGTCAGTAATGAGACCCAGTGTAAAATGCAGTCATTTCCTTTAACTTCTGACTCTGTCCCCTGAGTAGACCAGGCCTCTGTATGCAGAAAGGGTGCTGGAGAAACTGCAGACTGCAAGACCTGGTTTTAAGAGCAGTCTGGCCATTCCTTAGCAAGTACTGCTAGGAACATACTGTGTGCCATTCCCCTTCCTGGTTTTCTTGGGAGTTAATACAAAGCACAGCCCAGGTCTATATTCTGCTCATTTGACTGGGAAAGACAGGCCCAGAGACAATTCAATATAAATTATCACAGAATGGAAGAAATGGTCATTCACCCATGGACAAATGTGGATCTGAGGGTTCAACAATGCAAGAGGCCAAAGGAGGAGAGGAAGCATAGACTCCCAGTGGGGAGACAGGGGAAGCTTGGGAGCAGGTAACATTTGTGGTTGATCTTGAAAGAAATGCAGAATTTAACCAAAAGGAGGTGAGAGGAGGAGGTGTTCAGGAAGAGGGGAGGCATAGAGGAGAAGAAGGTCTTGGCATTCTCTTGGAACTCCACTTTCTCCAGTGGAAATCCAATCATGGCTTTTCCTACTCAGAATCCTTCTCGATAGTGTGTGCCTTTCTTGAATAGAATTCAAGTTCCCCCATTCTGGCATTCCATGTTCAATATTTTAGCCTAACAGAACCACTTGGTGTTCCATTGACTAATGTGGCAAGGCTTTAATGAAAAGAAAAATATATAGAATTTGGAGTCCAGACACCTAGGTTCCATTCCATCTTGGATGCTTCTAGTTGTGGCTTTGTCCAAAATAATTAACTTTCTTGATCTTCAGTGTTCTTACCTATAAAATGGGGTAAACAATTCCTCTCGGGGAATTGTTGTGATAGCCAGCCTCCATCATGACTTTTAATGAGTCCTGCCTCCTGGTATGTACACTGTTATTTAGTCTCCTCCAACATTGTGCCACCATTGCTCTGTGTGACCAACAGTGATGATATGTTACTGCCAAGATTAGGTTATAAAAAGACTGTGACTTCCATCTCTCTTAGGTTGTAGGGGAGGTCATCTGGTGAGTAGCCCTGTGGAGACATGCACATGATAAGGAACTCAAACCTACTACCAAGGGCCACATGAGTGAATTCAGAAGTGGCTCTGTCAGTGCAGTCAAGTCTTCAGAGACTACAACCCCAGCTGACAGCTTAACTGTGACCTCATGAGAGACCCTAACCTAGACCTACCCAGCTAAATGCCTAGATTCCTGACCCCAAGAAATGAGGTGAAATCGTTGTTTTGAACTGCTACATTTGGAGTAATTTGTTACACAGCCACAGATTATACACTTAGGTAAGCATGAACTGAAATGGCATCTTAACATGCCCAGCATGGTGCCTGACACATAATTCAGTACTTAAAATTCAGTTCTTAGGAGGGTCATGAGTTCAAAGCCAGCCTCAGTGAGGCACTAAGCAACTCAGTGACACCCTGTCTCTAAATAAAATACAAAATAGGGCTGGGGATATGGCTCAGTGGTCAAATGCTCAAGTTCAATCCTTACTACCCACACCTGCAAAAAAAAACGGGAATCAACATATTATTTCCCATGTATATGCCTTTGGATGATTCTTCTCCAATTCTGCCTGTTAAAATTCTTCTACCATTTTTTTTTTTTTCTTTTTTTTGGTGGTGCTGGGGATTGAACCCAGGGCCTTGTGCTTGCGAGGCAAGCACTCTACCAACTGAGCTATATCCCCAGCCCTGTCTTCTACCACTCTTAAATATGTTTCTAGAAAAGTATTCTCTGACCCCTTCACCCCAAGGTGTCTTAGGTGAATGGAGAACTAATCCTTCATTATGTGAATATCACTTAGGATCCTATTCTCTTTTTGCCCATTTGCACATTTACCCTTTTCTCCTCATCCTTGGGAAACTTGGAACAACCTGAAAACAGCAGCCTCTTCACATTACCCCCTCCCCCATGTACCCCAACTCCTGCGTGGCAGGTGCTCGGGCAGACTGGCAAACTCGAAGGAAACAGGAGTGCAGCAGGAAGTGGGAGCACCCAGAGCCAGTGAAGGAGTCTGGGCCAGGTTGGGACAGAGGGAAGCCAGCCCTTCCTGTCACGGTGGTGTTCACAATGGGTGCGGCATCTCCCTCTCCTGGGACCCCGAGTTCCACTGGGCCCTGCCTGTTGGAAGGTGTTTTCAGCAGGCATTCTAGGGACACATGTTGACAGAAGGACCTAGTTGACAGGTAAAACCTCCCACATCTCAATATCGCCACCTGTTAACTCCAGGGCCACTCACTTCACATTGACTCCAAGTCTGAAAGTCCACATTATGGGTCCCTAGCCTCTCATGTGACCTCCACAAAATCTCTGCCCCTTCTGGGCCTCAGTTTCCCCACCTCTCCAGGGTTGCCCTGCAGGCCTTCCCAGCTCTGATCAAAGAATGTGCCTACCCACTGCCCGCTGAGGATTCCTCCAGGGGTGAGTCACAGGGTGGGGAGGAACACCCAGCCCACCTCCTCTTGGAAGCCTCTTCTCCACAGGCAAGAGGGGATGTGCCACTGGACCATGTCTTTCTGGAAAATTCCCACAGTTCAGTTCTTTCCTGGGTTTCAACTGGCGGAATCGTGCGTCCTAACTCTTGCTCTGAACTCTTCAGAACTATTTTTGACCTTGGCAGGCTTGATGTGGTGTCCTGTGCGGGTGTTCCCTTTTAATTTGGGGTCTGAAGCCATCTGAGGACTGGATCAGTAATTATGTGTACAGAGTCATTTATGGAAACAGCTCTTGAAGAAAGTCAGTAATGAGACCCAGCTGAAAATACCTCAGAAAGAACCTCTTCTCCACAGTGCCGAGGTTTCTGGTGGGAGAAACCCCCTCGGGATGCAAAATCAATAGGTCATCAATTCCACGGCCCTTCCAACCTGCAGGGGCTGTGGAGACCAGGGTCTTTTCTTAGATCTGAAGTGGGGTTCCTGCAGCCTTTGTTACCAGCAGGACTAGCTAGACAGGCCTAGCCTGTCTACCTCTGGGGCCATCTGATGGGGACATGCTGAAACCTGGTAGCCACCCCCAGACCAGCATCTATGCTCCAGCCCAAGGGGCTATGGGTGCTGGACACTAAACCACTGTTCTTGGAAGAAGAAGTCCTAGGGAAGAATAGGAAGGCACCCCCCTACCACCACCATGCACCGGGGTCCCTGGAACTCAGGGGCTTGATAGCAGGCTCCTGGGAGCCTCCCATGTCCATCCCCCATGTTCAGCCTTTGCCCTCAAAGAGTTCACCCATCCTGCAGGGCAGCTAAGCCAGGGACATGAATTCTGGCACAGGGGAATGTGGGCAGACCAATAACAGGATCTGTGAGGGGTCAGAGGGGGGCAAAGAGGCTCTTCAGTGGGACTGAGGGGAAAGTAGCCTTTAGACTTGGTGGAAGGGAGCAACTCAGGAGAGGGAGGCCTCCTGGGGGCCTCTGGGGGGAAGGTCTTGCAGGTAGGGGGCACCAGAGGCCACGACAGACAAACAGCCAGGCAGACAGACAGTGGGGCCAGGTCAGGGAGGACCTGGAGCACACAACTGAGCTTAGGCTCCTCCGTGGGCCTCCAAGGCTGGAAGGATTGGAGGGGAGGCTGACGGACTGGTCAGAAAATTGTCCTCCTGACAGCCTCGCTGAACTGGAGGAGGAGGCTGTCTTTTGAATCCGACTTATGGTGAGAAACAAGACCTGGGTGAGCCTAATTTTGTCCAGGAAACAAAAATAGTCCATTCTTTTTGGTGTCAGGCTGAGGGACACAGGGTTTGGCATCTGGAAGTCCATCCTGTGAGTGGTGGGCACAGGGCCCCAGAGTGGACAGGCAGAATGTGGACAGTGCTGTGCCAGGGAGGCTGCCTGCTGCCCTCAGTGGGCCTTTCCCGGAAGCGTGGGATCTGGAGGTGGTTTGATCAGAGGCTGGAGGAGAGGCTGAGGGCTCCATTGGCACATGTTGGTGATTCATGATTGTTTATTATTCTGGTAGCCACGTTAAGGCGGTTCAGAAACTAAATCCATTTTGCTGCTTCCCCAGACAGAAGCTGGTTCACTGTTTGAAAATTTTAGGCCACTTTTATAATTCTGTGGAAAATAAACATTGAGAGGTGCCTATAGAACCAGACATAGCTTTGACATTCCTGGTACCCAGTGAATTGGTTTCTGCATATGACTTTTCATAGTTTAATCTGTCTTTGAGATTCTTTCATCAAAGGGTAAATTCATATGAATTTTGCTAGGTATTGCATAGCTTTCAGCATCATGTGAGAATGCTCATGTCTGATCTTACTTCTTTCCCAAAGGCCATACTGAAAACACAATGAAAAGCACCGAGTCCCCGTCCCCCTTTTTTGGTACCAGGGATTGAACCCAGGGGCTGTTAACCACTGAGTTTACTTTTCCTTTTCCTTTTTTAAAATACTTTTCTGGTTGCCAATGGGATCTGGATCCCTCCAGATCTTTATTTTATTTATATGTGGCACTGAGAATCGAACCCAGTGCCTCACACATGCTAGGCAAGTGCTCTACCACTGAGCCACAAACCCAGCCTTGCCCTTTTTAGCTAACTTGCTAGGGCCTTGCTAAATTGCTGAAGCTGGCTGTGAACTTATGATCCTCCTGCCTCAGCCTCCTGAGTCACTGGGATTAGAGGCATGAGCCGGCATGAGCCTCCATGCCCGACTGACCCTCTGTTTGCTTCATACCACGTACCAAAGAAATGGTATTTGGATTGTTTGACTTGTTTTTGATTATATTCCATCTCTCCCATTAGAATGTAAACGACATGAGGTAGACAAACTTATCTGTCTTGTTCACTGAAGTAGTCCCAGTGCCCAGTGCAGTATTATATGTGAATAAATGAGCAAATAAAACATCTATTTAGAAAAAATTCCAAAGTCCTGTTCTGACAGAGAAGTAAAGCTCCAAAAGACATCCTTATGTGCTATGGGACACAGCATGATCTATTTCTTCTTCCTGGGCTGGGCATGAAGCCTCCCACTTGATTCTACCCAAACATGCCTGTCACCTGGCCCTGTCCAGCACAGCTGTGGGCCTATCTCTGGACCAAGGGCCATATGTGGGGACCACAAGGACAGGAAGTACTCCCCACATCCGCCTGGCAGCATAACGTGGTGCTTTTTAAAACCTGACCTGTGGTCACTGAGCCCAGTAGCCAGAGAGAGTTTTTAAAAAGACTCACATACATATAATTAAAATCTCAGTGTTGGGTTTTAGGGAAGGCACTGGGCAACTCCCACCCTGCTTTCCGGAAACACAGATTTTTGGTGTTTGAAAGTGACAGGGAGCTAAAGTGAGATTGCCCATTTTATACCATCCTGGGCTGTTCTGTGCCACTGGGCAAATGCAGATTTATTCCACAACTGTGGCCTTTGCCCAGACCAGTCCCACTTTGGGTCTCACCCCCTGCCTGCCTTTCACCCTTCACCCTTGCCTGCACAGGGGTCCTCCAGTCTGCCTGTCAGACCATGCTGCTGCCTACTGGCCCAGCCCCAGGTTCCAACCCCCCCACAAGCAGGCCCAGTTAGACACACTATGAATCTGTGGGTGGCCCCCAGTGCCCCTCACCAGTACACACCACTCCCCTCTGCCTAGAGCACACCCTGCCACCTCACCACCCACCAAGATACCTTCCCATTCATCAAGGGTTGCTCAGATGTCACCTCTCATGGAGACTGCTTAGATCCCACCACCCTGTGGGACTCTCTGACTTCCCAGCACTTGAATAGGCCTCTTCAGGAGCCTGTCTCCTACCTTGGTGTTCCTTGTTCCTGTCTCTGTCCCTCTTCCTCCTTCTAAGTCCCACAAAAGGAACTTGGGTCCCTTGTCCTAAGTAGTTTCTGGCAGTGGTTGTCCCTCCCTGCCCTCAGGTCATCTTACCCTGGGCCTTGCTCTCCTGGCCAGTCCTCTACAGAGCCCTCTCCTTGGGCACTGAGGCAAATTTGCGCTCAGGCCTCATGGTCCGGCTCAGCTGTCATATCTGAGCTCTCCCCTTCCCCTGTGACCTTTTTCTGCCTTGGGTTCCATGTCCATCCTCCCCTTAGCCTAGGAGCTCCCAGAACACAGCCTTCTGTTCTCTCGTCTGTGGGTTCTGGGGTCAGGAAGAGGTCTTGTGGGGGACAGGTGCAAATTGGGTTTATGGCTTCTGGTTTAGAGCACTTGTGGAGGTTCTTTCTACATGACATCACGGAGCCCTGTCTACACCTGCCCCAAAGAAGCCTGGCACAAGTCTGTTTATAGTCTACTTCAGAGTCCAAGCCATTCCAGCTATTAGTGACCATCTGGCTCCCACTTTGTTTTCCAGTGGAGCGTGACCGAGCCCTGGGCCACCAGGAGCCCCACTGGAAGGAGTTCCACTTTGATCTGACCCAGATCCCAGCAGGGGAGGCTGTCACAGCTGCAGAGTTCCGGGTCTACAAGCTGCCCAGCACCCGCCTGCTCAACACGACGCTCCGCATCAGCATGTTCCAGGTGGTCCAGGAGCACTCCAACAGGTGCCTTCCCTTGGCCCAGGCACCCTCCCATCTCGTGGGCTCGTCGCCAGCATCTGGCAGTGTGTCCTGCCCCTCCTAGCGGGAAGGGGCATTTCCCAGAGGAGGAAAGGGAAGCTTCCTGGGAGAAGAGCCTCAGAGATGGGAAAGATGCTGGGCCGGAAAGTCCCTGCCCTGCCGTCCTGGCTGTGGGCCCCTGGTGGGTCACTGAGCCACTGAGTCTGTTTCCCACATGCACAGTATCATGTTTGACGTGGTTATCAGTGAAATCAGGCGCAGAAAGAGCTCAGAGTCAGGGCAGGACAGACGTCCCAGGAGAGGTCCCCTAGGTGGCATGAGACACAGAGGCATCTGGGCCGGCCCTCAGCCATCGGTTAATTGTTCTTTCGTGTCCACAGGGAGTCTGACTTGTTCTTTTTGGATCTTCAGACGCTCCGAGCTGGGGACGAGGGCTGGCTGGTGCTGGATGTCACAGCAGCCAGTGACCGCTGGTTGCTGAACCGTAACAAGGACCTGGGACTCCGCCTCTATGTGGAAACTGAGGATGGTGAGGCTCCGGGGCGGGGCTGGGTGAGCTCCCCTGGGGCTCCCAGGAGGCTATGCCAGCTGAGGCCTCCAGCATTGTCCAGAGTGGCCTTGCTGGGTCCTGGGCACCCGGCCTTTCTCTGCTGTGCCCACTGTGAGGACTCAGTGGGTAGAGAGAGTGGGGTCCTGGGCACAAGGATGCCCTCAGCCAGGGCCGCTTTCCCTCCCCTCCTTCTGAGGGACATCTGAGAGTCCATGAGTCCTTCCCTTTCCCCAGGAAGGGGCAGCTCCCCCTGCAAGAAGCCCTCCACACTGGCAGTTCCTGCGCTCCCAGGGCAGTAGGGGGAAGTGACTTCACCCTCAAGCCGAGTGAGGGGCCATGGTTGGGATCCCAAGTCTGTGAGGTCCTAAGTTGGCGACATCAGCAGGTTACTGACCTTTCCAAGCCTGTTCCTCATCCACAGAATGAGGTTCCCTCCCTCATTCACACACAGGGATTTGAGGGAGCATGCCTCGATGCCAGGCAGTGGATGGAGAGGCCAAGGCAAGCACAAGACCGGCCTGTGTGAGGTCGTGAGAGGGCCACGTGGAGGAGCAGAGGGCAGGAGGGAGGCCTTGGAAGGAGACTGAGAGGGTGGGCAAGGGTCGCTGTGAGTCAGGGTAAAGACCTGGGCAAGGCGTTTGAGGTTTGTAGAGTAGCAGAGCAGCAATGAGGGATGACAGGATGTGACAAAGGTTTTCTAAAAAGAACCCTCTGGGACATTCCCCTCTCAAGGAGGCAGAGCTTAACTCGCCGCAGGTGGGACGTGAACTCCCTGCAGGTCGTCAGCAGAAATAAACCAGTGTGCGCTCCTGGCACCACTGAGTGCTCAGTGAGGGGCGCTGTCACATTAAACACCGTCCCCGTCAGGTCACCCTGCAGTGCCCTAGCTCCTGAGTCTCTGGAAGCTCGGCAGCGTTTGGGGTTTCGGTGGGAGCAGACGCGGCGGCAGGGATAGTGGTGGCGCCCCCGCGCGGAGGGCGCCCTCCCCGCTCTGTGATGCGCTGCGGCGGCGGCCGGAGGAGCGCTCTCCCGGTGCAGCCGGCCTGTCCCGGACTCGGGCCCCACAGATCACGGCGGCGCTGCGGCTCCGCGTCCCTGCCAGTCGCTCGGGACCAGCGCTGTCCTAGGGTTGCGCCCGCCGCTTCATTACCAGCCCTCGGTCCCGCGCCCAGTTCTACACGCACCCGGCGGCGACGGTAAAGGACCTCCGCAACTGGGCGACCGTCAGCTCGGGGGCTTCGGGGGCTTCGGGCTCTGCGGGACCTCCGAGAACCTGATCGCCGCGCGCTGAGGATCGTCGTGAAGACCTGAAGGTGGTGAGCAGCAACGTGGGCGTGGACGACTCGGCCTGGGCCTCTTACTGGCCACCAAGCAGGTCCGCCGCGTGGACCGCTCCTACCTGGGCGAAAACACGCTGTGCGAGCAGCAATACCTGGAGGGCGAGCTGGACCTGGAGCCGACCCCGCGGGGCACCCTGGCCGAGCGCATCCAGCCGGCGGCGCCCGGTGCCCGCCTTCTAGGCGCCCACCCGCTACGGCTCGCTGGTGCAGGAAGGCGGCGCACTCATCAGGTACTACCCCGACGGCAGCCTGGCCATCCTGAGCTACCGCGAAAGGTGAGAGAGTTCCAGGGCCAGCTCTCCCTCCTGGAGCACGCCATCAGGGCGGACTTCCCCTTGGTGAAGGGCTGGAAGGCCGACCGCGCGGGCAACGTGATCCTCAAGAACTCCAACGTGCCCACGTGCAAGGCTGCGGATGTCACGGTGGTGCAGGTGGAAAAAATCGTGGATGTGAGGACTTTGCTCCCTGGAGACATCCACGTTCCCAACATTTATGTAGATCGCGTGATAAAGGTACTGAAATACAGAAAAGAATCTGAGCGTGTAGGCCTGCGGAGCGAGGAAGATGGGAAAGCCCTGCTGGGAGCCGACACAAGGACGCGCATCATGCAACGCAAATTTGAGGACCGCATGTGTGCCAATGTGGGCATCAGAATCTCTCTGCTGGCCAGCAACTTCATCAACCCTGACTTGACAGTTCATCTGCACAGTGAAAACGGAATCCTGGGCTTGGGTCCGTTTCCATCCAAAGATGAGATGGATCCAGATGTCATCAAGGCAGGCAGGCAAGCAGACAGTCACCGTGTTCCCCAGGGGGCTGTTTCTTCCTCAGGGATGACTCCTTTGCTATGATTTGTGGGGAACACATTGAGCTGACCACACTGGGTGCCAGGCATTGTTCCAAATTTGGCGACCTGGCCAACTGGATGATACCCACAAAGAAGGTGAATGGATTTGGTGTCCAGTGACAAGACTTAAGTAGTGGTCACCATGGAGCACTGCACCAACGGAAAGGCTCCCAAAATCGTGGGAAAATGCACCTTGCAGCTGAGGGGAAGTGCTGCGTGGACCACATATCATTGAGAAGACAGTGTTTGACATGCGTGGTGGGGCTCTGGGAAGGCTCCACAGTGGACAAGGTCAAGATCAGCATGGGCTGTGCCTTTGCTGTGTCCCCAAACCTGAAGCCCATGCAGCAGGTGGCAGCATGACACAGCAGCAGCCCAGGCCAGTGTGTGCGGGTGGGGACTCCCCTCCAGGGGTTTACTGGGGAGGGAATCAGTAGCCACCTGAGGGCCTGCACAGCTCAGGTCTTCTGCCACCAGGTAGACTATTCTCTCAAGAGGGATGTGACTTCAATTAAAAACAAAAGGAAAGCGAAGCGCACCATGCGTCCTGTGAGGTCTACAGAGCTCTCTGCCACACAGTACCATCTCTCACAGGACTTCACACCGGTGCCTCCCTTTCCATTTTTTTCATTTTTGAGACACAACCTTTCTAAGTTGCCCAGGCTGGCCTGGAACACGCAGGCCTCCTCCCTCCGCTTCCCGGTAGTGTGGATAACAGGCACGTGCACCACACCCGGTTGTAAGGTGTCATTTTATTGCCTTGAAAAAGACACAAACCTAAGTGCGACTTGTGAGCGGAAGTGACGCTACCCTGGTGAGAGCTTTTCCTATAGCCCTCTCCCCACCCCCGACTTTTCCTCCAAGGTGCTCCGTTTGGTTCCCAGCTTTGTTTCTTGCGTCCTCCCTCATCCTTGCACAGTCCTGGTAGGGAAATGGATGTCTATAGGAGGAAGGCAGGGCTGTCTCCAGGGTACGGGACCTGTGAGTGGGAGAGACCAGGGTGGGGGCAGTTGGTGCTGGCATTCCACCTGGAAGGAGCCTGTACAAATAAACAGCCCCTCTGTGTGTCGCCAAAGGCTGCGGTTTATCATAGGAGTTCTAGGAACCTCACCCATGGCTTGGGCAGGTTCTTGCCAGTGAAATTGCAGTGTCCCATGTGATCCACACCTCCATAAAGGACCTCCCTTCTGTTGCCTCACAGCCCCAGAGACCCTGCTCCTAGCAGCAGTTCCAGTGTCAGCTGGCATTTCTGAGGACCTCATTAGAGCCCTCCCCCCAGAAGGAAGTGACAGATCCTGCGATGTGATTGGGGTGGGAATAGCCTGGGACATGAGGGAAGTGGCAGGGAGCCAGGTGGGAGTGGATGGGACTTCACTGAGTGCAGTGCGTGGCCCCTCCTGGTGCTTCTGGGGGACCTGCCCTGCCCTGGGTGTCAGAAGTCTCCAGCTGCAGTGTGGGGAAGCGGACCCTGGGAGCGCTGCCAGGAGAGTGAGGAGGGAGCCAACCTGAGGGATGGAGCAGGCCAGGCCCACAGCCGGGATTCTCTTGGGGTTTCAACCAAGCCCCTGAATTGTCCCTCATGTGGCTCTGGGGTCACTTGCACTCAGGCTGAGGTGGGGCAGGGGCTGCAGGAAGGATGAGCTGGCACCAGAACAGAGAGAAATCTTAGGGAGATATGGGGTAAAATGTGGCCTGGCACAGAGTTGGTATTCCCGAGGGTTTAAGCACTGCCAGGGGACAGGAGAGGCCAGGTGAGCTGCCAGCCCATCTGCCCTAATGTGCAGGCTCACAGATGAGGCGAGGTTGGAGGCTCATGGGGTTCCACACAGGTCCAGGGAGGAAGGCCACAGCACACCTCACATCTCAACACAGGCCAACGTGTACCTCAGCAAGTGTAAAGGTGGCGTACCTACCAGCACCCTCACGTGATCAGGTGGGCAGCAGAGACCTGGGCCCCAGGGTCTCCTGAAGCTCCTACCTCTGCCTTTCTGAGATGGGGTCTGCCCAGAGCTGGGCAACGTGGGGTCACTGCCAGGTCTGGGCCTTCCCTGCAGCCAGCAGGACCCAGGGCCCTGCCCAAGGATGGGGCAGGCAAAGAGCGGAGCTGGTGGAGAAGGGAGACTTTGGCCTGGGGAAGACGTGACCTCTCCAGGCCTGCCAGATGCAGAGCTCTGAGAGATGACCAGCGTCAGCCCCCTTGCCTGCTGTCCCTACCCGGCCAGGCCTCTGCTGAGGAGGGAGCAGCTGCTTGCTTTGGCCCTTGATCAGCTACTGCCCCTCTGGGCCTTAGTTTCTGCTTCTGTAAAGTTCAAGCCTTGGGTTGGCCTCATCCAAGGGCCCTCAATCCAGCTCACCTGACTGTGGGAGCCCCCAGTGGTCCCCAGCACCCACCCAGGCCACCCTCAAGGACACCACAGGAGACCCTGAACACAGCCTGGAGCACGGACGGCCTTCCTGGTCATGCGGTAGCCAGGGCCCAGGGCTCCCGAGAACGGCATCCCAGGCTGGAGGCTGCCCTGGGTCCGAGGCCACTGTCAGCCAGTCTGTGGGGTCTACTCCAGAGCCCACTGGAGGATCTGTCACCACCCTCCCTGCTCGTTGTCACTCCATCTGTCCCCATGGTGACCTCCCTTGCTTTTGCCCCTGTACCTGTGCCTCTGCCTGGCCATAGCTGCTTCCCCCACTGTGACCCACATGCCCCTCATGGCTTCTCTGTGGGCCAAGTGCCAGAGCAATGCCTGTCTCTGCAGCTCCCAGTCACATTCCTGAGAAGGAGCCTCGCAGGCCCAGTTTGCTTGTTTGTGGCAGGTAATGTCATAGGTCCAGGGTTGGTTTCTGGGTTCCATCAAGTGGCCAGTGGACACTGGTCCGAGGCCCAGCTGCTGAAGGACTGACTTCTGGGCCGTGGGTGGAGCAGGCAGCGTCCTTGACCTGTGGTGTGGACTGGAGAACCGGGTGGGCTACGAGTGGAATCAATAAGCCTGTGTGTACAATGTGCCCATAAAGGTATGGTGTGTGTGCTTCCTGTGCACACATAATGGGCGTGTGGGGATGGTGTGTGTGTGTCAGTGCTTGCGACACAGGTGAAATGGACTCACATCAACTGAGCAGTAAGTGCTGTGTTTCAAAAACTGAGCAGCTCTCACGTTTCTGTGGCTCAGTGTGACAAGAAGTGCAGAGCGAAGGGGTCCACGACGCGCTCTTTATACCGAAAGCCAGACAAGAACCTCAGGAAGAGCTGATGCCCACGGAGATCAGGGCGTGTCCGCTCCGAGAGGTGTCATCATCTGAAAGCTGTGCAGTGGAGACGTAGGTCAACACCCGGGAAAAGGGGTACCTCAGAAAGCTGGAAAAGGCCCGACTTCTGCCGCGTTGACAGCTGTGTGAGCGTAAATCGGCACAGGAAACCGCCCAGGAGAAGGACCATGAGCCTGCGGGAGTTGGGGAGGGCCTTTCTCTCAAGAGTTCCTCTACTGTGGTCATCACCCCCAGTCACGGTGAAAAAGAAGAGGCCATGTGCAGGGGTCCAGCGCAGGGCGGTTCTGGGGCACCTCCAGGGTGAGCTGGCTTTTCATGGCGTCCTCAGCTCTTAGCAGTGGGGGGTGAAATCCCACCTTTGAGGTGCCACTCCTCCTAGGGCCTAGGGCTGAGGCGCAGGTCTTGACTCCTGCAGCCTTTTCTTTCTTTAACCACCAGCCTGGCCCAGTGAACCTGAACTCAGGTTGAGCTTTGGATCTGGGTTTTTTTTTTTTCTCTGAGACTTGTCTCTGTCCTCCTGAGCCCAGTGACCGGCACATGGACACCAAGGAGCAGTGACTGTCCTGCTCCTGGGCTGCACTGGGCAGAGTGAGCCCTGCTGTGTGGGGTGGGGGCCGCCATGAGCAGGTGTGTCATAAATCACACTTCACATCCCAGAGAGTGTGGGTGGGAGACAGCACACGGCCTCTGGTCCTGCCACCAAGGAGGGTGCTCCAGTTCTGAGAGGCATCAACAGTGGACTCTGGTCATCACCGAGTGACCGTGATGTCTCTTCTGTAAAGTCTGAAACACAGGCTACTGTACAGATCGGGTGAGGCAATGAGTGGGAAAACTCTCAAGCCTGTCAAATGCTTCACATGGCCATGTCACTGTCAGTTGGAGGCTGGGGTCTCTGAGGCCCCCCCAACCCCGCCTCCTCAGACACACCCTCCAGGGACCTGGGGTGGACTTAGGACTCCTGGTTTCAGGTGAGGAAACTGAGGCTTAGTGGGTCCCCTTGGGTCCTCAGTCTCTGGCTGCTACTGAGGAGCAGAGTCCCTCCTGGGTCTGTGAGTGACCCTCTCTCCTCTCTCTCAGGGCACAGCGTGGATCCTGGCCTGGCCGGTCTGCTGGGGCAACGGGCACCACGCTCCAGACAGCCTTTCATGGTCACCTTCTTCAGGGCCAGCCCGAGTCCCATCCGCGCCCCTCGGGCAGTGAGGCCACTGAAGAGGAGGCAGCCAAAGAAAACCAATGAACTGCCGCACGCCAACAAACTCCCAGGGATCTTTGGTGAGGGCCGGGCGGGGCCTGGGTCTGAGGCCTCCTTCATGGGAGGCCCCTTGACTGGTGTGGACTGAGCCCCGGGCTGGATTGTGGAATGAGCGTGGTGGGCAGGGTGGGCTGGAGTGGAGAGGTGGTGACAGAGGAAAGCAGGAGAAGCGCCTGTGGCAAGGGTGCTGCGGGAGGTTCCCTGGAGGAGAGCCCAGGCTGAAAGACCGGACAGCTGGACATTGGGTACTCAGTGGCGATCGGGAGCCCTTGAAGGCTGTTGAGCTGGGTCATGGCACCAGCAGGGATCCAGCGATGAGCCCTGTGAGACCCAGTGGTTTAGTTTCCTGTTGCTCCTTTACTTGCTAAATGTGCCCACCAGGGTGTCCCCCACCTTGGGAGCACCCCAGGGGACCTGCACAGAGCAGGAAGCCTGGAAAAGACCTTGCACTGTCTGTCCCTGCAGATGACACCCACGGCTCCCACGGCCGGCAGGTGTGCCGGCGGCACGAGCTCTACGTCAGCTTCCAGGACCTCGGCTGGCTGGTAATTTCCGACTTGCTCTCCTCACTGGCAGCCCACCTGCAGATGCAGGGGGGTCCCTTCAGGCTGGAGGAGGCCTTGTGGGTGACATCGTTTGCCCCTCACAGCAGTCTTTCCTCTGGATTGGCAAGTTTTCTAACCTGAGAAAGTTTTCACTTTTATAGTGAGAACGGTTTTGGTTTTTGCTTTTTGTTTTTTGAGGCTGGAGTGGGCAGAGCATTTCCTGGGCCCGCAGCTCCAGTGGGGATGGGTGGGGGAGGGCAGGCCGGGGAGGACAAAGCAGAGCGAGGGTGGGATGTGACAAGGACAGAGCTCAGGTCCAGCCCTGCGGACTGAGGGTCGCCAGGTGGCGTCAAGCCTCTGGGGTGGACACTGCCAGGAAGGCCCGAGGGTGGGGGTTGGGTTTGAGGGTTGGGGCCTGGAAGGGGCAGCCCTGGGTGGTCCTGGGACAGGTGCTGGGCGAGGGGCTGGGCAGGGGCACGTGAATGGGCTCACCTTCTCCCATTGCCCCCAGGACTGGGTCATCGCCCCCCAAGGCTACTCGGCCTATTACTGTGAGGGAGAGTGCTCCTTCCCGCTGGACTCCTGCATGAACGCCACCAACCATGCCATCCTGCAGTCCCTGGTCAGTGCTGCCGTCCTGGTCAGGGGTGGGGGCCCGGCCAGGGGGCTGGTCAGCCAGGAGGGTGGTGCAAGCAGCTGCCGAGAGGAGCTCTGCCTGCAGGGACTCCGTCACTAGTCGGCTTCCCCACGTCTGCACAAACAAGCTCCTCGAGTGGCCACAGTCGTGCGGGGAGACTCATGGGCACCTGAGCTCGTGCACACTGGACAGTCGTGTGTCCTGCATGTGCGTGTGTGGGACGCCCGCAGGTCTGTGTGTGGGCGCCCAGTCTGGCGCAGGCTCCACTCCTCTGTGCCCGTGTACCCTGGCGTGTCTGGCCTCCGTGACACAGGTGCACACGTGTGCATGACGTGGGCTCGTGCACCCGTCTGGCAGGGCCCCGGCCAGGTGTGCCTCTGCACTCGGGGCGTGGCTCCCCCTCGGGCCTTTCCCAGCTCTTTCCTGGCCGTTGGCGTTTTCTCAGGCCTTGGGCCTGTGGTGCCTTGGTGATGGGCACCTTTCGGGGATGGAGGAAGCTTCTCAGATGAGCACAGGGTGACGTGTGCATTGACTGTGGTGTCTGAACTTCTGCCTCGATGCCGGTGCCCAGGATCCCTCGGCCTGTTTTCCTAGTAAGAGGTTGTTCAGAGGTGACGCCCTGGAGTGAGAGTAAGGAACTGGCAGTGCCACCTTGAGCTGGTGGTGACGCTTCGTTTTGCATGGGGCGGTGGTGTCTGTGGCCTCCGGTCCTGGGAGAAGTCAGGGCGATGCTGGGAGGCATGGGCGGCCCAGCCTGGCCCAGCCTGGCCCAGCCTTTAAGCACCGTGGGTCTCCCGGCCCCAGGTGAGGTGGTGCGATGCTGCAGCTGTCCCTCCCAGGACTTGTCCCCTGCCCCATGTCCCAGCCACTGCCTCCACCAGGCCCTTGGTGGCCCAGCAAACGTGAGTGCTCTGGGGAGGCTTGGTGAGCACAGAGGCAGACCAGCGATAAAGGCGATGTGAGGAGGAGACAGAGGTCCTGGGCCTTGGGTGGAGGAGCCTGGCTGGGCTGCTCTGCACTCAGAGAGCAGCCCCGTCAGGAGCTGGGGAAGAGGGCCCGGAAGCCGGGGAGGTGCACAGGCCCCGAGGTGGAGCTGGGTGGTTCAGGGCCACGGGGAGCAGCGGCTGCAGCACAGGGAGGCGAGAGGGCCAGGACCAGTTGTCAGGCTTGGAGGAAATGAGCGGCCCTGCTGAGGCCCTGTCCACCCCTCGAGGAGCAGTCGAGTGGGCTGAGGGATCACACGTCCACAGTTGAGCCCGAGGTCCAAGGTGACATCAGAATAGAAATGCCACACATGGAGGGAACAGGTGAGACCCTGCAGCAGAGCTGGAGAGATGGCCAGGGCAAGGTGGGGCTCCCAGGGCCTGGGCAGGAGGAGCACGCAGGGGTCTGTGGGAGGCTGGGATACTGCAGGTGAGCATAGCTCCTGTCTTGAGGGCCAAGAGAAGTGGGTCCCTCCAGGACCACCCCACAGGACCACTGTCCGCACAGCAGCCAGCAGAATCTTCCTGCAACAAACCAGCCCACATCCTTCTCAGCCAGGAGACTTCAGACCCTTCCCATTATTCCCAGAGGAAGTCTGAGCCCTTGGCCTGGGACACGGGCCCCTCATCAGTCACGCTGTCCATCTGTCCACGTGTCCTTCCCATTCTCAGCTGGCCACCAGGGCTCGTGCTCCAGGACTCTGAGGGTCTGCTTTTGTCACCAGGCCACCCTCCCATGTCCACTGAAATGCTCCCCCCGCCCACCATTTCCCACAAGGCTCTCTGAGCAGGGCCTCTGACTGGGAGAGGCCTGGCTCCCCTCCTGGCTGCTGTCCAGACAGCACATTGAGAATGAGAAAAGTGTGTTTCCTGTGATCTTTAGAGAGCACTGTGGTTCCGTGTAGTGTTGAATCGAGCCAGGTGCAATGGCACGCACTTTAATCCCCGTGATGGGAGGCTGAGGCAGGAGGATGGATCTCAAGTTCAAGGCCAGCTTGGGCAAGTTAACCAAAATCCTGCCCCAAAATAAAAAGTAAAAAGAGCTTGGGATGCTCAGTGGTAGAGCACCCCAGGGTTCAATTCCCTTTACAAAAAATAAAAATAATGAGTTGAATGGATGGCACCTTACACTCCACAAGTCAGTCTGTGGGTGCTGATGGACTAAAGGTCACTTCCCTTTGTGTCCCTCACCTGGTGAAGCTCAGGGCTCAAGGGAGGAGCAAAGAGCACCAGCATCTTGTGGTGCTGACTTCTCTCCCGTGTCCCAGCCCGGGGGCCTTCTCAGGTTCCAGCCACTTAGGGACCTTGGACTGCACAGGATGCTGGTGTCTCCTGGGTCCTCTCAAGTGGCCTGTAGATGGAAAGTGGGGGTCAGCAGCCTCCAGGTTCCAGTCCAGCTGCATATCCCTCCAGAGGCTTCTGGTCCCCACACTAGTGCAGTGTCTGTGACAGTCCTCGCTAGCAGATTGGCTCAGACTTAGGGCTTTGGCACAAAGGCCAGAAGGGAGACAGGTGCCATCACACAACTTTGTTTAGGTCCCCGTCAGCAGCACTGTGGGACCTTGGAGGGCCTGGTTCAGCTGAGCAGCCAAACGCAGAGGAGGGAAGCAGGTTCCTTTGCTCTCTGTCTCCCCTCGTGGGTGGCAGTGCTGTCCTTGAGGCCCTTTGGGCGGGTCCTGTGAGGGGTCCAGCATAAATGGCAGCTCTTCCTGCCCAGTCCAGGATAAGTATGCTGGTGGAGGCTGCAAACAGCTGATCTCCCAGCTCTTTGGGAGGGTACGAGCTGTTTCAGAGGGAGGAGGGATCTGGCCCCTGGTTCCAGTGCTGCCACATCGTCGGCCATCACGAAGTCCACAAACCCGGGCTCTGGGCCTCATCCACTGGTTCCACGGTCACTCCCAGTCCCCACCGGCTGGAGTGGGCACAGACCTGTGCACAGCCAATGACGGACCCCGTGGGGACAGAGCAGAAGTGTAAAGCAGGGGAAGCGGAGGCCCGAGGAAGTGGTGCTGCAGGGGCGCCCGGCACATGCTGTCCCTGTGTGGGGGCGGTAGATGCAGTAGGGGTGGGCAGGGGACCCGGAGAGCTGAGGAGCAGGTGTGTGGGGCTGGACAGCAGTGCCAAGTGCCCAGCTGCGTGTCCTGGGGTGGCAGGCAGGGCAGGGAGCCTGGTGGAACCTGCCCGCCTGTAGTGGAGAGTGAGCTCCGATGGGCAAGCGGGTGAGAGCAGCAAGACAGGCCCGCGCAGGCGGCAGGGACAGGCGGGTGGTCCTGGGAGGAGCTCACCCCCCACCCGTGTCTCCTCCCTGGCCAGGTGCATTTGATGAAGCCAGATGCAGTCCCCAAGGCATGCTGTGCGCCCACCAAGCTGAGCGCCACCTCTGTGCTCTACTATGACAGCAGCAACAATGTCATCCTGCGCAAGCACCGCAACATGGTGGTCAAGGCCTGCGGCTGCCACTGAGGCCCTGCCAACTTGCTCTGCTGCTGCTGTCCCTCCCCATCAGGATCAGACCCCTCTCTGAATGCAGGAGACCCTCAAACCCAGCCAGACCTAAGGCAAGATTGGCAGGGAGGCCTTCAAACCTCACATTCCTCCTTCATGCCAGTTCTTGGTCCTCTGCTGGCCCCTCTGCCTCCCTTCCCCTGCCTGAAGTTGGTGTGATGGTCCTACCTCCAGCCCTGGTGCTCTGAGTCCTTAAGCATCAGTCCTCCATTAGCCCCTCCCCTAGAGGCATGAATAGATTGGCACTTTGAGGTCTTGTCTGCAGATCTACCCATGCCCATTACTGGCCCATATTGTGGGCAGATTGGAATGACCTGAGAGGCACCTGGTGCCCTAGAAGACACGGCCTTGTTCTTACTATCAACTATAGGGTTTGGAATGTGTAGACAGAGTCTGGTCCTGTCTCTGGCCTGCTCCTCCCAGATATAAAACTGGGTATTTCTGGAGAACAGTTAAAAGCAGGGACCTGCCCTCAGCATTGTACATTTATGGATCTGAATTACCCAAACCACTGGTCACAGATGGACATGCAGGGTCAACTGAAGATAAAGCTGAATGAACAACACAATTCAGGTTAAATACAATGGCATGTATCTTCCTCCATCTTCCTGCCTTGAGTCCGTCTCTCCTGAGGGGAAATGTGCAGTGCAAGAATGTTTTGCTTTGGAGAAATAAGAAAATCTAAGAGAGCTTCCAGTTGATCCATCTCTCTGCCACCATGTTAACCCACTGGGAGCTCAGGTCTGTGGAAAAATTCTTTATGCTGAGCAAGTATGGTGGTTGCCTGGGTGGCCATGAAGATAACGCACAGCATAGACGTCATCATCTCCCTTTCCCCTCTGCATGGCAACACGTCAATAGTCAATCTTGATATTTCTTTTTCTCACTCTGGATACAATTTCCAAAGGATTAGCACAGGTCTCCTGGGAACCACTGGCAACAGATCAAAGTTGGCAGGTGAAGTGAGAACTGGTTGCCATCTTGTGCCATACTATGTATGTGCAGCACCGGGCAGCCTGTGACCAGGCCTGGGGAAGGGCAAGGGTTCACCAGCACTGCTTGTGTCCAACAGTTACCAAAAACAGGCTGGTCACCAAAGTCTGCATCACCCTGTGTGTGCAGCAGCCCTGTCCTGTTTCTGGGGCCTGTGAGTCAAAGAAAAGGCCCCTGTCCCAGGCGAATGACAGGTGGTAATTAGGCTGTGTTGGGTGGGGAGGTTTGTCTCAGCCTCCACCGTTCCCGGAAGTCACTGTTCTCCTTGGAGCTGCCACTGGGAGTTGGAGTGTTTATTTGATTTTGAACTTGCCAAGCCTGTAATTTACCTGCTGGAACAGACAGAGTGCAGCTGCCTGAACTGTCATTAAAAGCATATCCTGGTCCCACTCCCATCCACAGACACACCCAGCTGAGGTGGACCCAGGGATGCACTTTTCTGGAGTTCACACGCTATACCCCTGAGAACAGTCCTTGGAGAGGGCAGGTCTGGCACAGTGATGAGGCTGGGGCTGTGCTGAACAGCAGCCTTTCCACCTGGACAGGGGAAGGCTGCCTTGGGTGGGTGTAGAGAAGATAGCCTCCCGTGTTATGGCAGGTACAGACTGTCTGGAAGGTAGTGAGTTCCCCATCAGTGTTGAGGTCTCAGCTCCAGCCTGGTTATAAGGAGACTGGACTTGTGAATAACTGCTTTATCTGTGCTGTTTCTCTCTGTAGTGTGAAGGAATTGGACTTTTTGATCTCCAAAGGGCCTTCATCCAGGAAATCTATGTACCAAGCCTTTCTCACATTAAGCCCAGGTGTAGTCTCTTGATCCTGACGGAAGTTCAGAGGGCTCATGAATCGAGAGCTGGCATATAACATAGGACCTATTTGCCATTCTAGTATCTCTAACAGTTCTTTCTTCTCAACATCAAGTATTGTCTTTTAGGTAATTAAAAATTTTAAATTGGTTAATTGTTTCGACAATCAGTTTTTTAAAAAAATTTATCCTGGTATCTTTAGTGCCCAACCAATGGTCTGGCATGGTTAGACACCAGGAAGCTCTGTCAAATTTACCCAAAGGTGTGTAGGAATGGAGCACACTTTAACTATCAATCAAGATATGTAGAACAGGGATAGCAGTTGCCATCCTCCTTTTTCATACAGAGCAACTGAATTGCCTACCGACCTGGCCATCAGACTTCCAGAAAATTTTGCCATCCAAATGGTCACCGAGTGAAATTAAATGGAAAAGCTCTTGAGCAGCAAACAACTGTGAATGGACACAAAGCCCATGCATTTTATTCCACGAGATATCCATCTGCTGAACAAGCATGGTGGCTGAAATGAGTGGCCTGGCTAGCAGCACAGATAGCATCATTTCCGCTCTCCTTGCTCAGGATAGGGCCTGTTTATTTGGTTTCACCAGACTGGGACATTCAATAGGATGTTCAGCTCAGAGCCGGTGATAGCTGGTAATATCAATGACAATTGACATGAAAGGAAGGCACAAAAATAATAATGCCTGGCAGTCTTCACACTAGCCCTGCAATGCCGGCCCAATGGCTACATCAGCAGCAGATTAAGTGTCCACTGTCTTCTAAGGTGAGAAAGTAACATGTTTTTGAAAACTTCCCAAGAAATAGGAAAAGAGGCAAAGAAGTGAAAGTACAGATTTTTGGAGCCAAATGGGTTTGAATCCGGTTTCTACTTCCTCCTCTGTAGAATAGGATGTTGGTTCTTTCCTCCCAGAGCTATGATAAAGATTAGATATGTACAAACATTTGGGACATGTGGCACATAAATGCTTCACAATTGGTGCCTGTTATTATTACAAATAAATTTGTTCATCAGGAGCTACTTCTGTGCCTGTCCATTAAACCAAAATGTGTTCTTCAAGTGGTGATCGATTTATTTCAGACCTGAAATAAATCTACACATGACACATTCCTTGGAGGCCAGGACTTGTACTCTCCACCTTTAAAGGTCTGGTAAGTATTTGGCGAGGCAGGGCCTGGCCTGGCTTTGAAACTTCGCTCTTTTGTTCCCAGAGACACCAGGAACCCAGAGGGCTGAGGGACATCTGCACCTAGCTGCTGCCTTGCATGGCAGTTTGAATCGGGGAATTACCCATCTGGGAGTTTATGTGAGCATTTGACCCACTTACAAAATTTTCATTGTTAAAAAAATCCATAATGTAGTTTTGGAAGAATGTGAACAAAACAAAAAACAAAATGTGATTCGAATGATCATAGTTCTATGGCTCAGATAAATATACCATTAGTATTTTGGTCACTGTATTTTTAGACCTTTTTCTTAAAACATACATGTAATTATCTAGGTTTATGTATTACTGATAATTTTGCAAACTGAGATCCTACTGTGATATATATAAATTGCTTTGTGGTGTGCTTTTCACACTTTATTATGAAGTGAAAATTTTCCTGTAATATTTCTTGAAAACATGGCTCTCTAGTTTCCTGTCACCTGAATTGAACTCCATTTTCACTACCCCAGTTCCTTCCATGGGCGTTTACTATGAAGCTCCCATGACTGACAGATGCAGCAGAGTCTGGGTGGCTCTCACCAACTGCGAGGAAACTCCAGCAGCCACGGCCCTGATCCTGGGATCGCAGTCCTGACCTCTGCCCTCCTTTGTGCTGGCTCTGCTAAGGTCTTTACACACCACAGCCTCTCTTCATTCAGTGCAAGCACTGAAACCATGCTATGGTCCCTAGCTTCAAATGCATGCCCTAATGCTGTTGCCTTCTGTGTAGAAAGAACTTAGCAGGGTCAACTTGGCTAGGCCATGGCACCCAGTTTTTGGTCAATATCAGTCTAAATGGTGGTGTGAAGGTACTTTGGGGATAGATTAATATTTAAGTCAGTGGAGTGAGCAATACTGATTACCATTTTAAGGAAGGTATGCTTCATCCAGACAGTTGAAAGCCTTAAGAAGAAAAAGACTGAGGTTGGTCACCAGAATTCTGTCTCCAGAGTGCAGTTTTGCCAATCCACACAATTCCCTAAGCTAATTCCTTAAGATAAATCTTGCTCTCTCTCTTGCTCTATATATACAGAGAGAGAGAGAGAGAGAGAGAGAGAGAAACACAACTGGAACTCTGACAAATACAGGGACCATATACTGTCACTGAGTATTCAACTCTGTTGCTGTAGTGAGAAAGCAGTCACAGACAATATACAAATGGATGTAGCTGTTTCAATAAAACTTTATTCACAAAAACAGGCAGTGGGCTGGATTAGGCCCATGTTGTTTGCTGATTTCCTATCTTCTAACAAAGAAGCATAATACCAAGCACAGAGAAGGCACTTTGAGTTAAAAAATATCATTTAAAAAATTATGGAATGAAAATGGTAAGTGATAAATAAACAAGCCACAGAGGCTGAGCAGTACCCTTGCAGGTTATCAGGCTGGCAGCATGAGTTTAGAAGCACAAACAGCAGAAGACAGTAACTTTTGTGTTACCTTTGACTTCCATTGTCCTGACATGGTCTAACAGGGAATCTGATATGAAGATACATCAAACCAGCATCTAAGGGAATTGGCTCAAGGCCAAAAACAAAAGCTATGGGGAAGGCGCTATGCCCTATCCACTTGCCTGCCTCAGGGAGACAGCTCAGCCACAGACACAATCTCTGATAACTCCCAGGAACTCACTAGAGGCAGCAGTACAAGAACCAGTTTATTTTAGCAAAGGAACCATCCAGCAGCCACAGGTGGGCCCAGGGCAGGCCCTGGCAGCACAAGCCTGGAGCCAGGGGCCACGCAGCTGTGGGTGGTAGGGAGGGCTGCACCTGCACCCGCTCCCAGGACCACAGCCATGCCGGGAACCAGTCCAGAGGACACCCAGCCAGGCCACCAAGGTACTGCTCCAAGCTGAGGAAGGGCTGGGGCCACAAACACCGCTTGCTTCACGCAGCACACCCTTAGTGCTGGCGCCCCTGAGGCCGGCAGCTCCTTCCTGGACACAGGCAAGAGCCGAGCTGGGGGGAGAGAGCGCCACCTCACATGTACTCCCCACAGTCGGCGATGATCACCTTCTGCTTTGGTTTCCCGTCCTTGCTGCCCTGGGCCTTTGTGCACAGAACAGGAGAGGTCTGGTCAGGGAGGAGGGAGGAGACTGAAGAGGGACTTAGGACGCCACCCCAGCTGGAACCTGAGTGGAAGCAGCCCCTGGCCCACCTCTTCCTGGGCCTCCACAGGCTGTGCCCCAAGGGCCAGAGGGTGCTGGACGCCCTTCCCGGCCACCTACCTCAATTTGCCGCAAGACATCTAGACCTTCAGTAATCTCCCCAAATACCACATGCTTGCCATCCAGCCAATCTGTCTTGTCACAGGTCAGAAAGAACTGGGAGCCATTGGTGTTTGGGCCAGAGTTGGCCATGGAGAGCAGGCCTGGGGTAGAGAAGGATGTCAACTGCCTCTTCCCTGCCCCAATCCCTAAAACTGTCTGTGCACACTGTGGACAGCCCTCTGCAGGCTCTGGAACACACAGACCCTACACATGTGGTCCTCTTATCTTTCACTTAACTAGTGAAACAGGATGGCGGAGTTGTTTCAAGTATTTCATATGGTCTGTCATTCTTTGTTTTGTTTTTTTTAACAATTATTTATTAAGGTTTACTTTATAAGCAATCTCTATTAAGTCATGGGAACACTAATGTGCAAAACTTATAGCCCTGGTAGAGGCTCATAGCCATGGAAAAGGGTCATTTAAAAGACAATGTCTTATGACAACTATGATACATTGAAGACCACTTAATGGACATTTGTGCAGAAAATGGCAGCTTAACGCAGCTACATAGGAGAATGTGTACATGCACACACAGATGACTTGAAGACAGATGGTTGTGGTGTATGGGTGTATGGGAAAGGAGTCAGGATGAGTCCTAAGTTTCTGATCAGGCAGCCAAATGGACAGTGGAATCATTTACTGAAACAAGGACAATGAAGAGGAAAAGTGGAGGGAGAAGAGCAGAGGTCATTTTGGACCTGTGAAGTTGAGGGCCTGTGGGATATCCAGTGGAGACCAGGCAGGCAGTGGGACAGGAGCCTGGATGGCAGGGAGCAATCAGTCCCAAGATGCAAATGTGGACAAACTCAACTCAGAGTTCTGTGTAAGGCCTGGCACTGAATGAGATTGCCTGGGGCAGTGGCTCTCGAGAGGGTTGGCCCTATTCCCAGGGGCTATTTGAACACTTGAGTATATTTTTGAATGTCAGAAATATCATGGGGTACTACCAACATTTAGTAGGTGGAGGCCTGGAATCCTTCAACAGTCCCAAAATGAAGAATTGTCCCATATCCTCTTGGTCTTTCAAATGTCCTGACAGATATCAGTATAGGTGAAAAAACCTGAACCTAAAATCTAATTCAATTATACATATAAGCCCAAAGTTTTGGAGGCATTTTGTTTTTTTCATGGAATCTTTCAGGAACTCAACTACTGTATAAAAATATTGCTCTTCAATTTGGTATCTAGCCAACTTCCTCTATCAGTTCACAAAATCAGGTTACCAACAGTAATACTGTTTGTGGTACCCAAGTTGCCAGTAGACACACCTGTCTGCATTTCTAATTGCTACACTTGAGTACAGGTGCACACATCTAAATAACTCACACTGTCTTCTGGCATAAGTGGTATTTGCACATTTCCATCAAAAAACATGTATTCTTTTATTACAACTCACTTTCTTTTCTTATTCTTTCCTGTTAAAAAATAGTGTTGATTTTTAAAATAACTCTGTAGGCAGGTGGCATATATTATCTATGCAATTCATTCTAGAAGTGAAGAGGGATACTATAAACTATCAGTTAGAAAAAGGAGGCCTGGGAGAATAGGCTCCCATGGAGAAGCAAAGACCAAGCTCTGAGCCACTTCAATATTTAGGGGTCAGGAAAGGAGATGGCAAAGGCAGAAAAAATCAATTAGATAAGAGGAAACCAGGAGAGGAATTCTGTCAGCCAAGTGAAGGAAGGAATATTCAAGGAGCACAGAGTTAATGGTGTGATATGCTGCTGGGAGGTGGAATTAGTTGAGAGCTGAAAACTGGTTAGTGGCAAGATGGAAGTGGTTAGCATCTTTGGTAAGAGTGGTTTCAATGGCAAGGTGGGGCTAGAATTTTGGCTAGAAGGGCTAGAATGAAGCCTGCAAGTCTACGCCATTTTTTCAAGAAATTATACTAACATATACTAGAGACATGGGCGATGGCTAGCAGGGAAAAAGAGTCCAAGGATCATTTTTTCTTTTTTTTAAGTCAATACCACATGCTTCAGCTAATGGACTGATCTGGCAGAGCGGAGGAAATGTATTACACAAGGCAGAGGTGGACACTGGAAGAAGCTCATTTCCTAAGTACGGAAGAGAGATAGGCTCCAGCCCATGAAGTGGTGGGGGCTGGCCCCTGTAATAGGAGGGCAGTCAGGACATGTACCGCAGATGAGGTGGGAGGGTGATATGGAGGCCTTAGGAGTGAAGACAGGCGTGGAATTGTCATCTCTGACTGGGACCAAATACCAATTAGGGAGATCTGGTCAGAACTGTAGTCATAACTTTCAAGTGGGATCATTCAGTATAATTCTGTTTCCTCTAGTTGCAGGGGACTAACCACTGAGATTTTACTAGGTAAGTCTGCAAGGGGTTGGGGAAGTAGGTAGAGGTTGGGGCATAAAGAGCTTATGATGGTTTGGATTAGGCAGAGGGGAGTGAAGGGAGGGAAGGGGGCATGAGGGTAGGAATGATAGTAGAGTGAACCAGACATTACCCTATGTACATATATGACTATGTGACCAGTGTGATTCTACATCATGTACATCAGAAGAATGAGAAATTATACTCCATTTATGTGTGATGTGTCAAAGTGCATTCTACTGTCATGTATAACTAATTAAAACAACAACAACAAAGAGCTTACAATAGCTAATAGGAGTATGGGCACAGTAGGATGGACACCACATGAATGTAAGCAAACAAAGTCACCCCAGCAGGGCTGCAAGTTTCCTTTCTGCCCAGCAGCAGGGTCTCTCAGAACCCATGCCCCTTGGCCAGAACCACAGCCTGTCCTTCCAGCCTGCAAAGTCATTCTCCACTGGCCCAGCCTCACACATCACCACACCCCAATCAGCTCCTACCTGGTCCTGTGTGTTTGAGGATAAAGTTTTCATCATCAAACTTCTTCCCGTAGATGGACTTCCCCCCAGTGCCATTGTGGTTTGTGAAATCACCACCCTGGCACATAAACTGGGGGATGATGCGGTGGAAGCTGCTTCCCTTGAAGCCAAAGCCCTTTTCGTGGGTGCACAGACAACGGAAATTCTCTGAGAGTGAGAAAAGAGTAAGTGCTGAGGTTGAAACAGAACAAAACAAATAAGGCCTCTGAAAAATAGTGTTTAATTTGTTTAATGTTTACATAGTTGTCTCTTGGTATCCACATGGGACTGCTTCCAGGCTCTTAGCAGATACCAAAACCTGGGGATGCTCAAGTCCCTCATAACTATGCATATCCTCCTTTATACTTTAAATCATTTCTATATTACTTACAACGTTTAATACAATGTAAATGCTGTGTAAATAGTTGTTATATTCTATTGTCTAGAGAATAATGACAAGATAATGTCCAAATATGTTCAGTAAAGATGTAATTTTTCCCCCTAAATAATTCTGATCTGTAGTTGTTTGAATCTATAGATATGGAACCCGTGGATCAGAAGGGCTGCCTGTACTTTTACTTTAAAGTAAGAGAAGCTCTCTGGGTGAGGTAGTATACCTCTGTAATCCCAGCTACTTGGGAAACTGATGCAGGAGGATCACAAGTTTGATGTCACCTAGGGTACTTTAGCAGGACCCTGTCTGCTAGGGATACAGCTCAGTGGCAGAGTACTTTGCTTACCTAAGCACACACAAGACTCTGGGTTCAATGTCCAGTACACCGAAAACGAAAACCAAGTAAGAGACACTCATTACAAACCTTTGTGATACTGACTCTTAAAGGACTACAGGGCATTCTGGATAAAGGTGGAGGACTGAATACCTGCACATAGTTCTGCTGTCTCCCAAACTAGGAGTACAAACAAATTAGGAGTAATGTGATCTTTGAAAAGGAAACCCAAAGATCTTAGAAAAATCATGACTTTGGATGTGGCAATGACTTCTTACACATGACACCAACTACATAGGTAACAAAAGAAGAAATAGATAAATTAGATTTCATCAAAATAAAAAAATGTATATGTATCAAAGAATACTACCAACAGTGTGAAAGGCAACCCACAGAATGGGAGAAAATATGAGTAAATCATTTGATAAAAAGAGTTTAATATCCAGATATAGAACTTCTATAATGCGACAACAACAAAAAAATCCAGTTAATAAATGGACCAAATGGTTGAACAGACATTTCTCTAAAGAAGATACACGAATGGCCAATAAACTTATGAAAAGATGCTCAATATTATTAGTCATTAGGGAAATAGAAATCAAAACCACAACAAGATACCACTTCACAATTGTTGGAGAAGTGGAGAAATTGGAAGCCTCCCACATTGCTGGTGGGAATGAAGATAATTTAAAATTAGTTAAAATGGCCAAAAAGTAAGTTTTAAAAGGGAAAGACAATAAGAACAGAAAATTCTGAAAGCTAGGAAACAAATGAGTCATAACTAACACAGCAGTCTGTAGCAGGAGCTGACTCTCAAGCTGGTAAAAGCCAAAAACCAACTCAATTAACACTCCAAAAGCCCAGAAAAAAGTGTGATGATAATTCTAAAAACAGCAAGTCTGGCTGAACACTGATTAAGAAAGTAGTTATCCCCCAAGACCCTCTCCTTAACTCTGTGCCTGGGGGCTGTCCTTCCACTACTCTGCAGTCAGTTTAAGTTCCACGATCTAGTGAGTTAAAGCAAAGGGTCTCTGGACTAGGACACCCTATGAGGGTTGCTGAGGTCACAATGACAAATGAAGATTCAGTGAAGGCTTATATAGTGAAGCCTGAGGCATTCAGCCCTGTCTCTCCTTTCACCAAGATGGTAAACAGCTGGATATAGAGCCTATGGGCTGGGAGAATCAGGTATAAATACAGAGGCAATTATCAATTCAGGTAAAACAAGTCCAATATGTATGAAAGGAAGTTATCATATGATGCTTACATTGTTAAATAATCTATGATATAACCCAAATTATGGTAATGTTATAGGGTAGATGAAGGAGAATGGAAAGGGACTTTAAATTATTTATTTTTTCTTATTTTGCAATACTGGGGATGGAACCCAGGGCTTTCTGCATGCTAGGCAAGAGCTCTACCACTGAATTACATCTTCAGCCTTTTTATAAATTTTAGTTTAAGAAAGAGATTTAAGTTGCCAATGCTAAACTTAAATTTGTAATACTCCTGCCTCAGTCTCCCAAATAGCTGGGATTATGGGCATGTGCCACCATGCATGACCAGAAGGAGATTTTAAAAGCTAATTCCTTAATTTCTGAAGTAGAAAATCAAAAGATAATGTCTAAAATGAAAAAAATCAGAAAGTAGAAAGAGAAAACTGTTATCTACCAAGATAGAAGTAAAAACTAAAAAGTTGGATGAGAGTTGAAATTGGCTGCTTTGGAGTAGCAAAAAATGTTGTCAGGGCAGAGCATGGAGACAGCACCAGGGCACTGCTGTGAGTTTCTGAAACTGATTTTTAAACTACCTGTCTAAATAACATTTACATTTAAAAGAATAAATAAAAGTCAGTATTAATAAATAAGAAAGGTTACTCAAAAACAGCGCTAGTTATTACTAAAGCACAGGACTGGATGTATTATTGTTGGAATATATGTGTGTGCATTTGTTTTTTTGTTTTGTTTTGTTTTGTTTTTTACCATGAACACGTGACTTGTTTTTTTAAAAAAAAATTATTAAAAAACAGTAAACCAGCACTTACAAAGCTTCAAAAATGCCTGCTCCAACTCATTTCCCAGGATCTGACATGTCTCAAATCAACTCAGGTCAGAAACAACAACAAGGCATAAGAACTGAGGCAATGAGACCCTGGGAAAATTCTGTGCTCAGCCACCAACTTTCTGTCATCCTGACGACAGCAGGATCCTGCTCACCTGCTGTCATGGGCACAACATCAGAACGTAGGAGCATCTGGATGCGGCCAGCTGGTTTGTTTCCAATCTTGATGTCCATGTACACTTGAGGATTTGACCGGGCCTTTTTTGCAGTGGGCTCCCCCTAGGTGCAGGAGAAACTGCTAGTTAGAGAGAATTCCCTGACTCCCCAAACAGGAGCACAAGTATTTTTCTGCACATATACTCTGCAAGCAACTCCGTGAGCAGGTGCTGACAGGGAAGGCCATTGGGGGACAGGGCTGCAGGAGGCAGTAGCCATGCCTGCAGCACTCAGCAGGACATTCAGTGACAGAAGACTTCCTTCCATCTAATTGGGGCCCCATTCACACTCCTGCTCTACCTTAGACACACCAGCTCACTTCCCCCTGCCCTGTAGCTGGTCTTACAACACACAGCTCTCATCATCTTCTATCTCCAGCTCAAGCACATACAGCTTAATCCAGTTAGTAGACCCACTCATGAACCGCTAGATCCCCTCCATGCCTTGCCCACACTGTCACAGTAAGCCACATGGAAGCAAGCAGGGAGCCCTCTCACTCAGGTCTCAGCCTAAGTGCTCAGAGGCTGGGGCCTTGTTTTGTGCTCCAAGTAGGTAAGAATAAGCAGAAGATCAGCAGGCATTTAATACAATCACCACATTTGTTCCAAAGGGAAAGATCAAATGTTATTACCTTGTTTTGATTCAGTTGAACAAACACATATTATGGCATCATGTGGGCACTGAGAATACCACCACTGTTATCTGCCACTATAATAGCAGTGGCCCAGCAGCAGCAGCCAAGTACCCATAGCACTTACTGAGAAACTTGCCCCAGTTCATAAAAGTGGTTAGTGGGGAGCTAAAAGGCAAAACTAAACTAGCTTTCCCCTCAAATCCACACTATTTTTTTTTTTTTTTTTTGCGGTACTGGGGATTGAACTCAGGGCCTTGTGCTTGCAAGGCAAGCACTCTACCAGCTGAGCTATCTCCCCAGCCCCACACTATTAATTATATTACTCCACCTCATATTTTTAAAATGCATAATACAAGCCCCTAGTCTCACAGAAATCAATGCCTAGAAAAGGAAGGGCAATTGGTACTAAAGTAGCCTGTGCAAAAGCAAAGGTATATGTGGACACATAGAGAATAACTTTATTAAGACCATCTTGAGGGAACCGCACTGGGGAGAGGTGGGAAATGAGACTGGCAAGATAGGCAGGATCAAGAACCTGGAAGGCCCCTCTTGCACCTTGTCCCATGAAACAGGTGATGGGAGAAAAGAAAAGTTCTGAGCAACAGAGTTAATGATTGGACCAGTGTTTCAGAAAGATCATTCCAGTTTTCCTTATGAAGACTGGAGGAGGGCAAGCCTACAGCCAGAAGACAAGGTAAGATGTTACTGTAATTATCCAAATGAGACAAGAAGCTAAACTCAGATGAGGACTTCAAGATTTCACAGAATTAGCCAATTGAGATGATGTATAGGCTGTATCTTAAAAAAGGGTTAGATGACCTAGCAGGACTCCACTGACTGTGAGGGCCACTTTAGGCTTCTGCTTTGCATCCAAATTTCTGGTTTGGGTCAATGTGTAGATGGATGGTGGCAAATTAACCAAGACTGAACACAGGAAGATAGGGTTAGAGAAGGGGAAATAAAGGCAACTTTAAGGCTGGCTACATGGAAACAGACTTGCAGGAAGAAACAGATGAAGCTCAGCACTAGAAAAAGACCACAAAATTCAATAGCAAAATAAACACTGTCTTTGCCAAAGTACTAAGTTCAATATCCATCCTCTCTGCTTTTTGTACATATATATCTGAAAATTTCCATAAAACCTTAAAAAATACAAGAGACTCCTGTGGAAAGCACCAACCCTGTCTTCAGAGGGATGAGCCTTTGTTCTTACCTCCTGGACTTCTGCTTTGGGAGGCTCTGACCCTTCTTCCTCTTTATTCTCTTCAAGAGTCTTCCCAGAAAACTTCTTCAACCAGTCATCATCTGACCAAACTGAAAGGAAAGAAGCAAACCAATGTTAAGAAATTCAAACTATCAGTCAACTGCTAAGCAGCTACTTTGGTCATAAGGTGGAATATTCTAAATGGCTCTCTTAATCAGAGGAGTCTCCTCTGAAAACTCCTAAGGGTAAGGAAAATAACCACTAGGAATGCTCTGAGGTCTAGGACTTAGTGGGACCAAGTTAAAAAAGCTATGCTGCAGGCAAAGATATGCCTTTGCTGGTTCCAGTCCTTGATGGAGCATCCTAGGAATGAAGTGCAGAGAAAACTGAGAAGATAAGAGACCAGGCAGGGTTTCTCTCATAAAAGAAGCAATTACTTTGGCTTTGCTGTGAAGCTTGAACTGTTTCCCCACAAAGGTGGTGCCTGTCCCCTGCCAACATGAACCATTCTTTACTCCTGTCTGTCAAGAAGCAGTATTTAGCACCTATTTCCAAGTAAATAGGATAAAAATGGAAAGGCCAAACTGGAGATCACAAGGAACCTGTGAGTTAATCTCACTCACCTGGTCTGGAAGAGCCCTCCTTAATTCTCATTGGTTTTGCCAAATTGACACGAATTGTCCGTCCAAAGAGCTCAGATTCATTCTGAAAAGATTGAAAATCTGACTATTTAAATTTGTCAGATTAAAGAAGATCTAGATATCTTTCCATTTTGTTTCTGACACATGCTCATGATTCTAGTAGTAAGCTGTGTCCTCATCACAAAGCAGTCATCAAGGAAGGAAACTGCAGGGAATTTTGTCCTGAGCTGTCACACACTTCTTTGAACACCAGCAAAGAAAGACCTGTATTGCCAAAAGTAACTCTGAGTTCAAGGGACTTTGAAATTACAAGAATAAATGTAGTTTCCTGGAACCTGAGTTCACCTTCAAAAGCCAACATCAGCTTTGAAATGATGAAGAATGATCTCTCTCTGCAGCTAAGAAACATGTTTAGTTAATGGGTAAGTGAGAACAGGAAATAAAGAACTTCATTATTCAAAAATATCTGGCACTGGGAAGATCATTTTCTGTGAATTTACTTAAGGCAGTGATGAAAATTTTATGGTAAAAAGTGAAAAAAATTATTTGTGATGAAAGTAGAAAAAAATGAAAATAAGTTTCTAACAGTTAATATGCAGGCACTGACTTGTCATACAAATGTTAAGAGGAGCTGATTAGTATGAAGTATTTTTTTCCAACAAAATTCTATCAACAGTATATGATACCTTTTTACTTCATAGTTGACATGAAAATTATATATAAAAATTTCAAGGAGGGCACAAAAACTGAAAAGCATCACCATTTCCAAGAACTTTTCCAGGATACTCAAATAATTTAAAACAATAGCATATCCTGTCATTATCCTAACTGAATTTCTCTTCTCAATTGTTAACTGGCCTAACACTTAAAGAAATCTTCTTTTACAAAATATTCAGTTTTACTGTGCAATCAATTTGTATTTATTTGCAATTTATTATCCCAGACATGGGGTAGTTGGTGAGAGACAGATCCACAAGAATGATTAGGACTTATATTACTGTTAAATAGTTAAAGATGTCTGAGTAAGGACTAGTTTTTACAAGTGATCAATTCTCAGTGAATATTTTCATGATGATCATTTTTACCTCCCCACACAACCCTGAGATTTAGAAAACCACTATATGAACAAGGACCCTTTGTACCACCAAAGAACAATGTCAGTTAGAACAAGGATTCCCAGTCTTACCATGTTGTCAATAGCTGCTGCAGCATCCTGCCAAGGAGAGACAAAGTGTAAGTTTAGGATTACACCTGAATGCTTCTTGTGAGTCTAAACACATGCTCAGTAGCAAAAAAACAAAAACAAAACAGGAAAAAGTCATCTCTACACTTCCTATCTAAACTGTGTGTGTGTCTAATAAAGAGCATTTCTTGGCTGACTTTTGAGCTAGTGGAGCCACAATACGAAATCTAGCTGAAAGCATAAGAAATAATCACTAGCACTCCCAGGTAAGAATGCTCAGTGAACAGGGCTGCAGGAGGTATCTGCAGAGCAAGAGGGGCTGGGCCTGGCAAAAGCTCTGAGATGTTATTCATAGTCCACAGTCTGATTAACCTGCCAAGTTCCACATTTTTAATTATGTGAATATTTCAATGAAATCAACAGGTGCATTAAAATACTCTGGAAATTATAATCTAGGGCTTATACATTATTATGTTCTTTTATAATCATCATAATATATTGAAGCTTTCATAGGTGTTCCACATCTGGGACAATGTGACAAGATGGGTTAAGTGAGAGAAGTTTTCCTTCAAACAGTACTGTGGTCCTCTGGAAGCATCAGTGTAAAGCCCAGAAACCTAATCGTACGGGGAACAGCTTTCTTTGTTATTATTACAAAAACAAACCAAAGACAAAACACAAATAACACAGAATGTTCTCACCTCTGCCAATTCAAATTCAACAAAAGCAAATCCTCTATGTTTTTCTGTAAAAGGTGGGGAAAAAGCAAGTACCATGTGCAAAGGGAAGAAACAGAATGGTCATAATGAAAATGAAGTCACTTATATGCCACATCCAGACACTGGAAATTCTATCCAATGATTATTTAGAAAAAAGAAATCTCATTCTTAAATTCCTCTGAAATAACATTTTAAACAATAATAAACTTTTTAGTGGACAAAGCTAAAAAATTAACTTTATTTTTACTCTTTCAAATGAGCATTCAATTCTTCTACCAAAGCCAAACTTAAATTTTAACCATTGTGTGCAAGGCAACTAAAAAATATGGTCATTTAACCTATTAACTGTTCATCCCAAGATACAATTTGAGAATCAACTGTTCCTAAAGCATGAATCTTAAAATCTGATAAAGATGTTGAGTCTGTATCCTCAGGAGAATGCTGATCTAACTAGAGAGGCCAACCATAACAGTGTTAATTATAGAATTCAAAGATCAGAGGGACTTTAGAAAATCAATATAACCTTCTAGTTTTTGCAAATGAAGGTTCAGAGAGTGTAAAGTCCTTGCTAACAATCATATGCAAGCTTAATGATAGAGGTAGGCCTAAAACTCTGGTCTGAAAATTACAACAGGGCTGAGATAGTAACTTAGCAGTAGAACCCTTGCTGAACATGCACAAGACCCTACATTTGATCCCCACAGGGTCAGAAATAAGGAGCAGGGTAGGGATGTAGCTCTGTGATAGGGTGCTTTCCTAACTTGAATGAGGTCCAGGGCTTGATTCTCAACAACACAAAGAGGAAAAAAAACAATTACAACAAAGGATACAGTAGAAAACTGAACTATAACTGTATACCAATTAAAGGAAAACCCACCCAGGTGTGCAGAAGTCAGGGTTCCCATTGTTGGGCCTGGGTTTTCTGCTGCTTATTTAATAGCACTGCTGCCAAGAAAGGAGCAGATGTGATGACGTACTTGGCAGGTAGTTTGAAACAACACTCAGACCTCAATTAGCTCACTCCTATTGGTCTACTGAAAAATCTGTTGTATCTCAAACCCAACAGATGAAGATTGCAATATATTGACAGCCCACAAGTACTCTACCACTGAGCTACACTTCTGGGCCGAAAATGCATATTTAGAATTCTAAATATGCATTTAGAAAATGCATATTTAAAATGCATATTTAGAAAATGCATATTTAGAAATGCATATTTAGAAATGCACAATTTAGAATTGTGACGTGACTTTTTTTTTAATATATTTTTTCAGTTGTAAATAGACACATCCTTTTATTCTTTTAGTTGTAGATGGACACACTACCTTTATTTGACTTTTTTATGTGGTGCTGAGGATTGAATCCAATACCTCAAACATGTAAGGCCAAGTGCTCTACCACTGAGTTAGCCCAACATCTTTTTTAATGTATTTAGTTCTATGTGGTACTGAGGATCAAACCCTTGCATGTGCAAGGCAAGTGCTCTACCACTGAATTACAGCCCCAGCCCATGACATGACTTTTCATGTTTTTAAAGTTCTTTTTTCAACAGGATTCTGAACATGCGAAATCAAAAGAACTCACCTGTTTCATAATCCAGAGGAATCTGAATATCCGTGATGTCTCCAAAAGGAATAAAAGCAGCATGAAGAACTTTGTCGTCCACCTCCTCTGCCAGCCCACCTGCAAATAAACCAAGAGATTTTTGAGCTGCTGTTCTCAATACTCTTGCAGAAGTCAAAGGCAGGGGTCTTTCCATCCAGACCTCTGGTTAGACAAACAGCCCTCTCTCATCTACTGCCCACTCACACTAATGAAGTACATTCTTCTCTTCTCCTTTCAGACCCTCATCTAACTCCAGGATTCCTGCAATAGCCTCCTAACTGACTTCCCTGCCTCTATCCCCCCTGTCAATTCCACAATGCCAACTTGAAAGATCTTGGGAAAGTGTACATCTGAACTCATCATTTCTCTGCTTAAAGTCCTTCAAAGTTTCCCCACCGTCCTCGAGTTAAAGGGCAAACTCCTTAGCGGTTTACACAAGGTTCTTCATAACCTGAGCTTTGCCCACTTCTCCAGCTTGTTTCTGGAGAAGTGAGGGCAAACTTTGCGGATGCGGTAAGTCCGGAAATGATAAGCAGGAGTTTGCCGGGTAACTGCTTCCCCAATTCCCTGGATCCCGAAAAATGACCCTCTTGCCACCAAGCGTCAGGCTATCTAACTTCTTTTGGCTTCAATTTTTTGCAGCTCTCTTGTAATAAACAACTTTACCTCTACTTTGGCTACTCGGCTAACGACTGTTCATCAGCTCCGGAGTCACCGCATCCGGAAAGTTTGGCTTCCCTTCCCCCAGAAGAATGGGTCACTGCTTCATGCAGCCAAGACCCTGTCATCACTGACCATCCCCCCACAGCGCTTATCTATGGTATTGAGGTTTATTCCCACTTATTATTATTTTTTTTTTCTGGCTAGCGGGAACTTCTTTCTTTGGGTTTGGGGTTGAGCCATCTCTGCAGTGAATGTAAAATTAATGGGCGCGAGGATTTGAAAGGACCATATTTCTCTACTGCTATTCCGGACCCTAGAGGAGCTTAGCGGACTAGGTAAGGAAGCCGGAATGATCATTACGTCTTGGGCTCACAGCCTGAGGCAAAGCAATACAGCCACAGTTCTGGCTTGACAGCTACTCCCCGCTTCCCCCAAATGGAAACGTGTCCACCCCGACTCCGGCACCCACTCGAGGCTGGTTAGCCCAAGCTCCGCCTAGCCTAGCACCCGCGCCTGCTCACCCACGTACAGCACGCGTTTGGTAGTGGCCATCTTGCTCCCGCTCTTTTCCGCCGGAAGTCGGCGCTCGGCCCGCCCTCTAGCCCCGCCCCGCCCCGCTACGCCCCGCCCCGCCCTGCCCCGCACCGCACCGCTACGCTTCACGGCTCGCCAGACCTTGTCCACACGCGCTTTGGTGTTGGGCCTTCCAGCTCCTAGTTCCCTTCCGCGTTGTGTTAGGCGCACAGTGATGGATAAGCTGACCGGGAACTGGTGCTCCAAGTGCCGGCGGTGTTATGGAAACAAATCTTGTCATAATCGGTCGGGGTATTAGCCACAAAGGACTGCAAATAAGCTGCGGTCCGCGGGCCATCTGGCCGCCCGTTTTGAAAACTCAGAAGCTAATAATGTTTTCTACATTTTTAAATAGTTGAGGGGAAAATCAAAACAAGAATTTTTTGTGACACGTGAAAATTAAATTCATATACTTTATTCACATATATATTTTAATTTCAATTATAATCTAAGTGTCCATAAATAAAGTTTTTTTTTGGAACACAGTCGCCCTCATTCCTTTAAATATTATTGTCTGTGACTGCTTTCATGCTACAAGGTAGTAGAGATATGGTTAGTAAAGCATACAATGTTTATTATCTGACCCGTTAGGAAAAAAATTTGTTGACTCTTGAACTAAACCTAATACATAAATCAGATTTACATAATTATTTTTTTAAAAAAGTGGGACCCTTTATTTTAGATGGTTTAGATGGGGCTGGGACTCAAGACCTCCCTGAAATGACATTTAAGCTGAAACCTGAAGGAAAAGGAGTCAAAGACAAGGAATCAGGTGAAAGATATACAGGAGAGTAGACAACTTTTGTATTCTCAAGGAATGGAAAGGCCAGAGAATGGCGGGGTCGGGGTGGAGCACGTTAAATCAGGCTGCAAAGGTGAGCAGGGGCCACACTATGTAGGGCTCTGCAAGCTTTATGGAAAGTTTTGCACTGATAAGCTACTGAAGTTATAACTGGAAATTACATGGTCACATTTATGTTTTAGAATAGCTAGCGCTCTGACCAGATGTCTAGAATGGATAAAGTTGAATCCTGAAGACCAGGAGTGGACTAGGAAAGAGCTGGTTGTGGCTCTCTTTCTCCAGTATCCCTTTTGCTTATTTACAGTGTGATCTTGCTTAAAAATAAAGTTGACCTCTCTAGAACTCCCTAATTAAATCATTGCTGCTGATAACTAGGCCCTTGACAAGGGAACTGTGCCCACACCAAGTCAACCCCAACCTCCACACTACCTCTTCACCTCCTTACCATGTGCTCACCCTCCTTTGATCATTCAGTTCTCCCTCCTTTATCTATCTGAATGTATCCATCTGCCTTTGTCAGAAGTTCTGTTTAGCCCTATAGACTGGCTTCATGATCCCCAGAAGTCAATTGAAACACCCCCTGTAACTACAGTCAGGTTTGTGTCTCTCTTCCACTAGATGCAAGACTTTGATACCAAGGTCTGTACCTACTATATTCCCAGAGTTAAGCAGTAACTGCGCAGAGTCTTCTAACCCAACCTCAAATCAGGGAATGCGGTTTGGGGATCTGATCAGGATAACTCTTTGTGTGCCTAACACTATTCCAGACCCAACAAGTTACTCTCAAGGAGAATCTGATCATGTATTCTTTATGTGGGTGTGGTATAATTTAAAAATATATATATATTTGGTTTTGACCTGTTTCTGGCATAGAGTTCCTAAAACCCCTGGAATTTCCTGAGTGATATGAGTGGATTTTTTGTTCATAGTGAGCCCCCCCCCCCTTTTTTTCGGTGCTGGGGATTGAACCCAGGGCCTTGTGCTTGCAAGGCAAGCACTCTACCAACCGAGCTATATCCCCAGCCCAGTGACCCATTTTGACCATACCTGAGTTTATGCTAAGATGACACATGGTGGAGTCTCTAGATAGCTTCAAGATGGAGGCCGGTCATCAGAGGAATTGGTGTCATGATTAGAGGGTTGGAAGGTTCAGTTCTATCCCCTGACACCCAGGGAGGGAAGATGGTTTGGAAATTAAGTTCTATCACCAATGGCCAGTGACTTAATTAATCATGAAACCCCATATAAAAACCCAGTGGGATCTGGGGAGTTTCCAGATTGGTGAGTACATCAGTGTACTTGGAGGATGGCATGCTGTTCATGCTTGGAGGTCACTGGAGCTCTACATCCCTGATCCACCCCTATCTTGACCTATGCATCTTTCCCATTTGCCTATTCCTCATATTCTTTATAATAAACTGTTATCATAATATAGCTCATTACTGAGTTCTGTGAGTTGTTCCAGAGAATTATCAAACCTGAGGAGGGTGGGGATATGGGAACTCCCAAATTTGTAATTGTCTGGGCAGAAGGGTAGGTAGCATGAGGTCCCCATTGGTGGCTGGTGTCTGATGTGAGAGAACTTTTGTGAGACTGAGCCCTAAATCTCTGGGGTCTGCTTTAGCTCAGAATTGAGTTGAACTGAATTGTTGGACACCCAGTGTCAGAGAATTATAGAAATGGTTGGCATCAGAAAATACTACACAATGGGAAACTGTTGTTTGTCCATTATAATTAATAATATATCCCTTTCTTTCTTCTCACTAACTCCATATGACAGGTAAGGCACAAAAGTAACCTTTCCCTCTGCTGCACCTAAATGTCCAAGGTCTCCTTCCCCACCTTCTGAACTAAGACCTGAAGCAACAATGTCTGAGACGCAGCTCACCTTGTAGTGGAGGGACACAGGGGACTCCAGTATGTGTGCAGCAGCTTGAGAGTCGTCTAGTCTCCAGCAGCATTCCCCTGATCTTTTCGGTCAGGTTTGAATACTTTATTTGGACAAGTGGAAACACATATTCCCCTGTGAGAAGTACAGTTATTAAAAAACCAAATCAAATTCCAGTGAAGAGGGGACACTGGCATTCACCAAAATCTGGCCCCTCTTCTGCAAGCATATGAGAAACTCACCTAGCATCTGCTTCTGTTTCTTGACGGGGACTATCCTGAAGTCAACAGGGAAGTGATCAGGGACTTCTGTTGCATGTAGACTCCAGGATAGGGTGCCTGGGAACCAGGGGGAGATAGCAGATTAGCACCAAGGAAAGGATGCTCAACAGTGGTCAAGTTAGGGTTGTCCAATCATTTGACAGGTGAATGGTACCATTCAGAATGCAGCAGGAGGGGAGAAAAGACAATAGTTATTAACTAAATTCAATCCAGGGTGGGAAAGTGGTAGTGATGTTAAAAAATGTATATGTACACATACACACACACACACACACACACACACACACACACACGTCCCCCCTCCCCCCCCCGCCCTAGACTCCTAGGCTCAGGTGATCCTTCTGCCTCAACCTCCAAAGGCGCTAGAACTATAGGCACACACCACCATGCCCAGCACCTCACAAGCTTTTTGAGGTGGAGATTATCACCACTTTTAATTTACAACACCTAGCAAGGTCAAGCAATTTACTTACATAAACAAAATAACAATTCAGTTTGTTTATGGAATGAGGAAAACTACAATAACTTTCTTTAACAGGACAGGTTTTTTGTTTTGTTTTGTTTTTGCAAAAGACCATATTATCCCCATTTAGAAGGATTCCCAGAAGTGACAGGGCCAGAGAATATAAATCAGAACAGTAAAAATTATTACACACCATACATACTACCCCTCTCATTAACTACTCTGGAGACATTAGTACTTGTCAGTCATGAGCTCAAGCCTAGAAGCAGGTCCCAGAAGACAATAGAAAGGATTCATCTTTTCACAAGGCGTTGAATTTTGCAAATTCCCATCTTCAGAGAGCTTCAGGTAGGTGAAGTGAGTGGGAGAATGGGAAGCATCATTTTCTCTTCTGTATTTCTAAAGGGAAGATTAGACATCACAATTACACAGTACAATTTGCATGTGTATTTATTTTCTACATCCCTTTGTCTCCTACCAGAGAAAGAACATTTTGAGAGCAGGGACCATGTCAGTTTGTTTATCATTGTAATCCAAGTCCACTGCACAATTCCTTGGCATGTAGTAGAGTTTTAATAACTGGTGAATTAAGCAGTGCTTCTTTCAAATAAAGTTGAAATGGAAAATTCTATTCTTAGCACATTGGGTGTCTGGGCCTCCACTGCAGAGGCTGAATCACAGGCTGTGGGCTGCCAAGATTGGAGGTGTATTTACATGGAGCAACAGCCCAAGGAGGAGCAGCAAGCATAAGTGTGGTGGCCCAGGTGCCAAGAGCCATATCAGCAGGATCCACAAAGGAAAGAACAAACCAAATTAAAGTCCATTATTCTTGGCAGCCATAGTCTCCAGGAATCTTTCTTTGATTCGTAACTGAGACAGTGTTTGTACCACAGAGATTGTTTGAGGGACTAGAAGCTAAAACATTCTACCGGCCAGCTAGAGACAGTTCTTTCCCCTGGCAGCAGGAGGGAGAGATGTCCAAACCTGCCAGAACCTAGAGCTTGTGGCTACTTTTCCTGCTGTCATCTCAAAACACTGGATTCACTGCTGTACTAGGCTCTACTCCCTTAGGTATGTCAGGATCCATATCTTAAGACAGCAGTCCTAAAACCTGAGCCTGCAGCAGAATCATCCAGAGGACTTATTCAAAGATTGCTGGCTACACTCCCAGAGTGACTGATTTAGTAAGTCTTAGGCAGAGCCAAATGTTCATATCTAACAAGTTCCCAGGTGATGTGGAAGCTGCTGGCCTGGGGACCACATCTTGAGAACCATATGAAGAGCAGGACATTCTGCTGGATGCAGAATGAATGCAGAGCAGGACCTTCCATTCTGTGAACAGTAAGGGGGTGTCTGTAAAAAAAAATTTGAAAAGTCAGTCATTTGCTATTATCATTATGCTTAGGCAACTCCAAATAACATTAGTCACATAATATTCCTCATGAAAAAGAAAAAAAAAAAAACACACCAAACTTAAGGTAAAACTTAGACCACTGTGGGTTTTTCCTGGGTTCCATTCTCAACACTACATACACACACACAAAAAAACTGTCTATTGAGCATCAGGATCTCTGGCAGTGATGGAATGAAGAGTTTCCAAACTCTCTCACAAAATAAACTATAAAACTGGGAAGAATTGTCAAAAAAACAATTTTGGAAATTTCTGGAAAGTGATTAAATGCACATGACAAATTGAGAAGTGTTTGTTCATGAAAAACTGCTGAACTCAGGTTAATGGAGTGGGAATCTGTGGCATTCTTGCCTGGGGCTGCTCTCATCTCTCCTCTCCTCCTCCAGCATCAATGGTACAGCAGGGTAGTGTGTGTGTGAAAACCAGCATTTTTACTGCTGCTGCTGGAAAAGGCTGACTTGATTTACAGAGGAAAGCAAGAAAATATATGCTAAAGGTATTGTCAGTAAAAGCATCAAGCTCAGTAGGAATTGAACTGGGAAAGCCCATAGCTCTGTTAACCTGAGGTTGCAGTCCAACTTGGCAGTCAAGCCAGAAAATTAACAGAGAGATCCTGGAAATAAGAAAGGCATGGGGGAGTGGATGAGCTCTCCCCAGGTCTGGCTGGAAGTCTGCCTCACACATGTGCAGGCAAGACTCAAGAGGGCTCAAGCTCTGAACACATTCCTGGCAGACAAGGACTGTGCACACGCAGAAGAAGTACCAGGAAGGACCACTGGAAAGGGAGAAGCTGGGGAAAATTTGAAAAGTGCCTGAACTTTGAATGCACTCCTCAACCCACACACAGATTCACAGGCAAAGAGTGGGAACTTTACTGGCACTAAGTACGTGGACAAAACCTTCTCACTAATCATTGGTTTACCACCAAAATATTCAGACACAAGGATGGCCCCTAGGAAGCCAAGGTAAATAATAAAAATAAGAATTTAGAAAATAACAATTGAGCTTGGTGCTGTGGCGCTGTCTGAAATCGCAGGAATTTGGGGGTCAGACTGGGATGATAGCAAGTTCAAGGCCAAACTGGGCAATTTATTGAAACTGTCTCAAAATGAATTAAAATGAACTGGAGATTTAGCTCAATAGTAGAGAGCCCCTGGGTTCAATCCCCAATACTCAATAGCAATAACAACAAACTGAGAAAACTGAGAGGCATACTAGAGTAACTGCTAGAGTGACAAGAGTCTATAGATTTAATCCAAGCAATTACTAAAAAAAAAAAAAAAAAAAACCAAGAAGCAACAGAAGTAACCCTGGTGTGGTGGGGGGGATCAGAATCCAGAGTTGCTACAATGTATTCTTTTAAATGTCCAATGTTCAAGGAAAATATATGACACATGTATATATGTCACAGATATGACTCAGAATAAGGAAAAAAACAAAAAAAGGAAGCTGTCAATGGAATTATCATTGAATAGGTCCAGATGCAGTTAGCAAACAAAAACATCAAATCAGCTATTATAAATAAGTTCAAACAATTAAAAATAACTGTTTAGCGAATCAAAAGAAAATAACAATGGCTCAACAAATAGGAAATCTCAAGAAAGTACAAGAAACTATAAAAATAATAAAATTCAAATTTTAGAGTAAAAAAGTACAATAACAAATGAAAAATTCACTAAGTGGACTCAACGACATATCTGAGATAGCAAAAGAAAAAAGTCAGTGAACTTGAGGATAGGTGAAGAGAAATATCTAATTTGAAGAACAGAAAGAAAAAAAGTGAAAGGTGTAAAGCCTCAGAGATCTGTGGCATAACATCAAGCATGCCAACATACATGTACCAGGAGCCTCGGAAAGATAAGAAAGTAAAGAAACAGTATTGGAAGAAACAACAGCCCACAACTTCCCAAATTTGCAAAAGGACATTTATCTACCAATCCAACAAACTCAAAGTATTTCGAGTAAGATCAATGTAAAGGAACCCACATTATCATCATATTATCATCAAACTGCTGAAAGCCAAAGACACACAGAAAATCTCGAAAGTGGCAAAAAGAAGAATAACTTACGGCAAATCACAAAGGACAGTTCTCATCAGAAATAATGGCAGCTGCCAGGCCCGGTGGCAAACACCTGTAATCCCAGAGACTTGGGAGACTGAGGCAAGAGGGTGACCAGTTCAAGGCCAGCCTCAGCAACTTAGCAAAGCCCTGTCTCAAAATAAAAAATAAAAAGGACCAGAGATGTAGTTCAGTGGCAAAGCACTTCTGTGTCCAGTCCCCACTGCCAAAAAATAAATAAATTTTTTAAAAAAGGCCACAGGTAACATTAAAGATGCTGAAGGAAAACAATGCTGCTAACCAAGGTTTTAACATCCAGAAAAAGTATTTGTCAAAAATAAAGGTGAAATAAAAACATTTCTAGATAAATAACACTTGAGAAATTTCATCATTAACGGACCTGATCTGTATGAAATATAAATGGAAGTCCTGCAGGCTGAAAGGAAATAACATCTCGTAATTTGACTCACGGGGGAAAATAAAGAACAATGAAAGTTATATGGGTAAAATTTTTAAAAATAAACATGCAAATGTATTTTCTCTTTGCATCGTTAATTTCTTTAAAAAATATAAGATTGTGCCAGGTGTGGTGGTGCATGCCTTTAATCCCAGTGACTGGGGAGGCTAAGGAAGAAGGATTGCAAGTTCAAAGCCAGCCTCAGCAATTTAGTGAGGCCCTAAGCAACTTAGTGAGACCCTGTCTCAAAGGAAAAGCAAAATATAAAAAGGAGGGACAGAGAAACAAAAAGAAGACATGAGAAATATAGAAAACAAATAGTAAAATGGCAGACGTAAATCCAGCTATAAGAATAATTACATTTAAAAAGCAGGGAATGTCAGACTGGATTTTTAAAAAGCAAGATTCATTTAATATGCTGTCAATCAGAGAAACATTCAGCTTCAAAGACACAAGTAGGTTGGAAAGGATGGAAAAAAATAAACAATGAAAACAGTAACTCTAAGAGAATTGAACTAGCTGTATTATCAAACAAAATAGGTTTTAAGAATAGAAATATTACTTGAGATAAGAGGAACATTTCAGAATGATAAAATGTTAAGACATCAGGAAGATGTAGCAACTATAAATACAGATGCACCTAACAACAACATCCTGAAATATACAAAACAAAAACTGACAGATGTGAAAGGAGAAATAACTAAAGAATTATAATTGGGTATTTTAATAGCTCATTCTCAATAACTGATACAGGATGTTTATCCAAAATATATTAAATACTCCTAGAACTCAATAATAAAAAAGATTCAATTTAGCAATGGGCAAAAGTTTGAATATATATCACCAAAGAAGATACAAAGGACATGCAAATTAAAATAAAAATGAGATATCACTATACATTCACTAGAATGTCAACTAAAAAAAGATATCAAATGTTGGTGAAGTTGTGGAGGAACTGCAGGCCTCATAGCTTGCTGATGGGAATGTAAAATGGTATAAACACTTTGAAGAGTTTGGCAGTCACTTAAATTTAAACTTTACCTGTGATCCATTTATTCTTTCATACTCTTTATATCTTTAAAAATATTGCATATCATCCTTTACAAAGCTCTAGTACATTATTACAAAACTTTTTCCTAGAGGCTTTATCATTTTTGTTGACACTGCGAATGTTATCCTTTTTGCCTGTTATACCTTCTAATTTCTTATTTCTGTAAATAGCAATATATACTTTTTAATTTTTGTTTTTATGTTGTAGATGGACACAATACCATTACTTTATTTATTCATTTATATATGGTGCCAAGGATCAAACCCAGGGCCTCACATGCGCTAGGCAAGTGCTCTACCATTGAGCTACAGACCCAGCCCTGTAAATAGCAATATATTGATTTTTATATGTTGATCTTGGAGCTAGTAACTCTTCTGAATTCTCTTATTAGTTCAAATAGTTTTTCTCCAGATTTTCTTGAATTTTCTAAATTGACAATAATACCATGTGCAAGTAGGGACAGTATATGTAAATTCTTATATCTCTTATTTATTCCTTTTATTACATTGTCTGGGAACTCCAGGAAAATGGTAGGTTGTGGTGCTGATACAGAAAAATCTAATCTTTTTTCCAACTTTCATCTTAAGCATAAAGTTTAGGTTTGGGGTAAATACCCTTTAACAGATTGAAAACATTCCCTTCCATTCCCAATTTGCTAAGGGTTTTCATTAAGAATTCATATTTAGTTTTGTCAAAAGATTTTTCTACATCTTTGAAGAGACTGTATGATTTTGTTCCTTATCTGTAAACTGACAACCACAGTGACAAATTTCCTAATGTTAAATTACCCTTTTGCAAGTAAAGAAAAATTAACATCAGCCTAGGGCTGATGCAAGCTTGCCTGACACAGACCTTGATCTTCTACAATACTGTTTCCTTGGAAACCGGGAGTTAAGATAAATGAGGGCTATTGTGTATACAGCCTTTGTGGAGTAGATTTGGCAGCGCTTTCAGTGGGCATGCAGGCTGTGCCTTTACACAGAAAATATTGATGGAAACAGAGGCTGCTGAGTCAAGGTGACCACTGCATTCCTTCGCTCTTCCATGGCAGTTGTACGTGCCTGGTGAGTGAGTGACAACCAGACTTGTGTACTTGGGTGCCTGCTGGGTCTTCCAGTGAGATGAAGATGCAGCATCTTCGGTATAGTGCCTTGCATTCTAGGTTGCAAACCATCTATGTCTCATGGGTCCTGTTGTCAACTTGAATATAATGGAGATGGTGCTCCATCTCCATTCCAATGGGCAGGATGTGTTAATTTTTTATACACTGTCAGATTCTATTTGTCAGCATTTTATTTAGAATTTTTGCCCATATATTCAGAATTGAGTTTGGGCTAAATTTTCTTCAACTACAGCATCAGTTTTATTGATCCATAGTGCTTATCTGCAATTCCAAAATTCAAAAAATTCCAAACTAGCAGCAGGTGTTTTGTTGGGGGGCAGTAGGAGTGAGGTTTCAGCAAATTCATTTGGCAGCAAAACCTGGTCTGAATTAATGTGATGCTGGTTCAGTTTTTATTTTATCCCATTTAGTATGTTTTGTATAGAAATATTTGATTATGTGGAACTGGTCCAGACTGTGCTGAACAATGTGCATGCTACATTATCTTTCTAAACTCTCCAATCCCAAAAGTTTAAAATAAAGGTGTGTGGACATCTTTTAGCCTAATGAAGTTAGTTGGGTCCTTCTTTTATGTCTGGTTAGTTGGTTATTTGATGTGGTTTGCATAAGATGGGTATAACTTGTTTCTTTATAAAGTGTGGGAAACTTGGGGCTGGAGTTGTAGCTCAGTGGTAGAACACTTGCCTAGCATGTAAGGGGCACTGGGCTCAATTCTCAGCATCACAAATAAATAAATAAAATAAAGATCCATTGACAACTAAAAAAAATTTTTTAATAAAAATTTTAAAAGTATGGGAAACTTATTTGTAAAACTGTGTGGGCTTCAAGTTGCTTTTACTCATGGGAATTGATTCTCTGGTGCCCCTCTTCCCTGCAGTACCCAAAGTGACCGCCCCTTCCTGATCCCCTAGAGGAGGCTTGATTTTACAATTCAGAGACATTGGAGACACTTATCCCCAACTGCTAACAAGTCGTTTGACTTGCATAAATGCCTGGCTTTTTGACAGGATAGCTTACAATGAAAAAGACTTTCTACTTAGCTTTGTTATGGAGTCAGTATTTAAATTTTACCTCTAGGGGGCAGTCATGGATCACAAATGGGTATGGTGTTTTTTGTTTTGTTCTTGTCTTTACTTTTGCTATACTGATTATTGAGCCTCCAGCATGCTAGGCAAACATCCTATCAATGAGTTACATCTCTAGCCCTTTTTATATTTTTATTTTGAGATAGTTGCCCAGGCTGGCCTCAAATTCATGATCCTCCTGCTTCAGCTCCTGAATGACTGGAATTATATAAGTGTACTGTACTAGCTGGTATAGTACTTTTTTTTTTTTTTTTTTTTTTTTTGGTGCAGGGACTTGAACCCAGGGGCACTTAAACACTGAGACACATCCTCAGCCCTTTTTACTTTTTTTTATTTTGAGACAAGGTCTCACTAAGTTGCTGAGGCTGACTTGAACTTGTGATCCTCCTGCCTCAGCTTCCCAAGTCACTGGGATTACAGGTGTGTGCCACCATGCCCAGTCAGTAAAGTATTTTTTTTTTAAAGTTATCTAGAATGGCTTCAACGGAGTCCCTTTGTAGATATGTATTATTTTTCACATTTAAAGATGAGGAAATGGATCCTTAGAAAAATTAAATAACCTGCTTAGTTCATGTAGGTTGTAAGTAGCAAACAATAGGTCTGATTTTTTAAAAAATAATTTTTAGTTGTCAATGGATCTTTTTTATTTTATTTATTTATTTATTTATATGCAGTGCTGAGACTTGAACCCAGGGCCTTGCACATGCTGGGCAAACATTCTACCACCGAGCCACAACCCCGGCCCCAGATCTGTGATTTTAACCTAGATTGATTTGCCACCAAAGTCCACACTCTAAACAATACATGAGATCTCTCTCTCTCTCTGTCCCTCCCCCATAGAAGCAGTATACGAAAGTGGATAAATGCACCAATTCTGAAGTCAATGTGCTTGACCAGGAAGGCTTGGTTCATATGGGTACCTGAAGACTGGGGTGGCATCAAGAAATTGTTTCATATGAAAAATAAATTATTGGCCTGGCATGGTGGCACATGCCTGTAACTGCAAAGACTCCAGAGACTGAGGCAGGAGGATCACAAGTTTGAGGCCAGTCTTGGCAACTCAGGGAGATACTTTCTTCAAATATAAAGGGCTGGTGTCATAGCTCAGTGGTAGAGTGCCCCTGGGTTCAACCCCTTAGTAACACACATACACAAAAAGTTTAAAAACAAAAAAAAAAATTGTAGTAGTAGGAGAAGGAAGGAAGGAAGGAAAGAAGGAAGGAAGGGGAAAGGAAAGGAAAGGAAGGGAAAGAAAAGAGAAGAGAAGGAAAGGAAAGGAAAGAAAAGGGAAGGAAAGGGAAGGGAAGGGAAGGGAAGAGAAGAGAAGAGAAGAGAAGAGAAGAGAAGAGAAGAGAGAAGGGAAGAGAAGAAAAGAAAAGAAAAGAAAAGAAAAGAAAAGAAAAGAAATCTACCATACCTACCAACATCTGGCTCTACCTTACCAACTATGAGACTATGGGGAAGATTACTTAATTGCTCTGTGACCCAGGTTCCACATCCATATAATTGAGAGGATAAAGGGAATTTCTGCTCAGCCTTGAGCATATGCAGATGAACTTACCCACTGCCAGGCTCTGAGCCTGGATAGGTGATAAAATGCAGGCAAGGACATTAAAGTATTTTGAAGATAGCAATTACAGGAAGCAACTGTCACTCCTTGGGCTGGGAGAACAAAGGGAAGGTACTTAATTATTAAAATTCAAGCTTAGCTCAGGGGCCCTGCAGAGTGAAAACGCCGACCTCTGAGAAGGGGTGCTACGCCGCTGCTGCTGGAGTTCCTGGGGAAGCAGGATGAGGCCGGCCTGCCGGAGCAGTGCGGGGAAGACTGCACGCTGGATTCAGCAACCTCCACAGGAGGGAGCTTTCCAGGTTGCTTGGTGATGCTCACAAGCTCAGGAAGTCTGAGGGAAGAAATCAGGCCCTTCTTCCTCCAGTGTTATCTTCCTCTACTACCACCCACTGACAAAGCCTTGTAGGGAGCTTGCTTCGGCAAAGCAGAAATGTGGTTCACAGCGTTCCCAACCCAGCAGAGTATAGGACAGTGGGCTGCAGCTAACAGACAACAGCGTAGGAACAGGAACAATCCATCACTTTGGCTTCTCAACATTCGTTTACACCTTTGTTCACGTATTTTAAAAGATATTGAAAACAACATATTTCTGCCTAACAAGAAACCGCTCTCCTTAATACAAAGACATCTAATCCTCTCCCTAAACAAGAAGATGCAGTTTCAGTAATCATTGTATCCATCTTTGGGGGATATTCATAGCATCCATTTCTAAGTTATGTTAATGACTCTCAAATTTGGTCATAGTCCCAACTACTCTGCTGAAATTATCATTTTCTTTCTATAAGCAGTCTAGTGCATTCAAAACAGTCTATCTCACACCATAGTCCTTATGAGAGCCATAATGACCAAGAGGAACAACCACTTTGTCCCCCAAGGAACTTGCAATAGAGACTTCATCTCAATCAACCATAGGTAATGATTTCATTAACTGTGGTGTCGCTGCATGCTATGGATTGCTGGCATCCCATTTTGCATGGGCAAGGAATTCAGCACTGAATTCAAACTCGAGAAAACAAAAGCAAAGTTAAAAAAAAAAAAAAAAAAAAAAAAAAAGTCCCATTTTTAAGATCTGTTTCCTGGAACTACTCCTGGCACCCATTTCTCAGTCAGCCATGGCCCTATCAGGAGAAAGAACCTCATCAGTAATTTGAACAAAGAAAATTGAATGTAAGTAATTGCTAGTTCTGTATGAAGTTGTTAACATGATAGCTAAAAGGGCAATTAAAAAATACCAACATGTCATATGGATGGGAATTTCAGGAAGGAGCTGCTAGCCCTAGGACTGAGGGAATAAAAAGTTTGAATTATAAAAATTTGTAAGTTTAAAAGGAAACTCTGCTGAGCTGAAACTCAAACCTCTGAGATTGGGTCACTGCTTGGATGAAGCTGGTGTCTCTGAACCTGGAAGAGGTTCCCATGGGACTGAGACCCAGACTCTTGGGGATAGGATACTGGTTGACTGGTGCCGATATCTGAGAAGACAGTGGGGTTGGCCCTGCAAGTGGTGGGAAATTGTGAACTAGTCTCAGCCTGTGCTACAGGAAGACACTGCTGTTGCTAGGGAGTGGCACAGAAGCACTTTGGGAATGATGCTCATAAATTGTAAACCATCAGAGAGCCCAAAGGAAGTTCACAGGGAACCGACAGAGGAAGTAGGTCTTCTCCCACTCCCATTCTTTCATGTTCTCTCTCTGTGCATTAACCATGTCTTAATTTTCTTTTATTTGATGCTTTAACATCTTGGGACCTTACAGACCCTAGAGGGCGTGTCTCTGCCAGGGTTAGCAAATTCCTAAAGATAGCAAACAGCTCACCCTAGAACCGGTCTTTCATAGGCAAAGCAAGCAAACCAGAGTCTAGAACTCCAACCACCAACTCTTTCAGGCTCTGGAGCTGGGCCCCTATCCATTTGTTCTAATCACCAGGGCCAGATGGATAGGGACAGCTCCTATCCCCCAGACCGGCTGATATTGTCCTGTGGCTGCTTTCCTTCCATTGAAAACCACAATTCAAACACTCTGCCCCACCCCTTGCTCCCTCTGCCTTCTAATTGATCCTGGTGCTTCTCCATGTGCCCCCTCCAATGCCTCCTGCTCTAGGGGGCTGTGAGAAGCTTCTTCCTTCATGATAATAATTTCTTCATGTCTTACCATATCTGATTAAAACCTTTTCCAGGTGCCCTAGAACACCCTGTAGCATACCCAATGGACACGTAGCCCAACAGGGAGCCAGCTAGTACAGCAGAAATGCAGTTTTCAGAGCCTGGGCCCAGCCCCACAAAGCAGATTATAGAGGGAGGGTTTGAAGCAGAGAGATAACAGTTTAATCGCTGGCCCAGTATGCAAGTTAAATAAGGCCCAAACTATTAAGGAGCTTAAAGTCCAGGACAAAATTGTTTATGACTAGAAAGTAACAGAGTAGAAAATGCACCTTTGAGGCACACCACAGTTGAGACACCACACACAGAAGGCCAGCAGAGGGGCTGGGAGTGCTGGGGCTGGAGGAGGCTTGCAACAGGGCTACCAGAGAGGGCTGCACCGCAGCAGCATCCAGCAAAATCGAAAGGAGGCGAGGGAGCCAGCTGTGCAGCTACCTTGGAACCACAAGATAATGTGGAGCAAAACCTTCAGACAGAGAGAAAAGTAAGATAAAGGCCCAGAGATAGGACTTAGTGCCACCCAAGGTGGCAAAGAGGTTATGTGATATTAATTTTATGGGTCAACATGGCTAGAGTGTGGTGCTCAGTTGTTTATTCAAACACTAGCTGTTGCTATAAAGGTACTTTTTGGATCTAATCAACATTTAAAGCAGTAGACTTTGAGTAAAGTAGATTACCCTCCCTAATGTGGGTGGGTCTCATTCAATCAGTTGAAGGCCCTGAGAACAAAGATAAGTACCCCTGACCGAGGAGGGAAATCTGCCTCCAGCCTGCAACACAGAAATTCTAATGGAGTTTCTAGACTTCCCACTCAAGACTGCAAAATCAGTTCTTTCCAGCCTGTCAACCTGCCCTGCCAATTTGAGACTTGCCTACCTCCAAATCACATGAGCCAATTCCCTAGAAAAGAGCTTTCTGTGTATCAATACACACCCCATTGGTTCCATTTCTCTCAAGTACTCTGGTAGCAGAAGAAAGTGAATGATGGGACAAGATCTATGACATGGGGTCAGAGGTGAGGTAGGAAGGTGGCCTGAAAGAACAGTTTTTGCTTCTTAAAGATCCCTCTGGTTTTTGTGTGGAGACCATAGACTGTCTAGGAACAAGTATGCAGAAGGCAAACCAAAATCGAAGCCATTCCAGTGACCCAGGCAAGAGGTGATGGCAGTTGCAACTACAGCTGAGTCGTTATCCTGGGCGTTCATCTTTTAAAGGTTTCAGGAGTGCTGGATCATTCAAGAAAACCAAATCCTGCACACCTGCTACAAGTGTTATAATGCACAAACAATCAAACCAAAGTAAAGGCTAAGCAGTGAGTAATTTAGGATAAAGATAAACTGATGATTCCTCTGAAGCATGGAGTTTCTCATAAAGAATGAGCAATGCTGTCGTGCCGTCTGCTGAGTTGTGGGCGAAGAGGCAGATAGTGCCGCTTTTTCTCAAGAGTAGCTATTTCGAGAGGCCCATTCATCAGTGGTCGTGATGGTATTGAAACAAGCTTATAACTTCTACTGATAATTTTATTACTTATTGAAGTTACTATTTACCATTTGCCAAGTAGTACTTTAGTATTTCGATATTTTATCAATGGTCACAAACTTCCTGAGTGCCTGTCTGTTTATAGCCCTGCTCAACACAGTTCCCGCCACGGTAGGGGTAGAGGGTGGGCAGAATTGGGTTATTTAATTAGAGGTCTCCCATATGCAAATTCTCCTTTTGGAATTCAATTTTATTTGTTCTTTTTTTTTTTTCAGTGCTGGGATTGAACCCAAGGCCTTGTGCTTGCAAGGCAAGCACTCTACCAATTGAGCTATATCCCCAGCCTGTTTGTTCTTTTTAAACAGGGAAAACATTTCCACTACGCAGTCAAAACTGGTGTATTCACCCTTTTCAGATTTATTTTATTTTGGGCCTTCTCTTTCCCACCCACTGTTTGTCACTACGCGCCCCAACAAGCTCCCCCGAGCCCATCCATTACCCTCCTTGATTTCTCTTCCTTTGGCCTCCATTTTCCCTGAAACTAGATCCCGGCCTTCAACAGAAAATGTAGTCATAGGCATCAACCAAAAAACACCTATAGTTTAGAGTATGGCCCATAATAATTTGGATGCGGAACATTGTCGAAGAGAAATTTAGACGTCAAATAGAGATTACCAGAGGCCCCCGCCATGAGGCTCCCAATAATCCTTTCCTAGGGAATTTTCACTTTGCTATTTTCACTTAGATGATACAAAAATGATTTCAACCATTTGAAATAGATTTAAAAAGTAAAAGAAAGATAAAAATAAAGTTGAATACTTACCTTGCAACATGTCAGAATAAATTCCAAATTGAGCAAAGACTTGAACATACACAACTATAAAAAGACCAGAAGGAATTGTAGAAATCAATAGGACATTACTATGCAAAATGAGAAATTTCTGTGGGCCAAAAAACATCTTAAACAATGCTAAAAGGCACAGACTGAGAAAAATATTTACTACTTATATGATAGGCAAAAGGTTTAGTTTATAGCACATAAGGAGATACTACAAATTAATAAGGAAAAAAAAAAAAACAATAGAAAACTGGCCCAAGGGTATAAAAAGACCAATCACAAGTAGATAGAAGTTAAAAATTATATGAAGAGATACTCAACCTCAGTAAAAATCAAGGGACATGAGTTAAATCAATAGCAAGATATAATTTTTAATAAATTGTCAAATTTCAAAGATTGATGATGCCCAATTTGGGCAAAGGTTTGGGAAAGAACCAATTTAATACACTGTGGTGGAGTGTTAATTGGTAGAGAGCATTCTTAGACACTTATCCTACAGAAGAGACTTGGGTTATATACAGGTTTACTATAGCAAAGTTTCTAACAGTGAACAGTAGAAGATAATTACAAATATCTATATTAGTCTGATTTATGTTACTATAATCAAATACCTAGGGCTGGGTAACTTATAAAGAAAAGAGGCTTACTTTGGCTCACAGTTCTGGTCTAAAGGACCACACCTGATGATGGATGGTCTTGCTGACAGAGTCCCACCCAAGGCTGTGCAGGGTATTACATTGTGAGAGACAGAGATGGGCATGTGCATGTACATATGTGTCTTCTGGTCCCTTTCCCTCTTCTTATAAAGTCACCAGGATTCAATCATTGGGCTCCATTCTGATGATCTATGTAATATTAATGATCTCTCAAAACCTCACCTCTAAACAACATTTCAGATTAAGTTTTCATCCTCCTAATAGCTCATGAAAAGGGATCAAATTTTAACACATGAACACACTCAAACCATCTTCAAATCAAGAGAATATCCATTGATAGGGAAATGATTAAATGAATTAGGAGCAAGCTTATGATGTGTGTGTGCACCTGTGTGTATGTGTGTGCACGCTCATGTGCAAGTGAAAAAATGCTCTGGAAGGAAGTAAAGATTACAAGTTTTATGAAGGATGACCTTGGAGAAGCAGCAGGATTGGGGTTGAATGGTAGGGAAAGGACTTTCACTTTTTATTCTATATTCTCCTTTATTATTTGAATGTATTGTAATGAATATGAATTACTTTTTTTTTTTTTTTTTGGTACTAGGGATTGAACCCAGGGGCGCTTAACCACTGAGTCACATCCCCAGCCTTTTTTTTATATTTTATTTAGAATCAGAGTCTTGCTGAGTTGCTTAGGGCTTGCTAAATTGTTGAGGCTGACTTTGAACTTTCATCCTCTTCCTTCAGCCTCCTGAGCTGCTGGGATTAGAGGTGTGCACCACTGAGCCAGCAGGAATTCCTTTTTTTAAAAAAAACTTAATTTTTTTAGTTGTAGATGGACACAATCCCTTTATTTATTCATTTATTTTTATGTGGTGCTGAGGATGGGAACCAGAGCTCCACATGTGCCAGGCAAGTGCCTTACCATTGAGCTACAAACCCAGCCCATGAATTACTTTTGTAACTAAAAAAAGATCATCAAAGAGTGGCATTGAATTTTTAAATTTTAATCAAAATTTAAATGTAAGAAAATTAATCAACTAAAAATTCTAAACTGTAGCAAAGCTGTCATGAGACAGGCAGTCTCTTACACAGCACCTGTTCTGGACAGCACTTTGATGTCCTATGTCAATAACTTTTTTTTTTTTTTTTCTTTCTTGGTACCAGGGATTGAACCCAAGGTTACTTAACCACCAAGCCACACCCCAGACCTTTTTATATTTTATTTTGAGACAGAACCTTGCTAAATTCCTGAGGCGGCTTTGAACTCATAATCCTCCTGCCTCAGCCTCCTGAGATACTGGGATTACAGGCATGCACCACTGTGCACGGCCTATGTCAGTAACTTTAAAAATGTTCCTAAGGACTGATAATATTAGTTACACTGGGGAGGGGAAAGGCATGACTGGAGGACTCGGGGAAGGGGAGGTGGGAAAGCAGAGTCCTCTCTGTGTACCCCTTTTGTAACTTTTGAATTTTATAGCACGAGGATATATTTCATGGTCAAAAACTTCTTAAACAGTTTATATTCTTTGATCCAGCAATTTCCCCTTCCTGAATTTATCCTAAGGGTGCCGGGTGTGGTGGCACATACCTGTAATCCCAGGAGGCTGAGGCAGGAGGATGGGGAGTTCAAAGCCACCCTCAGCAACAGCGAGGTGCTAAGCAACTTAGTGAGATCCTGTCTCTAAATAAAATACAAAATAGGGCTGGGGATGTGACTCAGTGGTCAAAGTGCCCCTGAGTTCAATCCCCAGTACTCCCCATCCCGCAAAAAAAATAGTCAAAGGGCACTGAATTTATCCTAAGGGTAAATCACAGATGTGAGCTAATGCTTAGCCATTGGATATTCTCTATACCATGATTTATAGTAACAAAAAACTAAGCAACACTTCAAAATCCAAAAAAAGTAGACTGGTTGAATAAACCATGACATGTATATGAAATGAAAGACACTAAGAAGTGATTTTGTAGAAAAATGTACATTGTTTTAGAAAGATGAACTAACTACACAAGAAAAATAGGTTTAAAAAGAGATAGACATACATGCTGTTTTAGGTAGGCAGGCAGATTAATAGACAGATAATATATAACCTGAAAGGATCTATACCAAATTTAACAGCATTTTCTGACTTAGTAGTGGCATTATTAGGCTGCTGTATTTTGATCAGTGGATGAAATACATTAGACAAAGGCTGAGAAGCAGCCCTCTTAAGGTAGTGTCTGTCAGATGGAAGCAGATATTATAAAGGAAATACAATTAAATTTTATGAGAAATGCAATTTAAAGGGCTAAAAAGGTTGTAAGGACAAAATGTAAGATCATTAAACCAGATTTCTTTTTAAAGAAGCTGAAACATTAAAGAAGAAACATAATAAACACACAGAACAAAAAGCTAAAGATTCCAAGGACAGAAAAAAAGGTGGATAATTCTAAAGATAAATAATCTGAAAGATAAAAAGTTAATAAAGTAATATAAAAACCCAAGCATTTTAAAGATAAAATATTAAACGTAAACCCTCGATGGAGCTATAAAGAAGGAAAAATTAAAGAAAACTGTTGAGGACCTGGTCAGCTAGAAAGCAATCACAAACTGAACAGAGAACAAGAAAAATTCCCTAAGGGGCCCAATGCAAATGTAAATATGGGGCCGTTGTTTAAAAAGTATTAAGAATTTCAACATGGCAACAGCTGAGCATTGAATCAAGAGTGGGGCCCTGTGTGGCTGCATAGGTTGGGTGTCCATGAAGCTGGCCTTCAGGGGTCCGCCTGGGTTGGGAACAGCAGTCGAAGTGTGGAAGTCAGGAAAGCTCAGCTCTGGTCCCGTGGGAAGGAAGGTGGCTGAGGTCTGAAATGCAGCTCCACCCAGGTGCCCCTGCACAACACGTCTTCACCTTGAAAAATTGCAAATGTCTTAACTGCGGTTGTACACAGGTCTTATATAAATGACAAGCATGGCAGCTAACATTTGTTGAATGTGCCAGATGCTAGCTGTGTTACATCAATGGTGCTTTAAAATCTTTACAATAACTCTATAGGGAAGGTACTATAATTGAACTTTTTTTTTTTTTTTGTACCAGGGATTGAAACCAGAGGTCCTTAACCACTGAGCCACATCCCCGGCCCTTTTTATTTTTTATTTTGAGACAGGGTCTCACTAAGTTGTTGAAGCGGGTCTCAAATTTGTAATCCTCTTGTTTCAACCTCCCAGGTCAGTGGAATTACAGACTTGCCCCATCCCCAGCTAATTGAACGAGTTTTAAAATGAAGAAATAACTTGTGCCTGCTGGTGCCTCCAGCTTGGAAGGGCTCTTCTGGACCCAGGAGTGGATCCTGGTTTCAGTGAAACCAGATGAGCAGTGGAGGCTCATTGGATCTGTGGTCCAGCGCTTTGAGAGGCTGGGCTTCAAGCTGGTTGGCATGGAGATGCTGCAGGAACCAGAGAACATCTTGCTGAGCACTACCAGAACCTTTGGAGGAAACCCTTCTAGCCAACCCTCATCAGCTACATGAACTCTGGGCTATGGTGGCCATGGTTTGGGAAGGTTATAATGTGGTCTGTTCCTTGAGAACCATGATAGGACACACTGACTCCACTGAGGCTGCCCCGGAACAATCTGGGGGGACTTCAGTATGCACATCAGCAGGAACATCATCCATGAAGGGGGCCCAGAGAGATCCAGTTATGGTTCCAGAGCAGTGAACTGGACAGATGGGAACCCGTCAATCCCTACTGTACATAAGGCCATGGTTCCTAGAGAGTCAAGTGCAAAGACTAGTTCTGCTGGGTGCAGTGGCACACACCTATAATCCCAGCAACTTGGGAGGCTGAGGCAGGAGGATTTCAAGTTCAAAGCCAACTTCTGCTATTTAGCAAAGCCCTAAGCAACTTAGTATGACTCTATTGCAAAATTTAAAAGTTTTTTTTTTTTTCCTTAAAAAAAGAAGGGTTGGGGATGTGGCTCAGTGGTTAAGCACCCTGGGTTCAATCCCTGATATCAAAAAAAAAAAAAAAAAAAAAAAAAAAGAGTCCCCCTGGTTGGATAAAACACTTTAATGTCCCCACGACCTTTAATATATGCACTTAAGGACTATGTCTGGTCCCCAGAACCTATAAGTCAATCAGACCATCACTGTGTCCTCCTAGCAACTGGCTATTCCTGGAGGCCACAAATGTTCAGTAGCAGATACCCTCACCAAGATGCCTCGCATCCCCTGCCATGGCCCAGTCCCATTCTCACCATCCTAAACATCAGGTATGGATTCAATTTCCTAGGCTATCCTCATGTTCTGGTCTCTAGAATTTTCTATTCCCAGGACTACCACAAACTCTCTCAGGAAAATACCCAGATGTCCCACCTATCCAGCTTTAGAACCATACATCTCAAGGTACCTGAAAGAGTCCCCATGACCTGAAGCACGTCCCTGTGCTATTCTGGTGCTCTATCTGTGGTCTTATGGTTCTGGGCTCAGTCACAGCAAAAATGTATTAACAGTGTATGTGTCAGTGTTCCCAAGCAACTAGCATGCAATATTGCAATTAATCCTCACAACAATCTTGTAAGGAAGGTTCTAGTTTTAGCCCAGTTTTGTAAGTGAGCAAACTAGAAAGGTTAGGTGACTTGCCCAAGGTCACCAGTGTTGAAGTGAGTGATATAGCTGTGATTGGATCAAAGGCCCAGACTTTCCATCTCACAATCTTTTTGTACAGCCTCCCTGCTCTTACTGGGATAAAATGCTGCAAGGAAGGATCTTTTGTCCACTCTCTGGCTCTCCCACCCATTTTTCTTTCAAAGGCCTTTGGGGCCACTCAGAGGTCCCTTCAAAGTGAATCCACAGCCCCCTCTGCTGGTGGTTGCCACTCACTGCATCTTCTGTCTGACCTTGAATGGCCTTTATTAGTTGAAATGCCTCTGGCTGCAATCCACAGAAACCAGCTCTGACTACCTTAAGGGGAAAAAAGGGCAGAGGCTGGGGGATGGAGGCGGGGGATGGAGACAGGGGTTGCGGAGGTGAGGAGAGGTGGGATGACATGTTAGAAGGGTTATGGGATACCTCAGGGACTCCAAGAAAGGATCAAAAAGTCAAGATATTATCACAAGAGGTCAGAACCCGAGCCCTCATAGCAAGATAGCACAAGATTTTTTTTCCTAGAACACCTCCAGTCATCTAATTCTGCTCTAATGACAAGATTTCTGTACCTCATCATTCAAAATTCCAGACTCCCAAGATACAATATCTAATTATTCAAGCTTGAGTTAGGCTGGCCCTTATATACTTTATCTGCCCATTTTGGATTTCCCGAGGCCTTTGGAAATCTTAAGGAGGTTTTTTTAAAAAGAATTTTTTTTTAGTTGTAGTTGGACACAATACCTTTATTTTACTTATTTCTTTTTATGTGGTGCTGAGGATCGAGCCCAGTGCCTCACATGTGCTAGGGGAACACTTTACCACTGAGCCACAACCCCAGGCCCTTAAGGAGGTTTTAAGGACTGTCAGACATGTTATGTGTGTGTGTGTGTGTCCAAAGATAGGACAATAAGGCTCAGTGACGAGGGATGAAGGAGGGGGTCTGTGCCAGGGACTGGCCATGGCAGACTAACCAAGGAGGTCAATATGGAAGTTAGCGGCAGGATCAAGGGTGCTCTTTCCTGTCACCCTCCCACCTATCCCCACCCCAATCTAGAGCTCATAATTTCAATCACTTTTAGTTACTGAAAGTCCATTCAAATTAGTTTTCAATCTCACATTTGACTCAAAGCTCTTACCAGCACCCATTCCACGAAGGGCAGGACTTTAGGGTCCAGTGGCTGGGAGAAGGAGGCAGCTCTTACACACTTGTCCCATTCCTTGTGACTGCTTTCCTGGTGTGAATTTTCAGGAGGAAGGAGAGAAGAAAAAGGCGTTTGGGTCATTGCTGTGTTCTCCACACGAGTCACCACACATCAGTGGCTGTGCTTTCAATGCCCAAGACTCAGGGTGATGTTCCAAATATTTAATAACCAGGATGATACCAGGAACAATCCATCAGAAGTCACCAGCCAATCCCCTGAGCAGGAACCTCAGAGCTCCAGGCCACGCTGGGCCAGAAGGAGGGACAGTAGAGACTCCACTAGGTAGCTCAAAAGTCCAGGGAGTCCTGAGGGTGGAAGCAGGTGGCTGGGGGTCGGAGGCACTCCAGGAAGAAGACATTTACCAGGTGGTATGGAAGGGTTTCAATATTTTAATAATCAGGGTGGCTGTTCTGGTGTGCCCAGGCGAATTTTTAGTCTTACCACACGGATACTAAATTTCATTGCCTGTATAGAGTCAGGAATAGAATACTGAATAAAATACTGAAAACTTGGAGTCTCTGCTGGTGAGATGCTCTATCCCAAACCATTCTCTTAGATGATATCAACGGTCCCTTGGAGTATCACTACATTTTTCTCCACATCCCCGATTGGCTGCACATCATGTTCCTTAGCAGGGGGGTCCAGTAAGCCGTCAGCTCCCCATCTTATCTAGCCTCCTTCCCCCAAGATTTAAGATCTATGACTGCACTTTCCAAACTAGTAACCACAGTCTACATGTGGTTATTTAAGTTTAAAGAAAAATTTAAAATCCAGTTTTTCATTTACATTAGTCACATTTCAAGTGCTTAATAGCCACACATGACTAGTATTATCATACCAGACAGCATAGATATAGAATATTTCCATCATTGCACAAAGTTCCATCTGTCAGTTCCATCTGACAGGCCCTATCTTCTACAACTGTAAGGAATTGACCATTCAAGGGCACAGCCTTCATCTTCTCTCTGGTTGACATTGCCACCGCATCTTTTATCTCCAATACTTCTTCCTGCCTCATCCTGACCTGCCATTGCAGCTCTGAGGCAGATCAACAAACCTTATGTGGCTCAGCTGAGATACAACTGGCAAATAAGTCACACTCCTTTTCTTGGTGATACTCCAAAACTTTTGGAGCTAATTCTTTGGTGTCCCCTGCTCCCAGAGTTTTAGGGAAGGGAATCATTTAAATATACCCATAAGGAGACTGACACAGGAGGATCGTGAGTTCAAACTCAGCCTCAGCAACTTAGTGGAAGCCTGAAGGAACTTAGCGAGAACCTGTCGTGAAATAAAAAAATAAGAAAGGGCTGGGGATGTAACTCAGTGGTTGAGCATCCCTGGGTTCAATGCCAGCTTGGGGCATTGATTGGGTCAGTACCAATAAATAAATAAATAAATACCCACAAGGAATGAGGTGAGAGGATAGCCTATCTCCCTCTGCAACTGGGGTACTCCTGCCTACCTCCCTTCCTTTCTAGAAATCTAGCATTGGGGATAGGGAGATTGTCAAGCTAGTTTTGAAGTTGGGCAAACATTTCAGGAAGGTGTCTGAAATGACAATCTTTAACAGTCTAAAGTTATAGCACCAGTCACTGTTTGCCCCACTGCTGTTCATCCTGTTCCCCTTTGTATGACAAGGGACTGGAAGGCTAGTACTTCCTAGTATGTTATGCCAGTGGGTTTCACTGGTAGAAATTTGGAAGGTAGGAGCCTTTTCTTTCTCCAGCAATGGTAGGAGCCATAGCAGCAAAAGAGCAGAGTAGATGCAAATTCTCACTTGCTGTTTTTCCAGGGGTGGTGGTGGCCTGCACTCCAGTGGCCTCAACAGCATGGCACTCACTAACTCTAGCTCTAGCAGTGACAGTAACAGCAGGGGGTGACTTCAGACTTTCAGACTGCAGCATCTGCAAGAGTGTGAGCTCCTGGTTTACCGTAGGGCGGTAATCCTGGAGTTCTAGAGGCAGGGGCTTGGAGAGCTCCAACCCTGATGCAATGCACGTGGGTTCTGGATAACATCATGTTCCCTTTTGTCCCTCCAGCCTCAGGGTGGTAGTGGCTTCCTACAATTAGCAGTCTCTGGGTAACTTCGTCATCTGCATTTTGCTCCTTTAATCCTTCAAAAACGTTCGTAGACTGTCTCTTGTATTACATCCCTCTCTGAAATTCTAGAACCATGTTTGGTTTTTCTGGAATGTGAGAGCAAATGCTGTGTGCCCCTTCCAGAGCAAAGCTTTTATATTTATTTATTTGCAGTACTGGGGCCGAACTTAGGGGTGCCTTACCACTGAGCTATATCCCCAGTCCTTTCTATTTTTATTTGAGGCAGGGTCTTGCTAAGTTCCCCAAGCTGACTTTGACCTTGCAATCCTCCTCTCTCAGTTTCTGGAGTTGCTGGAATTATAGGCATGGGCCACTGCACCCAGATCAGAGCTAATATTTAGAAACAGGCATGCCTCCTCCATTCTCTTTCCATTTTACTGACTGGAGACCCCAAGGGCTGGTAAAGCCACAAATGAGAAGGAGCGTAGGTCCCTAAGTCCCCACAAGGAGAACAGTTCATCAACCTGACACTGACTCTAGACTGTAAACAAGTATGCAAGCTGTATGTAAACAAGAAATAAACTTTTACTGCATTTAAAACATTGTACATTTGGGTCTATTTGTTACAGCAACTTAGCCTTTGCCCCAGTACATATAGCATCTTAACAACCATGATTTCTATATTTAAGGGAATATAGTGCTTACTCAAGTTGGGCACTCTGCTAAGCCTTTATCCTTACTGAATCCTCTCACAGCGAGTATTTCTGTTAAATATTCCCCTTTACAGACTAGGAAATTGAATTGCAGAGAGGTTAAGTAACTTGTCCAGGGTCTGTCTGACTTGAAAGCTTATGCACTTAGAGATTATACTTTCTGCTTGTCTTCACTCTCTACTCTAATTCACTCTACTCTGAACCCAGGAGTCTGCAGGTGAACTGTATCCACTAGGTTTTCAACCCTCTACCTTCCCCTTGGATTTGGCCCGTGGGAGACACAAATAGGAAAGTATGTGGAAGAGAAGAGGGGTGAGTCAAGGTGATTTTTCTTCACACTCCACAATCTCTCTACCAGGTCACCTGTAGGTAATGGCTGTGTTTTTTACCAAAGGCCACAGTTCCATTGGAAACCTATTGGACAGGAGTAGTTTTGCTCCCTCCATTGGTCCCTGAGGCCTGGGAGTGGTAATGGCTTTCCACTGTCCTAGTTCCAGAGAGTTTGGCATTAATCCTGCCCATACCTGTGCAAATAGTTCTCTCCTTAACCTATCTTCAATTATCTCTCGAGTGCCATCTATTTGCAGTCTGCACTCTGATAGTGCAGCATATTTGTGTTTTTATAAACTTTAGTCACCTCTGTTGTTTTTGCCAGCTCTAGAGCAGGCAGATGACTCAACCCCAGTCAATCAGAGGAATGTATGTCCCTGTCTTCAGGAATTGATTTTGAGGTTAACATGGGTTTCAATTCAGGTCAATGAGAATCAGCTCAGAACTTTGAGGGGCTGCCCTGGGAAAGAGAAATACTCATCTGTGACTCTAACCAGAGAGTATGCTGGCCTAGAGATACTGGAAGATATACTGCCTTTATGTGGATCTCAAGAAAGAAGACAACACTCAGGAGATCAAAGCCAAGTCCCAGAAATTAAATATTAATCACACTTAAGCCCCTGAAACTAGCCTTCCCTCAAGTCCAATTTACTCCTGGATTTTCCCCTTGTTTGAACCATTACATTCAATTTTTGCCTAACCCATTGTGGGCTGGATTCTCTGTCACTTGTCACCAAGAGCGACAGGTGATAAATATGTCAATTTTATATATATTCTTTGCAGGCAAACAGAAATCACTTCTATATAAGGGAGAAGATAAAAAAGAAATAAAACTTGAGGGGTAGCTTACAAAACCAAAGGAAAGACAGAAAATACAGGTCTTGGAAAGGACTGGCCAAACCCAAGGAAAAGCCAAAGTGGTCCCTGGGAATTCAAATAGCAGGAACAAATGGACGGAGTCATCAGGGCATGCCTGAAATAAACCAGTGCTAACCATCTCCTACCCTGAGTCACTGTGCCCAAGATTCAGATTAGCTTGGAGGAAAGAGGGAGAGATAGATATGAGAGAGAGAGAGAGAGAGAGAGAGAGAGAGAGAGAGGAATTTAGTTGAACCATAAGTCCAATTCTTGTCCAAGGAAAGGCAAGACACCTGGATTGACACTTCCCACCAAGACACTACACAACCAAGACTAGATAATTCCATTAAGGAAAATTTGTTCTTAGAGTAGCCCTATAAAAGTGCTGTCATTATTATCCCTATTTTATAGATGAGAAAACTGAGGCATGGAAAACTGAAGAAACTTCCCTGTGGTCACACAGCTGATGTATGGCAGAGGTGAGATGCAAATGCTGGCAAGCTGCCCACTTAACCAACCACACACAGGGCTTCTCCAGAAGGGGGAATACATATGGGGTGGGCAGAAATACAGGGTTCCCTGAAGTTGTCACTCAAGGGATTACAGAGAACTTCTACTCTTTGTACCATTATTTTAGTCACCATGTATTAACAAGCAAAGGGGTGGGAAAGCCTGGGTGTGCTCACACGTGCACACACACACGCACACACACACACACAGAGTGATTGATTTCTGTTTTAGAAATTAAAAAAAAAAAAAAAAAAAAAAGTCCTGCTTAGCCAATAGGGGAAAGGGAAGGAATTCAACTCCAGTGATCTCACTCTCTCCCAACCACAGAGGAGACTGAACTATCTAGGACCCAGGGGAATTCCAGCTGTCACCAAGCTACACTAGTCTTGGTGGAGAAAACCCAGGGAATCAGAAAAGCATTATCCATCATAAACGTGCTGTACTGGACCAGGGGTGAGAGGAATGCTAGCAGCTTGGTGAAGTAAATTGAAGTGGCCACTCTCTACCCTCACAGGAAATCCACCAGGCCTCAATTCCTGCCATGGCCTCTTTTGAGGCCTCCTGCACAACCATGCTGTCTTTCTTGGCAGTTTGCTTTGCCCTCCTCATTCTACATAGAACTGGTGTTCACCCAGACTCCAAGTCTGAGAACAGCAAAGCCATGACAAAATCTCTGAACTTAAACCATAACCCTCTGGTTCAGCTTTCAGCTCCACAACATAGTTACGTCACTGTCCCTTCCTAGGCACTCAGAACAGTCAGCGTTAGATGTATGGACTAGAATGGAATCCCAGATCTATTGCTCATGCACTGTGTTATGATGGACAAGTTGTCTAACCCCTCTGAACTTCCATCCACTGCCATGAAATAAAGGGACTGAAATTCTGTCCTTATGCACCAGCAGAGTTAAGCTGGCTGTGAAAAACAGCAAAACACTTCCAAATTGATTGGTAAATAGACAATCATACCCTTTAGCCCCAGAGGCCCCTAACTGCTCCCCTGCTTGTCTCAATTAATCCAATAACTCTTGTTAACTTTTGGCAGAACAGAGAGATACCAAGACCTTGATTTAGCACTAAGACCAGCATGCATTCTGATTGGTAATACCAAAAATGGAATGCCTTTTAATACCAACCCTGAGAGTGGTCATCTTTGGGATACAAGGGGAAGATGGAGATAAAAGACATGGCAGAGAATCTGGTACATGGTGAAGCAACTCAGTCAATGTCAGCTATTATCACTTTAAACATCAAACCCAAGGGAACCAGGGTCTCAGAGTTGAGTATTGTAAGCAGGTACACATGGGTTCAGGAATAGTCTCTGGGCCCCAGGATGATTCAGAGGTAAGACTGCATGGGTAGTCCTACCCAGTAGATGGGAATGGGCCATGCACAGTGGTGCATGCCTGTAATCCCAGTGACTCAGGAAGCTGAGGCAGGAGGATCATAAGTTTGAGACCAGTTTCAGCAACTTATCACGTCTCTAAGCAACTTAGTGAGACCATGTCTCAAAAAAAAAAAAAAAAAAAAAAGACTGGAAATATAGCTAAGTGTAAAGCACTCCTGGGTTCGATTCCCAGTACTGCCCCCCACTCCAAATAAAAAATGAGGCTGGTCAGGAGTGCCACATACTGGCCCCATTGCCACTACTACCAACTCTTTGGTGTTACTGGAATCTTATGTCTTACTTGCCTGAGACTGAGAAGCTGCTTTCGGGAACTTTCTAATGCCTTAGGGAATCAGATATGAATATTTCAATCCAAGGAATTGAAGGACCTTAAGGAAGCAGTATTGTGTACAGGCTAGAGCCCACAGGCTATGGGTTCAAATCCCAGCTCTGTAGATTTACTTGCTCTGTGAACTTGGACCAGACACCTAACTGCTCTTGGCTCCCATTTCCTGATCTGTTAAGTGGAGTAATAACAGGGCCTGCCTCATAGAGTTATTATGGGGAGTAAATTAAGCAATATGTATACACCCAGTAGTTCCCCTTTATCCATGCAGGATATATTTCAAGACTCTTAGAAGATGTCTGAATTGCAGATGTACAGAACCCTAAAATTTAATGCTTGTTTCATTTTAACTAAGCCATGACTTTTGTAGTTTGAGGTACAAAAGCAAAACTAATACTCATTTCTTTTTCTTTCTTCACAATTTCATAGATAGAAGAATCATTCTTGCTGTAGATCTTAACAATCGGCATACAATTTTCTTTTGTAAGTCAAGAATTTTCACCTTTTCACTTAAAGGATGCCTTTTATGGCTTCTCTTTAGAATACCCAAAATGCCAGCGTCACTACTCTGGTTGCAGCTATTATTAAGTAAAATAAAGATAACTCGAAATCAAGCACTATTATAACCCATCTAAGTGACTAACAGGCAGATAGTATATACAGCATGGATACACTGGATAAAAGGGTGATTCATGTCCAAGGCATGATGGAGAGATGGAGAGGGATGGCATGAGATTTCATCATGTTACTTAGAACAGAGCGCAATTCAAAACTTATGAAATTTTTATTTCTGAAACTTTCTGTTTAATATTTTCAGACCACAAGTGACTACAGGTAACTAAAACCACACACACACAAAAATGAAACCGCAAGTAAAGGTAGACTACTGTAAAGTTCTAGAATAGTACCTGGCACAAAGTAAGTTCTCAATATGTTGTCTATTGTTAGAGGCTCAGGAGTCTAGTAGTAATAATAGCACTCCTAGAGTACACAGTCCCACATAACTCTGTTCAATATGATACTTTCTTTAAACTCCGACTTGAAATTCTTCCCCTGTTCCATTGAATCTCCTGTACCAGTTCCCACATTTTGCAGACTGGTAGAGTGAGAAAGGTCTTGCTCGTGATCATAAGTAGAATCATTTGCAAAAATGGGACTCCATTTTAGGGTTTCAGATACTATTTCTAGCAAACCATGCTGGCTGTCTATCCCCACTACCTTGTGCCTTGAATTACGGTTAACTGAAAGCAGGATAGTTTTTGTCCATTGCTGGGTCCCCAGGGCCCAGAGCAGAGAATTTGCCTGGATTTTCTAACACCTGTGCCTTATAAGGCACCAACAAAAGGTGCCAGGGACATGCCTCCTATCTGGATGGGCAGGTCCCTAGGTCCCTTCTAGGCTCCAGTTAGGGACCCCTAGACCCCTTCTAGGGCCCCAGAAAGACCCATAGAGACATATCGCGGAAACCAGGAGAATGGGACAGCAAAATCGGTTTAAGGAGGAAATGAGGCCTCTTGGTTCCTCCCCCGCACACTTGTCCTGGAATGTTCTGGATCAGCCACAGAAACTTCGTCTCCACTGGTGGCTGGCCTGTCCCCATCCTCCATCGCCCCTCCCATTTCTACATTTGCTGCTTGGACAGAAGCCTTGTCTCTACTCCGCTGCTCTTAGCATCCGCGATCCCATTCGACCAATTTCTAGGCATCCCACCCCACTTTTGATAGATCCCTACAAGGCCCTCCCTCGCACGTGGTCCAGCCCAAGTATATCTGCTCCCTTTTCGCCCCCTGTTTGGCATAAAAGGGTTCCTTTCTACTTCCTTTGGTTGGGAGCCCTGAGACACCAGTGCTGCCTGGATGACCAGGCCGGGCTTTGGGGAGACCCCAGAGCGCGGGGAGGAGGTGTTCCCGGGGGCCCTGAAACCTTCCAGACTCGCTCAGTGTAAACCGCCTCGGGTTTGTGTCAACATCCGAAGCCTGAGACTGGCGGCGGCTGGGGACCGGCTCCATCTAGGGCTGGGAACACGGGAGGGTGGGGAATGCAGGGGTCTCTGGGGTAGGTAGAGAGGTCCTTCGACGGGACAATATGAGAGGCCTTTTGGGGGTCCTCCAGAAATAAGGATAGGGCTTGTCTGAGAAGGGAATGAAGGGCTGCTGGGGTACAAAAGTCTGGGGATAGGTAGAGGTTGGATGTTCACCATCCATGCTGCGCTCTCTGCATACACCTACCCTCCTCTCTGTTCCACACCACAGAGTGAGGAAAGTGGGTTGAGGGGGGCGGGTGATGCAAAGGCGTGAGCTGCTGACCGTCCCATCTCTTCTCTCCCCCACCTTGTCACACAGCACAGCTCGTTTTCTCCCTCCAGTTTCGGGTGGGACATGGAGGGGGGGTCTCATCTTGTGAGTCATCCCCTCTTCCACCCCCACCCCCGCTGGGGCCCAGGAAGAGAGGGCTTAGAGATTCGGCTGTGGTTCTCTCGTTTCCATAGCAACGGTGCGGTTGTTTTTGTGAATCCACTTCAGTTGTCGGTACTTTTCACCCCAGACTGTGGTCCGGGGTCTGAGCCTCAGGGAGTGGGTACAGATAGGGGTACAGTCCTCCCGCATCCTAGAGACCGAGAAGGTCAGCGCGGGCGGGCTGGGCGCACTCCTGTGGAGGGGCCTCACTGGCCACCCCATCCCCACCTGAAACCCCGCCTGCCACTCGGCCCCGCGGAGCCAATCGGCGTCCAAGCTGCCCGGGGTGGGGCGGGGCTTATGCAAATCGTGTCGCCTTCCAGAGGCACATAGTGATACAAGAGCTGGGAGGCGGCTCCGGCGCGGACCTTGGAGAGCCCAGCTGCCCGCCGGCGAGCCAGCCTCGTCTCCGCGGCCCGCCGAGGCTCAGAGTCATCCAGCGACCCGGCGAGCGGCCTCAGGTAACGCGGGTGGGGCCGGGCCCTCTGAGCAACCCCGCTGGGCGGAGGCCCGGGACCCCTCCCCCTCCTCTCGTCGTCGGCAACCTGTTCCTCTGCCTCCTAACGCACCTCCCTGATCCTGGGTCCTCCATAAGTAGCAGCATCTAGAGGACCCGCCCCTGGGTAGGGGACCTCCACCTCAGACCTGGTCCCCTGGCGCAGGGAAGGAAGCAGAGCCGCCTCCTTATCCCCGGCTCAGGTAAGAACATCCATTGCTTTGGTCCCCAGGGTGCACAGGCTCGCACGCCCACGCACACACACACACACACACACACACACACACACACACACACCTGGGGGCGTGGGGTGTGGTGGTGTTGGTGCTAGAAGCACCAGACACCCTCTCTCCTGTTGCTTTGGAGATGGGTAGTCTGCCCAGCCCCATGGCAACCTTCCACCTCCAGAGAGCCCCACCAACTCCAGCAACTCACTGCCCTTCACACCATGGGGCTCTGTCCCCAAAGACAGCCTTCACCTCCACAGGGAGCCCACTCCCTACTTACATTGTCCCCACTTTCCACCCCTCAAGCTGATAACTCACAGCATCTCAGCAGCCCGCCTCCAGTGGCCCCCAATACTAAGCAGAGGCCCCCATATTTGGCCTCTTTTGACTGACTGGAGGATAAACCAAGAATGCCACCCTACAGTAGACTACCCTTACCCTGCCATTGGCTGCCAAAGCTTCAGCTCCCATACCCCCTTCTGCTTTCACCCCTCATAGCCAAAGAACCAAGTCCTCTCATTCCACCTCTCAAATATCTTATCCGTACCTCTCTGGCCTTCTTAAGCCTTGGTGCTCCCTCTTTCATCTTACTATTATTCTTCAGGGACCATGCCAAAGCTCCATGTGGACTTTGTCGTTCCTTTCCCTAAGGTGGCCTGAACCTGGAAATCAGAAGAGTTAGGTGCAAATCTTGCCTTTGCCTCAGTTGTTCTTTGACTTTGGTCCAGTCACTTCCCTCTCTGATCTTTGGTAGAATGGGAAGAGGGCAGGGCACAGGAGTGATCTTGAGTAGCCTTCCAACACTGACACACTCTGGTTCTATGGCTGATTATGGGAAAATAGGGCTCTGAACCACAAGGATATTTCAGAGAGGAGACCTAGAGAACTTCAGTCCTCACTAAAGGGACATTACTTCTTACCCAGGCCTAGATGCAGGCCACCTCCTCCAGGGCCCTTCTCTTAGGGGGTTTCTCCTAGACCACTAGTCCACCCTGGCATGGACAACTCCAAATTGGAGGTGGCCAATAGAGCTCACTCTTTATTTGTCACACCCTGCTTCTCATTAAGAATGAGAGGGAGAAGACCTGGCTGCAGCTGTTATTGCTGCTGCTTGAAGAAGAGCAAAGAGAGAAAATCTCCTGACCAGGGAGCTATTGTCACCATAGCAACTGCCTCAGCACCAGCTGGGCGAGGGTGTGGGATTATTGCCTCCTTCAGTCCCTCCCTCCCTCACTGCCATCTCTCCACTTGAAGCCCATAACCCTGAGCCCTCTAGAAGACGCGTCTAAGCACAGAGGAGTAGCAGTTTTGTGTATGGGGCAGTGCCAGCTTCTCGGCTGGAGGACAGCCCTCCAGAGACCATGGCTCCAACAGAATATGCCTCAAGCTAGGTTCTGGTCTTTGCTTTTCTGCGTATGGGCTCTAGTTGACCTTGGATGAACCCTTCCTTTCCCTGGCTCTAGGTTCCATTGTCTCCAAAGTGGGTATGATAGAAAAGCATAGATAAACAAGACACCTTTTGTGACATAGTTCGAAGGAAAAAGGGGCTCTGCTCCTCTCACATAATCTACTAAGACGTTCACTGAACATGGCTGAGTCCTGCGCACTGCCTCCAGACCTCTGCAGGGTGGGAAGCATGGGGGAGAGGTACCAGAGGGCAGACTCAGGAACAATGGGAAGCGCAATTTTCTCACTAAACAAGCTGCTCAAAAGTGGTCTGGGTCATACTGGGTGGGGATAAGCTCCTTGCCATTGAGCAAAAGGCCTCTCCTGGAATCCTTGAGCACCAAGGATACATAGCCATGGGGCCTTCACTTAATGGCCTTGCATGGTCTGTTGGTGCCCCAAGTGCTGATCCTGTGCTGTTGCCTATCCTCTACCCAGAATGAGAAAGGCTAATCATCAGGAAGTGGACCCTTAAGGCTGATTGTAGCTTTGTGTCAGCCCAAAAGAGAAGAAGGTATGGTGGAAGAAAGGAAACTAGCCAAGTAAATAGGTGCGGTATGTTCTATCTGTGAGAAGTCTGGCTTGAGAGAGTATGGGGGCAGTGCTGGGAGCAGAGGGAGGAAAGGCGAGACAGGTGAGCACCCTGAAACCAGGTTCTAGAAGATTCTGTTATTTCAGAGGGCTGACAGTATGGTTGTCTCTGCCTTTATTATAACTCTGGGGGGTGGGGTGGGGAGTACTTCCTCAGAACAGAGGAGTCAGAAGGAAGGCACTTCCTGTGAAGCAGGTGAGCCCCTTGGGCACCGGCCTGCCTTGGCAAGCAGAGCTCCAACTGAATTTTTGCCCCTGGCCATGGATAGTGAAAGTTTCAGGAGTGCTTCAAAAGAAGAAACCAGCCTGGCGAGGTGGCACACCCCTCTAATCCCAGTGACTCCAGGGGCTGACGCCAGAGAAGTGCAAGTTCAAAGTTAGCCTCAGGAATTTAGCGAAGCCCTAAGCAACTTAGTGAAACCCTAAGCAACTTAGAGAGACCCTGTCTCAAAATAAAAATAAAAAGGCTGGGAATGTGGCTCACTATTTAAGTACCCTTAGGTTCAATCCCCAGTGACAATAATAATAATAATAATAATAATAATAATCATCATCATCATCCACAGAGCCAGGTGCAGTGGTGCATGCCTGTAATCCCACCTACCAGTGAGGCTGAGTCAGCAGGATTGCAAGTTCAAGGCCAACCTGGGCAACTTAGCAAGAGCCTTTCTCAAAATAAAAAATAAAGAGGACTGTGGACGTACCTCAGTCCTTACATAGTACACATGAGGCCCTCAGTGGGTTTGATCCCCAGGAGAGAGAGAGAGAGAGAGAGAGAGAGAGAGAGAGAGAGAGAGAGAGAAGAGAAAGGAAGGAAGAGGACTTGATGGCAAGTTGGATCTAGGTTTGAAAAGAAAGATGGAAAAACTGAAATAGTTTACAAATGTTTCTCCCCAACCCCAGGGATGAGGAGAGAGGACAGGGGCAATTGAGAGGACAAATTGTCCCAAGTCCAGAGTGAGTCTGGCTGTAGACAGGCTGCATCAGAGATGCTTGTGGAATCAGCACCAGTGTGGATATTTCCTGGGCATCAGAGATTGTGACCTGGAGTTCAGGCAAGATGGTCCCACTGAGGCCAAAGGGAGATTAGAGTTGATTTTTCTAGAAGGCAGGTGGGAGTGGAGAAGGTCTGAACTGAGCAAGATTAGCCATGATGTACAGAGGGTGGTCCAGGCAGGTGGCAGGGATTCAGCCTAGGTCTCATCTCGACCCCTTCACTGACCTGCTGGGTAACCCTGAGTCAGTTTTTCCTTCTCTCTTGATTTGTTTTCACTACAATAAGGGGGATGATCTTAAAGGATGATTGCTAGCTTTCATCTTCTGACAAAGAGAGCAGAGGGGATGAGTAGAAATAAAGGAAGACACCTGGTCCTCACCGGGTCTGGGACCAAGTAGAGGCAAAGGACAGGAAGGCCCAGGAGACAGAACTGTGGGAAATGTAGCACAGGGCAGGGAGGAGAAAGAGGGCAGAAGGTGAGGGTCACACAGGCACCAGGACACACACGGAGACGTGTGTGCTCTGACAGATTTGCAGCCTCATACAATGACATCCTCCCACATACCTACACAGCCCCTCACGCAGACACTCAGGCACATCTCACAAGAGACAATGGGGAGATGCTCTGCCTCTCCCATCAGACACCTCTGCCTCTGGGTTCTCCAGCTTCCTTGCTGATACCCGAAGACTGCGGAATCTTTGGACTTGGGGACGGGGCAGCTAAGCATGAACTCTGCCTCCCTCTGCCCATTAGTGTCCCAGAAGCACCCTTGTCTCAGGCCCCAGTGCAGCTCTTTAGGCCCTCACAGCCCCAGGTTCCTGAAGATAGTGTGCCTCCCTCCCTGGCTTCTTAGTACATAGGAGTCCTCATTCTCTGAGGGTAGTAGGTGGGAAGGCTGTTGCTACTTTTATTGCTCCCTGATCTTCCTCATGGCCCAGTGAAGGAACCTGAGGCCCAGAGGTATCCTATAACTAGCTTAAGATTGCCCAGAAAAGGAGGGTGGGAGAACATACCAAACTCAGCTCAGGTGGTTTAGAGCATTCCTAGGAGTAGATTAGAGGCTACATTGACATGGGGTGGACTGTGAAGGTGGAGGAATTCTTTCTGCCAGTTCAGGAACTTCCTTTACCAGAGCATCCTGAGGACAGGCTACCCTGAGGCGAGAGCTTGGCTTCCCACCAGAGAGGCTCTAAGCAGGCTGAAGGCACCTCCCAGGTTGTGTCCTGGGAAACCCAGGTTCTGGAGGAACATTTTTCCCATAGGAGTCAAATAGCAGTGCCCACCCACACTTCAAGGCCTGGCTACTCTCTACAAGTGCTTTCCCTTGTACAGGCCACTAGAGGGGCTTCCATTCCATCTAGGGGCTGACTTGATCCTCCGCAAGTCTACTTCTCAACAAAACACCTCCATCTATTCAGTCCCAAATGTGAGCATCTGCCTTAACTTCTGTGTCCCTCTTACCCCTACATTCAGTCAGTCACTGAGCCCTGCCAGTGTCCCCTCCTAACATCTCCTGATCCATCCACATCTCTCCACAGCCCTTGTCCTAGCATAATTATGTCACCTAAATTGTGTGGCAAGCCCCTCCCTGCTCTACCCACCCCCACCCTGAGTTATCTTGCAAACTGTAGCCAAATAAACATTCCTAAATACATGCTTTCCTTCTAGGTCCTCAGCACCTGGCATATTGAAACATCTTTTAAGTGTTGTTAGTTTCAAAGTCCTTGGTTTAAAAGCCCCAGGTTCTGTTTCCTATAGGTAAAGTCACACTCATTGGTATGGATTGAAAGCCTCAGTCTTCTACCCTTTGACTCAATTGTGAGTTATTGAAGGCTTGTATTGGCTTTTCTCATCCCTATACCAAATCCTAGCACATAGTCAGCCTCAAAAAGTGCTATGGGAATGAATGGGTTAATGAAAATTGATGTAATCAGGGTCATCAATGCTCCAGGCTAAGATATCTGTTTGTACACAGGAAAGAGGGAGAGAAGCTTCCTGCTAGGGTGGCCCAGGAAGGCCTTGAGAAAGAACTTGTGAGACAAGAGTCAGGGGGTCACACTAGGAACCTGCCTCAGGTCCCTTCTAGGAGAGGGGCCTGCCCAGGAGGGAAGGGGCTGAATGCAGAAAGCTCTGAACAGCAGCAAGAAGAGTTAGGGCTTTATGCTATGGGGGTGGGAAGCTGCAGACATCAGAAGAGGAGAGGAGAGGATGAAGATTACGGCATGCTGCAGGATGGGCCAGCTGTGACCGGGATGGCTATTGATCCCCCTGTGAGGAAGGGCCTGCTCTGGGATGCAGGATGTTGTGAAGGGACAGGAGGTCCTGTTATGGAGGAGTGTCCCAAAGGGAAGAAACCCACCCGTGTAGGGGGAGAGAGGGACCACTGTGGGGATGGGGAGGAGGGGAGGGAGGCTTCCTGTGGAAGTGGTGGATAAAGAACGGCCCTGCTGTATCAAAGTGGGGCTTGCTTGGCTGCGTAGCCAGAGGAGAGGACCTGTTGTGAAGAGAGATCCTGGTCATAGAAACGTCCCATCTTTATGGGAGGCAATGGGGTGCAGAAAGGTGGAGGAGTCTTGGGGACCACTGCCGAGGCGAGAGCCATGCTCTGGATCAAGTTGAGGGAGCCCTCTGTCCCCAGGCCCCGCCATGGGGAAGACCAACAGCAAGCTGGCCCCCGAGGTGCTGGAGGACCTGGTTCAGAACACGGAGTTCAGCGAGCAGGAGCTGAAGCAGTGGTACAAGGGCTTCCTGAAGGACTGCCCCAGCGGCATCCTCAACCTGGAGGAGTTCCAGCAGCTCTACATCAAGGTGGGCGGCCGAGAGGCCAAGCTGAGGCAAGGTACCCGGTACCTGAGTCCCGCGGGGCGGAGGACAGGGCGCCTCCAGGAGGGTGGAAGCGCGCGGAGGGCGAGGCGGTCGCTGCGCCCCAACCCCTCCCACCCGCTCCACAGTTCTTCCCATATGGCGACGCCTCCAAATTTGCTCAGCACGCCTTCCGCACCTTCGACAAGAACGGCGACGGCACCATTGACTTCCGGGAGTTCATCTGCGCCCTGTCAGTCACCTCCCGCGGCAGCTTTGAGCAGAAGCTCAACTGGGCCTTTGAGATGTACGACCTGGACGGCGACGGGCGCATCACGCGCCTGGAGATGCTGGAGATCATCGAGGTACACTGGGAAGGGTGAGGCCAGGCGGGGGGCGCATCCCCCCTGTCACTGCGGCCCTAGGCCTTCCCTGCCACCCTCCCCTAGGACCTCGCAGCTCTCAGTTCCCTGCTCTCTCATACCCCGCTTCTCAGGATCGGGTCTTTATGGGGTAGATACTATGAGAAACCCTGTTTTACAGATGAGGAAAGCAAGCAAATAGCAGTTCCTGGTTCAAATCAGAGCTCCTGTTCACAGAGCCTAATTTTATTTTATTTGTTTAGTTTTTGTATCAAGGATTGAACTCAGGGACACTTAACCCCTGAGCCATATCTCCAGCCCTTTTTACTTTTTATTTTGAGACAGGGTCTTGCTAAATTTCTTAGGACCTTGATAAATTGCTGAGGCTAGCTTTGAACTTCCCATCCTCCTGCCTCAGCCTTCAGAGTTGCTGGGATTACAGGTGTGTGCCATCACTGTGCTCATAACCTACGTTCTTAATTTGTTTGTCCTTTCAACAAGTAAATATTGAGTGTCACCAGCAGCAGGGCACTGTACATGGGAGATTCCTTCTAATGAGAACTTATAAAAATAAATCAATAAACTTGTGCTGTCCCAAGCAGCAAGTGCTGTGAAGAGAATAAGTAAAGTAAGGGGAGAGAATGATGGAGGGAAAGTGATTTCACATCAGGTGAAAAGTGAGCAGCAACTTGAATAAGGCAAGGGAGCAGAAGGAAAATTAAGATGGTGTTTGCAAGGTTCAAGGAGTAGCTGGAGGCTGAATCCGTGGAGAGGAGTGGAGTGGAGATTGATAGGAAGGTGCTCTGATAAGGAGCCAGGAGCAACTCATCCTGTCAGACTGGGTGTGGAGGAAGACCATGCTGGGCCAGGGACAGCAGAAGCAAGGAGGCCACTTAAGAGCCTTCCATAGTCATCAAATGCCAGTGTAGGCTGCAGTCATCAAGGACCTGGGGAAGTGGGAGGAAATGGATGGATATGGGATTTATTGCAAGGTTTGCTGAAGGGTGTGTCCGTGTGGTGTGAAAAGTGAGGGAATCAAGAATAGCATCAAAGTTTTTGGTCTAACAGCTGCCAGAGTGAAGTTGACACTTAACGGAGATAGGGAATGCTAAGGAAAAACAGGCTGAGGGGTGAAAAGTTGGGTTTGAGACCACGCTTAATTTGAGGTGTCTTAATGACCACATATCACCACCCAGTATCCTCGCTACCTTCCAGTAGTCTCCCTGTCCTCCTGCAGATTCCTTTTATCTACTCTTGGCCCTCCCTGCCTCTGTGGGTGTTCACACCTCCCTCCTTGCTCCACCAGGCTATCTATAAGATGGTGGGCACCGTGATCATGATGCGGATGAACCAGGATGGGCTTACACCCCAGCAGCGTGTGGACAAGATCTTCAAGAAGATGGACCAGGATAAGGATGACCAGATTACACTGGAGGAGTTCAAGGAAGCAGCCAAAAGTGACCCATCCATTGTGTTGCTGCTGCAGTGTGACATGCAGAAGTAGAGGCTGGTGAGGGGCAGGACCCCTGGCCAAGAGGGGCATGGCCATCTCCCAACCTGATGACCTCTCTGGCTGGCCCTTCCCCAGGGAGAGGGGCACTCCAGCCTCACTTTCTGGCCCACTCACTGCTCTGCCCAAGCCCTTCCTCCCCTCAGTCAAGTTCCTTGAGGGATCACCTCAGTCCACAAAAGAAACAGGTCCTCAGGTATATTGTTATCTAGCCTCACCGCTAGCCTTGGCCCAGAACCAACATCCACTGGGCACAGGGGAGCTGGCTTTTGCCCTAAGAGGCATGGTTAAGGAGGTAGGGCTGGGGTACTTTTTGAAATCCTATTGTTCCTGGGATTATGCTTTATAAAATGTGGGTCCCACAGGCCCCTGTCAAAGGACCAAATTGGGTTTGTCCTTTCCTAAGGAACCAGATTCCTTAAAGGTGGTCTCTACCCTGCCCCCTCAACTCTGCCTGACCCCTCTGGCCCTAGCCTTTGGAGTGTTCATCCAGTCCTTTCTTCAGCTAATGTTTATTGAACACTTGTTCAATGCCATGCACCTTTAGGTGCTAAAAATATGGTAGTTTACAAGACACAGTCTGTACCCTCTGGAAGCTCATAGCTGGTAATGGGGCATTTTTCAGTGGTCAGGGTCTCATACAGGAGTGTCAAGCATCTTCCTGAGGGTACAGGAAGACTGGCTAGTTTGAGAGGAGCTGTTGCATCTTCCAACTCGCTCCATCCAAAGCTACAGCAGGATGAAATGAAAAGAACTTAGAAGTTTAGGAGCCATGTGAGTGAAAGTTTTAAGAAAAATGAAAATTTATGTAATACTTATTTTTTTAGTACCCTTTAAAAGAGTTAAAGTCATTTTATTAGGGTAGGATATTAAACATACTCTTTATTACTTGATTTCTTATAAAATGATTAAATGATTATAGATAATGCTAATTTTCAGGGGGGAAAAAGTTGAGATAAAAGGGGAAAATAACACCAGACTTAACAGACAACCCTTTTCCTTGTCAGGCTGAGTCCTGAGCTGTCACCATCAGCAGTTTTTGCTGCTTCCGCTGCTTCTTTTCTGTATTAACTTTTCTGATTGAACAAATGAACAAGTGACTCTATTGCCCACTGACTCTGGTTGGATTCTGGCTTCAGAGAGAGAAACGATAAAATGTGCCAAGAGCGAAACAAGGGTATACCTCACATCTTGGGGGCTTGTTTCTGAATTTGGTTTAGTTTCACGGATGGAATTGTTCTTTCACTGCCTGTGATGCAGAAGGAGAAGAAAAGGACGGTGGTGGCCACTGTTTAGGCTCCCAGGCTACAATTAGTGACCAAATGCCTAAAGGTGTGCTGGCCATCCTCCATTTGAAAGGCTTTTTCTAACTCCCAATCCTAGATCTGCCAGGTAAATTCACCACCTCCTGAGCACACAGGCTTTGCTTTCTGATTTTGGATCTGTGAGCTATACAGCTGCATGCTTTGACTGCAAGAAAAATTCATCTTGCTTCTTTATCAAGTCATTCATTTTACTTTCTCCTGTACTTGTGATCAGAAATTAACTTTGATGTTCAGTGACAGTTGACTTCCTCTTGAACTTTGGTGAAAACAGTCTAATGTTGAGGTGCTGCCAGCCTAGGGTGGAAGTAGGAATGATTGCAGAACCAGGATGTGTGGAGGCAGGGTTTGCATCTGCAGGAAAGAGATGCAGGTTGCCCCTCACTTCTGAGTGCTCACCTGGTGAAAACAGTCTAATGTTGAGGTGCTGCCAGCCTAGGGTGGAAGTAGGAATGATTGCAGAACCAGGATGTGTGGAGGCAGGGTTTGCATCTGCAGGAAAGAGATGCAGGTTGCCCCTCACTTCTGAGTGCTCACCTGTCCTGCCTCTCTATAGATGGAAACTCTTGGAGATGCTGACCAGTGGTCCCAAGCTCTATTGGATCTTCTTTCATGTGGCCACTGGGTTGCCACTCTCTTTCTATCCTGCCTATGACCAAGCCAAATGTTGAGGCTGGGGAGTTCACTTTGTCAGGCAGTAACCAGCAGGTAATTATTGTGTAATGCCTCGAGGGATGTTCCATTGCTCTCAGGAGCTGGATAAGTGTGTCTTGTGCTGTTGGTCAGCATGCTAGATACAAAATGCTTAACAGCCTGGCTCAGCTGGGATCTGAACCTCTGGTGGAATGCTTTTTGCCAAGCAAAGTTCCTTCCCCACAAAATGTTGAATCTAGCCTAACAAAATCACACAGAAGCTGGGCGCCGTGGCACATGCCTGTAATCCCAGCAGTTCGGGAGGCTGAGGCAGGAGGATCATGAGTTCAAAACCAGCCTCAGCAAAAGGGAGGCACTAAGCAACTCAGTGAGACCCTGTCTCTAACTAAAATACAAAATAGGGCTGGGGACATGGCTTAGTGGTCGAGTGTCCCTGGGTTCAATCCCTGGTACCCTGCTCCCCCACCCAAAATCACACAGAATCCATGGCTTTCAAAGGCTTGTAATCTAACCCATCTCATTTTATCTTCATAGTCTATGGAGATAGGGCTTTTCATTCCCTTTTTTCAGACTTGGAAGCTGTGGTTCAGAAAAGGAAGTCTCTTGTGCAAGAGTACAGAATCAGGAGGTTATACAATGTCAAAACTTGAACCCAAGGCTCTCTAACAGTAAAGAGATTCTTCTCTTCCCTATTTATTCCTGTATCTGATTTGTGTGGAGGTTGACTCTGGAGCAGGCCAAGTTGACTTTTGTTCTTTATAAGCTTCCTACTAAGAAGTTTCTGAGGATGTAGTCTTCCCAAAAAGAATAGAAGCTTGGTTGAAGTCCCTATATTTTCAAGAATCTTGTTTTCTGTTTCTGGGCAGCTGTACTAATGGACCAGTGCTATCCTGGGATGCCTCTTCCCCAGAAGCAACTTGCGTTGTCTTTACCACCTTCTTCCCTAAAAGAACTGTTCCCCACCTGCCAAGCTGGTGGGCAAGTCCTATCCATGAAAGCATGTTTGATCACTCCAGCTTTCTGGATGCATACCCGTGGGTGATATTTGCTGATCAGGTCAAGGGTTTTCAGATAGCCCAACAGAGTGAACGTAATGCCAGGCCAGAAACTGGCACTGCCATCTTGCTGATGGGAGGAGCCACGAGCAGGCCAGATCTTGCTCCCACATTCTTCTAGGTATCCAAGGACTGGGTACCCATGAGCCCATGTGGTAGAGCGCTGGCCCTGCCTTAAGAACAGAGGCAGGTATCCTGTCACTGCCCCAGCTTTAGAGGGACTTGACACAAAGCACAAAGTTAGCAGAGGTATATATGTATGACTTGCACAGACACAAAATTATACAGACAGTTAAAACATTGATATAGCCAAATTATCCTTTGAAAGTCTACATCTTACAGCAACTCCATGAATTACAAGTTTCCAGAATCTTCCTTCTCACATTTTTAGTCCTTGTTCATCCTTTTAAGCTAATCAATGAGCCCCTTATTTCTTATCTTTAAGAATTATCAGATGGCTACTCAGTCCGTAGAGCATAGTCAGGATTATTTAACTTATCTTTAAATCAAAAGTCAAGAAAAAGTAAGTTTATAAGCAAAGGCACTAAATATTTTCTTTTCTTGGCAATGACAGAGTCCCTAGAGGTAGAAATTCATCCTGCTGCAGAGAGAGAGAAGGTAGGGTAGGGTAGAAGGAGAAAAGAAGGAGAGAATAAGGGAAGAAGTCATTATTCCTAGTCACAGTAGTAAGCTGATGCTGTAAATATTTTTACACAAAAATTTATTAAAGCAACAAATATTTCCTAAAGATCCACCCTGGGTGAGGCTTTGTGTTGACTTTAGAGATCACTGTGGAGACAAGAATACATTTCTTACATATTTTATTCATCACTCTTGAAAAAAGATATAATTCATATCCTAAATTTAAAAGTCTTAGACACATGGAATTTTCTTTCTGGTATTTTCAAGGCTTTCTTTTTACCTTTGCCAGAATATAGGCAGGGTGTGGCCTCACTGGATGTACGGCCCTCTCTGCTTAGTGGAGGCTGGCCAGGCCCAGGGCCTGCTAAGCAACCCCAGTGAGAAGGCCTGGGAAACAGAGGGACTGTGTGGCAGAGAGGGGACCCCAATTCACCATGAGCTCCCAGTGTAGCCCCTGTCTACAGAGTGCTGCTTCTCGCTGTGCTCTCAGTGACTGTCCTCACTGTTCAACCCTATGCTGTGTGGTGTATTTTTTTTTCCCCCACTGGTAATGAATAAAAGGTGTGACTGTGCAGACAATTCCTGCTCTTCCCTACCCTGGGTTAGGGCTGGGTGAAGGGAAAGGGAGAGGGAGGTCCAGGGAAGCTCACAGTGGGGCCACCTTAGGAATGTCACTGGGACCAAGGTCCTTGTTCTGACAGGGACTCTGATCACATAGCACAGGAAACCACTTGAGCTATTTCAAAGAAAGAGGAGAGGAGATCACAAAGGACCCTAAAGATGGAACACCAAGAATGGCTGAGCCTCAAGAAAATGGAAATTAGCATTGAGACTCTCCCTCCTCATCTCTGGGCTCCTGGGCTCTGTGCCCCTGAGTAATATTTGTATCTTGCTCTTTCCTAAGGCTTCTCTTCAGACTTCCTTGGTTTCCCTGCACAAAGTAGCTGCATATCTCTGTATCAGGATTTACCAGGAACTGACCTCTCCCCTCTATGTCTCTCAAGCCAAAGAATCTGCTTGGTTCAGCTCAGCTTTTAGGGGAACCCAGTAAGTCAGGTGTCTTCTGAAATTGGACTGGACGCTGATGTGTAGGACCTGTGAGCAGAACAGTTCCGCCAGAAAGAAGCCAATGACAGCAGGTACCAGGAGTTGGTTTCTCTCTCTGTCCAGTAGAAGGCATCATAAGAGCAGAAAGGAGTGCATAGTGACCAGTGGGAAGAAAGGCTGAGAACCAGGGTGACAGTCCATATGAAGAAAAGGGACCCTCTCTGAGACAAAGCAGCCCCATAAGTATGCAGCTAGGCAGTGGATGGACTGATTAGAAAAATACCCCTATTTCTCACAAATACAGCCCTGTTGTGCCAGGGCACCCAGCTTAGCAAATAAAGTGTGGACTGGATTTGAACCCCCACTTGCCCTGTTGGTCAAGGGTCACTGTGTAGTGCAGAACTTTTCCATCATTCACAGAGCCCAATCCAGTGTCCTGAGACCCTTCCTAAACTAGCCCAAATATAGTGGAGGTAGGGTGGGGGTTGGCAGTCAAGCACTGCTCTCAGATCACCCACAACAGTCAGAGGCACTGGTCTCTGCAGGGAAGCAGGAGCAGTGGCAGCTGGAGGTGCCTGTTTCCTTCTGAAATGCTCAATTGCTTTTATAAGGGTTTCCTCAAGGACACTTGGAGGGGGCAGCTCCCTTGGCAGGAAGCAATTAGGACAGAGGAAGGAGGCTGACCTGGCCTCGGGGTATCCATGAACCTGAAGAGGTGACTCAGAAATCTGAGAACTTGGGGCTGTTATTTCCAGCTGAAGCCACACTGGGGGGATGGGAAGTCCTATCCCCTGCCTGCCTTGGAGTGTAAAGGTCCTGGGTTGCCTTCTCCCCAAATCCCTCATAATTTCCCTCATAATTTTGTTCTACCTGCTACTTTTAGTCTTGTCCTCTGTACATCTGGCCATGTCAGCTCCTCACAGCCTCCCCTCAGTATGATACCCACATTAATGTCCCTCAAGGTCCTACATGGTTTGCCACCAGTCTGACCTCAGGAGATTTGTTCTTTGTCCCACATCCCCCTCCTGCTCCCTGCACTTAAGCCACCCTGCTCTGTCCTCCCCCAATTCTAATAGGGGATAGGAAGGAAGTGTCTTAGGCTTCTATGCATGTGCACAAATCATTGCCCTTCCCTGGACCACCCATTCCTCAGCCTCAAGGATGTCCTCCTGTGAAGACTTCCCACCTACCAACAATGGCCCCTTGTGTACACAGTCCATCGTAATCAACACACCTTCCCATGTGGTTCTCTGTGAGCTGAGTCAAGCACATTTGTCTTCACTTAAAAAACAAAACAAGGAAAGGAAGGCTCAGAGAGTGGTGAGTGTGGGACTTGAACTTGACTCTCCTGACAACAAGGCCAATGCTTATTGTGCTTTCTTAGCCACAGGAGTGAACCCAAATCAGAATATGAAAGAGAGGTAGCAAACCCTGAGCTTCAGAGGAGAAGAGTCTTGCCTGGTGGTGGCATGCAGATAGGTAAAGGGCAAAGTGGAGAGATGGTTTCATGGAAGAGGTGGCATCTGCCCAGGGTCTTCCTCAATACCAGCCAAAAAGACCAAACATGCTGGGCAGGGGTCCCCAGGGGAGCAGTTCAGGTGCAGGGATACTCGAAGGGGTCTGTTTGCAACTTATCCCCTCCTCAGATGCAAAGTACTGATTGAAGTCCAGGGATACAGAGCCAGGGAATCCCTGTACTCAGCTAGCTATCAGTGAGTGACAATCAAGCCAGATAGGATGGCCAGATCTCCAGAAAGGTGGAAAGAACTGTCAAGGAGCAACTTCTGTAACCCTTCCAAAGAGGGTCTATGGAAAATTCTTAAAGGGACTGAACCATGAAGTGGGGCAGTATCCTTTGATGACAAGAAACAGAGGCTTACTCAGGTCAGCATGAGTAAAGAAGAATGAATTAGTCAGGTTTACAAGTAAACAAAACCCAACTCAAACAAGTTTAAGCAAAAAGAGACTTGTTGACTTAGGTAATTGGGAAGTTCTGGTTCTGCTGAATCAAGAAACTGAGTACTATACCCTTTCTCCTCTCCTGCTTCTGCTTCTCTCAATTTCTGTGACCCCCACTGTCCTTCCAGATGGGTTTCACCCATGTTCTTTCACCTGCCACAGGAAAAGATGAGTGTCCAGCTCAGATCCCAAATTAGAAACCCCAGAGGAAAAAAAGAACCAAATTTCCCAACATCCACATATGAATGCCTAAAAGGGGTCACGTGGTCATCCCTGGATCAGTCGCTGTGTGCAGGTAAACAATTGGTCAGTCTTTGGCACATGCTCTCCTTGTCTGAAGGCAAGCCTTATTAGTAGAAGAGGTTGGGAAAGGTGGCATGGTCAAGCAAAACCAGTGGCCACCAACTTTCCTCTTTTGTTGAAGCAATGTGGAGAATCCCTTGGAAATTTGGAGATGGGCACCTAGCCAGTCCTCTTCTGGGACTTGGGAAACTGTCAGGACCAGGCACCTCTGCTGCCCTCTGCACATCTTTTCCCATCTTTATCTGCTGGTTGGTTCATTCTGCTCATAGAGACTTTCTGCCCCCACCCCTCTAACTTTACATTAAATATAGCTACAGCCCGCTGAGGCTCATCTGAGTCTCTTGGGAACCAACTGTATTTCACAGTATCTTCAGTCATTCCTGAGCTCCTGTTTTTCAATTCTAAATTCCCCAAAGAGGAATTGACAGGCCCAGGTCATCTTTTCAAGCCAATCACATAGGTCAAAGTCACTAGACAGTATGGGGATGGTTTACTTTTGTGTCAAGTGCTCTTCTTCATCCCAATAACCACAATCACTCTACATTCTAAGTGACTTCATCCTTCGCCATGAAAATAATGTATGTTTTCCTAGATTCTCTCTCTCTCTCTCTCTCTCTCTCTCTCTCTCTCTCTCTCTCTCTCTCTCTCTCTCTCTCTCCTTTGTACCAGGGATTAAATCCAGGGGCACTTAACAACTGAGCCACATCCCCAGCCCTTTTTTATTTTTTATTTTTTTTATTTTAAGACAGGTTCTTGCTAAGTTGTTGAGGCTATCCTCAAACTTGTGATCCTCCTGCCTCAGCCTCCTGAGTTGCTGGGATTACAGGTGAGTACCACAATGCCCAGCTAGACTTTCGATTATTTATTACTGTGTAACAAGCTACCCCAAAACTTAGTCCCGAAAACAACACTTTTATTTTTTTCTCAATTTCATGAGTTGCATGGGCTCACCAGGATGATTTTTCTCCTTCATGTTGCCTGGAGTCACTTATGTAGATGCGTTCTGCTGGGAACAAGGCTGGGGCTGAAACAGCCCTGGGCCCTACTTTTATGCTTCTGCCTCCAGCCTCCAGCCCCTTCACAACATGTAAATAACCACCCCCAATTCGGCAGGTGGGACTTGGAAATGCGCGCCCTCTGCTGGCCAACTAGGGGGCCAGCGAGAAGCTGGGTTCAGAGTCCCAGTCTCTCTGGTCTGGGTTTCGCGCTAGAACAGGGCGCAAAAGGGGCAGCCGAGCAGTGTCGGGATCGCCTCCGCCATGGTATAGAAAGGCTGTGCGGCTGGATCTCCCACTTGCCTCCCGCTGAGGAGCAGGTCCCTGTTGGTGATTGAAGCGGTCCATCCACCATTTCCCCAGTTCGCAGGATGGACTGGGGGACTGCTCAGGGTCCTAGGGTTCCAGCATTCTGGCATCCGAGGGTTTAGAGGGGCGGTTAGCTATGGAAAGGAGGGTGAAGACTAGCTTTTCGTTTTCTCTTTTGGTGATCACCACACTCTGGGGGGAAAAAGTTGTCAGGCCTCCCCTCTTCCTGTGCCCTTGAACATCATCCCGACAATCCCGACTCCGCAGCAGTTGACAAGCTCGGAAATCTGGAACTGCTCCCTCAATTTGCTTCAGGCGCGGGTCACTCGGGAAAGGAGAGTTCCGCTGTCCCCCAAACATACAGCAGGGCAGCACGCCGGCGACCGAGAGGGCCAGCCTAACCTCCCGGGCCCCCCACCCGCGGCGGGCGGGCGGGCGGGGCGGCGGCTCACGCGCCAACCCTGGGCGCCGCCGCCCGCCCCCTTCTCACACCCGGCCGCGCCTTCCCTCCCGCAGCCCGGCCCCCGCGAGCTCCGCGTCTCCGCAGCCGCCTGCTCCGGCCCCGCGGGGTCAGAGCCGGAGCATGGAACCCGGGGAGCCCCGGGAGGCCCGCGAACCTGGGCCAGGGGCAGAGACCGCCGCGGCCCCGCGCTGGGAGGAGGCCAAGACTTTCTATGACAACCTCGCGCCCAAGAAGAAACCTAAATCGGTAAAAGCAGGGCATGGTTTGGGGGGTGCGGGCAGGGAAAGGGCCACTCGGAGGGCGGGTTCGCCAGCCCCCTGGGAAGGGACCCTCGGTGCCCCTCTGGGAGGGAATGCAGCTCCTCAGCTCCAGAATGCGCCTGGCAGTTGGCTCAGGCTCGGGTTTATTTTGGGAGCTCTGCTCTGGTGGTTGTGTGTTGTTGTTTCTTCCCCCCCTCCCCCCGAGGCTCGGGTTCCACGCCAGGATCCCCCTCCCCCAAAGCGTCATCACTGCCCAGATCGGGCCGCGACCCCAGCCTGCCTCCTCCCCCACTATCCGCGCGGGTCGCTCGGGTGCCCGGACAGCACTTGTTGGCAAAATTGGTCAACGCCGCCTGAACCAGCCTCCCAGGCTCGGGTAACTGGAAACTGGAAACCCGGTTCCTCGCTGTGTGCTCTGGTCTCCACCATCTGGGCACCGGGCTCCGGACCCAAGCCTCTGTGTTCAGGCCATAGCTTGGGGCCCTGCTATCAGCGTCAGGATGCTGCGCTCCCTGCATCCTAAAAGAAGCTGCTTCCTCCAAGCACTGGGATCTGCTCTTGGCGGTCAGGGCTCTGTGCCCCTCATTCTAGGCTCCTAACGCTGGGTTCTGCACCGCAGTTGCAAGCTCTGCTCCCCTTTGAAGTGAACATTAACATCCCAAAGTTTTGTCAAACCTTTGAGACCTCATGCAGAGGAAAGAGCTCCTCTTCCCCTGTGGGACAAATTCATGATGCTCTGGTCTGCCTTTGGCCTTGCTCAGTCCATCTTCCCAGATCTCAGAGCTTGGGGAAGGGACTGAGATTAGAGGCTGGCCTGGATGTATCCACCAAAGACCTTCAAGCTTCCCTTCAAAGAGCCCTCCCTGGGAAGCTCACCCAGTCAACGTTCTTTGGACATCTCCAGGCCTTGGCTCATCAGTGGGATTGAAGTCTTGATTAAACGGTGGGTCCCTGTCAAAGGAGTTCACAGTGCACTGCTGGAGGCTCTGGAGATGGTGGGTGCTCAGAAAAAGATCCTGCATGATGCAGTGGGAGCATAGAGGACGGACTGACTGCCACCAGGAAAGGCTTTGGGGAGATGGCACTTGAGCTGATCTTAAAACCTGAGTAGATGGAGTTTCCCAGGCAGAGGGGGAAAAAATGGGCAAAAGACATGGAGATATCTGTGAAATCAAGGACTGTGTTCCAGAATCAGGACTCAGTAGGAGAATGTGGGGTTGTTGGGAGAAGAGCAAGAAGGATGCTGAAGGGTGGAGGAGCCTGGAGCTTGTAGACAGGGGCCTGATTCAGTGAGGTGAGGTTTTCAGACTAGGTTCTGCGGAGCCCCATGTTTCAGGGGGCCTGCAGACAATGGAATACAACTTACTTTCTCTCTTCTTTAAACTATATTTTAAACAATTAAAAATATGTGATAAAGTCCAACTTACTCAAATATATTCATTGGACATTTCAGCACCATGGGGACCACAGACATAGTAACTTTGTGCTACAGGTTGATTATTATTATTTTTTTAGCAAGTCTCAGAATAAAGCTTTTCCTCAGATCTATTTAATAGAAAAGCATCTTGAGATCATAAGCCCTGTAATTTAAAACAAAATAAAAACTCTTCCCACTTGCAACCACTTATCTATATGAATCAGGGACTTTCTCAACACTGCCCCAAAACAAAAACAAAAACAAATCGGCTAGACGCTGTAGCTTAAGCCTGCACTGGCGTCCTCACCCTGGTTTCGCAGTTGTTCTCATCAAAACAGCTGTGTCATTTTCATTGGTTGAATTTATAATAAATACATTCATATATGTATTATATTTTGAATTTGTAAAATAGATGTATACCAATTATATAGGGCAATATCTGATTTACATACTGAGGTTCTGCCTAAGAGTTCATTTGAATAAAAGGTCAACCTATGTTTAAAAAAAAACTTGAAGACCATAATGGAGTTATTGCAGGATTTGTTAGCAGGGGATTAAATGGTTCCCTTTTTTTTTTCTGGTCCCATTTTCATTCTAGATGATCACTCTAGGGCTGTTTGTTGGATGGATTGGAAAGGGCAGATCTGGCAGCAGGCATTCCAGACAGAAGACAAAGCTAGACTGATTTTGTGGCCTGGGGGCTGGAGAGGAGATGGACAGTGGAGGTTGGAGTAACTTTAGTGTTCCAAATCCTTTTCTTCCCCAAGAACCAGGGAACCAGGGAGCTCAGGACCAGAGGTCGGTCATGACCCCTCCAGCCTCCCTCATGGATCTCTGGGAGGCAAGGAATCTGGAGGCTTCCCAGCTCCTATTCCTTCCTGCAGGAGACCCTCTTCCCACAGGCTATTTTGGGGGCTTTAGGCCTCCTGGGCCCCATTAGGTCCTGGCCTGGATTTATTCTCATTCCCAGGAGCCTAAGGGAAATATTTAACTGAGTGAAGGCACATTGGAGGCCCTCACCTTATGGGGTCAGAGGACTTCCTCAATCCAGAGCTATTCTGTCCCTCTTTCTCCCAGCTGCCCTTCTCTCTCTGAGTCCTTCCAGAAATAATAGCTTTTTGGCTGTGTTCCTATCTTGGGTGCAATAGACAGAATCATGTCGATTTAAATGGGAGCTTCTCAGGCAGGCTGGTGGGGGGCAGCATGACTGAACTGCCCCCTATTAATCTTCCTTCCCCTCCCCCTAAGTCAGAGTAATGCTCAGCCCTAGCAGAAAGCAGGAAGCTGGCAGGACCCTTGCTTCCTGGAGTCAGAGCTTCCAGGCTAAGCCACTGCATTGTTTTGACCCATTTCCCAGTCTGTGATGTGGGCTGCTTTCTGATTTTGGTGCAACTGACAACACATGATTGGTTGTTAGCCATCTGGCCAAGCTCAGAAGGGTCTCTAAGCACCTTCTCACCTGTTCTTCAGGTCTGCTTAGAGACTTGACTGCCATTCCTCTATTCCAGTTGGAGCTGCTTTTCCTAGTAGCACACATACCTTGGAGGCCCTTTGACCCCACTTTACTTGTGCTGTGTTAGAGCAGTCTAGGGGTGGGGAGCAGAGTCCTTGTCTTGGGAACACCATTCTAAGGGGAAACAATGTCCTGCCCTGAGACACCACAGTCTGGGAGGGTGGTACCTCTACCATTTCTCCCAATCTCGAAAGGGAGCTGGGGAAGGTACATCCAGGGACATCACTAAAGTAACAGTTTGGGGACTTCTGGAAGCCATTGAAGAGGGCCATATCAAGGGGACTGCTGTGTGGACAGAGGCCAGGATAGAAGTTGAATATTGGGATCTCCTCTTGTGTGGTGTAGAGTAAAACTGCGTACTTCCCTACCTGTGAAAGAGGGAAGTGGAGGCTCCTGGGGCCAAGGCAGCCAGGACATTTTTCTTGCAATGGTCAGGAGTAGGATGAGATGGGGTCCGGGTAGCTCAGCCAGAGGAGACTCAGGACTTGGCAGTCTGGTAGAGACTGTGGGACAGAAAGTGGGAACTGAGACCTTGGCTGGCTGCCTAGGTGTGAGTGACAGGCTTGGGAACCTGCCTGAAGGGACTGGGGAGCAGCTGGCTCTCTGTCCTTCAAGGGAGCATGGGCCTGTCCCTGGGATAGTAAGTCAAGAGGATAGGGCACACAAAGCCCTGTCTAAAAGGCCTGTAGGATTCCTGGGTTTATGAGAATGAATGTCCCCACCTCTGACCCTACCCTTACTATCCATGACCATCACCCTATCACCCCTGTCCTTTAGGAATTTTAGCTTCTTCCTCGAAGGCTCACCAATGTCGATGGGGCTAGAGAGTGCCCAGCCCACAGACGCACAGACATACCGTAGTGGTCATAATTGGGAAGGCATTTGGGCTGAGCCTAGGAGGACACCTGTTCCACTACTCCCTTACACAGACACTACTGACCACGTACACCACCTTGGTTGGGGTTAAAAGCTAATGCTTTATAAACCAAGGTCAGTCACATGACCTTGGCGAATTCTTTGGCTTTCTATTCCTATTTTTAGGTTCTAAAGCTGCACTAGCCACTAACCATATGTAGATATTTAAGTTCATTAAAATTAAATGAAATTAAAAACTCAGGTCTTTGGTCTCACTGGTCACATTTCAAATTGCTCTATAGCCACATGGACAGCACAGATTATGGAACATTTCTATTATCACAGAAAATTCCACTGGACAGTGCTCTTCTAATGAATGGTGTGAATCCCTGCTTTGAGGAAGGATCATAAATAAGATCTATGGGGCAGGGATCTCCTGTATTCTTTTCTGCTACACCCCCAGCATAGTGCCTATCACATGATGACCACTCAATGTTATCAACTGATTGGAGCCCAGGTTTGACCCCAGAAAGAAGCAATGAGGTGGGGTCCGTGGCCCACAGGGCTATCCAGAACAGGCCAGAATTTGAGGTCCACTCACAAGTCTTGACCTCAATCTGAGTCCCTGTCTCCTTATCTGTAAAGTAGGAATCATGATCCTAGGACTTCCCAGGTCACAGAGATGTGGATGGACTCTCTGGGTGTCCGTGAATCCTTTCTGCACCCACTTTCTGATCCTTGCCAGGGACTAGAAAGGGTCTAGCTGTTGTCTGTGGTGTCCCACTCTTCTCCCCTTTCCAATGGTCTTAGACCATTTGAGCTGTTAAAACGAAGTGCCATAGACTGGGTGACTTTTACTGTAAACAACATGAATTTATTTGTTTATGGAAGCTGAAGTTCAAGATTAAGACACCAGCAGACTGGTATCTGATGAGGTTTCTCTTTCTCATTCAAAGGTGGCACCTTCTAGCTGTGTCCTCACATGATGGAACAGGCAAGGCAAGCTCCCTGGTGTCTCTTTTCTAAGAATACTAATTCCAATCCCATCAAGATCATCTCCCAAAGTCCTCACCTCCTACTACTATCACCTTGAGGGTTAGGTTTCAGCATGAATTTTAGGGGGGCATAAACATTCAGACAGCAGTGGGGTAGGGATCTAAGGTCCACTTGGGGTCCCAAGAAGGCTCTGCAATCTGGCAGCCGCCTGCCCTTGTGGGCTTATCCGCACCCTCCCACACGTGCCCTATGCATGTGCTCACATCCTGCACTTTCCTTCAGCCTGCTCCTCCTTCAAGGTGCCCCTCAAAAGCCTCCTCTCCCCAGACAACTGCCCCTGAAACCCTGTCATCAAGACCTTGCTTCCACCTTTGCTCTGTCCCCTGCTTCCATCCCTTTTGCTTCTGAGTTCTCTGTTCATTATCTCTCTTCTCCACAAGATTGTGAGCTCTGAGAACAGGAGCCGTGTCTCTACGCCCTCAGCAGAGCTCAGGTGCCTGGCTTAAAGAACTGGTCAACGTTTGCCAGATTACACTGACTAACAAAATATTCTCTGTGGGCACCTGCTATACATGAAGCAGTCTGAACAGATGAGGGCACTGCATTGGAATGTTAAGTTTTTTGTTGCACATATTTTCTCATTGAAATATGTTAAAAGTATATGGAAGCTGGGCCCAGTGGTGCATACCTGTAATCCCAGTGACTCTGAGGCTGAGGCAGGAGGATTGAAAGTTCAAGGTCAACCTCAGCAACTTAGTGAGACCCTGTCTCAGAATTTAAAAAATTTTAAAAGGGGGAGTGGTGTTAAGGATGCAGGCAAACACTATGGTGTCTCTCTTATAAGAATACTAATCCCATCATGACCTCATCACTTCCCAAAGACCTCACCTCTTACTACCATCACCTTGAGGGTTAGGTGATGGTAATAAGTGGTAGAGCACCCCTGGGTTCAATCCAATGAATCTGACATAACTTTCCTATGTTCATATATGAATACACCACCAGTGAAACTCCACATCATGAACAACCTCAAGAATGGGATCTTAACTAGAATAAGTTATACTCCATGTATATATAATATGTCAAAATATACTCTACTGTCATGTATTTCTAAAAAGAACAAATAAAAATTTTTAAAAATTAAAAAAATGTATACATGTATATGAAATATTTTTGAAATATGTTAGAATTTTAGAGACATTAAAAGTTTGCTGAGCACCTCTCTGTACCAGGCACAGTACTAAACACTAGAGACATAATAATGAAGCCAGGCATGGTGGCACACATGTGTGATCCCAGCAACTTGGGAGACTGAGACAGGAGGTTGAGGCCAGCATCAGCAACTTATGAGTCCCTGTCTCAAAATAAAAAATAAAAAAATTCTGGGGGCTTAACTCAGTGGCAAAGTGCCCCTGGGTTCAATCCCCAGTACTACTACCACTACCAGTAATGATAATAACAGATGAGATACTCATGGTTCCTGCCTCTTCCCCAGAACTCACCTAGAAAAAATTAAATAAGCAATAATAATTTAATGTTTAATTTTACTAAGAAGGAGGGGTATCAAATGGAGACTATGATGAGGGCAGACTTCCTAAAGGTGGTAATCTAATTTGAGACCTGTAGGTTGAGTAGAAGTTAGCTGGACAGAGAGTATGGGAAACAGATGGCAAAGGGAAGAGCATGTGCAGAGACTCAGAGGAAGAGGGCGAAGGTGTGTCAGAGGTGAGAAAGGTCGCATTGAACAAGGCTGGGAAGCAGAAGCTGAGAGTGGAAGGAGAGAAATGACTTCCAGCTCCATGCTAACGGCTGCCAGTTGTGCTCTGAGAAGAGCAGTCACCACTGAGGAGGTGGGCTGCGCTCCCATCTGCACGTTAGGAAAACCCCCTGACAGCAGCATGGGTGACAGACTGCAGAGGGTGAGAGGCTTTGATGGCCTGGCATACAGTAGGGAGGACGGAAAGATGCCGATGGACTCTGGTTGTGTTGACCGGTTGGGGCGAGTGACCGATGGGCGGAGAATGGCGGAGAGGAAGAGGGAGGAGTGGAGGTCAGCTTTCAGGTTTCTGCTTCTGTGGATAGTGGCGCCGTCCACCCTTCTGGGGGAGCTCTGGAGTGGATGGTGGCGCTGAGCACTGAGATGAGGGAAAGAAGGCGGATCAGGTTGCGGGGCGGAGGAAGCCGGTGGGAATTCAGCCCCAGGTGTGATGAGTTGAAGCCTGTGAGTCAACTAGGGCAGTTGGCTATCTGGGTCTGGAGCTCAGGAGACAGATCTGGGCTGGAGACAAATTTTCTTCTGTAATTGCTGTGTTCCTGGTCACCAATTTCTTCCCTAGGGCATGCAGCTCTCATGTCCTAAGGGAAACCATCTGGAACTCCAGCATCAGTCACACTTTGGCCACGTTCATGGCATTCATTTTTCTGTTATGTTCAGATGTCCACCTAAATTGCAAGCTCCCTGAGGACCTGTCCCTCCTTCATATCGTACTCTAGGTGGCAAGCCATCCTCTGCCTCTGGGTTCTCTGAAGACAGGATCCTAACCTGTCTGTTCCCAAGACTGAGCCTCTTTAGGGCAGCACCTGGGCCTGGGTCTTTTCCATGTCCCCAGTTTGCTGAGGGGCTTGCATATGGATACCTGCCTCAGGACAGCCCTTACTCCTGCCCCTCTGCAGCCCAAGCCTCAGAATGCTGTCACCATCGCTGTGTCCTCCCGAGCCTTGTTCCGCATGGATGAGGAGCAGCGGATCTACACGGAGCAGGGCGTGGAGGAGTACGTCCGCTACCAGCTGGAGCACGAGAATGAGCCCTTCAGCCCCGGGCCTGCCTTCCCCTTCGTGAAGGTGAGGGGCAGCCCTGTGGCAGCCCACAGAGGGCCTTTGTGGGGATTAGAAAAAAGCACTCCCAGCCTGGCCCGGTGGTGAATGCAGTAATCCCAGCGGCTCTTGGGAGGCTGAGGCAGGAGGATTGAGAGTTCAAAGCCAGCCTCAGCAAAAGAGAGGGCTAAGCAACTCAGTGAGACCCTGTCTCTAAATAAAATACAAAATAGGGCTGGGGATGTGGCTCAGTGATTGAGTGCCCCGGACTTCAATCTCTGGTACTGCCCCCACAAAAAAAAAAGAAAGAAAGAAAGAAAGAAAGAAAAAAGCACTCCCATGGTTGTCTGAGCAAGGAAAAGCAGCTCCCTCTGTACAGATGCAACCCCACAGGGATGCAGCTTGGCCAGCGGACAGAGCCTTTGTGGGAAGAAGAGACCACTCCTCCTCTGGACTGATATAGCCCTGGGCTGGGTAACCAGCATGCTGAGTGGCCCTCATTCACCTCTTTGGTGAGGTGGGCCCTGAATAACAACCTGCACAGTGGTGGAGAATGCCATTAGGAGATTGTCCCTGTGCACTGGTCTCATCCCTGTGCACAGGTCTCATCCCAAGTCAGCCCCTGACCTCCCCTCCACTCCCCTACCCTCATTGGATCCCTGGCCAGCCCTCCAGGTAATCACCCCCAGAGTCTGAGCAGAAAGGTGCCCTCTCCCTTCCAGGCCCTGGAGGCTGTAAACAGGCGGCTTCGGGAGCTGTACCCCGACAGTGAGGATGTCTTCGATATCGTGCTCATGACCAACAACCACGCTCAAGTGGGAGTCCGCCTCATCAACAGTATCAACCACTATGGTGAGCATGAGGGCCCTGCCACATCCCTGGGGATGGGCCACACCACCCACTGCAGCATCGGTTTGTACCCATTGGACCCCTAAGTTCAATGGTATGCTGGTGAACTGGCTCTTTGCAAAAACAAAAAAACTGTTGCTGACTTTCAGGTGTCAATATTCCTGCTGTGGCTGATTTCAAGCCACCAATGGCTGAAATCACTGATGGCTCACAGAATTCTTGTTTAACTAGAGGCTCTCCCAAGCCAACACAAGGCAGCTCCACACACACTGCACAGGCCCCACTCCTTTGTGTGACGGCAGTGCTTTCTGCCCCTGTGCCTCAGTTTCCCTACCTGCAATGAGGTTAAAAGGCCACACAAAGCTGCTGGGAGAATCAGGGGCCATTGCCAGAGTAAAAGTGCTCTGTGTCTTAGTCCACACTGCTGATTAAAATACTTGCCAGATGTAGCAGCAAGCACCTATAATCCCAGCAGCACAGGAGGCTGAAGCAAGAGGATCATGAGTTCAAAGCCAACCTCAGCACCTTAGCAAGGCCCTAAGCAACTTAGTGAGAACTGTCAAAATTAAATATAAAAAAGGGCTGGGGATGTGTCTCAGAGGTTGAGAGCCCCTGAGTTCAATCCCATGCCCCGCTCCCCACAGAAAGATTCTAGACCCTTCAGATCTGGCTTCAGATGAAGAGAATAATGTATTAGGTTCCAGGGTATCTCAGAACCTCAAGGCAGGAAGTAAAATTGGGCCCACAGAGGCCCCTAAATCCAAGTATTGGAAAGTCCTTACTTATGCTTCTCTAGCAAGTTCACATTCTCGGCCCACGCTTCCCCACCCCCAACTGGATTTCTCTGCTTTCTGAATATAAAACAAGGAAAACAGAGAAATCCACTTTGGGGAGGGAGAGAGAGAGACCTATCTTTACAGGCTTATAAGACCTTGTTTTTAAGGAAACAAAAGGATCCAGTTGGCTTTATTTAATTTACGTTAATAATTCTTTATTTAGGGTATTAGGGATTGAATCTAGGGCTTTGTATGTGTAAGCATGTGCTCTACCACTGAGCTACACCCCCAGCCACCAGTTGGCATTTTTAAAATATTAATTTCAAATTTCTGGGAGCAGGAGTGATACTAAAAATATTTAACCACCTGTGTGATAGGTGCCGAGCAGTCCACGCATGCCAAGTAAATAGGGGAGCCAGCCCTGAAGGACATCTGCGGTGCCAGGCATTTCACCTTTCTGTGGTGGACTGTGAGCAGGACAGGGGTCCTGGGTAAGGGGCTGGGGTAGTGATTGATGGCTCAAAACAGCAGCCAACTATCAACCAGCCTTGGCAGCCATGGGGACTAACTGCTGGACAGCTGGGTCAGGTGTGTCTGGCCCTATCCAGTCAGGACCCACAATCTGTAGCACCCCGATTTCCTGACAAGAGGGAATTTCTGTGAGTCAGGCAGTTTCTTTGGAGATGTGATCATCCCCATTTCATTGATGAAGGGTGAAGGGGCTCAGAAGGAAAATGCTGGCCTAAAATCACAGAGAATCACTCCACTGCCCACCACCACACGAATCCAAGATGGCACTCCTTAAGCATGGAGAGTCCATTCTAAGACCTGGAGGACTGACCCTCGCCTCACCTGGGTACTCTCTGCCTCTCCCCAGACCTGTTCATCGAGAGGTTCTGCATGACAGGCGGGAACAGCCCCATCTGCTACCTCAAGGCCTATCACACCAACCTCTACTTGTCAGCTGATGCAGAAAAAGTGCGAGAAGCCATTGACGAGGGTAAGTCAAAACGAGGAGGGAGAATATGGGAAGTCTAACAAAGTGGTTCAAGGGGTGGGAGTCCCAGGGCCTAAAACTCTACACAGGTGCTGGGAGATGCCATGGTAATTAGGAGGGGGGCCTGTGCCTAAATTCCTATGATCTGCTTATAAAGTCTGAAAATGAGGCCCTACCTATTCTACTTTCCCACCTCCTGCTCTACTGTTAAGGACAGATTTATTCATCAGTGTTACCCAGCCTTCTGTTTCCATGGAAACCCTCCTTACAGCTCAGAAAGCGACTCCCTTCTAAGATTCCTCCAGGTCAGAGTTCTGATTCCTGTATGACCATGGGCAGTCCCTGCCCTTCTTTGAGCCAGTGGGGGGAGAGATCCATATCCAGCCCAGCCTGCGTAGTGGGCTCAGGAAATGGCCAGCATTTCCAGCAGCTGGGCTGGCCAGTGATAAGATAAGGCTAGGAAATCCAGCTACAAGCATTGACAAAGGGAAGTCCCCTCTATGTGCCCTTTTCAAGGGAGACTATGGTAGCCATGATAGATAGACTCAGTCCTCCCCATGGGGTGTTTATCCAACTCACACAGGCCGCAGAGAAGAAAGGACTGCCCAGCTGCCTGAGAGGACTCCTCAGGCTGAACCTGAGTGGCAGGTTCCATATCCACTTTTCTCTTCCTCTTTCATGCTGTCTCTCCTGCCTCTAAGCCTGGCCTCTCTCCCGATGCCTCTCTCCCTGAGCAGTTGGGAGCTCCACAAGGCTTCTTTAACTAGGACCCAGAAGCCATTTCCCTAGGCATAAGCCACACCCCCTGGTTGGGGACTAAGTGCTTGTCTGTAGGCATGCTTCTGTGTGCCTGTAACCTGACCTCAGGCTAGGGAGCAGGGGAATGGTCCAGAGGGAGGCCCTGCTCAGGGTCAGATGGTTCTGGGTCACCTTGGCTTTGGCATTGGCAGAAATGAAAAGGTGCCTAGCCTGATGTCCAGAGCCTTCCCTGCACTTGGCATCCTCAGGCTGGTGAGGTTGCTGTGAGGTCTGTACTGTTCACTCCTCCTGAAGCTCTGCCGAGCCCTGCCTCTGTGGTCCCAGAGAGAGACGAAGACAAGCTGCCTGGTTTCCAGCCTCTTAGCCCCGGTGCTCTGGTGTCCAGTACAGCTCTGGCCTGGAGACGGGTTCCTGACAGGCATCCTTGCCCAACAGAGAAGCCCCTGTTATGAAGACTGCACAGCCAGAGGCAGCTCGCGCCACCCCTAGGCCACGTGGTTTCATGGAAGACTGAATGGGCAGCCTGCCCTGAGAAAGGCATACCTGGGAGCCATTGTGGCTGTAGACATGGCCCACCCATCCTACCCCGAATGCAGCCTGGGATCTCAGCCCCAGACAGAGCCATAAGGACCTTAATTTTGTCTTGGCCCAGAGAAGATGAGTGACTTATCACAATCAGCAGTGAGGGAGTGACCATGACCAGCCAGAGTCAGGGCTCCTTTCCAGACCTTCTGTAGATCCATATCAGGGGTCTGTGAGGAGCCGTGAGCAGGAGAGCAGGGCTTGGTGGATGCACCCTTCTTCCCAGCAAAGGCTGCTCTTTGGCTGGTCCCTACTAGCATGATTTTTCTCAGTATTAAAATATTGAAATTCCTTCATACTAGTTGGGAAAGAGCTCATGCCCTGAGCCCTCAGAATCCTCCTCCTGCCCCCAGGACTGCCCCCGACCTCTCCACATAGGTGAGGGCCCTTCGCACCCAGTGTTGAAGCTACAGCTTGTCTACTCCTATGGCCAGTGTCCATGAACTACTAGTTTTAAGCATTTTTAAGACTATCTCTCATTAACCTTGCCCTTTGTCCTGGCAGGGGAGAGCAGGTGGCGGGGGGCGAATGTAGCCTGAGATTGCCCTCTCTCACTCCCAGCCAGGGGGCCACTATTGCCTTCCTGAAGACAGACAATGCTTGCCTCTCTCTGCCCAGGGATCGCAGCTGCCACCATCTTCAGCCCCAGCAGGGATGTCGTTGTGTCCCAGAGTCAACTGCGCGTGGCTTTCGATGGGGATGCTGTGCTCTTCTCAGATGAGTCAGAGCGCATTGTCAAGGCTCACGGGCTGGACAGATTCTTCGAGCATGAGAAGGCCCATGAGAACAAACCTTTGGCCCAGGTGCTCTACACAGTCCCAGAACCCCTGAGTAGAACAAGGTGGCTCCCAAGAACCTGCCCTTGGCCAGAACCAAACCTGGGCTCAGCCCAGACTCCGACCAGGTCCCCTCACCAAGCCTCAATCCCTCATCACTCTCGCTTGTTCCCAGCCCCCTTCACCAAGCCCCATCACCCCACTGAAGTCTCCATTGTCTCTCTGAGCCCCTCTCTGAGCCTTTTCCCCTTCCTTGGAGCTCCAGTCTCCTTTCTGCGGTCTCTGAACCTGAAACTCTCCTCCCTTTCTCGAGCCCCATCCCCTGTCTGAGGTCTCTATCCCTCCTCTGAAGTTCTAGTTCTCTAAGTCCCCACACCTTGTCTGGACGCCCCCCACCCCAAGGGCCTCACCTCCTCTTAGGTGAAAGGAAGCTACCATCCTTTCTCTGGATCCCTCACTTCCTTCTGAGATTCCCTACCCCAAGTTACTCCTGCCCTGTAGAAACTCCTGTTCCCCTTCCTGGAGGACAGGAAGAACTGGACTGGCCCCCTACTGGGGCAGGCCCGCTGGGGCAGGGAGATCTGGCTGAGCAGGGAGCGGGGAGCAGAGTGTGTGCTTGGGTCACCTCCTGCTATGCCTTGGCTAGGGGAGTTGGGGACTTCAGTCACCCTCAAATTGATTGGTGGTCCTCTGAGAGTGGAACATGTCCTAGTACTTGGTAAAAATCCCTTGGGTTGGAGCTGTGGGGTGTCCAGTCTTCCTGGGAGCTCCAGTTTGAGTTTTTCACAAAAATCAGTTGTGCAGAGCAGGACAATTTTCCCACTAAGTGGTCAGTAGAGACCCAGGGATCACTGCTTGCTCCAGGTCTTCCAGCAAGGTAGGGGTCTCTAGACCTACCCAGCTTATTCCCAGCTACTTTGGAAGTAAGCAGTCTTCATTGTCGTCCAATTTTTTATTTATACATCCTCATTAACTCATGTCTCATCATCCCATACAGAATTGAAAAGTTGGGACTTAATGGGTTAAGCTTCAGTTGTTCTGGGCACTGAAGAGAATAAATCCTTGCCCTGCCCCCAGAGAGCTTAAGTCTGACATCCTAAGCCACCTGCATGCCCATGGGCAGGTTCATATTCACTAGTTACACATTCGACCATGTGTCTCAGATGTTGACAGCTGGAGCGTGTCCATGCCATAGTTACTAATTTTATACCTTCCCTTCTGGTGGGCACAGAAGGCCATGCCTACAGAGCTGCTGGACAGACACCTGCCAATGGGGGCGTGGCTAGACACGCCTACTAACTGGTTCTGGTACAGTTATTCTAGCACAGCCCCATCACAGTAAGACAGACTCCAGACTCTGGATACCTGTAACCCCACTGAAGCACACAGGAACCTCAGAAGGCACAGAAAAACCCAAGAGATCTAGGGATCTTGAAAATTTTCTCATGCCAAACAAGGGGACACTAGTGCCTCGGGAAGAGGAGGGGGGCACATGTTTGGGAGACTGAGTTCACGGTGTTCCCTTACCTTTTCATAGGGCCCTTTAAAGGGCTTTCTGGAGGCACTGGGCAGGCTGCAGAAGAAGTTCTACTCCAAGGGCCTGCGGCTAGAATGCCCAATTCGCACCTACTTGGTGACAGCACGCAGTGCAGCCAGTTCTGGGGCCCGGGCTCTGAAGACCCTGCGCAGCTGGGGCCTGGAGACGGATGAGGCCTTGTTCCTGGCTGGAGCACCCAAGGGCCCCCTCCTGGAGAAGATTCGCCCTCACATCTTCTTTGATGACCAGATGTTCCATGTGGCTGGGGCTCAGGAGATGGGCACCGTGGCCGCCCATGTGCCTTACGGCGTGGCACAGACACCCCGGCGGGCTGCTGCTGCAAAGCAGGCGCCATCTGCACAGTAGCTGAGCCTCAGCACTTCAGGCTTCCTGTCTTACTTAGTTCAGCACCTTGACTGGTGGCCCCTTCTGGTTCCTCACCATTCTTCCCTTCTGCACATCTGCCCTCATCCCTTGGGTGAGGTACTTGTAGGAAATGACATGAACTGGGCCACTTGGGAGCAAACACTGTGCCATGATCCTAGCTAGGACAGTAGGATCATGCAGAGTAGCTGGGTTTCAGGGAGAAGGTGATGGGACTGAGCAGGGGAGGGTCAGCAAAGCCAGGATGCTTCAGAAGGGGCTTGGGATGAAAACCAGCCCAGGGCAGTGCAAAGAACTGCTGTGGAGAAGGTGGGTCTGGCAATTGAGCTCTGCCCTAGCATCAACTGCATGACTTGAAGTCCTTCCCCTTCATGGTCCTCAGCTCCCACATCTTTTAAGTGGTTTGCAAACTCTCCTCTAGCCAGAGAAGTTTGGTTTTATGAAATTGCCTTTTGAAGGAAGCATTCTGTGCCAGGGCTGCTGAGATGCATGGCATCTGTGAAAATCACATAAAAGGACACACTCTCTAGGCCAATTATGAAGCAACATCTTCTTGTGGCCGGACCTGGGCTGACACTGGGCTGCACAGCTTTGTTAACAAGATATAGGCTGGATTTCAGCCCCCATGTGCCCCTCAGCCCAGAGGCCTTTGTCAAAGGCATAATGTTCCACAGTAGCCCTAGCTATATCTTTCCATGTTTGGAAATCAGTGGTCAAGATGACCCATCTGCTTCCTATAATTCTCTAACCTGGACCATCAGGAGGGGTCAGCTGCCAAGATGGAAGTTTTGCAAAAAGGAGTTGGGAGAAAATTGAACCTCCAACTGAACTGGCAAGTTCTCCTCCAGCCAGCAGGGGGCGCTGCAGGCTCTTCCTGTGGAGGATCTTTGGTAGCAGCTGTTGCAGGGTTTTATTTGCTCCAGCTTTTAGCCAAAATTCAGTAGTTTTGCCTGCCAACCCCCTCTCATTGCCCGTTGGTCCTCCATCACTGCCTCCTGCTGTGCCGTTAGGCAGCTCTGCCAATGGGGAAAGAGGTGGAATATTTATGGCCTCGAACACGGGGACAAAGTGCAGTGTCTGAAGTGAGCATTTGTCCATGCTGAGCCAGAGGGTAAGGCCTGGGTGAAGTAGGAAATGTCAGGAGGTCTGATCTGAGACCAAAAGTACCATTACAGTAATGACTTAGGAAGGAGCTGGCAAAATTCTCACTAGGCAAAATTCTTCCACTGTGGATAGTGAGCGGAAGGCCAGTCAGAGCTGCCCTGGAGGTAATGAGCTCTCTGACATTGAGATGTTGTGTAAGGGATTCTGGAATGAGGTGACCTCCCCAAAATGTACCTCCAGTCTGCCAGGAGTCTCTGCAGCACCTCCTTCACCACTTCCAGAGAGCCCTGATGGATCTTCTCCTTTGCTGAGCAGCCTTGGCTCTCTGGGAGAAAGGATAGACGCGTGAATGACTGATGCCAAGGAAGACCAAGAAGGGGTGAGCAGACATCTATGTGTGCACTGATTGCCTGGCTCCCCAAGGATCCTAGCTATGAGTGAGCACTTTTCAAAGAAAACCAAAGGCATCCCTAGAGGGGGCAAGAGCCTATAGGTGTCAGGGTGGGAGACAGTCTGAGGAGCCCAACCAACCTTTGTCTGTCTGAGTCCTCAGCCCAGGGTCTGAATGAGTATCTGTCCCAGGCAGTGTGGCACAAGGTAGTAGTTGCAGAAAGATAATCTAGGAAGGAGAAGAAGGAAGACCAAGATGCTTCCAGAAATGAGCACCAGTTCGGGCCAGAAAAGTGCTGGGTGGGTTTGCGCTCTGAGTGTCAGAGGCTCACAAGAGGCTGTTTGCAGAGAGGAAGGGCAAGACTGGCTGAGTGACTGAGACAGATACCCGCCATAGCTGCCTTAGGGCCACTCAGAAAGGCATGTGATGAAGGTGTTTTTGCACACAGTCATTTCCATCGCACAATGGGGCTCTTTTGGCCAACAGAGGAGGCCTTTGGGCAGAAGGTCTGGTATGGAGCTTCCTCTACAATCAATGCTCTAAGCCTGGCCACAGATGCTGTGCAACCTAAGAACAGCCACAAGGAAATGAAAAGGAGGCAAGAGAGGGAACTTAACCTCAGATCACCTCCATTTTGGCTGGATCACAAAAAGCCTCTGGCCTGCCTGCCACTGGGGTCATAGTCATCCCCTGGGAGGAGCCTCCAGGACTCACAGAGCCAGTGGCCATAAGAAGCCTGCAAAGCTGAGCACAGTCCAGGCTCATACGATGGCATCAGGCTGCCTCACCAAGGTGGACCCATGCACAGTGAGGGCAGCAGATGTCACCCAATTGAGATAAACTTTAGGGATTCTAAAATCCATAAAGTCCATCCACAGGGTCCAGTGATGAACACCACAGACCCTTCAGCTCTCTCAGGAAGCAGAAAAATATGATGCTAGAAGTAGAAAGATAAGGTACAATAAAAGCTGTGGATTTCACTGGAGCCACCATTAATAGATAAAGACAGCCTTGGGCAATGAAGAGACACTGAAGGTCCAAATTCTATTACTGAAACCACAAATGAGCATCTCAAGCCTGGAAAAAAGGGCTTTCAGAAGCTGGAGTAAAAGGCTAGGAGTCCTGGGGGCAGGTTTCATTCCAACCAGACAGGCCTTCTGATGGTCTCAGTGTTGAAGAGGGACCCAGGGGTGAGGAGCATTGTTTATTGTGTAACCAGGAAATTAAAAAGTCAGATGAGCAGCAAAGCCCCTGGCCTGACCTAGGACTGCAGCACCGGGGCAGAGGGGCCACAGCATCTGGAATGCTGGACCCTTTAGCTGAAAACACCACTTCCCCGAGTTCTGCAGATCACTGATCCCAGGAGTGCTTGCCAACAATGGAACTGACCCAATGGAACTGCCACTTAGCAGAAAAGCAGAAGCCCTGTGATTAAGCACCGAGACTGCTAAGATCATTGCAAATAGCTCCCTCCCCTACCTGAGAGGCACATCAGAGTAGTGGGAATGTCACAGAATATGTCAGGAACAAAAGAAAAGAACCCAGTAAGAAGTTCAAATCCAAGATGAATCCAACATTATGATAGTCAATTGGTGTACACCTCTACATCCAAAGTGATGATTGAAATATTTAAATACCTCTATACCAGGTGGTAAATAGCCCTGCTCTGAGTCCACTGAGTATCCCTTGGTGACCTCAGTTATTCTGGCTCCTACACTATGAATGCTCCATCTTCCCACAGTTCAGTCTTGCAGAGGCTGTACCAGCACCATGGCCAGTGTCCACTCTGTTTCACAATGTCCTGGTCTTGCTGGTTTAGGGAGCTAAAATAACTTGCCTGAAGCCACCCATATGGTAAGTGGCAGCATTGGGACTCCCAGGTGTGTCTGTTTGAAGCTGGGACCAGGTTCCCCACCATTTTCCATACCACTTCTACACATGAGTAGTGATGGCAAGAGAAGTTCCACTCTGAGGTCTTCAACAGAGACACTTGCCTGACTGCCAGGTAACATGTTGATTTCCTGCATGCTGAACTGTTAGAATATATTTGACTGGGCAGATTGTGGTTATAAATTCCTAAGTAGCTGAAAATCAATTTAAATTAGAGCCAAACATTTGCAGATTCCTGAAGCACTTTCAGACAATCCCAAATTTTGTGGAACCTTGTTTAAAGACCCCTGGTTTGAGCTAATGAAGGATTTGATAAATGAGGGGCTCCTGTGCCAAATCTGACCCACTACCTATTTTTATCAAATTTCTAGATTTTTTTGCTCTTTCTTTGTGGGTCAGATTTGCCTAGGGATGATCTATGCTGGCTGTCCAGCATCTGCTCAGAATAGCTTTTGTTTTCATCTCTTTATGGTCCTCATGGGGTCTTTTGGGCAGTGATGGGTGCTAGTACAGGGATGGGGGTCAAATGTAAGCTTTGGATAAAGCAAAGTGCCCAGTGTCGGCTTGAGTGCCCCACATCAACAAGTCATCCATATGCATTCTCTGAAAGCAAGGACAAGTTCTTCATGAAGAGGGTTCCAAGAGGACTTTGGCTGGCTCAGAAGTTGTTTAGCACATGAAAGATCAAAGTCCAGTAAAAGCTGGAATGACAGTTTTCTTGTGCTGCAAGGATGAGCAACAAACTTCCCTTTACCAAGGAACTGTGGAACAGAGGGTTCCAAGATCCACCACGGAAAGGCAGTGTGGAAGTTGTCCTACCGGCAGCCATGGTTGCTGTCACCATTCCCATCATGATAGTTCTCTCTTCTAAGCCCAGACTTGGCCTCAGAATCCTCCTGAACCCAGCACTCCAGGCAGCCACTACCAGTGGGTTGGAAGTGACATGAAGGATGAAAGCCAGTTTGTCCTCCATCAGTGCGGGCTATGGCTTTCCAGGAGTCCTGGGTGTCCGTGCTCTCATACTCTGTCACAACTCTGAGGACACCAGGCTCTCACCTGACTCCAGTGAAACACAGCGAGGAGGAGCATGAATGGCATCCCCTGGTTGGCAGCATTTCTGGAAGTGTGAAGCAGTGTTCTGGGTTTTGACATCTCTAAGCAAAGTGCAAAACCCTCTCTTGCCAGTAGGTGGCGCTGCAGACCAGCAATCTGCTGCCGGCTGTAGTGATTTTATTCACTGGTTTACTTTTATCTTTCATTCTACTTGGTACTGTGCTGGACTTTCCCTACCAAGTAGCCCTAGCCAGCCATAAAGGACTTCAGGTGCTCTGAAAATGTCTGCTAAACATACTTGTGTGACGAGCTGATTGCTCTTACCGATAACCACTGTGACTGTGTGTATGGATGCACACAGTGTGTGCGACCAGATAAAACTTGTGCATGTGTGTATATTTATGTGGGTATTTGTAGTGGCTCAGGTAGCTCTTTTAATGATTCTGTTTGTATGCGCATGTGTTTTCACTCTTCACTAGGAGTGTACAAATGTTTATCTCCATTAATTGAGGATCTTCAGTTTGTGGGGGCCAGTCCTGCTTCTTGGAACTGGTTCTGACTGTTCCCATCACCTCATGGACGTGGCATGTGTGTAGCCTGGGGACCACTAAGGTCAGTCCCTGTAGCCTTCTTCTGCATTTTCCAGCTTCTGGCTGAGGCCTTGGCTTTTAACCCTGTCTCCACTCCTACCCTCTGTAGCCTTAGCAAGGGAGTGATAGAAACTGGGCTAAGATGATGCCTCACTAACTTCACTCATTCCTTCCCTCCTCCTAACAGTGCCACAGTCAACATTTACCACTGGGCAGATATGCACTTTGAAGATCTAGAGGGAACCCATTCACACAATAACACCGGTGGTGCATAGAGGCCCTGACCATCTCATGATTGTGTCTAGGACAATTGCTTTCCTCCCTGAACCCTGGCCCAGCCCAACCTAGGCTGGAATTCCTTCCTCTGCTTGGGTGTTCTAGTCTGAACTTCTAGCCAGAAGTGACTTACCCTTGACCTTGATTGGGAAGTTTCTTCCTGATGAGCCATCTCCCAGAGGAGTATGAAAGTGAAATGGGGCTGGGAACCTTTTAGTTACTCATCTTTGCCAAGTAAAAAGTCCCATAAGGTGAATCAAAACTGCAGATGGAGGTCACTGACTTCTGCCCTCCTGGCCTGTGGGTAACTACTCCTTCATGGGCAAGATAAAAGGCCCAAGGATAGACTTACAGCTGCCACCACATAGAAAATCACTGAGATCACCACAGACCAGATGCACAGGCACAGATCACAAACTCTGATGCCTACAGGGGCTGAGCAGGAAACAGAAATGAGTGAAGGGGATTAGCAGGGTCATTAGGGAGATGGAAAACACCGAGCAGGGCCTGATAGATGGCTGCCATGTGGGAATGCAGGCTGATATTGCTGGAGAGTCCATCCAGTTTTTCACGAGAAGCTAGAAGTCTGGACTTTGAGATGTTGGCAGCTATTTCAAATTCAGAAAACACTATTTGGGCCAAAGAAAGCATATCCTGCAGGCTAAATCTGGACCTTGAATCTCCAGTTTACACTGCTACCTGGTCCAGTAAATTGGGATGTTTAGAACCAAGTAACTGAAAATAGGAGGTTGTTCAATTCAGGCTCATAGTTTGGAGATGACGTCGCTCAGTCCCTGTGTGTTTTAAACTGTATTGGTACAAGCTTCTTTATTAACTTAATATGCCCATATCCTTAACCTCCAGTTTCTACTTAAAAGCATCTCAGTACCCCCAGTTTAGAACAAGATTGAGTGAAGCCTTCACACCCAGTGTGTTCGTGTGTACCTGGCAGAAGCCCTTTGCTGCTCAATATTTGCTGCCCTGCTTCTGCCTCGCCTGCTCCCCCTGGGTTGTTGTTTATGGTAAACCTCCTAAGTGCCTCCTTTAGAGGTCAGAGCATGTGCCTCTTGTCTCTGTGACTCCCCTTGCCTGGGATTAGGCCTTGCATACCCTTCCTGGCTTTCCCCTGTCACCTGCTCTTAGCATACCCCTTGGGTCCTGCTAGGTCTGGCTTTTTGCAGCTTTCACCAGGTCACATGATCAAGGGCTACAGGCTTGTCAGAGTGGACCCCTCCCTCCTTGTGTTTGTCTCTGCCTTCATTTACAACATGGGCTTCTGCTTCTTAAAAGCCATTCGAATAAACAGAAAAAGTTTTGAATAAATTTATGTTGTCTCATTTTTCCTCCCACAACTGTATTCACAAACTGGTGTATGGCCCCTAAGAAATGTTAATGGGGATATAGGTAGTGAGCAGGTCTGGGGATCTCTCTGTAGATTCTCCCCCTGGCCCCATGAAGACCACTCTGTGGGAGAATCTGCAGTGGATGGCAGTCTTGAGCCCTTAGAAAGCAAGCTTTCCCCAGTAGGGCTCTGTCGTGAATTCAGTGTTTCCTTCTGGAGTTACAAAGGGTGGACATGGCATAGGAGGAAGAGGAAAGATTAGGATGGAGAAGGAAGTGGTAACCCAATTCCAACCTCACCTTCATACAATCTTTCTCCCTATGTCTCAGTTTCTTCCTATAACTCAAAATCTCTATGGGGCAAGAATCCTGAAGGCTTAGCTGAGTGATTCTTGCTCAAATGTCTCATGGTATTGTAGTCAAGCTATCTGGTGGAGCTGCAGCCAGTCATCTGAAGGCTTGACTGGGGCTGAAGGATCTGCTTCCAAGATGGCCCACTCACATGGCTGTGGCAAGTGGCTTTAATCCCTTGTCACAGGGTTGCCTGGGTGTTCTCATGACATTGTTGTTAGCTTCCCCTAAAGTGAGATATCCAAGAGGAAGCAAGGTAAAAGCCACACTGTCATTAATGACCTAGCCTCAGAAGTGACATGTCACCACTTCAACCATATTCTGTTGGTCACACAGATCAACCCTGTTACGGTGTAGGAACGGACTATACAAAGGTGTGAATACCAGGAAGTGGAGTCCATCAGGGCCATCTTGGAGGCTGGCTACCACATGTTCTACCTCCATCGACCTGGTATAACCAGGGGCTCCAAGGTATTTTAACCATTCCTGTGACTCCTCGCAAGACTAGACTCAAATGCACCTCCACTTCCTTCTTCCCACCTCCCATCCCTCCCATCCAGGAGAAGCCCTCCTCCAAGAGCTCCAGAATCACCAGCTTGGAGACCCCAATGAAACTGTTCTATGTTTTGATCTCACAGTGATGTTTTTACAATGCCCATAGTCCAGCACTACCAGAGCTACCCCACTAGTCTGCAGTCAGTGGACCATGTCCTAGGTGAGGGAAAGGGCAGGGCAGAGGGAGGTGGTGACCAGATACGCTCTGCTGCCAGTCCTGGATGAACAACCCAGCTTTCTGAACTGATTGCCACTTACAGATAAGGAAACTGAGGCTCAAAGAGGTAAAGTCACTCACTCAAGGTCCAAGCTAATAAATGGGGGACAATTCAAGTCATCTGACTCCAGAGTGTCTCTTAAGTGCTATACTCCCCTCTTTTTTTTTCTTTGCAGTGGTGCTATGGAATGAACGTAGGGCCTTGTGCATGCAAGGCAAGCACTCTACCAACTGAGCTATCTCCCAGCCCACTCCCACCCCCGACTCTCTTTTATATTTTTAAGATAAAACCCACAGAAGAAACTTGGAACTCTAAGTTAGTTTGAGTTATAGCTCCCCAAACTTCAGGAATAGAACACATTATTTTCTGCCATTTAAGTTACTCTGGGCAAAAGTTTTAAGAGTGGTCTTTGATGGGCACGTCTGTAAGTAGAGTCATCTTTACGCTCAAAAAGACTGGTTGCTCTTGCCCCATTATTTTTTGTATGGGTAGAAGGCATAATTGAAATTTTCTTGTCCACATTTTACAGAAGAGGAAACAAAGTCTTAGAGAAAGAAAGACATTTGTCTGAGGACACACAATGTTAGATGCAGAAAAGAAATTTAACACCAGACTGTTGATCTCAGTTCAGTGCTATTCCCTCCGAAATGCCATATTCTCACCTGACCTCATCTGTGTCTTACTCCATTCTGGTTGCTGTAGCAAAACACCATAAGTTGGGTAGCTTATAAACAACAGAAGTTTACGTCTCACAGTTCTGAAGACTAGAAGATCCAAGGTCAAGGCTCCAGCAGATTCAGTGTCTGGTGAGGGCCCTCTTTTTGGATCAAAGATGGATATCTTTTTGCTGAGTCCCAAGTAATAGAAGAGGCAAGGGAGCTGTCCAGAGTCTTTTTTATAAGGACACTGATGTATTCATGTGATCTTATTTCCTCCCAAGGGTGCCACATCCTAATAGCATCACATTGGTGATTAGACTGCACCACAGGAAGGGGGGGAAGGAACACCAACTTTAGAACGCAGCAATCTGAATCTCCAGTCTTTCATTTCTCTGGCAAAGTCCCCCTTAGAAGCCCTGGAAGCCCCAAGTGACCTAAGGCTCACCACAGCGTGAGCACAGTGAGCCATAGCCCCGGGATGTGAACTTGTTGCTTGCTTGCTGGGTGACCTTGCAAAGCACACACCCTCCCAGGAGGGCACGACGCTGGTATCTCCCTTCAGGAGAACCTGCTGCAGGAAGGGTCGCTGACCCACAGCCTGCCACTGCTGCTCCTGTGGGTCTGCTGCACTCAGCCGACAAGCTTTCCCTGGGCTGCTCCTAGCCGTGACTGGGCACGGTGGGGACACTAACCCCAGGCTACTTCTGCCCTACCTGGGCTTCTCTGGAAGATGGCCGGATCAAGACGTCCTCAGAGCTCCATGGCAGCCAGAGACTCTTCCTATCCAAGCCTCCTTCCTCCTACCTTTCCTCCACAGGCGTCAGAGCTACATGGTGGTCACAGGGCTCCTTTTGCTTCCTCCTGTTCCCTTCCTTTTATTTTTCAAACCAAACTTCTCACATCTCTAACTGGCCTCAGCATCCATCTCCTAGGAGAGCTGAACTGACACAGCCTTTCTGGACCACAGGACCCATGCCCATCCACCTCTCAGGGTCACCTCCTACCGATGCTCTTAAAGTCTCCATCATTACCAAGTGGTGAAACAGAAGTGTGGTTTCCCTGACAACAGCAGGGGACCTGGTAGAAGGAACCTGTGATGAACCTGTGTTATATATTCCAGAAAACATGGGAAGTGGCAAGACTGGGGCAGAGGTTGGGAGAGTGACTGGAGAGTAAAGGTAAAGCTGTGCCCAGGATAAAAAGGATCGTGTCCTCCAGCTTTCTCTTGAAGGTAAAGGTCTTTTTTTTTTTTTTTTTTTTGATACTAGGGATTTAGCCCAGGGACACTCTATCACTGAGCTCTATGCCCAGTCCTTTTTTATTTTAAGACAGGGTCTTGTTAAATTGCCCAGGCTGACCTTGAACTTGCTATCCTCCTGCCTCAGCCTCCAGAGTTGCTGGGATTACAGGCATGCACCACCACACCTGGATGAGGCCACTCTGATCCTCTTGCTACAGATGAGGAAACAGAGGCCCTGTTCTGATGGGAACGGGCTGGCAGTGTCAGGACCCAGTCAGGTCTGGGAGCCAGAGGCTGAGCCATTCGTGTGTGGAGTGCCTGCCCCACCCCGGCAGCCGTCTGACTTCGGGTAGTTCGGCCCCTCCTTTTCTCCCCCAGTGTCCTTGTCCTGCTGACATCATGCACACATGGAAGAGAAATCTGTGAGATTCCAGACGGTCCAGAGTGTGGGAACCAGGACAGATGCTGCTGGCGCTGCCCCAGGGCTGAGGCTCCTCTGGAACCCCTGGGTGCTGCCAAGGGGGCTCTGGAATGTGTCCAGAGCCTCTGGCTTCCTCTGTGGTAGGCCATCCCCCAGGGCCTGGGAAAGTTGGGGGCTCCGAATGCCCAGTGGGTCACTCCAGCTGGGCAGCCTCTGTGGGACTTGTGTTGCCTGTCCAGCAGCAGGGAGGATGTAAGTATCAAGTGTCTGGGCCAGTCCTGCCGGTCACTCTCAGGAACCCCCAGAGGGAAAGCATGACCCTCATAACCTCTGCAGCTCAGGGCTCGGGAAGAGGAACCAAGACAACACCATCCAGCACATCAGAGAGAAAGAAATCAGGAGCACGCACGCCTGTGTGTGTGTGTGTGTGTGTGTGTGTGTGTGTGTTCCTGTGTATTTGTTGTAGACTGACGAACAGACACAGACAGATGGTCCCACCCCCATCCCCACCAGCCCCAGGGGTAACTGTGCACTGCCTATTCCACACATGTGGTTCCCAGCAGCTGTGCATTCCGTCACTGACCAGCTGTGGCAGCAGCTGTGGAGGTGGGAAGAGAGCACTGATGGGTCCCAGGGGAGTGGGGGAGGACAGGAAGGGCCTGGGATGAGCAGGGGTCAGGGAGTAAGGAAAGAGGCTCAGAGTGTTCTTGGGCTGGAACGTGGGGCGGGGAAGTAGTGATGGGGACGCCTGGTGTCTGGGCCTTGGCTGGAGAGCCTGGGGAGGCCCTGGCTAGGGCTGAGCATGCAGGACGGTCAACACGAGTATAGAGACCGAGCAGTGGAATACGTGCCCAAACCTCAGGAAAAAGGTCTGCATTAGACATAAAAATTGGGAATGATTTATTTCCGTCCTTTTGCCTCTGCCTCTGGAGTTGCTGGGATTACAGCCGTGTGCCACCAGGCCTGGATGAGGCCAATCCTCATCTTATAGGAGGTAAAGCGACAGGAGTAGATGACTCAACTAGAAAGAATGAGTAACATTCGGTACTCACTCTAAACACCTCATTTCGGCCAGGTGCCGTGGCACACACTCGTAGTCCCAGCAACCCAGGAGACTGAGGCAATTTAGCAAGGCCCTAAGCTACTTAGTGAGACCCTATCTCAAAAAAATAAAAAGGGCTGGGGATGTGCTCAGTGACAGAGAGCCCCTGGGTTCCATCCCCAGTACCAAAAAAAAAAAAAAAAAATTAAATAAACAAATACCTCATTTTATCCCCACAGAAACCTATGGAGGAAATAACTATTATCATCCTATTTTACAGATGAGAAACCAAGGCCTCACTGTGTGGCCCTGGGGATATTTCTGTCCCTCTCTGAGTCTGAGTGTCCCAGACACAAAGGGAGGAGCAAGGCCCTGCAGAAAGAAGGCTGAGTGGCACCAGGGTGCTCCAGGCCTTGCCTGGACCAGGACAGTCCCCACTGTGACTCTGCTGTTTTCCCACGGGGACCAGGCACTGCCCTATCCACAAGGAAGTTACCCTCAGCCCTGCTACCCTCCGCTAGACTCTCAGCCAATACTTACCAAACACCTACTGTGCACCCCACACTGCCAGACACCAGGGAGATGACAGAGACCAAACCGGACACAGTCCCTACTTTTATGGGGCTTACAGACCAATCCTAGGGACAGACAAGTTATTGCACAATTAATAACTACCATCTGTTGCCAGAGCACCTCGGCCAATCACCCTCTCCTCTGGGCCCCCAAGCCCCTCCCCCAGCAGTTAGAGGCCCAGTGGCTGGCCCAAGGGAGGTCTCCGGAATCCTGATCCAGCACATGGCCCACATGCAAGTCCCCATTTGGAGCCTGGGCCATCTCAGTTTAGTAATCTCAATGTACTAAGAGAAGATGGGGGCTCCCCTATTGTGGGGGTCAGGGATAAAGTATCAGTGGAGCTGAAACCCGTGCCTGGAAACCTCCTGCTTATGTGCAGCTCCAGGGAATGGTGATAAGAAGTGGGAAATACAGCAGTCCCCTGTCTGCCTCCTCCCTTTGAGGCTGCTGGACACTCCTGGGAGCCCCAGATAGGAGCTCGGCATTGCTGAGATCTGGTCCCCCTCCTCCCCAGCCTCTCTGAGGTTCTCCTCCCTTCTTGCTCTACACTAGCTCCTTGGGACAGACATCTCAGGCTTCAGCTATCTGTCATTGCCCCTCTGCTGCTCCAGAGTCCTTCTCCAGCCAGCAAATTCCTCCTGCTGGCCCCTGGAGTTTCCTGGTTCTCTCTCTGTCACTGACTGGTTGCTTTTCCAAGCCTGCTCCTGCATCCTCAAACACTTTTGGTTCATGGGGTCCAGCCCTTCCTGGCCTCTGCTTCTCCATTCACTCATGCAAAGCCTCTCTGACCTCTTGATCTCATGTCAAGCTTTTCTTGCCCTGGCTCCTACTGTCCTATTCTTACCAAATTCCCTGCCTCCTTGGCTATTGTTTCCCAGGATCTTATCCTGGTCCTCCTTGTTCTTCTGTGTACTAACTCTTTGGGGTAGACATCTCACATATCCAGTGACTTCAACGACCAGTTGCCAAGTCTCTACTCCAGCTCAGACCTCTCTCCAGGCTCTCTTCCTGAGTCCCACAAACAGCATGGACATCCTGACCTTTCTGTCCTCTGCAGCATTTCCATTGGTTCCTGTTGCTTTCCCTGATTCCATCGCCTAGACAAGAACCCAGCAGCTCTGGAATCTGTTTCTTCTTCTTCCCCATTTAATCCAGTCCTTATTCCTGGTCTAGTGTAAGAATCTCCTGTTTAGTCCACCCAACCCTGATGTGTGATGCAGTGGTTACCAGCATGAATTCTGATGCCAGCCTTTTGGATTAGAATTCCATCCCTGCCACTTACTAGCTGGGTGATCTTGGGTAAGATTCTTAACCTTTCTGAGTCTCAATAAAAAGGAATAATAATAGAAATTTCTCTTATAGGGCTGTTGTGAGGTTTAAATGAGTTAATATGTGTCAAAGTACTTAGTACAGACCTTAGCACCTGTTAAATGCAATAAAAAATTATTATTATTATATTTATTTTATAGATATTTCAGAAGATTTCCTGTGTGCCAGGCACTTTGCTGAGCACTGAGGGACATGACACTAAATAACAAAAATGATTCTGACTCCCCCAAGAACTTCACAGTCAAGGTGGAAAGCTTTATGAAAACGCACCACAGCTGGGGTTATGGTTCAGTGGCGCAGCACTTGCCTCGAATGTGTGAGGCACTGAGTTCGATTCTCAGCACTGCATATAAATAAATGAACAAAACAAAGGTCTATCAACATCTTTAAAAAAAAAAAAAGGTCCCGTGGAATGAAGGTTTTCTGCCACTGGACCCATGTTCTACTCCCTCCCATCTTAAAACAAAGCAAAAGTAAACAACCCCTGGACTCCACATCTCCCTCAGGCCTGGCTTTCTTCCAGTCTCAACTGAGCTTCTCAAACTGGTGTTCCATCAGCAAGCATTCATGGTACACATATTACCCACTCCGCACAGTTCCAGGTTCTGGACAGTCCGCAATGGACCCAAGACACAAACCTCTACCTTCAATTAGTTCACCTTCTTGTGGGGGACATGAACAACAAGCAAATACAGCCACGCGCACAACACAAAGTCAACAATGTTACTAGATGCTGTAAAGTAAGATAAAGTGAGGTGGGAGGCAGGACTGACAGGATCAGAGGCTATTTTAGTTAGATAGGGTGGGCAGGAGAGTCCTCTCTGAGGATGTGACATTTGAGCAAAGACCTGAATGAAGAGAGATAAACTGAAGATCTGGGGAAGAGGAGTTCCGGGCAGAAGGCATGCCCTGAGCCCATGCAAAGCCTGAGGCCGGAACTAGCAGGGGCCAGAAGGCTCTAGCAGTTGCAGGAGCCGGCAGAGGTGGTTGGGATGAAGCTGGAGAGATAGTTAGGGACAAAGCTTTGGGTGGCCATACTTCTGGTGAGCCCTGGCTCTGTACTAGATCATATAACCTAATGTCTAAGAGCTCTATAAGGGCTAGATGTGGTGGCACATGCCTGTAATCCAAGTTACTGGGAGGTTGAGGCAGGATTGCAAGATCAAGGCCACCCTGGACAACTTAATAAAACCATTTCTCAAAACAAAATATAAAGGACTAGGGATGTTGCCCAGTGATACAGTGCCCCTGGGTTGTTTAATCTACTGTACAAAAAAAAAAAAAAAAAAAAAACTCTATAAAGTAATAAAGCCTGGTAGTTTGTCTCTGGAACCAAACTGCTTTGTTGAATTTCAGTCCTTCGGTTTACTACCTGTTCCTGTTGACCTTAGACTGAGTTTCTCCACCCTTCTGTGTCTTTGTTTCTCATTTGTAAAGCGGGGACAATACTACTACTACTATTTTGTAGGTTGTCAAGGATTAAATGTGTTCATACTTAAAAAACACTTAGAACCTTTTCTGGTATTATAATAAGTGCTCACCAAATGCTCCTCTGTCTCCATCCATGCTTCCTGGGTGATTTCATCTGCTCCTATAACTTTAAATACCTTCTATTACCTAATGACTTCCAAATTTAGGTATCTGGCTTAGGCCCCTTCTCTGAACTCCAGAACCCCTATTTAACTGTGCAGTGTATTTGGATAACCTGGGATATTTCATGTGAAGAGCCCTTGACCTTCCCCTAAGAATTTGCTACTCTACCAATTTTTTGCTATCTTAGCCAAATACAGAAGACAAATATCTGAGAGGCTCCCTTGATTTCTGCCTTTCCAGGTGCATGGACTGTATAATTTCTGTGCTGGCTGAGGTTTCCACTTCATTGGCCTGTCCCCACATAAGTTATGGGAGTGCCCAGGACATTTAGAATAAGATCTGGAGGGGTGGCTGCTGGTGCCAGCTGTTTTTCCGTGTGTAGGTCTGTCTGTATGTATTTGTGTACACGGCCTAGTGACTGTGGGCCTGTGTGGCAGGAGGCACAGGCATGTTCTTTCCCACCAGATAATCAAGTGTCCCCAGGCAGGTCTAGTTATGGGATGAAAGTACAGTTATTCTCAGATGATCAACTCCACTCTTCCACATGGGAAGTAGGCTTTCTTCTGGGCCTGTCCTGGTGGGCAGGACAAAGGAAAAAGACTTCTCTAGTATCCCGCCCACCACACCCGTCTTCACCTCCTCTCCTCCTTGGTTGCCAAGAGGTTCACCCTCTAGGATGCTCTATTTAGCTACCTTCTGGCTCTTGAGGGTTTCTCTGGTACAGGTGAATCTGAGAATCTTCCCTGAGTTCCTTCTTTACAGGCAGGGCAGCTGGAACTCCCATTAAGGGAACAGTTAGTCTCCTGTTGGGGGACGGGTGTAAGAAGAGAGGCAGAGGGTTCCCCTTTTCCTCCCCTTCCTCAATTCGGAGGTTTATGAAATGAGACCTCTCCTGGAGTTCTTGACCTCTCAGGACAGTGCTGCCTTTGGAGAACTGACAGTTGATTTCCAGGAAAACACCCCACCAAGCACCACCCGCAAGTGTGGCCCTTGAGCCCAGAGCTCAACCTTCTCAGCGGGCACAGCCACTTCAGCAGTCCCTTTTGGGGCTGACCCCAACCTGTCACAGGCCTGTGAGAGTTCGTCCTCCCTTCCTCCCCTCCACCCCCTTCACACATACTCTCTCTCTCTCTCTCTCTCTCTCTCTCTCTCTCTCTCTCACACACACACACACACACACACACACACACACACACACACACACGCACACACACACACACACCTTGCTTTGTGATCCTATTGAAGGAGCTGCTGGGAATTCTCATGGAGGATCAGGTCACAGCTACTCCCACCCCCCCAACCTCACCAGACCAAACGTGTCTGCCCCGGGCGGGGGTGGGTGGGGGAGGAAGGTGCAGAATCTGTCCTCACAGAAGCTGGGACTTCTCAAAGCCAGCCTACTAAAGCCGGCAGTGCCCGGGGCGAAGCAGGGACAGCCGAGGACTCCTGGCGTTCCCGCGGGGCCTCCCAGGGCACCTGCCCAAGGCCACCCAGCGCGCGGCTGCCGCGGCGGCGGAGCGGAGCCGGACCTCCCAGCGGTCGGTGGGGGCGGTGACCGCCCGGGGCCTTCCCACGGCTCGGTGGCGCGTCACCGCGGGGGCGAGGGGGCGCCGAGGCGCCGGGGGCTGCGGTGCAGGAAAGGGCCCTGGGAAAGGGCGGCGTTGGCGCCCCGGGGCGGGACCGGGGCGGGACCGGGGCGGGCCGGGGCGGGGCCCGACGGGCGGACTCGGAGCTGGAGCGTGGTGCTGAGCCCCTGGCAGCCTGGCTCGCCATGAAGCGGCCCAGGGAGCCGAGCGGCTCCGACGGCGAGTCCGACGGACCCATCGACGTGGGCCGCGAGGGCGATCGGAGGTAAGGGTCATGATGGGGGACCTGAAGGCGAGCAAGAGCGCCCCGATGGGCTTCTGGGGCACAGGCTCTAGTCCTCAGGTACCCCTTGGACTGAGATACAGGTGTGCGCGACAGTCCGCAGGCGTGGGTCAGGTATGGGGGCGTGTGCCACTGATTGCACAAGAGCCCAGTATTCCTGGGTGCTCTCGGTCATATATAGGTTCAGGATGCTGTTCAGCTCAGGGGCTTGATGGCCAGGTGGTAGTGATCTTTCTGTTAAAATGCCCCATGGTAGGTCACCAGTGAGGAGTTTTCCTGAAGATCTTAAGAAACCCTAGCAGACTGTTGGTACCACCCTCCCTATCCAGAAACTGCTTTGTGCAGAATAATCACACTTTCCCAGTTTTACCCTAGGTTGGGTTCAGTTTTCGTGTAGTCCACAAAAAGTTTCAGGGGAAAGAAAGTATTTCCTCCTTTGAGCAAATCGGACTTTGGAATTAGGTTTTGTATTTTGAAGAAAGTAATAACCAACTTGCAAGGACCTAGATTTCAATTTCAGGGCTCTTTCTGCCAAACTACCCTGGCTGCCAATGTCATTCTGCTCTTGATGAATATTCTGATCTGCTTCAAACCTATAGAACAAACTGCACTCTACTACTCCCAGTTCTGTGAATTCTCTAAGTTTCAATTTCCTCATCTGTAATATGAACATTATAATATAATAATAAAACCAAACTTCATAAGAGTATTAGGAAAATCAAATGAGAAAATGTATGTCACAAGCTTAGCAGAGGGCCTAATGCATAGCAAATACTTAAGTGTCAGACACTCACCCTGAAAGAACTGCAGGCCTGACTGGGACAGTCTGCAGGCCTGGATCCCAGCCTCACATCTGCCACCAACTCACCATGTAGTCTTCCTTCCTTTCTTTTTCTTTTTATTTCTTCCCCTCCACCCCTACCCGCCCCCTCCAGTGCTGGGGATTGAACTCAGGGCCCTACACATGCTAAGCAAGTGCTCTGCCACCATGTAGCCTTGAACCATTGGTTTCCCTGTCTGAGCCTGTTTCCTCATCAGTAAAATAAAGGAGGATGGGAGTGGGAAGGGGAAAACAACCTCATCTCTCTTAGCTCATCCAAACCTGACTCTCTATGATAGAAGGAGATTGAGTTCATTCTAGGGACATATTTTAATCTAGGGACCTTTATTTTATTTATTTCTATGTGGTGCTGAGAATAGAACCCAGTACCTCACATATGCTAGGCAAGCACTCTACCACTGAACCACAACCCCAGGCCCCTAGGGATATTTTTGAAAGCATTTCATAAGTTCAGAGCACTAGGAGAGCCTGCCTCAATCACAGATCCTGGCTGGGGGTGTAGCTCAGTGGTACAGTGCTTGCCAAGCATGTAAAGGACCCTAGGTTGGAGACCTAATACCACACACACACACACACACACACACACACACACACATTCCTAGAGAAATGCCACCAACTACTAATGATTTATAGCTTCTAATAGGGGATAGGACTTTAAATATCCCTCTTATATCTTGTATTTTTGGTTTGGGTTTTGTATAATATAATTTCCTATGCAACATATTAGCCTTTTTTTTTTTTCAGTGCTGGGGATTGAACCCAGAGGTTGCGGACACATGCTAAGCAAATGCTCTACCACTGAGCTACATTCCCAGCCCTTTTTATTTTTTATTTTGAGAGAAGTTCTCACTAGGTTACTGAGGCTGGCCTCAAACTTGTGATTCTCCTCCCTCGATCTCCTGAGTTACTGGGATTACAGGAGTGTAATCCCATACCCAGCTCAACATATTACCCTTTCTAAATTGCTTAGTAGAAATTGCTGTTTGGAGAAACAATTCTCTAATCCTGTCCTGCTAGTAGGAGCAGGAGAAGGGCCCAGAACCAGGTGGTGGTGGTGGTGGTGGAGGAGTCTCAAATTCAATGTCATTGACCCTTCATGGATCAGAGGCACAAAATTGATAACAGAGGTCTAGGTTTATCAGCACTGGCTTCTGTTCTCCATGAGTGTGCAGCCTGGGCAGTGACTGCCAGGTCACACAAAGACTGTGAACAGAATGGAAAGAGACAGACTGTGCTGTGCAGACACCTGTGTGGGGAGAGGTCACTCACAACCAAAGAGGGTAGTGAGAGCTTTTTGAAGGTGGTGGTATTGGAGTTAAGGCATAAAGGGTCAGTGTAGTTTTTTCCTCTACAGCATTTTGTCATTTCAGCCAAACCCCAATTTTAGAGCCTGTTCTTAGAAGAGCAGACCCCTCTGAGGAGGGAAGCAGCTGGACATCTGGCAGAGACCGACTTATAGATGCCTCATTGTAGCACTCCCCAGAGGGCCCTCCCCCCAGCAGACATAAATGCTTCAATTCAGGGACTGCTGAACGATGCCTGCTGTGGCCCAGACCCTGGGCTAGGCATAGGGGCCCAGATGTATCCTGCTCAGTCTCTGCCCTCAGGGAACTCGCAGGGAAGAAGAGCTTCATGTACAAAGAAAGCCAGATAAACAGTGACAAGGGCCACAGGCCTGGGGCAGCCAACCTGCCAGGGTCAGTGGCAGGGCACAAATCCCCCACACTCTGAGACATGAAAGGGAAGAGTCGGGTGTGTTCCAGTGTCCCTGGGGTATCTGCGCCATCCTTGGGAATCACCCACCAAGCTTCTGGGTCCAAAGAGTATACAGCCTCTCCCCTACCCTTCTGCAAACATGTAATGAGCATCCATCACATGTCAGACTCTGTGGGTTGTTCCCATGTGATTGAAGTACCGGTGGCCTTTGAAGTCAGACAGACCTGAGTTTGACTCTCCTTACCATTTACTTGTGCAAGTGACTCTACCCCTCTTCTGGACCTCAGTTTTCTCTCTTACAATACAGGGGTGCCACTACCTGCTTCACAGGATGAGGCTTTGATGAGTTTGTATGTAAAGCACATAGCTCCTTGCTTTGGCACAAGGAAACTTCCAACAAATGCTGCTCTCTAAGGGTTCACCATGGGTTGGGGGGCATGCTCTTGAGGCAGCATGGTCTAATGAAAAGACTGGAAGTCTGAAGACTGGAATTACTGATTTCTGTGTCTGCCACCCAATTATGAAATCATCACTTTTTCTAAAAGTGAAATGATCCAAATAATACTGACCTTATAGGGCTCTTATGCAATAAATGAGACAACAAATGCAGAAGTGCTATCTAGAACAAAAGGTACTGACTATGAGATATGCATGATGGGATGATGAATATTTGGAGCATACTGGCAAGAGCACTGGATTTAAAGCAGTACACCTGGCTCTAGTTCTGGATTTTCCTCTCCTTTGCTGTGTAACCTGGGAAAGACCCCTTTCCCTCTCCGAGTTTTCTCATTTTATAAATGGGCTCAGTGCTTTCTGGGTTTCATTTTTGGTTGATGCAGAATGAGTGGGGTCATCAGCAAGGGTTCTGCGGGGAGTCCCCAGGTAGAACCAGTGCCGAGGGTGGTTAGGACTGGCAACTGGACCACCTGGAAAGCTGACCCTGCCCCCAGAGACTGCTGTGGAATTCTGGCTAGGGCCTCCTTGAGGCCCATGGAGCAGATCTTGATGGTCATCTCTGGGTTCATGAAAATCTTTTTTATTTTCAGACTCTCAGGGGAGAGGCTGTCACCCCTCCTCCCACTGTCAGGGCCAGATCACAAGCTGGACTGAGCATTGGCTGGGAGTTTGAAGGATAAGGGGACTGGAGGGCTATTCAGACAGACAGGAAGTAGGACTTAGGAGGGAAACAATGCTGAATTGGGAGCCAGAAGACATGGATTCCCATGCTGGCTTTGCTCCTTAGCAGCTGCGTGGGCTGGGCAAGCTGCTTAGCTTCCCGAGGTCCAGCATCCTCATCTGTAAATGGCACTTTCCTAAGGCTCAAAGGAGAGAAACACATGTAGTAGTGCCAATAAAACTGTAAAGCGAGATTTGCCTTTGAGATATTGGGGAGGGCCAGGTCATGCTGCAGAGAAAAACTGACCAGGAGACTGGAAAAAGGGACAGCAGAGCTGCCTTGCCCTGAAATGGGTGCATCAGCCTTTGACAGATGGTCCCTGAGGAGGGATCAGGCTGAGAGGCAGTGACGTGCACAAGACCAACCCAAAACCCAAGAGATGCTTTATCGGGTAAGGGGGAACAAAGGCTGTGTTTTTTAGTGTACTTTGGCTCTTGGGGCTTGTCCCCAGTGAACCAAAGAAGCTTTGAAAACAAGCTGCCCTACAGATCTCAGGATCTAGCCATCTGATCCCTGGACCTAGCTCACTGGGCCCCACTTCCCAAGAGCTTCCCCAGACCTCTTAACAGTTCTGCTTTGCCAGATGTTTGGGTGGGAGATATACTTTTCCTGATGTGACTGGACAAAGCCAGGGCATAGCAGTAGGATCTGACCAATGCTATCTGGTCTTTCCTGCAAACTTCTGTCTTTGAGGTGTTGATGAAAACGACCAAATCTCAAATCCCAAGAGTATAGTCACATAGGTGGGACCTTTCTGGTGAGCCACGTTTGCTCCCATTCCACAAAGACCTAAAACATTTTTTTATGCATATCTCTGTTCTTCAGTGATGTGAAGACAAGGGCAGGAGAAAGAAGCTGTACTATGAGCTCTGCAGAGCTCCAACCACTTGCTGAGAGCTCAGGCTACAATAGTGAATGAAACTGACATGGCCTTGTGGAGCTTATGGATTTGTTGGAGAGAGAGAGAGAGTAATCAAATAACCATATAAGTATAAAACAACAAAGTGGCATAAATGCTGTGAATTCAGGAAGCTGGGAAAGTATAGAGCAGGGGATATCTAGCAGGAGAGTAGATGTCAAAAAGGCTCCCCAAAGAGATGTCATTTGAATTGAGATATAAAGGATGGTTGAAGTTACTAGGCAAAGGATTGCAGCTTAGGGTGGGGAGATTGAGTGGACCAGAGATTTCTAGACTAGGGGAACTAGTCTAGAAACTGCAGAAAGGGGTTAGTACATTCGCAGGCTGGAGCACAGAGCAAGAAAGAGTGGGTCTAAGAAGTGATGAGGGTCAGCTGGGCCACCTGAAGAGTGACAAGATCAAATCTGCATTTAAATGATCACTCTGCCTGAAGTGTGGGTTTAAGAACCACTCAACAGGAGGCGCTTCCAGGCCTCCAGTGAGAAATGATGTGGTCCAGAGAGGATCCACGGAGATAAGGAGGACAGACATGAGATGTGTTTTAGACACAGAATGGGGCAGGTTTTGATGAGGTGGGGGTGAGGATGGGGGAAGAATCAAAGACAATACCAGGTATCTGCTTGCAGACCTAAAGCTGTATGCCTTCTCCAAGATGGGAAACCCAGGGGTTCAAGGAGCAGGTGTGGGGTGAGGTCAAGGTCATGGGTTCCCCTGAAGTTGTGTGACCTTTGGCATCCCAAAGTGGCAGGAGATGTACCTTGTCTAAAGTCGTTTGTGGATCTGAGCACCTGAAGGGCTGAGGCACAAGGCCCTGGGCCCTAATAGGGCCTTCCAAGGATAGATACCTCAGTGCCTCCCCATTCTCAGAGAGCCTCTGGAGAGAAACCTGTTGAGAAGGCAGCTGCTGGGTTGGAGATTATTTTGCTAAAAGTCTGGGCAGGAAACCCCCGGGGTCTGAGCCTCTTCTCTATAGTGGGAAATCCCGGGATGGAAACAAACGCCCATCATTCCCCCAGGGCGGCAGAAGAAGGTCCCAGGTCGGGGAGAGGCCGAGGTTAAGGGGGATGGGGCCTTCTGGGAGGGCACAACAGTGTCCCCGAGCAGGCAAGAGGGGCCTGTGACCCAGATGCCGCCTCCCCCTTTGCCCCCCCGGCCGCGCCGCGTGGGAGGCGGCAGCAGCTGCGGGCCAGGCGGAGGGCGGGCGGCCGGCGCGTTGGCCCGTGGGAAGCGGCGGCATCTGCTCTTTCCACGCTCCTTCCCAGCGGCTCCCTCTGAAACCCAACCCGCCCGGCCCGGCCGGCCACCGGCGGCCCGTGCCCTCCGTCGGCCCGCCCCCGAGATCGGGTTGCAGGACCCAGCAGCCACGCCGAGGTCCACGGTTCCCCGACGGCCGCTGCGAGGGAAAAGGGACCAGGGGAGACCAGGTCGGGGGTCCAGACAAGCTCTAAGTGGCCGCCGCGAGGCTCGGAGGCAGGAAGCTGAGTGCATGGGAGGACTTGGCCAGCGGAGAAATGGGCCCCAAGGGAAAAAGGGAGAGTCGATGCCCCCTCCCACGCCTGCCCTGCGGCTCTTCCCGGCTTGGGAACCAGTGGCCGCGCGGGTGGGGGCTGTGGCGGAAGATGGCCCGGCCTCCCAGGTCAGCCCAGGCCAGGGAGATGGTCCCCCAATTCTGAGAAACCAGCCTTTCTCTTCCTCTTCAGCCAGATGGCCAGACCGCTGTCCACTCCCAGCCCTTCGCAGATGCAAGCCAGGAAGAAACGCAGAGGGGTGAGTGTCCTTCTCAGCCTTGGAGTGACCCAGTCAAGGTTTGCCCAAAATCCCCTGCTCCATAAATCTTTTCAGAAACAGCACTCCAAGATAACTGCCTGGGTTCGAACCCTGACACTGCCAGTAACTATCCCGGACATTTTGGGCAAGCCACGCAACCTCTCTGTGCCTCATTTCTTCTTTGGTGTAACTGAAATAAAGACAGTACCTACCCCCAAGGACTGGCTTGAAGGTTAAGTGTATTAATGCAGTGCTCTCTGGAGCAAGGCAGAGCAACACCCAACAACAGCTGTTATTATTTTTGTTCCTCTACCCTATCTCTGTCCCTTCTTGGACCCCAAAGCTTCCCATTCTTTTCAGTGCTGAGGAGGGAAAGCAGCTTCCTGCTTATTGGGAATCTGAAGGATCCATGCTTGCTGCTGTCCATCTTCTCTGGCGGCCTCCCCACCCACATCCCAGATGCAGCTGTGCTTGCATGCTGAGAGTCCAGAGACCTGGCTTCTGACAGAGACCAGCTGTGCCACTCACTTCTACCTTCAGCCCTTTGGGTTTCTCTGAAAAAAATGAGGGGGTCACAATTTCTGCCCTACTATGAGTATTCTGCTACTAGGATTTTTTTTTTTTTTTTATAGTAGTACTAGAAATTGAACTTAGGGTCGCTTAACCTCTGACTCACATTCCCAGCCCTTTTATTTGAGACAGGGTCTTGCTCAGGGTCCTGCCTCAGCCTCCTGAGCTGCTGGGATTACAGGTGGGCACCACCGTACCTTTTCTGCTACCAGGATTGTGACGGTGGTGTGGCGGGGAAGTGTGAATGAGCCCTATGCAGTTAGAGTGGGGCTCTCAGGTGGCCTCTGACCAAGCAACTGACAGGGGCCCCCAGGGCCGGCTTCACTGTTGTGGCTGGTGTTCTCATTCTGTTGGTGTCCTGCAGTAACAGGGACTGAACATTTTGAATATCACTCCTACAGACCAACGTAAGAGATCTGAACTGCACTAAATTGCTCTGTGACCTTAAGCAAATTATCATCCCACTCTGAGCCTTGGTTTCCTTCTCCATAAAGTAAGAATAGTTTTACTTCTGCCAGGTGCAGCAGCACACACGCCTGTAATCCCAACTACCCAGTAGGCTGAGGTAATAGGATCTCACGTTCAAGGTCAGCCTGGTCAATGTAGCAAGAACCTGTCTCAAAATAAAAATTCTTTAAAGGACTGAGGTTATAACTCAGTGGTTGAACACTTGCTTAGCATGTGCCAGCCCCTGGGTTTGATTCCCAGCACTGAAAAGAAAAAAAAAAAAAAAAAAAGATTAAGGTAAAACATTAACTTGCTCACAACAATATCATGAGAAAAGATATGAGTCAGTGTGCATCAAGGCACAGTGGAAACCTTGAAGTGCCTACATGTGACACCTTGTCATTACTTTTCAGATCATAGAGAAACGGCGTAGAGATCGCATCAACAGCAGCCTTTCTGAATTGCGGCGTTTAGTCCCCACTGCCTTTGAGAAACAGGTTTGTAACGTTGTCAATTGTGCCAGCAGGGTGGGTGGTAGATAGGGTTTGTTTCCTATGGTATCCCTTATTGAAGGATAGCAGCTGCCTGAGGTGCTGTGATCATGTATGAATATCTGTCACCGGCTAAGGGACAAGGGGAATGAAAATTCATTACTTGGTGAGGTGCCTCAGGTGTTGTGGCTTTACACCATTTGAATGGAATTCTAAAAATGATCCTGAAGGGTAGGGATTATTCTGCCCATTGCACAAGCCAGGAAATTGAAGCAGAGAGAAATTAACTTGGACTAGTTCACCCAGGTGGAAACAGCAGAGTAGAGTTGGAGCACAGGACTGTGTGACAGTCTCCTGACATTTCCAGAGCTACGTGAAAGTGGAGCAACCTGCTCAGGGAGTGAGTGCTCTGTCATAAACATGTTGGGGTGGGGACACTGTATCAGGCAGCAGCCTCAAAGATTCTTCCCCTAGGCTCCAAGGCACCTGCCAAAGTTCATCTGCCTTCCCTTGGCCTTTCCACAAATGTTCACTAAAACCTTCACAGGACCAGCCATGCACTAGACCTGGTGTCTGCCCTCGGGAGTCACATGGAGAGTCAGACCCTCAGGTTTCCCCGAGAGGCCAGGTGATCTGGGAGCTTAGAAGACATTTCCCAAGAGAGAGCGAGGAAGAGCAAGTGCTTTGGGGCTAAGATGATGAGCTAGAGCTTCAGCATGCTGAGGCGGATGTTGTATCCCAGGAGAGCTGCTCTGAGAGGCAGGTGAGGATGCTTGAGTGGCGTTCTGGTGAGAGATGAAGCCACAGAGGTGGACAAGAACCTCGAGGAGAGCAGGTGGAGCTAGAAGAGAAGTAGGGCAGCACCCACTGGGGAACGCACCCATTTAAGGGACAGGCAGAGCAAGAGGCAAGGTGAAAGCAGAAAGCAGAAGCGACGTTGAGCCTGGCACAGTGGCACACCCGTAATCCCAGCAGCTCGGGAGGCTGAGGCAGGAGGATTGAGAGTACAAAGCCAACCTCAGTCAAAATGATGCACTAAGCAACTCAGTGAGACCCTGTCTCTAAATAAAATACAAAATAGGGCTGCAGATGTGGTTCAGTGGTCGAGTACCTCTGAGTTCAATCCCTAGCAACCCAAAAAAAAAAAAAAAAAAAAAGGTGGTGTCGAAGCAGTCAAGGGAGAAGAGGTTTTAGGAAGAAAGCTGAATGGTGCTGTAGACAGGAAGACCGAGATGAGAACTAAAGAGCATCTGTGAGGTTTGGAGCTCTTGGCCAAAGCAGGAGCCTGAATGTGAGCAGCAGGGGAGCGAGGAGGAGTTGAGAAAATCAAGACAAATGATAATGGACAGAGGAGGTCAGCTGGAGGCCACACCCTCTGCCTTCTGTACCTACAGGGCTCTTCCAAGCTGGAGAAAGCCGAGGTCTTGCAGATGACGGTGGATCACTTGAAAATGCTCCATGCCACTGGTGGGACAGGTACCAATGCTCTTCTTTCTTGGGAATCATTTGCACAACAAATATTTTCAGGCTGGGCTGGGGGATGCGCTGATGTGCCAAGTAGAGATGGTCCCTGCCCTCCTGGGCCTCGTGGTCTCCAGAGGGCTAAAAGAGACCCTGTTGAATAGTCACCAGGTTTGTCTCTCTTAACATCTTCCTCCCTACTTCTGTTGTCTCTCTTTGTCCCAAGCCTTTCTTCACCTCAGCTCTTTCCAGTTTTAGACCTTGGAGGGGCTATCTTCTGAGAAACAGACTGTTCCCCTGGGGCTTACCCCCAGGGCCTCACTAAGTAGTAGCCTTCAGAAGCTAATTCTCTGTGGGATCCCACACTGTGACCTACCTACCCTAGGAGGGACCTGCCCGAAATTCTTAGCCACAGGGGATTCATTGGTGTCTCTTCCCATTGGTCTGCACTCCTGGGCTGCTGTTGCGACCTGAGCAGTATTGTGGGGACAAGTCCTGCGCACAGCAGGTGTCAGGATTATAGTAGAACATAAATGTCACTCATATGGTTGTTCTAAGCTTGTCCATCACAATAAAATCATGGAATTGTGGCTTTAAAAAGACTTGCAGACAAAAAGAAATTTGTCACAAAACTTCTATATGTGTTTGGTGTTTTCACAATTGGGAAGCTTGAAAGACATTGGCCATAAAGACTTAAGTCCCAAAGGCAACCTGCTACATGGGAAGAGGACACAGTTGCTTCTTCTTCTTCTTCTCCTCCTCCTCCTCCTCCTCCTTCTTCTTCTCCTTCGTCTTCTTTTATTTTTTATTTATTTATTTATTTATTTGTGTGTGTGTGTGTGTGTGTGTGTGTGGTACAGGGGATTGAACCCAGGAGTGCTCTGCCACTGAGCCACATCCTCATTCCTTTTTAGTTTATTTTGAGACAGAGTCTCGCTAAGTTGCTGAGCCTGGCCTCAAACTTGTGATTCTCCTGCCTCAGTCGCCCACGTTGCTGGGATTATAAGTGTGTGCCAGTGAACCAGCCAACAACTGCAATTTTTTAAAGTTAACATGGTATTATATTTATTTAAAATTTCATTTGTTCATAAATTTTGGATAATCTACTTTTCAGATTAAGGAAAACCTATAAAATAACCATGAGGGAATTTGGCAAGAGAAATAATATGATATTTAATGCTTCAGAAAGTTAGTTTTCTCTTTATCATCAACGTTTTAAGTAGTCCAACCTGGAGCTTCTCACACCTGGGAATGGGCAGAGTCTGGGTCACCTCATTGAGATTCTGGGGCAAAAGATCTGGAGTGGAGTTTAGGAATTTGCAAGTTTAACAAGCCTGCCCAATAACCCTGATGCAGGTGATCCTTCCTTTTGAGAACTTCTGCCAAAGGAATGCATTGCTAACACTGGAGATTTCTGTTTCTAAGCATCCAGTAGGGGAGAGATTTCAAATTACATCATCAGTTATCCTATTAAAAGAAAAGTTGTGACTAATATGTGGGCAGAATTCAATGGCTTTCAAAATGCTTTTGCTTTTGATTCTCACAAAAACCAGAAAGGTGGGATTATCTTCACCCCTTTCTGGCTCAGGGATAATGGGAAAACAGGGAATTGTGATTTAGCTATAGCACAGTCTTTAGATTTGAATCCTGGCTGTACTGCTTACTAGCTTTATGACCTCAGACAGATGATTTAACCTCTCTGTTCCTCAGTTTCCTCATCTCTAAAATGGAAGTAACAAGAGAGTTTATGAGAATTAAATTACATAATGCATCAAAGTACTTAATAAGAACTCAGCAGGTGTTAGTTTAAAAAGAACAACAAACACAGAAAGGCAAAGCCAGGTGTGGTGATACATACCTGTAATCCAAACTACTTGGGAGGCTGAGGCAGGAAGATCACAAGTTTGAAATCAGCCTGGACAATTTAGTGAGATCCTGTCTCATTAAAAATTTTAAAAAGGGGTAGGGGTGTAGCTCCCTGGTAGAGCACTCCTTTAATATGTGCAAGACCCTGGGTTCAATCTCTAGCACTACAAATACAAAACAAAACAAAACACACAGGTAAAGGGGTTTGCGAGGTGCATAGCTAAATATCCAACAGAGCCAAGTGTTACCTGAAAGTTGGCCTCACACCAAACAGTCTTCCTGCCATGCTGTCCCTCTGGAGGAGCCTAAACCATGAACTAGGGACCAGATATTTGCTGCCAGTCATGAGACCAGTGCTGGCTGGGGCTGTCCTGTCTTTGCCCAGAGAGTGACCCATGTGAAGAGGCAGTGAGGGTTTAAATACCTGCAGGGACAGTCCACCTGGTTGACCCTCATTGACATCAGGCCAAAGAAGGGCTACTGGCCTGATGGCAGCTGCTGAGGGCCAGAGTCAGGGTCTTGAGTTCCAGACTGCCTTTTGAGCTGGGGGAAAAACAGATGCAGCAGGAGTCAAGAGATCTGCCTGCGGGCTGGGGCTGTAGCTCAGTGGCAGAGCACCTGCCTAGCACGTGTGAGGTACTGGGTTCGATCCTCAGCACCGCATAAAAATAAATAACCGCTGTCCACTTAAAAAAAAGAGAGAGAGAGAGATCTAAGTGATAACCAACTTTTTGTTTGTGGAGCATTTTCTGTGAACCATTTCATTTCACTTTCAGGTACAGTTGTTTCCCACTTAAGCTAAGGAGATTGAGGCCAAGAGAGATGAGACTTACCCAGCCAGGCAGCTGGCTAATGGCAGAGCTGGGATTTGAACCCAGCTAACCTGGCTTCCAAAGACTTCGTGCTTTAGGGCTGTGCTCTGTTGCCTCCTCCAAGGGGTCTCCAAGCTCTGATGGCTGCTTTCACCCCCTTCTCTCCCTGAACCTAACCTCGGTAGCAGGCAGGTTGTTGTATACCTGCCCAGGCATGGTCTTTTCACATCTGCTGAGCGTCTACTTAATTAAGTGATCTTGGTCATAAAGTTTCTTCTTTGCATTACTTATGAATTGTGGTGAAAGCAATCTAGTTTGTAATGTTGCACAGTTTCCTGAATTCTTTTGATCCTCACAACTCACCACCCTTCATCCCGAGTAGAGGTTTTTATTCCCACTTTACAGTTGGGGAGACTGGCACTCAGAGAGGTAAGAGCACATGCCCAAGGTTACCCAGGAGTGAATGGGAGGGACATATTCAGAACTCAGTCTGACCCTAGGTTCCATGTCCCCTCACCCCAGCATGCCCTCATGGTGCCTCACTTTACAGGATTCTTTGATGCCCGAGCCCTGGCCGTTGACTTCAGGAGCATTGGTTTTCGGGAGTGCCTCACTGAGGTCATCAGGTACCTGGGGGTCCTGGAAGGGCCCAGCAGCCGTGCAGACCCTGTCCGGATTCGCCTTCTCTCCCACCTCAACAGCTATGCGGCTGAGATGGAGCCTTCGCCCACGCCAGCTGGCCCCCTGGCTTTCCCTGCTTGGCCCTGGTCCTTCTTCCATACTTGTCCAGGGCTGCCAGCCCTGAGCAACCAGCTTGCCATCCTGGGGAGTGTGCCTGGCCCTGTCCTCCCCAGCACCTCCTCTCCTGCTTACCCCATCCCAGCCCTCCGAACCACTCCCGTGCGCAGGGCCGCTGGCACCATCCTGCCAGCCCGGAGGAATTTGTTGCCCAGTCGAGGGTCATCTTCTACCCAGAGGGTCCGCCCTCCAGAGAGGCCAGCTGCCCCTCTTCCCATGGCCTCCAGCGGCAGGGCTGCCAGGAGCAGCCACACTGTCCCCCTCCTGCAGTCTTCCTCCCCAACACCCGCTAGTGCCGGGGGCTCCACAGCTTATGTGGCTGTACCAGTCTCCAGTCCATCTTCCACAGGGCCAGCTGGGAGGCCTGCAGGTGCTGTGCTCTACCACTCCTGGGTCTCTGAAATCACCGAAATCGGGGCTTTCTGAGCTGACTTCCTGACCCCCATACCCCAGGATTGCAAGAAAGGTTCTTTATCAGAAGCTCTAAATATGACGCTGCCTTTTCTGCTTTGCTTCCTGGATGGGCTGCTACGTGAAAGCACCTTCTTCACCCAGCAGAAGCTCCTCCCTCTCACCACTCAGCCCAGCCTGTCCACTCGGCTCCCAGGGAGCCCTTCTGATCTCAGAGGCTTGGTCCCGTTTCTCACCTGCAAATGAGTCCCTAAGAGCCCAGTCTGTTTGAATCATGGGCCTGGGATGGAAGCTTGAACTTAAAGGATACCATGGTCCAAGGCTGGCTGCTCTATGGGGAGATCGGACCCCAGTCTGGAACAATGACCAGCTATAGCCATCCTAGATCAAGGAGCTGGAACATACTGTCTGCCTCATTTCCTGGAGATGGTAACGGAGCAAGGGCCACTAAGAGGTCTCTTGGGCACCCTGTCTGCCCCTGCCCACCCCATCACAGTGAAGCACAGGACAAATCCATTCTCCATTACAGCCAGGCCTGGATGTTGGAAGCCCAGCAGGTCTGCTCCTGCTCTCCTCCAGTTGCAGATGCCCACCCTCCTTGAGACTAAGAGTTCCCTGCAAGAGTTTGGCTCAAAAAGCCAGACCAGGAGCTTCTGGGCAATGGCAAAGCTCTGTGACAGGGTGTCCTCACTGCCAGGCGGGAGTCAGGATTGAGCAACAGAGAACCCAGCTCCTGGGTGTGTGGTCTTTTTCCACTGGGGCACAGTGTGGAGGGGCCTTGGCCCTACGTGATGGCACCCAGAGAGGCACCCTCTTGGGATTCAGCACCAGACGTCTGAGCTGCCTGGTTTGCATCCGGCTCAGAGAGCCCAGACTGCTGCCACAGCCAAGGGCTGTCAGACTGAACAAAAATAACTGAGGGAGGGGCAGAGGAAGAACATTCAGAGGCGTCTGGGCCCTTCAAGGTCACTCAGTGGGTCTAGGGCCTGAGAGCCTGTTCACCCAGATTCCACACAGCTGGCTCTGCTCAGAGGCAGCTCCCATTCCCCAGCTCTGCCTGAGGCCATTTCCCTCTAACAGAAGGCCCTGCGACCCTTCCCAGCGGAACAGCAGACTGAACCTGCATTCGGGATCACCATATCAGGTGATAAAGTGCAGAAACACTTCTGTGCTTGTTGGTAAACAACTGCTCCCCACGAACCCCATGCCCACCACCACTTGGCATTTCCCAGGACCATCAAGATCTGGTTATTGCCTGACAGACCCAAGGCTGTGGGATCCTAGAGCTGCGTGCTACACTGGGTTATTAAATATTTTGATGTCACCCCTGGTAAGATTCTCTCACCCCCAGCCTTTAATGGAACCACTTTCCCCAGAGGTAGCACTGAGAAGGCTCCACCCATAGAGTTTGCAGAAACCATGGGGGCAAAGGGCCCTTCGAGAGCAATGGGGCACAGATCAGTTTAGTGACCAGAAAGCTCTTTTGAAAAGAGAGATTCCTCAAGGAAGGATAAAGAGGTAAGTGTTTCTTTGACTCTGAAGCAGAGCTTGTTCGATTAGGTTGCCGTCCTGTGGACCCCTCTGAGAAGTGCCATAGCCAGGAGAGGTGGCATTGCAGAGAGAGGGACACTGGCAGGGGATGTTCCAGAGGAAGATGGATAGAGGGAAGGCAGGACAGTCACACAGGCTCCCAGAAGTGGGAAGAAGGGGACAGAGAAGGGGACAGAGGTCCAGACCAGTCTCACTTTCTCACAGGGGCACGCTCAGGATGGGAAAAGAACCCCTAGCTCCTCCCCCTCCTCTCTCCTATTGCCCCATCTCCCCCACTTGCTCTTCCACTGCTCCCAGGATATGAGGGCCATCTTTTAGTGCCCAGACCCAACATTCAGTCCTGGCTGGGCTGTGGGAAACACATTTCTATGGTGTAGGTACCCAGCTCCAAAACAGTGCATTGGCACCACTGAAATAAAGGGGAAATGGCCTGGCACTTTCAGTGTCTTGATTGATCTGAGGTTCAGGGGAAATGACTGTGTGTTCCCATGGATGGGGAGTCAGATCTTCTTTTTCTATTCCCAAGCTTTCCAGGTACCCTGACTCCCCCACCCCCCACTGTGGGGGTGTTGTAGATAACCAATAGAGTTTTTGAGTTATTCTAGAAACCTCCAGTAGACTCTTAAATATCTCTGGAGTCTGTCCACTTCTGTCTGAACCCGTTGCCACCACCTTGGCCTGGCCACTTCACCTCTCTCCCAGATCCCCGTCCCAGCCTCCACAAGGCCTCCTTCTTTCCTTCTTCCATTGTTCTCAATAGCAGCCAGAGAGCATCTGAACATGTGCATCACATTATATTATCTCTGGTTCAAACTCTTCTTCTGTTGCCCTATTCTTCTTTTCTTTCTTTCTTTCTTTTTTTTTTTTTTTTTTTTTTTTTTGGTACTGGAAATTGAACCCAGCGCATTCTACAACTGAGCTACATCCCCAGCCCATTTTATTTTTTATTTTGAGATAGGATCTTGCTGATTTGCTGAGGCTGGGCTCAAACTTGTGATCCTCCTGCCTCAGCCTCGCAATTTGCTGGGATTACTGGTATGTGCCACTGTGCCTGGCTGTTACACTGTTATTCTAAAGATAAAATCCAAACTCTTCCTCTTTTGGTCCCAACCCCACTTCAAGACTCATTTTTCTCCATTCCCAAACTTGCTTCTAGATTCTGGCCCCAACCTGCCTTTATTTCCTCAATATTTCAACCTGACTCCTATTTCTAGGACTTTGCATATGCTGTTCCCTTTTCCACAGAATGCTCTTCCCTACCCTTTGCATGGCCAAGTTCTTCAGACCCTTGTCTTCAATGTCACCTCCTCAGAGAGGCCTTTCCTGACTGTTGAACTTGAATAACTGACTATTGTTTACCTTTATGTGGAGATTGCCGATGTATAACCACATGTGTATTTACTTTTTAGTAAACTATTGCCCCCACTAGAATGTAAACTCTGTGAGGCCAGGGACCTCACCCGGTCTGCTGTCCACTTTGTACCTGGGACCCAGAACTATGCCTGGCTTATGGATGGTGCCCAGTGAATCTTCGTTGAATAAATGAATTAAGGAGCTGAGAAGCCTTCTGCTCTCATGCTGTGGATCGTGCAGGGCTCTCTAGGGGTGACTTTGGGGAGAGGCAGGAGAGCAAAGGGAGAGCTGGGACCAAGGGACTGGAAGTTCTGGCAAAATGGTCAGGAGGCCCTGGCCAGAAGCGGGTGCAGGTGTGTGCACTCTGGAGTGCACACTGACGGGCAGGCTGTCCCTGCCAGCAGGTCTCCTTCTCCACTCTCGGCTTGACTCCTCCATGGAGTTAGCTCCCAACAGGTCCAGCAAACAGTCCCAGAGGCCTGCTCCATGCCATCCAGGCCTGGGGGAGCCAGAGGTGGCAGGCACACCACTGCCTAGGGTGTGTGGGACAGTGTACCCTCTGCCTAAGTGACCGTTGGTGAGCTGGGAGTGGAGGGGCCTGTGGAGAGGCTGAGGGTCACGGAGTGGGGCTATGTGCCTCTGCCCAGGGAGGTCATGGGGAAGGGGCACTGGAGGAAGCCCTCCCGGACCAGCATGAAGGGAAGCTTCCCGTCAGCAGAGGGAGCCTTAAGTGCAAGTCAGGGAGACTCACAGGGGAGCTGTAGAGCCGGCTCCAGGTTGAATGCAGACCCTCAGGGACAGGGTGAAAGGTGGGCTAGCCTTGGCACTGAAGCTAGACTTCTTTATTAGGCCCTTATGAATGAGTTATAGCCTTGGGCAAATTCCTTAACCTCCTTGAACTTTCTCATCTTTAAACCAGGGATGATGGACTAATGGCTACTGTTAATTGAGCGGTAACTGTATACTAGATACTGTTCCCAGTGCTTTTTAAAGAATGTTCCCATTTTAAGGGGGGGAGTGCTGAAGAGTGATATTGACCAAATTATGTTATTACCTTGTGTATTGTGTTTATGTATGAATATGTAACAACAAATCACAACAGTGTGTACAACCATAATGCACCAATAAAAAACGTGGGTGGGGAAAAGAATGTCCCCATTTTACAAATGAGAAAACTGAGCTAAGGCATGATCTCCTATGGTTAGGTGTGAATGGAATGAGCCAACACATGTACAGTCCTGAGTCGTGAAACAATCAATCTTTGCCATTAGTATCCTTAACGGAAGGAGGTTGTGTCCAAGTCGTAAACATCCATAAGAGCTGTGCTGAGTCTGGGAGCAACAGGAGACACAGAATGTTTTTCCAGGTGACTGCCAAGGTTGGATTTTAAGAAACTCGAGCCAGGCGTGGTAGGACATATCTGTAATCCCAGTCATTCCAGAGGCCAAAGCAGGAGGACCATAAGTTCAAGTCCAGCCTGGACAATTTAGTGAGACGTCTCAAAATAAAAACCTTTTTTAAAAAGAGTTGAAATATAGCCCAGTGGTAGAGCACTTGCCTAGTGTACACAAGGCACCGGGTTCAATCCACAGTACCGAAATAAAAGTCAGGATTTCTTTTCTAGTCAAGACAGATTTCCATTCATTAGGTGAACCTGAAAAAGGTTGATGTTCTCTGAGGATCAAAGCAAAAACAAATTTCCACAAGGACACCTTTGTCCCTGGGCCCTCTCCTAGTCCCTGGCTCATAGTAGATACTTAAGAAATGTTATGTGCCGTTAGGGTTTGAATATGGCTGATCTCTGTGAAGGTCCATTGTGATTAAAGGCTCTGCTGCTGTTGGGAGGTGCACCTTTGGGGCCTAGTGGGGGCCCCAAGGCCACTGAGGTGTGAAGGGATTGTGGGACAACAGTCTCTCTCCCAGCTGTGGGAGGTGTGACCACTTATTCTCCACAGGCTCCTGCCTTGGTGTGCCATCGCTCATGCCCTTACCAGAGGCCAACTCAGTGTGCCTCCCTCCCCACCTTTCCACCCTTCCTGATCTTGCACCTTGAGCATTCAAAACTGTGAGCCTAATAAACCTCTTTCTCATGAGTTGCCTGTGTCAGGAATTTAATTTTAGTGACACAAAGCTGACTAATACATGTGAGTTGAAGACTTTACTGTCTTGTAATTTATTTAGGATATACTAATATTTATGGCTTTGTGGAAAACTCAGGACATTAACTTCCTCTTCCAAGAGGACAAATCAGGTCTAGATATAATCAGATCACATTAATGACAGTAAACATTTTTGAGTCCTTGATCTATGTTCCCTCATAGAATCCTTACATAGCCCTGTGAGTAAGTACTACTATTATCCCCATTTTACACAAGAGGAAAAGTCTCAATCTGTTAGTAAAAGTATCCAAAGTGCACAAAACTAATAAGCATTTTAGCCAAAATTCAAACCTGAGCCTATCTGATTTGGTCTTAACCAAAATAGTGCACTGCTTCCTTCCCAGGCTGCCCCTTGGATGACAATCCACTGAGGCTCAGTGGCAGGCTATCAAGCTCTAGTGGAGTAGACCATTGTGGTATCTTGGGACGATTTCATGTCTGCAACGTTCTTCTCCCCTGTGTTTAGTAAAGGTTAGGCTTGGCTGCTGTAACAATGAGGTCCAGCAGAGCCTGGCACAGTGTTGCACGCCTGTAATCCCCACAACTCAGGAGGCCAAGGCGGGAAGATTGCAAGTTCAAGGCCAACCTCAGCAACTTAGTGAGACCCTGTCTCAAAAAATAAAAGATGCTTGGGCTTAGCTAAGTTGTAGAAGACCCCTGGATTCAATTCCCAGTACTTCAAAAAGCAAGCAAAACAAAAAGGTCTAATAATAACTCAATGAATGAACAAAGATAACTTCTTTGTCTCTAATGCAACTTCTTGGTAACCACTTAAGCAGAGAGCTCTGCTCCATGCAGATATCCTGGGACCTAGATTCCTTCCATCTTGATTCCTTACCATCCCTAGGGTATTCTTGTACTAGAGTGGTCCAAGTCAGGTCTCCCAGGGTTCAAGCCAGCAGGAAGGCAATGAGAATTTGGTAGAGACTGATCAAAGCCTTAAAGTCAATGTTCAGAAGTAAGTACAAATACCTCCATTCACAGTCTGCAGATAAGAACTTAGCCCAATCAAACTGCAGAGGAGGCTGGGAAATGCATGTTAACCTGTTCTCTGAAATAAGTGTGCATGTATATTGGCAGACAGTCTCTTTCATTTCCTTTACCTGGAAGGTGAGAAGAATGGGGGAAATCAGGGACATCAGAAGTTCCTGATTGGCCAGTGTGTGTGTGTGTGTGTGTGTGTGTGTGTGTGTGTGCGCGCGCGCACGTGCATGCAAGCTATCTACAGATCAAGTTTCTTTTTCTCTCTCTTTTTTTTGCAATACTCGGGATTGATCCCAGCATGTCTCACACATGCTAAGCAAGTGCTCTACCACCAAGTTACATTGCCATCATTTTTTTTTTTCGGTCTCAGGAACACTTGACCACTGAGCCTCATCCCTATCCCTATGTTGTATTTTATTTAGCGACAGGGCCACACTGAGTTATTTCTGGCTTTGAACTCAAGATCCTCCTGCCTCAGCCTCCCAAGCCGCTGGAATTACAGGTGTGCAGAACCAAGCCTGGCTTCATCCTTTTTAAAATTTTATTTTGAGTCAGGGTCTTGATAAATGGCCCAGGCTGACCTTGAACTTGCAATCTTTGGATCTGCCTTGGTCTCCTGGGTAGCTGGGATTATAGGTGTACATCATAGCACCTGGCTAGAGGTCAATTAACTTTGAGTTTGAGGGACCAGGTAGAACAGCACCACCTCCCCCTTTCCATTCCCACAGGGGTGGGTTGAATCCCCAGTGAATGGAGTAGTGCCTTTCCTGGGCCTATCTCCCCAGAGAACTCCCCCAGAAAACTGAGTGTAAGACAAGGCGGTTTGTTGCTGTAGGATGCTGGCTGGGCCCCAAGTTGTCTGCTGATCAGCACCTCCTGGAGGAACTGTGTGCCAAACGTGTCCTGAGAGCTAGTTTCACCATCCTGACTCCCACCTGGCAGGGAGGCGCTAGCCCATGCATACACCCTCCCAACAAAGACAGCTGTCACTGCTTTCTTCTCCCCCCTGCCCATGACACAGCCCACCCTGAAGCTCCGTACAAAGCCCTGTCCTCACTTGTGACAGTTGACGCACAGGCGGGCTGCAGGAATGCCCTGTTAATTCCTTGATAGGGACCAGTGTAAGTGCGGCAGCCATTGGAACTTCACTGATGGACACCAGGCTCTCTGGATTCTTTCTTTTCGCTTTGTGTAGGAGTCAAAAAAAGCAAGACTGTTGCTTGGCCCATGGATCTCAGAAAGCCAGCTGACTAGCTTGGGCTTGGCTCAGGACTTTGGGCAGAATCTGAATTTCAGCACTCCATCCTAGGTGCTCTATTGTTGGAGCCTCAGAAAATTAATGAACTATCCCAACTACTCAGGAGGTGAGGGAGGAGGATCACAAGTTCAAGACCAGCCTGGGCAACTTAGGGAGACCCTGCCTAGAAATGAAATTTCAAAGGACTGGGGATGTAACTCTGAGATAGAGTGCCCCTGGGTTTCATCCCTAGTACTGCAGGGGGAAAAAGCAAGAAAAGAAGGAAAGAGGGGAGAAAAGGAAGAAAGAGGGAGAGAAAAAATAGTGAACCTCCTATTACCTACAACTCCAGCAGCCCTAAAAGGAATCAGTCAAGAACAAAAAGTACTAATGCTTTCTATCCTATAGCAAAGTAACATTTCAAAGTGCCTTCCCATGTGTACCTCACTTATGCCTTTCAACAAATGGAGAAGGGAGCCAGGGCAGAAATTATTATCTCCATTATGCAGATGAGGAAACTGAATCGCATTTCAAGCAGAACAGTCTGCCCTAGATCGGAAAAATAGTAAATGGTGAAGCTTGTTTGGACTATAGAGGAAAGTCCAATTGCATGTCGATTGTCACAAAGAGATAATGTAACATTATCCAACAATTATTGGGCACTTGCCACAGGCAGGCATTGGACCAAGTACTTTGCATGCAAAATCTATCTGCATAACTCTGATTTGGGTTTCAGTTCCATCATTATCTCCATTCTGTGGATGAGGAAACAGAACTCAGAAAGATTAAGTAATTTGTCCAATGTAACACAGCTATTAAGTGACAGAGCTCTTAAGGGCCAAGTTCTACAGCCCACTAAATGCTATGGCTTGCATTCACTCGCTTGGGACAATAGAGGGAGGGGTCCCAGGCCTGCGTACAGTTCCTAGCTTGTACCTTGAGACTTGGGCCTCAGACCCATCAGTATCAACTCACCAACCCTTCAGAACACAGAGGCCAGTCATCTGTCTTCACTCAATAACATTTATGAAGAACTGAACATGTGCTGGGTGCAGTGGTGCACTCCTGTCATCCCAGTGACTCAGGAGGCTGAGGCAGGAGGATCCCAAGTTCCAGACCAGCCTGGGCAACTCAGCAAGATCCTGTCTCAAAGTAAAAAGTAAAAGGGGCTGGGGGTATGTACCTCAAGTGGTAGAAAACCCCTGGGTTTGGTTCCCAGCACCAAAAATAAAGAGATGGACTGCAAAGCTAACACTGTGGTACCCACCTGTAAATCCCAGTGAGTCAGGAGACTGAGGCAGGAGGATCCCAAGTTCCAGGCCAACCTGGGCAACTTAGTAGACCCTGTGTCAAAATAAACAAAAGAAAATAAATAAAGAGGGCTGAGGATGTAGCTCCGTGTTAGAGCATTCCTGGGTTCAATATCCAGTACTGCAAAATGGAAAGAGAGAGAGAGAGAACAGGAAGGAAGGACAGGGAAGGCCAAGCATAGCAGTTTGAACAGAAATTATAGGGAGGGCAGGAGCCATGAGGCAGGGTGAAAGGGTGTTCCAGGCAGGGGGCAGCAAGGGCCCAGCTGGAGACCAGTGTAGCTGGAGTATAGCCAGCAAGAGGATGTGGCAGGAGGTAGAATCTGATGGGGGTGGGGAGCAGGCCACAGCTCATTTCCTCTGAGTGAGGCAGGGAGGCATTGGAAGGTTAAGAGCAGAGGAGAAGCTGTGCAATATGGCGCACCCCTGGAAATCCCAGAGACTCGCGAGGCTAAGGCAGGAGGATCACAAGTTCAAGACCAGCCTCAGCAACTTAGGGAAGTCTTTTCAGCAACTCAATGAAACCATTTCAAAATAAAAAATAAAAAGGGCTAGGCATGTGGTTCAGTGGTTAAGTGACCATGGCTTCAATCCCCAGTACCAGGAGAAAAAAAAAATAGAGAATTGAGGAGACTGATGTTGTCTTAGGAGTAAAGAGGAGTCTTGGCCTGTGATGTGAAGAACAGACGGAGTGGGAACAGGTGGACTTCCTGGTCACACAACCTCCTTCACACCACCTTCTACTGGTTTCCCTAGAATAAAACCTGCTCCTAATAGAAATCCTGATTTCAACTGCCCCATTCTCCAGCCACCACATGCCCTTCCCAAGCTCCCTCTGCTCAGCAGTCCTCCCACTGACCACCACCATGCACCGTCATCTGGTCACTTCCTGGCTTCACTTCCCCCTTCACCTTGCTAAGGGCACATAGCCTCAGCTCTGTCATCACCCCTTGCAAACAACCCCACCCCTTATTCCCATCTCCTTCCACTGCAGTCACCAGGTGTAGGGCAGTTTTGAGCATGACCCACATGACCTCCACTTCCTGGTGTTCATGCCCTTGTCTAACCCCTTACTCTCAAATGCGGACAGGACCCATGACTTTCTTCTAACCAACAAAACCTGGCAAGTGTGAGGGATGCCAACCCCCCCCCCCATTCAGCTACAAACGTGGCAGAGGTGAGGGGTATCCCTCCCATGACGACCTTACCTTATTTAAGGCCCTCTTAGCCAGGCACAGTGGTTCACACCTGTAATCTCAGGAGGCTGAGGCAGGAGGACTGCAAGTTCAAGGCCAGCCTCAGCAACTTACCAAGGACTTAAGCAACTTAGCAAGACCCTGTCTCAAAATAAAAAATAGAAAGGGCTGGTGATATGGCTCACTGGTTAAGCTGCCCTGGGTTCAATCCCTGTTATAAAAAACAAAAACAAACAAAAACCCTCTTAGGTGGGAGGGACAGGCTCTCCTTGCTGGCTCGATCAAGTGAGTGGTGGTGTTGGAGAAGCCCACATGGCACAGGACCATGGGTGGCCCACTCAGGCCCTGGGGACAGCCTGCAGCTGACAGTCAGGCTTCAAAGCCATGACCCTGTCATATGGCATGAGGAAATGAATTCTACCAACAAGCTGAATAAATCTGAAAGTAGACTCCCCTGCTGCCCACTGCGGAGCTTCCAGGTGATTCTAGCCAACAGTTGCAGCCTTGAGAGACCCTGAGCCTTGAGGATCAGGCCACACGGTGCCACGCTCCTTAACCACAGAAACTGGGAGACGACAAATGTGCACCTGTAAAAGCACGTTGGGTATGTTAATTGCTACTTAACAGTAGACAGCTAATCCCAGACCCTGATCTCCACCTACTAGAAGAGTCCATGACTGGAGGTGACTGGTCTGACTTGACCGATAACCAGAACCTCAAGTGGGGAACCTGCTCTGCTTCTCTAACAGGCTGGCTCTGCAGGCTCTGTGATGACTGCCCGGCCACCTGTCTTCTCTCCCCAGAGCCCCACCCCCTCCCCCACATCCTCCTCAGAAAATGATCCTACTTCATTCTTCATGTTGAATATGGAGGATCTCAATAGCCTTGAGGGAGGATTTTTTTTTTTTAAATCCACATTCTTGCCAGGTGCAGTGTCACACGCCTGTAATCCAAAAGACTTGAGAGGCTGAGGGCAGGAAGATCATTAGTTCGAGGCCAGCCTCAACAACTTAGTGAGCCCCTCAACAACTTAGTGAGACCCTGTCTCAATATAAGAAAAAATTAAAAGATGTGGGAATGTAGTACAGAGGTAAAGCACCCCAGGTTCAATCTCTGGTACCAAAAAAAATAAAAATAAAAAAAATAAATAAAAAGGAGCAAGAAGTTAAATGTATCCAACTAGATACAGTATCACACATACCTGTAATGTCATCTATGTGGGAAGCTGAGGCAGGAGGATCACAAGTTTAAGGCTAGCCTGGGCAACTTAGCAAGACCCTGTCTCAAAATAAAAACTAAAAAAGGTCTGAGGATATAGCTCAGTGGTAGAGCACCCCAGGGTTCAATTCCCAGTATTGAAAAAAAATCAAATTAAATAATACTAAGGTTTTAATTATTAACATGCTATACTTAATTTTAAATCTTCCTGAGGCTAAGATGTACACCTATATTAGGTACCTTCTAGAAGGAAAGCTCTATTCCAGGTGACGGAAGTTAATTTCTCTTGTTCATAAGATCAACAGGTATGTTCCCGCTTAAAGGAAACGGCAGGGGTGGGGCTGAGATTGATTCAGAGACTGAGAAAGGGAGGAAAAAAGGAAGTAGAAAAAAAGAAGAAGAAAAAACAAAAGGATCACAGCCCTCCCAGTTAATTAAGGATCGAGGTCCCTGGTCTGCTAAGAAAGACAGCTATGCGACATGGCCAACCGTGCCCTCATTAGGGCTGCAGATTCTGTTGTGCAGTTGAGTCCTGAAAGGCCCTCAATACTCAGCTGGGAAAAGGAGTAGAGCCAGCAGGTGTTGGCTTTTGGGGGCTGTTCCTATTTGTTTCTGGCCTGAACCTATGAGTGTCAGGAAGCTGGCTGACTGACCCACACTGCACAGTGCCCTGGGGGGCCCTCAGAAGCCAAGCCCTTTGAGTATTTGCAGATAGATTAGAAATAACAGATATTTGGCCCACGAGCTGCCACTCTCTGCTCTTGTTCCTGTGGTAGACATTACTAATCAATTCCACACCTGCCCCCTTGTTAAGACATCCGCTGTCCAGAACGAATCAAGGTTAGCTTAACTAATCAAGGTTGGCACAGGAGATAAAGCCCATTTGCCTTTTCTGGACTGTCACCAGCTCTGGTGAGAAAATGTGGCCTATCTGGCCCTCGCTCAGAACTGAGTTAATGGATAACCAGGTCTGGGGATTCCCAGGCTTGTTCCTGTGTCTGTGAATAAAGGGGGCCTGGAGTGTCAGGTCTTGCGCAATAAACAGTGGGAAGTGGTGTGGGTGACATCCATGCTGCCTCAGGCACTGAGGGCAGTGCTTCTGTTGGGAGATCCCACCTGGAGAGGTGCAGGCTGTCCAGGAAAGAGGCTGCAGCAGGCTCCCTAGGACCCACCTCAGCACTTGAGGTGCCAAGGGAGGAGCGCAGGCCTGAGTTGTAGCCAAGTTCAGTCAGCTGTCCAGAATGGTCGGAGGCAAGGCCAGGCTGGAAGCTGCCAAACTGACATCCCCAGCCCAGGTTCCTGAATCCAGACAGCCAGTGTCTCAGAGGCACCCGGATCCGACTGTCCAAAACCTGACCCCCTGGTTGTGGCTCCCCGACTCTAACACTCTCCCCCTGGTCTCAAGAAACGGCAACTCAGTCTTTCCAGTTGCTGGAGGCAAAAGTCCTAGAGTTGTTCCTGATGCCTCCACTATTGCACAGCTCAGATCTGATCTGTCAGCAATCTGACAAATCTGACCCCACCATTTCTATCTTCAAAATATTCCTGGAACTGACTGGGTAGAGTGGCCCAGTCCTGAAATTCCAGTGACAGGAGGCTGAGGCAGGAAGATTGCCAAGTTTGAAGCCAGCCTCAGCAACTTAGCTAGACCTTATTTGTATGAAAATTAGAAGGGCTGGGGATGTGGCTCAGTAGGTTAATCCTGTGTTCAATCCCTGATACCAAAAACAAAAAAAAACTAAAACTAAAAATCAAAATCAATCTCTCTCTCTCTCTCTCTTTCTCCAGAATCTGTACATTTCTCTCTGCTGTCACATTGGCACTGCTATTACCTGTCCAGCCTGACCATGTCTCCATGCCTCTGGGGACTGAAGTAGCCTCCTCATGGGTTTCCTACCATCACCCCTGCCCCGTAGCCCGTGGCTCCTACAGCAGCCCAAAGAACACATGACGGATGAACTCAGAACCCACCTGTAACCTCCCAGCTTACATGAAGGCCAAAGCCCTCCTGTGACTGTGAAGCCCCACATCATCACCTTCCCGCTCCCACATCTCGCCCCAGCCCCATTTCATAAACTTCGTCACCCTTCATTTCCTTCTGTGGCCCTGGCCTCTCTGCCATTCTTGAAGGTGAGCATGGTCCCATCTCAGGGCCTCTGCCCAAAGGCTCTGCTCCCAGACATCCCTGTGATGCCTAGACATCTGCACAACTGGCTTCCCCATGTCCTTTGGATTTTGATCCATGTCACTGCAGTGCAGCTCTCTGACAGCCCTTTTTTTTTTTAATTTCAAACATTTTATTTCAATGGATAACCTTGTATATTTATCATTTGACATATTTGCAACTATAACTGTAGGATATATTTCTAGAAAATGATTGCTGAATCGAAGTGTATATACATATGGAATTTCGTTAGACCGTCAAATTATCTTCAATAGGAATTGACAGCCCATTTTAATGCAAGCTTCTGCCAGCTCCAGCATTGGCTGTCCCCTTCCACACTCTATTTTTGGTCCCTGGCATACACATACTAAGATATACTAAATTTTTCTGATTGTGGGTATTGTGACTCTCCCTTCCTAGATTACTCTGGGGGCAGGGATTTCTGGGTGTTTGATGGCTGTCCACAGTACCCAGGGCAGTGGTATTAGAACACAGTAATAATACAGTAGTAAAAAATAATAAGTTAATTATAATAAGTTATTGCTGGACTACGGTGGCACACAATATTATAATCCTAGAGACTCAGGACACTGAGGCAGAAGGATGTCAAGTTCCAGGCCAGCCTGGACAACTTAGCAATATACCTGTCTCAAAATAAAAAGGGCTGGGGATTTAGCTCAGTATTAGAGTACACGTGGGTTCAATATCCTGTACCAAAAAAAAAAAAAAAAAAAAGATATTATTAATGAATAATAAACATTGGTTGAGTTAATGATAATTTGATTGTTAAGTACTTACTAAGAGTTAGATACTGTCTTAAGCATTTTTCATGTATCACCTTTTTTGTTTGTTTGTTTGTGGTGGTGCTGGGGATCGAACCCAGGGTCTCACATGTGATAGGCAAGTGCTCTACAACTGAGCTATTATCCCCAGTCCTCATTTCATTTTTAGAATAATTTTATGAGGTAAGTTCTATTATCCCCATATACAGATAAGGCAACGAGGCACACAGCACTTACCAGTAGAGCAGGAAGATTGCAAGTTTGAGGCCAGATGGGGTAATTTAGGGAGACCTTGTCGCAAAATTTAAAAAATTTTTTTTTTTTTTTTCCTTAAAGGACTGGGAATGTAGCCCAGTGCTGGCCTAACTGTGTGAGGCCCTGGGTTCAATCAGGAAGGAAGGAAGGAAAGAAGGGAAGGAGGGAGGAAATTGTACCCAGGCTAGTATCAATGAAATCTGGAGTCAGGCAGACCTAAGTTAAAACTCCAGACTTGCTGTCTTCTGGAATATTTGATTTGGACAAACTTCTGAGTTTCTCTAAGTATCAGGGTTCTCATGGGCCGGAAGGGTGGAAAATCTACCTTTTGTCTCTTACCTTAGCTCTTCTTAGCCCTTAGTATGTTGTACCAGTTCTTTATCTATCACTGCCCTCTAGTGGTCTATTAAAACAGCACAACAGGGGGCTGGGGATATGGCTCAGTTGGTAGAGTGCTTGCCTCCCACGCACAAGATCATGGGTTCAATCCCCAGCACCACACACACACCAAAAACAAAACAAAACAAAAAAAACAGTTGGGCATGGTGGCATACACCTGTAATCCCAGTCATTCAGGAGGCTGGGCAAGAGAACCACCAGTTCAAAGTAAGCCTAGGTAACAGAAAGAGATTGTGTCTCAAAACAAACAAACAAATAAATAACAAAAACATGACTATGCAAAATATACATGCTCTTCCATTTACAATGGAGATTGTGTCCTGAAAAAATCCATGCTCAATTAAAAATATACCAAGTTGAAAATGCGTTGAATACAACTAATTTACCTCACATTGTAGTTTAGCAACACAATACACTGTAGGGTATTGGTTGTGTACCCTCATGTTTTTTTGTTTGGTTCCTGTTTTTGTTTTGCAGTAGGTGGACTGAATTCGGGGACTCATGTGTCCACATGGGTGAGCACTCTGCCGCTGAGCTATATCTCCAGCCCTATTTTTATTTTATTTTTAGACATGGTCTTGTTAAACTACTCAGGCTAGACTTGAACTTGAGATCTTCCTGTTTCTACCTTCCAAGAAGCTAGATTACAGGTACGCATCACCATACCCAGTCACCCTCATGATCGTGAGGCTGACTGGGAGCTACAGTTCACTGCTACCGTCCAGCATCATCAGAGTGTGGAACCACATATTACTAACCCAGGGGAAAAATTTTTCAGTGACTTGAGAGATTAAGACAGGAAGAGTAAAGTTTGAAGCCAGCCTGAGCAATTTAGTAAGATTCTCAAAATAAAATGAAACCCAATGAAATAAAAAGGGACAGGAATGTAGTTCACTGGCAGAGCACATGCCTAGCATGTGCAAGGCCCTGGGTTCAATCCCCAGTAATGCAAAACAAACAGAGACAAGGAGGAAACAAATGCATATTACTAAGTGAAAGACTTAGTAACTGTATTAGTTTTCCATTGTTATAACAAAATACCTGAAGCTAGATAAATATACAAAGAAAAGAAGTTTTATTTCTTTTGTTTATTTGTTCGTTTTGTTTTTGTTTTGTGGTGCTGGAGATTGAACCCAGGGCCTTGTGTATGTTAGGCAAGCACTTTACCAACTGGGCTATATCCCCAGCCCCAGAAAAGAAGTTTATTTGGCTCAGTTTGGGAGACTGAAAGTTCAAGATCAGGTGACCCCCTTTTGTTCAGTCTCTGAGAGCCTCAAACTGGTTGTCAAGATGGGAAAACCCGTGACGGGGAAAGATCACATAAGACAGGAAGCCAGAGAGACCAGAAAGGAGCAAGTCTTGCTCTTTTATAACAGCTCCTCTTGCAAGAACTAACTGAAAATAAAAGAGAACTATGTCAGCACCCACAATGACTAAACACCTCCCCCTGGGCCCTACCTCTTAAAGTTTCAATACACCTCTCAACATCACTACGTTGGGGACCAAACTTCTACCCCATGAATCCATGAAGAACACACTCAAACCATAGCAGAAGCCAATCTTTTTTTTTTTTTTTTGGTGCTGGGAATTGAACCCAGAGCCTTGTGCATGCGAGGCAAGCACTCTACCAACTGAGCCATATCCCCAGCCCCAGAAGCCATTCTTAAAAGGCCATATTTTTCTTGATTCCAACTACATGACATTCTAGAAAAGGCAAGACTATGGAGACAATGAAAAGATTGATGATTATCATGGGTTAGGGGAGAGAGAGATTGAATCGGTAGAGCACAGAGAATTTTTAGGGAAACAAAACTGCAATATTCTCTAGAACACTACAGTGGTAGATAAGTGTCATTATACTTTTGTCTAAACCCATAAAATATACAACACCAAGAGTGAACCCCAGCCAGGCAAGGTGGCACACACCTGATATCCCAGTGACTCAGGAGGCTGAAGCTGGAGGATTGCGAGTTCAAAGCCAATCTTAGCAATTTATCAGGCCCTAAGCAATTCAGGGAGACCCTGACTCTAAATAAAAATAGTTTTAAAAAGAACTGGGCATGTGGCTTAGTGTCTAAGACCCCCTGGGTTCAATCCCATACCAAAAAAAAAAAAAAAAATGGGGAAGCTGAGCCAGGTCAAGGCCAGCCTCAACAATTTAGTGAGGCCATAAGTGACTTAATGAGACCCTGTCTCAAAATAATAAAGGAAAAGGGCTGGGGATGTGGCTCAGTGGTTAAGCACTCCTAGGTTCAATCCTCAGTATTAAAAAAAAAAAAAAAAAGAGTGAACCCCCGTGTAAACTATGGACTTTGGGTGATATGATGTGTCAGTGTATGTCTAATTGTAACAAATGGCCCATTGTGGTGGGGGATATGGGGATGTTGCTAGTGGGAGGCTGTATGTTGGGGGGTTTGGGAACACTACACTTTCCACTCAGTTTTGCTATAAAACTAAAACTGCTCTGAAAAATAATAAATGAAGACCTAAATAAATGGAAATACATAATTTGTGTCGGGCAGTGGCTCATGCCCATAATCCCAGGGACTTGAGAGGTTGAGGTAGGAGGCCAGGTAAGGGCTGGAGATGTAGCTCAGTGGTAGAGTGTTCCTGGGTTCAATCCTCAGTACTGAAAGAGAGAGAAAGAGAAGAAAGAAATATATAATTTGTTCATACTAATGTGCCACTGAACCTACAGACAAATGTAAAATTTCAAAACTATTCCACTGTTGCGGGGAGGGGTGTTAGGGATTAAACAAGGGCTGCTCTACCACTGAGCCACATCCCCAGCCCTTTTAATTTTTTTAGACAAAGTCTTTTAAAATTACTTAGGACCTTGCTAAATTGCTGAAGCTGGCTTTGAATTTGTAATCCTCCTGCCTCAGCCTCCAAGTTGCTGGGATTACAGGTGTGCACCACCATGCCCAGTTTAAAACTATTCCAATTTTTAAAACCTAATGAGATTTTTTTTTCTTTTGGTACTGGGGATTGAACCCAGGAACTCTTAACCACTGAGTCACATCCCCAGTCCTCTCATAACAGGTATGAGTGAAGATACAGAGAAAGTGGAACCCTTGTGCCCTGGATTCCAACTAAAGATAGTCCCTGACTTATAATGGTTCAATTTATAAGATTTTTTTTTAACTTTATGATGGAATGAGTCAGGAGCAGTGGCTCGTAATTCCGGAGGCTCAGGAGGCTGAGGTAGGGGGATCACAAGTTCAAAGCCAGTCTTAGTAATTCAGCAAGACCCTGTCCCAAAATAAAAAAATAGAAAGGTCTGGGTATGTGTGTGTGGTTGAGGGCCCCTGGGTTCAATTCCCAGTACCAAAATAAAATAAAATAAAGGTATGAAAGTGATTCACATTCAAGGCAAACTACAAATTGTCCCCTGCTCCCCCCGCCCCCGTACTGGGAATTGAACCCAGGTGCACTTGACCACTGAACTACCTCCCCAGCTCTTTTTTTATTTTTTGAGACAGGGTCTCACAAAGTTGCTCAGGCTGGTCTCAAACCTGCAGTCCTCCTGCTTCTGCTTCCTGAGTTGCTGAGATTATAGGCGTGTGCCCCACCTGGCTGCATTTTGAATTTAGGTCTTTTCCCAGACTAGTGATAAGCAGGAGGCTACCCTGTCACCATGACAGTGAGCCCCAGCTCCCAGTCAGCTGCATGATCACTAGGGGAAACAACACATTTTCTAGAGTACTGTGTTGCTAAGCTGTAGCCTAAGTAGGTCAGGTGTATTAAACACACTTTTCCCTTTTTTCCCCCTTTAAATGCATTTTTATTATAATGTTTTCAACTTATGATGGATGCCCCAGGAGATACCCTATAAGTCGAGAAGCCTCTGTACTTGTACCCCAGACCAATGGAAATGTAGATTGGTATAGCCACTGTGGAAAACAGAATGGTGGTCTCTTTCTTTTTAGTGGGGGGATGGGGGGGATAGAGGAGAGGGGTACTGAGGATTGAACTCAGGGGCACTTGACCACTGAGCCCATCCCCAGCCCCATTTTGTATTTTATTTAGAGACAGGGTCTCACTGAGTTGCTTAGCACCTGGCTTTTGCTGAGCCTGGCTTTGAACTCATGATCCTCCTGCCTCAGCCTCCCTAGCCTCTAGGATTAGAGGCAAGCACCACTGCACCCAGCCCCAGTCCTTTTAAATTTTTTATGTATTCATTTATTTTTGTACTGGGGAATTGAACTTCAGGGTGCTTTACCACTGAGCTACATCTTCAGTTTTCTTTATTTTTATTTTGATATGGGGTCTCCCTAAATTGCTGAGAGTCTTGCTAAGTCCTTTTTATTTTTTCAGTCAGGGTCTTGCTATGTTGCCCAGGCTGGCTTCATACAGTGCTCAGTGGTAAAGTGCTCCTGAGTTCAATCTCCAGTATGAAGGAAAGAAGGGAGGGTAGCGGGGAAGGAAATGGAATACATACACACAATAGAATATTATGCAACCTTAAAAAAGGAAGAAACTGGGCTGAGGGTGTAGCTCAGTGGTAAAGTGCTCACCTAGCATGTGTGAGGCCTTTTGCTCCAGATATATACGTATAATTTTGATGGGGTATTGGGAATTTAACCCAGGGGCAATTTACCACTGAGCTTTACTCTCAGCCTTGGGCTTGCAAGGCAAGCACTCTACCAACTTAGTTACATCCCCAGCCCCTAATTTTTTATTTTGAGACAGGGTTTCATTGAGTTGCTTAGGGCCTCATTTAATTGCTGAGGCTGAGCTTGAACTTACAATCCTCCAGGAGTGTACCACCGTGCCTCGCTTGATATATATTTTATATAAAATAAATAGAACATCACAAAAAAGGGAAAGAAAATCCAGTCACATGCTACAACATGGATGAATCTCAAGTACATGCTGCTAGGTGGAATAAGCAATTGCAGAAGGACAAATATTGTATTATTTATCATACGAGTTAAATAAAGTAGCCAAAACGGTGGAAACCGAAAGTAGAAAGGTAATTGCCAGGGGTGGGGGTGGGGAAAATAGCATTGTATAGGTATAAGAATTTTCGTTTTTGGAAGATGAAAATATTCAAAAGGGCTGGAGATATAGCTCAGTTGGTAGAGTGCTTGCCTTGCAAGGCCCTGGGTTCAATCCCCAGTGCCGCAAAAAAAAAAATTCAAGATAGATATCTATTGCATAATAATGTAAGTATACTTAACACTACTGACTGCAGTCTCAGAATGGTTGATGGTAGACGTAACGTTCTGTGTTTTTTTAACCACGATAAGAAATTCACATAAAATTCAACATTTTAACCATTTTAGAGTATCTGATTCAGCGGTTTGAGTATATTTAAAATTTTGCAACCACCACTATCTAATTCCAGAACATTTTTCTCACCCCAAAAAGAAGCCCCAAACCCATTAAGCAGCCTCTTGCGTTCTCCTCTTCCCTACCCATCCCTGGCAACCACTTAATCTGCTTTCTGTCTCTGTGGATTTGCCAAATCTGTCTAAATGGAGTCAAATAATTTGTAGCCTCTTGTGTATGGCTTATTTCACTTACAATGTTTTCAAGGCTGACCCATGTTAGCATGGACTGGCACTTTATTTCTTTTTATGCTTAACAATATTCTGTTATATAAACAGGGCATTTTGTTTATTCATTTATCAGCTGATAGACATTGGGTTGCCTCCACTTTTTTGGCTGTTAAGAAAAAAATGCTGCCATGAATATCCATTCTGTTTTGGTCATAGAAACAGACCAGAAGGATACACATCAGGTTAATAATAACCATTTCTGGGAATAAAAGGGAGGGAGAGAAATTGGGCTGGGCAGAGGAACAAAGGAGATTGACTTCAGAGTTATCTGGGATGTTCTACATATTTTACATAAAAATATATCTAGAACAAAAAGGTTCACAGCTGATTATTCTGTTCTGGGTAATGAGCCCATGCATGTTTGAGCTCTTCTGTATTTTAAATTTTAAATTAAACAATGTATATTCTGGACCTAAACCTCCCTATAGCAAAGACCTGGCATCAGGGCTGCGGTGTTCAGGATAAGCAGGAAGAAGAGGTCAAGTCCATGGCCAGGGAGGAAGGGCTAGAGGATTTCAGAAATCTGAGGCCCCTGACCCTGGCTGCATGGCTTTCCTGGAGCTCTCAGGAAGAGGGCCCAGATCTGATTTCCATGACCGCTGGCAGCAGAGCCTGGCCCAGGCCCAGGCTGGGAGTGTGTGACCCCAGGTCTCCTTCCTCCACTGGCTTGCTTTGGCCGGGAGGTGCCATCCATCCACCCACCCTATCGCCCTTCCTTCTACTCTCCTCTACCCTCCGCTCAGGACCAGCTACATAATTCACGAAGCCCCATGCAAAATGATAACACGGAGCCTCTTGTGTGAAGGCTGGTGTCAAGGAGATCCCAAACTCTGGAGTCTTATGGGGGGCAGCCATGAGGCGGGCGACGTCACACGCCAGGGACAGATGCAGGAACCACTAGTCAGGATTCATTCATTCAAATGAGTGCTTAGCATGTCCCCGGCAGCGTGCTGGACGCTGGGTGTACAGTGAGCGAGACACAGTCAAGAGCTCACGGACACAGATGCAATCATAGACGCACAAAATGGATCCACACATACTGCAGGACGTGCTCAGAACGGATGGTAAAGAGGCCTAGGAGAACGCAGGTGGCCCCTGACCGTTAGAGCCCCCTGAGAGATGGACACTGGAGCCTTCAGCAGAGACCACTTCTCTTAGTGAAATTTGGGAGAAATGGTGTGGGTGTGAGGTTGGGGGAGAACACTCCCAAACTTTCCTGACCCAGGAGCATGTGACATCTTCAAGGACTTGCAAGGCCCCAGTAGCGAGACAGAGAGGGAGGGGCAGAGCCCAGCTGAGATCCAAGAGGGGCTTAACGTTCTGAGCATCATCTGAGTACCCCCTACATGGGGCTCCACATGTACTATTATTTCCTTAATATTTTTCTTTAAAATGGCTCCCTCTGTGCCCTTCTCTAAGAAAGAATATTCATGAGATCACAAGATTGACAGGCTGCTTCTGTTTTGCTAATCCACAGCTGAGATTTTAAATGTTCCTCTGTGCTCCACCTGAAGTTACTTCCTCCCGACCTTGGGTTGGAAAGCACTGTTGCCAGCTCCTATCTTAAGCACCTTGGGACGCCTCTAACAGCACTTCAGCTGGGTGAGGCTGGTGACATGGACTCATTTACATTTTTGATAAATGACTCCAACTGCCACGTGCAGAGTGTATGGCAGGGTTGCTGCAGGAAGAAGGATAAGGTTGTCACAGTTATGGGGGGAAGAAGTACAGGGACCTGACTCTGGTGGCCAGGAGGAGACCTGGAGCTGGCCTTTCCCACCAGCGCCGGCACAAGTCCCACCCTCCACCAAGACGAAACTTTCCTTTCTCTTATCTCCCAGTGCTGAGTCAAGGCCTTGCCTGAGAAGTGCATGGACTTCTGTGATCCTCCCCTCTCGGTATCAGTCCCCGGGCTGCTGGGATCCAGGACAGTGTATCTGCTGCACCCACAAGAGCCCAGCTCCCACGGGACTTTTAGGTCACACCCAGTCAGGCCCTGTGGCCTCCAAGCCAGCAGCGACAGCTCCGTGAACTACTCTGCAGATGTGTTAGGAGCTCAGTGGGGTCCGCAGTTCCTGCCACATAGCTGCAATGGCTCCTCTGCAGGAGGCCCAATGTGCACGCCCTGAACCACTGGGCCACACTGCTTCGTCCCCCTCATGGCCGGCCCTCCACAGCCTGCCTCACTCCCAAACCTACCTTCAGGAAGCCTTGCCTCCTCACACTTTCCCTACGGACCTCTGTCCATTCACTCTCCCAGCCCCATAGGAAGGACCCTCCTCACCTTCTCAATCTTTACCTCTCTTCTCTCCCTTTGTGAGACTCCTTACTCCAGCTGGTCAGCCACATGATGGGAGTGGGGAGGGAACACGCTCCGGTGTGCCCGCCCTGAGCTAGAACAGGCACCACGGGCACGTGTGGCACCCTCTGTGCAGTGGGGAAGGAGCAGCTCTAGCATGTCCATACCAGGAAGGGAAGGAAGGTTTTCTGGGGCAGGCGGCTCACAGTCGCAGGTTTCAAAAAGCTGGAGGACCACGGGCAGGTGGTGAGAGGGGTAGTAAGAGAAGCAGAGTCGAGATGGTCTAAGAAGCCTTTGTTATGACATTTAAAGTCTATTCTGAGCGGGGTGCGGTGGTACATGCGGGTAATCACAGAGGCTCAGGAGGCTGAGGCAGGAGGATCGCCAGTTCAAAGCCAGCCTCTGCAATTTAGTGAGGCCTTAAACAACTTATCAAGACCCTCTCTCTAAATAAAAAATAAAAAGGGCTGTGGATGGGGCTCAGTGGTTAAGCGCCCCTAGGTTCATTCCCCAGTACCTGCCTCCCCCCAAAAGTCTATTCTGGACACATAGTCACTGATGGATTAGGCAGGGGAATGGCAGGAGTGGATTTCCATTTTAGAAAGATAACTTGGCTCCTTGGGCTGAGAATGGAAGGGGGTCGGGAGGAGACTGGGCAGGAGGCCACTTGGGTAGAAGGCAGGGTTGGAGTAGGTCTGGAGACACTGCAAGGTAGGATCAGGAGCTACCAGCCGGAGATGGCTGACGGGCGAGTAGGTGAGAAGAGAAACAGGCCCATGCCCAGGTCCTGCTGCTTCGAGCAACTGGGTAAATGGGGAGGGCTGTTGAGAGTGGACCCCATGTGAGGAACTGGGGATAAAGCAGGAACGAGGCCTACCAGGCCCCTGTCCTCAGAGCTCACACTCCAAATAAACGAATGTGAGATCGATTTTCATGTGTCTGGGAAGGTAGCCAACAGAACATCATGACAGAGAATCACAGAGGCATCTCCTGGGGAAGGGTGGCCTGAGGAGGGGACGGAGGAGCTGGACCTGCAGGAGGGGAAGGTCTCCCAGGGAAGGAGAGTCCCACAGTGAGGATGGAGCAATGCAAGGCCCTGAGGGGGAAGGACCGTGTAGCTCTAGGCTATGTTGCAAACCAGAGAGGAGTGCTCTGGGAAGAACCCAGGGACGCCCAGAACCGAGAAACACGGGCCAGGAGGTTGAACGCTATTCTCAGGACCCAGAGGAAACACCTGTAGTGCTAGATGCACTGGGCCAGGGACACGGGAGGAAGCACAGGAAGAGACCCTCAGTCCAGCTTCTCGAGTTGAGGAGGCCTGTGGTTCATCCAGGGAGTGGGTTGGAACCTGAGAGAGCAGGATGGACTGTGGATGCAGATGTGGGAGTGATTGGCATGTGGGATCCTCCGAGCCAGGGCCTGGCTGGGCAGAGAAGACCTGAGGAGCATAGGCGGTGCCAGCTCGGAACTGAGCCTGCAATGGAATCACCTGGAGTGGTTCTTAAAACACATTGCTGAGCTCTACGCCCAGAGTTTCTGATTCCTTGGGTCCTGGATTGAGGCCTGTGGATTTCTTTTACTTATTTATTTTTTAATTTTTATTTTTACAGACTGCATTTTGATTCATTGTACACAAATGGGGTACAACTTTTCATTTCTATGGTTGTACACAATGTAGATTCACACGATTCATGTAACCATGTATATACATAGGGTAATACTGTTTCATTCTACTGCCTTTCCCACCCCCTCCCACTCCATTTTCCTCTACACCATCCAAAGTTCCTTCATTCTTCTTCTCCCCACCACACCTCCCCCCATTATATATCATCATCCGCTTATCAGAGAAAACATTCAGCCTTTGGTTTTTTGGCTTGGCCTATTTCACTTAACATAATATTTTCCAACTTCATCCATTTACCAGCAAATGCCATAATTTTATTCTTCTTTATGACTGAGTAATATTCCATAGTGTATATATACCACAGTTTCTTTATCCATTCATCAATTGAAGGGCGTCTCGATTGGTTCCACAATCTAGCTATTGGGAATTGAGCTACTACGAACATTGATGTGGCTGCATCACTGTAGTATGCTGATTTTAAGTCCTTTGGGAACAAACTGAGGAGTGGGATAGCTGGGTCAAATGGTGGGTCCATTCCAAGCTTTCTGAGGAATCTCCATAGTGCTTTCCAGAATGGCTGCACCAATTTGCAACTGCACAAGCAATGTATGAGTGTGCCTTTCCCCCCACATCCACACCAACACTTATTATTGCTTGTGTTCTTGATCATAGTCATTCTAATTGGAGTTAGATGAAATCTTAGGATGGTTTTAATTTGCATTTCTCTAATTACTAGGGATGATGAGCACTTTTTCATATATTTGTTTTTTTTTATTATTGTAAACAAATGGGATACATGTTGTTTCTCTGTACATGGCGTAAAGGCATACCATTTGTGTAATCATAAATTTACATAGGGTAATGTTGTTTGATTCATTCTGTTATTTTTTTCCCCTTCCCCCCCACCCTTTCATATATTTGTTGATCACCTGTATATCTTCTTCTGTGAAGTGTCTGTCCAGTTCCTTAGCCCATTTATTGATTGGGTTCTTTGTATTTTTGGTGTAAAGTTTTTTAAGTTCTTTATAAACTTTGGAGATGAGTGCTCTGTCTGAAGTGTGTGTGGAAAAGATTTTCTCCCACTCTGTAGGCTCTCTTTTCACACTATTGATTGTTTCCTTTGCTGTGAGAAAGTTTTTTAGTTTGAATCTATTCCATGTATTGATTCTTCCTTTATTTCTTGCACTATGGGGGTCTTGTTAAGGAAGTCTGGTCCTAAGCCAACATGATGGAGCCTGGCCTACTTTTTCTTCTATTTGGTGAAGGGTCTCAGGTCTAATTCCTAGATCCCTGATCCATTTTGAGTCTTGTACAGGGTGAGAGATAGGGGTTTAATTTCATTTTACTGCATATGGCTTTCCAGTTTTGCCAGCACCATTTGTTGAAGAGGCTGTCTTTTCTCCATTGACGCCACTGGATTTCTCCTCCTCCTCCTCCTCCTCCTCCTCCTCCTCCTCCTCCTCCTCCTCTCCCTCCTCCTTCTCCTCCTCCTCCTCTCCTCTTCTTCTTCTTCTTTTGTACATCCTCTCCCCCGGATTTTCAAGGGCCAGCGAGAGCTCACCGGACGCCGCCGGAACCGCGACGCTTTCCAATGGTCCCTGACACTTCTGTACTTCAGATTGAACCCAGGGGCACTTTATCACTAAGCTAAATCACAAGCCCTTTTAATTTTTTATTTTATGACAGAATCTTGCTAAGATGTTGATGTTGGTCTTGAGTTTGTGATCCTCCTGCTTCAGCCTCCTGGATTGCTGGAATCACAGGCACTGCCCAGCTATAACTGGAGACTGCTGAGGCACCCTTCTTTTCTCTGGGTCTATTTCTGAGTCAGTCAGACAATGGATCAGGGAGCCAAGCCACCAGCCTGCAGAGCTACCCTGGTAGCACACACATCTCCTTCCCCCACGGCTGCCCCTCTCCTTGCTTGTATCCACTAGACATTCATGACACTAGCTTATGTCCACTGGCCTTCCATTCCCAGGTGCTCAGACTGGGATGCTGAACATGCATCCTGTCAACATGAAATGACTTAGTGGGTGAAACTGCTTTGACGACCTCAAGGGCCATCCACAAGAGGCAGAATCATCGAGTTTGTAGTACAGCACACGGTTGGTGTATTAGTTTGGATCCTCCAAGAATCCAAACTAATTCCAAAAACGGAATTAGATGTGCAAGAGAGGGAGGCATTAGAAGTAGACAGGGAGAGCCTGCAGACCATGAGGTAGATCTGAGAGCTGTACAAAAAGAAAAGGAAGGAAGGATTGGGTGGGAAGAGCTTCCGAATGCAGTGAATTTCAAGAATATCTTAGCCAGGTAGATGTGGGCGGGGGGTCTCAAGCAAACAATATCTATTGGAAGAATCCCATACTAAGCAGAAATGACCACTTGTACTCATCAATGGCTGCAGCAGCTTGGGGAAAGCGTGGCCCCTGCATGAACAGAGTGCATCCCAAGGGTCAATAGCTGTCAATCAGGTGCACTCCCCATGGCAGTTTCTCTTGAAGGACTTAGGGCTAGCAGGTTTCCATGGGTGCCACAGTTTTCTACCAGTTACCAATGATCAGGCCAACATTGAGTCACTCAACCTCTGGAGCCTCTGGCCTCCTCTGCAAAGTGGTGATGATAGTACTATGCTCCATGACTGTCATGAGGATTCAATGAAATGATGTGTGGAAGCCTCGATAAATGTCAATGATTGTTATTATTAGCATCATTGTAGGCAGCATGAGAGTTAGAGCAAGAAAATAAGTCTCAACCCACTCTTTCCGGCTTCGTGATCTTGGCCAGTGAGTCTACAAAGCTTAGAATAGCACCTGGCATGTAGGAAGCACTGTGCAGTGTTGGCTATTCATGCTATTATTTCCAAATAAGAGTATTAGATCAATACTTCTGGAAATGTCACACTCCAGGACAGTATACCAGGAATCCTACAACATCTCAACGCTAATTTGCAGTTTCTTTCTCCATAACACACACACACGCACACTCACACACATCCAAGTTCTGGCTTATGTAACTGCTCACAGCAAACTTTAACGCATAACATTACAACAATACAGTATTATCCACTGTCAAATACTTATCATATGCCTGGTTCTGTGTAAAGGTTTACATACATTATCTTAAAGCATTTCCATTTTACTGATAAGGAAACTGAGGTCAAGAACTGTGAAATAACTTACCCAAGCTAACAAATGGCTTGTCCACAACTGAACATTTTTTTTTTTAAACTGGGGATTGACTTAAACTTTGGGATAAGTTGCTAAGTTGTTCAGGTTGATCCTCCTGCCTCAGCCTCCTGAGTTGTGAGAATTACAGGCTCATGCCACCACACCGGGCTCACAACTTCTATTTAGAATGCTCTCTCTCCCTCCATCCCACTTCTACCTTTCAACACACTACCTTGTTTTATTTTTTTACTTGCTTAAAACTTATTTTGAGCCAGGTGCTGTACTCATACCTGTAATTCTAGTGACTTGGGAGGCTGAGGCAGGAGGATCAGCAGTTCAAAGCCAGCCTCAGCAACTTAGTGAGGTCTGAAGCAACTTAGCAAGACCCTGTCTCAAAGTAAAATATAAAATGGACTGAGGATGTGGCTCAGTGGTTAAGCACCTATGAGTTCAACCTCCAATACAAAAAAAAAGAAGAGAAAACAAAAACAAAACAACAACAACAAAAAACCTTTGAACCCAGGGCCTTGCACAGGCTTGGCACACACTCTACCACTGAGCTGCACCCCCCAGTCCCAAAACACTATCTCTTTTAAAGGTCCAGCTCTGTTGCCATCGTCTCTAAGAAAGCCTTTACTGTTCCATACAGATAATCTCTCCCTTTTGCCTGAGGCCTCTGTCTGTGGCACCCAACACCAAACACACTGGGATGTAATAACACATCTGGGCATTGTCGGTTGGTCCCATTAGACCAGATCCTGGGAAAGGATGATGTCTGATCCATTTTTGTAGCCAGAATTAGCCTGGGTCCAGCCTGGGTCCCTTCTAGGAGGAAAACCCAGGAATCCCCTCATTCATGCCCTTGACCGCCATAGATGATGGGTTTTCTAGGTCAGTCCCAACTTTTAATACCCTGGTTCTTGGTCATACTACGCATTTCCATCATCTAAAAATGACGGTGATTACAAGGGAGCTACTCACTAAATAGTGTTTTATTCTTAGCATTTTCTGACAAACTGTAAAGGCCAGCAATAGGTCAGATAGATTCACAGTTCTCAGTGTGGGGAGGAGAGGAAGGGAAGAACACCTTTTTCCTAGTGAGGAGGTAGTTGGGTAGTTGGTCCTCTTTCTTTCCTTCCTTCCTTCTTTCCTTCCTTCCTTTTCTCTCTCTCTCTCTCTCTCTCTCTCTCTCTCTCTCTCTCTCTCTCTCTCTCTCTCTTTCCTAGTACTGGGGATTAAACAACCCAAGGGGCAGGCACTCCACACTCAGTCACATCCCCAACTCCTTTTTTTTTTTTTTCCCTTTTTATGATGCCGGGATTGAACCCAGGGTTCCTGCATGCAAGGCAAGCACTCTGCCACTGAGCTGTATAACCTACCCCTTTTCATTGTGAGACAGGGTCTCCCTAAATTGCCCAGTCTGGGCTCCGACTTGTAATTTTCCTGCTGGTGTTACGGTGTTACAGGCATGTGCCACCGTACCCAGTTAAATCCTCTAATCAAGACATTTTCTCCACCTCCATGGCCACCACCTTAATGATCATCCTAGCACCAATTCTTTAATCCTTTTTCATTCTGCAGTCAGAGAGGTTTTTTAAAAAACTAATTAATCTATTTACTTATTTATTTAGTTATTTATTGGTGCTGGGGATATAACCCAAGGGTGCTTAACCCCTGAGCCACATCCGCAGTCTTTTTTATATTCTATTTTGAGACAGGGTCTCTCTAAGTTGCTTAGGGCCTCACCAAATTGCTGAGGCTGGCTTTGAACTTGCAATCCTCCTGCCTCAGCCTCCTGATCGGTTGAGTGCTACCACTCCTGGCTTTTTTTTTTTTTTTTTTTTTTTTAATGTAATTTGAACCAAAGCACTTCCCTCTTAAAATTCTGCAGCTTTGCCCTCTGATCTCAGAATAAAGTCCAATGTTTCACATCATCTAAGAGCAAGCATTCTTTTCTGATTCCCACAGCACCACAGTCTGTCCTGCAGGCTCAGTAATAGCTTGTTGCAGGGCCTTCGTACGTGCTATTCACTCTGCATTCACTTCCAGAACTCCCCTCTCCTTACTAAAATATATCTTGACAGTAAGAGCATCTATGCAAGTGATTCGAATATATATTTATATGTATATACATAAGCTTATTCTCACAACATCCTTATTGTTAATAGGGTTTACTAGGATACCTACAGATAAAAATTTGAGTGTCAGAGATGTGAACTAGCTCAATCAAGGTCAAAGTGGTAGTAAACTCCCTCACAAGACAGTAAGTTTCATGAGAAGAGAGACTGCATGGGTTTTACTCCTCTGTGCCTAGTATGTATTTGTTTATTTAACAAATATTTATTGAACATTTAGTAGGTGCCATGTTAAACACTGTTCTAGTTTCTTGTTCTCACAAAGTTTATGTGACAGTGGGACACTAAGTAAGTAAGCAAGTACAGGTTGAATAGCCCTTATTTATCCAAAATGCTTAGGACCAGAAATGAGGGTGTAGCTTGGTGGCAGAGTGCTTGCTTAGAGCACGTGTGGTGTCCCGGTTTGGATCCCCAGCACCACCTAAAAAAAAAAAAAAAAAAAAGAAGACAATGGAGAAAAAGGAGGAAGAGAAGAGAAGGAGGAGGAGAAGGAGGAGAAAAATGGGACTGAAAGTGTTTTGGGTTTCAGGTTTTTTCAGATTTTGGAATATTTATATATACATAAAGAGCTATTTTGGAGATAAGACTCAAGTCTTTTTTTTTTTTTTTTTAATTGCTGGAAATCAAACCCAGGGCCTCACATATGCTAGGCAAGTGGGTCTAGCCCTGAGCTGTATTTCCAGTCCTTTATTTTTATTTTGAGACAGGGTCTTCCTAAATTGCCCAGGCTGACATTGAACTTGGAATCCTTCTTCCTCAGCCTCCACAGGTAGCTGAGACTACAGGCATGCGCCACCTTTCCCAGCTGAAGATAATTTTGTACAATTGTTTTTGTGTGCCTCTCTTCCGACTCTGACCTGTCACATGAAGTCAGGTGCCGAATTTCCCACTTGTGGGTTATGTGGGTACTTAAAAAGTTTCCAGTTTTGGAGTATTTTGGACTTCAGATTTTTGGATTAGGGATGCTCAACCTTTTTTAAATTTTTCTTGGGGAGGGTACACAGGATCGAAACCAAGGCTCTTAACCACTGAGACATATTCCCAGTTCTTTTATATTTTAAATTGAGAGAGGGTTAACTAAGTTGCTTAAGTCCTCCCTAAATTGCTGAGGATGACTTTGAACTTTCAAATCTGCCTCAGCCTCCCTGAGTTGCTGGGATTACAGACGTGTACCACCAGGTCAAGCAAATGCTCAATTTTATAGGAACATAATTTTAGCCAGTAGTATGATCCTTGAAGACAGGAAGACAGGATGGTGAGATAGTGATTAACATTGCCTGCAGACTACTTTAGACTAGTGGGTGGTCTTCAAAGACTTCCTTCAGGAGGGGATTAAATCTAGAAGAAGCACTCCATGACAGTTTCTTGATTTGGGGGGAGGGTAGAATTTAACACAGGGACGCTTTATCCCCTACATCCCCAGAATTTTTTATTTTTTATTTTGACATAGGATCTAGCTAAATTGCTTAGGGGCTCACTAAATTGCCCAGACTGGCTTCGAATTTGGGATCCTCCTGCCTCGACCTCCCCCAGTGCTGGGATTACAAGCATGAGCCACCAGCACCCACATAATTTCTTGATTTAATTTACTTCCAACCGCAATCAGGGGGTGTGGGCAGTGGGGGGCATGCCCGTAATCCCAGCATTGGAGAGGCTGAGGTAGGAGGATCGCAAGTTCAATATCAGTCTCAGTAATTTAGCAAGACTCTAAGCAATTTAGTAAGACTTTAAGCAATTTTATCAAAATAAAAAATAAAAAGCAGCCTGGGGATGTGGCTTAGTGGTTGAGCACCCCTGGATTCAATCCCTAGTACAACACAAAACAAAACAAAAACAAAAAAACACTTACTAGAATATAAACTCTGTGGAAGGCTGAGAAAGGAGGGTCACAAACTGATGTCAGCCTCAGCAATTTAATGAGCTCGGTGGTAAAGTGCCCCTGGGTTCATTCCCCAGTATTTTGAGGGGGTCGGAAGAAGGGAAGGCTGTAAACTCCATGGGGGACTTCCTCCGTCCTGTTCCCTATGGCACCCCCAGCACCGGTATAGAGAAGGCTCTCATAAGCCGTTTACTGGACTGAATGAATGAGTGTATAGCTCGTATTTCTTTATTCATTTACTTAAAGAAGTGCTTTTCAAGGGGGATATCTGCGTGCCTTTTGATAATATCTGGTTCTGGTTGCCAGGAAGATGGGAAGGTGGTTCCTGGCATCTATAAAGAAAGGGATCTGGAGACAGTCCCATATAATAAAGTCCCATAAGGTTACATGACTTTCAAATGACCTGCCAGACCTCCACTAGATTAAAAAAAGCCTACGCACTAACTTCCTTTTACATAAAAACATAAAGTATTTTTTGAGTCCTTAAGTACAAACTAAATCTCCAGGAATGCCACTGGCGTGTAAACAGAAGGGATGATTCTGCTTTGTTTTAGCCAAGCCTTATCAAAATTTGCTCATTTTATCAGTCTCATCCCTATAGTAACTACTGCATTTCTAGCGCCCTCTACCATTCTACCTCAAGGTCATGGTATTCTGAATACTTCAATATATCTGCTTGTGTACTTGGGCTCAAATATTCACATATTGAGCCCTATTATTTCATTGCAATTTATTTTATGTCCCTTTATCTTACAATTAGGCATTCCATTGATGTTTTAAACCTGCGTTTGGGTGGGGTAGGTCACCTTTGGGTCCTATTCCCGGAAGACGGCGGGAGGGGCATTTTAATCTCATCATTATGGAAAGAGGCCCCGGGGTCTTCCGAAGCCGCCGGCAGGGCGGTCCTCCGCGCGCCAGGGGTCGCTGTGGCGCTGCGCGGCCCCGCCGGGTCGCTCTCGCGTGGCCGCCCCGCCTCGGGCCCCCGGGCCGAGTGGGCGGGCACGACTGCGCCCAGGTCGCAAGGCGCCCTTCGACCAGCAGCGCCCGGGGCGGGCGGGTATAAATGGAGCGGTGGCTGCCCCAGCCCCCTCTCTCCGCCCCGGGTAGCCGCCGCCAGCGCCGCTTTCGGGCTCAGTAGCCTGAAGCAAAAAAGAGAAAAAGATAAAAAAAACCTGAAAACGCTTCAAAACCTAAAAAAAAGAAAAGAAAAAGGAAAAGAAAAAGCGAGTCCTCCTCGGAGAGCCCGCGGGGAAGTCACTTTCGCACGCTTCCGGCCTGCCCGCGCCCGCTGCCGCCGCGCTCGGCGTCCGTCGGTGCCTGTCCGTCGGTCCGGTGGTGAGCAGCCCGCCCGCCCGCGCGCCGGCCTGCCGCGTCCGCGCGCCTCCGTCCGTCCGTCCGTCCGTCCGTCCGCGCCGCGTGGCAGCCCCGCGCCCTCGCCCTCACCCCCGCCGCCGGCCGGCGCACCACGTGTCCGCGCTGTCCTTCGCTGCCGCCTCCCGCCCGGGGCTGGCGGAGTCGGCACCCGCAAAGATTCGGTTTCCCCCTTCCCTGGCTGTTGTAATCTTAAACCGCCGGGAGCCCGGGGCCTATATTTATCGAGAAACGCGTGTCCCCAAGGCCGCCGTGGGTAGCATCTGGCTGCCTCTTGAAGAATTTTTGCCCCTGAGGAAGGGGATTCCCCACTTTTTTTTTTTTTTGATTTCTGAGATTTGGAGCTTCGAGCCAGGACAGCTGGAAACTACAAACTCCCGGAGAGGGCCATATTGTTTTTGAGAGCCTTTGTCTGAGGTTTTGCGGTCCCGAGTGAGCTGCCCGAACTCTCCCGTCCTGCCTCTGAGCCTCCCTACTGCAGCTTCTCCCAGCCTCGCTCTGTGCCACCTGTGAGCCGCGGCGTGGGCCACGGCTCCGAGAGAAGCCCCTTTTGTCCTGCGGTGGGCCCTGTAAGAAGTCCTCCTGGCGGGGCTCGGGGTGGTGGGGGGCGGGGAGATGAACGCTGCCGCCAGCAGCTACCCCATGGCCTCCCTGTACGTGGGCGACCTGCACTCGGACGTCACCGAGGCCATGCTGTATGAAAAGTTCAGTCCTGCGGGGCCTGTGCTGTCCATCCGGGTCTGCCGAGATATGATCACCCGCCGCTCCCTGGGTTATGCCTACGTCAACTTCCAGCAGCCTGCCGACGGTGAGTAGAAGTCGTGCCTACATGTTCGTAGGCTCTCAGGGGACACTAGGAGTCATCTAAGCAGGGCCCTCCTGCCAGGGAGGGGGAATCAGGACAGCATGTTGTCACAGAAGCCATAGAGGGACGCAGGATGCAGGCATTGAGAGCACATAGCCTGGCTTGTTGTCATAACCAGAGTTTCAGACTTGATTCTGCCTCTTGCCAACTGGATGACCTTGGCTTACGTAGGTAATGGTGGTGGTCGGGAATGCTAGGAAGCTGCAAATCCGGATCTGAATGAAGTGATTTTTTTATCCAGTGTGTCTGGTTCTGCCCAAGTTAGGTTGAGCTTCTGCAGAACCTCCCTGGCCTGTTCAGTGGGCATGGGCAGGTGCCCCTCAAACACAGGCCAGTTAAAACAGTGCCCTTGCAGAAGCTTCAGATTGCTGCCCTCCTAGCCCTCCCCATCTTTAACTTGATTTTGTCCTGATAAGGGATAACTTGGGGCAGGTAGGAAGCAAGGGGAACAATCTTGTACACTGGCCTCAAGGAACTTGAGTTGGTGTCACCAGAGCTACATGTGCTGGGCCAGCTCCTTAAAATGTTTGTCACTGGTGTGGAGGAGGTCTCTGCTCTGGATGAAACTCTAGGCTGTGGAGAATGGTATCCAAATAATCTGGGGCTCCCAGGGGAGTCAAGGACTTGAAAATCCACTGGGCTGGTGGTAATTATTGCCTCACCTGTGAACAGTGCTTTAGTGAAAATCCTTTTACTTCATCCTGAAGAAAATAGGACTCCTCTGAAGGAAAAGGAACTACAAGAGATTGGAGTTCAGGTTCGGACTTTCAGTACAGGGTTTTGCCACCCAGATGGTCTGAGCAGTGGAGAGGTATGCTGCAGGCGTGGCACAAGTGAGTCCAGAAGAAACCTAATCAGGGGCTGCACGTGACTCCAGATTAAGAGGGAACAACTGCAGAGACATTGCTGGGAGAAACAGACCATTTTGTGTCAGAGGATCTCCAGGTCCCTATTATTTTTGTCCCCACTTTGTTCAGTGTCCATGATGCAGAGAATGTTGCTTGCCCAGCTTGCAGCTGAGAACAGAATTGGACTAGTTGACAAAATATTGCTACTTATTGTCAATCCAGTGTGCTCTGAGCTGAGTTCTGGCTTCAGAACACAAAGAAGGTAGTTGAATGTGACTTTTGAGGTGGAGTATTGGGTACATTAGCTGTTGCCTGCCTCCTTGACTCTTCTGAACAAAAGTCGTGTCACTTGGAGATAGCAGAAGCCATTGGTCAGTGTGTGTCTGCCAACACATACCTCTGTAGGACTTCTCCCTGCTATAAATAAGTGTAGCCAAATTTGTCAGACTTGCCTTGTGCAGTACTGACTGGAAATAGACCAGGAACTGTCTATTGGACAGTTGGAATGAACTCCTTTAATGCTAATTGATGAAGTAGTTTGAAGTCCCAAACTGAGTTTATCAGATGGTCTCCACCAAGCAAAATCCCCTCTGTACCTGAACTTTTCTGGCTTAGATCTGCCCCCTTGTCTCTTTTCCCTGGTCATCTCCCATACAAATGTGCACACCTTCTGAGGAAGTTGGAAAGGTGTTTGGAAATGAGGGAAAGATTCCTTTTGCTGATTGGGCAGATGAGGGACAGAGTTGGAGAGTTTTGTCCTCCTTTTAAATGAGATGCTTTGAGGCAAAGAATAGGTTCCTCGAGTCCTTTAATTCTTTCATGGAAGGGGTTCTGGGTGATGTCACTGATTCAGTGCAGTCACTAGTGAGATAACAAGGAATAATTGCCACCAGATCTGGGTGTCCTTGCCACCAGTGAAGGAAAGTGTTCTGGCTATCAGATGATGAGATATCTGTAATAAAAACACACACATATATATATATAGAGCCTCTGGTCCTTTACAAGTCTGTGGTATACACATGGTCTTGATATGGAAGCTAAGAAAGTGCCCAATGCACTGGATGGAGAATGCAATCAACCAAGGCAGTTGAATTCCTAGAATTCATAAAACTCAGATGAGATCTTCCTTCCGCAGGCCTAGATACCATCAGGTGCAGGCCCACACCAGCCACTTCTGGGTGTGTTGGTTTCATCCCTCTTGCCATGATGACAGATCATTTTCATGTGTGACTAATAATATCCTTTTTTGGGGAGAGGGATCAGGGATTGAACTCAGGGATACTCAACCACTGAGCCACATCACACCCCAGCCCTATTTTGTATTTTATTTACTGACAGGGTCTCACTGAGTTGCTAGTGCCTCACTTTTGTTGGGACTGACTTTGAACTCAGGATCCTCCTGCCTCAACTGGGATTACAGACATGCGCCACCACACCCAGCAATAGTGTCCATTTTGATAACTGATGCTTTTTTGTCTAAGTCGCTTTCTGTTCTCAGAAATTGAAATTATTAAGAAACTGGGCTGATGCCAGGCACAATGGCCCAAACCTGTAATCCAGCTACTTGGATGCTGAGGCTGGAGAACTGCAAGTTTGAGACCAGCCTAGGCAACTTTTAGCAAGACCCAGTCTCAAATTTTTAAAAAGGACCACTGTAGCTCAGTGGTAGAGTGCTTGCCTACCCTGGAGAAAGCTGTGGGTTTAATTCCCAGTACCACCAAAGAAGCTGCGCTGAATTTAGGGATAGCATCAAGAAATGATAGTCTTAAATATTACAACTTAGCCACCCTGCAGAGCACTTGCCTACCCTGCACCAGGCCCTGGGTTCAATCCTGAGTACCTCAAAAACAAAACAAAAGGCCACTCTGAACATGAATATTTTATAAAATGAAAATTTAAATCATCCTACCTAAATCGCTGAGAACATAGACTGCAAGTCTCTATAAATGGTAAAACTTATTCAAAAGTGAGGTATTATCTGACCTTGGTGCTGTGAATGCTGCTGCAGCAGAGTTGACTTTATCAGTGATTACTTAGAAAAGCATTGGAGTAATCTGTTCTTGTAATCTTATAACAGTCACCTCTGTGAGTTATGTTTTACATCCTTGATTAAAATGTATTTCTCTATTCCAGCTGAGAGGGCCTTGGACACCATGAACTTTGATGTGATTAAGGGAAAGCCAATCCGTATCATGTGGTCTCAGAGGGATCCCTCTTTGAGAAAATCGGGTGTGGGAAACGTCTTCATCAAGAATCTGGACAAATCTATAGATAACAAGGCACTTTATGATACTTTCTCTGCTTTTGGGAACATTCTGTCCTGCAAGGTAAACATTGATAAAAAGATTTCAGTAGAATAATTATTGAATCTTCAAAACAAAATACCAAATGGGGAACTGCCTTGGAATTGGGGGCAAGGGAGTATGGTAATTTTCAAAGTGCTGGAAATGGAATTTTTAAAGTTCTATAGGTTTAGTGTTGGGGCACAATCCAGCATGACCAGCAGGTGCTTTATGGTTCATTTATTCTTCCCTTATCCTGAAATATGCCTTCTGTTTTCTAGCTTTAGAAGCCTCAAAATGTTTTTATGGTGAATAAGGGGAAAGTGATGACCAAAGAAGTATCCATTCTCCAGGAAGCTTACTTTAAGCTTCTGCTATACTGTTTTTGGTTTTTAGGATTGAACTCAGGGACACTTTACCACTGAGCTACATTCCCCAACCCTTTTTACTCCTCATTTTGATACAGGGGCTCACTGAGTTTCCCAGGCTGGCCTCTTCGAGTCACTGGGTTTACAAGTATATGCCACCTGTGTCTGATACATTAGCCTTTATTTTTTGAGACAAGGGCTCACTTGCTCAGGCTGGCCTCAAATTTGCAATCACCTTCCCTTGGCCTCCCAAGTCTGGGTGAACAGGTATGCACTACCATGCCTGCCTTCCAAACATCAGTTTATGTGGAGTGCTTTGTAAAACTTGCATAGTGATGTTTTATATGCTTGACAGTACACAAGACTAAAATTCTTTTGTGGGCTGAGGAAATGGTTTTTCTGCAGCACTATAGTTTGCACCCAGATCTCTTAAATTTTTTAATAAAAGTGAACAAGAAAACATTTGGAACAGAAGCAGCCTACTGGTGGCAACCATTTGTAAGTGGTGTACACTCACTCTATGTGCCTGTAAGTGTTAGAAAGTGTTAGAAAGTGGTGTACACTCACTCTATGTGCCTGTAAGTGTTAGAAAGGGCATAGCTGATAGAGTTGGCTGCCTTGGACCATGAGTACATCTCTGGAGCGGATGAGTGGTGCTAAAGTGGTCTGCCTTTTCTTTGACAGGTAGTGTGTGATGAGAACGGATCTAAGGGTTATGCCTTTGTCCACTTCGAGACCCAAGAGGCTGCCGACAAGGCCATCGAGAAGATGAATGGCATGCTCCTCAATGACCGCAAAGTGTGAGTGTCCCAGTCTGGAGCAACAACCATCGCATGAGCCAGCTGTGGCCCCACCTCGGTATTAACTGGCACACACAAGGCGGCTACTGGTTCTCTCGGCCCAAGTGTGGCCTGCTCCTACCTCTCCACTCCAGGGCTGGTGAGTCTCCCTGCCTGAGCCATGGCAGCCCTTTTGACTCGCCAAGGTGGGCTTCCTGCCCAAGCCATGGCCTGCCTGCCGCCTCTCCCTTAAAGGCATCCGTCTGTGGGTTTTGTGAGCATCGGCAACTGGGGCTGGCTGGAAGGCAGCTCTAAGCCCACTCTGAGCAGGGGCCTTGGCCAGCAGCAGAGTGGAGAGGGCCCTGGGCTGACCAGGAGCTGTATACTAGCTATGTGACCTTGGCTGTCCTTTGACTCAGGTCTGTCCATGGGTCTCTCGCTAGTTGTTGATGCCAAATTATCCTTCTAGTTCTCCATTCTCTTAACCTATGACTGACTAATATAAGGTTGGTTCCACAGTAATACTAAATTTGGTTACAAGAAAAACCCCATTGCTTTGTTGAAACACTTCATAACATCTTGTTGCTCTGGTGTGGTTGTTACTGTGGAATGGGGAGAGGGGACTTAGAGCCATGCTGGGAAGAGAAGGAATTACACATCTTGGCTATTAAAGCAAAAGTCATTTCTGTCCTTTATGGTGTTGAATAGACCAGAGGATGGGTTGTGTTTATAATGTCTCTCTGCTTATTGGGGTTGTGCAGCTGTCACTAGAAAGAGATAGAAAAATGTTCAGTGTATGGAGATATTTTTCTATCAAGTATACCAAAACAAATGTAGTAATAAGGAAAGGTTAGCTGGGTGTGGTGACCCATACCTGTAATCCTGGAGACTCAGAAGACTGAGACAAGAGGATTGCAGGTTCTAGACCAACCTGGGTAACTTAGCAAGACCCTGTCTCATTCTAAAAAAAGGTGGGGGATTGCTGGGGAATACAGCTCAGTGTTCCCCTGGGTTCAGTCTCCGGTACTGCCCAAAAAAACACCACCAAGGCTAGCTCTTCATCCAACAATCTCACTCCTGAGACTAACCACTGTTAACAGTTTGGTTTATATCCTTCCAGACCTTTTCTATGCATTTACATAGATGCACAGAAATGAACGTTTTAAAAACCTGGTCGTCAGGTTTCTTCACGAAGGCAATATGATGTGGTAGGAGTAGCCCTGGTCTGAGCCAGGAGCCCTGGGGCTGGTCCTCGCAGGGTAGTCCTGCCTCTTTCTCTTTCTGCTGGGGACTTGGGACATCTCTGAGCTTTTCTTGGTGGTGGATGGGGGTCCTCATGTGTTTTAAAACTCTCCTGTCAGCCTTTAACCTGCATTCCTTTGGGCCCCTGGAAGCCATATTTTGTTTTCCTGGGTGATCACTATTTTTTATGGTTTCTTTGTAGGTTTGTGGGTAGATTCAAGTCCCGCAAAGAGCGCGAAGCTGAACTTGGAGCCAAGGCTAAGGAATTCACCAATGTTTATATCAAAAACTTTGGGGAAGAGATCGATGATGAGAATCTGAAAGAACTATTCAGCCAGTTTGGTAAGTTGGGGTTCTTGCCCCCACCTTCTTCCCTTATTTATGTAGTCCACCAGCCCTAGAATCATTTTATGTTACTTAAGAGAGAAAGCACTCAGACCCAGAAATAAAACACTGTGACAGAGGTCACAGGTGGATATAGACAGACTCCAGACCTCAACTCTTGGCTTCATCCTGCCTTCTTCTGTCTTTGCAATCATCTTAGCTACTTGGTTAGAAAGAAATAGACCAGGCATGGTGTCCCTTTCTGTCTTAGATCCATCTAGGTTTAGTCAGGTTTGCTTCAAGTTCCTAGAGATGCTTTGTCTCCTTGAACTGTGGTATAGATGGTTTCACTAATAGTTATTTCTTGGTAATAGGTAAGACCCTAAGTGTCAAGGTGATGAGAGATTCCAGTGGGAAGTCCAAAGGCTTTGGCTTTGTGAGTTATGAAAAACATGAGGATGCCAATAAGGTAAGAGTATCATAAGGGTCAGGAAGAATTTGTGGACAGAGTGTTTTGTAGCACATAATAGAGCAGAAACCACCTGGGTGGTAGTGGTGCAGTTACTGTACTCTGGGATCATCTTGGGGTGTGTTCACATTTAATATATCATTTAACTATTTACAAAGCCTGGCATATACTTGTCAACTCTTGATAAAAATAGGGCAGGTAGGGCTGGGGAGATTGCTCAGTCGGTATAGTGCTTGCCTTGCAAGCGCAAGGCCCTGGGATAGATCCTGGCACTGCAAAAAAAAAAGGGCAGGTGCTTTTTTCCATTCATAGATGAGGGAACTAAAATCCAGAGAGTTGAGCTGATAGCTACTTAGGAGCAAAGCAATTTGATAGGCTCTCTCTATATATAATCACTTCACTAAATATAACCATAAGAGAACCTGGGAAATTTAGTAACAACCAGAATATCAACCTAGGATCATGTCACTATGCTTGTATTTATTTGTACTGTGTTGGGTTTTGTTTTTGTTTTCCTTTGTTATCTGGACCAATAACCCACTTAGGTATTAACCCCTCTTTTAACAAATGAGGGATTTGAAATTCATTTAGCTGGCTTCAGAGATGGAATTATTTTTAGTCCTATTGGAAAGGTTTTCTCTCAGTACTTGGTTGGAAAAGTCACAAGCAGTGGTACATGCCTGTAATCCCAACTATTTGGGAGGCTGAGGCAGGAGGGATTACAAGTGATAGACCAGCCTTGGGATATAGCTCAGTTGTAGAGTATTCTTGGGTTCAACCCCTGGTACCATCAAAGGGAAAAAAAAGCACTCCTCAGCAAGGCCTTTTTCTTTGAAACTTGGTTTTAAAGATGGACATTTTCTTTCTAGGCGGTGGAAGAGATGAATGGAAAAGAAATCAGTGGGAAAGTCATATTCGTAGGCCGTGCACAGAAGAAAGTAGAACGCCAGGCTGAATTAAAACGGAAATTTGAGCAACTGAAACAGGAGAGAATTAGTCGATACCAGGTGAGGTGGTGTTGAACCAGCCTACAAATAGGGTATTTTCTATGACATATTTGTAAAGCCACCTTTATGTTTTATCAGACTTTCTCTTTGGGGCCTTGGAGTCTGTACTTCTTCGAGGATATAGAACTACCAAATAGGACAATTATTGAACAGGGGCAAAAGATTATTCATTTAGGGACTTTCTCTGTTTCAGAAACCTCAGCTCATTATTTTTAGCTGTGTAGGTGGGCTGGGGATGTAGCTCAGTGCTAGGGCATTTGCCTACTATGTGCCAGGCACTCCATTTGATCTCCCACAGAAAAGTTATTTACTTTTAACTGTGTAGGTTCTTTTAAAAATGGCCCTTTGGAATGATGGCAAAGAGGAACCCTGTAAGAATGAGTGGTTAGCCACTAGCACCTGTGGGGAAGGATAAGATGTGAATTCATTGATGGACCGGTCAGTCTTGGGGAAATAGTCTCTCAGCTTTGTGCTAGTACCAGAATCATCTGCAGAACTTGGTAAAACACAGATTGCTTGGTTCTAACAGTGGAATTCCTGTTGCATTGGGTTTAGTGTCAGACCCATGTATTTTCATTTCTCTAACAAGTTCTCAAAGATGCTGGTGCTGCTACTGGCTCGAGGACCACAGTTTGGAAATCGCTGTCTTATAATCTGTGTATCAGTGCGACTAACAGTGGTTCTTCTTCAGGGGGTGAATCTCTACATTAAGAACTTGGATGACACCATTGATGATGAGAAATTAAGGAAAGAATTTTCTCCTTTTGGATCAATCACCAGTGCTAAGGTATTTTAGTGTGAGATTTGGGGATTGAATGCAGAGTATTCTGGGATGTAGCTCAGTGTCAGAGCCTTTTGCCCTACATGTGTGAGGCCCTGGTTCAAACCCTAGCAGTAGAGAGGGTTGTGGGGGAGCAGAACTCTTACAGGTTTATTGTCATGTGTTTCATTGAAGAGTCTAAATTGAGTTGATAGTTCAAAGAATGGCCACATTATTCCAGCAAACTCCTCCTTCTGTTCAGTTACTCAACTGAATAATGCTCTGGAGAGTGACATTTCATTAGGTTAATATTATACTGACTCTCAGCACTGGAGTGTGGTGAGGAGTGTGATCCAACTCCTCCCTGCAGTCCTCAAGCACCGAATCTTTCCCATTCCTGCTGCTTCGTGCTGGTCTGGGGACAGATGGTGCTACACTATGAGCAGAGGATATCCAGATGGGTTGTTTTCCATTTGTCTTGGGACCTGTCTCTACAACTCTGCCACATTTTTTCCTTGAGCATGAAGGTATTTTGAAGATAACTGGAGCTGGAGTTGGAAACTTTTCCCATGGTCTTACTTAGAAGGAAAGGGAGTGGAAAGTTTGGTTTTTCATGTTTTGTAATTGTGTCATTTGCTTGATGTTCTTTGCGGATCATATCAGTTGAGTTAGGAGGCTGAGTCTAAAACCTAATTTTAAAAAATAAAAAATTTGAGTCTCTGAGCAAGAGAATGTTGGCCACATGGGGATGTGTGCTACATGTCCTTGGCACACTTTGGGAATGTGACAGACTGATTTCTTAAAGTATGGGATCATGGCCTGGTATAGATACTGTCCTGTCTGATACAGGTGCAGCAGATGACAAAGTCCTTCAGGTGAGATAGGCTGGTAAAGGCTTGGTGGCCTTGTCTTGGTCCTTAGCATAAGTTGCTTCCAATGTAGGAATGTTTTGCAAAGGAACTTTTACCAGTTACAGAAGTGAGTTGGCCTCACTGGATTTGCTTCACCTGCTTGACTGTCCCCTATCTGTGCAGGGGATGGTAGTCTTTTCTTGCTTATCTCTACTGCTAGCAAGTTGACAATTGCAAAAAGCAATGGCATTGTTTTGTTCTTTCAAGATCATTGTAGGGCATTGTTTTCATGCTATTGCCCACCTCGTTGATAGAAAGTTGTTGGATTGATACTTGCATTGACTTTCATGGCTTCCACTTTGGGAGGCTCTCCATGCCGTGAACTAAGGTACCAACAAGTCACAAGTTGGGTGCAGTGGTTCATGCCTATAATCCCACTGGCTCAGAAGACTGAGGCAAGAGGATTGCAAGTTCAAAGCCAGCCTCAGCATCTTAGTAAAGCCCTAAGAAGATACTGACAAAATGTGCCCAGCGTACACAGGCACCAGGGAAATTAATAAGTAATCTTTTCGGACAAGGAAAACAGCCATCAGTGGATGACTAACTTTATTTGGAGATAGATTGCCTGAACCAATAGTAATGTGGCTTATTTATGGTTTTTCTTGCCTTACATCCTGGAAATTGAGACTGAGGGGATAGGTAAGAATAGAAATAAAAATGTCTCCTAGCTAATTGTATGTTATTTCCTTTGAGTTAATGGTGATAGTAGTCATTGGTAAGCTGGGAGCTTTATAACTGCCCACATGTGGTATTTCAGAAGCATTCTCCTAACCAAGAAAACCTGTTCAGGTTTTATCCACCAAGATTTTGGACTAGTTGAAGTCTACAAATTGCTAAACAGTACTAGCAAGATGTCTTATACCTAAGAGTCATGTTTCTAGGTATTAGGAAACATATTTAGGGTTTCCAGTTTTACCTTTAGCCACATTGTAGTTGGGAACTTTAGCTTACCTAGGTCCATTTAAAAAAAATTGCCTAAGTACCTTAGCAGTTGTGATATTGATCTATACATCCTGGTAACTTCACAGGACAGTCCAGGTTTTTGACTCTTTTTAAAGAGCTAACCTGCTGTCACCATCCCTCCCCACCTGTAGCACACAAACCTTTTTCTTAAATAGCTGGTCTCATTTGTAGGTAATGCTGGAGGATGGAAGAAGCAAAGGGTTTGGCTTCGTCTGCTTCTCATCTCCTGAAGAAGCAACCAAAGCGGTCACTGAAATGAATGGACGCATTGTGGGCTCTAAGCCACTGTATGTTGCCTTGGCCCAGAGGAAGGAAGAGAGAAAGGCTCACCTGACCAACCAGTATATGCAGCGGGTGGCTGGGATGAGAGCACTCCCTGCCAATGCCATCTTAAATCAGTTCCAGCCTGCAGCTGGTGGCTACTTTGTGCCAGCAGTTCCACAGGTGGGTCTGTCCTGTGATCATGGCTGTTTCCGCAGTGGTTGGAGAGAAGGGATTTTAGATAGCAGAGCTCTAGAATTTCAGAGTAAAGACGCTTCAAGTAAAATGAGAAAGGACTTAACTATGGTTATACACATTCACACCCAGTAGCAGAAGTAGGGTGAAACTGCCCCCATTAACTGTGACCCTTCAGGTTTTGAGTGGGCTTTATTCCAAGTAGTAGACTAAGGTGAGTTAAAATGAGATGAGGTTTTTTGTTTAGGGGTCCCCCCCCCCCTCTTTCTAATGTTGGTTCAGGTCCATAATATAAAAGGGCTCAGTGCTCTTTTTTTCTTTACAGGCTCAAGGAAGACCTCCATATTATACACCTAACCAGTTAGCACAGATGAGGCCTAATCCTCGCTGGCAGCAAGGTGGGAGACCTCAAGGTAGGTGGTGGGGGTACAGTGATTTGGTCATCTAGGATATATTATGCCTATGCCTATTCCTGGTCTACCTGTCTTTCTTGCACTCCCGTTCCAAGGCATAGCCTATCTTCTGGTCATTGTTGCTTATCAATGATAATCACTGTTACTCTTTTCACCAGGCTTCCAAGGAATGCCAAGTGCTATACGCCAGTCTGGGCCTCGTCCAACTCTTCGCCATCTGGCTCCAACTGGTAATGCTCCGGCCTCTCGTGGCCTTCCTACTACCACTCAGAGAGTCGGTGAGCAAACTGGCCTGTAGGAGCGTGGCCCGGGGAGGAGGGAGTCAGAATGGCTAGCTCTGCCTTCACTTGGTCAGTTTGTTGGGCTCAAGTTTTTTGTTTTATTTATTTATTTTTTTGAGTCCTGGTTCTGTCATCTTTGCTGTGTGCCTAGGTAGGTACTTTACTCAGGAGGAGAGAACCAGTGTGAGTTCTAGTTGTGCTGGTTACATTTAACATTCTCTACTCATTGGTGACTCGTGTGGGAAGATTAGTTTTAGAAATTTGCTAGCTGGATGAGTACAGAGGCAGCCTGCTTTTTGGTTGAGTAGGGTGGGAAGACAAACTTTTTTACAGAGTAAAGTCCTGTATTCCAAAATGTGGACAGAGTTGTATGTTCTCCTTTGGCTCAACCCTGAAAGTAGCAATAGTGGCCCCGTGTGTGGTGTGTCATGTGATCATGCTTTGGATTTTCTCCTTCCGTGGGACGTGGCCAGTTGGACATCTGCTGCCAACACTGATGTGCATTTGCTGGTCTGTTGTAGGGTCTGAGTGCCCGGACCGCTTGGCTATGGACTTTGGTGGGGCTGGTGCCGCCCAGCAAGGGCTGACTGACAGCTGCCAGTCTGGAGGTGGTATTGGATGCACACAGAAGGGGGAAAGATGGGATTTGACGGGTCTTTGACCAGACTGATGGGCTTTAATCATATTTGTCCTTTCCACAAGGCGTTCCCACAGCTGTGCCAAACCTTGCACCGCGTGCTGCAGTTGCTGCTGCTGCTCCTCGGGCTGTGGCACCATACAAGTATGCCTCCAGTGTCCGCAGCCCTCACCCCGCCATACAGCCTCTGCAGGTGAGGCCCACCAAATGGTGCTGGAGGTGATTTCCCCATCTCTGCTTGGTTTTCAAAAGATTCATGGGTTTGGTTCATTCAATAGGTATCACATGTATGTTCAGTGTGGTGCTTTGAATACTGTCCTTAAAGGGCTTAAAATTGTTCTTCCCAGAAATGTCCCCCATCCCCCATAGGAGGCAAACAGGTGCTTCCTGGGTTTTGGTTTTGATTTTTTGTTTTGTTTTTTCATTTCTTTGCAGTACTGGGGATGGGATCTGGGGCATGATAGGCAAGCACTCTTATCACTAAGCCTCATCACTAGCCCTCTTTAGTTTGAGACAGGGTCTTGCTCAGTTGCCTAGACTAACCTTGAACTTGTGATCTTCCCACCTCAGACTCCTGAGTAGCTGGCATTACTGCTTTTCTTTTATGACATACCTGCACCTGGTCTTTGAGCCTTCGTGTCACTTTTCATCCACTGACCTGTTTGATCCTTGACTACTTTGCAAGATGCTTTGAGATATTAAGGCAGGAAATAACATCAACTTATAGATGAGAAATTCAACTTCAGTTGGGCACAGTGGCGTGATTCTGTAGTCTGAGGACTGAAGCTGGATGATCACTTGAACCCAGGAGTTTGAGATTAGCCTGGGAAATAGAGGCCTTATCTCAGAAAGAAAGAAAAAATTAGCTTAAGAGGTATTAAGGGGTAAGGGGCAGGGGTGAGTTTAGATTGTCCAAAGTGAAGTTTGCTACCTCAGGAGCTATATGCCCCTAAGCAAAGACACAACTAAATGTTTTTTCTTGGTACCTGGGATTCAACCCAGGTGCACCTTACTGAACTACATCCCCAATCCTTTTATTTATTTAGAGATAGTGTCTCACTGAGTTGCATAAGACCTCACTGAGTTGCTGAGGCTGGTTTTGAACTTGTGATCCTCCTGCCTCGGCCTCCTGAGTTGCTGGGATTATAGATGTGCACCATCATGCCCTGTATGACTCTCTCTGTCAGTATCAGTTATCTATGGTGGATCCACATTTCAGGCCCATAAGCTCCTTGATAGATAGATGGTTTTTTGGGCTGTCCTCCTCCACGTTCTCAAATTTGAAGATTTCCCAGAGCTTGATGCTAAGTTAGATCTTTTTTGCCAACAAAGCCCTACTTTTAGGGCTGTGATTAGTATTAACATTGCATGTTGACAGTCCCCAAAGCTGTTGGTACGTCAAAAGCGTCTGGTATAATAAAGATGCTATAGAGTATAATTGTAAATGTTTGGCATACTTTGACCCTGTCTGTACCAAAATTGTCCCTAAGGGGAACTTTCACGAAAAAGCTACCTACACAAATGTTCATTGTGACCTGATTTATAGGAAGGCCTTATTTTGGAGTAACTGGGTAAATCAAACCATCAGCACAAGCTTGCCTAGCATTCTAGGCATTATAGGTTTGTTTTACTGTATGTGTTTCATTTTCCCTTTTTTTTTGTGTGTACAAGGGATCTAACCCAGGGGCAATGTACTACTGGGCTACATACGCCAGCCCTTTTGAGACAGGTGGTCACTAAGTTACTGAGACTGGCCTCAAACTTGTGATCCTCCTGACTCAGCCTCCCAAGTCTCTGGGATTACAAGCATGTGCCACTGTGCCCGGCTCACTTTCCCCCTTCTGATAGCTTGCCATTTCATTAAAGATGGTTGTGTTTTTACATTCTGTTCCTCAGCATTCCCCTCAGAACCCCCAAAGACAGAAATTAGTTCCTTGAGAATAAGGATAGCTACCTCCACTTCTCTTCCACATAGTTAAGTGGGTAGATGTTAAATGGTCTACTGTCAAGCATCCTTTCCTTTGAGCTAACCTGCTGCCTGTCCTGGTTCCCAGGCACCCCAGCCTGCAGTCCATGTGCAAGGGCAAGAGCCCCTAACTGCCTCTATGCTTGCTGCAGCACCACCCCAAGAACAGAAGCAGATGCTGGGTGAGTGTCCTGTGTACTTGCAGATGAGTGACCAATCTCAGATACTAGTATCTACCCACTGGTATTTCGTTTGATTTTTATTTATTTATTTATTTATTTATTTATTTATTTATTTATTTTGTATTAACTCTCTTACCCACAGGAGAACGTTTGTTTCCGCTTATTCAAACAATGCATTCAAACCTGGCTGGAAAGATCACAGGAATGCTGCTGGAGATTGACAACTCTGAACTGCTACACATGCTGGAGTCTCCCGAGTCTCTCCGCTCCAAGGTGAGCTGCTTTAGAACCTGTGATGTCAGCTCTCAACTTAGGAGGATGGGATGGGGTGGGGGAGACTTGCATGACCATGTATAGCAGAGAGGCCTCTGCTTCCTCTATGGCCCCTGTCATGTTTTTCCTGTGGTTGGGTCTTCTGCTATTAGTGGTGGGAAAGCTATCAGTACCAGAAGCCCAGGACTCATCTATATTCCATCAATGGACCTGGACCCTAGAGAGGGGCCAAATGAGTGGTCCACCTCAGTTGCTGACAACCTGGAGATTTCTTATAGGTGGATGAAGCTGTGGCAGTTCTACAGGCTCATCATGCCAAGAAAGAAGCTGCCCAGAAGGTGGGCGCTGTTGCTGCTGCTACCTCTTAGACAAGGAAAAACCGTATGTTTGGCTATTTTATTTCTGCCAATTTCTGTTTTGTGTTTTGTTTGTGCTAGGGATTGAACGCAGGGGCACTTTTACCACTGAGCTATATCCCCAGCCATTTTTCCTTATATTTTGTGATGAGGTCTGGCTGAGTTACCCAGGCTGGACTTAACTTCAGATCTTCCTGCCCAAACCTCCCAAGTCTCTAGGATTACAGACATGTGCCACTATGCCTTGTTTCTACCCAATTTTTATTCATGGTTACCCTCCTGAAAGGGACGGCACAAAAATCTGTTTCTGCCATATAACCTGACAACTTGGCAGGCTGTTACCTGAGCCTTTCTGTTCCTTGGATCAGTTATTATGGAAAGAAGAAGAATGGTTGTAAATTAAAATATAAAGAACTGGGTGTGTGGTGGTGTGCACCCATAGGCCCAACTACTTAAGGCAAGGCAGGAGGTTTACTTGGGCCCAGGATTTCAAGGCCAGCCTACAAAGCAACATACTGAGAACCCCATCTCAAAAAGAAAATAGTGGTCTCTTCGTAAAGAGCACTCGATCAGATCTTTATCAAGAATTGTTGGCAGAGGTTGTTGCTCAGTGATAAAACACATCAGCATGTGCAAAGCCCTGGGTTCAGTCTTCAAACCCTCCTTCCCTGGTTACCTTGTTGGTCTGAAATACAAGAAGTTCTCATAATCAGATCACAGGAGTGCTTTGCTGTATCATTTTCCTGGTTTGGCCCATTGAGATAATGTATATACACTTTGCTTAGCTCTGAAAGTGTAACAGGCAGAGAGAAGCCTGGGCATCAAAGATCATGATGTAGTGGGAGAGTTATGTAGGGTTTGTTCCAGTTCACTTAGGAGGGCTGTGGATTCTGTAGGAAATTGGGTGAATGCAGCTTAATTAACTAGGACTAGTGGTGGGTACCTCCAGGTAGAGAAAGGCCAAGAAAAAATACTTGATAAGGGCTAGAGCTGATGCATTGGTAGGCATGACTTGGCATAGCCCTGGTTGTCTTGGAAAGGGCCCAAGGAGCCTTATCTACTGAGAGGCCAGAGATGCTGGTAAACTCACAAGTGCACAGGATGACAGCTCCAGCTGAATTCCACAGTCAACTGTGCTGAGGTTGAGGATCCCTTTATCAGCCAGGTGCTAATAATGATTGGCTAAAATTCTTTTGATTATTTGCGATGGTGTTTTCCTTTCCAGGGTTCAAAAGCCAAATAACCCCTGATGGAAATCAGCTCAAGGTTTGAAGACTTCCTAGCTTGTCCTATGGACCTCAACATCAAGAACCACAAGTTGCAAATTTATTAGGTCATTTTGTATCAAAAGGTCAATTATGAAAATGCCTAGAATTTTTCAATTATAAGAATATATTCTCTGGGTTCTGCTATAGCCCGGACAGTGTTAATTTTTCTTTTCTATTGTGGGATTTGGTCGTGTCCCTCTGTCCCCAACCCCAGAAATTGGTTTTATTTGATGTACCCAAGTCTTAAGTTTCTCAATAAAGAAAAAAATCTCCACAAAACTTCCTCTGTCCTGCCCATAAATTCCAGTTTTCACTGTAAGTAATTTCAGGATGTGAATAGGTTGAAAAGAACCTGCCTTTTGACATTTATGAGCATGGTATGTGGAACAGTTAAATGTGAATTGAACAGTGTCCCATTGCATTCTATTCTTGTAAGATTTTTACTTTTTGTTCATTTAACATGAATACTTGGATCTGGTAAGGTCAGAGCAGACCTTTTGTCTGACTTAGTAAAATCTGGACCTCTGATATGGCTAACTGGCTACAATACCCCCTTCCCCTGACAAACAGGTTGGTGTTTGTCAGTCTCCTAGTCAGATGACCCAGTTGCCCAGATTCTGCAACCAGTGTTTTCCTCTAGTCATGGGAAATGCTCAGGAGGTAGACATGTGGCAACAGCAAACATGCCAGCCCTTGGTGTTTGGTTCCTTTGATCCTTAGCAGTAACCTGGCCAAGGTCAGCCAATCAGAGCTGGCTTTTGCAGTCTACTTGCCCTCCCTGTTTTCCAGACAGGTTTCCTTTCCTTGAACTTGCCAGCCTTTTTCTTAAGGACTGATCTTAGTAACAGATCAAAAAACCCTCACAGACGTCCCTATTTTCTGACTGCCATTTTTTGTTAATTTAACATAAGACCACATATAGCTGGGCATGGTGTCACATGCCTGTAATCCTAGTGACTCCAGAGGCTGAGGCAAGAAGATCACAAGTTGGAGGCCAACCTCAGCAATTTAAGCCCTGTCTCGAAAAATAAAAGGGCTTGGGGATGTGGCTCAGTGGTAAAGCTCCCCTGGGTTCAATCCCCAGTACCAGACAACATACACAAGTTGAGCAGTCCTAATCCAAAGGAAAAGTTATCCAAAATCTGAAACTGCCAACATGAAACTCAAGTATTTTGGATTTTCAGATTAGGCTATGCTCAAAGTGGTAATGCAAATATTCCAAAATCCTAGAAATTGTAAACACTTCTGGTCCCAAGGATTTTGGATCAGGAATACTCATAGCTAGGAAAAGGAAGAGTCAAGTGAGTGGTAGTGGGCACCCATAATCCCAGTTACTTGGGAGGCTGAGGCAGCAAGATCCCAAGTTGGAGGCCAGCCTGGGCAATTTAGCCAGACTCTTGTCTCAAAAATTGATTATAGTTCAGTGGTCTGTTCCTGCTTAGCATATGAGGCTCTCACTTCAGTCCCCAGTACCACACAGTGGAGGTGGAGGCAGATTAAGAGGAGGATTGATATTAGAAAGGTCCCAAAAGGTTTGGGTGTTGGTTTACACCACCTGGGGAGGAGTTGTACCCTACTTTGCCTGGGCACCAGAGGTCCCCCTCTTGGCAAATGTAGCGGGGAAACTCAGCGTTGACATTGGAGGCTTGTCCTGTGCTTACCTGGGTATGCTTTTCTTCAGTTATCAGAGTGCTTGCTTCTATTTGATCTTTTGCTTCTATTTGATCTTTAATTTCTAAGGAGTTTTAGTCCAATTTCTGCTGTGCAAATGTTTAAGCTCTAAGACCAAACTGAGCACAGTGGTACACACTTAAAATTCCATTGACTCAGGAGTCCGAGGTGGGATCCCTTAAACACAGGAGTTCAAGGCCAGCCTGGGCAACATAGCAGTGCCCCACCTACACCCACACACTCTTCTCTAAGCCTTGAATTCTTCAAATCCACCCCCTCCAATGGGCCTCCAGCATACTAGATAAAGTGTTCCACCACTGAGCTACACCCCTGCTCTCAGTTCTTCAAATTTTAAGTAAAAGGGGAAGATGATTGGGGGCAGGGGTTCTCCTATACCTAAGTTTTATTTTTTTTACATTACTGTAGATTAAACCCAGGGTCTTGGCACATGGTAGGCAGATGCTCTGCCACTGAACTACACCTGCAGTCTTTTGAGATAGGATCTCACAGTTACCTAGACTGGCCTCAAACCTGTGATTTTCTTGCCTCAGATTCCCAAGTAGTTGGCTGTATAGGTGAGTACCACCATGCCTAGCTGAGTTTTATGTTAGTAATTCTAAGTGCTCTTGGTCTTCCACACCTAAAATAAATTTTTCAGGAGGACAAGGACTGTTCTTTCTTTAGTAGTCACCTAACTTACATAGTGAGGTCAATGTTCTATACACAGTGCTTAGTTGGAATGAGTGATTGTTAGATAAACAATTTTTCCTACTTTTCTGTACTTTTTTTAAAAAAAATTTTAATTTTTTGTCTCACTAAGTTCCTGAGGCTAACCTCCAACTTAGAATCCTCCTACCTCAGCCTCCTCAGTCACTGGTCACTGGGTCTGTAAGTCTTGTAAACAAAGGTTATCAAAATGCTTGGAAAGCAACTGAAGGCTTAAATTCTCTAGTGATAGAATTGGGTCCTGCAGTGTTTAAACATTTTAATTGAAGGATGTAGCTCAGTGGTAGAATGCATACAAGGCCCCGTGTTCAATCCACATTACTAAAAAAAAAAAAATTAGCTAAGTTCATATATTTATTTCAATACTGGGGATCAAACCCAGGGCTTGTGCATGCTAGGTGAATGCTATACCACTCATCTACACCCCCAGCTGGTTCTCTTTATTTAAAACAAAATATTCCTGAAATAAAAGTTTGGCTTTCTGAGTGGCATCAGGATGTGCGACATTTCCTGTTGTCCACATATTAACAATTCATTTCTACTTTTATAGTAAAACATCAAGGGTTCTCTTTTGCTGAATTTGATTCAGCATAGCCAAGAAATGTTCCCTCTTTGGTATTTGATTAAGGTTGCTAGGTTACAAATGTGTCCCTCTGTGGATGGGTATAAACTTCCCTGGGACTTATTCTCATTTGCCTCCGCTAAGAGCAGGCATTTAGGGCCTAAGTTTCCTCGTGACAGCTCTCCTTGGAGAGTTCCTAAGAGGGAACTCTTCACTTTGAGAACCTACTAGTATGTCCACTTCACTGACCAAAATGTAGTGAGGAGCCCAGTGTGGCTAATTAGCCATTAGCTGAAAACGAAGTCTTCGTATTGGTCAGATCTTGACTGGTTGAGGGAGTTTCCTGGGAAGACTGTTGAAGAAAATAAAGAGAATGAAAGACTAGGCTTGGTGGCACATTAGTGTAATCCCAGTGACTCAGGAGACTGAGGCAGGAGATTGACAGGGTCTAAATTGCTGAGGCTGGTCTCAAGTTAGCCATCCTCCTACCTCAGCCTCCTCAGTCGCTAGAATTACAGGTGTATGCACCGTGCCTGGCTTTGCGCAGTTGTTTATAACATGCACTCTGTGCTAATGATTTTCGTACCACTAACCCTAACCTGACCTTTCACATATTTCTGCCTGGTTGTCTCAAGCGTGTCCCAGTGGATTTTGTCACTTCTACTGTTGTCTTCAGTGTACTGTCGAATTTAATTTTGCCATCCTCTAAATAGTTACCCAGCTTGGACGCCACCTATCATCTCAGGCTGCTCATTGTAATCCACACCTAGTGTGTTACCGTATCCTGCAACTTCATCTCTTAAATCCTGGATCTCCTCTCCCATTTGTTCCTGCCAAATCTCCTGTGAATAATGAGGGTAACTTTCTAACTGGTCCCCCTGCCGCAGGCCTGCTCTCCTTCCATCCCTAGCGGCCAGAGATCTCTCACCCTCCTCGAGCATTCTAGGGAGTCCCCTCATCCACAGGATTGAGTCCAGTTTCATCAGAAAGGACAGAAGTCTTCTCTGGTCCGAGCTTGCCCCTCAGCCCCATTTTATATTCTAGGAAACAAGAACCTGCAAGCTTCTGTTTTTGCACAAGCCATTCCTCTGCCCCCAGCACCCTTTCCAACTTATTTTATGTGACTTCTTTTGTCAAAACTCAGCTCAGTCACTCACTGCCATTTCTTGGAAACTTCCAGACCCTTCTGTAAGTTCAATAAGTGTCTCTCTGGGTTCCCATGGCCTTGGCTCCTATGGCATCCTCCGTCCTGGTATTTGCCACATTCTATTGGAGTTCCTTTCTTTTTTTTCAACTTTATTTTATTTAGCTCTGTATGTGGTGCTGAGGATCGAACCCAGCGCCTCATGCATGTTAGGCGAGCGCTCCACCACTGAGCCACAACCCCAGCCCTGGAGTTCCTTATTTAAGTAACTTGTACTCCATGCCAGGCACTATTTTCATTACTAGAGATTAAACCCAGCAGCGTGCTACCACTGAGCCACATCCCCAGCCCTTTTTATTTTGTGTTTTGAGAAGGACCTCCTGAGTTGCTTAGGGCCTCACTAGTTGCCAAGGCTGGCTTTGAACTTGAGATGCTCCTGCGTCAGCCTCCCAATTAGCTAGGATTGCACGTGTGCCACCATGCCCAGCTCTTCCAGTCAGTTTTATCTTAGCACAAAACAAGGCCCCAGTCCCCACTGTCCTCTAAGCACATAGACCAGAGTGAGAAGGCCTCCCTTGCTTCCGCGTGTCACCTGCAATGGTGCAGCCTGGTGGGTGTTGGTGTACATGCGTGGGTCTGCTAACTGGACCCAACAGGCGCGGGGGTCTGAACCGGGAATTGGAGATGATGAGAGTGGGTGAGAAGGAGCCAGGCTTTGCAGCGGGCCCCAGTGAGACAGTGCTGGTGTCCAGCTGAGTGCTGTGGCTGCCTCCTGCAGCTTCTGTCAGGCCCCAAGGCCTTCCCATCAGCATGTGCCCAGCCTGCTCCTGAGAGTTGTATTTTGGGAGTGTGTGCAGAAGAGTACTTGAATTGCTACTTGTGGAGTCAGGGAGTTCTCTTTAGCATCTTCCTCAGCACCTAGGGAAAACCCATTGCAAAAAAGGCCCAGTCAAATCCTCAGGTGTACATGAACATCAGGATTTGGGAAGAATTCGTGCCAGACACGGTGATACATGTGGCTACTCAGGAGGCTGAGGCCGGAGGAGTGCAATTTGGAGGCCAGCCTCAGCAATTTAGCAGTTTAATGGGACCCTGTCTCAAAAAACAAAAAGGACTGGGGATGTAGCTCAGTGGTGAAGCGCCACTGGGTTCAATCCTCAGTACCCAATAAATAAACAAACAAAAATAAAAAGGGTTGAGGATGCGACTCAGTGATAGAATACTTCTGGGTTCAATCTCCAGTACCATCACCCAAAAAAAAAAAAAATAGCACAGTTGGAGGAACTGTCATGTATCCTTTACCCATTTCTTGATTGACTTTTTACCCCACGCTTTATCGTTTTCTGCACATCATGCATGCAATTGCATGAACGTATGTTTTTTCACCCTGTACCATTTGAGAGGAAGCTGAAGTCATCATGCCCCTTGCCCCTTTACTCCTAAGCATGTCAAATATATTTACTTCCCAAGGGCAAGAATATCCTCTTCTTTTTTCTGCCCTCGTGGTGCATGCGCTATATTCAGTTCCTCACCATGTCTTCTCACAAGACTTTCGGGATAAGCGTTTTTTGGCCAAGAAACAAAAACAAAATCGTCCCATTCCCCAGTGGATTCTAATGAAAACTGGTAATAAAATCAGGTACAGTTCCAAGAGGAGACATTGGAGGAGAACCAAGCTGGGTCTATAAGGAATTACAGGAAATGGCACACATATTTATGCTGTATCAAGGCTGTGGTTGATCATCTTGTCATGTCTGCACCATCAGGACAGTTGGGAAGAATTAACTGGGAAGGTTGTGGTTGGTTCAGTAATATGTGAAACACTTGAGGAAAAAAAAACAAAGAATATTCCTTCCCATAATCACAGTACAACAATCAAAATCACAAAAGTGAACATTGACACAACACTGTAATCTGGCCATATTTAGATTTATCACTTGGTAGTAATTTTATTTTAGCAGATTTTCTTCTCTGACCAGGATTCGTCCCTTGTATTTAATCGTCAAGTCTCTTTGGTCTCCTACTTAAAACAGCTTCTTGCCTAGTGTGGCAGCACACGCCTAAATCCCAGTGACTCAGGAGGCTGAGGCAGGAGGATCACAAGTTCTAGGCAACCTCAATTTAGGGAGGCCCTAAGCAACTTAGCAATACCATGTCTCAAAATAAAGAATAAAAAGGGCTGGAGATGTGGCTCACTGATTAAGAGGTTCGATCCCTGGCACCATTAAAATAAGTAAAGATTAAAAAAAAATAAAACAGCTTCTTGGGTTTAGTTGTCTCTTTTGATCTCGACATCTTTGAGGAGAGCAGGCCGGTTGTGTGTAGGGATGTTTTCGGTGGGTGCTTGCAGATACTTCCTCCTGCTGCGTTTGGCTCACGTGTTTTGGCAGCACCACCGCAGAAGTGAGCACATCCACTGGGAAGCGCGCAATGGCACCTCAGATGTGTTATCTTTGCTTAAATAGCTGATGTGGTGAAGGAGATGTCCGCCAGGTTCTTACTGGAAACTTACTACTTTTATGGGTATAAATTAAAAACTAAGAAGTTTTCTTCCTTCTTTAGCTCTTCTATTGTGGGCAGTTGTGTGTTTGCACTCATTTTTTTTTTTCAGTACCAGGGATTGAACCCAGGAGGGCTCAACCACCGAGCCACATCCCCAGCCCTTTTTATTTTTTATTTTGAGACAGGGCCTTGATAAACTGCGGAGACTGGCTTTGAACTTGTGATCTTCCTGCCTCAGCCACTGGGATTACTGGTGTGCGCCACCACACCCAGCCTGTCCTATTTTGTTAAATATTCCTCATGACGCTTTTTACCCATGATTCTTTTTGTCTTAGTCTAGCTTTTTAAAATGTTTATCCAGGGGGCTGGGGTTGCAGCTCAGTGGTAGAGCACTTGCCTAGCACATGTGAGGTTCCATCCTCAGCACCACATAAAAATAAATAAAAGGTTGTGTTCATCTATAACTAAAAATATTTTTTAAATCAAAAATAAAATGTTTATCCAGGTCAGCCAGGCGTGGTGGTGCATGGCTATAATCTCAGCAACTCGGGAGGCTCAGGCAGGAGATTTGTAGTTCAAGACCAGCCTCAGAAACTTGGTGAGGCCCTGGCTGGGGATGAGGCTCAATGGTAGAGTGCCCCTGGGTTCAATCCCCAGCACCCAAATAAATGAATAAATGAAAGGAACAGTACAAGAATCCCCCTCGTACCTCTTAGCACCTTTCACCCAACTGTTGACACTGACGTGCATCATTCCCTGTCATCCTATTCTCTCTGCATGTATTTAGACAGTACAGTTTTTGTAGCTATTTGAGAGTAAGTTGGAGACTTCACCACTAAATACTTGTCTTTCCTGGGAACAAGGGCATTTTTAATACTGTCACAGCATAGTTACCAAAGTCTGGACATGAACTCTGCTGCGCCGTTATCTAATCGACCATGCACATTCGAAGGTCCTCGCTTGTCACAGTGTCCTCCTTTCAGAGGCTTTCATAGTGGGGACCCATCCTGGCCTTGCTGGGGAGGGCCTTTGCCCATCCAGCCGACGCACTTCCGTGGGCCTCCCCACATCCACTATCTCCTTGCTCTCGCCTCGGAGCCCAGCTGCCTCCCCACTCCCCTCTGCTTACCTACCTAGCACAGGACCCTGCCTGCCGGGTTGGGCCCCTTCAAGTTGAGGGACACAGGTGGAAAGGGCCCAGCAGTCCCCGCGTTGCCTTGGAGAACCCCATCCTCGGCTGAAGCACATGTTTCTCTGCTCCCCAGCCTTTTCTGTACTCTCCTCTCAGCTCATGGTCTTGCTCCTTATAGAAACAATCAGAAGAGACCTTTGTTTTATACTGGGGATTAAACCCAAGGACTTCACTGAGTTGCATTCCAGCCTTTTTATTTTTTAATACGGTCTTGCTAAGATGCTGAGGCTGGCCTCAAACTTGTGATCCTGCTGCCTCAACCTCTGGAGTCACTGGGATTGTGTGCACCCCTGTGCCCTGCAGAAGTCAATCTTGTCCTCTCACAGTGAGATCTACTTCCCAGCCCATGTCTTCTCACACCCTGATCTGCCGTTCTTCCTGTGGCAGTGAACTTCATTGACTTCTTTGAGGCCAACCCTTCTACTTGATCCTGCCCCCCGCACTGCCCCTGCTTCCTGTTTCCCCCTCTACTCACTCTCATCCATCAGCACACTGTGGCCTCAAAAGCCTTTGAAAAAATGAAACAACTTTCCCTTGATCCCATGAGCTCCCTCCAGCTGCCACCCCAATTTATATGTCCCTTTTCAACATCAGCAAAGTTTTTTTTTTTTGTTTTGTTTTTTTGGTGGGGTGTGTGTGTGTAGGATGGTGGATCAAACTGAGGGCCTGAGGCATGCCTAGGCGAGTGTTCTAACCCTGATCCCCCTTTGTATTTTTTTATTTTGAGACAGGGTCTCTAGAAGTTCTTGAGGCTGGCCTTGAACTTGTGATCTTCCCGCCTCAGCCTCCCATGTAGTTGGGATTACAGCGGTGCACAACCATGCCCGCCAACACTTAAAAGAGCCACTGGCTCATCCCAGCACCTCCGGAGGCTGAGGCAGGAGAATCGAATTCAAAGCCAGCCTCAGCTTAGCAAGGCCCTAAGCATCTTAGTGACACCCTATCTCAAAATAAAAAATACACAGGCAAAGGGCTGGGCGTGTGCCTCAGTGGTAAGCATCCTTGGTTCAGTCCCCAGTGTCAAAAAAAAAAGTCACTGGTGTTTCTTCCTTCAGCACTCCAGGGTGACTTTCCTCCCAGCCCCCACTTCGTCAAAGGCGCCAGCAGCCTCCAGCTTACCCTTCCCACGCAGCACATGCGATGCCCAGCCCCTTCTCCTTGAACCCCTTCTCCCAGCAGCTGCCAGAGCACCTCGCTCCTCTGTGGTTTTCCCACCCTGTGGCTGCTCCTCTTCTTTCTATTTTATTTTTCTGTTTTAATTTTGAGATAGGATCTCCCTAAGTTGCTTAGGGCCTCGCTAAATTGCTGAGGCTGGTCTCGACCTTGCAGTCCTGCCTCAGCCTCCCAAGTTGCTGGGATTACACGTGTGCGACACCTCTTTTCACTTTTCTTACTGCCTCCTAAATTGTTGGAGGGACCTGGAGCTCAATCTTGGTTTCTCATTAAATTCACCACCACAATACCCGGCATTTTCCAAATAGCCCCTAGGGGGCAGCATCACCCCACTGAGAGCCCCTGCGCGGGGCAATCACATCCAGCACCTGGACTTGCCCTGAGCGCCGGTTGAGTTGGTCCGCATTTGCATCTCGGGGCTGATGGCCCCGACAGGTTCCTGCCCAGCTGGATATCACACAGGCCCTCAACTTCGCAGGTCCAGAACAACTCCTCTTCTCCTCATAGTCCCCGTGTCAGTACATGATGCCTTTGTCCACTTGGCTGCCTGGTCAGAAACTTAGGTCTCATCCTGACTCCTCTCCTGTATCACACACGTCCCAACCTCTGTCTTCAAGTCATTTCCCGGCCCAGCTGCTGCTCCCCGCTCCATCACTACCACCAGGCTCCTCCTAGCTGATCTCCCTGCTTCCATTGTGGCCTCTGCCCCCTCATAGTTGAGTCCACACAGGAGTCCGAGTGACAGAGCTGCATGTTTCTGTGCTGGGGGTTGAACCCAGGGCCTCTCACGCATGCTAGGCACGCACTCTACGCCGTGCCACCTCCCCAGCCCTTTCTATATTTTATTTAGAGACAGGATCTCGCTGAGTTGCTTAGGTCTAAGTTGCTGGGGCTTTGAACTTGTGATTCTTCTGCCTCAGCCTCCTGAGCCACTAGGATTACAGGCATGTGCCACCATGCCTGGCTCAGAGTGATACTTCTAAAACATCATTCTCATCACCTTATCTTTCTGTCGACAACCTTCCTGTGGCTTCAGTGAGTACAGGATCCAATCCTGAAGGTCTGACCTGACCTGAGTCCTGGTACCTCTCTGCCCAGAGGATGGGCTGCGCCTCGCCCCCCACCTCCACGTGGCAGTCACGCCAGGCTCACTCCTGCCTCAGGGCCTTTGTACATGCTGTTTCCTCTCCTGGAGTGTCTTCCTCCGGTGTCCTTTACTTCCTTCAGGTGCCACACACATCATCTTGACCTGAGGGTCTATTGCCTGTTCTAAGATAGCCTTTCATACCATCAGATTATTCTTTTTAATCAGCTTCATTGTGTATAAATTTATTCTTATTATCTGTTTTACTTCCTAGAACATCAGTGCCATGAGGGCAGGACTCAGTCTTTCTCATTCGCCATGATATTCTGGAATCATTCCTGGTACATAGCAAACGTGCAATAAATACTTAAATATTTAAAACAGATACGGGGGCTGGGGAGATAGCTCAGTTGGTAGAGTGCTTGCCTCGCAAGCACAAGGCCCTGGGTTCAACCCCCAGCACCGCAAAAAAAAAATAAAATAAAAAAAAAATAAATAAATAAAACAGATACGGACAGGCTGGTGTGCTAAGTGTCAGGCACCTGATCAACTCAGGGCATCGAGGGTGGAATGGGAGCTTGTGGTCTCCATGAAGGGGGGGTTTTCATTGCCTCCTCAAGCTCCAGCCCCTCAGCTCCCACCACACCAGGCCCACCTCAGATGACCTCTCCTTTAGTGGAAGGCCTTCCACAGTCTGCCACCCATTTCTTACACATACTCACACACACTTAGGAGATTGTCTCATGTTCTATTCTATGCACAAATCTCTGTCACTGGGCTTTGCTATTTGATAGCATAATTATTTTCATTTTTGGAAACATCTTTTTTGGGACACAATTTCACCCACTTAGGGTGAAAAAATAAAAAGAAAGAAACCCTGTACCCTTTCCCCCTTGCTGCCATCCCCTTATCCCCTGCTCTAGGCTAACACTAATTTACTTTTTATCTCTACAAATTGGCCTGTTCTAGACCTTTCATCCAAGTGACATCTTACAGAATGTGGGATTTGGACTTTTGTGAATGTCATCTTTCACTCTGCAGAGTGCTTCTGTGTCATCCATGATGTAGCATGTCACAGTGCTTCTCTTTTGTACCAGGGACTAAACCCAGGGGCACTTTACCCTTGAGTCACATCCATAGCCCTTTTTATTTTTTAATTTTGAGACAGGGCCTCACTAAGTTGCCGAGGCTGGTCTTGAACTTGCGATCCTCCTGCCTCAGTCTCCCAAGTTGCACTACCAAATCTGGCTCATTTATCTTTTGGAGTAACTCTTTTCCACCAGATTATGAGTTTCACCAGGCCTGGAGCAAGTGTCCCCAGGGTTCAACAAAGATCCCATTACAAAGTAGACAATAAGTACTTGCTGAATGAATGGTGAGATGAAAAGGCAGGCCAGTATGAAATGTTTGAAACACACTGCTCATCCCGTTTCAGCAGGGAGTGAAAGACGAGGGCCACCTACGCGGGATCCCAGAGCCTGGGCTGCCTGCAGAGGGTGGTCCGCGGTGCACAGACAGCGTTAGGGGCTGGGGCAGGCAGAGGGAGTTGACATCCTTCTCTCCCTGTTTTAGTCAGTTATTTCACTGCTATGACTAAAGGATCCAACCAGCACAATTGTATGGGGAGGAAAAGTTTATTTGAGGGCTCACGGTTTCAGAGGTCTCAGTCCAAGGGCAGCTGGCTCCATTCCTCAGGGCTCAAGGTGAGGCAGGACATCATGGCGGAAGAGTGGCGGAGGGAAGCAGCTCACATGGTGATCGGTAGACGGAGAGAGACACCACTCTCCAGATACAGATATATACCCCAAAGCCACACCTCAATACCACTTCCTCCAGCCGCACCCCACCTGCCTCCAGTTACCACTCAATTAATCTCACCAGGGATTAATTCACTGATTAATTCACCCAATCATTTCTCCTCCAAATCTTCTTATATTGTCTCACCTGTGAGCTTTTGGGGGACACCACATCTAAGCCATAACACTCTCCCAGGCCTGCTCTCCATGGCCAGGCTCCCGCCCAACACCAATGGCTCCCAGTTCTTTCTGACCTGTGACAAGACAGATTGGCTGGAGGCAAGCATGTGGTATTTGGGGAGATTACTGAAGGTCTAGATGTCTTGCGGCAAATTGAGGTAGGTGGCCGGGAAGGGCCTCCACCACCCACTGGCCCTTGGGGCACAGCCTGTGGAGGCCCAGAAAGAGGTGGGCCAGGGGCTGCTTCCACTCAGGTTCCAGCTGGGGTGGCGTCCTAAGTCCCTCTTCAGTCTCCTCCCTCCTCCCTGACCAGACCTCTCCTGTTCTGTGCACAAAGGCCCAGGGCAGCAAGGACGGGAAGCCAAAGCAGAAGGTGATCATCGCCGACTGTGGGGAGTACATGTGAGGTGGCGCTCTCTCCCCCCAGCTCGGCTCTTGCCTGTGTCCAGGAAGGAGCTGCCGGCCTCAGGGGCGCCAGCACTAAGGGTGTGCTGCGTGGCCCCAGCCCTTCCTCAGCTTGGAGCAGTACCTTGGTGGCCTGGCTGGGTGTCCTCTGGACTGGTTCCCGGCATGGCCGTGGTCCTGGGAGCGGGTGCAGGTGCAGCCCTCCCTACCACCCACAGCTGCGTGGCCCCTGGCTCCAGGCTTGTGCTGCCAGGGCCTGCCCTGGGCCCACCTGTGGCTGCTGGATGGTTCCTTTGCTAAAATAAACTGCTTCTTGTACTGCTGCCTCCAGTCTGGCCCCAGGTGTTTGCAGAGGTTGCTCTGGGACAAGCCACAGCGTCTTCCCTGCTGCTGCCTTCCCCTTGAGGCCCAGCCCTGGACAGATGCCCTTTGGGGCCCAGCGCGGGGCAGTAGGAGTAGAACTGCCCACAGTGCCTCTGCTGTCTGCCTCCTGCTACCGGGCAGGTGGGGGCCAGCCACGCTCTGCTCCTACTCTGGCTGAGCAGCAACTGCTTGAGAAAGTAACTGTACTAGCTCCAGCAACCGCCCACTCTCCATTCCCCACTGAACCAACAGTCAGGACTGGATTCCCGCACAGCATCCAGGGCCCTCCTTGGCCAGGCACTGCACTCGCTGCTGGGAAACACAAGACACAAGCCAGACCTGCTTCCCACGCCACCACCCCAGCTTGCGCTCTGGTGCCTTGTTCTGCAGCCTGTGCTGGGCTGGCCTCTCTCCCAACACCAGCTCCGGACCAGCTAGGCCACCTCATAGCTTCACACCTGTGCTGAGACCAAATCCTGTCAGTCATCAGAAACCTCCTCCCCCAGGCCACCTCCCCGGATCTAGTCTCAACATTGAGATACGCTGGGTGGGGCTGGTTCTCGGGGCCGTGTTCTATTTGGGGGGCTTGAGATTGGGATAAGCTGGGAGGGAGGGGAGAAGCCTGGTGCCCCAGTTCCACTGACCCCCTCCAGCACCATCCCTGCCTTGGGCACCCTGGGCCATCGAGAGTCTGCCTTCAGGTGGGGTTTCTTCACTTCAGATGGCTTGGGCCAGCTCCCTTGGCTGGGATCCCAGAAGGGACCTCACTCCTAAACACAGGGGTTCTCTCACTCATGTGGTCAGGATGGGCAGCAGTGAGGCCAGAATAGTGCCAGTAACCTGGGGACAGTGTGACATCCAAGACAGAAGAGGATGACGGGTGCAAAGCACTTGGGCATGGCTGGTTCCAGGGAGACATGCAGGGCGGTGGCCAGCTGGCCCAAGGCTGCAGGAGGGAGGATTGTTCACAAAGTCCTGTGAAATAGGGGGAATCTGTGGGAGGAGGTACAGGGAGAGCTTGTCACCACCTCCTGATTATCCTGGGACGGTGGGAGCAAGAGACTGGACAGAGGCCAGCAGCAGTGGAGTTATTGGGTGGAGACATTGAGTGGAGCCATTGAGATCACCTGAGCCTCAGGAGAGATACCTGCCCCTGCTCTGGTCACCCAGCTCCCTCAGTGGGGCCCTGTCCTGCTCATGCCAGGTGCTGCACAGAGAGGAAAAATCTCCTGACCCAGGGATTTGGGGCCAGCAGCCAGCCTCAGGCCCAGGCCACCTGAGCCCGGGCTGCCTGCCGCCCGCTGAGGAGCTTGTCATGTGAGGGAAAAAAGACAGAATTCCAGGCATGGACTGCTGCTGAAAGTGATTTTTTTTATAAATATTTGTTTTTAGTTGGAGATGGGCATAATACCTTTATTTTATGTATTTATTTTTATGTGGTGCTGAGGATCGAACCCAGTGCCTCACACATGCTAGGCGAGTGCTCTACCACTGAGCCACAGTCCCAAACCATGGAAGAGATTTTTTCAAAAAATATTTAATGATAGAAAATTTCAAAATACATCATAAAATGAATGACTCAGATTACCAAAATGCCTAGAGTGTGGTCCTAACTTTGTAATAATCCATACGTCACGTGTAAAGACGAATGTATATGTGCCAAGAAGAGTCTGGGAGGAATTAACACCAGCTCATGGTGTGATGGGCTTATGGGGGTTTGTAATCTGTTTTCTGTTATTTTCAAAAATTTCCCTGGCATTCATGTCATGTTTTCTTAAGGGAGAAAAAATAAAAAGTTTAAAAATTTTTTAAAAACTCCAAAGGGTCAAATAGTTGCTCAAAGCTTCCTAGTAAGAAGAGAAACCTGTGATGGAAAGTCCCCCTTAGCTTCCTGTGAGGATACAGGGGGCACCACACTCACTAGCAGGGCACAGGTGGGCCATGCCTGTCTCTTAGGAGAGACCCAGTGCTGTCCCTGTGTTTTTCCAGGAAGGTGAGGGTGCAGGGATATACCTCATCCCAAAGAGTGGATTTCTGAAGAAAAACACAGTTTTAAGGTAAGTCCAGCAGCGCCTCCCAGGAACATTCCAGAAGGAGAGGGTGGGTGTTCATGGGAAGCCCGGCCAGGGAGGCCCAAACAGGCAAGCCCGTTTAAAATGAGATACTCTTCTAAGTGCTCTGTGGGCACATCTGATCCTTGAGAGGTCTCGCAAGGGCACAGCCAGGCCAGGTCCCCTCGAAAGAGCAAGGAGCAGGCACAGGGGGCTCGTGACGTGGTCCAGATCACAAGAGCCAGAGCCATGACTAGACACCAGGCCTGCTGACTCCAAAACCCACCCTCTCCTGCCTTCTTTCCTGCAAAATTGTGGGGAATTTTTCTAAAGCACTTTACCCACTTCCCTCCATAAGGCACAAAAAACAGGGCTTCGGATGCTCAGCTGGCAGCAGGGCCTGTGCTGTGCTGCTCTTGGGACATCCTTGGGGATTTGCCCAGGCTGAGCGACCCGAGCTGTATTCCTGAGACTCCACTGGCTGCTCCTGGGCCCCAGGTTGGCCTCCTTATTTTAGTTTCTAACATGCAGCCATGACTGTAGCCTGGGTGGCCAGAGGCAACCAGAGAGCCAGATGGCCTTGGCAAGGAGACTACCCCCTCACGGGCTGCATGCCCACTGTCTTCTCCCTTCGCCCGATGACACCCAGTGGCTGCCTGGGTGGCTAAGGGTGCCAGCATGCCAACCATCAGGACTGCTGCACTCTGCCTTGCTGCAGAAAGAGGGAGTCATGTCACGGGCTTTACATACCTGCACCCACGCCCGGGGTGAGGCAGACTCTGCACCTTTAGAACAGTCTTCACCCGTCCTGTGCCCCCAGACCAGGTCAAGTCACGTGCTGGGCAGTTGAAGGGACCAAAGAAGCCGTCAAAGTTTTCAGGCCTCCACTGCCTCCACTGCCCTGGCGTTGGGAGTCTGAAAGAGCTGTCAAAGCCCGGAACCCCGCGGCTGGGCCTTAGGTCTTGGGAGAGGAGAGGGTCACGGGGGCAGAGATTCTCTGGCTGGAAGGCCTTCGGAATGAGAGTTATGACACCATTTGACCTGGATGTCTCTCAAAGGCACATGTAGTAAAAGTTTAGTCCCTGGCTTGGCTCTACTGAGGTGGGGGAAACTTTAGGAGGTGGTCTTTAATAGGTCTCAGGTTCATTAAAGGTTTGCTCTGGGAAGGACAGTGGGACCCAAGCCTTTCCTCCTCCTTTCTCTCCCTCTTCAGCTTCCCAGGTGCCACAAGCTAACAGCTTTGCTCTACCCCACACTCTACAGCATGATGGCTTCCTCACCACAGGCCCCAAAACAATGGGGTCAACCAACCATAGACTGAAACTTCTAAACCAAGAACTAAGAATGTTTTGTTTTTTGACTTTTTCTTTTCTTTTTTCTTTTTCCTTTTTGTTTTATTTCAGATAAGGTCTAACTCTGTTGCCCAGGCTGATCCTGAACTTGTGGGCTCAAAAGATCCTCCTGATTCAGCCTCCTATGAGTAGCTGGGACTACAGGTGCATACCACCATGCCCAGCTAAACCTTTCCTCTTCTTTAAAATTGATTGTCTTAAGTATTTTGTTACAGTAACAGAAAGCTGACTAACACAAGTCCTATGTCCTCATGTATTCATAGTTGAAAGACTGAAGCAAGAATGAGAAAGGGGATTTTCTCAGACACTAAGCAATTCAGGCTGGTGCTTTGTCCAATCCCTGTTGGCCTTTGTTTGAAGCCTACATTCATGGGCGGAACTCCCCACCTTTCAGACATCTGGACCTACCCTTTGTGTATATGGGAGGGTCTCTTCCTCTGCACTCACATAAGGATGTCCTCTGGGTCAGCTAAAGGGGCTGCTGTCCCACAGCATGGACCCAAACTCTCCACTGCTGCTGCCCTCCCTGAGGTCGGTCCTCAGAGGTACAGAGTGTAAACTCCAGAGATGTTCATCTCTGGGCACGTGGGTGGGTCCACTTCTGTTGGGTGTGCTGTGGATGGGGATGGGCCCAGTTCAGGCAGCTGGACTCTGTCTGTTCTGGTAGGTAAATTATAGGCTTAGCAAGTTCAAAATTAAATAAACACACCAACTCCCAGTGACTGCTCCAAGAGAACAGTGGTTTCCAGGAAGAGTGGAAGCTGAGACAAACCTCCCCACCCAATGCAGCCTAATTACCACCTGTCACTCCCCTGGGACAGGGGCCTTTTCTTTGACTCACAGGCCCCAGAAACAGGACAGGGCTGCTGGGCAGCCAGGGTGATGCAAACTTTGACAACCAGCCTCTTCTCGGTTCTCAGACATAAGCAAACACTGACAGTCCTCCCCCTTGTCCCATGCCTGGCCACAGCCTGCCCATCACCATGCTCCAGGTAGAATGGATTGCTCCTCACTGGGGAGCTGAGTTCATTCTGACTGAGCAGCTTCTGGTCTCCATCTGTGGTTCTGAGCTGAGGGTGTGGAGGGTCTGTCCAGGTGCAAAGAGAGACGTATACAGAGTGGTCACAGATGGTGGCCACAGGTAAGAGGAACATCGCTGGGGTCATGTCTGTCTCGTTTCTGCTGAGAGGTCCATGTCCGCATGCCCAGCCCCAGACAGCACCACGGTGGAGACGGCTGTGGGGATCAGAATCCTCCAGGGTTCTTTTCTTCTCTGGGAGGCAGACCTCTATCCCAGCACAGGCTCGGGGAAGGGAAATCACATGCGGCAGAATGTCCCCACTGGCCTCACCTTAGGTCACGAGGCCCAGTCAGCTTGTTCTTTTTCTAATAAGCTAACTGTGCCCACGGGCCAAGTCAGTGGAATCCACTAATACACTGAACTGAGGACATGCACGTGCCCAATCCTGCCCCAGAGATGCCAGGTGGTATATGTGGGAAGGGACGGAACCCTGCTGCCCAACTCAGACCCTGTGGTAAATGGCACAGCCAGTCTCAGGCTCCTCAGACCATCCAGGGTTGGCCACAGCCGGGCCAGGGACGCCATGGAGAGGTCCTAAGATAGGACTTCAGTGCAGACCCCCCAAAGCCGAGGCAGCACAGCTCCCAGGCTGCTATGTACACTTGGCCCTTTGATGGAGGTGCGAGGGGTTCAGTGCCACAAACCCCAGGAGAGGGGATGGAGGAGCCTGGCAGTCTGGAGGTGCAGTCCGGCAGGAGTGAGCAGTAAAAGCAGCCCCCACCCCACTACAGTGATCTGTGACCACATGTGAGGGTCTCCTGCATTCAGAGAGGGGTCTGATCCTGATGGGGAGGGACAGCAGCAGCAGAGCAAGTTGGCAGGGCCTCAGTGGCAGCCGCAGGCCTTGACCACCATGTTGCGGTGCTTGCGCAGGATGACATTGTTGCTGCTGTCATAGTAGAGCACAGAGGTGGCGCTCAGCTTGGTGGGCGCACAGCACGCCTTGGGGACTGCGTCTGGCTTCATCAAATGCACCTGGCCAGGGAGGAGACACGGGTGGGGGGTGAGCTCCTCCCAGGACCACCCGCCTGTCCCTGCCGCCTGCGCGGGCCTGTCTTGCTGCTCTCACCCGCTTGCCCATCGGAGCTCACTCTCCACTACAGGCGGGCAGGTTCCACCAGGCTCCCTGCCCTGCCCACCACCCCAGGACACGCAGCTGGGCACTTGGCACTGCTGTCCAGCCCCACACACCTGCTCCTCAGTTCTCTGGGTCCCCTGCCCACCCCTACTGCATCTACCGCCCCCACACAGGGACAGCATGTGCCGGGCGCCCCTGCAGCACCACTTCCTCGGGCCTCCGCTTCCCCTGCTTTACACTTCTGCTCTGTCCCCACGGGGTCTGTCATTGGCTGTGCACAGGTCTGTGCCCACTCCAGCCGGTGGGGACCGGGAGTGACCGTGGAACCAGTGAATGAGGCCCAGAGCCCGGGTTTGTGGACTTCGTGATGGCCGACGATGTGGCAGCACTGGAACCAGGGGCCAGATCCCTCCTCCCTCTGAAACAGCTCGTACCCTCCCAAAGAGCTGGGAGATCAGCTGTTTGCAGCCTCCACCAGCATACTTATCCTGGACTGGGCAGGAAGAGCTGCCATTTATGCTGGACCCCTCACAGGACCCGCCCAAAGGGCCTCAAGGACAGCACTGCCACCCACGAGGGGAGACAGAGAGCAAAGGAACCTGCTTCCCTCCTCTGCGTTTGGCTGCTCAGCTGAACCGGGCCCTCCAAGGTCCCACAGTGCCGCTGACGGGGACCTAAACGAAGTTGTGTGATGGCACCTGTCTCCCTTCTGGCCTTTGTGCCAAAGCCCTAAGTCTGAGCCAATCTGCTAGCGAGGACTGTCACAGACACTGCACTAGTGTGGGGACCAGAAGCCTCTGGAGGGATATGCAGCTGGACTGGAACCTGGAGGCTGCTGACCCCCACTTTCCATCTACAGGCCACTTGAGAGGACCCAGGAGACACCAGCATCCTGTGCAGTCCAAGGTCCCTCAGTGGCTGGAACCTGAGAAGGCCCCCGGGCTGGGACACGGGAGAGAAGTCAGCACCACAAGATGCTGGTGCTCTTTGCTCCTCCCTTGAGCCCTGAGCTCCACCAGGTGAGGGACACAAAGGGAAGTGACCTTTAGTCCATCAGCACCCACAGACTGACTTGTGGAGTGTAAGGTGCCATCCATTCAACTCATTATTTTTATTTTTTGTAAAGGGAATTGAACCCTGGGGTGCTCTACCACTGAGCATCCCAAGCTCTTTTTACTTTTTATTTTGGGGCAGGATTTTGGTTAACTTGCCCAAGCTGGCCTTGAACTTGAGATCCATCCTCCTGCCTCAGCCTCCCATCACGGGGATTAAAGTGCGTGCCATTGCACCTGGCTCGATTCAACACTACACGGAAGAAGCTCTGGAGCTCAGAGACTACGTATCCTTGAGGACAGTCTTCATACCTAGGGACCACAGTGCTCTCTAAAGATCACAGGAAACACACTTTTCTCATTCTCAATGTGCTGTCTGGACAGCAGCCAGGAGGGGAGCCAGGCCTCTCCCAGTCAGAGGCCCTGCTCAGAGAGCCTTGTGGGAAATGGATGGGCGGGGGGAGCATTTCAGTGGACATGGGAGGGTGGCCTGGTGACAAAAGCAGGCCCTCAGAGTCCTGGAGCACGAGCCCTGGTGGCCAGCTGAGAATGGGAAGGACACGTGGACAGATGGACAGCGTGACTGATGAGGGGCCCGTGTCCCAGGCCAAGGGCTCAGACTTCCTCTGGGAATAATGGGAAGGGTCTGAAGTCTCCTGGCTGAGAAGGATGTGGGCTGGTTTGTTGCAGGAAGATCCTGCTGGCTGCTGTGCGGACAGTGGTCCTGTGGGGTGGTCCTGGAGGGACCCACTTCTCTTGGCCCTCAAGACAGGAGCTATGCTCACCTGCAGTATCCCGGCCTCCCACAGACCCCTGCGTGCTCCTCCTGCCCAGGCCCTGGGAGCCCCACCTTGCCCTGGCCATCTCTCCAGCTCTGCTGCAGGGTCTCACCTGTTCCCTCCATGTGTGGCATCTCTATTCTGATGTCACCTTGGACCTCGGGCTCAACTGTGGGCGTGTGATCCCTCAGCCCACTCGACTGCTCCTCGAGGGGTGGACAGGGCCTCAGCAGGGCCGCTCATTTCCTCCAAGCCTGACAACTGGTCCTGGCCCTCTCGCCTCCCTGTGCTGCAGTCGCTGCTCCCCGTGGCCCTGAACCACCCAGCTCCACCTCGGGGCCTGTGCACCTCCCCGGCTTCCGGGCCCTCTTCCCCAGCTCCTGATGGGGCTGCTCCCCGAGTGCAGAGCAGCCCAGCCCAGGCTCCTCCACCCAAAGGCCCAGGACCTCCGTCTCCTCCTCACATCGCCTTTGTCGCTGGTCTGCCTCTGTGCTCACCAAGCCTCCCCAGAGCACTCACGTTTGCTGGGCCACCAAGGGCCTGGTGGAGGCAGTGGCTGGGACATGGGGCAGGGGACAAGTCCTGGGAGGGGCAGCTGCAGCATCGCACCACCTCACCTGGGGCCGGGAGACCCACGGTGCTTAAAGGCTGGGCCAGGCTGGGCCGCCCATGCCTCCCAGCATCGCCCTGACTTCTCCCAGGACCGGAGGCCACAGACACCACCGCCCCATGCAAAAGGAAGCGTCACCACCAGCTCAAGGCGGCACTGCCAGTTCCTTACTCTCACTCCAGGGCGTCACCTCTGAACAACCTCCCACTAGGAAAACAGGCCGAGGGATCCTGGGCACCGGCATCGAGGCAGAAGTTCAGACACCACAGTCAATGCACACGTCACCCTGTGCTCATCTGAGAAGCTTCCTCCATCCCCGAAAGGTGCCCATCACCAAGGCACCACAGGCCCAAGGCCTGAGAAAACGCCAATGGCCAGGAAAGAGCTGGGAAAGGCCCGAGGGGGAGCCACGCCCCGAGTGCAGAGGCACACCTGGCCGGGGCCCTGCCAGACGGGTGCACGAGCCCACGTCATGCACACGTGTGCACCTGTGTCACGGAGGCCAGACACGCCAGGGTACACGGGCGCAGAGGAGTGGAGCCTGCGCCAGACTGGGCGCCCACACACAGGCCTGCAGGCGTCCCACACACGCACATGCAGGACACACGACTGTCCAGTGTGCACGAGCTCAGGTGCCCGTGAGTCTCCCCGCACGACTGTGGCCACTTGAGGAGCTTGTTTGTGCAGACGTGGGGAAGCCGACTAGTGACAGAGTCCCTGCAGGCAGAGCTCCTCTCGGCAGCTGCTTGCACCACCCTCCTGGCTGACCAGCCCCCTGGCCGGGCCCCCACCCCTGACCAGGACGGCAGCACTGACCAGGGACTGCAGGATGGCATGGTTGGTGGCGTTCATGCAGGAGTCCAGCGGGAAGGAGCACTCTCCCTCACAGTAATAGGCCGAGTAGCCTTGGGGGGCGATGACCCAGTCCTGGGGGCAATGGGAGAAGGTGAGCCCATTCACGTGCCCCTGCCCAGCCCCTCGCCCAGCACCTGTCCCAGGACCACCCAGGGCTGCCCCTTCCAGTCCCCAACCCTCAAACCCACCCCCCACCCTCGGGCCTTCCTGGCAGTGTCCACCCCAGAGGCTTGACGCCACCTGGCGACCCTCAGTACGCAGGGCTGGACCTGAGCTCTGTCCTTGTCACATCCCACCCTCGCTCTGCTTTGTGCTCCCCGGCCTGCCCTTCCCCACCCATCCCCACTGGAGCTGCGGGCCCAGGAAATGCTCTGCCCACTCCAGCCTCAAAAACCAAAAAGCAAAAACCAAAACCGTTCTCACTATAAAAGTGAAAACTTTCTCAGGTTAGAAAACTTGCCAATCCAGAGGGAAGACTGCTGTGAGGGGCAAACGATGTCACCCACAAGGCCTCCTCCAGCCTGAAGGGACCCCCCTGCATCTGCAGGTGGGCTGCCAGTGAGGAGAGCAAGTCGGAAATTACCAGCCAGCCGAGGTCCTGGAAGCTGACGTAGAGCTCGTGCCGCCGGCACACCTGCCGGCCGTGAGAGCCGTGGGTGTCATCTGCAGGGACAGACAGCGCAAGGTCTTTTCCAAGCTTCCTGCTCTGTGCAGGTCCCCTGGGGTGCTCCCAAGGTGGGGGACACCTGGTGGGCACATTTAGCAAGTAAAGGAGCAACAGGAAACTAAACCACTGGGTCTCACAGGGCTCATCGCTGGATCCCTGCTGGTGCCATGACCCAGCTCAACAGCCTTCAAGGGCTCCCGATCGCCACAGAGTACCCAATGTCCAGCTGGACCTCCCGGTCTTTCAGCCTGGGCTCTCCTCCAGGGAACCTCCCGCAGCACCCTCGCCACAGGCGCTTCTCCTGCTTTCCTCTGTCGCCACCTCTCCACTCCAGCCCACCCTGCCCACCACGCTCATTCCACAATCCAGCCCGGGGCTCAGTCCACACCAGCCAAGGGGCCTCCCGTGAAGGAGGCCTCAGACCCAGGCCCCGCCCGGCCCTCACCAAAGATCCCTGGGAGTTTGTTGGCGTGCGGCAGTTCATTGGTTTTCTTTGGCTGCCTCCTCTTCAGTGGCCTCACTGCCCGAGGGGCGCGGATGGGACTCGGGCTGGCCCTGAAGAAGGTGACCATGAAAGGCTGTCTGGAGCGTGGTGCCCGTTGCCCCAGCAGACCGGCCAGGCCAGGATCCACGCTGTGCCCTGAGAGAGAGGAGAGAGGGTCACTCACAGACCCAGGAGGGACTCTGCTCCTCAGCAGCAGCCAGAGACTGAGGACCCAAGGGAACCCACTAAGCCTCAGTTTCCTCACCTGAAACCAGGAGTCCTAAGTCCACCCCAGGTCCCTGGAGGGTGTGTCTGAGGAGGCGGGGTTGGGGGGGCCTCAGAGACCCCAGCCTCCAACTGACAGGGACATGGCCATGTGAAGCATTTGACAGGCTTGAGAGTTTTCCCACTCATTGCCTCACCCGATCTGTACAGTAGCCTGTGTTTCAGACTTTACAGAAGAGACATCACGGTCACTCGGTGATGACCAGAGTCCACTGTTGATGCCTCTCAGAACTGGAGCACCCTCCTTGGTGGCAGGACCAGAGGCCGTGTGCTGTCTCCCACCCACACTCTCTGGGATGTGAAGTGTGATTTATGACACACCTGCTCATGGCGGCCCCCACCCCACACAGCAGGGCTCACTCTGCCCAGTGCAGCCCAGGAGCAGGACAGTCACTGCTCCTTCGTGTCCATGTGCCGGTCACTGAGCTCAGGAGGACAGAGACAAGTCTCAGAGAAAAAAAAAACCCAGATCCAGGGCTCAGCCTGAGTTCAGGTTCACTGGGCCAGGCTGGTGGTTAAAGAAAGAAAAGGCTGCAGGAGTCAAGACCTGCGCCTCAGCCCTAGGCCCTAGGAGGAGTGGCACCTCAAAGGTGGGATTTCACCCCCCACTGCTAAGAGCTGAGGACGCCATGAAAAGCCAGCTCACCCTGGAGGTGCCCCAGAACCGCCCTGCGCTGGACCCCTGCACATGACCTCTTCTTTTTCACCATGACTGGGGGTGATGACCACAGTAGAGGAACTCTTGAGAGAAAGGCCCTCCCCAACTCCCGCAGGCTCATGGTCCTTCTCCTGGGCGGTTTCCTGTGCCGATTTACGCTCACACAGCTGTCAACGCGGCAGAAGTCGGGCCTTTTCCAGCTTTCTGAGGTACCCCTTTTCCCGGGTGTTGACCTACGTCTCCACTGCACAGCTTTCAGATGATGACACCTCTCGGAGCGGACACGCCCTGATCTCCGTGGGCACCAGCTCTTCCTGAGGTTCTTGTCTGGCTTTCGGTATAAAGAGCGCGTCGTGGACCCCTTCGCTCTGCACTTCTTGTCACACTGAGCCACAGAAACGTGAGAGCTGCTCAGTTTTCACCTTTTGAAACACAGCACTTACTGCTCAGTTGACGTGAGTCCATTTCACCTGTGTCGCAAGCACTGACACACACACCATCCCCACACGCCCATTATGTGTGCACAGGAAGCACACACACCATACCTTTATGGGCATATTGTACACACAGGCTTATTGATTCCACTCGGAGCCCACCGGGTTCTCCAGTCCACACCACAGGTCAAGGACGCTGCCTGCTCCACCCACGATCCACCCAGAAGTCAGTCCTTCAGCAGCTGGGCCTCGGACCAGGTGTCCACTGGCCACTTGATGGAACCCAGAAACCAACCCTGGACCTATGACATCACCTGCCACAAACAAGCAAACTGGGCCTGCGAGGCTCCTTCTCAGGAATGTGACTAGGAGCTGCAGAGACAGGGCTGTGACCTGCAGGCATTGCTCTGGCACTTGGCCCACAGAGAAGCCATGAAGGCATGTGGGTCACAGTGGGGGAAGCAGCTATGGCCAGGCAGAGGCACAGGTACAGGGGCAAAAGCAAGGGAGGTCACCATGGGGACAGATGGAGTGACAACGAGCAGGGAGGGTGGTGACAGATCCTCCAGTGGGCTTTGGAGTAGACCCCACAGACTGGCTGACAGTGGCCTCGGACCCAGGGCAGCCTCCAGCCTGGGATGCCGTTCTCGGGAGCCCTGGGCCCTGGCTACCACATGACCAGGAAGGCCGTCCGTGCTCCAGGCTGTGTTCAGGGTCTCCTGTGGTCTCCTTGAGGGTGGCCTGGGTGGGTGCTGGGGACCACTGGGGGCTCCCACAGTCAGGTGAGCTGGATTGAGGGCCCTTGGATGAGGCCAACCCAAGGCTTGGACTTTACAGAAGCAGAAACTAAGGCCCAGAGGGGCAGTAGCTGATCAAGGGCCAAAGCAAGCAGCTGCTCCCTCCTCAGCAGAGGCCTGGCCGGGTAGGGACAGCAGGCAAGGGGACTGACGCTGGTCATCTCTCAGAGCTCTGCATCTGGCAGGCCTGGAGAAGTCACGTCTTCCCCAGGCCAAAGTCTCCCTTCTCCACCAGCTCCGCTCTTTGCCTGCCCCATCCTTGGGCAGGGCCCTGGGTCCTGCTGGCTGCAGGGAAGGCCCAGACCTGGCAGTGACCCCATGTTGCCCAGCTCTGGGCAGACCCCATCCCAGAAAGGCAAAGGTAGGAGCTTCAGGAGACCCTGGGGCCCAGGTCTCTGCTGCCCACCTGATCACGTGAGGGTGCTGGTGGGTACGCCACCTTTACACTTGCTGAGGTACACGTTGGCCTGTGTTGAGATGTGAAGTGCGCTGTGGCCTTCCTCCCTGGACCTGTGTGGAACCCCATGAGCCTCCAACCTCGCCTCATCTGTGAGCCTGCACGTTAGGGCAGATGGGCTGGCAGCTCACCTGGCCTCTCCTGTCCCCTGGCAGTGCTTAAGCCCTCGGGAATACCAACTCTGTGCCAGGCCACATTTTGCCCCATATCTCCCTAAGATTTCTCTCTGTTCTGGTGCCAGCTCATCCTTCCTGCAGCCCCTGCCCCACCTCAGCCTGAGTGCAAGTGACCCCAGAGCCACATGAGGGACAATTCAGGGGCTTGGTTGAAACCCCAAGAGAACCCCGGCTGTGGGCCTGGCCTGCTGCATCCCTCAGGTTGGCTCCCTCCTCACTCTCCTGGCAGCGCTCCCAGGGTCCGCTTCCCCACACTGCAGCTGGAGGCTTCTGACACCCAGGGCAGGGCAGGTCCCCCAGAAGCACCAGGAGGGGCCACACACTGCACTCAGTGAAGTCCCATCCACTCCCACCTGGCTCCCTGCCACTTCCCTCATGTCCTAGGCTATTCCCACCCCAATCACATCGCAGGATCTGTCACTTCCTTGTGTGTGGGGGCTCTAATGAGGTCCTCAGAAATGCCAGCTGACGCTGGAACTGCTGCTAGGAGCAGGGTCTCTGGGGCTGTGAGGCAACAGAAGGGAGGTCCTTTATGGAGGTGTGGATCGCATGGGACACTGCAATTTCACTGGCAAGAACCTGCCCAAGCCATGGGTGAGGTTCCTAGAACTCCTATGATAAACCGCAGCCTTTGGCGACACACAGAGGGACTGTTTATTTGTACAGGCTCCTTCCAGGTGGAATGCCAGCACCAACTGCCCCCACCCTGGTCTCTCCCACTCACAGGTCCCGTACCCTGGAGACAGCCCTGCCTTCCTCCTATAGACATCCATTTCCCTACCAGGACTGTGCAAGGATGAGGGAGGACGCAAGAAACAAAGCTGGGAACCAAACGCGGAGCACCTTGGAGGAAAAGTCGGGGGTGGGGAGAGGGCTATAGGAAAAGCTCTCACCAGGGCAGCGTCACTTCCACTCACAAGTCGCACTTAGGTTTGTGTCTTTTTCAAGGCAATAAAATGACACCTTACAACCGGGTGTGGTGCACGTGCCTGTTATCCACACTACCGGGAAGCGGAGGGAGGAGGCCTGCGTGTTCCAGGCCAACCTGGGCAACTTAGAAAGGTTGTGTCTCAAAAATGAAAAAAATGGAAAGGGAGGCACCGGCGTGAAGTCCTGTGAGAGATGGTACTGTGTGGCAGAGAGCTCTGTAGTCCTCACAGGACGCATGGTGCGCTTCGCTTTCCTTTTGTTTTGTTTTTTAGTATTTTAATTTGTTTCAATACAAAAGTAGCAAAACGAACATGACAGCAGAATTCAGGAAGAAGTCCCGCAGGCTGCCCTGTGAGTGGGCCACCTTGTCACACAGCCTCCCTAAGGCAGCCAGGCTGCGGCAGGCACACTGGTGCTCCTCCCTTTTTGGTTTGTTTTTTGTTTGGTTTGGTTTGGTACTGGGGCTTGGACCCAGGGGTGCTTTACCACTAAGCTGAGCTACATCCCTGGTCTTTTTTTTTTTTTTTGCCCAGGCTGGCTTTGAACTTGCAATCCTCCTGCTTCAGGCTCCTGAGTTGCTGAAATTACAGCGCCCCTCCCAATTTTAAATAATATTCTCAGGTTGTCTTCCTGATATTAGCCATCATCGCTACCCCCACAGTCCAGGTCCTCAACAGGACACACTTTCTCCAACCTGGTCAGTCAGGAAGGTCGTGGCTACACATGATGATGGACCACCCCTAACAACCTTTCCCAACTGTCCTGGGTATTGACTTTGGCCTGGCTAGGCTCTCAAGAAGGCCACAGTGGGTCCTAGAGCACTCAATGGGGAGCAGGGGCTGAGAGAAGCAAACCCTTGGCTTTGTTCCTGATAAATCAGGGGCCTGGGAAGAGTGACCCTGGGAGACTCAGGCATGCTCTGTGGGGCCAGAGCCACCAGTGTGCGAGAGGGCAGGGGCTGCAGCCTGCAGAGGGCCAGCACTGGGCTCTGGGGACGCCAGCAGAGGGGCTGAGAGGCCATCAACGGAGTCTGTGTCGAGGTCCAGCCTCCAGTAAGCTTCGCATACAGGCAGGTCATTAGCTTCGCAAAGACTTGAGCTGGACAAATAATACTCCTCCGGCTTGTACAGGTCGATGGAGACCTGTCCCTCAAGGTGATGAGCTTGTGGTCACACCCTTCATGCAGGGCACGCAGCTGCTGGTTTCGCCGGTCAGTGGCCTCATTCACTGACGGGAAGTCGTTGAGGATCAGGAATGCTTGAGGTCAGACACCAGCTTCATCAGGGACTCTCCAACCGTACCTTGGCGGTCTTGATGATCTCGGTGAAGTTGTCCATGACGGACTTGACGACATCCTTGAGCTACTTGTAAGACTGCAGCAGCGTCTCCTCGCTCTGGGGCAGGGCTCTCTGCTGGGCCATGGCGGGCCTAGGGCAGCACAGGGGGAGCCACGGGCGACCGCCAAAAAAAGCCTGCGAGGCCTGGCCTGGCTCAAAGCCAGCTTGTGTGCACCCCTCGGACTCAGGCCTGGCCCTCGGGCCGAGAAGGAGCGCAGCCACTGTGCAACCTGCGGGAAAGTCCGCCCGCGATCACAGGCGCAGCAGCTACACCGCCACCTGCCTTTGCTGCAGCCCAACCTCCTCCTTTTTTTTTTTTTGGGGGGGGGTGCTGGGGATCAAACTCAGGGCCTTGTGCTTACAAGGCAAGCACTCTACTGACGGAGCTATCTCCCCAGCCCCCCTTTTGTTTTTAATTAAAGTCACATCCCTCTTGAGAGAACAGTATACCTGGTGGCAGAAGGCCTGAGCTGTGCAGGCTCTCAGGTGGCTACTGACTCCCTCCCCAGTAAACCCCTGGAGGGGAGTCCCCACCCGCACACACTGGGCCTGGGCTGCTCCTGTGTCATGCTGCCACCTGCTGCATGGGCTTCAGGTTCAGGGACACAGTAAAGGCGCAGTCCATGCTGATCCTGACCTTGCCCACTGTGGAGCCTTCCCAGAGCCCCACCAGTGTCAGCCCCATTTCCACGCATGTCAATCACCATCTTCTCAATGATGATGTGGTCCACGCAGCACTTCCCCTCAGCTGCAAGGTGTATTTTCCCACGATTTTGGGAGCCTTTCCGTTGGTGCAGTACTCCATGGTGACCACTACTTAAGTCTTGTCACTGGACACCAAATCCATGGCTCTGCCCATTCCTTTCACCTTCTTTGCAGGTATCATCCAGTTGGCCAGGTCGCCATATTTGGAACAATGCCTGCCACCCAGTATGGTCAGCTCAATGTGTCCCCCACAAATCATGACAAAGGAGTCATCGCTGAGGAAGAAATAGCCCCCTGGGGAACACGGTGACTGTCTGCTTGCCTGTGTTGATGACATCTGGATCCACCTCATCTTTGGATAGAAACGAACCCAAGCCCAGGATTCCGTTTTCACTATGCAGATGAATGCAGAGACATGTTTAAGTAGGCCTAAGATGGCGGCTGGCATTGGGCCAAGAGGTGGCACATAATTAGTGTTAACACGGCATGATCTCTCATGACCTTTTGCCTGATTAGTTAATGTCTCTTCTGCGCTAGTGGTCAACAGATGTTCCTCATTCTTTCTTGATTGGTACCGTGGCGCATGCTCCAACCATGCTACTTAATCCTAAACTGATTGGCTGCCTTAGTGTATATAAGACATTCTCTTCACCTGGGAGGAGATCGCAGAACGTGGGACTAAGCACACACCTCTAGATTGCAGGTTGCAGATTGCAGAACGCCAGACTAAAGAGACACCTCTAGATCGCAGGACAGAGGACTAAGAACACACCTCTAGGTTGCAGGTTGCAGGTCGCAGGATGCAGGACGCACCTCTAAGAAAAGAAGCAGAACTCTAAGAAGCAGACCTCTAAGAAATAGCTCCTCTGAAAGCGTAGCCTCTTTGAAAGCGTAGCACCTCTAAAATTAAGCAAAGCCTCTTGTCCTCTAAGCAAAACCTCTCTTCCTCTAAGCAGTCTCTCTTCTTCTAAGCAAAGCCTCTCTTCCTCTAAGCAAAGCCTGTCTTTCTCTCAAAGCCTCTCTTCCTCTAAGCAAAGCCTCTCTTCCTCTATAAACTAGCGAACAAGCAAGGAAGCAAGGAAGAAGCTCAGAAATAGAAGTAGTTCATTCCTAGTCGACCTCTGATTCCTTCCCGCAGGATTGTTGTGTGGGTGGAAACAGATGAACTGTCATGTCAGGGCTGATGAAGTTGCTGGTCAGCAGAGAGATTCTGATGCCCACATTGGCACACATGCGGTCCTCAAATTTGCAGTTGCATGATGTGCGTCCTTGTGTCGGCTCCCAGCAGGGCTTTCCCATTTTCCTCCATCGCAGGCCTAAACGCTCAGATTCTTTTCTGTATTTCGGTCCCTTTATCACGCGATCTACACAAATGTTGGGAACGTGGATGTCTCCAGGGAGCAAAGTCCTCACGTCCACGATTTTTTTCCACCTGCACCACCGTGACATCCGCAGCCTTGCACGTGGGCACGTTGGAGTTCCTTGAGGATCACGTTGCCCGCGCGGTCGGCCTTCCAGCCCTTCACCAAGGGGAAGTCCGCCCTGATGGCGTGCTCCAGGAGGGAGAGCTGGCCCTGGAACTCTCTCACCTTTCGCGGTAGCTCAGGATGGCCAGGCTGCCGTCGGGGTAGTACCTGATGAGTGCGCCGCCTTCCTGCACCAGCGAGCCATAGCGGGTGGGCGCCTGGAAGGCGGGCACCGGGCGCAGCCGGCTGGATGCGCTCGGCCAGGGTGCCCCGCGGGGTCGGCTCCAGGTCCAGCTCGCCCTCCAGGTATTGCTGCTCGCACAGCGTGTTTTCGCCCAGGTAGGAGCGGTCCACGCGGCGGACCTGCTTGGTGGCCAGTAAGAGGCCCAGGCCGAGTCGTCCACGCCCACGTTGCTGCTCACCACCTTCAGGTCTTCACGTCGATCCTCAGCGCGCGGCGATCAGGTTCTCGGAGGTCCCGCAGAGCCCGAAGCCCCCGAAGCCCCCGAGCTGACGGTCGCCCAGTTGCGGAGGTCCTTTACCGTCGCCGCCGGGTGCGTGTAGAACTGGGCGCGGGACAGAGGGCTGGTAATGAAGCGGCGGGCGCAACCCTAGGACAGCGCTGGTCCCGAGCGACTGGCAGGGACGCGGAGCCGCAGCGCCGCCGTGATCGGTGGGGCCCGAGTCCGGGACAGGCCGGCTGCACCGGGAGAGCGCTCCTCCGGCCGCCGCCGCTGCGCATCACAGAGCGGGGAGGGCGCCCTCCGCGTGGGGGCGCCACCACTATCCCTGCCACCGCGTCTGCTCCCACCGAAACCCCAAACGCTGCCGAGCTTCCAGAGACTCAGGAGCTAGGGCACTGCAGGGTGACCTGACGGGAACGGTGTTTAATGTGACAGCGCCCCTCACTGAGCACTCAGTGGTGCCAGGAGCGCACACTGGTTTATTTCTGCTGACGACCTGCGGGGAGTTCACGTCCCACCTGCGGCGAGTTAAGCTCTGCCTCTTGAGAGGGGAATGTCCCAGAGGGTTCTTTTTAGAAAACCTTTGTCACATCCTGTCATCCCTCATTGCTGCTCTGCTACTCTACAAACCTCAAACGCCTTGCCCAGGTCTTTACCCTGACTCACAGAGACCCTTGCCCACCCTCTCAGTCTCCTTCCAAGGTCTCCCTCCTGCCCTCTGCTCCTCCACGTGGCCCTCTCACGACCTCACACAGGCCGGTCTTGTGCTTGCCTTGGCCTCTCCATCCACTGCCTGGCATGGAGGCATGCTCCCCCAAATCCCTGTGTGTGAATGAGGGAGGGAACCTCATTCTGTGGATGAGGAACAGGCTTGGAAAGGTCAGTAACCTGCTGATGTTGCCAACTTAGGACCTCACAGACTTGGGATCCCAACCATGGCCCCTCACTCGGCTTGAGGGTGAAGCCACTTCCCCCTACTGCTCTGGGAGCGCAGGAACTGCCAGTGTGGAGGGCTTCTTGCAGGGGGAGCTGCCCCTTCCTGGGGAAAGGGAAGGACTCATGGACTCTCAGATGTCCCTCAGAAGGAGGGGAGGGAAAGCGGCCCTGGCTGAGGGCATCCTTGTGCCCAGGACCCCACTCTCTCTACCCACTGAGTCCTCACAGTGGGCACAGCAGAGAAAGGCCAGGTGCCCAGGACCCAGCAAGGCCACTCTGGACAATGCTGGAGGCCTCAGCTGGCATAGCTTCCTGGGAGCCCCAGGGGAGCTCGCCCAGCCCAGCCCAGCCCCCGAGCCTCACCATCCTCAGTTTCCACATAGAGGCGGAGTCCCAGGTCCTTGTTACGGTTCAGCAACCAGCGGTCACTGGCTGCTGTGACATCCAGCACCAGCCAGCCCTCGTCCCCAGCTCGGAGCGTCTGAAGATCCAAAAAGAACAAGTCAGACTCCCTGTGGACACGAAAGAACAATTAACCGATGGCTGAGGGCCGGCCCAGATGCCTCTGTGTCTCATGCCACCTAGGGGACCACTCCTGGGACGTCTGTCCTGCCCTGACTCTGAGCTCTTTCTGCGCCTTATTTCACTGATAACCACGTCAAACATGATACTGTGCATGTGGGAAACAGACTCAGTGGCTCAGTGACCCACCAGGGACCCACAGCCAGGACGGCAGGGCAGGGACTTTCCGGCCCAGCATCTTTCCCATCTCTGAGGCTCTTCTCCCAGGAAGCTTCCCTTTCCTCCTCTGGGAAATGCCCCTTCCCGCTAGGAGGGGCAGGACACACTGCCAGATGCTGGCGACGAGCCCACGAGATGGGAGGGTGCCTGGGCCAAGGGAAGGCACCTGTTGGAGTGCTCCTGGACCACCTGGAACATGCTGATGCGGAGCGTCGTGTTGAGCGGGCGGGTGCTGGGCAGCTTGTAGACCCGGAACTCTGCAGCTGTGACAGCCTCCCCTGCTGGGATCTGGGTCAGATCAAAGTGGAACTCCTTCCAGTGGGGCTCCTGGTGGCCCAGGGCTCGGTCACGCTCCACTGGAAAACAAAGTGGGAGCCAGGCAGTCCCTCATGGTTGGCGTGGTTCAGGCTCCAGAGTGGGCAGAGTCAACTGTTAGCTGCCCCTATTTATTGACTGTCCTTCAAAGGGCCCTGGGCAGCCTGTATGGGGTGTACAGCTTCTTCCTGTACACGTGGGTTTGTTCCTGGCTCTGCTGGGGAGCACTCTGAACACAGAGCCTGGTACAGATGTGCTCAAGAGGTCAAGCCTAAAACTCACCCAGTGCCACCTTGTCTCCTTGATGGCCCTGGGATCCACGATGAAAGAGCAGAAGGCTCTCCTCTGGGAACTTCCAGGATAAAGGGGAGCTGGACATGGAACTCAAGGCAGAAAAAGCATTAGTCCCATGGGTGAACCTGGTGGGCAGGGACATAACTGGCTGCATTACAGTGGGACGGTGGCTTCCCAGAGTCTGTCCTTGTTCCTGGATGGGAGGTGGGGGAAGGAAGAAGGTCAGATCTCACAGCTGAGCTAGGCCATGAAGTTTGAGTACAAATTAGCCTCAGTGTCCAAGGAGAGGGCCCTGCAGAGGAGAGGCCAGTGGAGCAAAGCTGAGGGTGGAAGGACCTAAGGGTAGGGAGGGACAACCGCTGCCAGAAATCACAAGAGACAAAGGACCCAAGGACAAGGGGAAGGAGGAAGGAGGGAGAGAGAAAGGAACAAGGAACACCAAGGTAGGAATGAAAAGCTCCTGGAAAGTTCTATTCAAGTGCTGGGAAGTCAGAGGGTCCCCCCCATCCCCCACCGGGGTGGTGACATCTGAGCTGGCCTTGACAAATGGGAAGGTATCTCTGTGGGTGGTGAGGTGGCAGGTGTGCTCTAGGTAGAGGGGTGTGGTGTGTATTGGTGAGGGGTGCTGGGGGTCACCCACAGAGTCACTCTCTGGACAGCAGGGGGTCTGACTGAGCCGCTTTGGGGAGATGGAGCCCTGGGCTGGGGGCAAGGCTACAACTCTGGCCCGTAGGCAGCAGCGCGGGCTGAGAGGCGGAGCGGAGAACCCTGTGCAGGCAAGAGTGAAGGGTGAAAGGCAGGCAGGGGGTGAGAGCCAAGGTGGGGTCAGTGGTGGGACTGGCCCAGCCATCTGGGCAAAGGCCACGGCTGTGGCATAATTTGCCCAGCTGCACAGACCTGCCCAGGATGGTATATTTAGGGCAATCTCATTTTAGCTCCCTGTCACTTGCAAATATCAAAAATCTGTGTTTCCGGAAAGCAGGGTGGGAGTTGCCCAGTGCCTTCCCTAAAACCCAACACTGAGATTTTAATTATACGTTTCTGAGTCTTTTTAAAACCCTCTGTGGTTACTGGGCTCAGTGACCACAGGTCAGGTTTTAAAAAGCATCAGGCTGAGCTGCCAGATGGATGTGGGAAGCACTTCCTGTCTTTGTGGTCCCCACATATCATCCCTGGTCCAGGAATGGACAGGCACACAGCTGTGCTGAGTTGGGTCAGGGGATAGGCATGTTAGAGTAGGAGCAGATGGGAGGCTTCATCCCCAGCCCAGGGAGGAGAAATGGAATGGAATGGGCAGTGTCCCATCGAACATTAGGGTGCTGTGCACACAGTGCATGCATGCCAACCTGAGGGCTTGGTTGCTTCAGAGGCAGTGTGACAAGGGAGAGGTCCAGGTCCCTCCCCCATAAGAAGATAGCATTGAGGGTAGGGTTCTGGACCTTTGCTGAGTGATTCTTGTGCCATGAATAACTACACCCATGTGCCCTCTCTATAGACACAGTTATACGCATACAACTTTGGTAACAATTTCAGTGGCTTTAGGAACTGCACAGATACCTCTGTTACATGCCTAGGGAAGAATTCCTGATTTTTAAGATGAAGTAGGTTCAGGCTGTTGGCTGTCACAGGACGTGAGACAGACAACGAAGGAAGATTCCTCAAACACTCTATTCTCCTGACCTCTTTCAAAGCATCATTGTGTGCACCTGCCCCCATGTCACAGTGGAGTTGACAGGTGCATTCACCTGGGGGCTCCCTCTTGGGTCTGGGGACTGAAGGAACAATCCACAAATCTGCCAGCTCTTTGGCTCCCAAACTCGGTAGCCACCGTCCCTCGATGACCATGTGACCTATGTAGACTGTCTCAAAACAATCTTGTTCAACTTCTGAACTTCTGTGTCATGGGTTTGTGAAATCAATAAACCAAGCAGGGATTCCAGCCCAGGAAACTGCCCAGCCTGGCTCTTCCAGGCAAGCATTAGAAGTTTGGAAATTTTTAGGAAAACAATGAATTTCATCTGATGTTGATAAAACTTCCTGAGGTGCAGCATTGAAACAGATATTACTGGAACTGGCTGAAGGAAGTGCCCCTTTCTTTGCTGAACTGTATGGATCCACGGTTGCCCAGTGACTGCTTCTTTGGATCCAGAGAGCTGGTATTGTGTAAGAGCATTTATAGGGACCTGGATTTTCCTCTGGTAGTTCTGGGGAAGGCAGTCTCTATTTTAGCCTCTCAGACAGCACTGAGAGGTGTAGCTAATCTGGCCAGTAGCTGGTGCTCCTGGTCCCAGTTCTGACCCTGTTAGCCACCAGCCACTTCCACTGTGTGGAAGTCTCCCTGTCTGTGAAGTGGGGACACTGGTATCCTTTCCATACAGTGTTGTGAAAAGACAAGGACTATGGGACAGGATTGATGGCCAATCCTTAGGAAGCAGGAGGGGTGGCACTTCTAATTTCCAAACTAAATAAAGTGATAGCATCCAGGCAGCTCACCAAGAGGCTGTGTCTGAGACTCGAAAGCCATGGGGTGGGGGAAGGGAGGCATCCACATTTTTTTTTCCCCTAAATTAAAGTGTGGAGTGAGAAAATAGTTCAACAGAAAGACATCTGAATGGCTTCCAGATGTCTCCTCACCCACCTGACATTAGTGACAGCACTTAACCTTTTGGGCTCAGTGTCTACATGTGCAAAATGATCCTTTGATATAGGGCCAAATGGAAACTGTAAAGAGCCAGGTTTGTTACTATCATGGTACTTGGTTATGCTCCAGTAGATGCTTCTGACATATTATCCAGGGGCATTTCCTTCTCAGTGCATGCTCAGCCCCCACCACATAACCAAGGTCTGGAGTCTCCCAAAGATGTCAGGACTGCACAGCACTGGGACGGCCTCCCAGTTCTGGCTCAGACAGAGAGCACCAAGTACAACTTATACTTTTTTTTTTTTTGCTGGGTATCAAATCCAGTGCTAGGCCAGCACTCTACCATTGAGCCATATGCCTAGCCCACAACTTGCACTTTTATACACATGTGGGAATGGAAACCAGGAGTCCTGGCTCCCAGTTGGGCTCCTTCCACCATGGTGGCCCACCACTGTGATTGCTAAAAAAAAAAAAAAAAAAAAAAACAGCAGAAAAATTAAGTTGGACTTGGCCCAAAACAATAGGTGCCTGAATACACAGCACAAAATCAAATCACACCACGCTCTGGGTTGAGGGTCCACAGCAGGAATTCATGGAAAGGCAGAGGTCTGTACAAAGTGATTTCTTGGGTTTTCCCAAATTCTAATGCTGGCGGTAGAAAGTTCATACCTGGGTTCCTGGGAGATCAGACAGGTGTAGGGAGGGTGCCCTCTACCCAGTCACTGTCCTGGATTCCAACCATCTAAGATATGTCCTGCCAGGACTCCTCTCTCCAAGGTGGTCCAGTAAAGGACCATTGCTGTTTGGAGCAAGGTTTCTGAATAGTAAATTATTTCCCCCATTTGCAAAATCTGAGGCAGGAATTGCTAATTTTAGGAGTCCCAAAATTTCACTTTTGGGGATGTGGGAAAAGATTTCTAATTCTGTTTCCTTCTCATCATTCTGAAGTTTTCATAAGATCAATGATTTTCCCATTCATTTTTCTTGGTCACATCCAGGAGTATTAATCACTTACTGAACACATTTGGAAGCTGAGCATATTGTATGCAAGTCACTATGTAGGCATAGGAAACACTGCGGTCAAAAGACAGACCCTTCCACCCAGGAAGTTAGATAAAAACTAAGTAAACCAACAAGATAACAAGATCAGTGTATGTAATAAGTGCCACGGAGGACATAAAGAAAGGCTGTGATTGGAAATAACACAGAGAGTATGTGGAGGACCATTTTATTTATGTTTTTAGCTTTAGTATGAAATAATTTTAGATTATTTAGATTTCAAGAAAAGTTGCAAGAATAGTACAGAAATTTCTTATATATTCTTCTCCTAATGATCACATCTTTTTTTGTTTGTTTGTTCTTGGGGATTAAACCCAGGGGTGCTTAACCACTGAGCCACATCCACAGCCCTTTTTATTTTTTATTTTGAGACCAGCCCTCTCTAAGTTGCTGAGGCCAGCCTTGAACTTACAATCTTCTTGCCTTAGCCTCCTGAGTCACTGGGCTAACAGGTCTGCACCACCATACCTGGCTATAATTGTATATTTTAAATAGAGAGAGATAAGCAACAAACTTCTAAACCAATTAAAAATATTGACCTTTTGGGGGAGGAAGGGAATAGGCACAGTGTAGGAGATGGAGATGGTCTGCTCTGAATGTTCCTTGTTTTGTAGATTTTGTAAAGATTTCATATAAGTATGAAACAAAATCAATTCAAAATACAAGAATAAAGAGCAAAATACAAAGTAAAGCAAATGAACTCACTGGGTTTTGAGTTGGTAGCTTGACCACACATTGAAGAATTATTTTAAGTGATTTAAAAACAGTAATTTGGAGTGGGGCCCAATGGCCCACACCTATAATCCCAGTGGCTCAGAAGGCTGAGACAGGGAGGATCTCAAGTTTGAGGCCAGTCTCAGCAATTTAGCAAGGTCCCAAGCAACTTAGTAAGATGCTAAGCAACTTAGTGAGACCCTGTCTCAAAATAAAAAAATAAAAAGAATTGTTGATGTAGCTCAGTGATAAAGTGCCCCTGGATTAAATGCTCAGTATCATAAATAAATAAATAAATCTAGTTATTTGATTGTATATCCATTCCTAGTAGAGTAGCTTAAGAACAAAATAAACTAAATATAAATCTTAAATTGTTTCAATAAGCACATTACTGGGATGATATTATTCTTTAGCTTCTATATGTGTATTATATATTGCATATATAATTACAGGATAAAGCAAACCATTATTATGTCAATGTTGTTAGGATCAAATTATTCAGTATAAAAGAAGATAGATAAAAATATAAGACCTAAGAATTTAAATAAAAGCCTATTATTCTAAATTTGAATTAGAAATATCAGTTTGAGTTCATTTTTTTTAATATATATTTTTGGTTGTGGATGAACCTTTATTTTTATTTATTTATTTTTATGTGGTGCTGAGAATCGAACCCAGTGCCTCACACATGCTAGGCAAGTGCACTACCACGGAGCCACAACCTCAGCCCTCATGATTTTTTTCTTCTTCTTACAGAATATGTACGAGGCTGAGGCAGGAGGACTCCAAGTTCAAAGTCAACCTCAGTAACTTATTGAGGCCTTAAGTAATTTAGCGAGACCTTGCCTCAAAATACAAAATAAGAAGGGCTGGAGGGCTGGGGAGATAGCTCAGTTGGTAGAGTGCTTGCCTTGTAAGCACAAGGCCCTGGGTTCAATCCCCAGCACCACAAAATAAATAAATAAGTAAAGAAGAGTACTTAAGCCAACAATAAGGGGCTTCATAATGACCAAAGAACGGACAACTGGAGTATGGAAAATACACAGAAACATGTATGTTAATATCTGCAAGTTCATCATCAAACTTTATTCACCTTTGGACAGTTTCCTTGGCTTTGGCTCTGCTGACATTTTGGGCCAGATAGTCTTTGTTAGGGCACCATCCTGTGTCTTGTAGGATGTTTAGCAAGATCCTGACCGCTGCCCATTAGATGTTAACAGAACTCCCTTGCCCTCCTTAGTTGTAACAACCAAAAATTATTCCAGATATTGCTCAATATTCCCAGGAAAGCAAAATCATTCTTGGTCAAGAACTACTGGCTTTGGATAATGCTGGTAATTCATTCATTATTTTATAACCTGGTCCTGGAAGTCTCTATTAGGAAAAGGAAGCAGCGGATGAAGAAATAGAGGAAGAGGATCCAAGCAGGGAACCAAGATGCAAAGGCCCTTTGTGTGTTTGAAAAACATCAAGGAGGCTGTGGTGGCTGGAATCTAGTGGTCAGGGACTGAGGTGTATGTACAAAAGGGGTGTGGAGTGACAGGCCAGGGCAGTTCATCTGTAAGAAATTCTGTACATCAGCCTCAAAGAACTCAGCCTGCAATTCAAAGAAGTCCTGTAACCTAGGAAGAATATTATAAAGTTCAGTTGCTGCTGATGTTAAAGTTCATGACCCTGGGAGGTGAGCTAGATGCCACTTGGGTCACAAAGCAACTATAGTTTCCAGCAACCACAGGGAATCCTTTTTAAAAAAATTTTTAATTGGTGCATTAGAGTTGTACACAATGGTGGGATTTATTGTTACATATTCTTACATGTGCACAGTGTAATAATGTAACTTGACCAATATCGCTCCCCAACACTTCCCTCCCTCCCTGCCTTTTACCTCCTGGTCCCTTTCCTCTACTGATCTCCCTTTGATTTTCATGAGATCCCTTCCCACCCTCACCACCTTTCTTTTTTTCTCTCTCTTTCTCTAGCTTCACACATATGAGAGAAAACATAAAACTCTTAACCATCTGAGTTTGGCTTATTTTGCTTACCATATGGCCTCTAGTTCCATCCATTTTCCTGCAAATAACATAATTTCACTTTTCTTTCTTTTTTTTAAATTTATTTTTATTGTAAACAAATGGGATACATGTCGTTTCTGTTTGTACATGGAGTAACAGCATACCATTTGCGTAATCATACATTTACATAGGGTAATGATGTTTGATTCATTCTGTTATTTTTTCCTCCCCCCCACCCTCCCACCCCTCTTTTCCCTCTATACAGTCCCTCCTTCCTCCATTCTTGCCCCCCTCCAACCCCCCATTATGTGTCATCATCTGCTTATCAGCGAGATCATTCCTCCTTTGGTTTTTTGAGATTGGCTTATCTCACTTAGCATGATATTCTCCAATTTCATCCATTTGCCTGCAAATGTCTTAATTTTATTATTCTTTATAGCTGAGTAATATTCCATTGTGTGTGTGTGTGTGTGTGTGTGTGTATATATATATTTTATATATATATATATATATATATATATATATATATAATATATATATATATATCACAGTTTCTTTATCCACTCATCAACTGAAGGACATCTAGGTTGGTTCCACAATCTGGCTATTGTGAATTGAGCAGCTATGAACATTGATGTGGCTGCATCTCTGTAGTATGCTGATTTTAAGACCTTTGGGTATAGGCCGAGGAGTGGGATAGCTGGGTCAAATGGTGGTTCCATTCCAGGCTTTCTGAGGAATCTCCACACTGCTTTCCAGAGTGGCTGCACTAATTTGCAACCCCACCAGCAATGTATGAGTGTACCTTTTTCCCCACATCCTCGTCAACACCTATTGTTGCTTGTGTTCTTGATAATCACCATTCCAATTGGGGCGAGATGGAATCTTAGGGTGGTTTTATTTGCATTTCTCTTATTACTATAAATGTTGAACATTTTTTCATATATCTGTTGATTGCTTGTAGATCTTCTGCTGTGAAGTGTCTATTCATTTCCTTAGTCCATTTGTTAATTGGGTTATTTGTATTCTTGGTGTAGAGTTTTTTGAATTCTTTATATATTCTGGAAATTAGTGCTTTTTCTCCCACTCTGTAGGCTCTCTCTTCGCATTGCTGATAGTTTCCTTTGCTGAGAGAAAGCTTTTTAGTTTGAATCTATCCCAGTTATTGATTCTTGCTTTTATTTCTTGTGCTATGGGAGTCCTGTTAGGGAAGTCTGATCCTAAGCCAACATGTTGAAGATTTGGACCTACTTTTTCTTCTATAAGATGAAGGGTCTCTGGTCTGATTCTGAAGTCCTTGATCCATTTTGACTTGATTTTTGTGCAGGGTGAGAGATAGGGGTTTAGTTTTATTCTGCTACAAATGGATTTCCCGTTTTCCCAGCACCATTTGTTGAAGAGGCTATCTTTTCTCCATTGCATATTTTTGGCCCCTTTGTCTAGTATGAGAAAATTTTATTTATTTGGGTTTGTGTCCATGTCCTCTATTCTGTACCATTGATCTACCTGTCTATTTTGGTACCAATACCATGCCGTTTTTGTTACTATTGCTTTGTAGTATAGTTGAAGTTCTGAGCTCCACTATGTGTATATACCACATCACATTTTCTTTAGCCATTCATCTATTGATAGGCACCTAGGCTGGTTCCATAGTTTGTCTATTGTGAATTGAAACACAGGATTCTTGACAGCCAGCTCCGTAGAGACACAGGCTGGAGGGACATGGATCAAGAGCTAGGGACAGATACTGCAACCTTCTACAAAACTCTCCATGGGGAAATAAAGAAGTTCTTTCTGAACTGCCGTACTGTAGCTTTGAGAAAATAAATAATCACAGAACCCTCAGCTGCCTACAGTCTGATCAAACCACCTCCAGATCCCAGGCTTCCGGGAAAGGCCCACTGAGGGCAGCAGGCAGCCTCCCTGGCACTGGACTGTCCACATTCTGCCTGTCCACTCTGGGGCCCTGTGCCCACCACTCACAGGATGGACTTCCAGATGCCAAACCCTGTGTCCCTCAACCTGACACCAAAAAGAATGGACTATTTTTGTTTCCTGGACAAAATTAGGCTCACCCAGGTCTTGTTTCTCACCATAAGTCGGATTCAAAAGACAGCCTCCTCCTCCAGCTCAGCGAGGCTGTCAGGAGGACCATTTTCTGACGGGCCCGTCAGCTTCCCCTCCAATCCTTCCAGCCTTGGAGGCCCACGGAGGAGCCTAGGCTCAGCTGTGTGCTCCAGGTCCTCCCTGACCTGGCCCCACTGTCTGTCTGCTATGGCCTCTGGTGCCTTCTGCCTGTGGGCACCTCCCCCTAGACATCCCTTGGAGGTCACCCTCTCCTGAGCTGTCTCTTCCTACAATGTCTAAAGGCTACTTTGCTCTCGGTCCCACTAAGGAGCCTCACAGACCCCAATATTGCTTTGCCCTCTTTTCCCTATGCCAGAGTTCATGTCCCTGGCTTAGCTGCCCCACAGGATGGTGGGCTCTTTGAGGTCAAGGGCTGAACATGAGGGAGGGACATGGGAGGCTTCCAGCAGCCTGCTCATTGGGCCCCCTGAGTTCCAGGGGCCTTGAGAGGGAGTGCCTGCCTGTTCTTCTCTAGGGCTGCTTGTTGTCTCTAGGATGGTGGCTCAGGGTCCAGCACTCACAGTCTCTTGGGTTGGGGCACAGTTGCTGATCTGAGGGTGACTTCCACATGGCAGCATGTCTTCGTTAGAGGTCACTGATGTCTTCATGTTGCTGTGGGACTTGTCTCCTCTCCGAGCCTGGCCCCTGAGGGAAGGGATGGGCTCGCCGGGGCCCTGAAGGCAGACAGGCTAGGCCTGTCTAGCTAGTCCTGCTGGTAACAAAGGCTGCAGGAGCCCCACTTCAGATCTAAGAAAAGACCCTGGTCTCCACAGCCCCTGCAGGCTGGAAGAGCCGTGGAATTGATGACCTATTGATTTTGCATCCCGAGGGGGTTTCTCCCACCAGAAACCTCGGCACTGTGGAGAAGAGGTTCTTTCTGAGGTATTTTCAGCCGGGTCTCATTACTGACTTTCTTCAAGAGCTGTTTCCATAAATGACTCTGTACACATAATTACTGATCCAGTCCTCAGATGGCTTCAGACCCCAAATTAAAAGGGAACATCCGCACAGGACACCACATCAAGCCTGCCAAGGTCAAAAATAGTTCTGAAGAGTTCAGAGCAAGAGTTAGGACGCACGATTCCGCCAGTTGAAACCCAGGAAAGAACTGAACTGTGGGAATTTTCCAGAAAGACATGGTCCAGTGGCACATCCCCTCTTGCCTGTGGAGAAGAGGCTTCCAAGAGGAGGTGGGCTAGGTGTTCCTCCCCACCCTGTGACTCACCCCTGGAGGAATCCTCAGCGGGCAGTGGGTAGGCACATTCTTTGATCAGAGCTGGGAAGGCCTGCAGGGCAACCCTGGAGAGGTGGGGAAACTGAGGCCCAGAAGGGGCAGAGATTTTGTGGAGGTCACATGAGAGGCTAGGGACCCATAATGTGGACTTTCAGACTTGGAGTCAATGTGAAGTGAGTGGCCCTGGAGTTAACAGGTGGCAATATTGAGATGTGGGAGGTTTTACCTGTCAACTAGGTCCTTCTGTCAACATGTGTCCCTAGAATGCCTGCTGAAAACACCTTCCAACAGGCAGAGCCCAGTGGAACTCGGGGTCCCAGGAGAGGGAGATGCCGCACCCATTGTGAACACCACCGTGACAGGAAGGGCTGGCTTCCCTCTGTCCCAACCTGGCCCAGACTCCTTCACTGGCTCTGGGTGCTCCCACTTCCTGCTGCACTCCTGTTTCCTTCGAGTTTGCCAGTCTGCCCGAGCACCTGCCACGCAGGAGCTGGGGTACATGGGGGAGAGTTAAGATTTTTCAGATTTGTTCAGGGTTTCCCAAAGGCCAGAAGAAAGAGGGGTTAGATGTGCCCCTGAATCATACAGGCAGAGAGAGACCAGGATTCTAAGAGAAATGGACACAATGAAGGATGGGATTTCTATCACCAAAGGAGCCTGTCTGTCCAGGATGGAGCTGGTGCTGGGGACAGTGAGATTTATGGAAACTCTGGTCTACTCCCTTTTAAAAGAGGGGTGGAATTTTGACAACCAGAAATGGAGGTGAGTATATTCTGTGCAGAGGGTACAAAATGAGCAAGAGTATAGAGCTAGGACGGAGTTCATTAAGTTCCTGCCATGTGTCAGGTGTCCAGTTGGTCACAATGCACATAAACTTTGTACTACACAAACCTGGGAGTTTGGCTTTGCTTCCTGCATCTTAAAGGTATGGAAACTGAGGTTAAGAGACTGTAGGCAACCTCTCTAGCATCTCAGAAGCTCCCAAGTGGCTCTCTCAGGATTAGAGTTCAGGTTTAATATGTCCATAGAAAGATGTGTACAAGAATGTTCAGGGCTGTGGAAGTAGCTTAGTGGTAGAGCACTTGCCTAATGCACACAAAGTTCTGAGTTCATCTTCACCATCACATACATACACACACACAAACACACAATATTCAGAGTTGCTTTATTTGTAATAAACAGAAACTGAAAATCACTCAAATGTCCATTAATTGGGCTGGAGTTGTGGCTCAGTGGTAGCGCGCTTGCCTAACGTGTGTGAGACTCTGGGTTCGATCCTCAGCACCGCATAAAAATCATAGAATAAAGGCATTGTGTCCACCTACAACTAAAAAATATTTTTGAAAATGTCCATTAATAAAAATAAATCAAGCCAGGCACTGTGGTGTAATCCCAGGGACTTAAGACTGAGGGAGGAAGATTGCAAGTTGGAAGCCAGCCTGGGCAACTCAGGGAGACCCTGTCTCAAAATAAAATATGAAAGGGGCTGGGATGTAGCTCAGTAGTTGAACACTCCTGGGTTCAATCGTTCAATCTCCAGTACAAAGAGAGAGAGAGAGAGAGAGAGAGAGAGAGAGAGAGAGAGAGAGAGAGAGAATAAATTAATAAGGACAAAGTGGTCTATTCATGTAATACTCTGTGATAAAACAAGAACTACAGAAACAACAAGAGTGACTCTTAAAAAAATTCTGTCTAGTGCCAGACTCGCTAGACACAAGATCATACATCATATGATTCCATTTATATGAAGTTTATAAAATGGGCCAAATGAATCTATGGTGATAGAAATCAGAAAGTAGTTGCTTGGGAGACTGGTTGATAGGAATGAGATTCCCAGAGGAGACACTGATATTTTTTTGCTCTGTTTAGTATGGTCTAAAGTTTATATAGTGAGTATGCTTTACTTCTATAAATCTCAGAACAACAAAGACACTTTAAAAACAGAATTCTCAGTTTAGAACCCACTTTCATATTTTGTCCAATTAAGCAGCATTCACTACATCTGAAGATGGGCCAGGCCCCAGGATGTGGAGGCATGGAGATGACCTTCTATGTGGCCTTGGGAACATCACCTAAAATCTCTCTCTCTCTCTCTCTCTCTCTCTCGCTCTCGCTCTCGCTCTCGCTCTCGCTCTCCCTCCCTTCCCCTTTCTCTGTTGGTACTGGGGATCTAACCTAACCCAGGGGCACTTTATTTTTTGAGACAGGTCTCACTAAGTTGCTAAGGTTGGCTTCGAACTTGAGATCCTCCTGTCTCAACCTCACGAGTCACTGGAATCACAGTCATGTGCTGCTGCACTCGCTCTAATCTCTTTTAAAAACCAATTGTGACAGTAATTGTAAGGTGCAAATGTTGAAAGAGATGTGGAGGTTCTGGGCACGTGCACATCACTGGGCAGCATCTCACACAACCTCTGACAGCCTCATAAAACGAGCAACTCCATTTTACAGTGGAGGAAACTGAGACTTGGACAGGTGAACAAGAAACCCTGATCACATTGAGAGTAGGTGTCTGAGTCAGGATGCAAATTCTGTCTGTTAACTCCTAAGTCAGAATTTCTTGATCCAGTCCTGATACCTTGCTATTGCTCCAGGCAGGGGAGGGTCAGTCTAGCACACCTGACAATTATCTATGTGGCTCATGCACTTATTATTTGTCTCTCCCACTAGAAGGTCAGCATAGATATATCCCTAGCAACTAGAATTGGGCCTGGCATGTTACAGGTACTAATAACTCTTTGTTGAATGACTGAGTGAATGGGAAAAGTGAAAAATTCCCTAGTATAGAATCAAAGGCTGGCACAGTGGCACACACCTGTAATCCCAGTGGCTCAGGAGGCTGAGGCAGGAGGATCCAAAGTTCAAAACCAACTTCAGCAATTTAGCAAAGCCCTAAGTAACTCAGCGAGACTCTATCTCTAAATAAAATATAAAAAAGGGAAGTGGAGGTGGTTAAGTGCCCCTGAGTTCAATCCCCAATCCCCCCCCCCAAAAAAAAAAAAAAAGAAGAAGAAGAAGAGGAAGAAGAAGAAGAACCAAAGGAAAAGACCTGACCCCCATGGGGAGAAGCATCATCCTTTAAGGTCACAGGGCAGGCAAGAGTAGAGCAGGTCTCACCCAAGGCCCAAATTTTCACTCAGCCCTGATTCTCCCAGATCCAGCCTCAGTTCGTCACCACCCCTGTCCCTGGCAGCTGGGACCACAGGAATAAGTTAGTCTGGTTCAGGGAAGGGTCAGCACAGAAGTGCAGATGGCGCCATCGGTCCCACCTAGACTACTGCCTGCTAGTGCTCTTTGTCCCTCAGTTTCTCTGCCTGGAACACAGGCACCTGCCTGGAACACAGGGTGGGAAAGGATTCTGGAAGAAGGAGCAGAGTTGGTCCTTCCTCTCTCCCTCCCTCCATCTCTCCTCCCTCCGGAGAGGCCAGGCAGGCCTGAAGGGCTCAAGCCTGGGGGGGGGCGGGGCAGAGCTGTGAGAAGGTTCCTCTAACACAGAGCCCCAGGATCAGGGCTGGGAGGTGCCTCATTTTTCCAGCATCACCACTGCAGACTGGACGAGAAAGCAGAGGTACAGATAACGGAAGGGACGCGGATGCAGACACGCAGGAACTAGGGCAGGCCAGGTGGTGGTACAAGAGCCTCGGTGCTCCCCTGCCTGAGCACAGGAAGACCGGGACAGGATCCCTCTGCTCCACACAGTAACAGTCCCATTTCTTCATCCTGACCCAGGGGAGTTAAGGGTCTACAGGCAGAGCTGGAAAGACAAGTGGGGCAGGGCCACCAGCTCTGACCACAGTCCTAACTCCCAACAGAGGACCTGCAAATCATGTGGGGCTTCCCAAGGCACTTGCTCTTCAGGGGGCCTGAGCTTTGGCGGGGGACCCTCATAAGACCTCAGCTCTAGGTCTCACAGGCTGCCCATCAACAGCTGGGACCTGGAAGGACTGGCCTCACTTCCTGGGGCCAGATGAGGCTGTCAGGAGAGGTGGAGCTGGAGGAAGCAGGTGGGAGCTGGGCGTGCCCGTCAGCACCACAGCAACTCTGCTATTAGACCCCACCGTGGTTCTGGGGCCCAGCCTTCGGGGTTGGGTCTGGGCCTCCAACACAGAAGGAATCCTGGTTCGTGTCTAATCCCCACATACAGCCTTGGTAATTACCAGTTAAAACTACTCTAGCTGAGAGAGTTCTAGAGTGCGGCGAGTGCATCAGAATAAAGAAGGCCCTTCTGAGGGTGCCACCCACAGCCAAGGCTGCACAAAGACCTGCTTGTTAATCTCACAGCTTCAGAGGCCCAGAACCCAATAGGACATGCAGAGATGAGGTAGGAAGAAGATGGGATTTGGAATCCACAGCCCTGACAATCTAGGCTTGTCCCTGCTGGGCACATAGAAGCCATCTATCCTAGGGGTACCCTTGCCTCTTTGGGCCCCTCTGTCCTCCCTGGGTGTGGGGATGGAGGCCATGGCCGTTCACGGGGTTGCTGGAAGCACTGGCAGTGATGCTGTGTGTGGAGGGGGCTGGCAGCCATGGCAAGGGTCCTGTCCCTGCTCTCACCCCATCAGCTGGTCCCCAGACCCAGTCTGCTGCCTGTCCCAGCTCAGACCCCTGCCTGTCACTAGACACAGACAGGAGGCAAAGTGGCTGGAGGACATGACCAACAGTAAATACTCATGACTCTACATTCAAGAGTAGTGGGGGGAAATGTCTTGGAGAGCTTTAGAACTCAGACTCAGTTTAGAGAGATTTCTGCAGACAGGAAAAGCCAAGCTTTTTCTGGGGGAAAGAAGAGGGTCTAAGCTGTCCCTTGGGTCATTCACAGGCCTGGACACTCACTCCCTGCCAGGCCACAGCCCAGGTCCCAGAGCTGTCTGTCCACTCCTTCCCCAGCCCCTCCCTGACAGCACACTCCACCCACAGGCTCAGTGCTGCACAGGGAAGAATCTGTTGAGGTGTGTGGACTCAGGCTTGTGGGTCAGCTCTGGTCACTTTGATGATGACCACGGCTTTCACACTGAACTTTGTCCCTCTTCTCAGTACTGACTGCCCTTATCACAGTGACAGTATCACTGCCTCTGTTTACTCACCAGTCTTCTCAGGACCCAACTGTCTTCCTGGTGCCACCCAACATCACCTGGTGGGTCCCAACATCACCAGATTCCTAAGCCTGGGTGTGGTTGGAGACAGGGTGAATGAATTCCCCTGGAAGTCCACATCTTCCCTGCTCATCTCAGGGAACCTGGGCCAGCCCTAGACTTTCCATTTCCTGACCATTGCCCCACAGGTACTGTCCACTGATCCCTGACTTCCTGTTCGGGGCAGGTTCTGGCACTGTCCAAGGATGCGCGCACTCTCCTGCTGCCCAATTCACTCCCAGAGCGGCCAGTCTGAGGACACTGTCACTTCCTCCTCGACATCCAGGGTTCCTGACGCCATCAGGCGCCTCCCACACTCACCCATGTTGACGAAGCTCATTACCAGGTCGGCGCGGCCCAGGTGCGGCTCCGAGGACCCACCGTACTCGTCGTTGTCGCTGACCATGGAGTGGTAGAGGTCCAGCATGAAGAGCGGGGCCGATGCAGGCAGCCGGGCAGCGGCGGGTGGTGCGCGGCGCCTGGGTGGCCCGGGCAAACCGAGCACCGCTAGAATCTCACGCTGCATGTCTCGGTGCTCGCGAGCGCCCAGCCGACCCTGAGGACAGCCGTGCAGGGCGTGCGGGCCGGGGCTGCCTCCCAGCGCGCACAGCGCCAGGCCCAGGAGCCAGAGCGGCCGGGGGCGCGCGGCCATCGCGGGCCGGTCCTGGGCGCTCAGCCGGCGCGCATCCGCTTCGCGGCACGGCCTGGGGAACGCCCCGACGGCGAGCAGGGGGCTGAGCTCCGAGGTCCACAGCGGGCGTCTCCTGAGCTCACAGCGAAATCCCTAGATCTCCCTACTCGCAGCAGCTGCCTGGACTTCGGGAAGTGGGGAAGCGGCCGCCGCGGCCACGGGGCAGAAGATACAGCAGAGACTGGGATTGCAGGCTAATCGTCTGTCGCCGCCGGTCTAGCCAGCTGACGACGTAGCGGGCACCGACAGCGGGCGAGCTCGGTGGCGATCCTGGCGGCAGACCTGCTAGTTACGGTGTAGCTGCAGGGCCGTCGGTGCAGCTCTTCAGCCCGGCCTCCTCCGCGAGACTGACCAATGGGGACACAGAGGCGGGGACAAGGCGCGGAACCGGCGCCCAGCAAGAGTCTGGGTTGCTGCTGGAGTTGAGGGTGGTAGCAACTCCAGGTGCAGCCCTGGGTTCGGGGTGGGTGGGCTGGGCAAGAGTTCCAAAGCTCGGGCGTCAACGTCGGTAGGGCTGTCCTGGGCTTCCCACCCAACCGATGGCGAGCAATGCAGGGCCTCGACTCGGAAGAACCCTGGGTCTGGGCGCAGTCTCGGGAAAGCAGGAACCTGCGCTCCCGCGGGGCGTGTCCCTCAGCGTCCAGCAGGGATGGGGATCCCAAGTCCCGTCCCGCCATCCATGAGATCCGCAGCCACGCCTTAGTGCTTGGTAGACGTTACCGGGCCCTACTCGCGCCTCCAGGTACCATCTGGAGGAGCCGGGCAACCATGTCCCGAAGGTGGGGCACGTTACTCTGCCAAAAGCGGCCGGCCCGGGGTCCCAGCTAACACAGCTCCACACCGTCTCTGGATGTTGCTGTGGAGACCTCCAACGCGTGCCCAGTGGACTCTCCCCACGCGCCCACCCACCAGGCTCTCGCGTGCGCACTGCCTACCCTACTGCTGATCCTACCGCTTGCTACAGATGCTAACCCACCTTTTGCCTCCAGCCCCGCCAAGGCATTATGGGGTCTTCCCGGGATACCCGGGTACACCCTTTGCTCGTCTTCCCAATTGTCATGGCTCCTAACAGCTTTCAAGAGAAGGGTCCTCACCGAAACGCCCCCATTGACTCAGCCCCTTCCTGCCACCTGCCTTCCCCAGCGGCTTTCTCACCACATTGACTCTTCCCGCGCAATCACTGATTGATGATGTGGGAAGGGACACCAAGTCTGAACTCCAAAGGTTCCGCTGGACAAGAAATGTCAGTGGGAGGAAAGTGCTCCAGTAGAGGGAATGGCCTGTGTCAAGACCCTTAGATTCCAGGGAGCAACATAATGGCAGGTAACAGCGCCTGTCTCCTGCCAGGCATGTTGTGTGTCTGTACCATTCTGTAATATTCACACGTTATGAAGTACACACCATTGAGCCTTTTTTAGCAGATGAGGAAGTTGAGGCACACAGAGGGCAAGGGACTTCCCCCAGCTGATACAACAGTGGAGCTAGCCCGTGGCAGGTGGGCACCTGAAGTTCAGCAGTTCATTGGAGCCCAAAGAGCAAGACTCCTCCAGGAGCAGAGGGATGGACCACAAAGTGCCTTGCAGGGAGTGACATGAGAATCTTGGGCACCTAGTAATTATTGTGTCTCCCATGTGAATTCAAAATTAAAATTCCAAATAAAGGTATAATGCCTACCCAAACCACATATTGATGGGATAACTTTGAGGTTTTAATTATCAACTACTTTTTTTTCTTGCTATGTTGCCCAGGGTGCTCTCAAACTCACAATCCTGTCTCCACTAAAATTTTAATGTAATCACTTGCTGGTGTCTTAAGCACATGTCTAGTTTTTTGATTACCCAACAAAAAATTTTTACACACTGCTTGCAGGCCCCATAGAGACACTGAACTTTAACCAATGGAATGTGGAAATTATGGATAATGTAACTGTGGAAACTGACCAATTTGAGGCCAGAGCCAGAATGCAGAGACTATTGATTGCAGGGAGTCCAAAATCAGGGTCTGAAGTTGGAGCAGGTACAGTGGTCTAGAGAAAGAGGGCACCGACAATGAGATTTTAATGGTGATGGGATGGACAGGCAGAGGAGAAAGTTATTTGGGAGGCTGAATCCACAGGATCTGGGGACAGAGGGAGAGAGCAAAGTCAAGGGGTTGTTCATGTCAGCTTGGTCAGGGGCTCTGAGTCTCCCGCTGACACCTGCTTCATTGTCCTCTCTGCACCCTGTGCATCCCCTGAATCCACATCACAGCATTTGAAGCCTCCAATGCAACTGGTTATTGCCAGATAATGGTTTGTGCAATGCTGGGGTCCTGGCTAGACAGCAAGCAGCCCAGTGTTGGGCTGATTCTTAGGACAGAAACCATTCATCTTGACTTATGGTGAGTGGAGAGAGCATTCAACAAATGTTAGCTGTTTTTCTGTAATTCTATTTCAAACCTTGTTCTGGTCTATTTTGTACATGGTCTCAAATACAGGTGCATGCTAAATGGAAATAACACTTTGGGTGCAACAACTGGCTGAACTTTGCTGGAAAGACTCAGGGAAAACCTGAATTTCTTGTTATGAAAAACAAGTGACCACAGTCCAGACTCCTCTGGAAAGATTAAGGTCAAGCTTGTCCCAGCATACTCCTGTTTCCAGGGTGCCTAGAGGCAAAAGTCCATTTGGGTGAAAACACTGTCCTGCACAGTTCTGGCAGCTTAAAGAACCCTAAACACTTCCTAGAGACCCAGCAGTTTGTACACTTCCTTAATTTGGATATTAGGCCTCAAACAACTTTGGTAAATATGTATTGATATTTTGCCAAATTCTTCTATCATAATGGGAATATGGCCTGATGACCAAGAACATTGATGGTCTGAGTCTGGGCTCTTCCTTTCATGTTCTTCCAGCTTTTTCCTGTCATTAGAATTAGTTAATATTTGGTATATTTGCCTCATTGTAAATCCAACTGGAGGCTGGAGAGAAATGTCAGACTTCAATGAGTCAAGGATCAGGCTTAAGGTGCATTTCTGCCATTTACTCACTCTGTGATCCAGAGAAATCACTTTCTGACCCATTTTCCCCAAGGAGTTAATTTGGATGCATTTGAGACCATATCTCTGCCCAGCTCCCTATTTACACCTGTTCTGGCCCTTGTCTTCCAAAACATAAAGGTGATGTTTTCTTTCACTAGGTGGAGCTTGATGATCAGGGAAGCCACACCCTCTGACCTGTCTACTGTGTGACATTAGGAACTGATCGTGGGATAACTAACCAATGACAAGAATAGCTCAAGGGAATATTTCTTGAGATATGCGGAACTGATATCACCTGTGACTAACATTGGATATGTTGTTTGGCTGCAAACCTCCACCTGTGACAAGGCACCCACCAGTCTGCAATCACCCATCTCCTATATAAACTTGACCTGTCAGTTTCTGGGCAAGATGGCCTTTCAGAATAAGAATCCCTGTCACTTTCAGATCAGTCAGCATGTCGCAAGTAAGTTCCTTCTCTTCCAGTGCCTTGCCTGTGGACTGATGGGCTTCCATCTTGTGGGGAGCAATGCAGGTCTTCTGTATGGAGAAAGGATGACCAATTTTGCTTCCACTTCTGAACTTCTACCATTTAAACAGAAACTTCATCATATTGTGGGAAACTGGTCCACAGTCTCAAGTCCCAGGATTTTGTAATTTCTAATGTACAAAACTTCCTTACATATTGCTATTCGTTTAATCATGTAAGTAGGGCAGATACGCTACATACTTGTATTAACAGTATCTTGTTTGTGGCCTTGTTAAACACAATTAACAAGGATTAAACTATCAAGTTCTAAATCCATCAAGATACCTTGATTTGAATAATATATTTAAGTACCTACAACACTATTATACACTAGGGTAACACTTAAATGTAAGTAATGGTTGAGAATAAAATCAGGAATTACAAAACATTTGTTACTGCAAGCAATTTTAATACAAAATGTGTCTTGTTTTTAAACAGTTCATTGGTAGAGCTTCAGTTTCTGCCTCAATTAAGACCAATTGAGATAATCACACAGCAACATGGTCGGAGCTGTAAGAGGAACAGCAGCTAAAAAACAGGAGCCCCAGACTGCCCCTCTTTGTGGTTACTTGGTCAGTTGACTTTATTACGCACAAAAAAAGACAGAAGCAAACTGGACTGGTGAACAAGTGTGCTGGTGAACTCTGTTAAAGAATGAGCAAGTGTTTGTCTTAGGCCCACATTTTCAGAATAAGCTCGTGGAATTCATTCAGTTTGTGGGGAGTCGATCGACCATTTAAATAAATAGCAAAAAATGCAGATAAACAAATCTGTAATTCAAAATGCCACCAAGGAGTCTCCCTCACCAAAGGTCTGGGTCCTGGTGAGTATAGGAGTAATTGGTGGCGAGGCTGATAATTACAAATCAGTTTAAAAACGCCAATGTTCTGACGTTTTATGAACAGTTACATTTACCCCTGAATTCTAGCAGCTATGTGTCCTTTAAACACCCAGTACTGAGACAGTATTCCAAGACAGTATTGAAATGAACTTCTTTGCTGTATCCTGTGGAAATCCCACCTAGATGAGGATTCCTCTCTTCAGTTAACATCACACAACATTAAAACAATGGAAATGCAGTAGGTGCTCTCCCCTCAGTTCTTGCTAATTGAGGTGTTTTGTGATTTATAAAAAGAGTTCCTTAAACACTGCAGGATTCTTATTTTTTTAATATAATTTATCTTGCTTAGACAGCAAGTCAAATTTATAAAGAAGATGCATTTAGGAATAATCCTAAAAGATAAAGCAGGTTTACAACCCCTGCACCACGCGGAAACCCTAATTAGAGACTTTTTTTTTTTAATACACATTTGCATCTTGACCTTTTCAATTGTTTTTCTCAAATATTTCTGGACCCCATCCATTACAGGGTTACCAGGAGGCAAATTTTATCTACATAAATATTCACATGAAAATAGTAACTTACAAAAGGAAAAAAATAATAAGGCAGCTTCATAACACAATTATTCTTTTACACTTTTAACAATATAACTTCTCCCATTCGGAATAAATATACACCCAATGTATGGAGAGGATTCAAAGAGGACAGTGGCATGGGGTGCTTGTACAGTGTTATCGCTTGGGACCAGGAGTCCTGGGGGAGGCAGTGCTGGTCTTCTTAGACATGGTCGGGATTTTGGAAGGTTTGGTTAGCCCTCTTCTGGAGTTGCCCTGGCCCCCTGCAGCACTGCTCTCTGAAGTGTCTGAACAAGCAGACTGCGTCTCTAAAAGGTCAAAGTCAGAGGCATCACTTCCTCTCCGGCTGCTGGCACGGCTTCCAGCTCGACTCCCAGCCCGACTCCCAGGGCGGCTGGCTGACTTCTTAGGGTCTGGAATTCAAGAATAAAGCAGAAGACTTAATAGAGAAGGCATGGGATGGAAGAACAAGTGACCAAAGGACAGGGTGCTAATCCTAATTCCATCTGATTGCTGTGTAGGCTTGGGCAAATCATTGCCTTGCTAAACCCTGGTTATTTCATCTGTACAGTCCCCCAGCCTTTCCTTTTGTGAGTCTACTTAAGAAGCGGGCCTCCTGAGAGATCAAGGAGCTGCCATGCCCCTAAAGCGGTGTCAGGTAGGTCTGCTCTATCCTCAGCACAGACCGGTGAGCACCAAGATTAATAGAGATGGAGGTAAAGAATGGGAAGTAGAGAGCCAGGAAAGAAGCTAAATTTCCAGAAACAACATCAGCTAGGAAGCAGATGCAATCTTTCCCTGACTTTTTCACTTCACCAGTGGCCATAATAAATATAAGGTGTCGGTAAAGGTTACTAGCAAATTGCCCAGCTATGGACTGGCCCTTTCTTCTTTCACGTTCTCTTAACTGTGATCATTTCTGATCAAGAACAGGTGCTCAGCCAGGTGCTCGCATGCACCTGTTATCCCAGCAACTTGGGAGGCTGAGGCAGGAAGATCAAAAGTTAAAGGCCAGCCTCAGCAACTTAATGAGACCCTGTCTCAAAACAAAAACAAAAAAACCAAAATATTTGAGGGGAGATGGCAGTGATGGGTGGGAAGAGAAGAATGAAGGAACTTTGGATGGTGTGGAGGAAAATGGGGCAGGAGGGGGTGGGAGAATGAAAGATAGAATGAGGTAGACAGTATTACCCTATGTATATGTATGATTACATGAGTGGTGTGAATCTACATTGTGCACAACCATAGAAATGAAAAGTTGTACCCCATTTGTGTACAATGAATCAAAATGCGGTCTGTTAAAAATAAAAATAAAAAAAAATAAATCAAAATATCAGCACCACAACAAAAAGCAAAAACCAAATACAAAATTCCCAAATGACGAGGAAAACCCCAGGTGGGCCAGCTTTGGGTGTGGAAACAACAATTCTCAGAAGGCCACCTGAAAACCTGCAGGTCTTTTTTTCCGGACATCACACTGAGTGCTGTTTTCATCTCTAGCTTCTTGGGGAGCAGGGATCACTGCCAACAAGCTGCCACTTCCCTGTTCTAAGCCTGGCCACGTGAACTCACCCCTTGCCTCACACATGCTTCGTCGGTTAAGTACTTACCTGCCCGATTAGTTTTGGCACCTGTGGAAGCTGGGGAAGAACTATTGCTGGTATCACCAGCAAGGGACGTTCGACTAGAATGAAAAGTTGGTGTTGGTCGTTTCAACTTGCTGCCCGTTGATGGAATAACCTTAAAAAAATTTTAAAAGGTCATATTAGTGAAATCTTTGATAAAAGTTTAATTTCAAAAAGTGTATGTGGCCTCTTTATATCTGATTAACTGAAAGGCAAATTAAAAGTCCAGGAAAACAAAGATATATTTTCAAAGTGTCCTAAGGTCATAGATTTTGATGATTCCCAAGGATTTTAAGATCTAATTTAAAATTTCAAAATGCCTTCTAATACCTTTTATTTTGCTGACAATTTTCAATAGAAATGGAAAAAGTCTTCAGATAGTAAGATTACCAAAGAAATACAGTAAATGAGAAAAGAAATTCAAAAAATCCCATGAATTAATGTTTTGGGGCAAGAAATTCAAAATATTAAGAGATTCAAGTATTACCCAATTTCTGTCACAGTCAAGATAGATGCAGTCAAGATCTCTTAGTCTAATATGCTTGTTTGTAAATACAGACAAAATAACTGAGAAAGACTATGATCAGACATGACTCTGAATGAGGATCCAGGAGACCTGGGTTTGCATCTGGGCTCTACGACTGATCCAAATGAACCAGCCAGTGTCTCTGCTTCTCCCTAGGAAATGAAGGGTAAATTCTGCCTCTCCTGCTTAACTTTACCACACTCCCTCTCTTGGTTAGTCCGTCCCAGCTACGCTGGTCTCCTCACTGTTTGTCCAGTGGGCCAGGGAGGTCCCTAGTCTTATTCCCTTGCTCTTTACTCTGCCTGGACTGTTGTTATACAATCTCCTACCCCAGATTGTTGTTATACAATCTCCTACCCCAGCAAAAGTTGTTATACAATCTCCTACCCCAGCTCCTTTCTCTCAGGAGCTCTGCTGAGAGAGGCTGACCTTATCAGACAGGTCTGGCCTCGGCACTCAGGTGACACAGCCTGCAGTTCTGCTTCGGCAGTTTTGCACAGTACTATCACTGCCTGATTACATACTTGCTTTTTGCTGCTTTCTCCAAGCCTCACCTTCATAAAGGCAGGGACTTTGTTTTATTCATTTGTACATCTTTAGCACCTAAAACTGTCTGGCACAGAAGAGGAATTCAATAAAACCTTGTTGAGACAGGCACAGTGGTGCACACGTCTGTAATCCCAGTGACTGGGAAGAGGAAGTCAAGTTCAAGACTGTCTCAGCAACTTAGAGGTCTTGTCTCAAAATAAGAAATAAAAAGGGGATGGGGCTCAGTGGGAAAGCACCTCTGGGTTCAATTCCTACTACCAAAAACAAAACCAAAAACCTTGTTGAATGAATAAATAAAGTGTAGAAACATTCTCTAAACTGGGAGTTACATGTTATTATTACTGCTACCAGTAACCAGTAGGAGCTATGTTTTCCATATCAATGTGTATATTTTAAAGACAGACACAGTTAGGAGGATAAAGAATATATGAAACTGTTTTAAATTATCCACACCACAGCATGCTATTCTAATTTTAAAATCATTGGCATGAATTGTTTTCCAGGACCTTTAAGATGTTTACACAGATAGGAGAGAAAAGCAACCCACCTCACGGTATTGCTGTGTTTAATTTATAAAGGAAAGGCAAAAGCAACAGAAAGTGATTAACACTCGAGCAGGAACTCTCCTGGCCCACGGGAGCAGGAGCACCAGTTTCAGCAGCCATCCTTCCCCAGCAAGCACTGCTGCCGGCAATCTCCAGCCCTGGAGAATCCAGGCTAGGGTTTTAAGTCAGGACATGGCCTGGCAACAGGACCTCAATGAGTAAAGAAAGCTGAAACCTCAAAACGAAATGAAAAGATTACACCTTAAGACAAAAGCCCACCTACCGGAACTGTATGAGAATTTGCATTTCATAACTATTGAACATTTCAGAAGTTTTGAGATTTTCATGAAACTGGAGCCATTATGAAAGAGAAGCAGGATCAACAAATCAAGTCTTGGGGTTTTCACAGCACCAAGTTCCCAGATCATGTTCTAAACCAGAAGGATTTCTGAACTAGAGTTTTAGGTAGGAGCAGGATGAATCCCAAAGCAGTTCATTCACAGCTGCTGGCTTCTTGTGCCTTTCCAGTGTCTGGCTGAAGCTTTTTCGGACAAAAGGCAATACTGTGCTTTGAGGCACAAGAACCCAAAGTTTCCCTACAGGAGCCAGAATGCAAAAATGTACTGTGAACAGACAAAGCTGCTGGTCCGGGCTTTGTTTCTGAAACACTGCTCTTCTAAAACTCTTGAGGCATTTTAATGGCTGCACTTGAACATGCTTCATTGCTGGCAAGTGTTTTCAAATCAAGGTTACAGAAACCTATTATACCAGGCCACGGAATTCAGAAGTTGAAATCCGAGTGCCAGAGCAGTGGTCACTGGTACTGTGCTTGCCTGAAGCAGACAGCATCCATGCCTTGGGCCAGTGTGGCAGTACCAACCACCCTGGGGAGGTGTCAGGGTGGGTGGTGCCAACCACTCTGCAGTTGTAAGCAAAGATAGAATATTGGTCAACATGCACCATAGTTGAATTTCAAGTGTTCATAACTCGTCTGTGTATCTGACATTTGGAGACTCCAAGAGGCCTGATTATAAACAAAATGAATCAATGAATCAACAGAAATGACCACTATTCACCACCTTGAATAAATATCATGCTGAAGACTGTTATGAATTTGATCTAGTTTTAGGCATCTCTTATTTATCTCCAATTTGTTGAAGCAAGTTAGAAACCCCTGAAAACACTTAACCAGATGAATCAGCTGTGCCAGAAGCACAGAAGGATGGAGGAGAGGTGGGCTCGCATCAGGAAGAAGAGCTGGGCAGGTTCTTGAAATGAGCGAGGGGCCTCATCTTGACCATCTCCCCACTCAGCAAAGCCATACTCTACCTCGGGGCTGGGCAGCTGGAGGTCAGGACAATGGCTGTCCCTGAGAGGGGTGCCAGCCTTACTGTTTACCAACCAAGGTTTGTCATAACAGCGAGAGAACTGAAGTGGAGTCTGTGAAATGAAAATCCAAAGGGAAGGAGGGGAACAATTCAAAGTGGAACAGAAAGGGGGTAAATTGGGAACAGAAAAAAAAAATTAAATAAATAGAAGACACTAAACTTCAAAGAAACAGAAAACAAAATAAAATGAGCATCAGTCCAATAGGACAAGAGGGACCAGGTAGAAAGGAAACAGCATTCTTTATACATAACCTATCTGAAGAGCAAACTTATCTGTTAGCTCAGCTGCACAGACAGTGCCTGAGTTTTCAAAACTAGGAATTCTAGGGGCTCAAATTCAAACTAGGAATGACAAGAAAGAAGCCCTTCTGATGTAACTGGCCTGAATGTGTACTTCAGGGCCCACTATGAACACCTTAAAGACTGCATGTATGTACTGCTAGGGCTGGGCATTCTAGGTAGAGCTGGTCTGTATGTTTCTGTGTTCCTCTTTTTCCTGGAGTCTTTCAGAGACTATCCTGAACAAGGAACACCTGCCAAGATGGGAATGGGGAAGGAGCAGTAAGGGAGGTCAGCACATACCTTGGTCCCACTGGCAGGGGTGGCTGGAGAAGAGGGCATGGATGTACAGCTGTGGTTGCTTTGACTAGCACTTGAGCTGGAGCGGGTGGGAGAAGCTGCCCGGGAAGATGGTTTGGATCTTCGACCTCGTGATCGGAAAGGAGTCATTCCCTGGGATGCCCCCTCTGGTAGGATGAATTTCTCTCTAAGTTCGATGTTAGTTCTACCTCGTGCTAAAAAAGGGGATAAACACACATACATACAATGACAGTTAATCTTAAAAGTACATGTTCAATTGTTGTACAGAAGTTTGACCCCATGATAATGGTTACCTAACTTACAGGCTTCGTACCATCTGTGGGTTCTTTAAAAACAAAGCTATATCCATGACTTATTTGCTTTGTCATAATTCTGACCCACACCAGACACACAGACTAAAAATATCCTAGCTTATGATAATAAGAAAGTCTCTGTGTACAGAGTACCATCCTGTTATGCTGTCCGAGGTTTGCTTTGCACTGTCCCCTGGGGTAAGCATACTGAATTGCTCAAGGTGAGGCAGACACAACAGACCACAGGTCTCCAATGTTAATCAAAACCCCTCTTTTCTCTCTCATAGGACATGTGTACTTTTTTGCTCAGCTTTTGCAGGATACATGGTAAAAATGTGAAAGAAAAACACATTAGTGAAATTGACATTGTCTAGACTCTTCTATTTGAATTCAGTCAATAACAATCCAAGAAAAAGGGGTCTAGGAACTCAGAACAACTAAAAAAATGACAACAGAATCATTAAGAAGTAAACATGTGGAAGGGAGAGAGAAAGATCATGACAAGACCATGCATAAAACTTGCCAGTGAGAAACTGTTAAGTCAAAAAATGAAAGCGGAAGAAGCTGAAGGTGCAAGCTGCAAGTAGGAGAGGAACATCAAAGTGGGAGACTCTGGAAGCAGTACTGAAGGCCAACAGGTCCTGTCTCATGGCTTTCTAGAGCTGTAAGGCCAGAACTTAAAATGTGATTCGGTCACAAGATATCAGTATGCCCAATATAAATGTTAAATATGAAAGACACTATTAACTTAGGAGAAATAATTCCTCTGGAATATGTCCTTTGTTTCTCCCTGAAAGAAAATAACCCTCTACCTGCTCGTCCAGCCTAGACTGTTTATTTTTAGAATATACTAGACATATCTGGGCACAGTGGCACACAACCATAATTCCAGGAGGCTGAAGTAGGAGGATCACAAGTTCAAGGCCAGTCTTGGCAACTTAATGAGATCCTGTCTCAAAATAAAAAATAAAAAGGACTGGGGATTAGCTCAGTGTAAAACATCCCTGGGTTCAATCCCCAGTACAAAAAAAAAAAAAAAGGTACTAAAGTACTAGGCACATTTGAATAAATGGACTGCTGAGGAATCCTGGAGAAAGGGAACCATTATGGACAAAATGTTTGTTGTTCTTTTCTTAACATATTATATGCTGACACACCATTTCAAAGCATTGGGTTAAAAGCACTAACTTGTGGCCATCAAAACCACTGAGCTACAGGCCAGTTCTGCGACCAGCTGGGATCCTTCCTATGGAAACCCAGGCTCACCAAAGGAGATTGGGTTGGCTCATCTCTTAAGGGCTCAGCTCATCTGGATGGTTATGATTTAAGAGTTTCCAATATACTCAGTTGTTTCTTTCTTCCTCAGTCCCAGTAAAATGTGCCTCTCAAGGTTCATTCCTTGGCTATTCTTCTCTGCATCCTTTTTTCAGACTTTAGCACTTTTGTCTACCTGTATTAGCAGGAATTCATTCTCAAAGAGAATTTCCTTCAGCATCTGGTTAATTTTTTTAAGACTGTAAATAACTAGTAACTGTGGAATCATGACCTCACTTAGTGTATGAAGTGAGTGTCTGAAGTGCTTAGCTAGACAAGTGGATATACAGCAGGCACTAAGGTGACACTGAGGAATGTAAATCATTCATTCATTCAGCTGAGGATCTCAACACCCCAAAAGCATTGTTTGAGACCCTTAGCTGCACTGAACTTCATATGTATGGTCTAGGAAACATTTGAAAATTCATTTCTGAGCAGACTGTGCTAGAAAACAACAACAGAGGATACAAGAGTTTCAAAAACTTTGAAATAGTAACCCAGTTTTGGACAGTGACCTTTTACATATTTTAGAAAGGGTTACTGGCCAGGTACATTGGCGTACACCAGTTATCCGAGCTACTAGGGAGGCTGAAGGAAGAGGATTACTTAAGCCCTGGAATTTGGAGTTTAAGACCTGCCTGGGCAACTTGTAGAGATCCTATCTCCCTGCCATTAAAAAAAAAAAAAAAAAAAAAAAAAAAAGAGAGAGAGAGGACTATATTTGTAATAACAAAGTGACAACATCATGTTCCCCCCACACTATACAGTTTACAAAGTGTTACCCTGTGCAACACTGCACTTGACTATCATTAGCATTTCCTTCATTCCAAAGGAATTGAAACATCCGCAGAGGCCAAGGTCAAGTAAAGCTACACCACAGCTAGGCCTAAAGCCCTAGTCTTCCACTGATTTGTTCACCTCATCCTGCCCCAGGTCATTCCCAGCCAACCTTTGCAGCACCAATGTATTTAGCTGACCCCACTGGCCCCTCATCCTACACAGGCCTCCATTCCTACCACTCCATAGAAACTGTTGTGTAAAGGGCACTGATAATGTCCACATTACAGGAGTGGGACCTTTTTTTAAACTGTAGAAAGGGTTGATGTGCACAGAGAAGTACAAAAAGAATAAAGGTTACTTAGCCTCACAATCAGAACCCAGGGGAACATCACTGTTAAAATGTTGGTATGCCTTTGTTTTTTTTACAGAACTCTATGTGCGAGTATGTAAATATATATTAATATAAAAATATGAGGAATAGTCCTGTATTTTTGTTATGGCTTGGACATGAGGTGTCCCCCAAAAGCTATTAACGATTTTCTTCAAAGTGAGATGATTACATTATGAGAGCTATAACCCAATCAGTCCATCGATCCATTTGATGTGTTAATAATGTGAAAGGACTAACTGGGTGGTAACTATAGGCAGATGGGGCATGGGGACTTGTCCATAGGGATTAGACCTTGTCCTCCTGGCTCCTCTCTGCTTCCTGGCTAGAGGTGAGCAGCTCGTCTCACCTCAGGCCAGAGCAATGGAGCCAGTTGACTATGGACTGAGACCTCTGAGACTGTAAACTCAAATAAACGTTTCCTCCTTTAAGTTGGTTTTGTCAGCTACTTTGGTCATAGCAACCAAAATCTGACTAACCCACTGTCTACATCTCTTACAAAACATTTTTGCATATATCCTGATATTTCCTTAGGACAGATTTCTATAAGTAGATTTGCTGTGAAGAAAGAATGCACACTTAAGGTATGTTAACTGATATTAACTATGATCAAGATTGATAATCTCCAAAATGTTACACCAATGTACATGCCCCCAAATAATTCACAGTATATTCAATTTACTTCACCCTGGCCAATGGTCTGTTATTAAGCATGTTTGTGCAGGTTAAAGTCTGACAATTTGATAGGCAAAAGCATCACATCCTAGCTGTTTAATGTGTGGGGAATTATTATCTGCTCTCTTCTTTCTGAAACACTCCACTCTGGTTAGGGATGCAGCTCAGTGGTAGGGTGTTTGACTAGCACAAATAAGGTCCTGAGTTTAATCCTTAATTTCACACACAAAACCCTTTCTTAGCTTCAAGGACATCTGCTCTGCTGCTTCTCCTTCCCTTTCACTCCTTAACCCTGTGTTTCTCCAGGTCTGTTCACAGTCCTATTCTCCCTCTTGGATTTTCCACTCGGTGACAAGCTTGTCCCTCTGAGACCTCAGTGCCACCATCCAGTCAGGCCCAACTCCACGCACTTTCTCAGCTGTCCCTCCTGTTGTCAGAAGTCATATCCAAAAACTGAGCACACACAGCCAAAGCCAGAAACCTGGGAGCCCAGGGAGGCACCGACCTCCCAATGGCAGTTCAGTTACTAGTCTACTTTCAACACCTGGAGTCCCTGGAGACTTCCACGTCCCTCGCACCCGTGTGGTTCAGGAAGCATCGCCTCCACCCTGGTGACTGCAGCAGCTTCCAACTGGTCTCCTTGCTGCCATGCTCATGACCCACCTGCCCTCACTCACCCCCAGCACACATTTCTAGATAAAAATCTGCTTGTGTAGAGATTTCACTGCTTAGAGTAGAATTTCCCACACTGAAGCTTCTGAGAGGTTCCTCTGAGAGGGGTTTGGTAAACACTGTCCTCTTCATCTTCCCCTTGGGAGAGCCCTGAGGTGGCTAGCACTTTGTCAGCTCTGAGAGTCTCGCAGTAAAAGCCGCATGTTTAGCTTTAACTCAGCATCTTTCAAAAGCATCTATCTGACCATGATTTTTTGTTTTTCTGAGGACTGTGTCCTGGGAACCAGGCAGGCACTGTGTGACCGAGTGCCCAATGGACAGTGGCCTGGCCTCCACCACCTGGTCCCAGCTGCCAACCCCTCTCCACAGTCTTATCTGGCCACCAACCTTGCACACTTTTCCACTGTCACGTGGGACTAATGGTGGTTCCCTTCCTATCCCGCTGTTGACACTCCTGTACACCTGAACCTGTGACTTCCTGAACAGAGAATGGCCAGGGGCCCTGTCTGTCCAGTGTTGCCTTCTCTGATGCAGCTGAAGCAACACCTGCTTGTCCTGACACCCTCTCCACCGGTGTGAGCAGACCCATCTCCCCGCCTCGCTCTCCCAACTCGCTCACTGTACCAACTGAAGGGCATCTCTTTACTCACATGCGCTCCCTGCACTGGGCAGGGACTAGCTTTACCTTTGGACCCCAGCGTCGACCTCATGTTTAGGGTTTCCACAGTGCCTGTGAAGTCCAGTAGCCTCTGAAAATGGGGCAGCCTGTCAGCCTTTTCAAGGGATGGATCTTACGACCTTCATGAGGCCTTCCATTAAGAAGCGCTCCTTCCTTCTTCAGGGATGAAGAACAGAAGCACAAAGCCAGCCCAGCAAGGTTTGCTGTCTAGCTCTCTGGCCACAATGCAAACGCATGCGTTTTCATTACTGAAACCACAAGGTTAAATTCAGGCGTGCCAAACTACAATAGTTAGAATATGAAAAGAAATAGCAACTTAAAGAGCAGAGAGAACAGTTTTCTGTAAGAAAGGTCTACAGGAATGGAGATTATCCAGTATTATCACCAGTAGAATTAAGGCTGCATTTTGTGGTCTGAACCAGTTGAATCCTAGGCTAAATTCCTGTCATGACCGAGTCATAAATGGAGGCTGTCGTGGGGGGCATCATTAGATGACTGCTGAGGACCCAAAGGTGCCTCACTGGACTTTCCAAAAGCAGAATGCTGGTAAATTCCAGATCATCAAGTTCCCAAGCTGTGCTTAGTCATTATAAAGAAATAAACGTAATGAGACAGTCTGTTTCACAGGGAACCTCTGATCAATGGTCACCTCATAGGGAGTTTTTCATTGGCTAGAGAAGCTGTAGATGAAAGTAATCTTTAGAAACTTATCTCTTCCATTTTCCTTCTTTATTTTCCATCATCCTGGAGCATACATCCTTAAGCTTACAATATTAAAATTTCCATATTTCAGTACTCTCATCTTAGTAGAGAGCAATGAATGATTAATTTATTCTAAGGCATCTCTGAGCAGTATTAGCTTAATATGCTACAATTCCCAGGGAAATCTCACATTTTAAGAGAGAATATTTGAACATGTAAGACAAGGAAATGATTCTTTATAGGGGACATTTCATACATGCATTATTTGGGAGAAATAAAATTGATTTTTCTTTTTTCTTTCTTTCTTCCTTTTTTTGGGTGGTGCTGGTGATTGAACCCAGGGCCTTGTGCATGCGAGGCAAGTGCTCTACCAACTGAGCTATGTCCCCAGCCCATTAAAATCGACTTCTTTAGAAATATTCTTGTAGCAGCCAATCTTTAGAATTAGAAACAAGTTAAGGAAGCAGTTAATACCTTTACTCTAGGGCTGGGGAGATAGCTCAGTTGGTAGAGTGCTTGCCTTGCATGCACAAGGCCCTGGGTTCAAATCCCCAGCACTGCGCAAAACAAAAACAAAAAAACCTTAACTCTGGTAAGAAACCCAGAAAGGTTGGGAGTAGGGCCAACAAACAACAGTTTAATGGCTGAATGCTGTGAATTTCTGTGTCAATTCCAAAGATAAAAAGTAAACATTTTTCTCAATGCAGAAGCCAGCAGGTTAGGCTAAAGTTACTAACAATAAAAATATTTTAAGTTTTTTTTTTGTTTGGTATCAGGGATTGAACCCGGGGGTGGGGGTGGGGGGGGGGTGGGGAGCTCAACAACTGAGCCACATCCCCAGACCTTTTTATTTTGAGACCAGGTCTCATTAAGTTGCTTAGGGCCTTGCTAAATTGCTGAGGCTGGCTTTGAACTTGTGAAGTTCCTACCTCAGCCTCCTGAGCTGCTGGGATTATTTTCTAAACACAGGGTGTATTTTTCTTTTCTTTTTTTGGATATTGGGAATTGAACTCAGGGGTACTCAACTACTGAGTCACATCCCCAGCCCTATTTTTTATTTTATTAAGAGACAGGGTCGCACCAAGTTGCTTAGCGCCTTGCAGTTAGAAAAAACTTTCCAGTAAACATTTGACTTTTGTGTGTCTATGGTGACAGGGATCAATTCTAGGGCTCTGTTCATGCTAGGCAAGTGCTCTGCCACTGAGCCACACCTCAGTCCAAACATTTGACTTTTTTTTTTTTTTTTTTTTTTTTTTTGGTATTGGGAATTGAACCCAGGGGTGCTTAATCACTGAGTCATATCCCCAGCCCTTTTTTATTTTTCATTTTGAAACAGGGTCTCATAAATTGCTGAAGCTGGCCTTGAACTTGTGGTCCTCCTGTCTTGGTCTCCCAAGATGCTGGAATTATAGGTGTGTGCCACTGTGCCCAGCTTTACAGTTGACTATTCTGATAGGACATTCCCTCACGATTCTTTTCACTGGAGGACAGATCTATAGCTGAAGCTATTGGAATATTTTAATGGTAGCCATCTCAGGTTTAACTCTTCAACTGTCAAGAGAGGCCATCATTTTCTAAGGGGAACCTGATAATGGAACAGGCCAGTTAGTAAATACTCATTTATAAGCTACCCTTTAATAGGTGCAGGATTTTTGTTCTACAAGATGAAGACAGATTCATGGATGTGTGGTACAGTGAGAATGTTTTTAAAAATACACTTAAAAACTATTAAGACAGTAAATCTTATGTGTATTTTACAGATATTAAAAATCAGTTCTAAGCCAAGTTGTGCCTTTTAAATTTCCATACATAAAAATTTCTCGATTTTTTTAATTTGGGAGAAGTTATAAGTCTGATGCTTAAAAACATACATAGTAGCCTACATACAGAATAACCACTTTTGAGGTAGGAGTGTTGCTTTTATTCTCACCCAAAGCATTATGATTTCCTTTGTCATGGATGAAGACAGAAATTAAAATCTCTGACTGTGGCATTACCAGGAAATTGTATAACTGGCAAACTTACCTAGTGGAATATTTTTACTTTTTTACATTTGGCTAAAGCAACACAGTTGGAGATCTTCCATCATTCTCAACCATTATGTAAAAGGAAATAACAAATGATAATTGTGTACCCTGGCATTAAGAACCTTGGTACAACTTTATATCATCCTCAGTATAATGTTCCATATAGTACAGAGGACAAGGAAATGCACCAGAAATGAACATAAACTCTAACACAAGAGTGTTTCTAGAAGCCATATTAATCCCACAGAACCCTAGTTTCAAGTAACTTCTCTTTTTCATATTCATGCTCTTCCAACTCACTGCCATTCACTCTAGCCCTTAGGTGTTCATTTCCTAACTAACACTATTTTGGAGGTGGGGGGTTGGGGTTAGGGTGGATGCTGGGGATTGAACATAGGCAAGCACTTTACCACTGAGACAAAGCCCCACCCCCTAACACTATCTTTTATATGACTAGAAATAACTCATCTTGTCCATCATTAGTAGAGTTAGAACATCTAAAAATACTGGGGAGATCTTCACTCCACAGCTAAAAGATGGAGGTGATCATGAATTCGAGGAGGGAACTCTCGGAGAGAGATGGAAAAGCCTTACCTTGTTTGCTCCGAGGGATGCTGAAAAAGGCTACCACGATCCATAGAAAAGAGCTAATAGATGGCCCTCCCAAATTTCCTTGGGGTTCCAATTTTTAGATAATAAGAATAAAGCAAGCAGTATTCTCCTTGGCCAGCAGCATAAGGTTATGTCATTAGAGCAGGCAGCAAATAAACAGGCAACCGAGGATTCCACAATGCCACATGCAGTATTTCTTTTGTTTAGTCCAATCATACATGACAGGAAAATAAAAACTTTATTAATAAATCTAGAAACAAATAATGTTTTACTGGGTTAAAGTTAAAATTATATATATTGCTCCTTTCATTTAAAATAATGAAGGAACACTTAAATCAAGGACATTGGCTTATGATATAATTAAATTCTCAAACTGATTATACTCTTTCAAAAGTTTTTATCAGAAAAGGTGTTTTCAAAATCAACTTAAAAAAAAAAAAACTTCTAATGGAGATTTTAGTGCTTAGCTTTTATGCTTGTTTATTAGAGTAAATGCAGAATGAGTTAAAATAAGAGGAAAAATTTATGGGCATATCTGAATTCATCTGAGAACTGCATGTTTTAGCTCTGTCCTAAGTGCTTCAGAAAACAACTATAAACCATTTCCAAAGAAGTTATATAACTGTACTGTAACATTTATGCTATGTAATTAAATAAACCTTCATAATTGAATATGTAGGCTGGACCAACTCTGTAGAAAACACATAACAAGCAGGTATGTGAGCCTCTGAGACACAGACAGTAGTAGTCACACTGACCTGGATTTGAATCTTACTTCTGCCATTTACTGGCTGCCTGTCTCTGACCAAGTTATTTAAATTTTCTATGCCTTAATTTCCTATTCTATAAAATGGAAATAATAGTATCCACGCCTCATAGGGTGGTAAAGAGACATAAATGTATTATTTGTAAAAAAAGTGTGTGGCACAAAAGGGTATAGAAGCATTTATTAAGTAAATAGAATACAGAACAAATTCTATGGATACTGTCTCAATAGGAGTGTTTCATGCCCTATCAATGTAGAATAGTTGGAAAAGCAATGGTTTGGCTATTTCAAGCATTCACGAAGGCAGCAGATATCAAGAGCCAAGAGGTATTATAGTTTAGGAAGCAAAGCCATTCTCCATGGGTGAGGGCATGGGGAAGAGGGACAAAGGGTAAAAGCCAACCTATGGGAGACTGACTGGAAATCGAAGAGCTGGAATCAGAGCGCTTTATTTTACTCCCAGGATGGTGAACTAGAATAAAAAATATGTAAACACAAAGAAACAAGAGACAGAGCTGGAAATGCAGAAACTAGTCAAGAAAGACAAACTGGCAGACAGTGGGGGAGACTCTATACACCCACATGTAGCTCTGCTAACAGGAAAAAGGAAAGGATGTAGCTGAGCGGGATTCAGCAACTGGGATTTGGTCATTTTCCCCTTTGCTGCTCATTTGACAGCTTCTTTCACCTTTGGGGCGGCCAGCCTTTTCATGTTTAACAGGAAGATACCCCTTGGTCTTAGGTGATCATCTGTCTTAGAAGTGTCTGTGCTATTGATAGGTGTCCTTTAACCTCCGTCCTGGTCAAGGGGATTTACCAATTCTTCCCTGTATGGGAAGGACCCAATACTCTCGAGTTGCTGCCACAGGAATTATAGAAGGGATCTAAGCTCTAAGATACAGGGATCTAAAGGGCTCTTAGGCTCTGTGTGCTAGGCTGGGGTTAACACTTCAATTTGGATCGTTCAGATGATATCACTGAAGTCTAAATTCTCATTCCTGCATTCTCCCCGACAGCATCAACCTCTCTAGCCTTTTTTCCCTAGCACCTGAGTTCTAAACTGTGGTAGGTGGGACAGTGACTAAGTAGCGTAACAAAACAAAAAACAAAGACCCACCAACACTTCTATAATCATGAAAGATGAACAGTGTAGCCCTACCTAACATCCTAACATGTATCTCACGCTCAGGATGCTTCCTTACCTCGGCAGGGATCATTTTTCACTAAAAATTCATCCAAGGCCATCCATCCTCCGCCAACCCGGACCATCACTGTGCTGCGCAGAATACGGACCAGCCGCAACTGCTGAGAATCCCCAAACTGTAGAATCAAGGGAAAATTTAATGAGTATGCCTTAGAGGGGATTTATACTTTTTCCCCTTAAGCAAACTGTATTCAGATGGAATGACAATGTGACAGTTTTGGGAGAAATTTAAGCTCCATTTTGCATTTTTCACAAGAGGGTTAACAAACAGGAAAGCAGAAACATCAAGCTACAGACCCATGTCTTGAAGTACTTTCCATTGGGATAGAGTTTGCTCCTCCTGTTCACACCCCTACACCAAAAGGAGAGGGGGAAGATAGACAAATGTTCTCCTGTTTTGATTCTCTTAAAGATTCTGCCCAAATCAGTGCCTACATTGTGTTATGCAAATTTGTTTTCCGAAAAGAAACGGGGTGGATGTCAACTTCTGAATACAGTGTGCTCAAAAGTTAAACGGAAAACAGCAAATTCTATGTCAAGCCATAAGGAAACCCTTGCAAAGCATCATTATTACAAGCTTGGAAGAAAAACAGACTTTTTGCATCTGATTTTCAGACATAAACCCTAAGTATTCTCTAATTGCAATGTCACCAGGAGAAAAGGTTTCTTCAAGCTACCAAATGATCAGAAAGTATTTATTCTAAAATTGAGTTGAAGAAATAAAAATTTTAATTGCCCATAATTCTAAATAGTATTTAGTAATTATTCTGGACCTTGGAACAAGTATGATCTTCAAGTATTTATTTTTTCCCTTTTGTTCTAATATTCCTACTCTCTATCTTGCTATCTGGAGTTCACATTGCATAAACAGCACTCTTCCCAAAATGAAGTAAGAGGCAACAAAAGAGAAGCATGCTGAGATTCCAAAACAAACATCAAACATTTGGTTAAAGAAACTGAATTCCAAAAAAAAAAAAAAAAGAAACTGAATTCCTAAAGTTATTTAATTCAAGGAGGATGTTCTCAGCGGGGTGGAGAAGGGACTATTTAATCATATAATCAGCATCTTCAAAGTTATAGAGAAGAATAACTTTGAAACAAGGCAGAAAAACAGAAAAGGTGAGAAAGGATGTTTGAGGACATACAACCATCCTCCCTCATTAATAAACTGGTGGTAGTTCTCCAGATTTCTCAGCAGTTCTGACTCAAATGCACTATTTATACAGGTGAGGACACTGAAAGATCTTGTCCCTTCTGTCCCAGCCATTTACTTGAATATAAATAGCCCTATACTATTTTTTTCATAGTTTAAAAAATTTTATACAAGTGATTACAGCAATAGCATGGTGGGGCAAAAGCAGCACTCGTCTCAACTATGAGGGAGGAAATGCCCTGTCCTAGAGGGCAGTTGTCCCTTGCTGTGTAGGAAGATTGTTCTGGGAGGCAGCTAGGCTCCACCAGATCAAGCACAATGACCCTTAAGTCACTATCTGGGGTTTCTTTGTATTCGTAAGGAAAAAGAATAATATGCACCTGTGTGTCCTCCAGAGTGAGGACTTTATTCTTTGAATACCATGTCCCAGAGTTTACTACTTCATTTATCTCACAGTTGGCTTCCCTTTAATTTCTTACTGAAGTGCTAATAGATTCTGCTGAGCTCTGGGGAAAGAAAGTTTGATCCAAGGCAAGGACTGGAGTAGTTGGGGAAGTTGAGGCTGGGAGTGACAAGTGGTAGGGAGTTACAGCAGCTCTAAAAATGGAAACCTACAGAATAGGGTTGTTAGATAGGCTGAGAACTCAGAACCAGAGTCCTGTAGGCCAGTAACCACTGTTTCCTTTTCTCACAGGGAACTGGGTTCTTAACATGGCTGTGACATTTGCCGTATGACAGTGACATGTGCTCTTTGAAGCCTCAGGCACCTTTGATATAAAATAATTTTATAATCCTATTCATAACATTAGAAAGATTCATGTGACCCTCTTTCAGTCAATAAAGCAGTGGAGGAGGGCATCAGTGTCCCTTCGAAGAGGCCCTAGTACCTGAATGGTCACCAGGAAGCAGGCATGCTGGGTGCTCTACTGCAAGGATTTATTTAAAGCCACTTGACTGTTCTCATCTTCAGTTTATTTCTATCCCGCTCTTGCCACTGGCCCAGAACATTATTGTAGTTAGTGATTATTGGCAGTACCTGGAATTGAGCATTGACTGAGGGCCTCAAATCAACTCTTAGTGTTTCTAATTTCACATCAGAGAGACAGATTTTACTCATGCAACTTTCTTTGACATTTGAAGACACAGGACCCAAGAGCCCTCAAAAAGATCTGAAAGGTTAGAGTTACCAAGCGGAGTCAAAGCAATCTTTCATATGAGTCTAATTTGATCTCATTAGCTTTTAGCTGGTTGGCCATAATTAGCAAACTTTAGGTCATGGTCAATTATTTCTACACTATACGTCTCTGGAATGTTATAATTATAAAATATAAGTGTAAGTAATTATAAGTATTAATGAAGTATTTATAGAGATAGTACTAAAGCACTACAACTTTTTGACTCAGTATACATTATAATAAAAATCAGGAAGAACTGTGTTGTGACTTCCAATATAGAAGTACAAGAGAGGCTTGTCTTACAAGTAAAATGGATTGAAACCACAGTTATAATTTTCCAAGTCATATCACTTATAACTCAATGAAGCATAATATTATCTTTACCAATCTAAGTTTGAATAGAATTTTTCATCTTTTTTTTTTTTTTTTTTTTTTTTTTTTAAAAAAGAACGAATGTACTTTGATCCTTTTGGAACTGAGATAGCTTTACAATACTGGCCCTGTTAGCAGTTTCTCCACTTGGTAAGACAACCAGATGTGACCCAGGCATGCTTCAGATTATGTCCTCTCCCCACAGCAAAGAACAGGCAGTATCAGTTACACAGACCATATCCACTGAGGAGAATGTTGCAAGGCACACTGTACCTGATTGCCGAGGAAGAACTACAGACAGTAAGAGTAAAGGATGGAGGGAAAAAAAGAGAACATTTTGTCAAATTAACACTAAGGAATGAAATCATATCATCATGTAACCAGTATTTTGAATATACACTGACTGTACTGACTGAACTCCTGTCATAGGGTTATGATTTTACAAATTAAGAAGCCCTAACCTTTTGCTCTGTTGCTCTTGTTAAAAACAAGAACACAAAACCTAACAAGCAAGTGTAGAATTACTTGGAGCTTTAACTAAATGCTCTGGGTTGAATTCAAGGCACAGTCACTCAACAGCCCTCAGCTAATAGCAGCCTGGTGTGGATTTGGTGTAGTCTGAGGACATTTTTGAGGCACTAATGAAACCTGGATATTTCTGTGTTTCAACCAAGCATGATCATCTATAGCCTCTTTGCCAAACACAGATTATTCTTAGGACTTTGGAACTCCCAATGAACTGCTAAATATATTTTAGGAGTCCTGTTTTGGATTCCTTCTATGGCCCTGACCCTGATCCCAAAGAAGCTAAAATACAAGTGTAGTTTACTATTATGGCTACATCTAGCCTCCCCAGTGTGCCCAGGTCTCATCTATCAGAGCAGGCACAGCATTTGTTTTGGGCCTTGACACAGTTCCTCCAGTCTTCTAGGGACCTGGAAGTTGCTCACGCTCACAACAACTGCCTTTTTGGGGTGAATAATCAGTCAGCAGATACAATTGTTTCCAAAGGTGCCTTCAATGCTGCCTAAGGATTTTGGTTAGCGGTGTGACAATGATTCTTAAATGTTTACTATCTTGTCAAATACAAGCTACTATCAACCTAGATACAGTAACTACGCTCAACAGGACACCTGACATTTGACCTTTAGAGATGAGGGCCAGACAGTGACCATATCTCAAGGCCATGGGCTCTGGGCCTCCAGGCACCAGAAGATGGGGCCACCAGTCTGCTGTGTGTCAGGTCCTTTCACCTACAAGGGCCACATGTGAGGAAACCACCACCACAGAGGACTGGCTCTTCTCTTCCTTACCCGGTATTTATTCTCTCCGATCTGTTCCACCTGAAACCTTTTCGCACACTTGCACTGTGCCACTTGTCTTGTGACCTATTGGTTGTGAACAATAACAAAAATAAATCATGATGGGTAGAATGAGATTTCCTAGTCAGAGAAATAAAGACCCCCCTTTTAACATGTAAACAGAGAAACCATCATTACTTGTTTTTTAGGCATTTCAAGATTTTGACATATGCATTTATCTTCTAATCCAAACTAATCCACACTGCTCTTACAGATAACAGAGACATTGAGAAAGACAGACTAGAAAGAAATTCCAAGTAACTATACAACGTGTTCTTCATCCTGCTTCAGAATTCCTTTAGAGGAAAGTGCTAATATGCCTTGTGCTTGCAAGGCAAGCACTTTACCAGTTGAGCTATCTCCCCAGCCCACTGATTTGAATTTCAACCTGAGTCTGGAATTCCCCAGAAGTAAATCACATTGTGTCCCAGGGCTACTCCCAAGACCTGAACCACTGTCCCTCCTTTCCCAAGATCTGTTATCAATAGACCCTGGGATCTTTGTGTACTACTGAAGAATTTGCTATTTTCAACACAATAGTTTTTAACTAGACTAAGAGTTTGGTGGGCACACACCATATTAAACATTACAATTCACCCTTGAATGCTGCGTTTGAAGACCACATTCCAGGGGGTTCAGGACTGAGATGAATCCATCCTAAGTGACATGGTACCTATAAACCAAGATGAGTGTGGTTCCCTTAAAGATTCTGTGTGTACTTGATAGCACCACAGACATGATCACTGGAGTAATTTATCTATGTTGAGTTAGAGCTCAGTTGCCAGACACCCTCTGGGGCTTTCCAAAACACTACCCAAAAGCTGATCCCCAAACAGAATTCCAAATAATTACCTTCCCACAAACAAATCAAAAGGCTGATATGGTAACTGTATTCAACCAAATCTAAGATAGTATAAATCTACGGTTAAAAATACACTGAAAAGACAGTCATTCCTCATACCTCATCTTCGATTTTGTCTGCATCAGTTGTTGGTCGATAAGCATCCTTGTTGGGATGAAGAGCAGCCACAAATTCATAGTAGTCAATATAGCCATCCCCATCCCGGTCAAAAATGTCAGCCACAGCAGTCATTTCTAACTTGGTCGTAGGGAACTCTGAAGAAAAGGAATCAGTTTGAAACATTGAGAGCCCTTACTTGGTTGGGTGGCAATTATATATATTTGAAATTAAAATAAAAAAAAAAAAATCACTGAAAAAACTCCCCACTTTTATAAAGATTAAAAAAAAATTACTTAAAAAAATATAGCATCTAGGGACTATCATAGTTAAGACTTTGGAATTTCTGTGTATAGCCTTTTCTACTCCCTATAGAATTAAAATACTAAAGTAGTATTTCAGATATACCAAAAGGCATAAAATATCACAATTATTAGATGTTTAGATGAGTCCCTATTTCAGAAGAATTCAATTTTGAGTTAAGATTGAGTTTTTTCTACACTTAAGATTATTGAATTCATTCTTAATTGCTTTCCACAGGGAAATGTGAACATTCATAGTGGTCAGAGTGACTTATCAAAATATAAATCAGATTATATTGCTTCTCAGCTAAAAACCTCATGGCTCCCCACTGTCTTGCTGTCTTTGGAATGGTGTTTGAACTCTCACTATTGCTGACAAGGACCTACATTAACTGAGTGCTGCCTATCCTTCCAACTCCACCCCTTTCCTTCTAGGTTGTAACATACCAACTATGTCAACCTTTTCATTTCTAGAATATGCCACATTTGTTCCCACTTCAGTATTCTGTGCCTTCTATTCCCTCTGCCCCAGCTCCTCTCACAAACCCTAACATGGCTGGATCCTTCTCATCACTGAGATCTCAGTTCAAATATCACCTGCATAGGCAGGGCTTCCCTGACCTCCTCACTTGAAGTTATACAGTTTGAGAAGTGCTTTGTGATCTTGGCAAGTTACTCAGCTGCTTTATGCCTGAACTATGTATTCTGCTAACATGTCGTAATCTATTATAGACAGGTCAGAAACTGCTTTTGTGAAAAACCTTTTTTTTTTTTTTTTTTGTGAACCCAGGAGAACTCTAACATTGAGATGTCCCCAACCCTTTTTATTTTTTAAAATGTTGAGACAGGGTCTCTCTATGTCCCCCAGGCTATACTCCAACTAGAGATCTTCCTGCCTCAGTCTCCTAATTGCTCGGTTTATAGGAGGGTACCATCATGCCTGACTTGTGAAATGAGATTCTTCTCTCCATCAAAACAACAGATAACTTTTCCCAGGCAGTTACATTGTTCTTCCCCAAGATATACTTTTACTTCAGAGAGACTGTTTCGCCAGAGTATCACAACTTCTATAAAGTAAGTACAAGGAATCCAGATGTGACATGTGTTTGGAATTATAACTGAACTCACTGGATGCTAAAATGCCATCGATAAATTCCTGACGTGTTATCTTCCCATCCTGGTCTTTGTCGATGCGCCGGAAGAAGTCCATTACCCGAGATTTTTTGTGATTCATCCAACGCATATACTTTTTTCTCCAAACATCAAAGTCAAAGTTGGCAAATTCCTTCAACTAGACGGAAATCAGAAGTGCCGATAAGACCTATTATTTATGGCTCTCAAGGTTTCCCAGAGCATACCGAAATTCTCACACATTCAGTGAAGCCATGCAGGCCTTCTGGGGGCACCAACAATGCTATCTACATGTTGTCTCTTGTGAATGCACAATCTGGCTCCTTCACTTAAAGCCATGATTATTTACACAAGCTGCAGTATAATGTGGGTAGCAGGAGTAACGGTAACTGAAAAACCCCACCACAGAAAATACAGAACAAGAAGAACAAGAATGGGTGGAACCAGTTTTGCTTTTTGCCTTTGGATTTTTCTAAGGACCACCCTCTTAGTAGTAAGGGAGAGGCTTCTACCCCAAAGGGAGATTTCAGCACCCCTCACTTACATTGTTTTGAAAGATAGTTATGATCAACACAGGACCCACATAAGGAGACTCCTGTTTTCCACTATTTTCTGAGAATTAAATGAGGAAATCTGAGTTCTAGACAGAAGCAGGAGGAACCCAACCCTGCCCCCACGTGTGTTTCTTTGGAATGGCACCAGAGGGAGCAAACTGCCCATCTGACATTTATGTTAAATGTTTGGCCTTAATGGAAAACAGCAGGCCTGTGTGGTGGGCAGGGTGATTTTCAGTTACTTGCACTATGTCAGTGATTCACACTCAGAAAGACTTAAGAGTGCAGCAGTTTTCCCCCTGGTCTTTCAAACTCCAAAGTTGGAAGGAATGGGAGAAAAAAGCGCCAAGAACCAAATACGCTTAAAAACTCAACTGACCTACAAGAAATAACAACAAAAAACACAGAACACTCACTTCCAGGCATAGCTGCTTTGATATGCACAAATAAAAAAATATAAAATATATTAGAGGCTTGTTTTAAAAACTAGGAAGTGCAGTACTATATATTTTTATACTGGATAATGATAGTTTAAATATGATTTGCTTTTTCATGATTTAGTGAAAACCAACACAGTAACAAGATTGTAAAAAAGTACTCCTATTTCATAATTGGGTAGTATATATAACTACGTGAAGGGCTCATTTCTTTAAGCTACACATATGGAGATAACTGTCAAGGCTATGTTCCTGGTTCTCAACCACAACAAGGTGCCTGGAAGAATCAGGCTGGAACTGGCTGGTTAACTGCTTTCCACAACCAGATGGTACAGCCTCCTCTGCTGTATGAGTGGTTTTCTCATGAGGAGTCTTCTCATTCAGGAGCTTGAAAGAAGGAGTACTGGCTCATTGTGGGTCTAATTCTACTTCTTTTTTTTTTTTTTTTTTTTTTTTTTTTTAATGGCATCGGGGACTGAACCCAGGGGCACTTAACTACTGAGCTACATCCCTTTTTATTTTTTGAGATGGGGTCTTCCTAAGCTGCTGAGGGCCTTACTAAGTTGATGAGATTATAGGCATGTGCCACCACACCTGGCTTGTCTGATTCTACTTCTGAAAGAAGTAGGTGAAGGCACACAGGTCATAGAAGAACCCTTGGAAGGACTTTTTAAACAACAGACTCACATAAGGGACACTCAGTAGAGCATTACCTCCTCTAGTCTATCCAAGGCATCATTCAGCTTCCGCTGGCGCTCCAGGGCTAGCAACCACACCTGCTGCCAGCGGGCAGAGAGCTGGTTGATTCGTGGATTTTTTGCTTCAGATTGTGAGAGGATTGGCATGGGAGGAGGTGTGGGCTGACTTAAGGATTTCCCTAAAAGGAAAAATAACCACAAGAGTAGAATAGCTGGTTTTGTCAGTTCAAAAACAAACAGCTATGAACATAAGCGATCTCTACAATGCTATCCAGTTCATAATGGAGAAAAGAAACATGGAATTTGGCAATGTGAATGCATACTAATTCCAAAACTACTGATCCTCCTCTCAGCCTACAGGTACTTACATGTTTCTCATGTATCTCCAACCAGTTCTATGGTCCATAGTGGACTAAAGACATATCGACTCAATGAAAAAAGCAGGGGATTCTATAGGAGTTGGTTTATGTTACAATTAAATTAGTGCAAACCAAATGTGAACAGCTAGCACCAGGGACCAAAACAATAGAAAGGGCAATGCCAAAGAACACGCTAATCTTGTTATTATACAGTAACCCAAGAAAATAGTATGGCTACTTTGTAAGAAAAACAAGTTTAAAAAAACAGATTTGGTTAAAATCCAATAGGGTTTTGAAAATTAAAAAGTAATGCTTTTGACAGATGCTTAAAAAATGCTCATCTACAATTAACAGGAAGGAAGCATCCTAAAATAGTGGGCTGGAAACATACTACTACCACTGCGGGATTTCTCGATGAAAGGACCATGGGTAGGCTCTATATTCTTCCTTTTGTATGTCTTGGTAACCCGGTCCACATCTGGCTGTTTGCGTGTCATTTCCTCCATAAATGTCTGTTAAATACAAAAACACAAAAAAGAGCTGAGCATTTTCTTCGTCAGCTTCTTATTTATAACTTCTTACTAACAAAGGCCAAAGCTCATGGCAGACTGCCCAAGTGATAGAAGCCTTTGCATACTTTTATTCCATTTAAAAAATCTGACTGAGCAAGGTACTTTCTCAGGGGCTATAAAGACCTGAAAGAGGAAGACATGATCTGATTTTTAGCAGCTCACAACTGAGTGATGAAAGTCAAGAATTCAGAGCACTAAATGCCATACAGGTGTCTAGGAAGATGAGGACAAGTAACTCACAGACTGAGGTGGCAAGGAAATCTCCCAAAGGTTGGGGCCTGAGCCCAATATTGATATTGAGAAGTGAAGAATCAGTGAAAAATGGGGGAGGTGGTTCAGATAGAAGGCACAGCCTGGGCAGAGCTAGGGGAGTTGGACAGGATTGTAAACTGGGACCTTTCCACTAACTGGCTGAGGAGAGAAGCAATCAGAGGATTGGCAAGAGGTGGGGCTAGAGAGGCAAGCAGGACAAAGGTCAAGAAAGGCCTTGACAGGCTAAAGGACGGAATTTTATTCTGGGAGCAATGGGAGACATCTGAAAGATTTTGATCCAGGTGACATAATCAAATCTATTTTAGAGCTATCACCCTGACTTCACTGTAGAAAACAGAATGATGGGTAAGTGGGGGTAGGGAGTGACTAGTAGTAGGAAGACAGGTTAGGAAATCATTGTAGTAACTGAGGCAAAACATGGTGAGGACCTTAGTTATGGTAGAAAGAACCAAGAGACATTCTGGAAGCAGGACAGATAAGACCTAGTAAAAGGCTAGATGTAGGGAGGAGAGGAATGGAAGAGTTCCAGATCCATTACTGGCTTCTGTGCTGGGGGACCGGTAAATGAACAAAGAGGAAGCAGGTTTGAGAGGGGTGGGGTTAGGCAAGGAATCAAATATAAAATGTAGTTTCAGAGCTGCCTCCAGTTTACAATATGTCTGTACTTTGGAAGACAATGATGCTAAAGATGAAAAAAATAAATAAATAAATAAATATGCAGAAGTCCTTGGCTTATAGGTGATGTCTAAAGCTGTTGGGCTAGATAAAACAAGCTATGTGAGAAAAGCACCAATGAAACTTAAGGAACATCAAGATTAACAAGCAGAAATAGGAACCAGTTCAGATGACTTGAGAAGGAATGGTCAGGAAGAGCCAAATGTGCTACATGTTAAATGAGCTAAGGACTGAAAAGCATCCAATTGACTTAGTCAGTAGGATGTGCCTGGGACTGTGTCAGTGGTCTAAGGGGGTGGGAACTAGACCACAGGGGCTGGTGGAGTGCATGGGAACCAAGGAAAGAAGGTGGGGAACACGAAGCTTGGTTGGAGAATAAAACAGGTGACAATGGTGGTAACATGACGGGAACATTTCTGGAGGCTTTGGAGAAAGAGTAAACAGAAGGAGAGAGCTTGAAGATACAGGAATGACCTTGAAGTCAGCAGGGAAAGTAAGGAAGGTAAGCTTCATAGGAAGTACAGGGAGCTCCTACTTGCTAGGGTAGTTATTCATATTAACTAAAGAGGTCATATTGACTTAGAGGTATAACTAAGCAAGAACCATGCTGGCACTCAGTCTAAATTATTATGGTTATAAACTTTATTTGCCTCCTAAAGATATATTATGAAGATAGCTCAACTGAGTTTTCCTTCTTTTGATTTGGTCTCACATGTCAGGCACTCCTCTCTGGCAAGAGCTCTTTCCAAATCCAGGTATAATGGGGATAGGTCATTGGGTCCTTGGCTGCAACGAAGGCCAGACTTCTAAGCTGCCCCTGCAAGGATCCCACTGCTGGTATACATGCCCTGTGTAATTCCCTCCCTCTGAGTGTGGGCAACACCTGTGAAAATGATGGAATAGCCATCATTTCATTTCATATGTAAGACTCTACAAGGGAAAACTTTCTCTTGCTGGCTTTAAAACACAGTGAGGGCAGCCTCTAGGAGCTGAAAGCCAGCAAGAAAATGGACACCTCAGTTCTACAACTGCAAGGAAGTGAATTCTGCCAACACCTGAATGAGCCTGGAAGAGGATCCCAGACTCCAGATGAGAACTGTAGTACTGGCTGACACCTCGATTTCAGCCTGATGAGACCCCAAGAAGATGACTCAGCTAACACAAGTCTAGACTTTCAATTCACAGAAACTGTGAGGTGAGACTGTTATTCTAAGCTGCTAAGTTTGTGGTAATATGTGAAGCAGCAATTAAAAAAGGAGTACACAGGGCAAAGGAAATGGACTCCATGATGGCACAGAAAACCCCAGTGAGGTAAGATACCTGATGCTCAGCAATAAGGGCTTTAACTCGGTCAATGTTCTGAGGGACTGGCTCCTGATCTCGCTGAATAAGGGTGGTCTCAGCCCACTGGATCCACGCCAGAAGTTCTTCTAGGAGCTCAGCATTAGCCACCAGTTCTGACAGGGCTGTTTCCAGGCGCTGTTGGTGCTGCTTAGCCCATGTCAGGACCTGTGGAGAGAAGGAAACCATAGCAACTATTTGTCAAACACATCCCTTTGTCTCAAAGTGACTTTTCATCTTATCTGCAAAATGACTCTTTAGGGGAAAGACTGTGCATGCCACTCAAAAAGCTCCTCTCTTACCCCAGTGAGAAAGCTTGGCTAAGAGCTGGGATAGGCAATTGGTTCTCCTGAAACCAGGAATCCAATCCGATATCCAGATCTAGTACCCAATATTAAACACAGGACTTCTCAGCAAAGAGGAAGCAACACACATTGTCTCCATCAGAAGGCACTAACAAGTGCATCATTACATCAGTACTATTCTTCCAGACTGCTGCACATTGCCAAAAAGTATTTACTAAAAAGTTAATTTTTGTTGAGATATTCCCATTGAGTGAATGATTACTATCTGAGGGAAAAAGAAAAGAAAGCTCCATAGTACTTTATCACCCACTATCATTCCATTTTCTTGGGTGCATGGTCTCACCTCCTCAAAGCGAGCTCGTATGATGGTGATCCAGTGTTTGATGGTGGTAATGCAATCAGGATGACAGACAGCCAGGATGACTTCTCCCATGGCTACTGCTGCATTAACATCCACTCGCTTTTCTTCCACTTTCTTCATGAATTCCTAGACACACAAGATTCAAAAATAAAAACTTAAATCTACCCACATGATTAATAATGAGGGGAAAGAAATTTCACTGTATTTTTTCTGACATGTGGTGACATAGATCTCCAAAAGCCTGTATGTATATCTCTGGTGTTTTTTTTTGTTTTGTTTTGTTTAAATGGTACTGAGGATTGAACCCAGGGGTGCTCTACCATTGAGCTGCATTTCCAGCCCTTTTTATTTTTCATTTTGAGACAGGGTCTTGCTAAGTTGCTGAGGCTGGTCTTGAACTTGCAATCCTCCTGCCTTAGCCTCCTGAGTTGTTGGGATTACAGGTGTGTGCTCCACACTTGATATCTCTAGACTTTTTTTTCCATAATTTTATTAAATTTTATTAAAATTTTCCATAATTTTATTAATATTTATTAAGCACAAAACTCAACATAGTTAGAATGCTCTGATTGCTACCTTCCTCTCACAGTGCCTATTCTGTCTCTCGTTCACTCAGCTTCACCCACTTGTCCCTTCATCACACCCTAAATTTGTTCCTACCTCACGACCTTCAAGCATAGTATTTTGTTGTCTTGCCTATTCTTTCTAGTTCTCTAAGATGCTGGAAGGTGAGAATAAAAATGACTTGTTCTGCTAGAGATGATAATAAAGACTAAGGACACAGTGGTACTGTATTTTTTCTGCTCTGAATTCATTTCTATCTCTTAAAAATTCTTATTTTCTTTCATTTCCACATCTGTGAGCATATTTGTTTTGGAAAAACACAAAGAGCTATAAAACAAAATACCCATGAGAGAATGCAATGAGAAAAGTAAGATTAAAATTACAAGAATTAAAAAAAGGAAATATTTCCCACCTCATTGGGGCAGACTGAGGCCCCAGATACTGTGTTATACTCTACAGTTTAGTAAACAGTTCTGGGGGATCAGACCAGGACCCATAGCTAGTTTAAAAAAAAAAAAAAAAATGTATGCAGGGAAGAAGAGGAAACAGTTCACATTTTCTTTATATAATACTATGGTGGTATTTTATTTGTTTACAACCAATGTGAATCACTCTTGTAAAAACAAACAGTCACTTCCCTCTCCTTCCTACTAAACCAATGAGTTGAACTATTCTGCGTTTGTTCTTTCTCACATAATGGCTGAAATTTGCAAGCAAATGCTGTTTTCTTAGTGGTGGGGCAGCTCTTGTTGGGTGGATAGCATAGAGCACTGAACTCCAGGGCTGGATTACCTTATGGGTGTCAATGAGAGATTGCAGGGCCTCTGTGTCATCAGGAAGAGCCCCTCGAAAGCGAAGTGTTTGCTCTGCTTCAGAAAGCCACTCCAACAGCATGTGCACTGTGTCCCGAAACTCCTCTGCCTAAAACAACAAGCACAAAAGATTGGAACTCTTTCTGCAGTCAAGGTCCCAGTCATTAGTGCATGCCAGGGAATAGGTCAGGGACTCAATCCTTTAGGGTATCGTAGTCACTTGATGTCCCCATCAGCCTCCACAAAGGTTATTTTTCATTTGTAGATCTTTGAGAACCAGCTGAATTTGTTATTTCTTTAATACAAATGAATGTTAAAGTCTTGTAGAACATTCAGAATATCAATTTTTTTATGTTCATTTTGAGACTGGCTGGAATGATCCTATAAAGGAAAATAAAAAGAATCTGTTCAGATCCCTTGTCTTGCTGCCGGCCCAACAAATGTCTCTTACCTGTTTTAAAGCCTGCTCAAGTCGGCTTTGCTTGGAAACAGAGAGTTTACAGACAGTGTCCCAGCGAGTGCTAAGTTCTTGGAGTTGTCCTTTTACCCAAGTGGTGTCATCTCGACTATTCTCAATTAGTTCTCTACCTGACCGCTTTAAGACCTGAACAGTTCCTGTTCTTTTTCCCAGTTCCTTCTGGAAAACCTAGAAAGAAGATAGGACAATTAGTTTGTCTGAGAAATGTTTGAGTCCAAGAAGCAAAACTAGTGAGAAAGTAGTTATTTATCAGGTGGATTCTAATTTTTTTTATGCATAGAGGAAGGAAGAATGATGTGTAAGAAAGAACCACCAGAAGACATGGCTCTAAATGTCAGTTCAGGCATTTAAGCTGTGTGACTTTGGATAAGGTGGTTAACTTGAGTCCCAGTTTTATCATCTATATAATGGAAATAATTATACTAACATTTCAGAATTATGGGAGATAAAGAGGAATACAACTGCAGTGCACAGAATCAATTTTATATAATTTCAAGGTAGAGATGAATGCTTTGTGGTGGAACAGGAGAATAGTATGCAGCTCAAAATGACAGGTTACATTAAATAGTGGTGTGCATGGTATTAGACTCGATAGGTTCAAAAATGGTTTAAAATCTCTCCCATTACCATATTAGGTTATCAGTGAAAAGGATATCTTAAGGATTTCCTTTTGAATTTAAGTTCATTTTGTGACTCAACTGAGAGACAGAGAGAGAATCTCCAAGTGAAGTTTATACATTGCCAACTCTGAATCAAACCAATTTTGGTAAATTCTTTGTGAATGATGCAGAATCCAGTCTAAGTTTGTTTAAACACAGAAAATAAGGAGATGCCTCTTAGCAAAGATATAGGCTTTCTTTCTCCCCTAGATGGTTAAGAGAGAGCAAAAGACACCCATGACCCTATGGTTTTGCTTCCCTGAGACCCAAATCTCCCTCACCTTATGGGCATCCATGAGATTCATAACAAGGTCAAGGTCCCCATGCACAGGCTGGTCCTCAGCCAGCTGTGGCTCCACTTTGTATAACCAGTCAACCAAGGCCTGCAAAGCATCCATGAACTGGCCTGAAAACAGCAGGGCTTCCTCCAACTTGTGTTGCCTGAAAAAAACAAACAAATTCCACTGTTTTTATGATCCTTTTAATGAATGACTTAAATTCTGACTTCCTGAAAAAGAAAATTGCTTGAACTCTATGTAGTGAATTCCACATGAGAAGGGTAAAAAGTGACTAAGAGAAGTGCCCACACATTTTTAATCAAACCACCTCTAGAGTGGATTGAGTGTAGTGCAAGGGATAGGTATGGATGCCCTTTCTATATCTGGTAGTCCAATGATACAGGATATACCTCAATAATCCAAAGTCTGTGTTAATTACTTTATAGTAGCATTTGGGTAATGGTCTAGACTCTGGGCTGTTGCTTTACCTCTTTGAACCTGTCACCTCATCAAAACAAAAAACAAAAAATGCCCCCCCCAAAAAAAACACAACAAAAAAACCCCACAAATAGTACAGACATCTTGTAATATTTAGCATAGCACAGTGGGAAGGAAGGGATAAAACAGAACTTTGAGAACCATATTGTGTAGATTCAAATCCCAGGTAGGCCACTTAGTAGCTGAGTGACCTTGGTGGAGTTAAGACACCTCTTTGTGATTGTTCCTCATCTGCAAAATGGGAATTAACAACAGTACCCACCTTGCTGGTTTGATAAGGATTAATGATTAGTAGGCACTGTTGGGCACACAGTCAGTATAATAACTGCTTAGGAAAGATCAGGTATGGTTGAATGTATGTAGAAGTTTTGCACAGTGTCTGACAGTGAGAATGTTGACTAAGACACTGATATTATAAATTGGTGATTTACAAATATTTGGTTTAACTTTCATGGGCCTCTTCCTTATTAATACAGCAAGGTCCAAGTTTAAAACATATAAGTATTTTAATATATTTTATTCAAATTCCTTCATAACTTTTTACTGATGCATTAGGTTTGCCACCATTTTAATCTTAATAATAGACTCTAGGTTACTTCTGGCATGCCATACAGACCCTTGAAGGGGCTATTTATGCTCACCGCTCCACAGACTTGCCACAAACAGTATCCCATTTGTCTCTGACTTCTCCCAACAAGTTGTCAAGTGTCTGAGTATCATCAGCAAGCAACGTCTTCTCTTTCAGTGCTCTGCCAGTTCTAATTGTTGTATCATATACAGGTTGTTTGCCACCAAGAGTTTTCTGAAACTCCTGTTTCCAGAAAGAAAAGGAAAAAATGTGGCAAAATCAGATCATGGCACAAGGCACTGAATTCAGTCCCCAGGAACAAAACAAACAAAAAAACTCAGATGATATCTTAATATGGAACAAAAATTTTTTTGGATTTTCAGATTAGAAGCCAAAAATAGTATCAAAAAACGAAAATAAACTAAAATTAACAATAGCTTATCATTAAGAAATTTGTCATTTTTTGTTTGTGCATGGCAATTTCCAAAAGCCTACAGTTTTGGCTGTTACTTTCATAACCACTTCGCTTGAACTATTATTTTTAAAGAGTTGGGGTTAAACAGTATCTAGATATAAAATGGACCCTGGGCTGGGGCTGTAGCTGGGTAGAACACTTGTCTATCATGAACAAGGCCCTGGACTGGATACCCAGCACTGGGGTTGAAGCATGGGGTATGGGAGGGGAAGGAACCCTGGCTTCATCATCTTGACTTTTTAACATTAACCAACTGTCTCCCTACCCTCAACCCTGAGAAAGGGCCTTGCTAAGTTGCCTTGAACTTGAGATCCTCCTGTTTCAGCCTCTTGAGTCACTGGGATTATAGGCATGTGCTACCATGCCTAGCTATCTTTTATTTTTAATTAGCTCTGACTTCTATTTTTAGCAAGTTAAAAGCTCAGGAACTAGTATCAATTACCCTCTTTACCTTATGCTTAGAAAGCTGAAGTTTAATTTTGTCTGGGTCATTTGATATCTCCAGTTCAGAGTCCAGGTGACTTTCTGCATCTTCTAGCCAATCAATCAGTTTTTTCCAAGCTTCATGGAACTAAAATTAAATAAGAAATAAATTCCAACAGGAACAAATGTGCAAACTATGCAACTTGTTTTTGAGAATCATTCCAGAGATACAACATACGCAGCACAAAGCTGTTCAATAAGTTAATGTTTTTCTTCGATAACTTACTTGTTTTGCCCGCTTCCTGGCATCATCTAGTGAACGCCCTCTTTCAATAGATCGCTGGACAACCTTCTCCCACCGAGACTGGACGCTAACCAACAAATTCTTGATCAGAACAACATCCTGTTTTTGGCTAAGGAATTTTAACTGATTTCCGGTTTGATCCAGCTCAATGATCTGGTCTCGGTGGGCATTAACTTCATTAGCAAAAACCTAAGGGAACAATGTTGCTCTTTTTAAACTTGAAGTAAGATAAAGGAATATTCCTTTCAATTAGTCCCTTCTAAAGGATGGCAATATCACGAATCAAAGTTACCTTATGCTCCTCAATCTGGGAAAGGACAGTGTTTAGAATCAGGCTGGGGGGAGAAGCGATGTTTAAACTCTGCTCTGCTAGAGTGAGCCAGTTGATAAATTCTTGTAGGGAATTCTGGAATTCTGTTGCCAGGTTGAGGGCCTCTTCCAGTTTTGACTGAATTTGAAATAAAACACACATACACAAAGTGTCAAACTCAAGAATGACAGTTTGAGCAACAAAGGCATGAACTGTATGCCAAATGAAATAGCTCTAAATAGGAAGCCTCATTTAATTAACCTAAAAACAGTTTGTAAAGAAGAGGACATTTTAATGTTAATGTCTGAAAGTGAAACAAATGGACAAGCAGTGTACACATGGAAAAGAAATAAGCACAATTAGCAAGCCAAGTTCCTTTCTCAGATGCTCTCCCCTTCCTGGGGCACTAACAGACCATTTAGGGGTAACAGCTGCAGGACCTGTAACCTGCTTTGGGCAAAGTCTTACGTTTCTTTGTTTTTTTGTACTGGGGATGAACCCAAAGGCCCTTAACCACTGAGCCACATCCCCAGTCCTTTTTAAAATTTTATTTAGCAACAGGGTCTCACTGAGTTGCTCAGAGCCTCGCTAAGTTGCTGAGGCTGGCTCTGAACTTGTGATCCTCCTGTCTCAACCTCTTGAGCCACTGGCATTTGTCACTGCACCCAGTTCTTGGTTTCTCTTAACGTACCTTTTGTGATGTAAAGACAACTAACTGAAAAGCACGTTACTATAAAGATGATGTGCAAGAATGTGGCTCAGGGATAGTGTGCTTGCCTAGCATGCACAAGGCCCTGGCTTCAATCCACAGCACCATACACACACACACACACACACACACACACACAATTTCATAGAAAAAACTCCCCAAGATGTACACTAAAAATGTCTAGCTGGTTAGATTATACATGTTTGCTTTCTTCTTTATGTTTTCAGGTTACTTTTGTAACCTCAAAAAAACTTAAATTGAATGTTATAAAAATGTACAGGGTTGAGGGTATAGCTCAATGGTAGAGTACTTGGCTCGTGTGTGAGACCTTGGGTTCCACTCCTAGCAAAACACACACACACACACACACACACACACACACAGAGCAAACAAATCAGGTGGAAAATAAAGTGCACTCAATTCTATCACAGAAGTGTTTAGAGATTAATAAACTGTAAGTTCCTAGACAATAGAAATTCTTTTCCATTGTCAAATCTATAATTTTTTTAATATAGCAAACATTTACTAAGTGATTTTTATTATTTCTGAAATGTAATGTTCCTATAAAATCAGAAATAACTATCCTTGACACCTGGTTTTGCTTATCAATTCTGATGATGGGTACTGTCTTGAGGCAGTTTGCTCCACTATTAGAAACTACCTGATTAGGAGCCAGAATTTGCTTCAGTTTAATTATTCTCAGTTCTGTCGTCTGTAGGAACTATAGATGAGAGTCTGTGCAAAGACTGGAATATAGCCATACACTCAGGTTCTTTGGCCATTCCTCATATTACAGTATTACCCACCCCATACTGCAAGGATTCTATTAAATTAATGCTTCTCTTAAAAATGTTCATATCTGTTTTATGTACTTCTGCCCATTAATTTCATAACAAAAGAGTCTATTTGTTTATTGTTTCATAAACTTAGCAGAGTGCCCAGTACACACTTGTTCAGGAACTATTTATTGTGCGAATGTGGCCAATAGGTTTGTATGCATTTTTTACACTTGATTTGACTAGCAAAGAACAGAATGAAGCTCTATACTCATAAAAAAACAATCTTTCTGGACAAATGCATTGATCCCCGATGACCTTTCTACTACAGAGAAAAGAAGTTGATTTTTGAGGAAGAGTGGGAAGAGGTCACTGATTTTTAGTAAATTTTCTTGTATACTTGCACTTACACTAGAAACCAAATTCCTCATGGAGAACTGTTAGTCACACTCCTTACACATCTTGTTTCTTCCTATCCAATCCCAACTTAAGCAGGGACACAGATCGGTGATTAATATGGGAGGAATTATTATTAAACAGTGATAGGCATTAATGTCTTCAACTAGCAGATGGAGAAAAGGAATTATAAAAGCAAGTTTCAGCAGAAACTAGAATCATCGATGCAATTTGATATAGATGGAAAACAAATAGAAAAGACAGCTTGATTACTTAAAGCCAATTCTAAGAGTATCAGTTCTGCAACTTCTGTTATAATGTATTATTCTTTGAAAAATCTTTAGAAACAAGACGGTAATTACATGCAGTCACCAAGTAAATGGCTCAAATATAGGGTTTTATAGAGATACCTTTCTTTCTTCCATTTTACTGCTGACTATACGCCACTTCTGTTCCAAGAGAGCTACGCTCTGTTCTGTCTTTGAGCCAGTACCAGAGTCATCGCGGCTCAGGAGCATGAGCCTGCCTTTGTCAAGTAGCTGATTGTAAGTCTCTTCCTTGGCTTTCAGCTGAGAGTAGAGTTCCTATAAAAAAAGGCAGAAAATATATCAACACCTGTTCCCTGAAAGACACCACATACAGATTCATCAGTGTAACCTGGAAAAGTCCAGGAAGGTCTCATCTAGACTGGGAAGCTTCTTGTGCATTTTGTTCAACTGCCGAACAGGTAGGGAATAAAACACACTATTCTTCATTTATACTAAAATAACTATCACCACATAAATATAAGAAAAAAGTTTGTTTCTATTTAGGATTAAAGATAACAAAAATAGTTCTCAATAACTTATTTCCCCTTTCCATAAAGAAGTTGCATAGAAGTAATGTTTTTTGTTTTAAGCACAATTCCCTGAATTACTGTCAGAATCTCTGATTTCCCTAACTCCATTGAGCAGTCCTTTTATACAAACAGATCTATGTTATGTATTTGTAACCCCCCCACCCCCCGCCACCAGTGCTGGGGAATCAAACCCAGGGCCCACAACATGTCAGGCAAGTGCTCTACCACTGAGTTATGCCCCCAACCCTCATAATTTGTCTTCTTGATGCTCCCACTTTCTAGTCAATATTCTTGTGTCAACCAAGCAGTCCAACTCAAAATCTACTAGCTCACTGACACATTTCCAGTTTACTCTTCCTTGATAATACTGCTGCCCAAGGTAGGGTATTAAAATCTGTAAATATGCAGATGCCCAAGGTTGTTACACACTGTTGGTAAAAATGCACTACAGCTCTGTGAACTCAGAAACTAGCTACTAAATGTGGGATGCTTATTCTCAGTTTAAAGAAGTTGCTATTACCATATGTGTATCAAGTTGTTCCCTAGCAGTTTCAGGAAGTCCTCCTGTGGGTTTAGATGCAGAAAGTTGGCTCTCCATTCTAGTCAGTTCCAAAAGGAAATCTTCAATCTCACTGTGGAAACCCTGGGCCTTTTGAGAAAAAGAATAATCAGTGAGGTGAGTAGTAATTCTCAAGTTTCACAAGTAAACTTTCTAAATGATCCTATGAGGAATTTTATTGTGAAGAAGGAATCTGGAATTGTTCTCAGCCAGAGTTGTTCTGTTGCAGAACTGGTACAATCTATTTGTTCATTATTAGAATCCAGCAGGGGCTGGGGAGATAGCTCAGCTGGTAGAGTGCTTGCCTTGCAAGCACAAGGCACTGAGTTCAATCCCCAGTACCGCAAAAAAAAAAGAAAAAAGAAAAAAAAAATCCTTCAAACTTCACTGTAACACAGTATAGATGTCTGATACAATCTGAATCTGACCAATGCATTATTTGACCAAGGTACTGTTCCATAGGGAGGGACCTGACTCCATCTAGGGGAAAAAACTGCCTCTGTGAGGTGGTTATAGTGAAGATCTGAAATTCTATAAAGTAAATAAATGAAACTACAAACAAACACAAAAAAGAACCACCCAAAGCTGCTTTTTTTCAGACAAGTTTCCAGAGGGTTCCACCCCAAATGGGTTTCCTCTGACTCAGGCCTTCTTCAGAATGGTGTCCTCTGCACAGCAATTCCTCCCTATCTTGGATAATGACATACCTGCTGCAGTGTTGACTGCAGCTGCTGCTCCCTCTCCTCTGTTTTCTGTAGCACTGACTCCCAGCACTGGTTCATGGTTTCCAAGCGGCTCCTTAAACTGCTGGCATCATCTCCAGCACTTGATTCAAGGAGTTCATTGCCAGCTTTGTTGACTGTTTCTACTGTGGCTTGATGAGCCAAAACATCATTTTTCAGAACCTAAAAAACACAGATAGCACAATGTATTTCTATAGCTATTATTAAATCATCAAAAAGCTTCTGTGAGCAATATCTGAACTCAAGTCAACAAGAGTTAGAGATGAAAAGTGAAAATACTTACATGGTGCTTTGCAAGCTCAACTTCAATGACTTTGGGGTCTCCACTTATTGGTCTCTGAGCATCTAGCAACTCTTCAGTGTGAGTCAGCCAACTCATTAGTTCCTCTAAGGCATGCTGGAACTGGCCAAGGGCCAAGAGAGCACCTTCCAGCTTATGCTGCTCAAAACAGACAGATGGAACATTTGTTAGGGAATTTAAAAAGAGCACAGAATATTTCATTTACGTATTCTACCACTTGCCTTACCTGTCTATGAGCAATTTTCTCACCCAAATTCTCCCAGAGGTGTTTGAGTTCTGTAAGTGGTTCTCGTATAATGTCTCTGTCTGTTTCATCAGTAGCTTTCTTTAACATCAATTCACCCTGGTGATTGAGTTTCTCCATCTCAATTTGCTGTTGGTAAACTTCCACTTTGAACTCCTATCAGAGATGCACTAGATGTTAATATCAAACCAAGCCTTTAAAAGCTCAAAAGCAGCAGCTCTTCTTTCAGTCATCTCCAGATACAAACCTTCATCTCATTTAACTGATCTTTAACAGTATTGAGGTCAGTGCCAACAGGAGGCATGGTGCACAGTTTGATCACAGTGTTATCCAGCCAGTCGTACATAGCCTAAAATAAAAATACAAATACAGAAAACAAAGTGAAAAAAACCATACAGGGTTGGGAGAGAATTAGCATTATTCATAAAAACACTGTGCTTCATGATTCCCTGGTATGGAACTTCAAGCAAACAATAATTTCCAAGATAGTTTCATTGTGCACGTCAAAGAGTATAAACAGGGCGAGCATGCAGTGATAATAAAAATGGCAGAAAGAGTAGAAACAGCCTGTGCCAGAAGTGGAAATCTCTGGCTAGAAACACAGACCCGCATTGTTTTCAGTGTGAGCCCCATGAATGTGATTCACTCTTGTGCTGAACTGAGGAAATGACCAAGGAACCTGTGTTTCCTAAGTGGTCACCTCCCAGCCTCTGACCTGAAGAGTGTCCTGATACTGCACAGCAGCTTGCATGGCATCCTCAAGTTTCTCTAGCCTTTCTTTCCATGTTTTGTTTAAGTTCTCCCAAGCATTATTCATCTAGAAGAAAAAGATACAATTAGGTTCTTCAACTAATACCACTCTCCATCTGAACACACTAATGTTTCATCTGAACTCCTCATTTGTTTTCCATACCTCATCAATGCTCTTCTTTACTTCGGGCTTCTCAGTTTCTCCACAGGCAAAAATTAAATCTGCTCCAAGGATTCGAATGAACTCCAGCTCCTCATGCAGACCATCTGTCTCCTCCTTAATAGTCTACAGGTAAAGGTATAATAGAATATGAGCCAAAGGTGAAAGTAGAACAGAACTTCTCAAAACTTTGTACATGCAACTTATACCCCATCAAAAGCACACAATGAAAAGAACTATCAATTGCAAAGGTTTTCAATGCTCTTAATATTTTGTTTCTCTGGATAGTAGAGTTTCAGACTCTAAGTGGTCACTGTTCACATATATACAAAATATTTATCAAATATACATTATAGCTGGGCTTGATGGCGCACACCTGTAATCCCATGACTTGGGAGGTTGAGGCAGGAGGATCGTGAGTTCAAAGTCAGCCTCAGCAACTTAGTGAGGCCCTAAGCAACTCAGTGAGACCTTGTCTCTTAATAAAATACAAAAAAGGGCTGGAGATGTGGCTTAGTAGTAAAGCACCGCAGGATTTACTACATATATATATATATATATATATATATATATATATATATATAAAATAAATGTACATAATATGATGAGCATGCAATGATGATAAAAATGGCAGTAGAAATTTGGGCAGTATGGGAAAGAAGCAAAGAGCTTCAATAATTTACCAATGGTTCATTCCTTCCTGCCTCCAAGGAGATTACAATCTATAGCCAGAAGTCTATTACAGAGAAGTAAATGAATAAGGTGAAATAATACAGCACAAGTCATAAATGGCAGCACTAACAGACCAGCATAACAGGAGTCCTGGACTATATAATCTTGAAGTCAGTGCTGTGCCAGATCCTAAAGTGTGGTTCATGGATCAGCATTGACAGGGGTGAGGAAAGGGAGAGTTTCAATATGGAAAAATATCTAAATAAAAAGAAAGAAGAAAGAAAATATCAAGCTTGGCTTGTGGTAAATGGATGAGATGTGGAAAGTTCCTTTAGTAAAAACTAGACTCTGCAAAAAGACTAGAAAAAGATAAGACAAAGTAATAATTGTTACCCATGGATGATGAGTCCCAAACTGAATTTTCTTCTCTACTATCTGTTTTTTTTACATTAAAGAAATTGAGTAGTTTTTTTCCCCTAGTGGAAAAAAGTCTTACACACACACACACACACACACACACACACACACACACACACATACACAAATTTCAAGGCACTTAACCTGACCAAGCAGCTGACACAACCTACTTGGACAGAGAGTGCTTTGCTGGAGGACACATAGAAGGGGCTTTGTTTTCTTCTTACCTCAGCAGCCTCAACCTGTTGCTTGATGATGGATGGGTCAATGCCTGGGCTTTCCAAGTCATGGACAATGTCCTGGGTGTCTTTGATGGTGGTCAGGAGAGCTGCCATGTCATACCAGAACTTCTCCGCTAATTCAAGGACATCAAGGAATTTAATTTCTCGCTCTTCAGCCCGAGCTTTGATGTCTTCCCAGAAGAACACCATTTGATCCAGTTTGTCCTGGATTTCTGAGGGGGTAAAGAAGAGATGTGAAAATTGAGTTCTTCCAAGTACTTAAAATCAGTCTCATCAGAAATTCGAATTCTGACATTTTTCAGTGAAACTATCTTTAAAAATCTCTCTAAAGATGTAAAAATGATGGACAGTTTTCTATTTGAGTTTTATTCTTACTATTATTTCTGCTCTAATATTTTCTGCTCATGTTGGTCTCCCCCATAAAGAGACCATAGAAGTAATATGGAAATCTCTAATATAAAGGTACTAAGAGAAAAACCCCTAATTTACAAAGGGGCTGTGATGAGAACTCTACTTCCAGCACTGTGTGTTCAACTTGTACATTTCCCATGGAAAATGTTATAAAAGGTAGTTATGTTCTACCCACTATTGATACTGTAGTTTACTCACATTAGGGGTTAAAGGAGCATTTGTTTCCTGGCCTGGGAATCTAACTACCAATTGTAACTTTATTTCAATGGGGAAACATGTTCTGAATTCTAAATGACTTCCAAATGACTTTTTAGAATACTCATTCCTTAGGGACTGTCTTTACATTCAATGAAATACATCTGGTAGGATGCTGGAGATAACCTCAGCTTGAAATTTATTCTTTAAAAATAATTAGATCCAAAAAGCACCTTTTGCAGCCAAATCCTTGTCTGCTCCCTGAGATCGCCCAATGAGCTCTTCTCCACGGCGCTTTAGGGCCTCAAAGGATGGCTGCAGTTTTTCTAGCTCCACGGTGGCACTCTTATTGTCACTGATGCACTCTCTGATCTTATCTACTTCAGCAGGAATCAGGGGTGGCATACGCAGGCGAGAGGAAAGATTCTCCAGAGTCTCCAACATGGGCTCAATTTTATCATGGAACTAAAAAAGTTGGAATATTAGCCATCACTAGTACTTCATCACACTTTTTGGGAAATAATAGGGAGTAAGGACAAGGTATAAATCTGTGCTCAGTTTACCCCAATGGTTATTGAGTATTGGGTTTGGCCAAGAGATCATTTTGGGCATAGTATACCAGAAATGGACTGTTGTGGGGGGAAATAAAAGGGCAATATTTGAGTCAAATGATATTAAGTAATATACCAGGAATAAACTCAGATCATTAGTGCTGTCATAAAACTTCTCCTATTCCAACTAATATGATGAGAAAGGAACAAGACTATGAAACTGGTGAGAGTCAGTATATCAACATTTCAGATGACAGTTGCATGCAACAGACCAGACCAACAAGTTAAACCTGTGTAACAAGTTACCACCTGTGTAAATGGATGAGGAACTTAATATGGTACATGACTTGGAATTTAAAAGCATACAAGTTGAGAGCTCACTGTACATACAGTGAGAGAGGGAAATGTTGGCATGAGAAAGGCCAAATCTAACCTCATTCTAAAAGAACAATTACCTTTCCACTTTGCTGCTACTCTGAATAACATGATTATAAATATAAAACTCTCATTTATAATCTGAGATAAAAAGGGAGAAAAGAAGACAAAACAGACAAGCCTGCCTCCTAAAAAAAATCATCTAACACTAACTCTGGATTCATTCATTAATGTCTTATCAATTTTCAATGTCCTATAAGAAAAGCAGATTTCCTTAACAAAATCACTTCCCATCACTCCTTCACATCTACATTCCAACCCAAACAAAACTGGCATAATAAACTGCAATAAACAAATTTATTCCACTAAACTTAAGGGAAATTTCTTTGTAGGTAATGCCTTGTATTTTCAGCTTTATAAAAACACACTAATCCCAAGGGGATGGGTACCTTACCTCTGTAATCTGTAATGGTGGGCGCGGTCAACACAACAATGAAATGTGACGATGTGGGGAAGACAGGAGCAGGCAGCAACAACACAAAGTAACACATTCCACAATGTGAGTGAGAGATGGGACAGGAAGTGGGGGGAGAAATTTGAGTAAGTACAAATATTAACCAAGAATATTGACTAAACATAGGAATAAAATACCCAGACATGACAAAAATACCACTAACAGTAATATATTAGTTGAAAAGTATGTAGTTACATGCCATAAACTCCACTGTTAGCAGTTTATGCTTCTCTTTGGCTTACTTCTCCCTACTAAAGCACCTTTCTGTGAACTAGGATGCCAGTAACTTCCTGAATGAGAAAGCTAATATATTGTCATTCTAAATCTCAAAAATAACAGGTCCAGCAGGAACCTGACTTTTGTGGAGGCAGTCATTGTTTTTGGCTCTCAAAGATAAGTTTATTCAAAATCATCCCTGCTAAAGGATCTTTATGATATTAAAAATTTCAGGGAAACTATCGACAGACAATTGTATACACTAGCCAAAATGTATTTTACCCTCCAATAGGATCATTATGCCAATGTTTCTGAGAAGAAAAGGCAGTAGACAAAGTTTTCTGCTCTGTTGATAACATGCTGGTCTGGCATTCCTGCGCAAAGAGGCATACCTGACACTGAGATCTCCTGCTTAGACTAACAGAGTTGAAGGTTACAGAAGTGTAACACACACACATACCTGAGCAGACTGGGAAACAGCCTCATCCAGAGCCAAGGCCCGTTGGCGCACCTCCTCTTTTATTTGGGCATACATGTTTTCTGCTTTCTGGTATTTTTCTTCCACCATTTTCCCTTCCTCGGGGTTTAATTCCTTTAGTTGTGGGCCTATCTTTAGTAGCTTATCAATATGTGGTTTGTGTTCAGCAATGGATTCCCTTAGTTGCTACAGAAAGAAATATAGATTAAAACATAATGAATGGGGCTGGGATTGTAGCTCAGTGCTTGCCTAGCACATGTGAGGTACCGATTTTGATCCTCAGCACCATGTTAAATAAGAAAAAAAGTAATAAATGGAATTGATTTCCAAGCACGTATTAGTTTGTTGGGATGAATACATGTATACATGGTTATACTATGTATAACCATGAAGCTCTAAAACAAAAAAACAAAATGAACGGGGCTGAGGATATGGCTCAGTGGTAGAACACATGTTTAGCATGCATGAAGCCCTGGGTTTGAGCCCCAGTACCACAAAAAACAAACAACAAAACTGAAATGTTAAAAATCAATAAGTACCAGCATCTATTTATGGGGAAACAGAAAAACACCTAAATCTTGGGCTCTGATACTACCTAATTCTCTTAATTTTCAAAAGCCAATTCAGATGTTCCATTACCTTGAGAGTGTTTCCGTACAAAACATGTCTTAATCTTTCGTGTCACCTGCATTATAACCATCTATCTCACTCTCTTCTTTGCTCACAAATACTTCTATGTACTATATTATAATTTACATTGTTTAATATATGTCTACCACTCCAGACTAAGAGACACCAAGCAGGATAAACTATGAATAGCAACAAATCTGGTAATTCAACCACTCCTTGACTTTATTGCTGGCTGCTTCTAGTTCACATTTTCCACTTATAGAAATATAGAAATAGTAATAAACACAAGCCATAAGCCAGAAATAAACATTTTTTAAAAAAGCATTTTAATAGTAATACTATTAGTTGAAATGTCTATAAAATTCCCTTTCATCTTAACTATATGTAGCAAATGCTTTGACATTCCTTCACAAGCTCACTCTATTGGTGCCTAATCAAGTGAAAAGAGCCACCTAACCACATGTAGAGTTTAACAATACCCTATCATCCTCAAAAATATTTTCTGTTATTTTTGAATAAATTACAGAACCCATTTTCATTCTGTAATGAAATAAAACTTGGCATGCTCCTTACCCTCATTTCTTCTTGCTGTTGCCTGAGCTGCTCATGATCAATAGCTGGAGGAGGTAACTGTCCTATTAGTGCCCGAATTTCCTCAATCCAAGGGTTGAGCTCTTCATAAGTTTCCCAAAACTGGTTCACTAAGACCTGTGCCCGCTCTAGGCGGGCATAACGCTCTGAATTGAGTAGGCTAATAGCTTCATACTGCTGTATTAGAGACTCCGTCTTTTCCTATGAACCAGAAATAAAAAATAAAAAGTATTATTATGAACTCTTTGAGAAAAAAAAATACAAGTGTAATTACATTAAAAAGTCTAAAGAAAAGCACACTAAATTATTAACAAATATGGACTAATGTAATGAGATTACAAGAGATTGTTTTTCCTTTTTCCCTATAACTCAGCTATTTTTTTTCCCTTCTTACTGGTACATTACAATTATACACACGGCAAGATTCATTGTTAGATATTTGTATATGCACACAGTATAACAAATTAACACAGTACAGTTTGTTTAATTTCACCCCCTAGTAACTTTCCATTCCTTCTCTCTGGTCCCCTTCCTCTACTCTACTGGTCTTTCTTCCATTTTCATGAGATTTCCCCCCTGCTCCTCCCCGTCACACCCCAACACACACTTTTTTTCCCTTTTATTCTCTTTGCCATCTACATATGAGAGAAAACATGACCCTTGATTTTCTGAGTTTGGTTTCATTTAGTATGATGTCCTCTATTTCTATCCATTTACCACCAAATGACAATTTATGATTTTTCTTTCTTTACATTAATTTGAATTTTTAAATTCCCTATCAGACATATTATTTTTATAATTTAGTATATATGAGCATAGTTTAAAAGGTAGTAAAACATGAGAAAAAACAAAATTATTATCTTTTAGCAATGACACAAAACAATGATACAGCATTATTATAACAAATCTGTTTAAAACAGGGTATCTCAGAGGCTATGAGGAGCTCTGGAAAAAAAATAAGTCTCTAGGGCTGGGGTTGTAACTCAGTGGTAGAGTGTATACCTAGCATGTATGAGGCACTGGGTTTGATTCTCAGCACCGTATATGAATAAATAAATAAATAAAGGTCCATTAATGACTAAAACAGTATTTGAAAAAAAAAATGTTTCTAGAAACTTGGCATTTGTACTTTGAATGTTTAGGAGTGTAGCTCAGTCGATTAATAAAGATTTCTGAAGACACAGAAATCAGTCATATCCTAAAAAAAAAACAAAAAAAACCAAAAAAAAATAACACACACAAAACTGGTCTATATACTATCTCTATATACTATCTTGGCCAATTCTTTGTAAAAAATAGGTCTGACCTTTAAGACATATAAAAGGAACTGATATCTGCATATGGTTCTTAAAACCTATCAAAATATCTTGAAAAGTCATTCAAGGCTCACTTCAATGACTGAGGATAAGGAGCAATTCCTCTTGCAACATATTCCACTTTATATACTATGGTTGTTCAGACATTTGTGAATATAGGGTCAGGAGTCTCAATTCCCCAGCACAGTAAGCAGGACTTTAATAAAAAACCAATAATAAGAAAGTACAGGAGGGAAAAAAAACTCTAAAATGTTATTTCATAATTGTACTCTAATTTACTATGATTAACGTAAGAATAATATGGTAAAGAAATGACTGTATTTCACCTGTAATACAGCTTTCTGCTCCTCCCCACATGTGCCAAAGATTTCACTGCGGTGACTGAAGAGTTCATCCATTGAATCTTTGTGTCGAATGATGTCAATGGAGAAAGCCTTTGAAAAGTAAACTGCAGTTAAGTCAAGAAGTAAAAGGAACCTAAGACTGTTAATGAAAGGTAAGATGCAATCTATGAAAAATTACTTGCTTTCAAGACACGAAAAAATTTTTCTTACAAAGTTTAATACTTCGCCTATTCAACACTTCAATGCTTATCTTTTTAGTAATTCACAAAAACATCTCTACTAAAAATCATCAAGCAAATGGCTACCTATAGAATATTTCCTGGATTAATGGGCCTATTCCCACCCCCTCCGCAAAACGAAAAGAATCTTTTCCTTATCCCAACCAAGTATACATAATATTAATTTCTATCCATCATTATTCCATTAAATTATCCCACTCGACTTGACCTGAGACAGTCAGAAACTCCCCCAGTCACCCAAGAGACTCTAAGGCTCAGACACCGTGGACGCTCCAGAGTGATGCTCACCTTCTGCACCTGCAGTTGGGCTGTGGTCTGGTCCTGTTCCAGGCGGACTGGACCCAGGGCCATCAGTTTCCGTGTTGTTTCGGCAACCCAAGCTAGTTCTGCATCAGCAGCTTGCTCATACTAATAAATATATAGAAGAAAAATGAACAGGTTACATTTAGCCAAGGTCTCCTTCTAGTAGCTATAATTTGTCCAATATAGAAGGGCCTGAATTTTCAGTAATGTAACTTACACCTCAGAAAGTAAAGCCAAAACTGAGAATAATTTAAGAAAAATCACGAATCAAGATGCAGACAAATTAAAATTGGTCATATTTCAACTTCTTTAAAAGGAAGCTACAGAGCCAGTTAGTGGGCCCACAGCTAGAAACAACAGAAATTGACACCCTTCAAAAGAAATATGCTTCTAATAGGAATGTTTTCAGGAGGTTGCCAATCTTCTTTCCTACCTGGGCACTAAATGATTAGTTTCAGTTAGATATTTAAATATAAACTTAAAATGGCAACAGACAGCTCCGTAAAGTTAACTTGGAAGTACCTGCTCAGTTGAAGAAGATAAGACTCCAGAAGAACACCAAATCTTTAAGTGGCTATATAATACCAAGAATCATGAGGACCCACCAATCTTCAATCTCCTCTTTTTTCAACTTTGCCAACCTAAGCTAACATAGGTTAAGTATCCTTTATCAGAAACAGTTGGGAATGTTTGCGATTTCAGAATTTTTTGGGTTTTGGAATATTTGTGCAGACAACTTTACTGGTTGAATAACTCTCATGTAAAAAAATCATAAGAAAATTTCAGATTTTGGAGCATTTTGAATTTTGGATTAGGGATGTTAAACCTATATTTAAAGAAAAGCAAGCTTCTCCCAAACATATTAAGTTGATATGGAAATAGCTGGCTAAGATTAGGATTAATCCTAATGACACTGGATATATGCTTAGAGTCAGAAAGAACCTTATTCAGAAAACATCTGCTTATCACTATGAACCCATGCTATCTTATTTTTTGTGCTCTGGCACATTAGTAGGTGTGTATTCAACTACAGAGAAAAGCAAATAACAATTTCCCAGAAAGCAGGAAGGAAAAAAGATCAAGAGAAATATGACACCTGTGTTTACTTTGAGAAGGTTCTATTTTGGATGGTTCTGCTATTTTGGTTTGCATATTTGATAGTAATTATAGTTCTTGGTTTCTTTTCCTCTTCCATTTAATGTAAGAAAGTTGATTATATCAAACTAAGATTATGATACACTTGGACCATTTGAGTCTACATATGATCTACTCCCATCGCCACTGGCCCAACTGTTAATAAAAGGCCTTACATAGACTTTTCTGTAAGTTCTTCTCTCCTTGAAGCAGTCAAGTGTTTTGGGTCAAACCGTGATCCATTCTCACAAACAAACCTCTCTGCCAATTGTTTCCAACTACTGAAATATGTTTGTTGCATCATATTTACCCTGATCTCATCTTATTCCTGAGCCTGAACTTATGTGGATCTATCTACCCCCACTGCCTAAAATATTAATGCAGAGGTATTATAAACATTACCTGTTGTGATCTCTGAATAGCAGCATCAATTTCATCCACTCTTTGTCCAATAGTGTCACTGATCAGTTTGTACTGCTCATTGGCATCCGACACAAGTTTATCCAGGCCTTCTCTGGCTCTCCAGGGCACCAGCTCTAGGAGAGCACGGCTCACCTCATTCACTGTGTCCAACACCAGCCTGTGCTCCATGACCTCCTTCTTCAATTCCTAAGGAAGGGAAGAAGTTTTCAGGCCATACATTGCTAAATAAAGCACATTAGCAGCTGTGCTGGGTAGAAAGTGTTATCTCTACCACACATCCCAGCAGGGCACTGACCTCCTTCCTTCAGTTTTTTTTTTTTCCTGTCTCAGATTTTTTAATCTTTCTGAAGCCTGAGTTTAGATTTAGCTACTGCTTACTTAGAATGTCTGTAAGACTTGAGCCAGATTGTCTGTGGGTAAGACAAACAGTGCTCTCTTTTTTTTCTTCCCCACTTGAACAGACATGATAAATAATGTTTTAACCATACGCATCTATCTTAACTAATAACTACACAGCTTCTGTTTATCTAAAAATGCACTAGATTCTGTAGGAGAATCAAATAGAACCATGAAGCACTCTTTAGAGAATGAACTGTGAAGGTAAACTATAAAATGTTCCATATGATGTAGCAAAGTTTCTAAGAAGCAGGATTCAGTCTCTTCAGATCATAGGCCTCTTACTTATGTCTTTATGCCAGATCTTACCGTTGGCGAGTAAGTAAGAGAGGAGGCAGGCAGAAATTTTTGGTTTAGATTTAAAGTAAAGGTAAAGAAACAGAATTCTGACGAAGCTGAAACGTTTTTATTCCCTTTTTGATGTGAAATGAGAGCTCACCTTCTGTCTTTGCTGAAACTGGGGTATCTGCTCCCCTGTGGGAGACTGTCCTCCACTGGCTGCCAGTTCCTCCTCCACCTCCCTCAGCCAACCAGTCAGTTCCTCATATGTAGACTGGAATTTGGTAGCCAGCTGCCGGGCTTGCTCTAAAGTTCTAAGGGCCTTGGAGCTAGTGACTGTGATGTCTGCATAGCGGGTCTTTATTCCGTCTAGTTTCTCCTGGATTAGTAACACCTCTTCACCTATGGAGAACAACACACAATTAATCATACTTAAGAGACTGGGGTGGAGGCTGGGGTCCTGGCTCAGTGGTAGAGTGCTTGCCTAGCATGTGTGAGGCACTGGGTTTGATTCTCAGCACCACATATAAATAAATGAATAAAACAAAGGTCTTACCGACATCTTAAAATTTAAAAAAAATGCAAACATAAAATTACAAAAGAGATGTGGAGATAAGGCCATCTCTTTAATTGCCCATATTCAAACTAGAGCTTAAATTTCATAGATACTCTTTCCCTTGGTAGCCATTTCACCTACTATCCCATACTAAGGGTAAGTGGGAAATAAACCTGCTACTTGATAAAAGAAGCCATTTCTGAGATTAGGATCTAAGTTTAGTTGCAGGTGTTTCTAGATGTTCCTGGTATCTTGCAGTGAATGCTGGCTTTTCACATATTGGAGGGCAGGGGAATCATCGTCTATAACCAGATGGGAGACAACCAAGTCTGGTTGTTTTCAAAAGATTTAGCAAGAAATTGGAAAACAGGTCACAAGCCCCTGGAGCACATGGTTAAACAATTAGCAAATATTAAACTTCTCAAACATACAAAGACAAGTCGCTAATGCACAGTATTTATTTCCCTGGAAATGTGACTATCTTTGAGACCAGAGTGGTGCTAAGAGATACACTTTTCAAAGTACCTGTGGTTTGTTTTAGAAGAGCCTGACCATTTTTAATAGCTTGATCTACATTCTTCTTCCTATTAACAATTTCTTCATTTAAAGCCTGAAAGGAAAACATACTATTAATTTCCAAACTATGGCACAACAAAGGAAAGAAATATGAGATCTTTAAGAGACGAAATTTGAAGAGATGAATACCAGTTTAATTTAATATCAGATATTTAACTCCCTTTTTGAAATTTCTGGTTACTCCACTGATTATTCAAAATAATTAGACATTTATAAACAAGTTTTTCTTTGTGCTAGGTGAGATTTTGGATTGAATTCATTTTACCAATCTACTGGTACCAAATCTGAACCCAAGAAAGGTAGAAGTGAAATTCAGCAAAAAAAAAAAAAAAATGTCTATAATGTCCAAAATAAAGAGTAAGATAGAACATTAAAGAAAAGAAAGAACATGTTGACTTAAATCAGGATCCTTGTCTGGCATGCATGATGCTCCAGATTCGAGATCCAGCACCCCTTCCACATACACAATCAGAAATTTGGGTAAGAATTTCCCATATTTGAAGTTGTCAAAATAAGCAAAAGAATATCAGATCATTTTTAAAATTGTTTTGCCTATTTTCACTACTCCCAAAGAGATTTCATAAAAAATAATTAGAAAAGGCATCATTAAGATGACAAGGAATTCCTGAAATTTGAACATATAAATTCCAGAAATATTCTAAAAGTTATAAGGATGTGACCAAATCCTGGGCATATATGATATGTGCTTTTGTTAAAGTTCATTTTCTTTCATAAATCTGTTCAAATGGAAACCTAATGATAATATTACCTAATGATACAAGTTATGAGTTGTAGTTGAGATGAGTCCTAACTAGACCCTGTACCACTGTCTAGAATTGCTCACTCCATTTGTTAAATACAAGTATTTTTATGGACCCATCCTAAGATTAGTACTTAGCACCAAGTCTATAAACTATGCACTTATGTATAAAATAAAGTTGAAGTGTTTGAAATGAAAAAAAGAAAAAGAAAAAACACAAATTAAAATGAAAAAATAACTCAGTAACATAACCAATAAATGGAAAACACAAATACCAGGTGGTCAGCATGCTGCTTCTGCAGGACATCCTGTCTGTAATCCTTTACGAACACTGAACTGAGCTTGTCCTCAACCTCAGCCAGCCAGTTGAGCACCTCCACCTCATCCTCCCCAAACAGTCTAGCGTTGGATAGTGCTTGTTCAAGCAGGGCTGCCTTCCGACAGCACCGGTCTTGAATCTCACTGTATTGGGCCTGTAATGAGTCTAGCTTTTCTGATAGCACACCCTGTTCTGCAGGACATGTCAGGGAGGAGAGAGACTGCCCAATTTTGACTGCCTGGTGCACATCTGTTGCATGGTTTTCTATTTCTTCCTCCAGAGCCTGGAAATCCAGATGGAAAAAATGAATAGAAGAAACGAAATAAATGAAAAGCAAACATGAAACAATGAATAACAAATGATATAACACAATTTAAAAATTCACCTATTAAAGAGTAAAAATAATTAAAAAGTGGAACAAAAGCTGTTTATTTTTCTGATGGTAGCTTGCTAGTTGATTTCTACATTTACTTCCAAGATAATGGCTTTCCAGTTAAAAATCTGACCTTATTTTTTAATTAAACTTGAAAATAAAACCCCATAAAATACATCTTCTAGAATGCTGAAGGTAGTTTTTCTTTTTTTTTTTTTTTCTTTTAATTTCTAGGATTTCTTCCTCCAGTTTTGTGCTTTTGTTTATGGAATTCCTTCCTACCTTGTGCCGAATGATCTGCTGCTGTATTTTGGCAGTCTGAGTGCCAACAGGTTCCGAGTTAGCAAGCTTTTTCTCTGTGACAGATAAGAAATCAGAAATAGGCTCAGCTGTCTCATGGAATTGTTTGGCCAGAACCAGGATATCTTCCAGCTGTTTTTGCCTACACAAATATATAGAACAAGCGGCTCAGGCAGAAAGTCACATTAAACTCTACAGTAATAAATTCAGTAAAAGAACAGTTTACTAAGTATAGTTTAAATACCAATAATAAACAGAACACATATTATGTAGCACTTTGATAATATTAAAGGTTTTCATAGTATTTCTTTACTGATCCTATCATAACTTTGAAAGGTGGGCAGGATAATTATTCCAGTTTATAAAAGAGAAAAATGACCTTAAAGGCTTAAAGGAAGATCTGTCCAGTTACTTAGTAAGTAGCAACAACGGAATGAGAATGAGAATCAGATCTAACACTCTTCTTACATCACCTTGGCACATATCGAAATGGAATGCATACCTTTATATATAAAGCAACGATTAAAAAAACAATAAACAGAAGGAAGACAAGGTGTAGTGGAAGAGAAACAGAGGGAGGAAGAAAGGGAAGGAAAGTGGAAGATTGGGAATTGAAATGGAGTGAATTATATTCCATGCATGGAAATGTGTCAAAATGAATCCCACTATTATGCACAATGCATATTTCATTCCATTTCTAAAACAGAATAACATATGATTCCACCTAAAAACACAGCCAAAATAAAATTTAAAGGGGTCAAAAAAAAAATCACCAGTCTTCCTGTCTCTGTACCTTCATGTGTGAGTGAAGAGAGTATCTTAAGAACAAAGGTAGTATAGTTCTCTGAGCTAGAACTCCTTCCTCATCACCCAAAAATATTGTCAGGCAATTTCAAGTCCAGAATATAAGTTTAAATCCAGATTTAAGGCAAAACAACAACAAAACACACCCTACACAGACTGGTTGAATTTGTCAACAGAAATAGGCAAAAGAGCTCAAACTCTATAGCTTACTTGGAATCTTAGCTCTTATTCAAAAAAAAAAAAAAACAAAAACCAAAAAACTTTATATGTTTATAGACCTTTATTTTCTTTATTTATTTATATGTGGTGCTGAGGATCAAATCTAGTACCTCACACAGGCTAGGCAAGTGCTCTACCACTGAGTCACAACCCCAGCCCTTAACTCTTATTTAATATAACATCCATATTAAGTTTGGATTTTAAGTACACTACAGATTAAAAGCAGCAAATTACAGAGGGGAATATTAGGCTGGATGTTGGAGGCAGCTTGACAAGGAAGAGACAAGAACACAATCACAGAACCATATTAGCTCACAGATTAATAAGGAAAGGCCCTAAGACTAACTATAAATTACTAAGAACAGACTGAATAATATGCCATTTGAAAAGGCCTGGGATTATATGATGCAATTTAGTAAAACTTTACTCAACACCTGCTTTGTGCCAGCCATGTCCTATGCTGGTCACACCCTGACAAACTTACTTTAATAAGAAATGATTTAGGGGGCTGAGGTCATAGCTCTGTGGTAGAGCACTTGTCAAACCTAGATCACTAGGTTCGATCCCCACCACCATATAAAAACTAATAAAGGTATTGTGTCCATTTACAAAAAAAAAGTATAAATATATATATATATAAATATAAATATATATATATATATATACACATATATTTTTTTTTTAGTGCTGGAGATTGAACCCAGGGCCTTGTGCATGTGAGGCAAGCACTCTACCAACTGAGCTATATCAGTTGCTATATATATGCAACTGATATATATGCTATCATATATATGCTATATATATATATATGCACCACCATACCATGCCTGGCTAGATGCTACTATTTATAAGTGACAATTGAAGGACTATAGAAATTCCTTTCCTAACCTTCAAAATACACTTGAATCAATGCAACTAAAATATATAATCTCGGGTTGGGGATATAGCTCAGTTGGTACAGTGTTTGCACGAGGCCCTGGGTTCAATTCCCAACACCACCAAAAAAAAAAAAATAAAATAAAAGTTAAAATATATAATCTCAAAGATTATTACTAAACTAGAATTTCATTTTAAGAATATATTTCTAATTTCTATCTTTTTGACTCATTTCTGATCTTGGAATCTTAAGTTTGAAAAAGTCAATGTAATAAGATTTGAGGGATTAAGAAAGTTGATAAAGTAATTTAGAAGCATCAAATATCCAAAATTAAAGAATTCAAATAAAAGTCTTTAGAATATCTGTAACAAATGAACCTACTATTGTTATTTATTTTTATACTGGTCCAGAAACTGTATTAGGCAAGTAGGACAGAAGAAAGTAGAATAGAATGAAAGAACCAAAGAAGGGAAAGAACCATTAGAAGAAAACCATGATATTAAGGGACTTACAGATCATGAAGATAAGTACGTAAAATAATGGCCACAATGCAAGGTTCAGATATAGTTATGGCAGTTAAGAGGTAGGAGAAGTGCTTGGGCCTGGTGGCCCATGCCTGTAGCCTGTAATTCTAGCAATAGAGGCGGCTGATAGAGGAGGACTGCAAGTTTGAGGTCATTCTCAGTAATTTAGAGAGATGCTGTCTCAAAATTAAAAAATAAAAAGAGCTGGGGTCCGGCATGGTGGCTCATGCCTGTAATCCCAGTGGCTAGGGAGACTGGGGCAGGACTGTGAGTTCAAAGCTAGCCTCAGCAACTTAGTGAGGCCCTAAGTAACTTGGTAAGACCCTGTCTCAAAATAAAACTTATAAACAGCTGGGGATGTGGCTCAGTGGTAGACTGCCTCTGAGTTCAATCACCAGTACCTAAAAAACAAAAAATGAAGAGTTTCATGGATGGGGAGAGGGACAAAAGCATTTTATAAAGGATGTAACAACATCAGAAATGACATAGGGTTAGGAAATTGACAGAAAATGTTCAAGAACAAAACACAGTTTACCTATAAAGTGAGAATAATAATAGTGGAAATTAAGGTAGTTAGGTCAAAGAGTAGAAGGCTTTTGAATGTTGAGTAAAAGAGTTAAGATTTTATTTTACAGGCAAGAGGGAGCCTTTAAATGAGTTTGAGATATGATCAGACATGTACTTGAAAAAATGTCACCTGCAGTTGGGAGATGAGAAGAGAAAAAGGCCTGAGGATAAGTAGAAAAGTGATTAGCTAGGAAGCTACCTTAACAGCCCAAGATGACAGCTCATGAATCATGAAATAAGGCAGAAGAGTGAGAAGTAGAGGGGAAGGGAAAGACATTGTAGAAGTTAAAAAGACAGAATTCAGCATCCTGATACATATGGGGCATAAATGAAGGCTAAAAGTATTGACTGTTTTTGCGGGGGTGGAAAACTGGGGATTGAACTCAGGGGCACTTGACCACTGAGCCACATCCCCAGCCCTATTCTGTACTTTATTTAGAGACAGGGTCTCACTGAGTTGCTTAGCACCTTGTTTTTGCTGAGGCTGGCTTTGAATTTGTGATCCTCCTGCCTCAGCCTCCCAAGCTGCTGGGATTACAGGTGTGTGCCATCGGCCTGTCAGGATTGATGTTTCTTGGCCCAGGTAACCATTAATGGAAATGGACAGATAGAAAAGGAAAAAAAAATTCAATGTAAATCTGGGAATATGCTCAATTCTTTCAGTGTTGTTTCTCTTACTAAAATGGGCAAGCTGTACTTTACAACTCAGGTGACAAATAAGCCAAATCATAGGGAGGTGGAAGTAAACAGATTGATGAGGTAGTCCTTTGAAGACTGACACTGGCTACCTAGAAAAATTAAAGGACAAAATAAACTGTCAGCTCTACTATTCTCTTATTGATACTTCATAAGCTGGCATTTATTAAGATTTTGGATAGAATAAGCTAAAAGTAAAAACATCCATGTGGCTTATTAAGCTCAAAAGACATGAAGGTTAGTTATGGAAAGACAAACTACTTCCTTGGAGGAAGAAAGTACATTTTCTGTCTTTTGGAAAATTAGTAAAGAATATCCATACATCTCTTGAATGGTCATATTTTTATCAGAATCACACACTAGCTCCTAGAAGTAAAGACATCTAAAATAAAGATAAGCTAACAGAAAAGCAGCACGACAAATTTCAATTCCAAGTAGCAAAACATTATTTATAAACATGAAGGAAGAAAAATCTGTTTCAAAAACTCAGAAAATTACTTGGCTGGATTGCAGGGGTCTGTGTCTGTTCTTTGGAACCACAACTATTCTGCAGCAGAACCACTACACAGATCAATGAGTCTTCCAGTTCTCAGAAACTTATGAGTTGAAGCTCATTTTCTCAGTGATTCTGGTTATGAGTATCATCTCTAAAATCTTATCTCTCTTCCAAAAAGTCATTAAACACCTACCAAAGCCCCACATGAATCATCCAGGACCTCTTAAAGCACATCAGTGACAGTAAATCAAACACAGGACAAAACAGATCCCTGACCCCATTCCTCAAAAGTCCTTTGGCCTTACCTGGCGGCTGCCTTGCTGAGTAGTTCAGTCCATCTACTCTCTAGACTCCCCAGCTGCCCGGTGATTTTCTCTCTATCAGCCACCTCAGCTGACTGGGCTATTCTGCCTCCTTCTGCTTGAAGCATGTCTACCGTGGCCTTTCTGTCATCTAGGAGCCGTTGGAGCAACTATGGAGTATAAGTTTAAAGAAAATGAAAAGTGGTAACACATGGTCATTTAAAAATTTCGAATAGGATGGAAAATCAAAACAACCCTACCCTCTTAAATCCTACTTGGATAATACAAGTTTTTCTCATCCTTGAGGCTAAACCATGAGATATAATATAGTTCTACCACCCATACAAACTTTTTATACACTTAAAGCTTTTAAATGCAGCTATGACTGCCATTATGTCATTAACAGGGAATTTCCTATTGTCTAAGAAATGAGTGCACTGAAAAATGGTTATGTGAGATGAGGGATATGTGAACTTGACCAAAGTAATTATTTCACAATATACACATATATCAAAACATCACCTCATACACTGTAAATACATGTATTTGTTAGTTGTACCTCAATAAAACTGGAAAAAAATGAAATAAAATTTCCTTTTGGAATAAAGGAAAAATACACTGAAAAAAAAAAAAATTAAAACCAACAAAAAATATAGATAGAACCTTGTACATGATATTTTACTTAGAATATTGCTAATACTGAAACAACAAACACCTCTTAACATAAAGCTGTGAATGAAACACTGAAATAAAATAAATGAGTAAACTTGGTCAGTCTAACATTTGCCACAGCATACTAGCAGGTTAGAGTAACATGATAAAAATCAATTACCAATTCTATTTTCAGGATGACACAAAGTAGGTTAAGATTCTACTAGAATTGATTTGCTCCTTAAACTACAAGCAAATGTGTTGTCTGCCACTCCCTACGGCTGTTTCATTCATTGTCCTAACATTCTCACTTACCTTCTGTTCTTGGATCTGTGCTTTCACCACTTTATACTCAGCAGATGGAGGTTTCTGATTGGCTATGAGCTCCTCAGTGTCTGCCAACCAGCTGAGCAAAGGCTCCAAGGCATCCTGAAACTTCCCACAATGCAACAAAGCCTCCTGTAGTTGTGCAATTCTTTGTGCAACCTGTGTTACAGACACAGAGGCTCATTATGAGAAAGGAAAGAGTGTTTTTGAAATTACTATTAAACCCTTTTAGTAACTATAGATAGCAATGGCTAAATATTTACTTACATTCGGGTTCCAGGGAAACCTTAGATGTAGGTGTTTCTCTTCTATGCCTTCTGGTCTTAGAACAATTGTTACCTCTCCCCTTGCCACTCACCTTTTTATTCAATGTATTCCATCGAGCATTGATCTCTTCCATGTCATGTTCTAAACCCTGCACATCACAGTTTTTTCCTGCACTCTGAACCAGTCCTTGGCCAAGTCCATTCACCTGCTGCAATTTCATCTGAAGAGGATCCACTTGTTCTTTCTGAAACATCTGGATAATCGCAAACCAAAGAATATTTAAAAGCTATTACACCCTCTATACCATAGAGTGACTGGGGTATTCTATTTTCTTTTTTTTTTGTTACCAGGGAATGAGCCCAGGAGCGCTTAACCACTGAGCCACATCCCCAACCCTTTTTATCTTTTTTTAAAATTTAGAGAGTCTCACTGAGTTGTTTAGGGCCTTGCTAAGTTGCTGAGGCTGCCTTTGAACCTGTGATCCTCCTTCCTCAGCCTCCTGAGTCGCTGGGATTATAGGCATGCGCCTATGTACCTGGCCATGACTGGGTATTCTTGAGAGACTTATGATTTAATGTAGAAGGAACCAGAAAAAAAAAAAAAGAAAAGAAAAGAAAAGAAAAAGAAAAAGAAAAAGAAAAAAAAACAAGCCAACTACATGTTTCAAAGAAATATGCGGTTTCATTATTTCAACACATGCTCCCAAGGACACAATTACAGAGTTAAGGTATTACTTAGGTCTTTAACCCAATGACTCCTGTTTTTTTCTTTCTTTTTAAAAAAATTTCCTGAATTTTAAATGAAAAAGCTATAGGGAACAGAGAAGCATCAGCCTCAATATTGTGTAGTAAGTACAATGTCTATAAATCGTAAAAGGAAAAAATTATACTAAATGACAAATATTTAAGACAGAAAATATCTTGAAGAATAGATTCAACTAACCACTGATAAAAGGCAATGCTCTTCTCTGTCTAGGAGGAATAACTCAATTAGTCACAACATACTAACAGTGTGAAAAACACCAACCTCATTGTTTATTCCCCCTGTGGCCAGTTAACTTCATTCTGTTCAGGACCACAGACCACACACAGTCAATAATCTTGAAACAGTACTTCGCTGATTACAAAGGAAAATTGCCCCTTAATGTTGGGAAACATCCTTAACAATTTCAGACACACATTCTGAGCAACATAGAGAATACTTTTTTAAAAGATGAGACTGTGTATCATGTTCATCCTGAAACAATAGACTTGTAAAACAATTTCAACAATGTAACAAGCAGTGTGCATATTTCCCCCTATGACCCTTAAAACTACATTACAACTTAGCCATTTCTAAAAGGAATCAAAGAGAATCAGAAGAAAATAGTACTTTTGTAATGTGAAGGGTCTTAAGGAAAAGAAAAACATTCTTGTCTCTAAGATCAAATTTCTCTCAGATTACAAGAAGATAAAACCAGCCATATTCCACTAGCCTGAATTTATTTCTTGCAGTACTGGCAACTAAACTCAGGGCCTTGCACAGGCCAGGCAAGTACTCTATCACTGGGCTATACCCCCAGAACTTTTAATTTTATTTTGAGAAAGGGTCTCTCTAAATTGCCCAGGCTGGCCTGAAACTTGCAATGCTCCTGCCTCAGTCTCCCAAATAGCTGGGATTACAGTTCAGCACCATATCTGGCTTCCTTTCTTTTCTTCCATAAAAAGTCCCTTTAGTTTTAGTGAGACAGATGAGTCAATTAAGACCAGAAGATGACAGAAGACAAAGACAAAAGTAAACAAAGAAAATTATAAGTTTGGGTAAAACTAATTTTGGACTGAGACCACTTGTCACACTAGGATTAGGAATTCGATTCCAGAAAGAATGGTCTATGGTTGGATAAGTGAATCAGTAGAAAGGGAAAGCCCCATGGGAACACTGAAAAGAGAAGGTTACGAAGGTAATTACCAGTGAACTTCATCTTATACTATAATTTGATTAAACCATATTTTGTTAGGCAACACTACAAGGCAATTCAGCTAAATGACTGTTTCTCCAACAACATGGTTCTCAGAAAATTCAAGTGCTATAATTCCTTTTTGTAATATTAAAGATCTTTCAATGAAGAAAAATCAGCAGGAGGGGGGAAAAGTCTCCCACATTTAAAGTTGCTTTGGTGCAATAAAGCAATGGTGATGATGGTGGCACAGAAGGCAGACCACCAAAGGTACAAAGGGAAGATGTCTGGTCCACACTGAAGGACCTGTTTTACCCAATCATCAAATCCTGCCTTACACTACAACTGGCATTTAAATTCCTTCTGTGCTCTCTAACATGGTAGCCAGCAGCTACATGTAGCTATTTAAGTTAAAGTTAAATAAAAATTCCATTCCTAGCTACATTTCATGTGGTCAACAGCCACATGTGGCTAGTGCCTACTTATTGTACAAGGTCATGAATAGACAACATCTCTATCTAGGCAGGGAGTTCTGTTGGACAGTGCTGGAAATGATACAGAAAAGTAAAATATATTTAAAGTTTAGTAACCTCTTCATAAAACACAACTAATTCTTTCAAAATTTGGATTGTGTTTATGAACATTTCCTATAAAAGCATTAGATATTCCTTTGTTTCTGACCTCTACCTGATTAAGTTGGCAGAGACAATGGGCATCTGTCTCATCATTTTGCAGAAGCTGAAAACCAGGAAAGCATCTCTAAATAAATATTATCTAGGTATTTATTTTGAACCCAAGCAAATAATATTAAATAAAGTAAATCTTAACATACTTGTTCTCTTCTCTCAACTCTCAATTAAAACTGGTTTGCAGAACTTGTGCTATTAGATGCACTGAAATTCCTATACCTTCGTATTTTACAGTTCAGTGAGATGGGACTATGCCATGTTATTAAATAAGCAACACTGGCAGCCATTTTCCAGAGCAGTACACTTGTAAATGGTTGTAAGATGCAACCAGGACATAAAACAAAAAAATTTCCCAAAGAACTTCTTAAAACACTTTTATGGGGGCTGAGGTTGTGGCTCAGTGGTAGAGCACTTGCCTAGCACGTGTGAGGCACTGGGTTCGATTCTTAGCACCACATGTAAATAAAATAAAGGTCCACTGACAACTAAAAACAAACAAAAAAGACTTTTATCTGTGGTGATAACCACATCCTTCCAGTTTCATCCTGATTGATTTTTTTTTTTTTTTTGGATGTCCTTTGTTCTCTTTTTCTCTTCTAGATATCTAAATGTTAAAGAGTATTTGGGGGTGGGGATGAGGGGAAAATGTCAGATTTATGACCTCTTTTTTCCTATTTTTCCTGGGCAATTCTAATCATTCGCATGGTTTTAAATATTAGTCCTGCAAAAATTCTTGATTCTCAATTATCTCTCATCTTTCAAATCTACATATCTAACTGCTTTCTTATTATCTCTATACAAATGATTCATAGGCATCTTGAACCTAACTTCCAAAATTAAACAGTACCTCCCACTTTCCTATTCTCTAAAATTTGTTTTTCTCTAAGTCAACAACTAACTATTGTCCTCATCCACTCAGTTGTATAAATCAGAACCTTAAAGTCATCCTTGATAATTCCCTCTCCCTCACCCCCAACACAAAAGTCATTATCGTTAAAGGTCTTATTGGTTATACTTCCAAAATATTTCTTGATTCTATCAAATTATCTTCAAATCTACTGACATCTTTTTATTTGAAGCACAATCGTAGTTTCTAACTATATATTTATATGAGTCATTTCTTGCTTGACATCTGCCTCCCCCACTATAGTATAGGTTCCGCAAGGGTAGGTACCATACTAATTCTGTTCAGAGCAGGAACTCAGTATCTGGCACAGAGTAGGTTCTCAATAAATATTTATTCCACGAATGAATGAATTACAGAAATTGTGTTATGGAAAGCAAACAAACCCATCAAGGTTCTCACAATCAGTTGAGCATTCAAACACGAACTGATATTGTGATGCTCCCCAATTTTCTCCTAAAAGGATTCCTTGACAAATTTTAATTGTAAAGAACCTCTATATAAAAGGTTTTTTCCTTTCATGGAACTAGTAACTCACAGTTTGCTCTTAGTGGGTCTCAGATCCCACTAGAGAAATGGCAAACAAGTTTCAGCATTCTGCTTCTCTACCAAACTCTGTTGTTATTGACTATTAAAAAGTCTCTCTATTTTTAACCATGTATAAATGTGTGCATTTGTACATAACAAGTGCACACACAGAGGATTGCTCTAAATCACATTATAGGTATAATTAACTGTTGTGTTCAAAGTGTGCATAGAGATAACAGGCTTAATTGCCTCTAAGAACTCTCTAAAAACAGAAGAATGGAATTCATAACATCTCTCATCTTACAAAACTTTTAAAAAATATTTCACCAATTTAGCAAATATTTATACTTAGGTTAACTCTAACAATTTGTTTCAATAAATATTTTCAAAATAGCTTCTGTAGAGAAAGTTATTGGCTAATGTTCTTGGCTGGGACTATAGCTTAGATCTGTCTTTTCTTGTACACAGACATGGGCATCTGCTTGTTTCCAGATATTCCAAAAAGTAACCACATTTCAAAGATGGACAACCTTGTAGGAACGCTCCGTTTCCTCTTCCTGTCATTTTATCAGTATTTCTTAAAATGACTAATCCTGAGAGATTACCTATCCCCATCTACTAATTTTGCAATTGAGGAAACAGATTCCAGGGAATAATACTAAGGGTTTCTCTGAATTTTTCTCCTTTTTGTAGAGTTGACTTACTCCTTACAAATTTAATCCCTGTATTTCACTGATTTCTGAGGTAGGCTTTATGCCAGAAATAGTTTATATTATTAAGAATGTCAGTACAAGAAATTTATCTGCCACTGTCCTGACTTTGAAAAGGATACTGTCAGTGTCAATCCTAACTTCAATAACATTCAGAAAATAGAATAAAATATTCATCAATCTGAAAGGTAATGCATTCTAATTTGATGGGATACCACATTACAAAATAATTGGTGAAGCCCAAAGTGAAACCACCACAACTCAAGCAGGAGATCTGTGGCAAAATTGGCAGCTTATGGGATACAATAAAAAATTATTGTGTTACTGGTAGTTGCACATTTAGTTGGCATCTTACCAGACTATGGCTGCCCTGAAAGGCCCTGTGCAATGGGGTAGAGGAAAGGACCCATCTTTATTGTTGTTATTCCAGGAGATGATATTCATTAACTCAGTCAACGGTGAATGCCTAATATGAAAACGGCACTGTTTTGGGTCTTGGGGACAGAGTAAGATCACAACCTCCTCACTCAGTTATCCCTATTAGATTAAACCTCTAAATCCTTCGCTCCTCACCAATTATCAAATAATACCTGGGTAGTTAACTGTGGAACACTGTTGTTCTCAAATTCCTTTGACTTGGAGGGCTCAAGGATATGGAACATTTTCCCAACTGTTTCTTACCAGATTCTGTTCTCTAACATTTAAAATCTTAGAGCTATGAAAGATCCAAGAGGACACTTCAGTTCAATTCTTTTTTTACACTAAGAAACAAGAGGTTCAGGAAAGCAAAGTGACTTGCTTAAGGACACAAAGGCAATTTTCACAAGATTACTAAAATATTTTTTTTGTGTGTGGTGCTAGGGATTAAACCCAGGGCCTTGTGCTTGCCAGGCAAGCACTCTACCAACTGAGCTATCTCCCCAGCCCTAAAATACTTTTTTATTAGTAACTTATTATACCTCTGGCTTTAAGAAACACATTTGCATTTAAAAAACCCATTATTCACACATCTTTATATTGCTTTCCCCCAATCTGCTTTGGTGAATTCTACCTAACCAAACTATCTATTTGAAGGGGAAGGAGAGGGTAGGGTTAGCGACTGACATTTTACATACCTGGTTCTTTACATGTGCTATCTGATTTTATCCTTACAATTCTCGAAGGATTCTGCCTTCCCAAAAGAGGAAACTTAAGATTCAAAATATATAATTGTCCCACAGTGGTTAAGAATTGTTCTACATCTCAAAGCTCACACTCAGGCCTCCAACTAATTGCTGACATCACTGATTAATAGGCAGTCTCTAAATTTAGGAAAGAAAAGCCAGCTGTCTATTTCAAAACCAGAATCACCCTTTCCTATTAAGTGATATTTTTAAAAATGTAAATCAATAACTGTTTGCATCCCTGTTACCCTTAGAGTCTTGGCTTATCTGAAGAAAAAAATGGAGTATGATTTATAAAGTTTTTCACTAGGAAAACTCAATAGAAAGTCTGGAAATTATGAGCCTGGGGTAGGGGTGGGGAAAAAAAGAAAGACTACCTGCCCCTGCCATTTCTCTTTATCACAAAGTCAGAGAACTTACAAATCTTACTTTACTCTCTAGACCCTTTATGGCAACAAAATGAACAACAATTACCTCATTTGAATTTAATCCATCAGTTGCAGTCAGAGGCACTTTCCCACGTGGCACTGTGCCAGGCACCTCTTCTATTCCAAATGCTGAAGGCTCAAGGTCCTCCTTGATCCATATTCCAGGGGAAGAAGCCTCCCCTAGAATAGGAGTTCCTTCTTCTGCAACAGGCACTGAATCAGCATGTACAGCACCTCTCAGGAAGGGTCCACTAGGAGGGAAAGCTTCCTCCACAGCAGGCACTGCAGTGGTTGGGGTGGCTGGCCCTTCTGGGGCCACTTTAACAGCTGGAGTATCAGGCTCTTCTGGGGTGGTGGGCCCTGCAGGAGGTGGGGAGGCAGGCTCCTCTGGGGTGGTGGGCCTTTCAGGAGCTGGGTTGGAAAGCCCTTCTGGGGTGTCATCCTCCTCTTTGATGGGCACTACAGAAGTCCCCTCCGGGGAGGACACTGCAGCAACTGGAACAGTTTCCTCGGAAACAGGCACTCCAAGAGTAGCGAGAGCAGCCACCTCTGGGGCTGTTACTTCAGCATTTGTGGCATCCTCCTCTAAGGTGATAACTGAAGTAGCTGGGACATGCACCTCTATGGGGGTCACTGATACAACTGGGATGTTGGCCTCTGGGAAGGGCACTATATCAGCAGCTATAGCAGTTCCCTGTGGGGTGGGCACTGTAGCATCAAGGGTATTTTCTCCTACAGCAGGCACTGCAGCAGTTGGGACAGGTCTCTGAAGGCTGGGCATCCATTCCTGTAAAACTGTTTCAGTATTACCAGCTTTGGTAACTTGTTCCTCTGGAAAGATATTCAGGAATGAATCGAAATCTCTCACTTCCATTTCTCCCTGTGACGATGCCACATCTGGTTTAGGCTTTACATCATCCAGAGTTTCCACTCCATCACTACTATGTCTCAGTTCTCCAGTAAACAGGTGCCGACTCAGAATCTCCAACTCTGGGGACTTCTTCTGGAGATCCTGGAAGACCTGCTCTGAGAAGTCTCTATGAAAATGTGCTGGGGCTCCATCCCCCTGACACTTGGTTTGATAATCCAGCTCTTTTGCTTCACCATCCTCATCACAAACTTTCTGTATGGACAATTCACAAGGGACCACATTTTCCAAGGATGCCAGACTGTTATTTTCTTGGCTAACAGCTCCCTTCTCACTTTCCAAATGAATTTCATCTGCTAATAAATTTGAATCATACGATAACACCTCTACTTCAGGTCCTGAGGTTACTACAACTGTTAGTTCATAGTTAAAAGCAAAACTGAGGGGGACCCTCTCAATACACTCGACATTTTCCTCAGTTTGACTGCAGTCTATCTGGGACAAATTGCCATTTTCTTTGGCTAGCTCAGAAGCAATAAAGCCTGATAGTTTTTCTTCACAAGAATCCCTGTGATCAGAGTTCGGCAATCCTCCTGGGTCCAGCTCTCTCAGTGATTCCAGATCAACTGGAGACTTACATTCCCCCACAGTTTTGGGGTTAAAAGGCACTTTTTCATACTCCTTGCTAACTGTGGAAGTGTCCCTCACGATATCAGGGTAGGCAACAAGTTCTCTAGCATTAGGCACCTGAGAAGAATCCAGGGCATTAAAATATTCACAATCTAATCCAGTATCATGATCCTTTACTTTCACATTTAAAAGGCCTACATGTTGTTCCTTTTCTAAGGCATCCCCTGGAAAATGACTAATTATGAGTGAATTTTCTGCATCCTGGGATGGGGCCAGCCCTTCGGAAGAGGCTTGATTCTGTGGTTCAACTAGAGGAGTTACTCCTTCTTCACATAAACACTCCTTTTCAAGTTCAAGAAACATCTGCTCTGAATCTGCATCAGAGAGCTGCTCTGCATCAACAGGTCCAACAGTACATTCTAATTCTGTAACAAGATGCTCTAGCCCTTGAGCAGCTCCATTTTTCATCTCATTAATAGCATCCTCACCTGGAAGAACACAACTGCAAACTAGGGGTGTATCCTTGGGATCAGAAGCCAAATGCTCCCTAGCTGGCTGTGGGTCATCAGAGCAACAAATCTGACCAAGAGTTAGGGAGTCAAAAGTCCCCAAAGCAGCAGTTAAGCAACTGGCTTCTTCCTCTACCATTGCTACTGAATTTGCTTGTTCTCTTTCTTCCAAAATATCTGCCAGACTGTTCTCATCTGCCATTAGAAGAGCCTCCTCTTTCTCTGACAGGTTCTCTTCCTCCCACTCCTCCTCAGCTTCCATCATGATCCATCGTTCATCTTCCTCAAACTTTAGCTCAGACTCTGTTTTCTCTCTGAGACTGGGGGTTAAGAGAATATGTAAGTCTGGATCCAACAGCTCTTCACTGAGGCAAGGTGAGAGAGGTGGCATTTCCACAGTGCAGGCTGTGTCCCCAAGGGGGTGCTGCTTCTCACTGAAGCCTCCCTTAGAACTTTTCATGGCCCTGGGCCAGGTTGCACTTGAGAATCTGTGTTCCTGTGTTACATCTGTGTTACCACTTGCTGCTTCAGTTTCTGATTCTAGAGGATGGAATTCATGGGGAGAGCTCTCACTGTGCTGCTGGAATCTGAAGTCCTGGCAGTCTCCACTTAAGTTTTTCATGTCTTGCGCTTCTGGAATACCTGTAGATTTGGCCACATGTTCCAAAGTTTGTGACTCTGATTGAGGTTCCCTGTGGTCCAAATTACCAGAACTTTCTGTTAATGCAGAACTGGATTCTTTCTTATCTTGCAAGGAAGGATTTGAAGCACCAGCTTCGGAAACTTCACTGAGAGAAGCTTCCATTCTTTCTGCAAATTCTGGGAAGTTGGGAGGCATAAAGGACTTCCAGGATCTCCTGTTAACATTGTCTTTGCGCTCTGCATTTGGCCGCCGTCTGGGTGGCACAGGTGCCGACTTCTGTACATCACTGCTTAGCTTTAATGCATCAAAGATTATTCTCTCGTCCAGCTTTTTGCTTTCTGGAGCTCTTGATTCAAAAACATTAGATGCTGCTCCTAATGTACCATTGCTGGATATGGTACTTCCTTCCATCTTCTCCATGGTGCTTTTTGAAGTCTGATTAAGCTTTGATCCCTGGTCAATCTGTTCATTTATTCTCATTGTATCATATATAGACCGCTGTGGAACATAGCAATCCTCTATATAGCCGTCCTCATCCTCCCCTTTCCCCAGGCAAGTGGGGTTGCGCCTTAAACAGTCTGGCCTGCTGAGTGGCTTACCCATACTTTTTCAATCAAGATGAAGCATCAATCTTTCAAAAGTTTTTTCACAAGTTCCCCCAAAATGCATTTTACATGAGTTAGAAATCCTTTTACATGCTCATACTCCAAACCACCAATTGCATCTGCCCTCAATAAAGACCTGGAGTCCCACTTTGAAACAATTCTGGGTGAAGCTCTAAGACAAACAGTTTTTTCCTCACAGGCTAGCAGCCTCATAGTTGCAGACAGATAAATGTTATAATTTAATCAACAAAGTAATTCCTTGTATGGCTTCTGGTTTTATTTTTTTAAAGAGCACTGCTCTTTTGAATTCAGTCAACAAAAATCATTTGATATTTACAAGTCTTATTCAATACCTAGTTCCACTCCTCACCGAAGCAGAGTTGGAAGCAGCAAATTTATACCGACTGTGTCCTTTAGTAACAATGGCACTGCCTCTCTAGTCTTCAAGTATGGCCCAAACTCCTAAGGATTCTTTTCATTTTATACTCCGTTTCGGCCCAGGAGAGTCCAGCTGGTCTGAATTAGCCATTCCGTTCTCCCTAGCTGGGGTGAACTGGGCCGGTCGGCGGATATTCCTGCAACTTTAAACACAGGAAGTCCTTCATTCGGGGCCAGTTTGGGGCTTCCTGTCTCCAAAACATCATGGCATTGTTGTGGCTCCCAGGCCAGACCTGAGCTGTGGTCGCAAAACAAGGCGAGTGGAGCAGCGCGCCGGGTCTTTCAGAAGGTGGGCAGGCTGCAGCCGCTAAGGGGCTGTCGGAGGGGCTCGCTCAGCACCGCCCGCTCCCCCGCGCAGTGCCGCGCGCCCCGTGGGCCAGGATCACCTCACCGAAGGCTGGCAGGTGGTTCCCAGCCGCGCCGGCCTCAGGTCCCGCGCTCAGGAAGTTAGTTTGTTCCTCTGGCAGCTGAGTCCCGAGTACTGTGGGCGCCGCCTCCCCCGCCGCCGCCAGTCCTCAGCCCGCAGCCGCCGCGCCGTGGACTGCATGACAAGCAGCCGCCTCTATTCTCCACCGCGCCGCCCGCCCGACTGCCCCGCGGTCCTCCCCCCCCGCAGCTGTCACGGTCCCGGCATGCAAACTTCTGGCTGGGAACAAAAGGCTCTGCTCGGGCCGGGCGGGGGGCGAGTCCTCCTCCCTCGCGCCGCGCGGCCCGCTCGCTCGCAGCTTGCTGGAAGCGCTTGGCTGGCGGGTGGTTCTCCTCCCCCTTCCCGCGCCGCCGTCGCCGCTGCGCAGCGCCGCGCCGCCCCGCCTGGGCAGCCCCCCTGGAAGCCCGGGAGCGCGCGGCGCGGAAAGCCAAGGGGAGGAGAACCCGGCGGGGGCGGGGCTGGGTTAAAGGAGCTACCGGGGAAGAGGGAGGGGGCGGCGGAGGGGATTGGAGGCCGAGGCGCCAAAGGAGGGGTTTCGGAGGGGTTCGGGCGAGGGACATCCGCTCGGCTCCCGAGGCCCACGCCCACCGCGCCCCGGGGCCGAAGAAGCCCCGCCCTCCGGGAGGGCGAGCTAGGAAAACCGCACCAGCCTGAGTCTCGGCTGCGCCGCGCAAATCCCCTGACAAAGGAAAGCCCCGCCCTCCTCCCGCTGGCCCGGCCCCCTACCGCCCCCGCCTCGTTCCAACCCGACAGGCTCCTAGCAAGCCCAAGGGCGAACGAACCCAGAAGGGGCGCCCCCGCCTCCCCCTAGCCAGCCGGTTCTGGCAAGGGGGCTACTTGGGGCCCCATCTGCCGCAGGGTCGCTCCGGCTGGGATGGGCCGCATGCATCGCCCTCGGCTCCCGTTCTGCCGCCCAAGCTATCCTTAGTCTTTCCAATGTCACCTTTAGCGCGCCCCTTGCCGGACCAAAAACACTTCAGCTTTAAACCCAGCACATTACTGGTATCCCGAGGAATTCGGTCACGCTCAGAGACCAAGTTACTGGATAAAGTATAAGCACACTCTACCTTCTCTCTCCCCCCTTTCTCAAGTATAAGGGGTCTTGATCCTTTCTCCATTCTCCAATCCCACCAGGATTCTCGGCCCACAGACCTGTGTCGGTGACTGGGGAAAATGGAGTGCAGGGGGTGGTGGAGCCGACAGCGGTGCTCCATGCCCAAACACCTGGACTCCTTTATTGCTTTGCACATCCAAGGAAACCTGAGCCTCCTTGGGGCCAGATGAAAAGCATGTGTCTGTATTTCAAGTATTAAAAAAGGAAATACTACAGAAAGTGTCCCACAATCCCGTCTACAGCCTTTTGGCTTTTAAAAAAGCCATCCAGCCACCTGTGACTGTTAAAGAAAGTACAAAGGGCAACTCAGGAGACTGTCCACTAGTTTAAGAAAAGGTGCAAAGCTCTGCTCCCTTTGTGATGGTCACTCTGATTTTATTAAGGAAAAAGAAAGTAAGTTTATTAAAATGTCTGAATCCCTGTTGGATAATGTGGTCAATATAGCTGGTGAAATTTATGGAAAAGTTACTTCTATCCTTTACACAAACAGAAAATGAAGCCAGTAGTTGGTGTATGGAGATTAGTCAGTGAACCCCTGAGTTGAACCATAGGCTCACTTGGGGAACCAAAGTAATCCTTGGCAAAAAATGAGATTGATCAGAACTAGGTAACTAAAAGATCTTTCTTTGGCAAGTGTTTCACCCTTTCTCACTTCAGAAGAGGCTGCTGATCAATTCTACCCACTCAAATACAAGACTCCCCATCTGTAAAGTGAAGGAGGGTGTAGGAGATAGACTACACTGTCTCTACAGCCTTTCTAGTTTTAATATTGTTTAGTTCTAAAACTTTTAAAGGAGCTGCTCCAAATCCTGTGTCCTATTGGTCCTATATACTTAAAGACACTAGAAACCTTGTTCTAGAAAGAATAATATACAATAGAAAAAAACAAAACTGCTTGACCTAGAGAAAGTTCCTTTTGGGAGGCGTGATCAACATGAAGTATCTGAAGGGCTGGTATGTGGGAGGAAGGAAATTTGTTCTGGATGTCTCCTTAAGCTGGCACACTAAGATCCAAGGGCAGATTTCAAGCGAACAGAGAGCTTTCTCACAGCTATTCAAAGAATAGGGTGTCCCAGAAAGGGGCAGCTTTCCTGACCTTGGAGGTGTTTGAACAAACTGCAAGAAATCACTTGGCAGAGATCTGGGGAAACAAACATACAAATCCTTCATAGTTTGTTCAGGATGAATTTTAAAGTCTCTTCTGATTTTAACACACTGTGACCCTAAGTATCAATCAGTTTACAGATCTGATACTTAACTGATCAGGAAATCTGTGTTTTAATTTTCTTTTAATTATTCAGACAACGGAAAAACCCAGGAAAAGCAAGATCAATTTCACTAGCAAATCTCCTGGCCAAATACATTCATTTGAGTGTTCAGATATCATAACAGACTAGCAGCCAGGGCTCCTCTGGTTGGAAGAATCTAAAGAATTCTGGCTCTGGACTAAGGGGGTGGTTATTCTGTTATAAAGAATGATCTTGAGTGGAATCACAGACTTCATGACCAGAAATTCCTTTCCCCCTTCCTCACCAAGTCAGGTGCCAATCCATTCAGGCTTTTCTTAATTAATCCCTGCCTATACTTAGATCTACTTTATTCTGCCCCTCTCATCAATGCTACATATAAGTAAATAAATGGAGCATTTCAACAACTATTTAAGTTGAAATTCAAATTACTTATCAGCTGTAGTCATACTCTTTCTAATTAAGGTGCTAATAAAATATTAGAGAACTTGGCACAGTGGCACATGCCAGTAATCCCAGCTACCTAGGAGGCTGAGGTAGAAGAAGTGCAAGTTGAAGACCACCTTGGCAACTTAGTGAGACCCTGTCTCAAAAAAGAAAAAAAAAAAAAAAAAAAAGGTTGGGAAGGTAGTAGCTCAGTGGTAGAGTACCCCTAAGTTCAAACCCCAGCATCAAAAGAAAAAAAAGAGAGAGAAACTCCCTCAGAGTTTAAACACAGACTGTAGAAAAGATACACATACACACACACACATATCCCAATCCTCCTTCCTCTTCCCCTAAAATCCTCTAAAAACAAAGAATGCTTTCTAAGTGCTTGCTTTGTTATTGCTTTGTTGTTGTTTTGAACACTATGTGTTCAGAAAGAAATCGAGAGAGGAAGCACAAGGTCTTTTTCCCTCAGGTCCATCTTGTTTTTTTTTATCTATTCCTAAGTTTCTCCTTAATTTTGGAATGTGGAACTCTGCCAACAGGCATCTCAGTGACTGAAATAAATACCTGATACAGCTTTCAACCTCTTGGTGCTCTGATAGTTAACAAAAAAAGCATCTGTTCATTTCACATGCTGTGTGTAAACTTTTTAAAAGAGAAACAGTTCCAGAGTATCTCTTTGGATGCTTCCCCCACCCCTGAAACCACAAACATATGCACTCAAGCCAAACATCAAATTAGTTTCTAGTGAGTTGATAACAGAGCTCAAAGAATTCTCTACTCATTTTGAAATTCCTAAGAACAGAATTTGGTGTCAGATTTTCCTTCAGTGAATCTAGAAGAAAAAATAATCCTGGCCCTTCTAGTTCCTTCCTGCTTTCTTCCTATTTAAAGGCAGCTGGGTGGAGTCTCCTCACACCCTATACACCTCCCTTTCCAAGTTTTGGCCTGGCACTTTGCCTTGGTCTGCTCCAGATCTGAACTGCCTGGCCTCAGGGACAATCTAGAAACTCCACACCCATACCTCCTTAGATTCTAAAATGCTTTTTCATCCACCTTGATGGGGGCTCTCTCTCTCTCTCAGAGAATTTACTTAGATATAGAGGGAAAAAATGGATCTTACTCATTTTATAACTACAAAACGCCTTTCATCTTAGGATATCTAGACTTTGCAAGCATTATTTAGAGGCAAGTGGAAACTCCACAGTATTAGTCTGTACCTGTTAAACATCAGTTATTACCATCCCTCTGGTGCTTTTATTATTATAAAGATGGCTAGAGAGTGGCTCATAAAACAACACAGCATGATGTGGAGTTTATTAGTTTATTTTAAAGGAGATTTTGATGTTATTTGTGCTCTCATGTATTCCTAAACCCATGAGAAAACTTTCCACACACTCTGCAGGAACTGTCCTGACCCCTTTAAGCCCTTTCCTGCTTGTAGACTTTCCAAATGACTGTATGTCAATTCCTCTTTTAGATTAGTGGTTACCAAGACAGTGATGATGAAAAAACATGGGGCTCTTTTAAGTTAGAAAACATTTGATGGAAGGAATGGAGAGGCAGGAAGGCAGCCAGAATCAGGGAAGGCTTCATGGAGGGAACCACATCTACTTCATTAGGATTTGGACACACAGAGATGGTAAAGACAGTGTTTCGAAAGTTCAGATCTAGATTCAGGTAAAGTGTATAGTTCCTAAAGAGGTAAATTCTAATTCAGCTCAGCTTAAGTTGTGGGCATATGAAAGGGAAAAATGAGAGGCCATAACGGTTAAGTAGCTGGAGGCCCATTAACCAAGGCCTCTGAATGGCAAGCCAAAGAAATTATGTTTTATTCAGAAAACTGTTACTACATCAAAAGGGTCATGACCAGGGGTGATGTGTAGAAAGCTTCCTAAGACTATGGGAAAGGATGTTCATTCAATTGCCATTTATCTCATTTAAAAAACACACCTCTTTAACTTAATAAATGAAGCTTAGGGTCTTAAATGTACTAGTATAAAATGATAGCTAGTGCAAATGAGCTGTAAAAGAAATTGTAGAGGCAGGTCTTGGACCTTACAACTGGACCAGCTAGAAGGCAGAGGTTAGAGGGGGGGAAAAATAAAGATAATACTATGGTATTACTCTTGGGTAACTAAGGGCATAGTAGGAACAAGAGAAGGGGAAAAGAAGTATTTGAATTCAAGTGTAGAGCGCTCAAAGACTTGTGTGGAGGTCTCCAGAAGGGATGCTCAGACAAGACTCCTGTGTGAGCTAGAGACAAAAATGTGAAAGCCTTCCATGGAACAACGTGGGGCAGGGCATCTCAGAGGCTGAGTGCAGAGAGAGAAGAGATGAGGATGGATGGGCAGAATTTCAGGAAACAAATATTTAGTAGGTAGGAAGACAGACCAAAAAGGAAAGCAGAAGAGCATCCAGAGAAGAGACAGGGAGAGAAGGTCAAGAAAGTAAACGGGCAGGAGGGTTTTAAGAAAGTGGAGATCAGTGATTTAGACTAACCCCTAGACTTGATAACTAGAAAGTCAATGAATACTTTTAGGAGAACAGTTTCAAGTGGGCTTGGTGGTGCACTCCTGTAATCCCAGCGACTCAGGAAGTCTTAGGCAGGAGGATCCCAAGTTCAAAGCCAGTCTCAGCAACTTAGCGAAGGCCTTAAGCAACTTAGCAAGACCCTGTCTCAAAATAAAAAATAAAAAGGGCTGTGGGGCTGGGGTTGTGGCTCAGTGGTAGAGTGCTTGTCTAGCATGGGTTTAATTCTCAGCACCGCATATAAGTAAATGAATAAAATAAAGGTCCACTGACAACTTAAAAAAAAATAATTTTTTTTTTTTTTTTTTAAAAGAAAAGGGGGCTGGGGAATGTGGCTCGGTGGTTAAGCACTCATGGGTTCAATCCATGGTACAAAAAAAAGAACAGCTTCAGCACAATGATGGGTGCTGGGTCAGATGACAGGATAAGGAGTAAAGATAAGGAGTATTAGTCTTCCTTCTTACGACTGTTCTTTTGGCTTCCATGAACCAGTGCTATCCCAAATCTACCTTTCTAACCAGTCTTTCTTTTTGTCCTTGGGATCCTCTTTCTGTCCACTGAGACAAGTAATTTTACAAAGTTGTATTCTTGATTCTTTCATTCTATAGAAAAAAAAATTAATATTAGGGATTGAACCCAGGAGTGCTTTAGCCCTGAGTGACATCTCTAGTCCTTTTTATTTTGAGAGAGTCTCAAGTTGCTGAGGGTCTTGCTAAATGACTGAGGCTGGCCTGGAACTTGTGATCCTCCTGCCTCAGCCTCCTGAGTGGCTAGGATTAGAAGCACGACCACCATGCTCAGCTTGTTCAACAAATATTTATTACCATAATATGCCAGACACCATGGGAGTGATGAGCAAGACATGTTCAGGAGCCTATATTCTAGCAGTGGAGACAGAGGTTCATTTCATTTTAATCCATAAGTACTCTGAAAGAAAAGCATGAATCAAGGGGGACAGACCCATCCTGGAAGTTCAGGGGGTACTTTCCTGAGAAAGTGATGATGTGGACATTCTGCTGAGACTGACAGGAGTCTTTCTAATTTCTGGGTGGTATGATTATCACAAAGTTGCTTGGCTATTTCCATGAAACAGGGCTGAATCTGGGCTGAATAAGGATTTGCTGCAAGGGTGCCCTGTCAAATATTAGAAAAGGGGGCAGAATCAATAATATAGAGATTTTTAAAAACTATCTCTTTCATTGTGTTACTAATGCAATTCTTATCATTGTTCACAAACAACTTAGGTTTGAATTTAATAAATTAGACTCATAACAGAGCTCATCTTTTGGAAATGAAATAGATATAAGAGATGATAGCAATACAAATGGTTTACTTGAAAATAAGCAGGAGAAAACCTAAGCTCAATTTCTTTGAATTCTTATTCTGCCCCTTGACTCATATATACACATGATCAAATATTAGAATCATGTATTTGCTCACACTGTAAATAATTAAAGGATAAAAAAAGATATGCAAAGATATTTCTGTAAAGCATCTCAATCTGGTATGCAACTGGCAGAGAAATGAATTATATTTGTGTTTTTAAGTGGATTCCTTCTGAAACTAAGTTGACATTGTCCCCCTTACATCTCAATGTTTTAATTAAAGACTAATTAATATTAAAAGGTATCTCTCCTAAAGATGCTGACGTGGTAGTTGCCATTGTATGCCAACAGAGGAAGATAACATGGTCTACGATAAAAGCTAATTAGGCCAAGGACCCTGAGATCATTATAGCTGATCAGATGGGTAACTGAGTCTGTCTGGGCAAGTCACTGAGCTGGTAATGTCTACTGGCTGATTTTTGTTAATCATATGAAAATAATATTTATTTGTAGAGAGCATAAGCCAAGGCCAAAGTGATCTCAGAAAAACTTGCTGGATGTGGGATTCTGATAAGAATGCACACATGAATAAATTTGAATAAACAAACGAACATGTACATATGTATGTATATATGTGTGTCTGTATGTATTTGTACACAAAAATATTTAAAGTTGTGTTAAGGAGTTATAACCTAAACCTGACTATGTATTGCTACACTAGGGTCAGAAAAAAAGTCCTAAACTTGTTCCCCACAAATATGACTCAGAAAACTGTCTGTTCATCCACTTGTTTCATGGTTGCCATAAATTAATTTTACTTTATCTTCATAATTTACATTTTTCCAAGAAAAATTGCTAATATAATCTAGTGCTGGGCCTTAGATCACATCTTCTGAAGAATGACTGTCCCTAGACACAAAAGGGGATTATGGTCCTTACTAAAAAGATTTCACAGCTGGATGTACTTGGCACACACCTGTAATCCCAGTTCCTGGGGAAGATGAGGTAGAAGTACCACAAGTTTGAGTCCAAAGTGGACAATTTGGTCAAAACCTGTCTTGAAATAAAATAAAAGGGTCGGGGCTATGGTTTAATGACAGAGCACTTGCCTAGCATGTATGAGGTCCTAGGTTTAATCCCCAGTACTGTAAAAAAGAGAGATTTCATAAAATTCTCATTTGTATATCTGAATAAGTTTTTTTAAAAAGGATATTATCATTTATTGAGCACCTAATATAACTCTAGTGCTTTTATTTATATAACTTCATTTAATTCTCACAAAACCCCTAAAGATATGATTTATCATTGTTCACATTTTATAATTGAAGTGATCAGGATACAGAGAATTTAAATAATTTTCCAAGGTCATTCAGCTTATAAACGATAGTGCCAGGATTCAAATCTGAATATTTCTGACTTGAACTTGGATTGTTTTTTCTCTACACCAGGCTGAATGTAGTATAAAGACTCTTTTTCACTGTCAACTAATTGAGTAAATGAGTCTAAAGTGATAGATAACTACAAAAGAATCTTTCGGAATCTGGCTTACTTCAAATGCATATGAGGTAGCAAATTTCTTTGAATTTTGCTTTGTTTGGGCTAATACTGAAATGAAATTATGTGCTCTTAACATATGCCAACTAGTAGAGAAGAAATGAAGCTCTGAAGGGAAGATGAATAGGTGAGTAAACTAGGCTAAGATATAATTCCTCGGGACACACAAGGATACACCAAGTCCTACAGAGTAGATAGGATCTGAATCCTAGAGCTCATGTGGCTTATAAGAAATAAAAGGCATTCATCCAATCAGTCAAATATTCATTAGCCTCCAACTAAGTATTTACTAATAGGTTACCTACTCTCTGGGACACAAAAGTGGAGTCATGGAGATGACAGATTGACAAACACAAATAATCAAAGTGTCAAAACTAAGTAGAGTATGTCATAAGGGCAAAATAAGTCATCCATCTTAAGTGATTTAGATGATCAGGAGAAATGGTGAGCTGGGGAGATCAGGAAAGTTTTGTAAAGAGATAGGACTTGAGCTATGCCTTCAGGTGTGGGTAGAGATCAAATAAGTAAAAATATGTAGAGTGTCTCAGGTAAATGGATAGAATGGATGGTCTATAGGATACAAGACTGGAAAGATAGTGCGGATCAAATATGTGCTTCAAGAATGTGGAAGCCAAAGACTGGGGGCACAGAAATAGAACAGTTCTGAAGGATGCCACCACTTGATTCTTCAGATCAGGTGGCTCCTGTGTTGTTTGGAGGTGAAGGATGAACACTCACAGAAAGAAGGATGAATACGTACAAAAGCTCAGGAAATTCATCTTGGACACCCAAGTTTTAGAAGGCTACAGCATAATTTATGACTGCTTTCTCTCCCCTGTGGGAACCATGTGTGTACATGCTGGCTATCCAATCATACCAGCTCTCTGCTCTCCTAACAGAGGGGCCTTTGTTCCAAACAGCAACGCTCAAAAGAGAAGGAGTCTGATAAAATCACACTGAGATCAGTACTCCCAGCTGGTGCAGGGGCTGATGCCATTCCACAACACACCCTACAGGAAGTCGCCTGAGATACACAGCTGATTGATTTCCACAGCAGGAGACTTGCGGCAGGGTGGGGTAGGGACTGGTCAAGCATGGAGAGAATTCTTTAGCCACTGACTCAAATTAGTTCACCAAGATCCTGACTTTATCCAACAAATCTGTATAAGTCACTCTTGGAAGCAATACTATTTCTTAACTGATTTTTGGAAAGGGGGAGGAAAACCACAGAAGCTTCCCCAGGCAGCATTCTGCAACTATTTTATCAGTTAACTCTTGTAATGGAAAAAGGCAAAAATCAAATTTCCTATCTTCCTAGAAGTGGGCTGAGTAAGTCTTTTACTGTTAAGGGACTACCCTGTATGTTGTAGAATGTTTAGCAGCACCCACTAGATCTAGAAGCAGTTTCCACATTTGTAACAATAAGTAATGTCTCTGAACATGGTAGAATGTCCCTTCAGGGGAAAAACTGCCCTGGGTGAGAACCACTAGGATAGCATGAATTTTGGTACCAAACAGATCTCTTAAATCCCAACTTGAATATCCACTTGCTAAATGGCTTGAAGAAGTTATTCTTACCTTTTCAAATCTGTTTTCTTATCTGCATTTAAAATGTCTGATTTACAGCGGGATTACTAGAGGTCATTTAGACTCAGGTCTCTCTTGCAGTACTTAAATTACCACTATCTCTGTGATTCTTTGTGTCTATTTCCCATTGTTAACCAGAGACTGTCTGTAACCCCAGCACCCACCCAAGTACTAGCATAGTAAGTGCTCAATAAGGATGGATTAAAAGGAGCCTGGAATCCCTTCCCACTAATCCCGACAAAATGATCTATGCAACATCATTATGTAGCAATTTTCTCATCTCTGGGTAGCCCAAAGTTCTGAAAGATCCACATTTGAAATAGTAATACTGGCTTGTGAGGATCTAAGGATTAAGAGTGTTCCATTATCTTGCACAACCAATATCAACAGAGGCTCACATTTGAAGAGCATCTGGTTGTGGCAGTTTTGTTTTGTTGGTTCCAGGGATTGAACCCAGCACTCAATCCCTGAGTCACATTCCCATGTCTTTTATATTTTATTTTAAGACAGGGTCTTGCTAAGTTGCTTAAGGCCTCCCTAAATTGCTGAGGCTGGTTTTGAACTTGCGATGCTCCTGTCTCAGCCTCTCAAATCACTAGATTTACGGGCATACACCATAGTGCCCAGTGTGGCAAAGTCTTAAAGAAGGTGTATGGAAGAACATTCTCTTTATAGCTACATTTTTCCAAAGGACAGCTGAGACTTGGGCAGGTCTCAGGAGACAAGAAGCAGCCCTTTGGGGCAGTGATGCTTTGGTGCAGTGTCCCTACTCAACTACCTGTGAGACTCACCTATTTCCTAGTAAAGTATCCAACAGTGACAGTCAAGGTCCTTCAGCGTGACTCATGAACACTTCCCAGAGGCTCAGTGCTTACAGCTCATGCACTAGCAAGTTAGCTTGAAAGTACACAAGATCCTTGTGACAGGTTCTTGCTATATTCAAGGTTGGCCTTGAACTTCTGGCTTCAAGTGATCCTCTTGCCTTAGCCTCCCAAATAGCTTGGACTACAGGCATATGTCATTGCACTTGGCTCTAGGGTCAAGTCCGAGATCACTTTACAATCACTTCTAGACCCAGCAAGAAATGGTCTAATCTGTGCTGATCTCAACCATGTACATTAATCAAATATTCAACAATTAATACAAGTTCTGCATAGAGTACATTGCAGTTTTTCCTTCTTGTACAAAATCATATGATGAATATCAGTTGTGAATGCTAGGTGCTGATATTGTATGTGAAGGATTTCAGTAAACTCAAGTTAAACTGCTCATTTTCTTTGGTTTGTTGCTTTCAAATCTCCCTTTGCTATAAAAATTTCCAGATTTTTGTGAAATCTATCCATGCTTTCTTGACAACTTTCCATTTGATTTTACTACCTTCACTGAGGTGTGGGCTTCTTTAAGATGATGTAACGGCTGCAAGTTTGGGATTTTCCCTGTGATGCTTACATTTAAAATACTAAGTGGCAATACTTTAAAAGGGAGCTGGAAAAGGTTCAACACGAAGGAAAAACTTAAAGGACTCCAAGGCTCCTTCGCCTTCTCCCCATGCAGTTGGTATGATAGGGATGGAGAAGATTATTACAGAACATTGGAATTCTTTGGGGGTGGGGGTGGGGGTGGGCGGTCACATCAGGGTTATAAATATCAGTGGCCAAACTGGGTTGGCTGCAAAGAACAACTGACATACTATCACCTCCCCTTAAAGGCACAGAACAAGGGAGCTCCCTGAAATATTTCCACAAAGGAAGTTCCTCTTCTCTTTAGAAATGCATCATCAGCCAAACACCTGCATCAACAACTATACACAAATTTCGCATGCCAGGGAAAGTGACTAGGGGATTTTGAGCCAGACATAGATTAGCACCAGTAAAAATAAAGAATCCAGTAACTAGTCTAAAGGAAGGTTGACTTACAGGCGGCTCTTACTACTTGTAAGGAGTCATAATCAGATTATGGGAAGACCACTTGCTATATAAATATATATAGAATCAACTAGTATCCATTCTAACTGAATCCTATGTGTTCCACACATAGGTGGCAATTTTCTTCAAGGGCAATGATTCTCAGAAGGGTGAATCTACCTCCCAGGGGACATTTGGCAATGTCTGGAGACATTTTTGGGTTGTCACAAGTGGGAAGTTACTATTTCTAGTAGTTACAGGTCAGAAATGCTATTAAACATCCAATGCACAAGACAGTCCTCAAAATAAAAAACAACCCAGTCCGAAATCTCATAATGCTGAAGTTGAGAAAGCCTGTTGTAGGCTATTTTCTTTACTTTCTTGGATCTTAGTTTCTATTGAAGTAGCCTTGTTTAAGAAAGAGGAAAAAAAGAAAGAAAGAAACAAACAAGGAAGGCCAAGGGTCAGCATAAAGCAAGGGAGCAGGGCAAAGGGTGCCTACTTATCTTGGCTGCTATAAAGCCAGAGATACCTAAGCCTCCAAGTGATAGGCCATACTAAGTTTGAGCTCCTTTCTCTCCTGGGGCAGGTAGATAATGCTGACCTCATTTGCTTTATTCTTTAGTGACTTGCTTCTAGTCACTAACTGTCAAAACCATAGATGGGCTGATACTGCCTTTGTAATCATTTGAAAAGAAGGAGCAAGTACCTCTGTACAAATGGGCAGTCTTTCTACTCCATGTTGGGCCCTGTCGTCCCTGGGTTTTTCACATGTGCTCACACCTAAGTTTGCTAACCATGAGGCAAAAAATTAAACCAAGTTTTGTTTGTACCAAGAATTGAATTCAGGGGCGCTTAATCACTGAGTCACATTCCCCCAGTCTTTTAATTTTTTTTTTTTTTTTTTTTTGAAAAAGGGTCTTACTACGTTGTTTAGGGTCTCACTAAATTGCTGAGGCTGGCTTTGAACTTGCAATCCTCCTGCCTCAGCCTCCCCAGCTGCTGGGATTACAGGTGTGTGCCAGCATGCCTGGCTAAATGAGGGGTTTAAAGGACTTTAAAAATTATTTATTTATTTTTCGGTGTAGTGGATATTGAACTCAGCACCTCATGCTCTGAGCTATCCCTAGCCCTTTTTATTTGAGACAGCATTTCACTAAATTTCACAGAGACAGGCCTTAACTTGAGATCCTCCTGCCTTAGCCTCCCAAGTAGCTGGGATTAAAGGTATCTGCCAACATACCTGGCTTAAAGTGCTCTATCACTGAGTTACATTCTAGGCCCTTTTTAAAAAAAATTTATTTTGAAACAGGGTCTCACTTAGTTCCCCAGATTGGCCTGGAACTTGTCATTATCCTGCCTTACTTAGCATCTCCAGTATCAGGGATCACAGGCAAGTGCCACCACATGCCAGGTTTCTTGATGCTGTTCACCAGTATGATGCCAAAAGTATCACCCACCTCCTTCCTGACAAAAAAGGTTAGCATGGTTCCCGTTGGGCAGCAGAGGCACAAGGGAGGGGAAGAGCTAAAACTCAGAATGATCTCAATTCTTAACAAGTAAAACCTACCCAGGGAATTTCAAATGAGGAAAGCCTCATTCTGCTATCCTAAGATTAGATTTCCTTTTTTCTACCCTTCCCATTAAGGTCATACTGGGGGAATTCTTCAGCTCACACTTCAGTAATGTAAACACCCCTCCCTTCTTGTTAGTCTCCTGTTAGGCACATACAATTCTGTTTCCTCAATAATCAGAGACTCTCATTTAGGAAATGGAATTTCCTGAAGAGTTTATCTGGTCTTTTCCTCCAGTTGTCTGAACACATGCTCAATATTCTCATTATGACTTATGGAAAGGTTTTTTCCTTTCTACTTTCAACTGAGAGCTGAACCCAGTAAAGGCTCTAACTTAGGAAGGCTGAGGTTTTTGCCTTCTTAGAGTGGAAAGGACTCTTTCTCATAGGTTCCATTGCTTGACCAGATTCTATAAATTATTCAGAGGGACCAAGGGAAAGCCTTTACTAGGAATGACTTTTAGTTTTTCTGTGTTCACTTAAAAAAAAAGGAGGAAAAAAATTTTCCAACAGACTAAATGAAGCTGCATGGATTTATCAGCCCTATTGCCCAGCCCTAAGCAAGTCTGAAAGTTCTTCACAGATCTGACAGTCTGTTTATTTTGACCATCCCCAGTGGAGTTAGCCAGGTCAAAGTAGAGCCTGTGATTCTGTTTCACATATTCATATCCTGTTCACTTATGCAGATTCTGTGTTGAGAATATGTTCCCATTTAAAAAAAAAAAAGAAGAGCTGAAAACTTAAAGCTAATGCTGTTTTTAAATATTTATCATCATTTGTTTGTTTGTTTTGAGGGAAGCAGTTATTGAATCTGAAAGAAGAGTCATCAGTCTGATTTATGCTGGACTACATAGCACATTAGCCCAGGAAATCGACATTCACAACATGAAAATGACGTCCTCAGAAAGGATCCAAAAGATCTTCCCTTTTTGCAGCCTCTAGGAGGCTGTGGAACTGACAGTTTTCCCCTCTCATTGTTTTCACTTCCCACGAGCTCAGCAGGAGATCAGCCAGGAGTATGCCCTTCCCCTCCGGACCACAGACCTTTGCTGGGAGGAGGCAAAAACTTCCCTAAACTTTTGACCCCCCTAGTAGGTGGACTGGTAAAACAGGACTTCTGATTTGCACACCCAACTCTAGGGGGGACACCGATCATTTAATAGCAACTAGCTATTGACTTAATGATGAGTCATAATAGGGTGCTCACTCTTCAGCTCTTCAGCCAGGTTTGCTTTGTCAACACCAGACCTCTGCACATAAACACTCTGCCAGTGCTTGGCTGATTGGTCCCAGCCTTCATATCCATGGTATTCATGGTAGGAGGCTTATTCTTAGGAGCCAATGAAATGTGACCAGCAACTAAGCAGCTACTGAACTCTTGAGCACTATGCGGTCTACCTCATAGTTAATACAATTTTAACAGGCTTATTTACTTCATTTTCTAGCTCACTAATGATTTGAAGAGAGGGGGAAGGCTGCTACAGGCTGACCCAGTAACAGCAGAACAAAGCAATATCAGTAATACACTTGGTATCCTTGGGGCAATGGTTCTAGAGCAGATCCCCTGTGCCCCCAGATACCAGAATCCATGCATACTCAGGTTCCTTATATAAAATGAATAGTATTTGCATCTTCCCATAGCTTTAAATCATCTCTGGCTACTTATAACACCTAATACCATGTAAATGCTATGCAGATAGTTGTTATACTGTATTGTTTTAAAATCTGTATTATTTAACTTTGTATTATTTTGTATTGCTATTTTTTATTATTTTTCCTCCTCTGAAATATTTTTAATACATGGTTGGTTGAACCTGTAGAAGCATAGAGTCAGCTGTAATACTTGCCATCATGGGAAAAAGTACTTTGTGTGAGTCTAGGAAATTACCTCCCCCAGCTATGTACCTGTACATATAACCGATCCAATCAGGTCAACACTGCAGAGGGCCTAAACAAGCACTTCAACAGAGTACTCGAACTGCACAGCAATTTAGAAACATTTAACACAAAGCAGCCCCAAACCTCTCTAATATCCTTGAGAATATGACCACAGGGGAGAACTACACAACATTTTTAACATTAACTTGTACTCATTAAGAAAAACTTATATAATACAGTATTGAGAAAATTAGTCAAAATTTAAAATAATTTCTACACAAATTAGAATCTGGTTAAATGAGACTATTTTTGGACCTACAAGGATAAACTTCAGTTGTCTAAGAAATTTATTTAGTTGCTTAGACCATTAATTCCAATAACCCAATTCCAGGTCAACTGGATAATAGACACATGTCTACAGAAGAGAGTCTGTGCTCTCCAGGAGCTTCCAGCAGAAAAGGAAAGAAAAGCATGCCAGATGACAAGGGAAGGCCACACTGCTACCAGAGAAGAGGTGTGGGTGTTTTGAAGAGGAACAAACGTTGCCTTATGGGCTTGAATTTTATCTATTTATTCTTTCTTATCAGAATGCCCTAAGAAACCCAAATAGGATCACTTGCTCCAAACTGTACTATCTCCAAACATGATAAGGGGGCCTTCAGCCAGTGTCCCACTCTAATACAGAATGTCCCTTAAGCTCCTAGCAGGGCCTTTCTGAAACAGTCACCTTTTTGCACTTCAATTTTGTCTACAAAGGTGTGACCCATCCAGGAAACATGTGACTCTAACCCTGATGTCAGCATCCCCTCTCCATACATTATAAAAGGAAAGAATTCTAGCTGGGCACAATGGTGCACACTTGTAATCCTAGCAACTTGAGAGGTTGGGACATGAGTTCAAAACTAGCCTCACCAACTTAGTGAGGTGCTAAGCAACTTAGTGAGACTCTGTTTAAAAATAAAAGAGCTAGGGATGTGGTTTAAGAGTTAAGCTGCTGGAACAAACTGCTGGAAGTAACCTTTCTACATCTGTTCCATGTACCATGAAAGACAGTGGCAGAGTGAGGTATTTTAAAGTATTTAGTAAAGGAAACTCTTGGGCTAAATGTTCAAGAGTTATTAGTGAGAGCCTAGACCCAACAGGCAGGACTGTGACCAGCAAACTGACACTTTGGGGTCCAGCTGCCTGATCATTATGTTTTATTGATTGATAGATTGATTTAGCGATACTGAGACTGATCCCAGGAGGACTCTAATACTGAGTTACATCCCCAGCAGAGTCTCACTAAGTTGCCAAGGCCAGCCTGGAACCTGTGATTCCTCTTCTCAACCTCCTCAGTAGCTGGGATTATAGTCATGTGCTTCTGAGCCTGGCCTGTTGTTTTAATTTAGACTCTAAAAATCTCACGACTAGAAATTCTGACTCAGGTAAAGAACTAAAATATTTCTGCGATTAAGGTAGTATTTCTCAAACCCTCCTACAGGCAAAGAACTTGAACTCTTGAGGAGCCTGGGGTATATTTTTAAGGTGCTTTCTGTCATGTTTCATTCAATTCAAATCATGAGAATTTTACATCTCATTCCATGATACATCAATAAAATGTCAGTAATTTCTCCTGAAATCTGTGTAAATCAACACTTTAGAATATGGGCCCATGTTCATCTTATGGCTTCTCATAGCTCAATTTGAAAAACAGGGACCAGAAAACATGTTCTCTGCAGTTACCAACACAGTTAATTTGACATCAAGAACTCCTAAGAGGAGATTCTTAGCATAAGAGATAAGACTTAGATATTTCTTTCTATATCCTTAATTTGTTATAAAAACTGAAATAAACCACAATAGAAAAATGTTCAAAACAGTCTACCTAGAAGTCCAATAGACTCTTTGGTCTTCGGTGTACTTTGGAGGTAATGAAAGTGAGAATAGCAGGGATAGGAGTGACAATGCATACTCAGCTGGAATTCAAGTTACAAGCAAAGAAATACACATAAGAGATAGAAAAAGAAAAAATAAATAAGGGCAAGACTTACTTTAAAGTCTGCTAACTGTTGGTTGATGACATCTACTTCAGTCCCCACTACCCACTGGAGTGCCTCTCCCTCCTCCGCTGCTGTGGTTGCATCATTGAGGACTTTCAATTTCCTATAGAAGTCCTCTACTCGACCCAATGTTAGCTCCAGCTGTTCCTGGCGAGCTTTCCCCCTCTCTGACAATTTGCCACACTGTTTATTCAGGGCTTCTAGCTCCCTCTTGAGACCTAACAAGTCCAGAGTCCCCTCTTCTTCCAGCATTTGTTGGCACTCTGCTTCAGAGGCCTCTATGTCAAACTTGAGGGACTGTATTTTGTTCAGGAAGAGTCGTACATCCTCAATTTGGGATTGGAGGCTATCGGTGTCTCTGCCGATAGCACCCATGCCATCTAGCTCATCATCCAGGTCCGCCAACTGAGAAAACATTTCTCGGACTCGGCAGTGAAACTGGCCAATCCCCTCCAGCTTGTTTTCCATTGTCATGCAACCACTGTTCACTCTTTGTTTCACTTCTAGGAACTCTTGCTGGGCGACCTCAGCTTGATGAAGAAGTTGGGATGCATCAGATCCATCTGGGGCATCTTCTACCAGTCCCTGAGTGAAGTTCCTCAGATAGTCTACTTGAGACTCTAGAGCCTGCAGCACTTCCTGTTGAGCTCTTAGCTTCTCTAGGTTCTTGTTGCTACAGGCTTGAGAGCCCAGTGCATCAAAGATTTCAAGTTGATGTTTGGCTCCTTCAACTTTTCTTTCAATATTCTTAAAGCTTTCCTGAAACTCCTTGAGCCTCTGAGTCATTTCTTCGAGCAACCCAGTTTTGACCTGTAGCTCTTCTGTAATGGCATCCATCTTCTGGTTGATCTCAGCCTTCTCATCCCGGATACCATCCTCATCAGTTTCTGAAGAATTAATCAGAATGTCAGCAGCACTATTCAGTATTTCCAGCAGGGAGCGGCGCTTTTCCACCTCATTCAGCATAGCCTTTGATCTCAGGAGACTGGATTCTAGTTGCACTGAATCCAGAGTGACCCTTAATTCAGACATCTTGGCTTTACAATCTTCTATCCATGGCACAAGGTCTTCCACATGCCACTGATACTTCTGAGCTTTCTGCATACAGTCCTTAAGCCTGGATTGTCTGTCTGCAGTTTTTTTACTAAGCTCTTCCCAGTGGCTTTTGAGTTCAACCAACTGGTTTTGTAAAGTCCTTTTCTCTTCTCCAGGGGGTACAGAAAGCAGCAGAGATTCCCCCTCGGCCACAATCACTTCATAGGAACCACTGTGTTGATTAAGGCTTTTCTGAAACTCTTCATTCTCCTGTAGCTGAGACTGTAGCCTCTCCAGTTTTGCAGAAATTGGGCAGCTTTTTGCTTGCTGGCTTTGTTTGTCATCTAACCAGGTCTTCAACTCATCAAACATTTGCTGGAACTGCTGGGTGCTGGCAAGAGCTGACTGGAGTCTGTTCATGCGATCAGCTGAAATGAGAAAACGAAATTGAAATCAATCAAGCCTGAACATGGCATTTAAAATGTTTGCTGAGAGTATATGGTATAATTTCAGGGGAAGGGAAAAAAAGGTTAATTGAGAATCTACCATAAAAAAGGCATACAGCTAGGCTCCTTCACACATTATATCTTATTTAATATGAACTTTGTAAGGTGACTTGAATACTTCTAAGCCTATAGAAACTGAAAGCCATATACATTTCCAGAAAAAGAGACAATAAATCAACGACAAAAATTTTCCTGTGTAATGTCATCATAAGACATCCAGAGAACATTTTAACTTTGCATATATGGGGTATGTGCTTATGTGTGTGTACTCCTGTAATATAAAGAAAAGAAGTAGGTATCAGTGAAACTGTGCGAGTAACTCCACTTATTAGTATATGGATGGGCATGAATGTCTACCTGTTGGCTGACTTTGTATCAGAGTTTTTATCTCTAGAACTGTGCTATGTGAAGTTATACATACTGCCAGAGTTCAGTGTGTAATATAGTAACCACAGCAGTTCTTGCTGTCATTGGATGAAGGAACAGGTAACACTAAAAGTCCAAAAGCTACTTAAAGGTCATTCTAGATTCCTGTGGCTACTACTAAGCCATTCCTTTTTTCTATTGTCAAGAGTGCATTCCTCATCCCAACTCACCTGCAAGGTCTTCTAAGCCTTGGAGTGGCAGAGCAACTGTCTCCAAACGCTTCTTCAGCTCATCCTTGAGGTACTGCTCACCAATGAGCACTGAGAGTTCATCACACAGTGTTTGAGCCTCCTTTATTTCATTGTCTAATTGTTCCAAGTCAGATCGAATTTCACTTGTCTCCTCTAATTGCTGCTTTACAGCCTCAGGTTGGGTGCTGATGGCTGATTGGCCACTCAGTCGCTGTCCAATTGCCTTCACTTTCTCTGATAAGTCCTGGAGCAGTTCTTGGTACTGGGTGCTTTTAACAATAGCTTGGTCAATTTGGCTGGAACGGGAATTGAGTTTGTCAGTCAGTTCAATCCACTTCTGATTGATGCTCTGGAGTTCTTTCTGTACTTGGTTGGTGGATGGAGATACATCTCCAGGGCCTATTAGTATGCCCTGAGCTGCCTCGTTCAGCTGCTTATGCTGTTGCTTGCGTGTTTCAAACTCTTTCAGCATAAACTAAAACAGAAATGACATTAAGACATTTAGACAGAGAAAACATCTAAAAGCAGTGTCAAAACCAAAACTGATTTTGGACCGTGATAGCCCCTTCTGAGAATAAGTCAGAAAACTCCAAGGACCAGGCTATCATTATTATTTTAAAATATTTTTTCTAGTTTTTGATGGACCTTTATTTAATTAACTTATTTATATATGGTTCTGAGAATTGAACCCAGTGCCTCACACATGCTAGGCAAGTGCTCTACCACTGAGCCACAACCCCAGCCCCTTAATTATTTTTTTTAAGCCAGTAAAAATTATTGTTTTTTTTTTTTTTTTAAGAGGGGAGGTGTACTGGGGATTGAATCCAGGGGTACTTTACCACTGAGCTACATTCTCCATTCTTTTAAAAATTTACTTATTTATTGCATTTTGAGACAAGGTCTCATTAATTTGCTGAGGCTGGCCTCAAACTTGCAATCCTTCTGCCTTAACTTCCTGAGTCAGTGGAATTACAGGCATGCGCCACTTCACCTGCAAAATTTACTGTTTTAATACAGTAGGCTTAGGCAGTGTTACTTTTAACAACTTCTTAATAAATAAATATTCTGAAAGGATCATTGATTGCATTATTTTATTTTTCCCCTTATTTGTCCTACTCTGTTTTACTAAAGTCGACCTGGGCTAGGAGACGGGATTGGTATTTATCAGCTTTGCCATGCAATACCAGGCCTCTAAATCTGGAGTCTGGAATATTGGGTTCCAGAGCCTGCTATGTTACTGGTTGGGCTTGTCATTTCTGCTTTCAATGCCTCTGCTTTTCTTAGTTTCTTTATTGGAATTCCAACAGCACCTGTGACCTATATATCACAATGTAGCAAAATTAGATAAAGAGCTTCTATAAAGCAAGGACCATGTCTTTTAATTTATTTTCTATCCCCTGCCCCTCTCACCAAAGAGGTTAGGATTACAGCCTCTGGTTCCAGAGTGCCTGAGTTCAATCATCAGTTGTATAACTTCAGGTGAGTTTTTAGAAATTTTCTGAATCTCAGCTTCCTTATCAGTAAAATGAGGATAGTAAAATACTTAATATGGCTGGTGAGAAGACTGAGATAATTTGTAGAAAGTACTCAGCATTTATAATATAAAAAATTAGACATGATCAAGAAAAACAAATATGTAAAGAATAAACTAATAAAATACAGTAAAATTAAAAATGATAAACCATTGACATGAACATGGAATAAGATGCTGTGAAAGCACAGAGTAAGGGTGATTAAGTCTGTTGGGCATGACAAAAGGTAGAATTAGAAAGATGCTCCGGAGGTAACCATAAAGAATGAACAGAAATGCCTATAATCCCAGCAACTCGGACAGCAGGATTATAAATTTGATGCCAGCCTTGGTCATGTAGTGAATAGGAATTTCCCAAGCAGAACAGAGTCAGGAGGGCCTAGCAAAGGCACAGAGCCATCTGAATGTGGCATATTTGAGAAACTATTTGGTGTAGGTAGAATACTGGGCATATGGGAACAGAACTAGAAATGACAAGCTAGACAAGCTGGGACCAGACTGTGAAAGTTCTTCGATATCAACCGATCAATTATTTGGACTTTAATAGTCAGCCAAGAGAATCTTAATATCCCCAGATATGTGATTTAAAGAGATAATTTGGTAACTAGGGGTGGGGTGGGCAAAAGTCCATTAGGAAGCTGTTCCTATGCTATAGTCCAGAGAGCAAGTCTATGACAGGATGGATAAAAAAATCAGAACAATGGTTCTCACGGTATGGTTCGAAGATCCCTGTAGGGCTGAGACCCTTTCAAGAAGTTCCGAAGCCAGGCTAGTGACCCAGAAGCTTGGGAGGCTGAGGCAAAAGGATTGTGAGTTCAAAGTTAGCCTCAGCAATTCACCAAGACTCTGTCTCTAGCTAAAATATGAAAAAGGGTTGAGGATGTGTGGGGATGTGGCTCAGTGATTAAGCACCCCTGGGTTCAATCCCCAGTACCAAAAAAAAAAAAAAAAGTCCACAAGATCAAAACTATTTTCATAACAACACTAAGATATTATCTGTCATAAATGTTCGATAAAATTTCCCAGAGAGGCTGGGATTGTAGCTCAGTGGTAGAGTGCTTGCCTAGCATATGTGAGGTACTGGGTTTAATTCTCAGCACCACATAAAATAAATGAATAAAATAAAGGTCTATCAACATCTTAAATAAGAAAATTTCCCAGAGGAAATTTTATTTTATCATGTTATTTTAAAATGAATACATATCTTAAAAATTACTGTTTTTTTTTTTTTTTTTTTTGTGGTATTGGGGATCGAACTCAGGGCCTTGTGCTTGCGAGGCAAGTACTCAACATTTTTCATTCTTATATCTATATCTTACTGCCTCTATTAATGATGTCTAATAGTACAACAGACTTAACTTGTTACTTATGTTAATGTGATTTTTATCATGTTATTTTAAAATGAATACATATCTTAAAAATTACTGTTTTTTTTTTTTTTTTTTTGCGGTACTGGGGATCGAACTCAGGGCCTTGTGCTTGCGAGGCAAGTACTCTACCAGCTGAGCTATCTCCCCAGCCCAAAATTACTGTTTTAATACAGTAAATATCAATAGATAAAATACAATCTGTATAGATCCTCAATAACTTTTAAGAGTATAAAAGAGTTTGAGGACAAAAACCTTGAAAACCACTGAATTAGAAAAATATTTGTAAATAGATGAACCAGGACTCAAAAATTATTTTAATTGCAGAGCCCTAAAAGAGGTCCCTTTAAAAAGTACTCTTAGTCTTAGGGAACCTGGTGGGAGGGGAGAAGAAATGTAAGAGTTTTGGGGAAAAAGTAGAACTAGGAAAAAATTCTAGGCAGGGTTTTACTGGAAGTGACATAATTTTGACAAACCTAAATTCTATGATGTTAGGAGAAACATAAAAACTTTTTTGAGGTTTGACCAGCAGAAAAACTTTAAGTAAACTCAGCAGATATAGTAAATAATATGGATCACTACTACTGAGGATTAAAAATAAAATCTTTTATAATTTCATCAGAAAACATTTTTCATTCTTATATCTATATCTTACTGCCTCTATTAATGATATTAATAATAACTATTGACTATTTACTATTTGATAGTCATAATGATAAACACTTCACAAACATCTCATTAAAATTGAGGAAAAGTACCAGTCATGGTGGCCCATGCTTATAATCCCAGCAACTCTGGAGGCTGAGGCAGGAGGATCAGAAGTTTGAGGCCAGCCTGAGCAACGTAATGATAACTTGTCTTTAAAAAAGAAATAAAAAGGGTTGGGGGTGTAGCTCAGTATTAGAGTGACCTTGGGTTAAATCCTTAGTACCAGAAAAAAAAGTATTGAAGAAAACAGATAAGTGACTTATCTAGGGTCATATGAAACTGATTTGCTGGGAACAGGATTCAAACCCAAATCCACATAGCTTCAATTTATTTGCTCTAAACCATTAAGCTACACTGCTTACCTGGACCTGCTGTTTTTGTGCATTCAACATATTGGGGTCAATAGATAGGGGGCCCAGCACTCCCATCATCAGTTCCTTCTCCATCAGCCAGGGCCGGAGCTGAGATTCTGCAGCCTGGAAGCAGGCCAGATGGCTTGCAGATTCCTCTAGCTGCTTTTGCCGAGTCATAGTCACCTCAGTGGCCCTTTCCCATCGGGAATCTGTAGAGAAGAAATGAGATAATGTAGTTCTTTACTCTCATCAGCAATTGATCTGATCCCTAAATTAAATTCCTAATATAAGAATATGACTCCAGGAATATTATTTAGTATTTTTAAAATGAAAAATACCTCTTTAAAATTTTTAACTAAAGAAATACGAAATACAAACAATTCTGTATCTTCACTGGGGTGGTGGTTACACGAAACTACATGTAATAAAATTGCACAAAACCATACACATATGTAAAATATACTACATATTTTATTATCTGCTTAAAATTTGCTGTATTATAAACATTTTTATGCCAGTATTCATTTATACTATTTACAATTTATTAAACATATATTATTATTCATAACATTGAATATGTAGATTTCCCATTTTCATTTTGATCATCAATGGTCTCTTTAATTCTTGATGACAGTGGACTACTAATTTGACTTGTCCTAGAAAGCCACAATTCCAACTTTGAGTGGAATTTCTAAAACTTTTCCCTATTCAGACTCACTCTCTGACACTGTATGGGCCTTTTGCTTATAAAAATTAACTAAAAATAATTCCTACTTTATAGGATATGCTGAAATTGTGTTTGCTTTAGACACAAACAATTCAGTGAATGTGAAACACCCCTGTGACAACATACTGAGCTCTTCTTGCATTTTCTTCCAATTTTCTGCTTCTTGTGAGTTGGGATATGTCATCAGTAATTCAGCTAGAGCTTGCTTCACTTTTTGGACTTTTGGAGAATTCTGTTCCAATTCAGACAGGAAGGCCTAGGAGAAACATCATGCATACCATGAGATTCTGGACAGGAAACAAAGTTGTGATTGGACTAGAAGATTGGGTGACAATTAAAGGCTCTTTCTCTGATTATTTTACTTATTTATTTATTTAGGCTGAAAGATATTCTCTGATTCTATCCGGACTTGATTTGTGAATTTAAAGTACTTAGCCTTTCAGTTTCAATATTTACTTTAAAATCTAGAGTCAGGGGTGGTGGCACATGCCTGTAATCCCAGTGACTCAGGAGGCTGAGGCAAGGGGATCACAAGTTTGAGGCCAGCCTCAGCAATTTAGCAAGGCCCTAAGCACCTTAGCAAGACCTCATCTCAAAATAAAAAATAAAAAGGGCTGGGGATGTGGCTCAGTGGTTAAGCACCTCTCAGTTCAATTCCCAGTACTAAAAAAAAAAAAAAAAATATTTAGATAGCAGAATCTAAGTTTATTTAAGTACATCAATGAAACCCAATAAGTAGGAATTATCACTACTTATAAGGCTAAAAGTGGCAAGATCTGATGATGACAACATTTCACTAGTTGGAGATGACATGTGATATTCAACTGAAGTATTTTATTCTGGTCCCACCTGCCAGTCTTTTTTTTTTTTTTGTCGTGCTGGGAATCGAACCCACGGCCTTGTGATTGCAAGGCAAGCACTTTACCGACTGAGCTATCTCCCCAGCCCCCCACCTGCCAGTCTTAAGAATGAACTGTAATCAGTTTTTTATGTCCCTCTATGAGTTGGAAAGGTAATTCAGAGAATGGTTTGGCTCACTTTAGCATTAGATGAAATATCTTTAATCCCATTCTCAATGTGCTGATGCTTCTGGGGAAGGCTATTCTCTTTCTGCAAACATACCTGGTTTTATTTCCAAATCTGATTTATAACAACTTTTAATTTCACAGGTAAAAAAAAAAATTCTAGGAGAGGTAAGCCATGTTAAACATATGGAAGTCAAACATACTGTTCTTCACAGCCTGGGTAGTTGGCAGTATCTCACTCTTAGATCCTTCGGCTAGGGAAGGAAATTGGTGTATCAGAGTCTTCCTCTTAGTGTTGGGAATGGAACTAATGTAAACGTAATACCTTGTTAGATTCAGCTTGTGCCTTCACTGTTTCTGTCTTGGTTGGAGACAAAGAGGCATCCATGGCTTTCAGGACCTCCTCTTTTGATTCCAGCCACTGCAGCACTGAGTTTGCCTCTTTCTGAACTTCCTCCATTCTGCTGAGGACAGCCTGAAGGCTTTCCTGGTGTTCCCGAAGTACTCCACCTAGTTTCTCGTACTTCAAGTTTACATCTGACAAGTCACACTGTATCTCCGTCAGATCTAGTATCACAGAAATAGAAATCAGAATGGGAGTAGCTCTCCCGTTGGTTTCTCACTCCTAAATTATGTTAGGATTACGCATCTCTCCTACTCTACCTAGTGAACTAGTGAAAATCTTCCTCCTAGATCACACAAAAGTTCTTATTTAAATACACAAAGCAAAAGAGTTCTCATTAATTTCTGGTTTACAACAGAAGTGAGGGGAGTAAAAGTAAGAAATCAACCTTACAATACTAGTGGAATTAATGGACTTAGAGAATTCTTCTGCTCCCTCTTCTCCAACTAGTGAGGTCACCCAGCTGGGAGGCTAAACACTATACTAGAGACTACCTCTAGAATAGCTTCTTTATAATTCAAAGATTCACATGTGTTTTCTACAACGTCTTTCCTCATTGGCCTTATCTGATGATCCTGTTTATTTTCTCAGTACACTTTAGTTCTAGGGCTGCCAACCTGTTTAGCTCAGAGCCAGCTGCTCCTCCCCAGGTTTCACCCTCACACCCCTCCTGGCAGCAGTTCCACACATATTGAAACACACACAGATGCAAACATGAACACTGTCCTAACACACCCAACGAAGAGGCAGGCACTGTTGAAATGGCATTCTCACCTTTGCAGGTGTGGTATCCGTTTACACTGCCTACAGAGCTTCCTACAGAGGGCAGTATGGAACCTGAGCAGAAGGACAGGGAGACAAACAGGGCAAGACCAACGTGTTAGGAATACATACAGGCACTGCATTTGTTCTTTGGCATTTGCTTTAAGCTTGGGCATCAGGAAGTTAACACAGCACAAGACGACATACTCGTGGAAGGAGACAAAGCATTTTAGCTGCCAGGCAACAAAGTGTTACTTGAGGTATTTCAGCTCTTAAGTGGTAATGATTCTTAATCCTTTCTAGAGGAAATTCCAATTCTTCTTAAATCTCCAACTAGAATTCTTTGGACTTTTCCCTAATTTTTGTGAGGCAAGTACTGTGAAATTATATTAGGTCTTTAGAATGGTATCTGCCACATTTGGAATGTGGATTTAAAACAAACCCCAAAAGAGTCATCTTTAATATCAATATTTTTCATTATAATAAAAATAAATAACAAGGACAATTAAAAAAAAACTCCATTTAATAAAGATGTGAGTCCCTCTATGTTGGTTTTCATGGAAGATTCCCTGTTTTTTCTTTCATAACTTTTTCTGGCTCCCTTTCCTTATTAGAACATAAAAATTTTAAGTGCTGATAAATCTGGTGCATAAATATTCCCATAAATTCTGCTTTGAGCCTTTGGTTCTATTTCTAATTATCACAATTTCACCTATAGTCTCCCAAAGTTAGTTCCCTATATTTCAGAGGAGCTTCCCAAGTTAAGTAAAAAACCATGAAATTATACAGAAACCTAAGAACAGACATGATATAAGGTTCTAGTGAAAGGAGAGAATAGGGCTGGGGATGTAGTTGGTGGTAAAACATTTGCCTAGCATGCTCAAGGCCCTGGGTTTGATCCCCAGCACTGCAAAATAGAAAAGGGGGTGGGGTCTAAGGACAGAATAAAACTCCTATGTGCACTGTACTGATTATGCAAAAAATCATGTGCAATTTAAAAACTAGTTACGATAATTATGAAACTTTAAAATGTTAATGTATTTTCAAGTAAAAAAATGAATAAAACAGAAAAATTATTTTCTATTGCAACACAATGATGACAAAAGGCAAACTGGACTAGTAATTAGGAGAGAAGGTCCTAACCAAGACTGTCACTAATTCAGTATGTAAGCCTTAATCTACAAAGAGACCTAAGGTTCTTCTCCAGGATAAGAAGATAACACTACCTCTCCTATCAACAATCATGCTGTTATTGGACCGATATCATGAGATAATGCATGTGAAAGCACTTTAAGAAACAAAAGAAAGCTACATGAATGTAAGGAACTGGAGTTGATGAAATTTCTGCTTTAGAAGAGAACTTGGGAGAGAATTCAGGATAGTGATTTTCATTCATTTTCAAAACACCCAGAAGAGGTGCTTTAGGGATTCTGTAAATGTTTGGTTTAAATTTAACATTAAGATAAATTTCCAACTACTTAGGAATGGCAACAAAACATGCATGTTCAATTATGTTGAATGCTACATCTTAAATCTACTATCTATCATCAATTTATGCTCCTTTTTAAGGGCAAAGAAGATCCTGCCACCTCTATGTGAAGTTTTTTTTTTTTTTTTTTTTTTGGGGGGGGGGGGTGCTGGGGATCGAACCCAGAGCCTTGTGCTTACAAGGCAAGCACTCTACCGACTGAGCTATCTCCCCAGCCCTGTGAAGTTTTATTTAAGCTTCTTTTTCAGTATCTTGACTGGAAAGGTTAGAGAGCTTTGCTAGTACTCAACAATATTCAAACCTGTATATGAAATCTTCTGTATAGAACTGTACAAAGAAAAACAGCTACAGTAGATGTGTAATGCATATATAAAGCGAATAAAAGTGAGGTATGTCTACAAAAAGGGTTGAGCAAATTGTGAGAAGGCAGAATTGTTTAACAATGGAATTCTTAACACTCAGGTCATGAAAATGTCAGCTTACAGTTTTTGTCCTCAATGTCAGTTTTAGGTGTTTTCTGTTTAAGAATGTGGGCCCTCATCAAATATCCTTAGTGGTTTAACTTTGAAACAAGAATTTCTTAATACCTCACTTTTAAGTTTTTAATTCAGTTTGATCAAATAGTATTTTAAAACCACATCCCCAATGTGGCACAGTGGTAGAGCATTTGCCTCTCATGTGCAAGGTCCTAAGTTCCATCCCCACTTCTGCCATAAGGGGAAAAAAACCCTCAACAACAACAACAAAATAAAAACGGTATTCTAAGATTGTAAGTGAACTTTTAAAAACATTTGTCACCATTTGTGGTGGCATACACTTTAATCCCAACTATTCAGGAAACTGAGGCAAGAAGATCAACAAGTATGAGGCCAGACAAAGCAACTTAGTTGAGACCCTGTCTCACAGTAAAATTTTTTTTTTAAAAAAGGGCTGAGGATGTAGCTTAGTGGCACAGCAGTCTAGCATGTGTGAGGTACTGGGGTCAATCCTCAAAACTGTGAAAAGGAAAAAAAAAAATTTTGTCATTGGGTTACGGTTGTAGGTCAGTGCTTGCCTAGCATGTACAAAAGGCCCTAGGTTCAAGTCTCAGCATTGGGGGAAAAATAAATAGTCATTATTTGCAATTCCTTATCTCTGTGAATCATATGTTTTGAATACAATACCTAAACAAAATTTAGAAATAGATCAGGTGATGAAACCATCATCCAATAATCCTCCTTTTAAAATTTTTACACTCATTAGTCTCAATATTCTCATTGATAAGATTTCATAATCAATAAATACGTTAGCTTATTAGGGAAATCAATGCTAACAAAATTTATTGAGTTTCTTTCTTTTCTTTCTTTCTTTCTTTCTTTTTTTTTTTTTTTAAAAAAGAACCTAGGATTAAGTGTGTACCTAGCATGTAAGCCCTGGGTTCACTCCTCAGCACCAAAAGTAAAAAACCATGAAGAAGAAAAAAAAAAAAATGATTGGGTGAGGATGTAGCTCAGTGGTAGACTACTTGCCTAGCATGTGCAAGGTTCAATGGCAATATCACGAGGAGAAGAGAAAAAAAAGAAAAAAAGAAACAACTATAGTACTTTAAAGTGTGAAAAATGACTGATCCAAAGCAGGAGTCATCAAACCAGAGCCCACTGGCCAAATCTGGCCCTTTGTCTGTTTTTGTACAAAAAATTTTACTGAAACACAGCACAGCCATTTATATATTGTCTATGGCTGTTGTTATGACAGAATGGCAGAAGGTATGTAATTGTGACAGAAACCAGATAGCCTGCAAATGTGAATATTTACTACCTGGCCCTTTATAAAAAAAAAAAAGTTTATAGACTCCTGATCTGATCACACACAAATAATTTGCTAAACTTAAAGGTTTATGTATTAGAGTATAAGACACCAGTTCTCTGAAATATTGTCACTTCTGGAGAGTTTCAAGAAATCTTTAGAGTACTAAAGAAAAGTAGCCATTCTCATGAGAAAAAATAGACTTTTTCTTAAGCATTTAATTGACTATAGGAGTGCACTATCATAGTCCAGTCATAAAACCTATGAGATTCCAATTGATAACCAGCAAGTGACTATGAATTCTACTTGAAAGACTTGACCGACTCCCAAATACCTAACTTCTCCCTGGATATTACACTTGTACCCATCCAAGGCTAACCCAAGTTTAAAGAGGATGCATAACAATCTCATCCACATGTTTAAAAGAGAAAAAAATACTTGAATGAAAATCCTATTTTAAATCTTCAGTGTTCATTTGGTAGTTTTAAGTAGTCCAACTAGTCCAATTACTTTTTCCATCATAAGAAGAAATTTTGCAAAATGAAAAACTGTTAAATAGCAAAGAGGGAAAGAGATCAGGTTGAGAAGACTGCTATGTGAACCCTCTTTGTTTTCAGATCCACCCTTGATTTTGTCATTAATTAAATAAAAAGTTATCTCCAAAGGCCAAAAGCAAAGAATGATATTCATTCACTGTGTTGTAAAGAACCTGTACTCACCTGTCTTGGCTTGGGAATCAGGTGCTGTGATCTCCATGATGAGATTTTCTAAAGAAGTGCCTTTGCAATTGATTTCTTCCACCAGAGTTCCCTTATTTGCCCAGTCAATGAGGATACCCTGTTTAAAGAACAAAACAGCACAATGTAACATGGAGGGCTCCTCATAAGTAGGGATACCTGTTCTACATATGCTCCCTAAAGACTGGACAAGCATTAAGAAACCATACTCATATATTCAGCCATTTCAGGATCTTGATCTTGTCAGCAAAGGTGTGGAAGAATGATACCCTGGAATTTTTGGGACCTTTTGATTAATTTCATTCAACCAAAAAAAAAAAAAAAATTGTCCTCCCACTCCTGTACTGGGAATTGAACCCAGGGGCACATTACCACTGAGCTACCCCCACCCTCCAGTCTTTTTTTTATTTTGAGACAGGGTTTCACTAAGTTGCCGAGGCTTGCATTGACTTGTGATTCTCCTGTCTTAGCCTCCCAAGTAGCTGGGATTATAGGTATGTGCCACTGTACACAGCTTCACTTATCAATTTATCAAGCATTTACTAAAGGTCAGGTACCATGCCAAACACTGGGAATACAAAACAAGATTGACACAGTTCCCAAAACCAAGAGCTCAGATTATTCATCACATTATAATGTGATAAATGTTAGAACAGAGATACATGAGCAGTCAACTCTTAGAGCACAAGAAGAGACACATCTAACTGCCTGGAGGGAGGAAAGCTTGGAGTTAAGGCAAGATTTATCAGGTGGACAAAAGTGAGCAACATGTATGAAAAGAACAAAGAAGAAGTGATAACTAGAGGGTAAACAAGGAGTTAGATATTGAGATGTACATAAATAGACAAACTCATAGGCAACACTTCGCATTTCTCAAGGGAACTTTTGTTAGGTTTGAGACAGAGCTTGTGCTACCATAGAAAGTCATTAGGAAACAAGAGCATCTGCTCTAAGACAAAAGTACCAGATCACGCTAAATTCCTGAGATGTGATGGCTTGCTATAGCAGTATGAGTGTAATCCTTTCAAAGTGGGTACCCCATTCTGGCCTTTAACCCCTTGCTCTGCAATGAAGAGCCCTGATTATTGAATCAGTTTGCTTTTGACTCTAAGCTACAGAGTAGCAGCAGAGAGAGACACAGAACCATCAACATCTAGTAGGCTCATGTGGTCTAACTCCAAACTGACCTGTGGCCACTGCTTTTCAAACCTTTTATTACTCACTTGTTTTCTAAGGGCCACAGTCCCAAAACTACACATTTGTAAGCAGGATATTTGAAGTTTTTGAGGGAAATACAGTGATATCTATTGGATACTATGTGAACAACTACTTAGTTGTTTGGATCTAAATACTTAGCATGTGGAAATACTAGGTTGTTTGGGAATTTTGTTGTTTTGGTTTTCTTTGGGAGGAGACCTATATGTACCATGAAAAGTTTCTTAAAACACTGAGGGCACTGTGGACCAAGAAAGTCGGGAAACCTCTTTCCTAGGGAACTCCAACAGCAAATGCTCCTTTTGTGAGAGTAATCAAACTCTTCTTTCATTTGTTCAAGATAAAGTCTGCTTTATTAAGAACATATGAATGAATGTATGAGAATTAGAGGTAAATTTGGCTTATTACAACAAAAAGAAGAGCTATTTCAGAGGTAAAAGTAGAGACTGGTTGACTATGAATCAAAGATGGTATAAAAGAGATCCTTGGGCTAGGGATGTAGTTCAATGGTAGAGTACTTGCCTAGACAAGCAGAATGTCCTGGGTTCATTCCCAGCACCAGCAAAACCAGAAAAAAAGAGGGGAGGTTGTTCTGTAGGGGACAGGATAAAAACTGGTCCTACTCTCAAGGGCATCATTCACCCACTTGATTCTAACGTTTCCTTTATTATTGGACTGAACTTTGACCAATTCTGTTTTTTTTTTTTTTTTTTTGTACTGAGAATTGAACCCAGGGGCACTCCACCACTGAACTACATCCCCTGTCCTTTCTAAAGGACCAAAATTGCTAAATTGCTGAGGTTGGCCTAGAACTTGAGATACTCCTGCTTCAACTTCCTGAGTTGCTGGGATTATAGGCATGCATCACCATGTCTGGTATTGACAAATTTTTTTTATGATGTCTTTTTTACAACCCACCACAGCATAACCAAGAAAGAGCTGAAACTGTATATACTTTATTCCCAGTGATTTTTTTTTTTTTTTTTTTTTAAATAAGAGATGTTATGGTGCTTAGTGCAGGATTGGGGTAGATGTGAGAATCATGTGAGGACAATGAGGAATTTCTATTCTGATGTATATGGATAACTTGGATTTCTCATATGGACTTCCCTCATAGCTAGAGATCAGTTCATACAAGCTTCCAAACTACTGTCTAGTGGGATTCCTGGAGACATACCTTCAGGTGTTCAATTAGCTTTTCCAGCTCTTTAGCACTCATGAAGGTCTCGGCAGATGGAATACTCCCTTCAGTTTCTTTCAGCCATTTTTGGAAGGTCCTAATCAGTTTTCGGAACTCATCCAGCTGCTCCTGGCAAGATGATGCATCTTTCTCTCTGTTAACAAAGACATTTTGTTACTTGCCAGACACAGCTTTGTAAAATCAACTTGAACTTAAAACTAGGTTCATTCTGGGACTATACGCATCAGTTACCTAACAGGCCCCTTTCTTCCCATAATCTGTTCCATAGTAAGTTTGGCTGAACAACCACATGTGATGTAGGAGAGCACCAAACGATGCAATTTGTTGCCCTTGTTTGAATACTTCTGGGGAAAAAAGTCTTCAATCTTACTCTGTTGAAGTAAAAGTGAAAAAAACTATAGCAAGCCTGCTATTTAGGTACTATGATGCAATGAAAAGAATGTAGGCCTTGAATCTCAATTCCAGCTCTGCTGTATTTTAGGTATTTGACTCTTTCAAGGCCTAGCTCAAACACTGAATCTGAGGCACAGATACGTTGGGTGATTCGCCCTAGGTAAGTACATTATGAAAAAAATACATCAAGGAGAAGGTTTTGGAAATGGCCACAGTCACCAGCCAGATATAAACCCAGAATCTTGGTTCCTCACAGAGTGGGAAGGCCATCAGCAAGGAAGAAGAAAAACAAAATTTTCTTGGACTTTAGTCTTCAAACCCTTCACTAAATAACTTGTTGCTTAGTGTTGGGTTGGAGCAACTGTATACCTCTAGTCACTAAGGCAGTCACTAAATCAAGATTCTATTTATGGCTAAACCAAGATAAGAAGTCTTGTTCATGGTTGGACATGGTGGTGCACACCTATAATCCCAGCAGCTCAGGAGGCTAAGGTAGGAGGATTGCAAATTCAAAGTCAGACTCAGAAATTTACTGAGGCCCTAAGCAGCTTAGTGATACCCTGTCTCAAAATAAAATATAAAAAGGGCTGAGAATGTGGCTGAGCGGTTAAGTGCCTCTGGGTTCAATCCCTGATACAAAAAAAAAAAAAAAAAAAAAAGAAAAGAAAAAAAGTCTTGTTCATGCTCTTAAACCCATGTGCTTTCTAATGGGGAATCTGGTTTTTCAACAGTGAGCTAAAATCGGCCAGCCTTCATCAAATAATGCCTTATTTGCCTTAAAAGAATAACCTGGACACTACTCCAGAGAAGCACACTAATGTGGTTCTGTTCAAGCATGGAAGTACAAATTTAGCTCCTAATTATAGTCTACTAAATTTTTCTCTTTATTTCAAATTCTGCCATACTCCTAATTATGCCCTGAATTTGTTCTATTTGGTCCAGGGACCTGGGATTTTTGTCACATAGAGCAGGAACTGATCCTGTTACTGAAAAGGAATTCATTAGTAATAGAAAGACACTAAGAATCAAGTGAAGTGTGTAACTTTGACTAAAAAAAGGGCACTTTTTGACCAATGCTCAGTGGCAGAGTTCTGGATGCCATCTTTTCTGGTAAAGGAGGAGGGAACAGAAAATCATTTCACCACACAGCAAGAAAAATAGAAAAAAACAAAAACAAAAACAAAACTCCCTAACACTGACACAGGTAAAAACTCACCTTTCTTGAACTGTCTTCTGTAGCTCTGCAAAGTTCTTTTTGAGGTTCTGTAGCCTACCCTGGTATTGGGACAGGTCCAGTGCAAAGCCACAAGAGCCCAGAGCAGTGATCAAGTGTTCAAGAGTATCCAGGTTCTCCTGTTGGTCTGCCATTTCCAAAGTGAGCTCCTGTCCAGCAAATAAGAAAAATGTATTCAGTCCTCTAACCCTGGTAAATAAATATGCTCAAAAGATGAACAATAGCTAGAAATCTAGGGAAAATTCATCCTACTCTGTAAAAAAAGAGAGGGCAAGAAAAGAGGCATGCTTGTTAAGCCAACTGGTAGATCAAAATATTAACCTCTCCAATCCAACAGAGAGTGGCTAGGAATTACAAAGAACTCTGTCTCCTTTAAATAAATGTTTGAAGGCTTGGGAGGAAGCATGACAGAGTAAAAATAATTAAGGTTTTAGGAGTCAAAAAGATCTGAAATTCAATCATGGCTATGCCACTTACTCATTTATTATCTTAAGCCACCAAATTTCTCTAGGCTTTCACAGTGTCTTCTATAACATGGAGCAAATGTAGTATTTCTACTAATATTTAACACTTTATTTTTAGATGTTAGTTAATGCAATTAGTGGAAATCAACTTGTGGCAAAGAACTAAAAAAGGAGAGGTGAAACTGTATTTACAGATTATATGAAAGTATATTTCTAAAACCAAGGAAAATCAGTTATATGACTAAGTCAAATAAGTAATTCAATAAAGCCACAAAATATAAAATCAATAAAAATGAATAAAAATTTCACTTACAATATAAAAAAGGTTCAATCTTAGTAATCAAGTAACAAGAACATACAAAACCTAAATACTAAAGCATTCCAGAAAGACACTAAAGCAGATACAAAAGACATCCATAAAGATGTGTGTATGAGTGTGCATATGAATGTATATTTACTGCAACTTAAATAAAATATCAATAGGCTTTTTTCTATGGAAATAATAAAGCTTATTCTAAAGTTCATATAGAAAAATAAATTTGTAATTTAGCTATGAAAAATTCTGGCTATGTGTGGTGGTGCACACCCTATAATCCCAGCAACTTGGAAGGCTGAGGCAGGAGGATCTCAAGATTAAAGCAAGTCTCATCAACTTAGTGAGACCCTGTCTCAAAATAAAAAATGAAAAGGGCAGAGGATGTAGCTCAGTGGTAAAGTGCCCTGGGTTCAATCCATAATACCAAAAAAAAAAAAAAAAAAAAAAAAAGAGGACAACTAGCCCTACCAGATACTAAAATATAAAATAAAGCCCTGTATTTAAAAGAAGTATGCTATGGCACCTGAACAAACATACCAGTCAAACAGAAGAAAATCCAGAAGATGACTCAAATACATATGGAAATTCAGTATATGATAAAATGGCTTCTCAATTCTAGGGAAAAGTCAGACTTTTCAGTAAATAGTAGTAGGAATAACTAGATAGATCTTTGGGAAAAGATAAACTTTTTTTTTTTAATATTTTTTTTTAGTTGTCAATGGACCTTTATTTATATTTATTTATTAATTATATTTATTTATATGTGTTATTTATTTATATGTGGTGCTAAGAATTGAACCCAGTGCCTCACACATGCTAGGCTAGCACTCTGCCACTGAGCCACAACCCCAGCCCAGGAAAAGATAAATTTGATTCATACTTCAGAATTAATTGTGAAAATATTCAAATATAAAAAAAGGACTAAAATACTAGGTAGAAAAATAACAAAAGGTATGAACTAACAGTTCACAAATAAATGACACCTAAATGTATAAAAATATACTCAGCTTCACTCATAAGAGAAACAAAAATTAAAACCACATTTAGATGCCATATTGTACCTATCAGACTGGCAGAATTTCAAGAGCTGGATAAGACATTTGTTGGTGAGACTGTAGGGGAAGCAGTACTCATACACTGCTAGTGTGGAACTGCACAAATGACACAATCCCAAGGGAAAGGATTTTGGCTATCTCTAACAAAATGACACATGCATTTACTTTTTGATGCAACAATTCCACTTCAGAAATCTACTCTGAAAATACACTTTCAATGATGTGGTGGTGGTGGTGGTGGTGGTGCGGGGGGAATTATATAACAGCATAGTTTTGGAAACAACTACTGGAATGTCCACTTGCAATTCTCTTTGACTAAACTATGATTCATCTACACAATGTATGGTTTAAAAAAGAATGAAGATTTCTATGAAATGATATTTAATGATTTCTAGGAAATATTAAGTAAAAACACAAAGTACAAAAGATTATATAACATGACCTTCTTCTTTGTAATGAAGACTGGAAAATAAGAAAGTGTGTGCATTCATTTTGAAAAAAAGAAACAGAAAAAAAAATAAACCTATAATCCTATGGGAGTGGATGAAAATGAGATGGAAAAGACAGGAAAGAGAATGTTTTTAAGCTATGTTAACATTTTGCATATTTAAAAAAATTTAATGAAGATAAAAAATTAGATTTCTAAAGCTGAATGCAAACAGCAATTATCTGGATATGAAATTATAGGAAAAAACAAGTAATTTGGTAACTTTTGAACATATAGTTAATGATCTATTTCTTATTTTTGGCACAGGGGATTAAACTCTAGGGTGCCTTACCACTGAGCCACATCCCCAGCCCTTTTTAGTTTTCATTTTGAGACAGGATCTCACTAAGTTGCTTGGGGCCTTGGTAAATTTCTGAGGTTGGCTTTGAATTTGTGATCTTCCTGCCTCAGCCTCCCATATCACTGGGGTTCCAGGTATACAACACTGCACCTAGCAGTAGTTTATACTTTAAAGACAAAAACAAATTTTTCTATTTTATTTAATATGTCTTTTGTTGGTAGAAATACTTGTAAATTTAAAAAAAATTTTTTTTAATACTATGGATTGAACCCAGGGCACTTTTTTACTGAGCTACATTCCAAGTTCTTTTAATTCTTTATTTTAAGACAGGGTCTCCTTAAGTTGCTCAGGGCCTTGCTAAATACTGTTCCCCAACCAAAGCTGGACTTCTTGGAGAAAATAGCTGATTATAGGTATGGGACAAGGAAATTAAAAGGTGAGCCTTTATGGTATTATTTTGTGAGAACCTAAGAAAGCACTGGTATGCAGACAAGCGTGTGTCAAAAGACACAGGAGACAACTTAAACCAGGTTCCCATTAGCCAAATTTTGGGAAACCTGCGTGTCAAAATGAATACAGGAACTCAAAATGACACTGTTTCTTGGGTAAAACAATTATCACTTGGTGAATCTAGGTGAGGAATATGCTGGTATTTACTGGACCATTCCTTCTACTTATCTATAAGCATGAAATTATTCAAAATAAAACACCAAAATTTAGGAAACAAAATAAAACAACGAGATCTTATTTTGAAATGGGAAAAAAAAAAAAAAAAGAAAGTTGGATAAACTCAAGGCAGTGATACGGGGATGTTGAAGCCCTACAGGTGGGAAGCATGGGCTGGTATAGCCATTCTGGAGCTCAAATTGGTCTTTGCTTAGTCAGATTGAGTGTATGCATATACTATGACCCAACAATTCTACTCTTGGGTATTTACTTGTGGTAGCAGCTAATATTTTTCACCAAATATTTCTAGCAACACCCCTTTAGGTACATGGTATAGCATTTCCCAATTCCCTTCCAAGTTGGGGGTAGGCATATGAAATTTGCTTTATAAAATGGAAATGGCTATGCTAAGCCCTGTTCCCACTGCAGTAGTAATCATGAAAACTTATTAGGTCAGAGTGAAGTCTCTAACAACCTACATCCTTAAGTTGTTAGGATAAGTTGAACACTCCTGCTAAACTATGCTGAACATGTAATATGAATGAAAAATAAGTCGAGGCAGTGCTTTTTAAAACTGGACAAATAACATCAAGTTTAAGGGATGGCTGTAATAATTCTCTAACATAATGCAGGTAAATAATGCAGTACACTGTCCAACAGTATGTGCTTAGTTCACTCCTTGCCCTTCTCTCCCCTTTATTTTGTCAACATGGCAGATATATCCTCACCTGGATCTGCTGGGAGAAATGTGCAATATCTTGATCTGGTTGATTCCCAGAGGCCAGCATCCGACTTTTGTTTTCCATGAACTGTTGCAGTTTGTTGGAGAGTTGTTCGAACATCTCTGCTTGGGGCAGTAGCTTCTTTAGGGTGCTCTCCTTTTCCTGCTGCTGAAGCTGGAGCTGCTCAAAGTGCTGGCTTGCCTCTGCCAGTTTGCCCTGTAGCACTGCTGCTGTGGTGCTATCTGCTGTTTCCGTGAATTGGGTCACCATCTCACGGGTGGCCTCCAAGCTGCTCTTTTGTCGAGCAATGTCCTGCTTCAATTTCTGTCATCAAGAAAAAGCCTGTTTGGCTTACTTATTCTAGGATACTTGATCCACTGATTAATAACCTTCAAATAACTCCATGCTCACTTCCTTAAAGGCAAAGGAAGACAGCAACTGAACCTATGAATGCTACTCCTCTTATTCCCTATAGTTCTCTACCCATTCCTTTTCATCAGGCTCAACAGTGGTTTTGAAACTGAGGAGAAATACCTGGCTTTTGTTTTTAGGTCTGAGGATCAAACTTAGGATTCATACATGCTAATAAGCATTCACTTTACCCCTGACCTACACCCCCCGTCCTAGTAGCAGAAATATCTTTACGTGGATTAGTCATCATCTCTAAATCTTATTAGATTTACGGATGTGACTTTTTTTTCCCCTGCTGCTTTTTCCGTGTTGTAATTATGGAACATGGCAAACACTGTAATAATACTTGGGACATGGGTCTTACCATATTATTGGCCAGGGCTTCTTGGATGACTCCTGATGACAGTGATGACACCTGCTCCCCTTCGAGGTTCTGTTCAACTTTCCTGATGGACTGCAACAGGCTCTCCAGGCTTTCCTGGACACTCTGAGACTGGGCAATTGCCTTTTGCAGCAAAGCAGAGCGCTCAGCCAGGCTACAGAATAGGCTTTGGAAGTGGCTGAGTATGGCATCTAGAAAACCAAGGCCATTAGAGGAAAGAGTGGATATTCTTTTTGTATAGTGCTTTTAAAATAATGTATTTAAATTGTACATATTTATGACAATAATAATCGACATTAAGACAAATGAAGGGCTTAATGCCAAGGTGCATTACTATTGATGCCAAATTGGATAAGCATTAGTTATTTAGTACTAAGAACCAGAAATTGTAATAAACACTGAGGACTAAAAAGAACATAAGTCTGTCTCCACAAACTGAAGACTCTAAAACAGCACGGGTAGAGGAAGGAACATTACAACTAAGTAAAAATAAAGTAATAAAGGCTATGGCACAAGGAGTATGTCTTAGAAGCCCAGAAGGAACAAATATTACTTCTCATTTTTTAATTTCTTTCAAGGAATGGGGGTGATGGTTAGGAGTTTTAAAGGAAGTAATCTCTTAAGGTACCCCCCCTTAAGACAATTAAATGCAACACACACACACACACATACATATACATATTTATGGTATACTATATATATTTAGTAAAAACTACATAGATGTATTTATTTATGGTGTACAAATGATGTTTTTAAGATACACACAAATTACAGAATGGCTAAATCAAGTTATTTAACATATACTTTACCTCATCTATTTTTTTTGTGGTGAAAACAAAATCAACTCTCTTAGCAATTTTCAGTTACATAATATATTGTTACTAATTATAGTCACCATGCTGTACCCTTGTCTGCTTCTTGAAAGATATGCAAGACTTCATCAGGCATGGTAATCATGATGAAAAAAATGTTAGCAGCTAAGCAACAGGAAAAACTTCAGGGGTAAAGTAATGCAGAAATGATCAGGTTGCTTGAGAAATAAAAGGAACAGGGTGTGGCTAGAACGTAGATGCCTGGGTAAAAGCATGAGGCCAGATTGTAAAGGTCTTTTCAATAGTGCAAGAATAAAGTGCATTGGGTGATGGGCTATTGGATGAATTTAAGTCTGCTTGTGTCTATATCCTCAGCCCCTAGCCTAGCGCTTCAGATACTTGTATGATATCATGTGCTATATGCTGTTAAACAGAGGTTTATACTAGAATTAAGGAAGCACTATTGCTGTTGCTGCTTCATACCTGTAGTTTCTTGAACATGCTTAGGATCCAGGGCTGGCTCCCCTTCAATTTCCATGAGATCATGAGCTACTTTTTGGAGCTTTTCTACAGGTACTTGGTGCTCAGCCAGTTCTTCCTGCAGCTGCTGCTTATCCATGAAAAAAGACAAAAGAACATCTAGGTGAGTAACCAAATTTGGTTCTAGGAATCTGGAACATTAAGGAGCATTATAGGATAATTCTCAGTTAATCCATAATCAATAAATAATAGAATAAAGTGTTTAGAACTTATATCTAGTCCAAGATATCCCAACTACTGCCTTTAATCTGTGCAAGTACTTGCTTTGGGGGGCACTTTAAGTCATTCAACAGAAGGCCTTGACACCATTCAGTTGGGTCCAGGCTTACCTTTGTTGTTGTGAGCTGCTGTTGCAGGATTCCAGGGTCAGAGGCAACAGTATCCGAGAGCAGCTTCTCCACATTGGCCTCACATGTCTGCAGCCAGGTTTTCAGGCTGTCAGCACTGCTCTGGAATTGCTGATACTGGCCTAGCAACATGTTGAGGTAAGAGCCCAAACGTGTACACTGTGCCAGAGAAAGAAAGAAAAGCAAAGCTGTAAGGTAGCTATAGAATAGCTCCCTGGGCCTAATTCACTGTAACTTCACAGGTAATTTGTTCCAGTTACTCTAGATAGCTGGGTAGCAATCATCTATGAGTGGGGTCCTCATTGTTTGCTTCATATTATTCACCTCATCCTTATTACATACCCAGGAAGACTTAATAAATTCAATGAAATGCCACCAAAGAAATAAACATTAGGTTGCGAGAACTGATAGATATAAAAGAAAGCATAAGACAGGTAAGAAGTGACTAGATTCTAAACTTTAGGAGGAAGAGGGAGTTCTTTGGATAGAAAAGATCAGGACACACTCTCATCCTCTGTCCAGGAATAAAGATGGTTTATGTTTCCCTGAACTATGTCTCTTGGGGGCCGGGCCCAAGATGCTGATCAGGATACAGAAAGGTGAGTACTTCTACCTTCGCCACTGATGAGACATATTCCCAACACTGCCAGTGTCAGGCTTAGCCCACAGGCCTATATATTCTACATTTTTTTGCATAGTTTGTGAAAAACCTCAGTCTGTGGTTTACATGTTGCTTGCCCACTGTACTTTGGGGTTCTTACTCTGAGTCCTAGAAACCACTGTGATTTTTTTCCCCAAAGGCTGCCAGACTCTCCCCTTACCTTTGAGTGGAGAATAGTGTATCTTTCTGTGGCATCCTTTAGCTTCTCTTTCACTAGGTTTCTAGTTGTTGATGGTTCTTTGCCTTCCTCAAAGCTGTTTTCTGTGTCCAAGACTTTCTGTCCTGAGATAGTTACAAATCTCAAGTCTCCTTTGTGGGAAATGACATCCTCTGAGAAGCTTCCCTGCCTCTTTAGCAAGGAGGGCAGGACTTCAGGGCTGTTGTTTCCCTTATGCATGTTCTCCAGTTCTTTCTCAGAACGTTCTAACCAGTTTTCAAACTCTGTGTGGTCCTGCAGGAATTTCTGCAGTTCATCCCGGAGAGTCTGTACTTGCTTCAGTTCCGCCTCTGACTGGGCCAGGGAAGCTACGTATTGCTCCTTAAGATCTCCTAACTTCTTTTGCAGTATCTGTTGTTCCTCCGGTGTGAGATTGTGGCCCTGCTGGTCCAGGAAGGCCTGAGCTGACTGGGTGGCCAGAATGAAATTTTGCTGCTGAGACAGCAATTCTTGGTGATGGGCCTGGTGAATAACCACCCAAAATAAAGAAAAATCAGTAGGGAAACCCAAATGATTTGGTTATGCTTATAACCAGAGGTGGTGAGAAGTCTCTACCTCTACCTCAATAGGTGACTGTAGGTGGACAATACCCATATTAAAGATGAGATATGTGACTACCCAAAGATGTTATGTGTCCTGACTAAAGTCATGCAGACAGTTAAAGGTCAGAACTGTGACTAGAACTTGACGCTTTTCACTAGATCTAAGTCTACAAGAATGTACAAAAGGTCAATTAATAACTATCTATGATAACACAAGGGGTAAGTAACTGGATGAGTCATATGTATGACAAAATAAAAGTGCAAATACTTAGCCGTGAAATATGTCAACTCACATGCCATGAAGATTGTTCCTACCAGGAAATGCCTTAGAAAATTAATTCGAAAGCAAACTGTATTTCTGGATAGGATAGGTAATTTGTACCTTTGTTTTAGTATGTACTATGTCTGTGGACTTATATAAGCATCTTTTTTTTCTATTCCAGTGCATAGTTGTGGGGTTTTGTTTTTATATGAAATAGGAACAGATCCTGGGGAAGAAGATACTAGGGACAGTAAGGCATGTTAAAGAATTTGTAGTTAATCTTGAAGACAAAAGGGGACTACTAAAAGGATTAAGCAGGGAGATATAGCATTTTAGAAAGCTCATTTAGTAGTATAGGGAATGGTGTAAAGGGTAAAAGTAAGAGGCAAGGAGACCAGTAGAAACTGCTACAATACAAGTGAAAGTTGACAGCCCTCTAAACTAGAAATATCTCAATGGAGATGAAGCCACATGGATGACTTTGAAAGAGACAGGAAGCAAGGGGTTTGATGACTAACTTGATATGGAAGAATGAGAGAGAGAAAAAAATCCAGGATGATGTTTAATTCAGGCAATTAAGTGGGAAGATAGGAAGGGAAACACAATTAATTGAGGGAATATTACAGGAATAGAAGTTCCATTTTCAGGTTGAGGTGATTGTGGTCCCAGTTTGCCTGAAAGAGGCAGATGGATTTATATATTGGTTTGAAGCTCTGGACTGGCATCAGAACTGGAGAGAAATAAATACATTAGTGAGACTGGTAACAGGAATGTTACAAGACTATCCAAGGAAAGTACATTCTGAAAGATGAGAAGAAGGCCTAGGATTTACCTACAAGCATAACTGTTTCAAAAGCTAAAAAAAGAATGATCAGGGCAGATTAGTGTTGTGGTATCCAAGGGAGAAATTATTTCAAGAGGAACAGCCAATAGTATCAAAGCTACTGAGACATCAAAGAAGATTCAGGAGCAAGGAGATTATAGTATCTTGACCAGGGCAGAAAAGATTCCTCTAGCATAGTAAGGACAAGCTAACATCTTACCTTCATCTTCTCACATTGCCTGTCCAATTTCTCTGGGGCTTGGTTCACCCCCATGTAACCATCAGTGGTATCCAAGGCTCCTTTCGCCGGGCCAGCTCTAGAAAGCTGCTCCATCCCTGGAAGACTGGTCTGTAGCTGTCCACCAGATGATCCCACAGAAGTCATCCAATCCAAGAGAGCATCAATCTTACTCCTATTCTCAGCCAGTTCTTTTGCTGCTTTACTCTAAAAGTCATAGAGGTAGTCCATTGAGAAGGCCTTGGATACTCAAATATAAAACCACTAAAGAAAAAGAGACTCTAATTCTGGGTATAAACAATTTTTGCATAAAAAAATGAATTACTATCTTCTAAATTTCGTTGAGAATAATTATTTATAACAATCTCTAGATGGCATCTATATTTTATTGTTAAAAAAAAAGTTTGGGGGAACCTCAGGATTTAAAGGCTTTAAGAGATCATTTAGTCTTGCCACCCCAGCAAAGTTTCACAGAATCCTTCCTACAATGGCTTGGTAGAATAAGAAACAGCACAGTCACATTCAATTATCTGGCTGTTCTTCCTGAAAGGCAAAGCAGACTTCTCTCATTTTTATCTCAAACAGAACAGTTCTTAAACTTGCCTCTCAAATTTCATTTACTGGTGCTTCAAATATTTTAATTAATTAAGTAGGTTATGCCAAGTTATATATTCATGTATTTCAAAATTCATCTTCAGGTAACTTATTTCTCTTTTCCATGTTCCCTATTCCATCATTAGTGTCAGAGTACAAGGTTGAATGAAGGATTCAATCCATCTGCCAGTGCTGGCTGGGAGGCAGAAGATCACTCAAGACTTTACCCTCCCTGTGAGTACTCCTAGCACCATGATTCACATAACTATAGAGGCAGCCTGGGAATAGCTTGTGGCCTAGAACTCCACAGATATTTTCCTCTAATATCTTAGTTCGCCAGTCTAGGAGTTATGTTAGAAATATACTCTGCTTTTTCCTCCTTTGAATGATAGCCTACGTAAGTTCTTTCATTTAGCCAGAGTACTAAGTATACTGAGAGCATGTTTTCTTTTAATTTTTATTACACTTATTTATTTATTTATATGTGGTGCTGAGAATTGAACCCAGATGTTTCTTTTAAAAACAATTACTGACTCACAGACCTACTTCTGAAGCAGCCCCTTTTTGTGACTTTAAGTTGTCTGTAAGGCAGTTTCCCCTCATCTGTCTTTTTTTTTTTTTTTTTTTAAACAGTACTAACTGAGGATTGAACCCAGGGGCACTCTACCACTGAACTACATCCCCCAGTCGTGTTTATTTTTCATTTTGAGACAGAGTCTAAATCGCCCAGCCTGACCCAGAACTTGCCAATCTCCTGAAAAGCTGGGATTATAGGTGTACACCATCAAGCCTAGCTCTCTCATCTTTTATGCAGGCACAAAATTTTCATTTGGAAAAATATTAAATATCACAGTAGTCAGGTTACCTTTTCGGTCTCCTGCTGTACAGCTGAGGTCACTGCTTGCTCCAGCTCCTTCTGGGCCACCCGTGTCCGTTCCTGGAGAGCTTCATATTGCTCCCTCACCTGATGAAGTTTTCCCCGAAGAGCTGTCAACTCCTGGGGGCTCAGTTTGGTCTGGTTCTCTTCCAGGAACCCTTCAATGTCTTTGACAACAGTGGTAAATGAGGTGGCATGATTCTGAATATCATCCTGTAAATCCTTAACACATGAAAACAGGAATAGAGGAGTCTTCAACTTTAGTACTTTCAAGTCCTCTAACAGTAGTAGGATGGAATGGTTAGAATGACATGTCTACATATAGTCCCTGACTGTAATTTACATAAGGTTTATGCTTAAACCAATGTAAAGAAATATTAAAAATTTAATTTTCTAAGCAAATATTTAGTGCAGACAAAAAGGAAATTGCCCATAAATATGCTGAATAGGAGAGATCTCCATTTGTAATGAGTTATCCACAAGGTGATGACGCTTTCTATAAAAAAAGTTGACAGCATGGTTGTAGCAGTTGAGGCTGGTTGGATTTTTTATACAGTAGGTTTCCTTTTCCATTGTCTCAATTTCTGAGTTTTCAGTTAGTCATGGTCAAGTATGGCCAAAAAAATTTCAATGCAAGTTTCAGAAATGAGCAATTCATTTGCAAGTTTTAAATTGTATACCATTCTGAGTAATGTGATGAATTACACTCTGTCTTCTCTGTCCAGCCAAGGAGGTGAAACATCTCTTCACCCAGTGCATCCATGCTGTACACACAACCCATCTGTTAGTCACTTAGTAGCCACCTTGATTATCACCCATCTGTTCGAGTGTCATAGTGCTGATATTTCCAGAATGCTCATTTTACATAATGGCCCCAAAGCACAAGAGTACTAATGCTCTTTATCACAGTATATTGTTACACATGTTCTATTGTACTGTTAGTTATTGGTACTAATCTCTTGCTGTGCCTATTTTATAAATTAAACTTTATGTTAAATATGTATACACAAGAAAAACATAGTAAATGTGGTTATCTGCTTGTGGTTTCAGGCATTCACTGTGGGGGATACTTGAAATGTATCTCCCAAAGATGGGGGTGGGGATACTGTACTCTCTTGGTTATCACTCTTTGTCCTTATGGAACCCACCTATTTCTCCCACCTAATTTTTCACTAAGTCTCCTTTCTTTTTTTTTTTTTTCCTTTCTTTTATTAAGCTACATGACCTACATCCCAGTCTTTTTTTTTTTTTTTTTGGTACCAGAGATTGGCAGAGATTAAACCCAGAGGCTTAATCACTGAGTCACATCCCCAGCCCTTTTAATCTTTTTATTTACAGACAGGATCTCACTAAGTTTCTTAGGGCCTTGCTAAGATGCTGAGGCTGGCTTTGAACTCTCAATCCTCCTGCCTCAGGATCCCAAACTGCTGGAATTACAGGCATGTGCCACTGTGCCCTTCCCCAGTCTTTTTTATTTTTTTATTTTGAGATAGGCTTTTGCTAAGTTGCTGAGACTGGGACTGATCTTGTGATCCTCTGGCCTTACCTTCCTGAGTCATGGGATTACAGGTATGTGCCACTGTGCCTGGCAAGCCTCCTTTTGTTCTCTGCAGCCCAGTTGAACTAGCTGTCTTTCAGTTCTTGAATATGTTGTGTTTAGCCCTATTCCTACCTTAAGACTGATGCATAAGCCTCTGTCCAGTAGGTTTTCTTCCTCTCATCCCTCATAAACTGATCCCTACATGTCTTTTGCTACTCAGTTTAAGTGACATTTCATCAAGGTAATCTTTTCTGAACTAGACTAGACTGGGTCACTTCGGTATATGTTTATATAAAACTTTACCTTTATACATACAACGGTTAATAATTAGATGTTAATTTTTGTGACAATTTGTGTAACTGTTTTCCCCACCAGCTTCATGAAGTCTGATGCTGACACTACCATTGCTCCTGGCACACAGCCAGCCTTATAAACATTTGTTGAAAAAATAAAAAATTAGATGGAATCATGCTGACCTTCAAATCACTTTGGTTCTTCTGCAAAGTACAAAGATCTTGCAGGGAGGCTCTGCCCTGGTGGTTCACCAGTGCCCTTTCTGCCTGTTCTACCCAGCTGCAAAGATCCTCTAGTTTCTGATGACAGGTATTTTGTTGTTTCTGCAGAGTCTAATAAAAATGCAAAGGAGTCAAGAGACAATTAATAACTCTCATTTTACAAATACCATTCCCTGAAATGCAAAACAGGAAGGTTATAGCTCAAGGATGGAAAAATTGGTTGGAAGACTAGAATGGGAAAAGGCACAGAAATCATATTCAGGAAGCTCCCCCATTTGGGCAGTGCTGATCTGGGCCTGTGGTCAAGATGACAATCAGAGGCAGTTTCAGGAGAGGATGCTCCCAGTTCAGATTTGGATTGGAAGCTCCTTTGCCAGACTGCAATTCTTATCTTTGGAAATGGAGAATATTGAAATCCATACATGATAATGGTGATGATAATAAATTAATAATTCTGATCTATTCCTCCTCTGGAACCAAAGGATTTTCTATATATTAAGGATAAACATGGAAAAGTAAAAGGATTGGAATTGAAAGAAAAATAAAGAACCTGAATAATTCATAAGTTAACTGAACTTCTTAATAATGAAGTTGCCTTGATAATCAAATGTCTCAGAACTATAGAGACCCATTAAATAGAATGATTATATGTCAAGCATAAGGAGCTTGATTTAACTATTTTGAGAAGGAAACTGCCCAAGAATAGCAACTGTCTCAGTCCTTGTGATGTCTACACTGGTTATCACAGGGAAAAAGCCAGGCCCCAGGAGAGAGAGGTATATGTTTCTGTGCCTGATCCTTTCCCCAGATCGCATTTCGGCTGCACAACACTGAAGCACCTGATTGAGCAATTGAGCATGATGTGTTCTCCTGACCATCCTTCTAAAACCACTTTCCACCACTTCTGCCTTCTGATGGCATTATTTAGTCACCTGCACTTACAAACAGGTGCCCAAATTGGCCCTCTCTCCCCCTCTTTAGGACAAATAGAAAGGTTCTCGAAGAGAACTCATAAGAGCTCTTCAGCTGTAAAACAGGATCTTCATGGGTTAGGATGGGTGCAGACTGAATCTGAAAAAAGCAAAGCAAACAAGTTAACACACAGACATACACACGCATTCAGGGCAAATATAGAAAGAGTAGAGCATTTCTGACAATAACAAGGTTAATAAACATTGTGTAATTAATTTCATGCTCTGGAAGAATGTTCACATGCAGTTCTATCACAGGCCTATCTGAACCTGGGCTGGATCTTAAGATGGCTCAGACAAATTACTTCATTAATTACCCACATGCTACATCATACTATATAAATTACTAGGTGAGGGTATTACACATGTTCAGGTTTGGAAGGTAACCTTAAGTACTTCATTAGGATTTTATTTCAGTTTCAATATAGTTCAAACAACTAAGCAGTAGTAAGGAATATATGGCACTGATTAACCTAATTTCTTTTAAGTTTGATTCAAAGGCTCAATTACACTTTGCACAATATTTTAAAACAGAGTCCCTAAGATAGAGTTTCTGATTATAATGACAATACTAATATCATCTTGCTGTATCCCAACTTACTATTTAAGCAGTAGAATAGCATAAACTGCTGGAGGTGGTAGTGCATGCCTATAATCCCAGCAGAAGGATCGCAAGTTTGAGATCAGCCTTAGCAACTTAGTGAAGCCCTCAGTGAGACCTTGTCTCAAAAATAAACAGATAAACTAAAAAGGGCTGTGGATGTATCTCAATGGTAGAGTGTCCCTGGGTTCAAACTTCAGTATCAAAAAAAAAAAAAAAGCATAAACACCATTTGAGGTATTCTAAGGTTATGATGTTGCTGTTTAATGCGATTATGATGAGTTTGAGTTTCACGAGAAGAGGGTTTGAATGGTAGACAGTAGTGTGGTTAGATTTTTTTTTTTAATACACTGTTCCCCAAGATTGACTGAATAAGCTTGGGGCATTTTAGCTTGAATAAGGCACTAGAAAACAATGGTAACTTCGAAAATGCTTTAAAAATTAGTGAAAAAAACTAAAAAATTAATATTCTGATAAAAATGACCTCATCAGCTGTTTGAGAATAGTAAAGAAATCTATTATAAATCATTATGAAAAGCCCTAGAATAAAACTGATTTTCAGAACCATCCTTCTCAAGAGCTCAGTTTTTATATGTTCTTCAGAGCCCTCAAAAGAATGAAGGGGAAATAGAGAAAAAGGGCTAGTTATGTGATTTTCATTTGAAAGTCAAAGACAATGAGACACAGTGACAGTAACATCTCAGTAAAATGAAAACACTTGCACATGCAATCACACAAAGACACACAGATTCTCTCACACACACATACAAAACCAAAAACATGGCAAGAAAAACAGCTGGAACAGTTGCCTCCTTGATCAGAACCAAATTGGCCTGAATGACAAGAAATTTCAAAATTGCTAATCCCAGGCTCCTGGAATCACTGATACATGGAGGCTGGCCAGAAAACCCCAAAACAGAGGACATCCCAAAAGACAAACTGAGCCCAGCTGCTGGTTCAGTCTGACCTTAACCCAGGTTTCCTGCTGCATTTGTTGAAGATGGCCCTGCAAGGCATCTGTCTGCGCTGTAGTCCATTCCACAAGGTCCTGGAAGGACCTCTGCAGTTCATTCAGAAGCCTCAGCATCTGTCGATTCTGCTGAGGGGACAAGTCCTGTGCATGCTCGGAGATAAAGAACTGAATATCAAAAGCAAGAGCTTCCAGCTGAGATTTCCTTTCAGCCATGGGCTGTTTCAAATCCTAAGGCAAGGAGGAAAAGGGGAAAACAAATGAATAAATAAAACTTCTATTTCTCCATGAAAAAGTTGTTGGTTCTAATCAAAGATCTAACAGAACCAAAGAAAGGTTAATTTCCTGTATTTTTATAACTGGCACTAGCGTCAAACTAGCACTGGAAGTCTTTCTCACTTTTTGCCTTTCCAAATTCCTCATAAATTATGTTTCCTTTACTGAACTTTTTTTTTTTTTTCGGTGCTGGGGATTTGAACCCAGGGCCTTGTGCTTGCAAGGCAAACACTCTACCAACTGAGCTATATCCCCAGCCCTCCTTTACTGAACCTTAACTTCCAAATGCAGAAAGCTGCCAATTACTTATACTAACAGAATTACACTACAACTAATACAAAATATGTTTGATTAAAAAAAGTTTTAGGGGGCTGGGGCTGTGGCTCAGTGGTGGAGCGCTTGCCTACATGTGTGAGGCCCTGGGTTCGATCCTCAGCACCACATATAAGTAAGTAAATTAAATAAAGGTCCATCAACAACTAATAAAAAAAAATGTTAAAAAAAAAAAGTTTTAGAATTTCTGGTCTAAGATGCATCTAACTGTACTTTCTTAGGTTCAAATACCTATCTGTATTTGTCAGCAGAGAGTTACTGATGATAGGCTGGTACTGAGAAAATATACAACTTATTTGTGATTCACTAAAATTTGATTTTTAAACAATGTGGTTTATACATTTTTAAACTGTGAAGGTTATAGTCAGACTTTCTTATATATTACTCCCTTAAAGTAGTAAAAACTGTCCAAACACTAAAGTCATTTGCTTTCAGATAATTAAAAACTTGCAATTTCCCCCCAAACATTTATTGATTATCCACTGTTATACTGGATGCAATAAAAACATTAGAATGTTTTTATCTTTGTCACACTGAAACTGAGAGCTGTTAATCTGGAGAGCAGGCAGAAGGCCATCTTAGATACTTATCATAAGAGAATGCTTTCTTCACCTGTGAGCATATGGGTTTAGGAAACTAACAGGAGGAAAACAAGGCCTGGACTGCCATTCTCTTCCTAAGAGATTTGGAAGAACCTATAACTAGGGGACAGCACCAGTGCACAAGATGTTGTTTTTATATCTCACAATAATGTTATGTGAATTCTTTCCCTGATTCTTTATTAGATCTTAACAGATCAGATAAAGCTTGCCTGCCCCTCTCTCCCTCAATGACATCTCTGGATAAAGGGAATGAAAGAAGAGGGAAGTAACTCTTTTGTTCGTTGTTCTGCAGATTGAACCCAAGGGTGCTCTACCACTGGGCTACATTCCAGTCCATTTTATTTTTTATTTTGAGACAGGGTCTCACTAAGTTGCTAAGGCTAGCCTCAAATGTGCAACCTTCTTGCCTCAGTCTCCCAAATCATTGGGATTACAGGCATGCACCACTACATCCAGTTAGGAAGCGGGTAACTCTTACATGATAAAGATGGATGAAAAAAAGGTTGTATGCAAGGCTGACCATTGACAAACCTTTATATCTGCTTGTCTTAAGACTGGGGAAAGAGGAAAGAACAGAAAAGGAGGAGGGGACATCTCTAGTTCCTTCTGACTTTCTAAAGAGTTTCAGGAGAGGGACATTTCTTTTTAGTATAGGGTTGATAAACTCATGTGAATAATATCTTACAAAATCTTAACAACAAAAAGAACAATGTTGAGGGAATGCTCTCTGATTAGATGTATTTCATAGTCTTTTTTCACAATGACTAATAAAAGGAATCAATTAATTTGGAACTTAAAAAAAAAAGAAAAGCATCTCCCTAGATCAGAGGGTCAGCAATCTATGGTTCCCTGGCCAAATCTGTCCTACAAAATTGAAATATTATCTGACCCTTTATAGAAAAAGATTGCCAAGTCATGCTCTAGATCACCGATCAATATTCTCCTGGTGTATATGTATGTGTCTAGGATTAGATCTTGGGCAAAAGAGAAACAAGGGACAGATCCTAGATGTTAGTTATAAAGAGAAGGTGAAACTGATAATAATAGTTCATCCTACAGATGCTCAGAGAATAGATGAAAGGAGAAATGATCAGAATCACTGAAGTTGCAGGGATGTGGTAACTAAAAACTAAACATAGTTAACTAATTCTGACATGGAAATTCAGATGCTCTAAGAAAAATAAGTACAGATATGGTTTTCCTAGTGGGAAAATAAAATTGATATAACTCAAAGGACAAAAAAATAAAACATTTTTGGGAATGGGTGGAGAGCTTACCTCATACTCCTGGAGAGAGTGATTCAGGCTGTCAATATCTGTCTTAATGTCACATCTCCTGCTGTTCAGAGTACGACTGGTTTCACCAACCCAAGCTCTCAGACCCTGAAGTTTGCCTTCTAGTTGTATGTGCTGATTTAACACTGAAGCCTAGGTAATAAATAGCAAATTAGGTTATAAACTCTTTAGGATTATCCAGCCATTGTGAGCCTTTATGAAAAAACAAAACAAAAACAAAAACAAAAACAAAACCCAAGATGCTACCTTTTTCATTTCCATGGCATTCTGGAGGTGGAGCAGTTTGGAAGTCCAAGTGTCACTCACAGAGCTGAGAGACTTTTGAAGATTCTTGGCATCTTTCTCTAGAGCCTTCAACAGTTGAGCAGGGACTTCTTGAGGTTGGCTGATGATAATCTGATTTACACACTCCAATTCTTGATTCACCAAGGCAGACAGATCTTTTAGCTCCTTGTCTAATACCTGAAGGGATAGAATGGAGTTACCAAAATCAAGAATAGCAATCTTACTATTTGAGAATTAGCTGCAAACACACTGCTTTCTTACCTCATGTCTACATAGGATTTAGGGCTTAGAAAATGTTTTTTATGTACACTTATGGTTCTTATGACCACTAATTCATGAGGTTGGCAGGACAGACATTATTATTCTGAATTTACAAAAGAGATGCCATAGCACTTTACAAATGTGAACTTTTTTGGTCCAAGGTCACCCGCTAGAGCTGGTAATGATCAGAGCCAGGACTTAGATTTGGGTTTTGTGACTCAGAGCAGAGCTCCCTCTACAACAAATTGTTAAGCTTTATTGTTCCACCTTTCCCTAGAGAGCTGGTACACAGAAATAGTGTACTGCAAAGTCAGTCATCACAGTGATGATTCTTCTACTCTAAATTGCAAGGGGCAGAACCAAAGAACATAAAAATACTCAAGCCAGTCTTTCCACTCTTCTAGTCTATAATATTGTAATCTTCAACAGAGAAACCAGCAATAAGTTGTGGATAAGCCTGGTAGTTTTGGGGAGCAGCCTCACTTTCCCTTTAGCCACTGCACCAAAGCCACACAGTGGATACTGAGAGAGAACTGTAAACCTTCACATTCTGTCTTCCCTGTCACTCCAGTCCTATGACAACTCTTAGCTTCCAATTTCAGTGAATGACTCTTCCTCCCTTTTAAGGCTATCTTTCTATTTGTCTACCAGTTATCACTTCTCTCCTCCAACTTCATGTTCTCCTTTTTTTCCCCATTAGTTCTTTTATCTTTTGGCACAGGGGATTAGACCCAGGGGCACTTTACCACTACATTCCCATCCCTTTTTAATTTGAGACAGAGCTTTGATAAATTGCTGAGGCTGTCCTCAAACTTGCAATCCTTCTGCTTCAGCCTCCCAAGTCACTGGGTTTACATGCCTGTGCTACCATGCCTGGTTTTAACTGGTTCTTTCTCCTCAATCCAAAAATCTATTCAAAACATTCCTGTCAGTCTATCTCCTCTAGATAGTGTCCTATTCTCTTTCCTTACTTGCAGTACAAAGCTTCTGGAAAGAATGATCTACAGTAATTGTTCCACCTTACAACCTCCCATTTATTCTGTTTGTATCTCACCACTCCATTGAAACTATTCTTATCAAGGTCACCAATGACTTTCAGGTGCTCAATTCTCCCCTTAATGTGCAGTAGACTCAGTCTCCCTACACTGATTAATATTGCTAGCCCTCCTCTCTCAAGTTTCTTCTTTGTCTTTTGTGAGACTAGTGCTTCCTGGTGTTGTTAAAAAACTGAAACTTGTCGGGCATGGTGGTGCACACCTGTAATCCCAGCAACTCAGGAGGCTGAGGCAGGAGGATTGCAAGTTTGAGGCCAACCTCAGCAATTTAGTGAGACCCTACGCAACTTAGTGAGACCCTATGTCAAATAATAAAAGAGGCTGAGGGTGCAGTTCAGTGGTAGAGTAGCCCCTGGATTTAATCCTCCTAGTATTTAAAAAGCAAAAAACAAACAAACAAACAAAAAACTGCTGAAATTTGAACATACCTGACTTTATTTCTGAAATAGAAAATCAGATTTTTCTAACAAAATTTAAGTACAGATACTAGTTTGCCTAGCAGAAGATAAATTAAATTGATATAATTCAAAAGATAAAACATGCTTGGGAATAGGTGGAGAACATAATTATCTAGTACTAATGAGAATATTCATAGATCTCTCTTCTTAGAAATACCTGGTTGTACTTTTTCAATCTATTCCTGTGATTTTGGTACTTTAAGGAATGGTGTTTTTGAATATGTTTTTCTTCCTGAATAGTCTGTATTTTCTCTAAGACTCTTTTTCATTCCTTTGTGTTAGCTTCTTTTGTATTTGAAGCTTTCTGGATGTTCACACTTGACAGTAATGCCTTAAAAAGCTGACAACAAACTACATGCAGAGGTGGGTCTGCTGACTATAGTATTCACTGAGGGTCATGGGGTTGGGTCAGACACTTGGGAAAACACTCTCATCAGTTCCATCATGTCTTTCCCCATGAGCCTGTCAAAGAATTGAGGGAAGGAAGATGAAGTTCAAGGGTCAATATGCAAACTTTCAGTTGATCCTACTGATTTCAACATGGAATCCTGACCTGCAATTGAGGCTATCCACCTTGTCTTGAGACACTCTGTGTTCCATTCTTCAGAGGATAAACCTCTACTCTTGTCTTCGTGCAGGCATGCACACTTGCTAGGCTATGTGAAATAACTTGGAAATGAGGGTCTAACTGCATCTTAGACTTTAAAATGCCTACAACACTCTTTGCATATCCATATTCATCTCTGCTTTCTGGTGCTACCAGAGAGGAAGGTTATAGGGAGTTCTGCTGTGTGAGTCAGGTTGTTCCCTAGCTTCTTCCACTGCATGGGTAGGATCTGGTTTACTCCTGCCTGGTGAGGTAGTTACCTCCTCATCCAATGGTTTTCTCACTTTGAAATTTTGCTGCTGCTTTCTCTTCTCTTGTTCTCTTTTTCTTTTTTAAGTTTATGCATTTAAAAAGAATACATTTTCCTGATCTCTTATTGGAGTGTTGGGAAATAACAGAGATTAACTTATACATCGATCTACTGCTTTAAGTTCTCAACATTTCTTGCTTGAATTACTGCAACAGTTTCCTGACCAATAACTCTGCCTTTGAATTTCTCATTCAATCCAAGATCATGTTGATAACAAATGCCTATCCAAAGTCTATTTAAGTCTCTCCAATATAAATTTTATCCAATCTGTCTGAACTCAGGTTGCAATTATCTATCAAGGGTCTGAGGCTGTTTGTCCTGGAATAAAGTGCTAAGCAGGTTCTTTTAAACCTTGAATCCAGAAAGATGGAGACAACTACCTTAAAGTCAGTGGCCTAGTGGAAGTCTCTGGGAACCTACCTTGGCCTGACACAGCAGATCCTGCAGTTCTACCAGGTTAAGCTCTAAAGGCTGAATCTGTTTAGTCCTCATTTCAATGTCCCGTAGTAGAGACAGATAGGATACCAGCTTCTCATCATGTTCTAAACAGAGTCGCCGGTTAAACACATTCTGTGGAACCAAAAGGAATATTCATTTAGTACTGTCATTCTCCTTTAACTCCCACTTTTAAAGCAGGCAGGATTTCTTGTTAGACAAACAGAAAAAAGCAAAACAAAACTATTTTTACTACACATAAGACAGAATGAAATGAAATGCATTATTTGGTCTGAGTCATTTCAGACCAAGAGGCAAAAGTGATTTTATTAATTTCCTCAGAAGTAGAAACTCATAATTATCAAATGACAAGCATCATTTTAGCAACACTTCCAAAAGCTATTTGCTAGTCAATGTAGCATCATCCCAATTTTTCAAGTTATCTCTAATGGTAGTTTCTGACTTAAAACTCTAGGGCTGGGGATGTAACTCAGTCATAAAGCATTTGTCTAGCAAGCTCTGGGTTCCATTTCCAGCACCACAAAATAAACAAAACAAAAAAGTCTTACAAATTTAAGACAATCAGAGCCAATGCCTAATTTTCCAACAACTAAATTACAGATGATGATAAATCAAGCTATATTTTAGAGAATAATCTAGTATCCTAAAATGTATACATACATACACACAACTATACATTTGTGAACTCTATCCAGTTAACATCAAATAATTTTAACATCAAATTAGTTATATCTTAAAAAAAAATTACAAACATACCTCTGGGAGACTTACTTGAGTTGCTCTGAGAGGCTCCAGATTTACACTTTCACTCCCCTTTCCCCGAAGCATATCCATGAAGGGAGTCGGTTCACTGTCAGGGCCTTCCCTAAGCTTTTCCTGTGGTATCATTTCCACCTTCACTGTAGAACATGATGTTAGAGATACTGTTGTTTCTTCACTGGTCTCCAAAATGTTGGAACTACTGACAGAATCCTGTTGCTCTATACTTTCTTTCTGGGACTCCTCTTTGGGTAGTTTCTCTGGGAGAAGGGATACCAAGACTGTGGGACATCCCTGGATGACTATTCCTTCAAGGGACCCTGCTTCTAGACCTGTAAAAATAGGGTCTGTCATTTCTAAGAATTTCTCTCCATTTGTTTCCTGAGTTGTTGCCATTTTAGATTTAAGAGTTCCACAAAGCTCATGATCACCTTTGCTGTTCTGATGATAAAGATCTTTTCTATTTGAGGATTCTAGATAACTGACATCAGGATCTACTTTGGAAACTGTAATTTCTTCAAATTTAAGAGCGCTTGTTGAATCAAAAGGTACTTCTTGGTATGTTTCTTTACATTCTTTAAATGGGAAAATCAGATCTTTGGTTTCTGTAGTCTTTGAAGTAACATAGGAATCTTGAAAATAGTTGGTCTCCTGTCTGGTGGTTCCTTGGATGGTCTTATTTGTTTTGGAAATTTGGGGTGTATCTGTAACTTGGGCTTTTTCAACTGATACCTGGTAATGCAGTCCTTCAGATCTCGGGGTCGTAGAAGAGAACGGATAACTCTGGGCCCCACTAGTAATTTCTTGATGTAAATTTTCTCCTGGTTTTAAAGTCAAACAGAGGTTTACATTTTTTACTTCCCCTTCCCTGACTTGTGCAGAGCGGAAGAATGTTAAGGCATCTTGATTTCTTACAGAGACTCCTTTTGGTGTTACTTGGGAAGCAGAGTCTTCAGTTTTACAAATAACAGAAAACCCCATCTCTCTATCAGATTCTTTCTCCCATTTACTTCTGGTCATTTCCACAGACTGACTCCTTATATTGGAGTCATGCTCATCTCTAATGGTAGTTTCCTGATCCAACTTTTCTTCAGAAAGATCTTTTGGTCTGCATGGACTGACACTTTCTTCAACAATCATCTCCCTCTTGTCTCTCTCACTTTTCACTTCGATATTCAGTGGTTGCTCCCTTAGCAATCTGTCTGACACTTCACAATTTGATTCTTGTACTTCCCAAATCATTTCCCTTTGATTTTCTTTTGCTTCTGCTGTGTCTTGACCTGAGGTAGAGTGCTGCATAGGAGTTATTATTTCTATGTGTGTCACTCCTTTTTCCTGCTCTACATGTGTATTTTCACCCATGTTATTTCTAACAACCTCTTTGAGTTTAAAATCAGAAACTGCTGACTGGGGATGTGTCACTGAAACTTGGTCTAAGGATTCACCTTTAAGATTAAAAGGACTCAAGACACAGAAAGACCCTTTAGCATCTGCAGAAGCTCCCCACTTATCGTATTCTTTGCCCTCCAACTGCTCTAATGAAACTTCCTTGTTCTTTTTCACCTGCTCCCCATCAGAAACTCTTATTTTAACCTTTTCTTGTGCCGACTGACTTTTAATTTGCAAGAAACTCTTGCTTTCTCCTTTATCACAACTCATTTCAGCAGTCTGATTGTAAGAAATTAATATATCTTTTCTTATAAATTCATTCTGTAATTCACATACTTCAATTTCACTTTGCTTTTCCATATGAGCCTGGTGATCACTGTACGTGAAAGTATTTATATGGATCAGCGTTGCCAGTTCAGGGCTGATAAATCTTTTCTCAACAGCTTCCTTCAAAGTCACTCTCTGATCATTAAATATGTCAACAATTCCTCCATTTAACACCTGGTTAGATGCAATAATTCTGGCCATGTTTTTGTCCACCAATTTCTGTTCCATAGCTGATGCCAATGTCAGTCTTTTTCCTGTGGCTGTGTCTATGATTCCACCAGTACTTGCCTGAGCTTCTAAAATCTTCAGTGTAGATGCAAAGTCTACTTTTCCAAGTTGAACTGCTTCAGATAATGGAATCACTTTGTCACTTACCCCATCTTTAATGTCTGAGAAGGGAATTACATCTAGATATCTCTGTCCAGATTCAATATCAATCTTACATTTCTTTATCAATTCTGAGTAGGGAACAATTCTGTAATTCTCAGGATCGACAACCCCATGTATCATTCCTGAAGACAGTACTGCTTTATCAGTTAACAGTCTTTCTTTGTTAGCTTCTGCCATGGTCAGTCTCTGGTCAGAAATAAGATCCACAAGGTTTTCACTAAAGACCTGACTTTCTTGAATTTCCCTTTTCAAGTCTGGGGTAATAAGGTCTAATTTTATAGCTTCACAGAGGGAAAGAGTTTCCTTTGTTTGAGGATGAAAAAAGTGATGCAGGTTTAAGTTCTCAACTTTTTTGAGTTGCTTGGTTAGATTTTCATCAATCAACCTCTGCTTAAAGGCATTATCAACAGAAAGTCTCATCCCAGAGGTATGGTGAATAATACCTCCATCTATCACCTGCTTAGTCAACAAACGAATGGCCTCTTCTTTCTTCAAAACACCTTGGTCAATGGACTGCACAACTGTTAAAGGGGCTTTGTTGTCAGGGTCCATAAGTCCTATTGTTTCCATTTGTAGACCAATTAATTTCTCCCTAATTAGTTTTTTAGCATCTCTGCCTTTGGAGGCCTTCTCCAAATTTATAAGCTCTGTCTGGTCAGCACTGTCCACCAGACCAAGATTTGAGGCCAAAGTTACCGAAACTTTCTTTCCCCGTTTCAGGTCAACAATTCCACCAGTCACCACCTGACCCTCTAAAATCCTGGTAGCTATTTCCTTGTCAAGAATTCCAGCTGCAACTGCATCCTTTACAGAGCACAGAGTGTGGGTACGGGGATCTAAAACACCACTTATAGCTTTGTCTGCCATGAGAACATTATGTAATAATTTCTCATTCATCAGACCTTCATTGATCACTTCTTCAGTTGTCAAAGACTCACTGGTCTGAGAGTCAAAGAAGCCCCGAAACATGTTCAGTTTTCCCATAAGTTTCAGAGCAGTGTGGCTGGGCACAAGGCCTTGGGCTATTGCTTCATTGAGTAAGAGCTTCTGACCTGTTTCTTCATGAAAGATACCACCATCTAGTAGCTGTGCAGATAACATATTTAAGGTAGCTTCTTCAGTCAGCTCTGAAGGAGAACTGTGTGACAGGGAAGTTGCACTGCTATTATCTTCTCTATCAGTCTTTTCTAACATCATCATCTTACTTCCTGCAATGCTGTTTCCTTCTTGGTTTTGTTCATGGTCATTCCTAATCAAAAGTGATTTATTCATCACTTTCTCTTTTTCCAAAGAATGAATATTCATATCATCCTCCAACTTCAATTCTGATTTAAAACCCAGAGACTTCTCTAACTGAACTTGTGATGTTTTGCTTTGAGACTTTATGAGAGGTCTTCCAGTTTCACTTGGAATATATTCAGTCTTAAGTGCTTTTGCTTTTGCTTGTTCTCTCTGACATGTAAAGGTAGTATTTCTGGGAGCCTGACATTCTTCCTCTGGTGTTTCAACACATAGGTCTTTGTCAATCTCCAAGGGCCCATCTTCTGCTTCCTTAGGAGGTACAATCAGGAGGTGTTCTCTGCTGACATTTTCTCTGGTAGATACTTCTGTTTGGTCTTCATTTTTCGTACCAAACAATTGCCTTTGTAACTCTGACTTGACTTTATTTGTGACCTTCAAAGTGTCAATATTTGCATTAATCACTTTTTGTTCTACAAACAGATCCTTTTCAGAGTTTTCTACAGCAGAACATTTTGCTCCTACAGTGGTCTTTCTGCCTTTTGCTTCAGTGTAATCTTCCTGGATGGGATATTCTTCATCCTGATATGAAAACTGGAATTCACACGGCCTCACGGTGAGTCCCTCACTGCAAGTTTCTGTGATGCTCCCATTAGCTGATTCTTGCAAATCCTCAAGAGTGTCTACTTTCTGACACCCAATTTCAAACACTTCTGGAGGATCTGTTTTATGTTCATGTGTGCATGACAGAGTCTCCATCAGTTCTTGATCTAACAGAAGCAGCCTTTGTCCATTCTGCACATTAATATAGCTGTGTGTCATCAGTTGAAATAACAGCTTCTCATCATGGCTTGCTATGTCCCCAGACTGGCCCTTGCTGCATGGTGGAGCTGCTGCTCCAGGAGTAGTGCTCAATTTGTTTTGTTCGGAAGAGTCCACTAATTGCATGTGGGGCATCACATCTGGTATACAAATTGATTTTAAGTTATTGACAAGATCTTTGTCCAAGATACCCTTTTCTATTGCTTTCTTCCAGGACCAAATCTCTGTGGTTGCTGGCAGATATAGAGCCTTAATATGCTGTCGGTTACTAAGGATTTTATGTGCTAGTTCAGTAGACACAATACCTTGTTTTAGGGCATCTGTAATTGGGAGGATCTCCCCAGATTCAGGCCACAGAAAACCCATGAATGACCAGAGGGATTCCAGAATCACAAGGGCGATCTTAGCAGCTACCAGATCATTGCTCAGTGCTTCATCTATTGTCATTCTATGTCCTGTGACAGTGTTGATGATGCCGCCTGTCTGAAGCTGCCTGATAAGAATAGCACAGGCCATATCTTGATCAATCAAATTATGTCTTACAGCCTCTTCCACTGTAAGTCTGTGTCCTGTTCTCGGATCTACTATGCCACCAGCAAAAAGCTGAGCTTCTAGTAAACGGACAGTGACCTGCCTATCTATTAGCCCTTCCTGAACTGCACGGAAAATACTAACTTTCCGACCTGATTTCAAGCTCACCATTCCCCCTGCCAATTGCTTGACGGGCAGTAATTTCAACCCTGATTCTTGGTGGACAATACACCTTTGCATCAGATCTAATAAACTGATTTTTTCAGCTGTGTTGGGGTCTATCAAGTTTTTGGATGATCTTAGGTGAGACTCTAACACTGAGTGGAGCCAAGTAGAAATGAGGCCTTGTTGAAAAGCCTCTTCCAGGTTAATACAGTTCTCACTTGGGGAGACACTGAAACCTCCAGTGGCCAGGTGTACTTCTAAAACTTTCAGTCCAACTCTCTCGCTGATTATTCTCTTTTCAATTGCTTCCACCACAGAAAAAGGGCCTTTGCTCTTAGTAAATCTGCTTATTAAGGATAGTGCTTCCTGTAGTTCCCGGAGCTGCTGGTACATCTGGGGATTAATGAGGTTTCTGGCCAGGCCCTCCTCCAAAGAGAGCTTTTCACTGGTCTCAGGGGCAACGAGGCCAGACATGACAACCTGGGATTCCAGGAGTACAAGGCCTGTGTCCTGGTCAATGAGGCCCTTTTGCATGGCTCTGAAGATGGGAAATATCTCCACTGTGCCTAGATCAATCACCCCAGCAACTGCTCTGCAACCCTAAAAGAAAAAAATGAAAAAGAAAACTGATCAGAGCCAAGGTTGGAGCACAACAGTTGATAGGATTCATTCAAAGTACTACAGTACATAAAATTCTGACCATAAGAAAAACCTAGCCTGGGATAAACCCCAACACATAGGAAATATCCTGAAGCAAGTCTGCAGTGTTAATGCTAAAAAAGTTTTTTTTTCTAAATTTCAGAATATTTAATAGGACCAGAAGTTCAGGTTACTTGAAGGATGATAGACAGCATTAAGCATATCTGAGTGACAAGCGCTACAAAGGGGCAAGCAGTGAAAGTGAAAGTGAGAGGTCAGCTATTTCTAAGACTACATCATAAGTAAGGTTGTTACAGACACATACCAGTTCCCAAAAAGTGAGAATTCAACCCCATATAACAACTTCTCAGTGTTGCAACACTGCGGAAGACTCTGGAAGTAACACTTCTCTGCTGATAGGTACAGCAGGACTGGTCCACAAGATGAGATGAGAGATTTAAGTAGTTCAATAGTCAGGAAACAGTTGTACCTCCTGGTAACTGGGACCGTGTATACTACACAAGTAAATGGCATTTGTGAGAGTCACACTCCTGATGGCCCCAAGGCAATGGCTCTGTAGTAAATTAGTTCTGGGACTAAGCAGAAAGTCAAGGAGGGAATAGACTAAGGACCCTTGTCTGTGGAACAACTACTAACTTTTCTTCTGGTCTACTCTAGACTAGGTAGTACAACCATCATGAAGGCATAATACCACAAATTATTAATTTATTCAGAACTGATATTTAATTTTCACAATAATCTTATGAAAATGATTATTTTGATCTTTAGTTTACAGATAAGAAAATGAAGCACAGAGAAGTGAAGTTACTTATCCAAGGTCACAAAATTAGAAATGAACCAAGGCTGGATTCTAAATCTTGTGCTATTCTACTGACTCCTTAATTAGCTCCAAAGGAGCATGAAAGACAAGTACAGTAGTCATATCTTCCCCCTCCCATTATCTTCTTATGGTTAAGGTCAATGAACAAGCAAACTTCATAAACTGTCAAAATTACCTTGCAAATCCTAGAAACAGTTTCTAAAGAATTCCTATTTTAAAGCCTTTTATCACAGAAAGATGGTATTTAGATTTTACATCACTCAAGTGCTTAACCACTTAGACCCCATTATCACTTCTATTACCCTCCAACTTTTCAGCTCTTCTTATGTTCATTACCTTCATTTTCTTTAGATAGCTTTATCTGTCCCATTTGGTCAGTGTTATTTTCTGCTCCTTCTTTAACTCTTTACAACTTATCAATGGAGGTCTTGTTGAGGCAATTGCCAGTCACTTCCCTGGCAGCTAAATAATGCATTTCATTTCTATCTCAATAAGAATTAAGCTCCTTAAAAGCATGCTTTGCCCATTCAGTGTAGAGGAACAGTACTTGCAGTTTAATATACATTGGATGAATAAATGAGCAAATGGTAAGGAAACCTTAACATCATTAATCCATTTCCCCCCAAATTATAAGAATATGCTCTGAGGATTTCAAGTTTGATTAACTAAACAGTTTAAGAATGCAGAATAGATAGCAAGCAAGGGAAAAGCAGATGTAGTTTACATCTCCATTTCACTGTATGTGCTTAGTTAATGGAATAAACGGCAGACTTTTCCACACTATTAAAAATATTATGTTATTTTTCCCCTGCTTTGTTTTCTGATTCAGCCTATAGAGTTTAGTTTGTGTACATTAAACATATATATGATGCAAATCTATTATGTGTCCATTTTATAGAAAGATTAAAGGAAAAAGCTCACTGGCATATGACTCTTTGAGATAACGAAAACATTCCTTCTAGAAAAATCCATGTAAAGCCTATTCAGAAGCAGACATGACAAAGGGAAAAACAGTGTTAAGAACTTCTAATTTCTTCTGTGAGATTCATGAAGTCTCAAAAATGCTGACACTGAAGAAAGGCCTAGAGTCTAGCCAAAGAGAAAATAATACTACACTGTTTCTTCCAACACCTTCGTAACTGGAGAATAGGCAGGCAGCACTGAACTGGGATGTGATCCAAAGAAATCCATTTCCCTCCTATCAAACATGGACATTATGATCTAAAGGAGCATTAAAAGACAGAGGGAGAGGAAGAAAGAAAACATAAAAGGCTTCTACTTACCAAGAGTTGCAGGGCACGCCTCAGGCAGATAAGAGAGAGAGCCTTATGGAGCAGCTCAGCCGTATCACACACACAGTGTAAGCTTGGTGTTAGCGTCCAGCATGCGACTGTTTGTTTTGTTTTGTTTTGCAAAAAAGAACCCCAAACAGGTCGTCCTCTTTTCCCTTTGTGCATTTGTGCTTAAACTCCAAAGGGTTAGTGAAACTTGTAAGCAAGGATGTCAGTTAATCAGAACAATACTTGACATGAAACACACACACACAGTACAGGGGAAACATCATGCTCAATGTAGTGGTGCTCAGCGGCTTGTCTTTCTTTCTTTCTTTCTTTCCCCCCCTTTTTTAACCTTTCAAATGAGAACTGGATGTTCTCAGCAAGCAATTGTTAAAACTTTTCACATACTCCCTTATATGGTGAAGCAAGAAGCCATTAGAAGTGGGCTACCTTAAACAGAAAATGTTATACCAGCACATTCCTCTTGGAAATATACCATCAAATCAGAGCTTGTTCTTTCTGTGGACTTTATAACTCTGGCTTCTAGCACACAAATTTATATCCAAGGACCAGAGAGTCAAGACATATTTGGTCTGAAAATAATTTTGAGCATCACCTAAACCAAATTTGATTATTGCATGAGCTTAAATTTTGGCCTTCCCCACATAAACTGGCCATTGCTTCACAACATAGGAAATAAGCAGGCAAACACACATATATATCCCAGAGACACATGTATATAATATGGTAAGTGTACACACACACATAAATATCTAGGAAGAATTTAGGACAACCAGCAGCAACTATAACGACTTTCATATGCTCTAGGAAATGAACATGGAGTGGGAACTGCTAAAGATGCCACATGATGGGATGACCATGGGTCAGGGGAACCAGCGTCTTAGTCAGTGAAGTCAGTCTACCAGTTTGCTTTGAAACAGAACATTTCTAACTGCTCACTACATGGAGGGTAAAGGTTCAGGGTTTTTTCTTTCCAATATTTACAACTCTTGGCTATGAACTTTTGGGTAACAATGCTACTAAGGAGTAATCTTAGTGCCCATGATAATATAAAATATATAATTTATGTTCTTCTTGACTACTTTCTGCCACAAAATGGCAGAAGACAGGTCTAAATACGGTACTCCGTAAGAGCCCTCTGGTGTTTTTGACTGACCAACACATCGTGGAACCCCAGTAAAGAAACACAAGACAAATGGCTGCTAAGGTGAGGTTAAAAATTATGTAACGTTGGTCATAGGAAGCTAGTGATTATGACTCTTGATCAGCAAAGCTCTTTCATACCTTCAAAAGGGACCCTCCCAACATTTGGAGACAAAAACTAGAAATACCTTTTGTTCTGTCTGCTGGACCAACTGGCTCTGGAGCTGCTGAAGCTGGCTTGCTGAACCATCACAAAGGTCGTGGTAAGCCTTATTCAGGGCATCCAGTTGCTCAGAGATCTGCTCCTTCTCTTTTTCTGAGAGCCTGGAAGATGATGCATTAAAGGTCTTTTAAGACAAAAACATTCTCCAAATTTTGCTTTACTGCTTTGCCTTGAATGGATTATTTGGCCAGTCTTCCATATTTATTGACAACTTTGCCATCTCATTTGTACTTTCCTGTCTATCTCATCTTAAGTCGTGATTCTTGGTGATGTTAGTACTGTCACCCTATGCTTAGAGTCTTGCAACCTCCTCAACCCAAATAAATGCTTCTCTACCTTAGGTCTGCCCACAATTGGCAAAACTGGACCCTGCCATCATATGAAATTACGCTACTTCTGAAGTCTTGGATTTCAACAATTCTCTACATGATTTTTACTACTTTTTTAACCTTTCAAAATGAGATCCAGATAGTCTTAGCAAGCACTGTTTTATGTTTCTACCTTCCTATTTTATATTTCTTTACTTCTTTATCTATTCTTATTTTAGGAAATATTTCAAACTGACAGATTGTATAATAAACTCTCATTTACTTGTTACCCACCTATATAGCTTTACTAAATTTTCACTATTTAGCCATATTTGATTTAGATCTGTTTCTAAGATAAGATATTACAGACATAATTAAAGTCTGTTGTGTAGCTGTCACCAAGTCTGTTCATTTCCCTATCTCTCTAGAGATAATCATTTCTTGAATGTGGTGAATCCCACAACTTGTTTTTTTCATTTTGTATTATTTCTGAGAATAAGCTATGTTGATTCATCTTGGAACTATCCTCCAACTCAAGATTTCCCAAGCCTTCCTTGACTCTTCCATTTTCTCTTAATTTATCAGTCTTTTCTATTACGTTTGATTTCTTGTCTTTAGTGTTCAGACCCCATATCCCATTTTCTTAATCAGTTTCTTATTTATTATACTTGTATTGTCCACTCACTAATCTAATAAGACCCCAGATCCAGATCAATCAAATCACCACAACTCTCTGCTCCCACAGCTCTACTGCTAAATATATCTGATGAAGGGAAAAAAAATCATCTCACAACCACATAGAGAGATCCTGCTGATTTCCCACCCCAAGTAGTCCTCAATACTTTCTGACAATATTTTTGAATGTTCCTAGTTGATGTCCACTTCCTTCTGCCTTGGCACTACCCTATTTTCATCAAACCTCTCTACCTATTAAAAAAATACACACACACACACACACACACCCCCCAATGGATAATACATCTGGTATCACCCCTGACAAAATTACCTTTATTAATCTCCTATCCCTCCTACCTCAAAACAAAACAAAACAAACAAAAATGGTATCTTCTCTTGATTAAGATTGTACTTTCTATCCATTGATGAATTTCAACCTCTCCCATATCCTCTGGGACTAATCTCCTATTATCTCCTCCCTTGTGTCTATGAGACTCAGTCTATGAGTAATGTATTTCCTATTGGTCAAGAAAACAAAACTTTCTTGATTGTATATTCCAATCCTATTTTCTGAATTAACTCTTCTCTTTCATATGGCAAAGCTTTGAAAGAATAGTCTAAATTTACCACTAACAAAGTTCCTTATCTCATTTGCTTCTTGTCATACTAAATCTGACATTGATCCCCAAGTTTTCACCAGAATCACTAAAACTTTCAAAATTGTCAAATATAATAGGTAATTCTCAATCTTGATTTCTGACTGCTTCTTTTCTTATGCTTGGAGGTATCATTCACCAAGGTTTTCTTTTTCTTTCTCTAAGGTTTCCTTTATAGGCTGCAAAGCCCTGTTATCCCTTTGAGGATGACCTACCCTATGTTTATACTACATTGATGACTTAAAACTCTGTCACTCTAGACTTCTGTCATTAATTCTCAACTTATACATGCAGCTGGCCATTGGCTTCCTTTGGTGCAACTATGTAAGGCAAGGACTGATGTGGTTAACACATCCTAATACAAAATAAGTATTTCCACTTTGATGTATCACACGTTTTTCACATTCACGATGTCTAAAACTAGAGCATCCCTCTTCTCCTTCAACCCACTTCTTTTCCTTGTTCCCTATTTTGGTTACTAGCATTATCATGCATCCCGTATCCTAAGCCAGAAGCCTAGGAGTTAGAGCTGACAATTTTCATGTGTCATCAAATTTGTAAATTCATCATCCTTAATATCTCTAGAACCTTTGTCTCTTTAGCCTTGATCGTTTCTTGCCCTCTTAATCAGGGCAGCCTCTGAACTAGTCTCTCATCTCTTCTTGCACCACATCAATCCTTTCTTTACATAACTATTTTAGCAACCCAAAACAAACTGAATCATGTTTTACACTTCTCCCCAGAGGTGACAAGATAAAAGGTAAAATCTTCCTCTGAAGGCTCTTCACAATCTGGCTCCTGCTGCTTTGAGTTCTCCAGCCTGGATTCTCACCTTGACCCTAAGATTCAGCCAGGGACAGCAGATTCCCCAGATGGGTCAGTCTCCCACTTAATACTCACTTATGACCATGCTTGGCCAAGAAGATCTGTGAGGTTTTAATGGTCTCAGAAACCTGTTCTTTCTTGGTTGTCAGCTCTTCCGCCAGAACCTATACAGCAGAAATAGAGAAAATCTTCAAAATTCCAGAGTTAAAAAGTCAAACATTATTTGAAATAACTTTTTAAATCCTAGGAAAAAGATACAGCTTAAGTAAGGTAATATTACCAGAAATAATTTGAATTCTTACATTTCTTTAAGTCCTGGAAGTTAATACTACCTCAGGTAGCAATTGCTTCTGTGAAGGCCCATATGTGACCTATTATTCCTCCTATGCATTACTGCATATTATTCCACCTGGGCAAGGAGAGATGGACCTTCCACTCACCTCCTGTTCTAAAATAGCTTTTTCAATGTCTGTTGATTCTTTGGTGTGGGATGAGGTAATTTTTGCTTGTGTATTCCTTGCCAGGGCAGAAACCCAGCCCAAAAGATCTTTAATTTTCTCCACATGTTCCTGTTTTTCCTCTTCTACCACTTTCTAGAACAGGAAACAGAAATCATTACTATGGTCAATGTCTCCTTAGACTGGAAGATTTCAGATTTCCTAAAACAGAGAAGTTATTGTCCCTTACATATAGCATCTTGCACATTTTCATAGTTCTAAGATTTATAGGTGAGGAGATTAAATTCCACAGAGATTATATGAGGTAGGTACTGAAATAAAGGGAGCTTTTTTAATTTACACAGGAAAAGAACGTATGGTTAATGTTTTTAACAGCATTTCTACAAGTGGTTAAGTGTTTAGAGATTTATTTTGCAAAGACATAAATTTTTGTACTTACAAAAAGACTACATACTTATTATAACAAATTCAACCAAATCTAAGATTCATAATAGACACTTTTTGGTTTTTGGTGGTACTAGGAATTTAACCCAGGGATACTTTACCACTAAGTTATATCACCAATCCTTTTTATTTTTTATTTTAAGATGGGGTCTAAGTTGCTAAGGGTCTTATTACATTGCTGAGGTTGGCCCCCAACTTATGATCCTACTGCCTCTCAAGTCACTAGAATTATAGGCATGTGCTACTATGCCCAACTAATACAGATACTTCTATTTCCCAAGAAGTTTGCTACATATATTTCTAAATTTGTTCTATGCCATATTGTATCTTTGCTGTACTGTTGGTTTTTACTGAAATTAGTTAAACACAGCATAACAGAGTAATACAAATATCTTTCAATGTCAATCATTTATATCTATTTTATTATTTTTAACAATCATAGTATTCTGTTGTACAAAATGTAGATGTCCCTAACATTTTCCTTTAACAAATTATACTTTATTGAACATCTTTATTCACACCCTTCTATCATAAAGATATTTAGAGATGGGGATGCTGGATATAATACAGTCTGTCATCATTATTCACAGATTATTTGTTTATTTATCTAACTCACTGAAATTCAATTAACTCTAAAATCAATATAGTACTTACAGTGATTTCATGGTTATTCCCAACAATACAAAAAAGATGGCACATGTTATCAGCTGAGGGAGAATAAGGCAACACACGGCCTTGCTTCAGCTGCCATACCGTAAACCAATGAACTTTTCACAGTCTATTTAGTGCCCAGTTTTTCACTTTTTTGTTGTTAGTGATTTCACTATTAAAAATGGCTATAAGGTAGTGCTAAAGCACCTTCTAGTGTTCCTAAGCACAAGAAGGTTCTTGATACATCTTATAGAGCAAATATATTTTTGATAAGCTTTATTCAGATGGAGTAAGAGTGCTATTGGCCATGAATTCAAAGTTAGTGAATTGACAATATGTATCAAATAAACAATTAAAATAAAAAACACATAAAACAAGGCTAAGTACTGATTTTTGACAAAAAAATGAACAGAGGCTAACGTGAACCTAACCCTTTATTTTTCCTAGGAGCAACGGTTCAGTATTTGTTAACATGACTACTGCAAATAATGAACATTGATTGTACATGTGCTTTGAATTCTGATTGACAGATAGTGCAGAGCAATTTTTTTTTTTTTTCAGTGTCAGGGATCGAACCTGGGGATTTTCACAAACTACGCACGTGCTCTATCACTGAGGTATATCCTCATCTGAAGGACAGGATATTTAATTTTTCTTTAAAGATTATTAAGGACCCAACTATTCTCACCTCCTCCTCCTCCAACCGCCGGAGTGCATCACTGATGTATTTCACATGCTGAGTTGTTAAGGTCACCAATGCTGTGTACCGAGTCCTCAAGTCCATAAACTGCAGTTCAAAAAAACAATTTAAATAAATTATTTGCCGGAAAAACAAATTTCAATTTTTGAAAATAAGGGGAAGTTTTCATTGAGTTGCATGCTCAATAGAAAGGCAAATCCTAAATCAAACTTCAAGGCCTATACAAATGCATCTTTTCTTAATGGAAGACAGTGTTGTATTTCCTTGCCCCACCCATTCACCTCTTGTGTGATGGCATCTGAAGAGGAAAGCATGCGACGGCGCTTGCCAGGAGATTTCTGCTGTGATTCCACAAAGGCTTTGTAAGTCATCAGTTGCAATTCATAGTCCTGAGAGAGGAACACATTTTACTACATGTACTTAGCTCACACACATCATAGAAGAGAATCACAGCCTTTTACTGCTGGAAGATGTTCTGGTGACTAGATGTTAGCAAACTTTTCCTATAAAGGGCCAGACAGAAAACACTGGACCATACAATCTGTTACAGCTCCTCAACTGCCACTGTCATATGAATGCAGCCACAGACTATGTAAATGAAAGAACATGGCTATGTCACAATAAAACTTTACTTACAGACATTGAAAACTGAAGTGTATATAATTTTAATGTGTAATGATATATTTTAATTCTTTTGATTTTTTCCCCCCAACCATTTCTCATAGGCTACATAAAAATTGGTGTGGGGCTAGATTTAGCCCATGGGCCATACCTTGCCAAATTCTGAGTTTGTAATCTGTGGTTTGATGAGCAACCATTTCATCTCATTCATGGGGTGTTAAAGCCCAAAGAGGGGAAGTGAATTCTCTAATTAACTCAGTGGGTGAATAACTGATCAGATTAGAATTACTGTCTTCTAATCCCAAATTCGTGCTTTTCTTGTTTGACCATGCTATTCCGTTTCCTCTGCAGCCCTGAAAGTGCTGCCCTAGTTCAGGCTCTCTTCATCTCTCACATGGATGGGGGCAGTACTCTCTTACATTGTTCACCTCCAATTTTTTTTTTCCTGCCACCAGAATACCTTTTCTAACACAGAAAGTGACCATACCGTTCCTCTGATTTACAGCTTTCAATGACCTATAGCAGAAGTTTCGCAAGCAACAACATGCATACCAACCATACAAGGACCTCATTAAAATGCAGAATCTCATTCAGTAGGTCTGGGAGTCTGCTTCTGACAATCTCCCAGGTAATGCTGAGACTACTGGGTCAAAGACAACATTTTGAAGAACAAGAATAGAAAATGAAGTCAAAAGAGCTGAACAAGGTCTCTCATAGGTGATCACAACCTCTCCACTCGTCTTCCATGGTCACTGGTTTTCATGTACCATGTCTTTTATTTCTTTTTCCCCTCCTTCCCCTGGTATTAGGATTGAACCCAGAGCACTCTACCAATGAACTACACCTAAGCTCACATGTACCATGTTTTCTAGCTATACCAGAATACTTGCTATTTCCTCAGATAATTCTTCCCTTTTGGCTATGGAGTTTCTACGCCCAGAAAGTCCTGCTCCTGTTATCTACTTAGAAAAACTTATGCAGAAAAAAAATATGAAATGAGTTCCTTAAGGACCCTGTAAAAATAGTTATAGTAATTAAATAGTCATAATAATAATAAATGCAATTGTTGCCATTTAATGAATGTACTTTAAGTTTAAGACCTTGTCCAGAAAAAAAACCTTCTTCCCAAAGAACTTACAACCTAGTGGGAAGACACATAATAAACAAGTAAATATATAATAATCTTAAAAAATTGTTTCTCTTTTAATAATGATGTCAGAGAAATAGGGAAGGGCCAGATTATGGCCTTACAATTTTAGAATTTTATAATGAATATGATATAAAGACATCAGACAATTTTAAGGAGTGACATGACTTGATATACCATATTTCATCTATTCTAAGGTATACATCACCCCCCATTTTAGTTTCTCTAAAATTTAAATATAGCTAGGTGAGGTGGTGCATGGCTATAATCCCAGTGACTCAGGTAGCTGAGGTCCTAAACAACTTAGGGATAACCTATATCAAAATTAAAAATTAAATAAAAAGAACTGAGGAGGTTGGGGATTTAGCCCAGTGGCAAAGTGCTTGCCTAGTACACACAAGGCACTGAGTTCAATCCTTAGCTCTGAAAAAAAAGGGGGGTGGGTGGGTGTTGGGGATGTGGGCTCAGTGGGTAGGCACCCCAGTGTTCGATCCCCAGTACTAAAAAAATAAAACTTGATCCCCTATACAAAAAAAATGGCATGCCGTAAAATGGCAGTTTCTCTTTATTTTGATATTCCTAAAATTAGGGTGTAATTTATAATCTATGGTATCTGATATTCAGTGACATGCAATATGTTCTAAAATGATGAGTCCAACTCCTGTGTGGGAAAACAGCTTGTGAGGGCAGGAGCAGACGCAAGAGACTGGCTCAGAGTGCTACAGTGTTCTAAGGAAGTATTTGCTTCTGTGTGAAATAGGGAAAGACAGGATAAAATGAAAGGTAGTCAGATTCAGGACATATTTGGAGGAGAAAACCAGCAGAGATCCTGTTCACAGACTGAGCAAAAAGACTGAAGAAAAAGAAGGGTTAAGGATGACTCTTGGGGTTTTTGCCTCAAAAACCAGGAAAAATAGAGACACTATTTCTTGAGCTAGGCAAGACAAGTGAGAAGCATATTTGAGAAAAAACTCAAACACTCTGTTTTTGTCATAAGTTTAAGAGGCTTGTGGCCATCCAAATGGAGACTCTTCAAACAACAGCCAAAATCTGGTCCTGCTCTGAGCATCCTCGCACAAGGGGCCACAGGAAGTACATATACATTCACTGAAGGTAGGACCAGTCTCTAGCAGAAGAGCCCTACTTAATTTACATGAAAACAGAACCTACAGTGATGATATGGATTTTCATGGAGATGACTTATTTTCCTTTGGGGATGTGGCACAATTACCTTTACAATAGTGGAGTATTGCTGGGAAAATTTTTGACATTGGTCCAGTTTTGTTTGATTTCTCTCAATTTCTGCAAACAGCTCCTAGGAACCAAAATATCACATTATCATTATCATTATCATCACTGGAACAACTGAGCATTTACTGTGTTCTAAGACAGTGGTTTTCAAACCTGAACTATAACAGAATCATTAACAAGGTTGGTTAAAACACAGACTTTGGGGCTTACCCCCAAAGTTTCTGATTCAGTAGGTCTGGGGTTGGACCCAAGAATTTGCATTTCTAACATGTTCCTAGGTGGATGCGGATACTGCTAGTATGGGGTCCACACTTTGAGAACCACTGTTCTTAGTATTTTACAAGTATCACTTCACTTAATCTTAACCAGAACTTTATAAAGTAGGTTAAATTGATAATGAACCACATCCATTTTATGGATAAAGAAGTAGAGTACTGAGAGGTGAGTAATTTATTCAAGTTTTCCTAGCTAACGGGTTGGTGAGCCAGGAGTGAAATTCAGCAAGGTAACTCTAGACCTTTTCCTCTTCACCAAAATGCAAAACAAAATACCACAAAACAAAACAACCAAAAAATGTTTTAAATGAAATTATTTTTTTCCAATCACAGGTTTCCTAGGGTTTTCAACCCTCATCCCAGGTAAAATAAAATGTATTATCAAGAAACAGAATGGAATTATTTAATCTGTCCACCTCATGAGCTCAACATACCGTCACAGAAATTTAGGATTGAAGGTATTCAACAGGTTACACTGGCCTAAAACCAGTACCTTGAGACCATCTAGTTGAACCTCTCCCTGAGAATAGGGGTTTAAGAATGTCTTTCCCTTTGAAGGGAACTTCAATTGCTAGGAAATCATCTTCTGTTATGATGAACTAACTTTCCCCCAACAACTTCCACGCTATGACCACACGCACTGTTTGCTGGCTGAGCTGCTCCGACAGCATTCTGCTATCTTCCGCCTGGCCTGGCTTCATCATTTCCTGCTGGGCAGTGGTTTTCTCGATCCATTTGATAAGAGTTCCATGGCATGCTCTGTAATCTCCTAGAACTTCCTGGATACTTTCTAGCTCAGATTGGCTGGAGGAACAAATGGAAACTGCGATCAAACACTTTAAGATAAATGACAATAGAGTATATAAGGCAATTTCCTTCTTTACTCAGGTTGATAGTTGGGCTTGATCATAGAGGATGCAACTTCATTTATGGGAATAAATGATGCAAGGCTGTGTAATACCTATGCATGTACCCAGTGACTTAAAGGTGAGTGGAAGTCAATTTTTTTCCTACTTGCCCTTGAAACTTCCTTGTGGCCTGGCACCCCATGATAAACACTGTTAAACTTTTTACCTAGATTGTATAAAAAGTCAATAACTGGATGTATATTTCTATACCTTCATGACACAGTATCTGTCAAGAATACCATGGCTATTTAAAAAAAAAAAGAATACCATGGCTATGATTTATGAATCACTATAATTTACTGGGCAGAAAGTGAAGAAAAGTGAAAAACAGTAGTCACTATTCACTTCTGAGTCTAATCAGCCTTGGGATAGACAGTAATTTGAGAGAATCAATCCGATCCTACTGAAGTTGCTAAACTCCTCTACCCACATATTCCCCTACCCAGCTGTTAGGGTTTAGATGTGGTGTCCCCCAAAAGTTCATATGCAAGACAATGAGAGAAGATTCAGAGAAGATATGGTTGGGTTATGAGAGCCTTAACCCAATTAGAGATTGAATCCCCTGATAGGGATTAACTGAGCAATAATTGAAGAGGTGGAATATAGCTGGAAGAGGCAGGAATTGAGGCATGGCTTTGGGTTATTTATTTGTATCTGGCAAGTATAGACCTCTTTCTCTGCTTCCCAATCACCATGCGAGCTGCTTTTCTCTGCCGCACTCTCCCACCATGATGTTCAGCCTTAGTACAAGATCCAAGGAATGTGAGCCAGCCTTCTATGGACTAAGACCTCTGAAACTGTGAGCCCTCAAACTTTTCCTCCTTTAAAATTTTCTGGTCAGATCTTTTAGTCACAGCAATGAAAAAGCTGACTACAACACCAGTTTAGCCTCAGACTGACAGTGTTCTGACTTACCAGTTCATATCTGTAATCATAAGCAGGACTACATAACAGAAATAAAAACCACTCAATTGGCAATTATGATGGAAGTAAAATATTCTGCAAAGCTCCACTATGAAAAATGGCTCATATTTGGATTCAAAACTAGTAACACAAGATCCAGAGCCCATGTTCTTCCCTTCAAAAAAGATCAATCAGGACCCTTTCAAGTCTATACTATAAAAAGATCCACTGTTATCAATGGCTTAACAAGATATAAGACCTGGAGCATAAAAGAGGCACTACGAATAGCATCATTACTAACCCAAAAGCAAGCCTCAAGTCTGCCTTGGGGTTGATGGGCCCCATTTTCTGTCAATTACCTTGTTTAGAATTAAAGTTTTTAAATTTCTACACCTCCCTATCAATTCCTGCCTGTACAAATCAATGTACAGATACAACTATTTCTGTGTAAGCTCTAGACCCTGACCTAAGAAGAAAAAGATGGGCTGCCACTTACCGGGTCTCTAACTGGACAATGACACGGTGCCAACGTTCCTGTAGCTGGGAGCCTTTCTCCTGATAGCGCTCCAAATCCAGGTTTCGCTCTGGTGTCAGACGACTCAGCTGCTCTGCCACTACCTTGGCCTTGGTGATTTCTTCATCCAAGACTGAGAACACTGAATTTTTGTCCTTCACGTCATTAAGCCAGTGCTATCAAAATATATGCACAGAAATAGGCTAGATATTTTCCATGCCAAAAAAAAAAAAGATTCAGACCAAGCAGGAAACAAGGACATTGTCTACAATGGACTCAGGAGTATATGAGTCACTCAGAAACTAGACTCTAGAGTGTTGGGCCAGAAATGCCTACACAGGTCATTGTCTCAGCTTTCCTAATGTACCCTGGGAGGCCAGAGACAGGCATACCACATGGAGAAATGTGCAAAGAACTTTTGATTGAAACCTGTCTTTACTACTTAAAAGCTATGAAAGCAAGGTAAATCATTTAGCAGTCTGTGTCTTGGTTTTCTCATCTGTATAGAGATACAAATTCTTTCCAGAGTGGCTTGTGAGAATCAAATGAGGTAACAGTTAAGTGCTTATATCGTAACAATTGGTTGTATTCAATTAAACCATTAATTTACTGGGAGAAAAAGGGAAAAAATAAATTGAAAGGCATGGTCTTTCCTCTATCCCTTCTAGCTAGACATATTTTTTAGTCCTTTTTTTTTTAATACCTATTAAAATATATTAAATGTGCTATTCTGCCTAGTTCAAATGCAAACTTAAATCAGTGTCATGCCATTCAAAACTGCATTTTGCTCTAACACAAAGCAATGGATATGTTAAATCAACCTCCCAAGAAACTAGAGTAACCGACCCGTAATGTAGACCGATGGGACTCCAGAGCTACGAGATCTGCTGGCACTGCTTCTTCTTGACTCAGCTTGATTTCATAACCTTTGACCAGGAGTTCAGCATCCTGTATGCTACGCACTATAACATCGATTGTCTTTAATCTGTGGTGGGAAAAAAAAAATCACTTTCCTTCATTAGTCCATGAATTTTAAGACCTGAATTACATACCTCAAGGGCTAGACAGGTTCACAAAACATAACTACACAAATCAATTTCACCATTATTAGATAAAGTTTTGCAAAAAACAAGAAACTATGTAAGGTGCCAATTTAAGCCAATTCAAAATAAAGTTCTAAGTTGCACTGGGACATGGACACAAGTGGAAGACTCATGAAGAGAAGACATGAAGCCAGAAACCCACTTGACATCAAAGCATCTAAGATCTGTCACTCCTCAAAGTCATGGGTAGAGATGGAAGATTAGGGAAAAGACTTTCAAACACAATATCTAGTTAAGCTGAAAGGTTTTTAAAAAATTCTTTGGTATTTCTCCCCTTCTCTTAAAGTCTGTGTTAATTTCAGAAGTATTTAATCAAATAGAAATGAGGTACAGAACAGTCCTAACACTACAAATTAACTTCTCGTCCATATCACTGGCATTTGTTTCCTGCAGTCCAAGTGAATTCACTCTGCATTACTAGGAATTAAAGCCAAGACTTCTCATCATAAATATACACTCTTTAAGATGTACAGTCTTTCTGGGTTATTCATGAAACACTCTAGGCCCTCTTCCATCTTATACCAACGGAAACCATTGCCCTTTCAAGTTATAACCTTATTTCACTCACTTATTCAAATAGACAGTAGAGAGACTATGGACACGGTCCATCTTCTCCACCAGCAGATTCAGTTCAGAACGCAGAGTTGGGACACTTGAACCAGATGGAGACTGGTGGAGAAAGCTGTTGCATTTCATAGAAAGAGTATCCAAATCAGATCTCAGTTGCTGCAAATCCTCCTGGGTGTGCTGTCAGGAACATGACATACAACAAAGATGGAGAGAGAATTGAACAAAGAAATCAGAAATAAGTCCTTATTTTAATAGCAAAAATTAGAAATCACCAAGATGCCCATACATAGAAGGGTTGAATTAACTGTGAAACAGTTGTTTTTATATTCTTATAAAAAAAAAAAAAATAAGGACGGATGGGGCAGGTAGAGAGATCCTAAAATGAGACACAAACAGAAATAAGTCTAACTCTTTTTCAGATAAAAAACATGGAAGAAGGAGATGAGGCAAGAACATGTACAAGGTCTTTCTGAACACAGTATCTGGACCGTAGATATACCTCAGGCTAGACAGAAAAAGAACTATAAATAAATGTTGAACTCCAGTTTAATAGGTTTAATAGGTAGTATGAGTTAGCAATACTGAAACTATTATATGTAAATGCTAGGACTGAGCGATAAGTACTTTATGGGTAATATGAAGCAAGTTTTTCAGTCTTGGAGAAGGGAGTTACACATTTGGAAGGAGATTAAAATAAGTAATGTGCTATTGGTGTAGAACTAGATGAAGACAGATACATACAAATCCATGCTTGTGTGTGCATGTGTGTGTATGACACAGATTAATAAATATATTGATTTACATATGCTTTCTTATATATGTACATAAAAATATATAACATATTTGTATATGCAAATGCATATATGTATTGGAATGTATGATTTCTAGTTCAGTCGTCTGAGTAGATGTATAAGCAATGACACAACTATGGGTACATTTAGCAACCCCCTTGTTTCTACCCAAAAGCAGCAGAACTCCTTGGAGAAAGAGCTGATTCCTGGGATGGGTATGGCAAAGTCAAGAAGAACCAGGAATATCTTGTTTGTTCAAAATGAAAATGCTCAAAGAATGAAGGGTGCATGTTAAAAGGCCATAGGAGTCAGCTTGAAGCGGTTCCCATTGACTAAATTTGCTAAAATTTGAACATCAAAAGAAATGAAAGCAGGCTGGGTGGGTGGCACATGCCTGTAAGTTTCCCAGCTGAGGAAAAAATTCCAGCAACTCAGGAGGCTGAAGCAGAAGAATCACAAGTTTGAGACCAGCTTCCAGCAACTTAGCAAGACCCCATCTCAAATAAAAAAAAAAAAAAAGGACTGGGGATATATCTCAGCAGTAAAGTCCCCCTGGGTTCAATCCCCAGTATGAAAAAAAAAAAAAAAAAAAAGTGATAGTAACAAATTACACACCACTTAATAAGAATCCATGAGTACTGACTGACCTTAATAAATAATGAAAGGAGGGAAGAAGGAGAAAGTTCTTTCCTTCCAAAAGAAAGGAAAGTTCTTTAATGTAGAAGGAATGACAGAAATAGAAAATCAGCTTTTGGCAACTGTGATACTAAGAATTGATTTGGTCAAGACTCACCAATTGATGCTAAAACTAATTGGTTAAGGTTTGAATGAAAACAGAATATGCACACATCTTCAAAGTATCTCCCCATAAGAAACTTAGTAATTACCAAGGAGAAAATACTAACAAGAAATCAAAGGTAACAGCACCACTAATGCGAAGGATACACATCGCAGGCCTCATGATTTGATACACCAACTCACCATGAACACAATATCACTTCTGTGGCATTCCTGCAAAAAAATTTATAACCTAAGCCTAATCATGAGAAGTCCTCAGATAAACACAATGGAAGGACAAATAGTCTACATTTATTCTACAGAATAAATGGTTTGCACTCTTTAAAAACTTTAAGGTTATGGAAAGGTGATGAAAACCTTTTTCAAGAAATCTAAAGAGAGCAACTAAATTCAAGTGTGATCCTGAATTAAATCTTGGACCAAAAATACTCTTTTTGGGAGAGGGGAAAACATGGGGATTAAAGAGCTTTATAGGGTCACTTGAAATTTGATTGAGGTTGTTGTAAAACAGTATTATGTTAATGTTCATATCCTAATCATTGTTGCATGGTTATATAAGAAACTGTCCTTGTGTTTTGGGAATGCACACTCAAGTATCAGGGGTAAAGTAACAACATGTCTAGAACTTACTCTCAAGATTGAAAAGAAGAAGAAGAAGAAAAGAATATTATTATGTATACATGTGCAGAAGAAAATGGCAAAGCAAATGAAGAAAAAAATGTTAACATTTAGGGAATCTACTTGAAGGTTATATGAGAATAAAACTTTTCTGTATATCTAAAATTCAAAATTAAAAGCTTTTTAAAAAATCCAGGTCTATTAGAAATAGAGCTCAATATTGATCTTTATTTCTCAGCATTTTCAGAAACAGATTTGGGATGACTCCACAGAAAAGTAAAAAGCTTCCACATGAGAATTATAAGCTTATATGATATGTCTCATATAGACACATTATATCTTTCTCAGTCTGTGAAAAATCATACAACCCTCTCATCCTCCTCTTCAAGGTTAGGAATAACTGAGAAAAGTAAGAAAAACCACTCCTCATTAGTCATTTCCTGTCATTTGATCCAGATCAAGTTCAATAGTTTTCACAGAGCTCTCTCATACCATGCCAAGTAGAAATATTCTAGTAATTCTCTAAATTCCTACAGAAATGTTAGCTAGAAAATTGAGAAATGCACTAGTTATATCTTATGACATCTCTTACTCTGAAGTCGATAATTGTGACTCTAACCTTTCCTTCTTTAACTAACTATAAGCCAAAACAAGGACCTGAACTTATTTTTCTTTGCATACTCAGAAGACTTAAAGCAATTAATATTTGCTGTTTTATTTCAAGAATACTACCCTATATTTTATATCGTTTTACTTTCCTAGGAAGCTCATTATATGCACTTACTACTCAACTTTCCAAAAACTGTTAGGCATATATTATTTCCATTTTATAAGAAAGGAAAGGAAGGATTAGAGTTAACTTGATCAAAGTCACAGAGAGAGGGGGCATCAGAGGCCACACTAGAATCTGAATCTTTCCTTATATTTACTGACTCCTATGATTAAAGGTAACCATGCCATAGAAAGAAACATAGGCACATATGGGATAGAAGAGAGAGCAGCATCTCTACCGAGCAATTAAAAAGTATGGCATGTAGCCCACATGTAATTCTTAGAACAATTTACCAGTCCATTCGCATTCTCAAGTCTGTACATGAAACTAATCAAGTCAACAATAACATTTGAGGCCAAAATTCTGCTTCTTCACAGGAAAAAGGCTATAGGGAAGAATTCCTGAGTAGACCTGTCATGAATCCATGGCCTTATTTATTAGGATCCATACTCTTGCCACCCAATTCATTAGGAAAGTATTTACTTTGCCCCAGTGCCCACCTGTCTCCCCAGGTTTACCTCCTGCTCTGCAATCCTTAATGCAATGTCCTGCCGGGCATCTCTGTCAGTTCTAGAGCTGGCTGGAGACTGAATTTGTTTGACCAACCTCTGTTCACACTCCTCCAGGCGTAACCGAATATTCTTCAGCTCTGAAATGTATATCTTGGCTGCAGTCTCCTCTTTGTCCTCTGTGAATGCACCAGCATAGAAGACCACTGAGTTCCACATCAGAGATCAACAAACCTGAGGACACCATTGGCTCCAATAGACCAGACATCCCATTATTTATTTAATTTTGACAGTACCAGGGATTGAATCTAGGGCTACACACATGCTAGGTAAATGCTCTACCATGGAGTTACACCCTCACAACTCTTTCTAATTTTATTTTGATATAGGGTCTTGCTATATTGCTCAGGTAAGCCTTGAACTTGCAATCCTTCTTCCTCAGTCTCCCAAGTAACTGCAATGGCAGGAATTTGCCAGCATGTTCCCCTAAAACAAGGTCAGCCTGATCCTGAAGTCCATCCATGCATTACATACTGACCTTTGAGGACCCAAATGTGAGAGGCTGGTTAGCAGTAACAACTAAAACATCAGCTCTCATGATTTGATTTCGAAAATTCATCTCCATGAGATGTTCTCTGTCTAAAGGTGGTATTACTCTCTAGTTAATACAAAGAGTCCAGCAGCATCCTTCAGGCTCTCATACCACCATTCTTCCCTCTTCCTAGCATACACACCATTTTCCATGGACTTCATCAGGTGCTGAAAATGGGTTTTACAAGCCTCTACTTCCTCTTCCAACCGTAAGCGATCAGCCACTGAGAAGAGTGCAGAGTCACGACTGTCCTGCAGAAAGTCTTCATAGTGAGCCTGGAGATTCTTCATAGTCTGGTGGCACTCCCCTGGTGCTAAGGATCGAAGCTAGAAAAAAGTAGCCAAAAGAACTTTCAACAGAATGGGAACATAACACTTTCTCTCTTCCCCCTTTTTATTAAAGTCTAACATATGTACAAAAAGCGCATAAATCATAAACAGGTAGATTTGCACAAACCGAATTCATCCATGTAATCAGCATTCAGAAGAAGAAATAGAACATTATCAGTACCCCAGAAGAACCACTTGTGCCCCACTGGACAAAACAATAATTTCTTGTCAGTTCACCACTTTGCTATAGGTATTACTTATTTTCATGAGGAATTCCCCAACCACTTAAGCTGTTAATTCTAGTTCCTAAGATGCTAGGTACTAACATGAAACAGTATCTCTGATTCCACTTTATTCCATTTATCTGGGGAGAAGTCTCATAGCAATGAAAAAAACTCCTTTGGAAAAAGGCTAGCAGTAGGATGTGGCCTGTAGTAACATTCACAATCACCTTTTCTAGGTTCCAGGTCTGAACAAGATCAAGGTCCTTCCGCAGATAGTTCCAGGAGATAAGGCTTTTGGTGTTAACATGTAGCTGGTGCCAAAGGGCCATCACCTTCTGATAAGATTGTTCCACCCTAGAACCAACACAGAACCAGACTGTAGCTTTTGAAAAATGAGTTCTGCATTAGAGACCTCCTAAAGAAAAATGTGATTGCTTTAAAAGAGCTAAGCTTATACATTAGGCAGAGAAAGGTGGCACGTTCTGACAACATAGGAATTTTTTATTTTATTTTTTCCCTCAGTACTGGGAAAGAACCCAGGGACTTACACATGCTAGGAAAATTCTCAACCACTGAGCTATACCCAGCCTTTTAAAAAATTTTTATTTTGAGAAAAAGTCTCACTAAAGCGTCCAGATTGGCCTTGAACTTGCAATCCTTCTATTGCAGTATCCCGAGTAACCTGGGATTACAGATGTGCACTATCAGGTATGAGACAGGAATCTTCAGAACTATATTGAGATCTTCTGCTTGAATTTTTTACAGTACTATTTAGCAATCTCACAAATGTTATCTGAATGTAACATGATTACAAGAAGCTAAAGAGAAGAAATAAACAGGGAGAGCACTAATAGAGAAAAGTACAGACCAAATAACCCCATTTGGAATTGCTAAAAAATGATGCTATCAATGCTTAAAAACTGAGTTACCATATTCTACATATTTACAGAAGGGCTAATATTTCAAATTAATAGCAACTTCAGAAGTCTGGCATATAAAAGCAAACTGCAGAATGCAGGGCTTGAGTTTTTTTGTTTTTTTGGGTTTTTTTTGGCATTCAATCTCAATTTCTAGAAGACTTGCAAACAGATACAGAAACACACACAGTTACCTTGAATTTCATTAATTTGAGAAGAAAAATGTAAGACAATAGGATGGAAAACAAGAAGCCAACACGTCAGTTAAATGAGAGAAATAAGACACATAAAATCCATTATTTTATCTTCCCTTTCTCCAAAAATCTCACCAAAATTTCAGTAAAATTAAGGAAATATTCAAAGACAAGTAAAAATACAAGGAAAAAAACTGAAAACAAGAAAGCATTAGAGAATCAGCGCAGGAGGTTCAATATCTGAAAAATGGGAATTATTTTTGTTTTATTTTGTTTTTGGTACCAGGGATTGGACACAGGGTGGTTAACAACTGAGCCACATACCCAGCCCTTTTTTGTATTTTATTTAGAGACAGTGTCTCACTGAGTTGCTTAGGGCCTCACTAAGTTACTAAGGCTGGCTTTGAACTCATGATCCTCCTGTCTCAGCTTCCCGAGCTGTTGGGATTATAGGCATGTGCCATTGCACCCGGCCAAATGGGAGTTCTTGAAAGCAAGAACAGAGAAAACAAAACCAATAGAGAAAAAAATAATTAAAGAAAAAAAAAATTCCCAAGATCTCAAAGAAGAGTTTCCAGTTTATGTTCATTAGTTTGCTGAATGCGAAAAGACTCACCACCTATAGATTAGAAACAAATTTTTTCTTTTTTCTTTTTTTTTTTCAGTTTTTATTTTATTTTGAGATAGGGTCTTGTTATATTGCCCAGGCTTGACTCAAACTCAAGATCTTCCTGCCTTACCTCCTGAGGATTATAAATGCATGCCACCACAACCAGTTTTCCACAGATTAGAGCAAAAAGTCCAAAGCTTTCCCAGGAAATAAAGATTTCATTCAAAACATAGCGGTATCAAACTATTCTGAATAGTAATGGTGGTAGAGTATACATGATTATATTCATTTGTCAAAACTAGTAATTCTGCTGCTTACTACTGAATTTTATTGTTACATAAACCTTAAAAGAGGGGGGTATAAAAAATGAAAATGGCTCTGCACATCTCAGTCAGAATTCCTGAAGCATAATGAACAAACAAAAAAACCAATAAGGCAATGTTTTCAAAGTTCAGAGTGAAAATAATTTCCAAAAAATTATATAAATATGACCAATAATTATGAAGGAAGAAGAAAGGCAATTTCAGATGTGGGAGGACTCAAAAAATTGACCTCCCCTGCAGTCTTTCTCAGTTAGCTTCTGGAGAATGTACCCCACTCAGATAGGCAGTAAACCAGGATAATAAGACTTAGAGTCTAGGAATCAGTGGTCCAACACAGAGAGAGGTGAAGTGAATCTCCAAGTGAAGATGGAGTGAAATGCCAGAGGCAGTACTGAATTAGGCCTATAGAACAGATCCCAACTGGGAAAGGAAGAGAACATAAGCTAGAAGAGATGTTTCCAAGAGAAAATAGAAATGAAAAGGCCTGTGGTGTTTGGCCATATTAAAGAGTCTTTGGCAATAAAAGGGAAGACTTTGGCGATAAAACCATAATATGCAAAGAGACAAGTAAACAAACTAAAAAAAAAATAATGATTACCTTCCTCAAGGAAACAAAAAAGCAATATGAAAATTAAACAATTTATTCATACATACATACACTCACCAACTCATTTGTTCTTTCATTCAACAACCATTTACTGAGTACCTATTTTGTGTCAAAAATGGTTCCTGGATGCTAAAGATACAGAGGTAAACAAAACAAAAACCTCTAATTGGAGAGAGGCAATAACAAATATATAATCTGCTAGACAGTATTAACTGTTCTGAAGAACACTAAAGATAAAATGATAATGGGGACAGCAGTGACAAGGGCAATAAGATTAACCAAACGAAGTAAGGGAGGGAATTATGTAAACATATGAAGGAAGCAAGAAGTGCAAAAGTCCAGAGGCAAGAATATGCATGTTGTGTTTGAAAAACAGAAAAGAGCAGAGTGACCACAGGTGAGTACAAGCAAGGAGTAAGACGGGATAAGTTTAGAGAGGTGAGGCAGAACTGCTTCACCATGACCTGCTAGAGTACTCGATAGCTCACAATTACATTTGGAAGACAAGGAAAGGGGAAGTGTATAGAATGTGAGTGTTAATTTTTTAGAGTAAGAAGTTAATAGAGGGTTGGGATTGTGGCTCAGTGGTAGAGTGCTTGCCTCACATGTGTAAGGCAGTGGGTCTGATTCTTGGCACCATATACAAATAGATAAATAAAGATTCATCAATAACTAATAAAAATATTTTTTAAAAAAAGAAGTTAATAAAAATTTCCAAAGTTGAAAAAAAATCAGGAAATAGCAGAGAAAAATAATCACATTATTCAGAAATTTGGAGTTAAAACACAGAAAAATCTGCCAAAAGAATTTAAAATCAAACTCCTCAGTTCAAGTGATCCTCTTTTTCAGTCTCCCAAGTAGCTGGAACTATAGGGGTGAACCACTGTACCCAGCAAGTTTTTATCATAATAAGCTACATGGTATAATCCAACTTTCCAAACAATATACATATATTACTTTAATAGGACATAAATTAGCTGTCATTACAAAAATCAGTCCTCTGAGAATAAGTTGTTTATAACCAAAAATTCTTTTAAAAGGAAATATCACTGCATATACTTCAACCAAGCAAAAGGATTTACTGAAGATCTACTGTGGCTACAGTGTGAAACTTGATATTCCTAACGGGAGGTCTTCACTACAAAAACCTTTACAATTTGGTTGTTCTGTTCAAGATCACAAATGTGAGTTCATCCTTATATCAGTTTAGCCAAGTCAAAGAGCCAAGTGGTGGCACTGAGACACAGCTCAGCACAATTACCTGCTGGCCATCTCAATGGCATCCTTATTGGGTGGGGGGATGAGGAAGCAGACTGAGGGCACCATGGCCTCATTCCCGGTGGGGCTGATCACCTTCCATTTGGTCCGCTGAGAATTGTCTTCAAGTACACACTCATCATTCTTACAAATAGTGATCTGAGAGTCAAAGACACAAGTTATTGCTAATGGAGAAACCAATGGCCTATTATTACCTGGAATCTGATTCTAAGGCTATAAAATCCTGAAGAAAAATCTGCTTAAAAACTGCTTTTACTAGGCTCCTGATTTTATAAATCCACAACTCAACAAACAAATCAAGGGGAAAAAATGTTTATCAAATGCCTGTTATATGTCAAGTAACAGAGTATAGGAGAGTTATAAGGAGACTATAAGACTCCCAAGAGTAATCTCTGTACCTAACGTCCTTCAAGTAAAATTTAATGGAACATGAATAATCACCCAGCTTGGTTTGATACTTCATTCCCTTCCCTTTCTATCATTCCACCCAGACTCCTGAAAACATTTCAGCACTGTGGAATCCAATCTATCCCTTGAGAAAAAAGTAATCAACAGTATTATCCCTATTTTAGAGACAGTAATACTGAGACACAGAAAAACACAGTCCTACTCTTTCATTCTTTCTTTTGTATAACCAATCTTTACTGTCTGCTGAGATAAAATAACACAGTGGTAAGCAGACAAACATACTTGATATTCCACATATTCTGGTAGGGTAAAGAGTAACAATATTTTGTGACAAATACAAATTTTCCAGGAACAGTGTAAAGGATATGGCCCAATCTTGACTAGAAAGGTAATGTATGCAATGAGGAGACTGATACGACAACCTAAGTGAAAGAAACTCAGGAGCAGAAAGGACAGAAAGATATTACTTAAGAGATATTTATAACTAGGTATTGATTTGGTGATCCTGCTATCTATGGGAATAATCCCAGGAGTCACAAAGTCCACTTATATCAATTCTCTGGCAACTAGATGGATGATGCTGCCAATCACCAAGGGAGGTAACAGATCAAGATTGTAAGTTAAGGTCTTTATTTATATTTTTAATGATAGAGATTTGAGCATATTTAAATTCTAATTTTAACATTTCAATATCTTGATCTCTCCCTATAATCCAAATCCTAACTGAAGAGTTCCCTTCTCTCCTTCCCTCTGGGGCCCAGAGGTACCCTTTCCACCTACTCACCTCAATCTGCCGATAGTCACAAATGGCCTTCACAGAAATGGTGCTTTTTAGCACATGGTCTGGACTGCGTGGCTTTAGCTGAACAATGGTTTTTGATCTTCCAACAAGACTGGCAACTGAGTTCTTGGACTGTATAAGCTGCTCCTTTTCATCCTACAAAATGAGAAGAAAATCAAAAGGACATTATTGGTGCTAATCAGGGTCAGTAAGACAATAATGAAAACTTACTGCTCCACTCCCTAAGAGAATGTCATTTCTCAGTTAAGTAGGGATCCTTGATGGAGCCATCTTAGATAACAATTTAGACAAAGATAAAGAAAAAAGAAAATACTTCTGTCTTTTATCAAGTACTTTTGTACTCTAAATTTGTAGCTTTCTCCCTGTGCCCTTTTCAATGACCCAAAAGCCACATGCAAAAAACAAACAAACAAAAAAAACTTCTTGCTGCCAATAAGGTTATATAGCTAATAAAGGATTCCCCTAAATAAAGTTCAGAAAGTGTAGAAGTTAAAAACAATAATAATAATAACAACGATATCATTATTATTATTCATTTTCTCATCAGTAGAAACCAGTTCTTCCTTTTTTGCTTAGGAGAAGATAGAGTTATGCTATTTAAAAATTTTAAAATAATTCTATCTCCCAAGCTCTACTTCAAGTATTTCCTTTTTTCAAGCTGAAATAAGCTTTCTAGAGAAAGATCTTAGTTCTTCAACCAACGAATAAATACTGTTGGTGAAAGCATTATGATAAATGATTTAGGGTTTACCGTTTAGTATCTTGACATGCTGTATTCATGTAAATTTGATTGGTTTGGATGAAGTATCATGCAAAGTTGAAACTCTCAAACCTCTGCAAACCCAATTATCTTAAAAGCTAATGAACTTCTTGTCAACAAAATTGGTAGGCATCTATGACCAATTCCATTAGAGAGTAAATGATAACCTTTATCTATTAAGCAGGATGTTTCAAGCCCATTGTGAGGCATAAAAGTCCCCAAAAGAGGGCTTTCTTAGGATGGATGTAGATGTGATGAAAGAGTTAATAATGTTCAGAAATGTCATTTAAGAATTAAGAATATGCAGATAAAGAAAAAGAAATGCTTAAACAAACTACCTGTGCCTGTCCCCGGGAGCATGATTGGAAGAAATACAACTTTAACTTATTAGTTAAGAAAGAGGAATGGAATACATCAGGGAGACAGCCACACTTCCATACTTGAGAGCTGGTCTACCCATTCCAGTTTCCTTGCAATAAAGATGTCAATTTCTGTCTAACCCACAGCCAAACATCTCAAGCTCCAGAGATCAAGTGCTCAGCGTGGTAAAAGTTCTGAAAAGAACCAGAAGCCAGGACAGATGCTCCCGAACCTGACGGACAAGCTGAGGAGCAGACCCAGGTGACTCCATGCCCCGATGACGCCGCCAACCCGATGCCCCTGACCTGGAGAGGAGGGAACAGAGCAGCGACCCTCGAGAAGAGAAGATATGACAATTGCAGAGGAGTTACCCTATGACAGGAAGGTACTCTGTGGAAGGGAGGAGATAATAGCCAGGGATTATATTCCTCCTTTATATCTGCAGTACCTCCAAGAGACATTTTTAAAACAACAACTGAAAAGTCAGGCTTTTATCCTTCTTTACAAATTAATTAAATTAACATTTTATTTGCCCAAGTGAAGCACTGAATGTAAACCCATTCATAGGTTTACTACTATACTTGAAAACATTTTTTAAAAAATTGGGGCTGGGAATGAAGCTTAGTGGTAAAGTGCTTATCCAGCATGCTCAAAGCCTTGGGATCAAACCCCAGCACCACCACCAAACAAAACAGAACAAAAAAACTTCAACTGATGTTCACAAATGCCCAAATCTCACCCATAGAAACAAAACAAAAAAGCCATTTTAGTTTATTCTAGTTCTCTCATTTAGAATTTTTCTACTAAAATATGAGAATCCTTTAGCTTCTCACATAGGAAAAGTGATTTCCCTATTGCACACATATTTCTATCTTAATTTGAAATGTGATTTGAGCCCTGTCTTGCCAATTCTGTGTAATGCATTCAGTAAATATAAGTAGTTCTGCTACTGACTTTATAACCAGTACTCCTGATGGAATAATTCATTGAAAAAAATGAATATAAAATTGATTTGGATTAAACACTGGATGTAAAACTATTAAAAGTTAATATTGCTACATAAATAAATTGAACCAAAACTGCATACATCCAAATGGGATTTTAATGTTGGTCTTAATTAAAAGCAATTTTCTAACACCTCATCATTACACCAAAAGAAAATAACCAAGGAGAAAAATCTGTTTCAGGTCTATTTCCTTCTTTCTTTCTTTTTAATTCTCTTTTATGTAAGAGAGTAAAAACAGGTGCAGTGTGCATGCCTGTAATCCCAGCTACTCAGAAGGCTGAGGCAGAGGACTGCAAGTTCAAGGCCAGCCTGGGTAACTTAGTAGGACCTTGTCTCAGTGGTAAAGTGCCCTAAGTTCAATTCCCAGTACCAAAACAAGTATAAACAAACCAAACAACAAAAACCCACATCAAATTTGATACCTGGGATTCCCTTCACCCCTGCTACCCGTGCTCTGCACCGCATCCTTAGCTCTACCTATTGCATTAAAATAGAAATGATGCAAAGTATGAAGAGCACCGAGTGGCTCAGGGGAGGTAATTAGGCCTTCACTTCAGTGAGTACCCAAAGAAATCTCATTAGCAACTTCTCTAAGGAAAGAAAAGAAAAAGAAAAGAGAACAAAATTGATTCAACTCTATTTGAATGTGAACTAAACTGTATAACAAGAATGGACCCACTGCCCTGGAGCTTTCAAGGATATACATAGCAACAGCTGATAATGGTTTACTTGGTTTCTCAGAAGTAACCATCCCCACTGAGATAACACCCACCATGGAGTCCTGGAGCAGGTCCTCAAGACGGGATAAGCTGGTGTTGTGGTCACAGGAATATTTTCGTTTGATGGAATCTTGGAGGTTCCTCAAGAATGACTCCAGGTCTCGAGCATCACTGAAGAACTGTGGGAACATAAGAGAGTGGTCACTTGTGCTCAGTACCCCAGAATACCAAGATTAACTGAGAAAAAAATCCTACTATGCCAAGCTTAGCAAAGTTGATTACACTCTGTTGGACTAGTGATAGTTCATAACAAAGGCCACAGAAATACAAACAGGAGGGCTTAAACAACCATGTCAGTAAAATGTTGGTGATGACAGCAATAAAACCTACTAAGCCTGTTTCACCCTTCAGAAATTCATGCTTTTTCCTCTTGACTTCTGACAAGTAACAGCACTTGGCCCTGAGGTCTATTTCATGAAAGCCTATAGATCAAGTGATTCAATGGTTTAATTCATTTATATGATTACAAAATGGTCTGAGATTGTTTAACTTAGAGCAAAAATGGAGAAAACAGCTTATTTCCTCCTCTACCATCACATGAAAACAAGCAGTGTGCTCTTACGTTGTGATAGACTATGGGGTGGGAAGAGGGGTCCTAATAATTTATTACTTCTCTCTCTCTCATCAAGAGGCAGAATCTAAAAAAAAAAAAAAAAAAAAAAGAGGCAGAATCTATCTCCTTCCCTTAAAGCTGGGTGTGGTCATGTGACTTGCTTTGACAATGGCACATTAATAAATATAACAGTAGAAGAAAAAAGTGCTTGTGGCCAGGCACAGTGGTGCACATCTGTAAACCCAGCAGCTCAGGAGGAAGAGGCAGGAGGATCAAGAGTTCAAAGCCAGCCGTGGCAAAAGCGAGGCACTAAGCAACTCAGTGAGACCATGTCTCTAAATAAAATACAAAATAGGTCTGGAGATGTGGCTCAGTGGTCGAGTGTCCCTAAGTTCGATTCCTGGTATCCAAAAAAAAGAGTACTTCTGCACAGGGATTTGCTCTCTCTTGCTGTTTGTAGAACATAGATATTTTGTGAAGAAGGCTACTAGATGATAAAGACGTGGTTTTATACCCTGTCACCCCACCAACTGCCAGATACATGAGTGATGCCATTTGGGATCAACCAGTCACCTGCCTACTTGGGGAGTGCACACAGTCGTGTGTAGGACAGGCAAGAAGAGAATCACTTGGCTGAACCAGTCCAAACTGAGCTAATTAAATGACTGAGTAAGTTTTTTGGAGGTGGTTTATGCTGAAAAACTTATTTGATATAGATGTATTTTTAACTTCACCTTCATCACAGGTATGCACACTCATATCAAGTCCACCATACCTGAAAGTAAGCTGCATTCTCTTTCACATGCTGCTCAACACACAAGCACAGCTGCCTCATCCACTGCAACTGGGACTGAACAGCAGCACTGTATGCCTGCAATGACCAAGCACAGGGACAGAAGGGCATGAGTTTAGCAGGCTCAATATATATTTGTGATGCTCCTTCCAAATAAAACTCTGCTAATGACAGTGATGTCAACAGAAGCAGCATGGAGATACTTGACTGGCATCTGCTCAAAGCTTCCCATGAGAAAGAGGTTTGTCTTTTATCCAACAGGGTTTTGTGAAAAGGATGAAGCAAAGACCTCCTCCAAACTGAATCACAATTAAACAAACTGACCAGCAAAACCTAGGTATAAATAAAGCTCTCCTGGACTCTTCCACTGCTTCTCTACTAGGGCAAAGACATTAGGGTGGGGGTGCGGGGTAGGAAGGGGCAAATGGACAGTCAGTGTAGGTAATGAATTTAATTTCTTCAAATAAAATTGAGTGTATCTGGACAGTTATTTGAAGAAATAAAATCTGAGTCACTTTCCCCCATACAGTCAGGAGTAGATGTCTCTTATAATGTTTCTCTTAGTATTCTTAGACCATCAAAACTGTTTGCAGACTTTTGTGGACTATAAACAACCTGGAATGAAAAGGGAGACAATCCAAAACAAATGATCCCTGACACTTCCTCCAGGCTTTTCAGCAGAATAAACTCTCCAATTTGAATATTTTTATCACAACAACTTCTAAATATTTGACCTTCACACATTTTCAAATCACATACCTCCACAGTCTGCTTAGCTGGATGGTTCTCAAGTGACAGCAGTTCTGCTGTATCTTGTAGAGACCGAAACACATCCTGCTTCTCCTCCAATTCCATTGTTAACTCCTGAAAATTGAATTCAGTTTTATAATAAGTGTTACTAAGGGAGAGGGTACTAATAAAAAAAAAAAAAAGGGTCCCCTGCCCTACTTTGAGTCTACAACACAAGATTGGTGCCAAAATGAGATGCATAAACTGCACATGCTAGAGGATTTCGGAAAAAGTCCAAACACTGGATTCAGTGGGAAATGATTCACAAAGGACATGGGACCTGAGCCAGATTTGAGTAAAGCGGGAGAACACAATGGAGTGTGCATGTCAGCATCACATACTACAACAGGACACCCAGCGGAGCAATATTGCTGACCAGCTGGCTTTGCTCAGCCTACAAGGCCCTCCTGACACTAAATTCTACTAATACTACAGGACTCACTCTAAATGCCAGACTTTCTACAGACTCTTGCTGTCACTCATCTGTTCTCCCTGACACTTCTGGGGCACTTCTAACATGCCCACTTTAGCTTAATTCCAGTTCTCTCTAAGTTTATTGTATTACAGCACCCACTCTTTCCCCTTCACTTCATACGAATTCCGTGTTCTTCTCTAAACAGGAGAAGCCCACATTTTTTAAGAATCCTAAATTAATGGAATTAAAGTAATTAAAGTGAGGCCTAGTCAAAAAGCTTTCTATCTGTAGAGTTCAAAATCCTTAAAATCTCATATATGAAAATACTGAAAGTGGCAAAAAATAACTTTACTTATTTACTACATCTTTCATTGAAAAGAATAAAAAGCATTGTCCCACATGTTCAATGTTGAATTTTCCTGCCCATTTTGCAAAGATTAAGACCAAAGTGTTATTAGAAGAATTAATGAGAATTCAGAAATTTGTGGGAAGCCAAGAGTTTATCCCAATTAAATAATACTAAACCCTCTACAAAGTGCTTTGCCTAGATTAGTTTTATTAGTAAGTCTTATTCAACCTTTTACATAACCCTTTGAAGTGGCTTTTATCCCATTTTACAAAGGTCCAGAAAGAGTAAATGACTTACCCAAGGTCATATAGAGCTAGTTAGTGGAGAAATAAGAATTTGAATTTCGCTCTGCATCACTCCAAAGCCTCTAATTTTACCACAAAACTATACTGTTTTGGAAATGACTCAACTTGTGTACTGCTGCTGTACTCATCCAAGACACTGCCTTCTTAAATAAGTTCTCAACAAATTAATTCTGGGACCCTATTGCCCCTCTCCACATACATTTCTCACATGCATGGATGCATTGAGCAGGGTCCTATTTCTGTCAGAGTGCAGCTCCAGAAATCCAGGCACTCAGCAGACTAGCCCCCAGTCTCCTCTTGCTGTTGTTAAATAAACATGACAGGCCTGCTGTGCTAGACTCACAGAGAAGTAATTTTTCTTGGCTGAGATATTGGGATTGTTGTCACTCCAGTCATATGCTAGTTCCTCCTCCTCCTTCTCATTCAACCAGATCAATTCAGCTGTAGCTCTGGAGACAAATTTATGCAAGCTCTGAAGGTGTCTCATCCGGAAGCTAGAAGTCTCCTAGACAAAGCAAAGGTTATCAGATCAGACCGCCAGCTTCCACATCTGTAGAAGATAGCAGCACACTTAACATCCAAGGAAAGAAAAGCCCAGGAAATGAAGTTAACCTGCCCCACCTTCCTGGCCTTTCATTGCAGAGCTGGGATTGATCACAGGGCTTCACTTATGCTTGGCAAATACTCTACCACCAAGCCAAATCCCCTGACCTGAGACTGCTTTTTAATTTCTGGGTTGTTCTCCAAGAATTCAAGTTTTATACAAGTTTGGTATAAGACTCCCAGAGGTACTGCCAATCTTAGGCAGAAGACAGAACTCATAAAGCTTTTATGGGAGCTCCAGGGATCAAGAATGATCCTGAGCCTGTCCTATCCTGGGCTATCTTAATAGGCATGAGAAACACCAGATTCTCCTTCCTACCAATGTCAAACTTCTAATTTTTTTTTTTTTTTTTTTTGTCTCCAAGCATATATGGCCACTGCTTTGGTGAAGCACAGGTTCTACTTAAAATTTTCCAGAGCAGTGGTTTCTGACCCATTTAGAAAATGGAGAAAATGTTATAATACATATAAACAATCACACAGTAAATGATATAACCTAATAAACAAAAAACTTAAACAGAGCCAAACCCTGTGCTTTCTAATTAGGGAGGAGAATTGTTTGGCAGTAACCATATTTTCCATACTCTGACCCTAAGTCAGTCAGTCAAAACTCACCTTCAATTTACAATATTGTGTCTCCAATTTTCCAAGAGTTTCAACATAGCTGGTATGGAAATTCTGGGACATCTTTCCCTGATAAGAGAGGAATGAAAGAAAAAAATATTAGAGAAAGAAAGAGTAAACTATATGTGATGGTTTCAACTATGTAAATAATAACTCTGTATAGGTAAGAATTCACTGCTCTGTGAACACAAAAGCTTCAGCAACAAATATCTGGGTCACATATTATAACTTGGAGTAGCACTTACTGGACAAGAGCTCTGCAGGTAACCAAGCCTACAGACCTCACAATCCTGTGTTTCCAGCAATTTGGGGAGGTCTCTAAGCAAAATCTCTGTCAGATCACTCCCAAACTACAAAATTGCTTTTTGAAAGGAAGAGTGGAAATAAAAAAGGGAAGAATCATGAATGAGGGGGAGGAGAGACTGATGAACAATTTCTCCACACCAGCTTTCTACTGTAGGCACAAAGCGAAAGCAAAAGAACATGAATTTTTAGAGGAAGGAAGGTCTGTGTTTAAATATTGCTTCTGATACTTACTAATTCTGACCTTAGCTTCCGGTATCACTTTTTTTTTTTTAAAGTACAAAGGGATCAGTTAATAAAAATACCTTTCTCACAAGGCTATTTCAAAGGTTAACAGAGACATTTCATTTAATTTTTTTTCCAGAGTGCTATTATTCATCATTACCACTCTTTTCCAGAGCCCCTGTCTCCTTAGAGACAGCTGCATCATGCATACCATCCCACTACTTGCTCACCCTCATCCCTCTCACAATAATAATGTGAATTCTGAATGCTATGCACCTCATACAACCGGGCCTCTTTGACACTTGAGCCCAGTTCCTCTACACTAGTATGGATACGCTGCTGTGTTTCTAGCTGCAACTCCACACTAGGCAGGTCATTGCCCCATTCTGCCCGCTCCAGTTTCATCTGAAAAAGAAAAAATAGGTATGCTGTAATTTACTGCTGAACTGGCAGGAAAAGAAAATAATCAGAATCAATGTTTGGACAAAGTGGTTAGAGGTAGAAGATTGGGAGAAGAAAAAAAAAAAAAAAAGAAAGAAAAGGCATCTAAACCATCTCTATCATCCCATGGCATCCTACAGGAAACTATGCAATAATCAACCCCAAGGAGCTGGAAAAAGCCCTCTCACTAGTGATGGAGGCAACCTTCTCCAGCTGCATGCAAGAACATTCCTGAATCCGTCAGTCAGAAAGGGTCTTCGCAGGCTAAAAATTTAAATTTATAGTTTAGGCATTCCCTTTATGGCATCTCTTCATTTCACAATATGAATTGATATAAGAAAGAAATATCTGAGAATATTTAGGTTAGCTTCATCCATGACAACAACTATTAGCCAATGGAAGATAATTTTAAAACAGTGTGCTCTGGGGCACTTTTACTTACTGGTAAATGGGGAAATCTGTCATTTGGGGATGGGAAGAATTTAATAATGAAACAAAAGGGTTAAAAATACAAGGAAAATACTAAATTTTATACCATTATCCTAGAATAAAATATGTAGGGTCTCTCAAACTGTGGAACAAGCAACCTTGCTTAAACCTAAGAGTAAAGACAAACAACAAAAAAAGAAACTCCTCTGTCAAAGAGAAAATTGCAGAAACTATATCTGAGATTTACAGACACTGCAATTTTTCCCACAAGGTCCCATTAAAAGACACAGTTAGCTTAAGGGAACAGATTCCCAAAGGGCTTCAAATTAGAAAAGCCTATGCTATTCAGCACAGAATTGTGAGGATCCGCATTGACTCTACCCACTTAAGATTTAATGAGAAGGGATCTTAAATATAGATAGGACCAATAACTAAGGAAATCTGTACTGGAAACACAGATAAACTGATCTCTTATTTTAGATCAGCTACTGGATCCAGCAAACATTACTGCACTGTACAAGCTTTTTACCTGCATCTCTTCTACCCAAGATAGTAGTTCATACACAAATCGGAGATTGCCTTCATCTTCAGAGGAGGAGATAGACACAAGTTCAGCCCGAGTCATGGGCTTTCGGAACCAAGAGGTAGAAGAAGAATGGGTTGCCTTGGTTAAAGGTTCTGCTTTCAGATGAGTAGTGGTTAAAGTAGAAGGTGGAACCAATTCAAGTGAAGTGAAATGGCCCTTCCGGTATAGGTTTGTGCACTCTAGACGCAGGGTGACCAGCTCATCCTGTAGGCGCATGACCCTGAAACGCAAGATGAGAAAAAGGAGGGACTCAAATCTATAACACACTTAAAATAAAATCTTAACTATGCATTCGACAAAAATGTGGTAAAAATAAAGATGAGATCATAACATGAAAAGTGCTTTGAAAAAGTGTTATATGAATTTGAGGTGATGTTTCAATATTTTCATCTAGTTTGGAACTGTCTCCTAGGCAAATGCCAAAATACAGGGTTTACTGGGGGAAAGCAAACCAATACCTATTTGTACAGCTCCTGGAAGGTACAACAGAATGAACAATGGTTCACCATGCATCATTAGACAATCCTCATCCCCTCTGTGAGTCTGTTTCCTCCTCTATAAAATGAGTACATTAGATCACCAATATTTCTAAACCAGATGTCTGTCACTCCCATTCTGAAACAGGTAGGGATATAAAATGCCACAATGATTGCAGGAATCCTATGGGCACTCAGCAGGAGGAACCTGCAAAAAGGGGAAACTGTCCTCTATGTAAGAATGTTCCTGCTGAAAATATGTACATGTGATATCCCCACTGAGACACTGACCTCGCTAAGGTCCAAGTTATAAGATTCAATGCCTGGCTCTTGATCAGTAAGCCTCAGCAGTTAACAAGCCCTGTGTGAGGCCCTTGTTCCTCACCTAAAGGCCAGCTCTTCTAGCTGGTAGTAATTCTCATCCCGTAGGATCTGGAGATCCACCTGCAGCTGCCTGATGAGACCTTCACACTCCTGAATGTACATGATGACATCTGACTCACATTGTACTGGCTGTCCTGATTCCAGGTGAGCAGCATCCTGGGACAGAAAGGGAGAATAGGGTGAGATAACTTCACTGCTCTCACCTACTAGGACAGAGGGAGACAACGGGCCCAGTGTACTTCCAAGAAAAAGGAAGTAACAGCTGGATTCCACAAAAGTTAACTGTGACCATTAGAGCAGTGAGTAAGAAGGTAGAAACAGATGATATAAGAGATGGGACAAAACAGAGACTTACAGCCTGCAGTGTATTTTTAGCTAGTGTCAGTTTTTCTTCACAGTTCAAAGCACCATTCTGGATTTTGTTTGCAATTTGTAGCAGCAATTCTAGCCTAAAACGAGAAAAATCATAGTCCAGTGCAAGGTCTGAAGTAGCCCAGTAAGAACTGTCAGATCATCCCCATGCACTGGACCCACCTCTCTACAGCTGGTCGGAGGGATTTCTCCCGCTCCAGCATCTCAATGATGAGTTTTCCCCACTCTTCTTCCACATCATTTGGGTGATAACCTTGAGACAGTTTAATTCTGCCAAATTCAATCCACACCTGAAAAAGAATACTCTTCAGTCCAAAACCACAGCCATACCCTCAGGCCTATTTTCATTTGTTCTTTGCACTTCACTTCTTGCCTCTTTACCCAGTCACTCATTTTTCCCACTATCTAATATGGGAAAAAGATCAAATATTTAGTAGTACCTCACCTTGAGATGAGAAGAAAAAAAAAAAAAATCCCCTCTAAAATGTACAGTACACCTGCTCTATATCCTTCTATTCCTTCTATACTTTCTACAGATAGTCCCATCTTCTCAATATTCTCTATCTGGCAAGGTTAAATGCCAAGCCCATCTCTACCACTTCAAATTCTCCAGAAATCAAAATATGAATGGAAATCCCTTTTATTTTCATCCTAAGGAAAGATTTAGTTTCCCTCTCAGAAGCAGAATAACTCATTCCAAAACTCAAGATTTCTGAATAAATATATGACACTTTTCAGTTTAAAAAAAAAAGACAATTGATACTATCCCTTTACCACAAATTTTCAAGACCAGACTAAGGGTATTGTTACTAACACAGATTGGGCAGTGTACACAGGGAATCTGTTGAATCAGGAAGCAACAACAGTGCAAACCAACAAACCACAATGTCATAGCCAGCAATACGTTTCCTTACCTCTAATAATTTATATAATTCCTCAATTCTTCCTTTTTCTCTCTCCTTGGCCAGAATTTCTGTTTCTTTGAAGTGTATATATTGGTTATAAAGTGCCTACAAAATTAATATTTGGTGAATGGATGAAAGTAAGCAACAGGCCTGCTTCTCACAGCATCTCACCCAGAGCCAGCAGCAACAAGCTCTGAGATTCACACCCTAGAAAGAATTGATAAAAACAATTTAAGACCACGACTTTACCTTTAGTTCAACAGGGTTCTGGGGGAAAGATTTATCTGACATCAGAATCGTATGCTGTTTGATCCAGGGGATAAGTGAGTCCACTCGGCTCTGGTATTCTTGCCACCTGGAGTCCACTTCCTGTTGCCAGAAGGGAAACATCACATACCTGATTAGCAATCCAGAAAAAGCATAGGAGAAAGTAGCTCAAGCCACCCCAGACGATGTACAATCCTTTTCCTCTAATTGCCTAGGCAGCTGCTCAGTTTAATGCTCAGAGTCCCAGTTTCAAAGCTCCTCAAGGACTCTCAGGTGGCATTCAATTCCTGACATCAAAAAAGGCTACAAATCAGCTACTAAAAATATTTAGAAAAGATCCACGATATAACTAACCGAGCCGATATCAACAGCTGAGAAAACACTGACTTATCTTGAATTACAGCAGGGGACAAGAAGGACATTCTTGGCTGGCATTTAGTACCAAATGATCTATGCTGGATGATGCAAAATTAGTAATACGTAGGCTCATTCCCAGGGATCGAGGACAATGTGGATTCAAATGGCTCTGTATAAAAGTGCTCTGTATACAATGAGAACTTAACCAACACTGTGTAATCAATGTAGTCCACCCAAACAAATGAAAGTCAGAGGTACTTCAGGAGAATGTTCTTTTACCGTAGCACTGATCCCTTCTCCACCCTCAGGGACTTTAGGGAAGGCATCATAAATTGAAGACACATAAGTGATTACAGACTTTTCATCTGGAGATGGCACATCCACATCTGAAAGAATAGACAAGAAAGTTCTCAGAACAAAGGAACAGTGAATATATGCCAATATATATTGAACATACTCAAGTTCAAAAAACTCTCACCTTCTGCATCCAGCAACCGGGTGACTCCCAGTCTTTCTGCCACTTCAAAAGCCTGTTCCAGATTCTCTCGGTTACTTTGGATTTGTACCCTCTCCATATCTACCAGATCAGGTCTGTAAAAGTTCACCAAGGCACATGAAAGGCCACCATCTTACATATCACACATGAGTTCACACAAAGAAAACCTCTTAAAAGTTCCGAGAGCCAGAAATTTCTAACTCAGTGAGTTAGAGAGAAAGCAAGAGGTTTAGAAGGGTATTAATCCCATTTTTAATTATACGCCAGGTACCCAGAGTTCCCTAATTTTAAATTTACACAATAGCAGGTTCACTGCATTCATGGAAAAGGTATCACAAACTAGTACAAACTAAAAATTAGTGCATATTTATGATCACTAGAAGTTTAATAATTTTGATTCCTGTCTTCCTCATTCAGTCTTCAAACCACCTGCTCTTCCTCAACCACTCCAATCCAGTCCTCACTTTAGACCCTATGCACTTGTTCTTTCCTCCAATTGGAACACTCTGACCACACAGGTCTGCATGACTCACTCCCAATGTCCTGATCAAAGAGGCCATCTCTAACCACTTTTACCCAAAGTACCACAGTTGCTGTCACTTCCCTCTACTGTACTTGCCACTGTAGGACAGCATGTACTTGTTTCCTTAATGCCCATTCTCCCACTGCAGGGTAAGTTCCATGAGAGCAAAAATTTTTGCTCTCTTGTTCACTGTTATCTGTGCCCAGTGCCTAGAATAGTAGGAACCCAATAAAGACTCCTTTTCAAATGAATAAACAAATCAGAGCTGTAATTCTTGTTAAAGAGGGGAGATGGCATTATAACCAATTATAATGAGATGAGACAAAGTTCTTACAGGAGCACTAAGATTCCACTGTACTTACCTATATCGATGAATAAGTGCATTGAACATTTTCCCATCACTCCAGCAGGAAGAAAAGTTGGTGCACTTGATTCCTGTGTAACCAGCTGTCACCTTCTGAGTCCACAAAAGTAGCTTCTCCTTCGCTGACATGTCCCCTGATTCCCCACTAATATAGATGTCAGAGATCTGCCAAACGGTAGGACATGGAATAACTTAATATTAAGATGAAGCCTTTTAATCTTCTCTGCTCATAGAGGAAGAGGGAGATACAAGGTTGGCAGACATCTAGATACAACTCCAACATATATTTACCCTCTTTGATAGTCAAAGAAATGCAGATTAAAACCATGAGAAGTTATTTTTTTACCTATTAAACTAGGAGAGGTTTAATTGTAATGACATTAATCAGGATTGGTGAAAATGTCTACAATTGGATATTCTTACATACACACTGCCTCTAGTGAGAGTACAAGTTGCATAACTCCTGTGGATGTCAGCTTTGAATCGAGAGTTTTAAAGGATACATACAATTTGTTAGAAAATCCTCAGTGATATGTACAAAAAATTTATACAAGAATGTTCACCGAAACATTAAGAAGCAAACATGATACAGAAAAATGTTAGAAAGAGCTTAAACTCTAATGAGGGATCACTGGTTACATATTATATCACATAAACAGAAAAGAATTCTTTGTAGCACTTAAAAAAGGTATATTTTAAGAAAATTTAATGACATAGGAAAATGGTCACTGAATTTTATAAAAAGAAAAATACAAATAAAATAATAGTTAATCCTGATTTCATATAAAAGGTATGGAAAACATTTAAGTATATAGTCATATATATGCATACGCATGCATACACGTATGTGATACAGATACATACATGTATTTGAGTATAAATCCTAGGGAGACATAAAACAAATTAGTAACCATAGCTATCTTTTAGCAGTAGCATTACAGGTGATTTTTATATATCATGTATATATATTTGTAATAAGAAAAAAAGCTATTTGAAGAAATCTCCAAAATATAGCACAAGACCTACTTCAGAGAGACCAGAAAAATGTTCATGCCTCTGATTCTAGAAAGATCTGAGTTTGAATCCTAGCTTATTCAAATGCAAGCTCAGTTACCACATCTGTAAAGTGGAAATAATACTACCTGTTCAAGGGTGCTGTAATAATCAAATACATTACATATGAAAGCATTTAGTCCAAACTCAGGGTTATTATACCCAACAAATAGAGTCCCCTTCTCTCTTTCATGTATGGGTAATGGACATCCTTCAATTCTTACTTATTTCACTCCAACAGCACTGACGGTCTGTGTCATCATTTAACTGTTATTTTGCACTGCTAGTTATTATTTCACATGTATAATCATATCTCCCCAAAACTATAGATTTCCTGAGGGGTTGGTACCACATCTTAACCACAGAGCTATCTAAAACCAAACAGTAGTCCCTATGAGGGATGTCTCCTCACGACTGGATGTATTCAAGCAGCAGACAGGATACTATGCAAGAAACAGTCCCAACTCTGAGACCCTGATCATGGTCCTTCTGAATTACTGCCCATTCACTTAGTGTTGTACTGATCATATGGGGAACTTAATATGTTTTAATTAACACTCGTTTGCTTTATAAACAGAATAGTAAATATAAGCAAATAAAAGTGTCTGGGCACAAAACCTACCTAGAATCCAGAGTGAGTTTAATTTTTTGACAGCAAACAGAGAATTCAAAGCAGTGTGTAAAGTCAAACAAGTTTAGACTAATGTTTAAAATAGTGTCACCCCTGGAGTGAGACTATAAATAATAATTTTATTTCCTTTCTATTTTTTCTTTTGACTTCAAATAATGAGTACACTTTACTTTTATATTAAAAACTACAAAATAATCTTGATTAACAAGAAAAAGTACAAGTCTTTCAATCAGATATGCTCCTGGAAGGAAGCATTTAAGAGGAACATGACCTCAAGAAAATCATTTAAGCCTCCTGTACTCTTTTCCCCTCATATTTATTATAGGATAACTTTCTCATAGGGTTCTTAAATGAATTAAATAAGATAGTGCAGGTATTGCCTGAACAACACATATTTCTTCCCCTCATAATTAAACAACATAACCATCAACTTTAGGTCACCATGGTTAGGCAGGGAAGGGACGAGCATGTCAACATCTTGTCTCTTAACTGTCTCTGTCAGTACCACAGAGGAGCAGAACCTCTGTGGTCAGAAAAATGGGACAATCAACAATAAGACACCTCCAAGTGCTCAATCCTAAATTTACAAGCTCAACTCATAATAAATGAGACTATATATCAGGAAAAGATATAAGAAATCCTCAACTTACAATGGTTCTACTTATTTTTCAACTACAATGGTGTAAAAAAGCATATTCACACAACTATTTTGTTTTTCATTCTCAGTATAGTATTAAGTATTTTATTGCAAAAGAGACTTAGCATTATGTTAGATGATTTTGCCCAACTGTAGGCTAATGTAAGTGTTCTGAACAGTATAAGGTAAGGCTAAGCTGTGATGTTTGGTAGGTTTACATGAATTAAATGCATTTTCAACTTAAAATGTTTTCAATTTATGATTGGTTTATCACAATGTAACCTCATCATAAGTCAAGGAATACCTGTATTTTAAAAACAGGTAAAACAGTGGCTGGTTGTAGTGGCACATGTTCGTAATCACAGCAACTCAGGAGGCTGAGGCAGGATTGCAAGGCCCTAAGCAATTTAGTGGCCCTAGGCAACTTAGCGAGACCCTGTCTCTAAATAAAATATAAAAAGAGCTGGGGATGTGACTCAGTGGTTAAGCACCCCTGGGTTCAATTCCCAGTACAGGGAGGAGGGGACCAGGAAAAACAGACCAGAAACTTTAAAACAATATTTATTGAGTATAAAAGAAAACTGCAGACTACTAAATGTTGCTGAAGATGTCTGAAGACAGATGGTAAGAATAGTAGAGTATGGGGAATGTGCATGGCATCTAGAAAATGAAACCAGGAAGTATGGCCGCAACTGGGAAGATGAAATGGTGCCCTAATAAGCAGATTCAAAGGCAGAGGGTTCTCATGCCCTCAAGAGGTACGTTCCTACAGTAGAAATCATGCTATCACACTTTGATGATGCCAGCTATTAAGATCATCCTGCAAATCAGTCCTCCACCTATCACCTCTCTGTTCTGACTCCAGGTTCACCTGACAATCTTCAAATTACTATTTGTTTCCCACATAGATACCCTAAAGCAATAAAGTGTACTGAGTAGTTAATACAAATACTCAGGATTGGCAGTTAAAACTCACTTTGTAAATGAATTAATGCACATCAATGTCTCACAAGTGTGATCAGCATGAATTAATTCCATAAAATTCAATCAATTCTAAGAACATTATGGGGGGGAAAAGTCATGCTAAGGACCCAATAATGCTCATGGTGCCCAAGCCATCATCCTTTGAGCCCAGTATAAACAGTACTTCCTACTTCCAATTCTATTACTGTTCCCCCTAACATTTCTAGCTGCCTATTTTAACGGCTAAAAGCCATCCATGCTAGCTGTTTCATGAACATATTAAGAAGGCAAAACATTGTTGGGAACAGGAAATAGATTTGGTGATGTAAAAATGGATAGAATTTCAATAAGAAAAAAGAGATCTGAATATTTGGGCTCTTTACCAAAAACAAAAAGTATAGTTAGTTAACTGATATTGTATTTCTGGTATAACCACACCTAACCTCTCTGATGACATCTCCTACCTGTCAATTACAGTGTTTTTGTTTATTGCACTGAAACTACTTCTATGAATAGTTTTACTTCAGATTTTCAACACAGCTATAATGAGACAGGGAAATATTTAGCTCTCTCAAGGAAAAGAAAGATACTCTAGAGATCCAAGATGGCGGACTAGAGGGAGGCTGCATTCCTTGTTGCTTCGTAACTCCGGTTTCAAGCAGAGGATATCTGTTTCTTGGTGAGACAGTTTTTGCTGCTTATCAATCCCCTGGTGTTTACCCCATTTGTCTACTGTGATCACCTGCAGTCTGCCAGCATATCACACCTTTTTTGAGTGCAGACTGCTCACTGGCAGGCGCCTATCATCCACCATTTGCCTGTCTCTTGCCTATCCATCACCTGCCTTACACCTATCTATCACCCAACGCACGAGGTTCACCTCCCGATCATCCGAGGACAGTGAGCAAACTGATCGCCAACTGCCAGTGGAGCGCCAGTTGCCTGCTCTTGCCTGGAAGTTCGCTGTGACAGTACCTGCAGATTTGATTACACGTGGCTGCCGCCATTTTGAGACGACAGCCAAGCGCTGTAGAACCCCTGGCCGGACTGACTGAGCCCCTTCTCCAGGATCCCTCAGCCCGACCAATCACTCCCTGCCTCTGGGGACCTCACATCGACTGACTGCTCCCTGCCACCAGGACCCACAGACCAACTGACTGCGCCCTATCACCGGGACCCCAGACCAACTGATTGCACCCAGCCTCCAGGATCCCACAACCATACCAAAAACATCTGACCTCCAAGACCCCTGCCAGACCAACAGCATCCCAACTCCAGGACCTCCAGCTGACCATGTCCACACCCTGAGCTGCAGCTCCCTATTTGCCAACACATTTCGAAGTCACAGCGGCCATCCTGGAAGCCATAGCTCCAATCTTTAGGTGGGACAAAATCCCATCCTGAGACGCCTGCTGGAGACTTGAAGCTAATTGTCAGGGACCTCTCATGCTTCAGGCTACTGAAGACGGGGAGGTTTAAATACTATATGACTGTTATAGTGTAGATTTTCTTTTTTCTTCGTATTGAACAATTTTAAGTTTTTATTTCTTTACTTTTCTTGCTCTCTTTTCCTTTTGTTTACCTGTTCTCTCAGAGTCTCTTTCTCCCTTTTTGCATGCCAACATCCAATTTCTTTTGATTATACTCTCACCCTTTCTATTATCTAGAACTTCTGTATATTCTTTTCTTATCCCATTAACAGCTACATCCTACATCCCTCTGCATCCTCTCTGTTCTCTCCATTAGAAACTGCAGACCTTATTGCAAATCTGTTTGTTTTACCAAAGATAATATTTGAACTCATTCTACTTATTATGACAATATTGTAAATGTCCTCATAGGAGTTATTTGGTCTAGGATTGCATAGTGTCTGAATTGGGCACTACTAATATTGATCTCCCCTTAAAGAAAGGGTTTTGGAGACCTATAGGGCCATTATAAGCTAGGGGAAAATCTGCAATACCCCAGATCTGCACTGCTAGAGGGGAAGATACATGAACAACATGAAAAAACAAGGGAAGAAAATAATCCAAACAAATCTAGATTCTTATTAATAGAATCCAATGACAGTATGTTAGAAGAAATGTCAGAAAAGGACTTCAGATTATACATGATTAAGATGATTCGTGAAGCAAAGGATGAGATAAGAGAGCAAATGCAGGCAATGAATGATAATACCAATAAGCAGTTGAAAGAGCAACTGCAGGAAGCAAAAGATCATTTCAACAAAGAGATAAAGATTCTCAAAAAAAAAAAAAACCAAATGGAAATCCTTGAAATGAAGGAAACAATAAACCAAATAAAAAACTCAATGGAAAGCATCACCAAAGACTAGACCACTTGGAAGACAGAACCTCAGACAATGAAGACAAAATATTTAATCTTGAAAATAAAGTTGTCCAAACAGAGAAGATGGTAAGAAATCATGAACAGAATCTCCAAGAACTATAGGACATCATGAAAAGACCAAATTTAAGAATTATTGGGATTGAGGAAGGCACAGAGATACAAACCAAAGGAATGAACAATCTATTCAATGAAATAATATCAGAAAATTTCCCAAACCTGAAGAATGAAATGGAAAATCAAATACAAGAGGCTTACAAAACACCAAATGCACAAAATCACAACAGGGCCACATGAAGGCACATTATAATGAAAATGCCTAACATTCAAAATAAAGATAGGATTTTGAAGGCCACAAGAGAAAAGCATCAGATTACATATAGGGGGAAACCAATATGGACAGCAGCCGACTTCTCAACCCAGACTCTAAAAGCTAGAAGGGCCTGGAACGACATATTTCAAGCTCTAAAAGAACATGGTTGCCAACCAAGAATCCTATACCCAGCAAAACTAACTTCGGATTTGAAGATGAAATAAAATCCTTCCATGATAAACAAAAGTTAAAAGAATTTACAAATAGAAAGCCTGCACTACAGAATGTTCTCAACAAAATATTCCATGAGGAGGGAATGAAAAACAACAATGGAGGTCAGCAAAGGGAGGAACTACCTTAGAGAAAAACCACTCAAAGGAGAAACCAAGCCAACTTAAAAACCAAAAATAAGCCCAAATGACTGGGAATACAAATCATATCTCAATAATAACCCTGAATGTTAATGGCCTAAACTCATCAATCAAAAGACAGAGACTGGCAGAATGGATTAAAAAGAAAGACCCAACAATACTGCCTGCAAGAGTCTCATCTCATAGAAAAAGACATCCACAGACTAAAGGTGAAAGGATGGGAAAAAACCTACCATGCACATGGACCTAGTGAAAAAGCGGGGATTTCCATCCTTATATCAGATAAAGTGGACTTCAAGCCAAAGTTAGTCAGAAGGGATAAAGAAGGACATTTCATACTGCTTAAGAGAACCATAAATCAGGAAAACATAATGATAGTAAATATATATGCCCCAAACAATGGTGCATCCCTGTACATCAAACAAATCCTTCTCAATTTAAGGAATCAAATAGACCACAACACAATAATTCTGGGTGACTTTAAGACACCACTGTCACCACTAGATAGATCTTCCAATCAAAAACCAAACAAAGAAACCACAGAACTCAATAACACAATCAATAACCTAGACTTAATAGACATATATAGAATATCCCATCCATCAGCAAGCGAATTCACTTTCTTCTCAGCAGCACATGGAACCTTCTCGAAAATAGACCATCTGTTATGCCACAAAGCAGCCCTTAGTAAATGCAAAAAACAAATAGGGATACTGCCTTGTGTTCTATCAGATCATAATGGACTGAGAGTAGAACTCAATGACAAAATAAAAAAACAGAAATTACTCCAACACTTGGAGACTAAATAATATGCTATTAAATGAAACATGGATAACAGAAAACATCAGGGAGGAGATAAAAAAAATTCTTAGAGGTCAAGGAGAACGATGATACAACATATCAAAATCTCTGGGATACTATGAAAGTGGTACTAAGAGGAAAATTCATTGCATGCAGCTCATTCAAGAAAAGAATGAAAAGTCAACAACTGAATGACCTAACATTACAGCTCAAAGCTCTAGAAAAAGAAGAACAGAATAACAGCAAAAGTAGTAGAAGACAAGAAATAATTAAAATCAGAGCTGAAATCAATGAAATTGAAACAAAAGGAACAATTCAAAAAATTGACAAAACAAAAAGTTGGTTCTTTGAAACAGTAAACAAAATAGACAAACCCTTAGCCACACTAACAAAGAGAAGGAGAAAGAAAACTCAAATTACTAAAATTCGTGATGAAAAAGGAAATATCACAACAGACACCACTGAGATACAGAACATAATGAAAAGCTACTTTGAAAATCTGTATTCCAACAAAATAGAAACTACCGAAGACATTGACAAATTTCTAGAGACATATGCTCCTCCCAAGCTGAACCAGGAGGACATACACAATTTAAACAGATCAATATCAAGCAATGAAATAGAAGAAGCCATTAAAAACCTACCATCCAAGAAAAGCCCAGGACCAGATGGATTCTCAGCCGAGTTCTACAAGACCTTCAAAGAAGAACTCATTCCAATACTTCTCAAAGAATTCCAGGAAATAGAAAAGGAGGGTACCCTACCAAACTCATTCTATGAAGCTAATATCACCCTCATACCCAAATCAGGCAAAGACACATCAAGGAAATAAAATTTTAGACCAATATCCTTGATGATCTTTGTTAAGGCAAAGATCCTTAACAAAATATTGGCAAACCGTATCCAAAAACATATTAAGAAAATCGTGCACCACGATCAAGTGGGGTTCATCCCTGGAATGCAAGGATGGTTTTAACATCTGTAAATCAATAAACGTAATCCATCATGTCAATAGACTTAAGGATAAGAATCATATGGTTATTTCAATTGACACAGAAAAAGCGTTCGACAAAATACAACACCCCTTCATGCTCAAAACACTAGAAAAAATAGGGATAGTAGGAACATACCTGAACATTGTAAAGGCTATTTATGCTAAGCCCATGGCTAACATCATTCTTAATGGAGAAAAACTGAAAGCATTCCCTTTAAAAATGGGAACAAGACAGGGATGTCCTCTTTCACCATTTCTATTCAACATTGTCCTTGAAACTCTAGCCAGAGAAATTAGACAGACTAAAGAAATTAAAGGGATATGAATAGGAAAAGAGGAATTCAAGCTGTCACTATTTGCTGATGACATGATTCTATATTTAGAGGATCCAAAAAACTCCTCCAGAAAACTTCTAGACCTCATCAATGAATTCAGCAAAATAGCAGGCTATAAAATCAAGACTCATAAATCTAAAGCATTTTTATACACTAGCGATGAAACATCTGAAAAGGAAATGAGGAAAACAACTCCATTTACAATAGCTTCAAAAAAATAAAATACTTGAGAATCAATCTAACCAAAGAGGTAAAAGATCTCTACAATGAAAACTACACAATATTGAAGAAAGAAATTGAGGAAGACCTTAGAAGATGGAAAGATCTCCCATGTTCTTGGATAGGAAGAATTAATATTGTCAAAATGGCCATACTACCAAAAGTGCTATACAGATTTAATGCAATTCCAATTAAAATCCCAATGATGTACCTTACAGAAATAGAGCAAGCAATCATGAAATTCATCTGGAAGAATAAGAAACCCAGAATAGCTAAAGCAATCCTTAGCAGGAAGAGTGAAACGGGGGTATCGCAATACCAGAATTTCAACTATACTACAAAGCAATAATAACAAAAATGGCATGGTATTGGCACCAAAACAGACAGGCAGATCAATGGTACAGAATAGAGGACATGGACACAAACCCAAATAAATATAATTTTCTCACACTAGACAAAGGTGCCAAAAATATGCAATGGAGAAAAGATAGCCTCTTCAACAAATGTTGCTGGGAAAATGGGAAATCCATATGCAGCAGAATGAAACTAAACCCCTATCTCTCACCCTACACAAAAATCAAGTCAAAATGGATCAAAGGACCTTGGAATCAGACCAGAGACCCTTCATCTTATAAAAGAAAAAGTAGGTCCAAATCTTCAACATGTCGGCTTAGGATCAGACTTCCTTAACAGGACTCCCATAGCACAAGAAATAAAAGCAAGAATCAATAACTGGGATAGATTCAAACTAAATAGCTTTCTCTCAGCAAAGGAAACTATCAGCAATGTGAAGAGAGAACCTACAGAGTGGGAGAAAATCTTTGCCACTCATACTTCAGATAAAGCACTAATTTCCAGAATATATAAAGAACTAAAAAAACTCTACACCAAGAATACAAATAATCCAATCAACAAATGGGCTAAGGAAATGAATAGACACTTCACAGAAGAAGATCTACAAGCAATCAACAGATATATGAAAAAATGTTCAACATCTCTAGAAATAAGAGAAATGCAAATCAAAACTACCCTAAGATTCCATATTACCCCAATTAGAATGGCGATTATCAAGAATACTAGCAAGAATAGGTGTTGGCGAGGATGTGGGGAAAAAGGTACACTCATACATTGCTGGTGGGGATGCAAATTAGTGCAGCCACTCTGGAAAGCAGTGTGGAGATTCCTCAGAAAACTTGGAATGGAACCACCATTTGACCCAGCTATCCCACTCCTCGGCCTTATACCCAAAGGACTTAAAATCAGCATACTACAGAGATACAGCCACATCAATGTTCATAGCTGCTCAATTCACAATAGCCAGATTGTGGAACCAACGTAGATGTCCTTCAATGGATGAATGAATAAAGAAACTGTGGTGTGTGTGTGTATATATATATATATATATATATATATATATATATATATATATATACACAATGGAATATTACTCAGCTATAAAGAATAATAAAATTATGGCATTTGCAGGCAAATGGATGAAATTGGAGAATATCATGCTAAGTGAGATAAACCAAACTCAAAAAACCAAAGGACGAATGATCTCACTGACAAGCAGATGATGACACATAATGGGGGGTGGGAGGGGGGCAAGAATGGAGAAAGGAGGGACTGTATAGAGGGAAAAGAGGGGTGGGAGGGGTGGGGGGAAGGAAAAAAATAACAAAAAGAATCAAACACCATTTCCCGGTGTAGATGTATGATTACACAAATGGTATGCCTTTACTTCATGTACAAACAGAAACAACATGTATCCCATTTGTTTACAATAAAAATAAATTAAAAAAAAAAAAAGAAAGATACTCTATTTGGATTAGAATTTTTCCTAGATTGTAAACTGGATGCAAAAAATGAGATTATCATCACAACCATCTTGTTAATTAAATTTGGCTTTTGTCCATCTTTTCTTGTAATAACTTACATGTGATACGTGCACCCAGTGCTGAGCTTTGAGTTGTACAGAAGCATTTACTTTAATCTCCCAAATGCACATATTTAGCTTCAGTTTCAGTGAGTTAGTAGGAAGTCATTTGGGAAGAAGACAGCCTCAATACCATGCCAGAAACTATAAGCATTCACCTGAATTTCCTTTCATCCCACACTTCCCAAGACCTGGTTAATTTCTTCTTTGAAGCATTCCTAAAAACTTAATGTTTCCTAAAAATTGAATAAGGATTTACTGAACAATGTCTTAACCCTACTGACAGGCAACATGGAGGAAAAAATGTCACACACTGTTTATTCATTCTTTTTTTTTTTTTATTCATTGTACACAAATGGGGTACAACTTTCATTTATCTGGTTGTACATGAAGTTATTCTATCATTTTTCAAGCAACTGCTAGGTTTTAGGAACTGTGTTTAAGCTGGGTTTTTTTGTTTTGTTTGTTTTGGGGTGGTACTGAGGACTGAACCCAGTATATTATTTCATTCAATACTTCAAATCTGAAGGTGGTCATTCCAAGGACAATAACTAAAACTTTATTGAATTTTTGGTCTTTCTTTTTTTTTTTAAACAGATTATGTTGGTTGATTTCCACAAAAACTGATACTGGTTGAACTAGCATATGGTGGTACACATACATTCATCTTTTTTTCATGATCTGACTATAACCTCACTGGGAATCCAACAAAAAGACTATGAGAAGTCAAACACAATGAAAATATGTTTGGGGAGGCTAATGTCTGGAAGAAAAAGCACTCCTTATATTTCTTTATATGTCACTGGTCACATGAAAGATTATATGTAATTTAATGCAATTTGAGCAATAATAATAGTAATATCTAATAGAGAATCTCAGTAGAATGGAAAATTACTGTAGGTTTGAGTAATCAAAAAGATTTCTTGAACAAGTATGATTTAAACTCATCATCACACAGCCCAGTGATAGAAAGCTTACCCAACATGTGTGAGGCTCTGGGTTCTACTCCTAGTACTGACAAAAAAAATAAAAAATAAATAAACTCATCATTAAAAGATATTATAGAACAGACAAAAAGAAAGGGAAAAAGAATTCCAGGTAGAAAAGAGATATAAAGAAAGACTGGATGTTCAGAGAAGTTTGAAAAAAGAAAAGTAGATGGTTAAATCTCCAAAGTTCAAGTTGGGAACAGACAGAAGAAAAGATTAGATATATTATGGAGGAGTTGTAATACCAGACAGAGGATCTGAATTTTGTAAGTCTATGTAAGTCTCAGAAGATGACAGTAGATGTTCGGAGCATCTTGATTCTCATATCCTGACATTTCTAGCTGACCTCATCCCACTACAGAAAAGGCATCAGACCTTGAAAATTTCCATTGAAGAAGTGGTGAGGGCACAGTGCAGTGGAGCTCATTACAAATACCCAGCTAAAGAGAATGAATGGCTCTATATTTGTGGGGAGTAGTTTATGACCAATATGAGAGTAAGGTGAAGTTCAGGGGATGTTCCTTTCATTATTCAAATTCAGTCTTGGAGGTCTCGCAAGGGAATCAAACTACAATGGAAAGCCTATGTCAGGATATGGGTATTTTTCAATTCTACTAAATATTGGCAAACTTATCCTTGCCATATTTTCAGACTTTTTATTTTTTTCACCAGTCTCATGGGTATAAAATAGTATCTGATTGTTGTTTGGACGTTTAGATCCCTGAATTTCCTTTTTTTATGAATTGCTTATTCCTTGGCTTTCCACTATTTTCTACAAGGGTATCTATCTTTTTCTTGTTTATTTGTAGAGATTCTTTAAATAATATTAATGAGTAATATTTATTGTGCTTGTATTAATTCATGTAATTCTCACAATAACCTTATAAAGTATAAACTACTCTTATCCTCAGTTTACAAATGAGGAACCTGTGGCACTGAGAAGTAACTTGCCTAAGGCACCCTGCTAGTCAGTGGCAGAGTTGGGATTCAAATCCAGCCAATCTGTGTCTATACCCTTGGCCATTTTATCTATATAACACTTCATGCATTCTGGATATTAACCTTTTCTCAGTATATGCATTATATAATAATTCTATCATTATTATTATATTTGTTTGCATACAATTTATTTTAACTTCCCACTTGTAATATATATAAAAAGTGGCAGACCATAGAATAAGCCCCAAGTACACATCCCACAGTTTCAACCACTCTCAACTCAGCTATCTTGCTTCATCCACACTCCACCCACTTCACCATGGCCTATTATTATAAAGCAAATCCACACATATTATTTCTTCTGTAAACATTTCAGTAGCTAGCTCTTTACTTTTTAATATAACCACAATAATATTATTACACCTAAAAGTAATGATTCTTTAGTAATATTTTTGATTAAGTAAAATTTTTTGAAAAAGAAACAAATCCTTTCTTTTAAAAAATTTTTTTAGTTGTAGATGGTACAATCCATTTGTTTGTTTATTTTTATGTGGTACTGAGGATTGAACCCAGTATCTTACATGTGCTAGGCAAGGACTCTTCCATTGAGCTACAACCCCAGCCCCCAAAATCCTTTCTTGAACAAAGCTCTAACAGTTACTTTAATTTCTACAGCCCTCGAATAATACTACATGGTTAGTTTTGCTTTCTTCTTATAATACGAAGTGAGTATTAGTAGAGAAAAAAAAAACTTTCCCTATAATTACAGAGGAGAAATGGGACTATTCATCTAAGTTATGTAGCAAGGACACTGGTACAGAGTTAATTCTTCATTCAATTTAATCCACCAACAATGCGGCAAGAGATTGGTGCTAAGAGCCAAGATGGGGAGGAGGAAGGGATTTTCAACAAATTTCTTGTTCAAATGAGTCAGGTATTATGCATATTGATGGCAGCTGGGGATAGGAATCCTGAAAGAAGAAATGGGCAAGAGAAGGCCTTTGTCTGGCATCAAAGTATAACGGCTATTAGCCTTTCCCACCCTGCTCCAAATCCTAGTCTACTTATCATTCTGAAAGCCATTTTTGTCAGCTGCCCTCTGTCATCTTGCTCTGCATTAACCATTTCCTGACAAGGGATGTATCAACTGTACCAGATGAATAGGAAAGAAGACCAAATTTATCTTCTATTATTCAAATTTCACATTTGGCAAGAATTAGAATCAGCTACCATTTCTCAATATCCTGAAGAACTCCAAAACCCACCAAGCAACTTATGTCTAGCCATAATCTGGTCCCACTCCCATGAACAAGCCCTAGACGATTAATCAACAGGAGAGAGAACATGGCTCAAGGTAGGGGAAGGTCCATCACCACTCTGCAACTTGAATTATTTTCTGAGGAGGGTCACTACTCTGACATATTAAAAACAAAACAAGCACCTAAAAAGATTTAACGTTTTTATTGCATGCATACTTCTGTTTAGGAAGGAGTTGCTCTTCTCATGTCTGTCCTATGTTCCCACTTCTCCAGACTAGCCTTGAGTCTCAACTTACATGCACAGGAGCCTGCAGTGTCAGAACACACTGCCCTCTGTCCCTCTGAATGCTGCTGTCTTCAAGGCCTATTAGTAGCCTGCTAATGAGGAGAGCGATTCCCTGAAGATACAGTTCTTCCTATAAGGGTTAGGGTCCATTGGCTGTAAGAACTTTCACTCTGAAGGAATTTCACACTTATCCTGAAAAGTTACTTCTTATGTCATATAGAATGGTCTCTCCATGGTTCTTATATCACACGATAAACATAGAGACTCAGAAACATGCCAGGTATCTGCACTGAGATTCAATTACTTAGTTTTTTTCATCCTTGGCTGTATCTCCATAGTCTGGCTGTGTTTGCACTGAAAGAGTAGAAGAGATGGATGCAGAGGTTAGCTGCCCAGAAAATGCCCTATACCAACTTGACACACACCGAACCATATCACACCACTGTCGATCCTGTCAAACTACAGATCATGGTTCAAAGGATTTTCCCACCAATCTTTAAAGACTCCTCAGGCAGTCATGCAGAAATTTTCTTCCCAGCATGGAGACCCAGCTCATAAAAAAGTGCCATTGCTACTTATGGTCTATTATCTATGAGATCCTAATATTTTCCACTCCAAATTTTCTGAAAATCTCACTCAATTATGAGCATGTATCTTATATTATTATGATGACTCCAGAATATCAAGTTCAGTGGCAGTGGTATTAAGAGAGAAACCAGTTTAGCAGGTAATTTTATCCCCAACTACTCAACATTTGCTCCATGCAAAGATAAAAGTTGACTTTGGAGGGCTGGGGAGGTAACCCAGTGGTAGAGCACTTGCCTAACATGATGAGGCCCTGGATTTGATCCCCATCACCACAATCAATCAATCAATAAATAAATAAAAACAAATGTGACCTTGACATTCCCTCTTACCTTATGAAATCCAAATACTTTTACGCCCCATCCCAATGGTCGGTCTTCCCTCTTACCATAATACAGGTTTGTGCTTACACATATACCCATTTTTATTGAGGCCCCCGTACCCTTTTTCCCATTCATATAACAGATACGTTTCAATGGCCACCTTTTTTCACACTGTTGGGAATCTCCAAACTCTGTGTTAAGGGAAATGAAATGGGCCTATCCATGGGAGAATCTCTCCCTAAGGAGGAAACTCTTAAGCACACATCAGCTTACAATGTGTGTCTCTCCTTAGCTTCATGATGTTGGTGACAAGCAGGAGGACTCTATTACGTATCAGGGCAGGTATATAGTATCACCTGCCCATATGGGCTATCCAAAGAAAGTCCTACTTCACCTTCCACCTAGCTGCTTTGAGATCCTGAAGTTTTTTTCTTTTTCTTTTTTCTTTTCTTTTCTTTTCTTGTGGTGCTGGGGATTGAACCCAGGGCCTTGTGCTTACAAGGCAAGCACTCTACCAACCCAGAGATCCTAAAAATTTTTATTTACTCTAATACAGAGACCAACATGCCAACATAACTTCCTTAGCCACATTTGAGCTATAACTTCAACTATCCATACAATGTCCACATGCCAGACATGCCACCCAGGGTCCTTATCTCAGTGTCCATATCTCTGAATTCTCACTTCAGTCTTGACCCTTGGAAACATTCACAGCAACTACTACCGTCACCTACATACCTCACAAACAAAACATACTAGAGCCCTAAATAAGTTCAAACACAAAACAAACTTTTTCTAGCCTTGAACTCTCAAAGCACCCTAACCTACCTCTCTCTGCCTCTCAATTGGTCCCTGGATAACTCCATGCCCCCTCCTCTAATCCTGGAATTAGGAACCAAAGGAAGATGAGCCTTCACCCTCCATACAAACACTGAATGAGTGCTGTCACTAGAGGCTTCTCCTCCGGAGGAGACTGCATCAGCTCTAGTACAAACATGGCTTTCCAGGGAGAAGAGCAAGCTGCCTCACCCACACCCCTTCAACACACATACTTCGCCCCTCTCCACATTCATTTCAGAGATTCAGCTGGACCTCCCTGTCATTCCCTGTGCTATTCCATAACTTCCTGAAGCAGGCAAACAGTATCCCTGAGGGCAAGGATTATCTAGTTTTCCATCTTGAAAGATAAACCCACCACACAGATCTAGCAATTATGCCTCATGGCTAACCGAAGCTGGGATTCCCTGGAGACGACAAGACTTGGTTTCAAGCACCAAGGGACAGATCCAAAATAGATTCTTCTTGCCAAGCCCTGGCAGTCACCAACTCACAGCACCTCACAAGGGGGTGAGTTTGAGCAGCACGAGGATCCTCACTGCTCACCACTCCACCTTAACAGGCTTTAGGGTCAGGAATCCAAATCACAGTTTGATTGCCCTTGAACATGCCCACCTACCTCCTCCAGACCCCATGAGGGGTTGTGGCTTGCCTCCAAAGAAAGGGTACCCTCCTCTTCTGAGAAGGATGTGGAGCTCTTTTCAGGTTCCGTTTCTTTAGGCTGGATCCCATGTAAGTGCAGTCCATCACTGCCATAGCCAGAGGAGGAAGGCAAAATGCTCACAGTTACGCCACTGATGGATAAATCACTCTGAGAAGCAGGCAGTCTGGGACCCTGTGGGGGCACCCGACCCACATGGGCAGGCTCTGTGTGCCTAGGGCCTCTCAACTGGTCCAGAGGTGAGGAAAGAACAGAACATTTGGCATTCCAGGAACCTATCTGAGGGACACTCAAAGTACTCTTGGTTCCTCCCTCCTCACTCCAGCCCTTTGAAAGTTGGTCTTCATTTCTTGTGTCAGGGGGGTTGACTGTCCCAGGCAAAGTGTTGCAGCGAAATCCAAGTAGAGTGCCTCCTCTCTCCACTGCAATCTCTCCTTGCAAAGGCAGAAGCACAGCCCTGCTGCTGCAGGATGCTGTCCTCGGAAATTCCACCAGTTGGCTCACCGACTTCTCACAGTTCCTTTCCGCTGGGTTATCAAGCAGGTGAGCAATGACAGTCATCCCCTCTTCCAGGGAATCCCAGACCCCTCCAGCAACTGATGACTCATTCTCTAACAAAAGATGAGCAGTCTGGATCTCCCCCTGGAATCTCTCCTTCACCTGCACGATCATCCCCTGATCACCCACCTGTGAGTTGGGGGTTGAGTCCTCACGCAGCAAAATGTCTGAAGGGAGACACTCTACCTCTCCCACTCCGTCCTCTTTTTGGAGACTCACTGTTAACTTCGTTAAGGTTTCAGTCTCTTTAATGACTCCAGTTCCTTCCAAAGGTTCTTCCTCGTGAGATGCTTCTGGAGTCTGGACTTTCTTCCCCCTCCACTTCCTTTTGAATCGAACCCTTTTCTTTGGAGATATTGGAGCCTTCTCAGGAACAGCTATTGACTCTTTCGGTCCCTTAACACAGCCCAGTGAATTTCCCATTTCTTTCCTCTCCTGATCTCAGCAAAAACGTAACTAAGCAAGTCCTGGGATGCCAGAGAAATTCCAACCTTGGCTTCATCGGATTTGATGCACATTTAAAAACATGCACTATGCCGGCAATTCCTCCAATTCTTCTCCCTCCCTCCCCGCCTCTCTCTGTCTCTTCCAGCCGCTGCCGATTCAGACAGCCATCTTACAGGCTCAGAGCTGCAACAAGACAAATTCAAAGCATCTCACTGCAGTTCAGAAATCACTTGACCTAAAAGCAGACAGAAACCGGATTGGCTGCAGCTTCCTCTCTCCAAATATGAGGTAATTGGAACACTGCCCTCAGTAACACAAACAGAAAGCAAAAAGGAGCTAGAAACAAGGGGAGGGGGGAAATTAGGGAGGGTGAGGAGGAGGGGGAAATGTAAGAGTAAATGGAAAAGGGAGGGGAAAGGAAGAGAGGTAACGTGGAGGAAGGAGGAGGAGAACAATATCACAGAGGGAAACAGCAAGCCAGCTTGGCTGGAAGCAAGGGAAGGGAAGGGCCAAGGAGAATCAGGGCTGGAGAAGCTGCAATTATGGTTCCCAAACTATGAAATGAAGTAGATTTTAATTGTTGCACTAAGGTGTCCAGTAAAGGAAAATATCAGGAAAGATAGACAAATTCTCAATTTCTTTATGTCAGAATACAATTATTTTAATCAAATTTTAACCCAAAGAGAAACTAGAGCCTACTCCACACAGTGAAAAAAAAGGAACACAGGTTTTAAAGATCTAGCCTCAAGTAGCATTTACTTCCTTCCTTTTCCCTAAAAATAGGAAAGAAAAATGCTGGCTAATGACACCTGGACATTGATTTTGAGTATATGTGAAAGGTTGATGGAAAGGGTATTGCTTACAAACACAAGAGAGAACGCCAACAAATAATATTTGACAAACATTCAACAGTAATCATTGATCGTGGTGTTGTCACTAATAACATTTTTTTCATACCTGTTATATGCCAATCACTATAAGAAGCTACATACATGGATTATCGCATTTAATTGTCACAGTAACTATGTGAGGTCAAAACTATCACTTAACGTTTTACAGGTAAAGAAATTGAGATTCATGAAAGTTGATTAATGTGCCCAAGATACAAGCGAGGAAGTGGCAAAGCCAGACATGAACTTCTGTTTAAGACTTTTCACTTTGACACCATGTGTGTTACATCACCTTCTAACTGCCATAGAAATGGAAATCTGAACTCAGTTGAATGAAACAGGAACTTGCCATTCTGAACTGGCACCTGGACTCTGCAACAAAGAGGTAATACTTGCTGCCAGGTGGGAGAAAGAAACTGACACGAGGCACAGGTGAATTTTACTCAAACTGCAATAGGAAGAAAGTCCAATCTAGATTTTAAAAGTTGGACTTAAAATCATCCTGTGATAGCAATTAGATTACTCCACCTCAATTTGTTCAGCATAGTATTTGACAGATGAGAAAACACTACAACCTAAACAGCCCTGAATGGAGTAGAAGAGGTCATGTGTGTTTCTTCCCTATTCTTTGTTCCTGTGACCACCTGCTGCAGGGCTGGGGATGAACCCAGGGCGGTGCACATGCTAGGCAAGTGCTCTGTGCTGAGCTGCACCCCCACGCCCAACTTTTTTTTTTTTTTTTTTTTTTTTTAAATCCTGGCTACAAGTAATACTCCTGCCTCAGTCTCCAAAGTAGTACAGGGCACCACCACACTTGGCTGCAGTTTAGTCTACACCACAGATCCAGACCAAGCAGAAGAGGGAAGCAGTCAGCCCGGCTCTGTGTAATCCTTAATGACTCTACCAGCACAGCTCTTAACCACCTTAAACACTTAATTAAACCATGTCCTCCTCAACAGGAGAAGTCCTAAACAACATCTCCCTAAACAGTCCCTTCTGATGCTTGCAGACTGCAGCAGGCAGGCATTTCTCAAGCCTTTTCCTGAAGGCTGATGGCAGAGCTGCAGCACCATCTTATGGCCACCATAAACTACAGCAAGAAATGGAAAAAGGCATGAAAACTCAGGACAGCAAATCACTTAATCAGCAAAGCCCCTGCCTGACATTACAACATGAAGTTCTCTCAGCAGCTACCTTCAATGAGGAAAATGGGAACTAGGGAACTCTTTTTTTTTTTTTCTCTGAACCAGGGATTGAACCTAGGGTCACTGTACCACTGAGTTACATTCCCAGTCCTTTTCATTTACTTTGAGACAGGGTCTCACTAAGTTGCTGAGACTGGCCTCAAACTTACAATCCTCCTGCCTCAGCCTCCCAAGTTGCTGGGATTACAGGCATATGCCACCACAGCTGGCAAAACTAGGGAACTCTTAAGTCACACACTCCAAGGCCTAAACATGAATTTTTTAAATTAAATACAAGCAAACCAAAAATTCCTAAAACTGATCATCTCAGGCAAGAGAGTCAGTGGCTTAATATAACTACTACAACTGTAAGCTTTCTGAGAAGCCTAGCATATCTACTTCTGTGAGTCTTGTCTTTTTAAAATTTCTACATGTACCAGACACAGTAGGCCCTCATTTCCTCCTGCTCCAAAGAAAAACTGGTCTTGGACAGAAGAGAGATTTCAATAGCATGGAACCAAGTTCAGATTCCCAGCTTGGTTAACTTAGAAGCTAAGTAGTTTTTTAACTAATTTAATAGATGATTCAGTTTCCTTACCTGTAAAATGTGGACACTACCACCTACTTAATGGTGTGGTAGACAGGGTTAATGAAATAATGACTATAAAGTACTATAGATCAATGCCTGATCTATAGTAAATCCCTTTACTTTCCAATTATTTCCAAGATAAAAGTTATGAGACATCCCCAGACCTCAGGGGAACCCTAATATATAATACACTCTTTTCTTGACTGGGTTCTAAGGAAAGTAGATATATATTCCAAGATCCAAGGTTTGGTGGCTTGCTTTCCCTTCTTATGGGATGCTTTCACTTTTTTTCCTAAATTAACTCTGATCACAAAACTTTCCCCCGGAACTTTTTCTCACCTAGCCTGGGCCCTAAACATAGGGCCTGCTGCCTTCTAGAAAAGCAGATTTGGGGTATACCTACTCTTCATGACCTCTTCTTTGACTTTTTCAAGTTAACCATTTACTGCCCACAAGAGACAGTTTTACTGCCACAAGAGACACATTTACTCCCAAAGAGACAGTTAGAGTAAAGAATTCATTCATTTATTCCACAAACACAAATGGCATCTCATCTATATGCCAACACTAAATGCCATTGTGCACAAAAATACAGACCTCAAGCCTAACCAGCTAAGACCAACCTTTATCTGAACTCTTTGAATTTTTTTCCTAACGTTCAGAATGCTATAAATACACGCTTGTATTTAACAAACATTTGAGCAAGGTACAGTGGCACACAACTTTAATCCCAGTCACCTGGGAGGCTGAGGCAGGAAGATCACAAGTTCAAGGCAAGCCTCAGCAACTCAGGGAGCCCCAAAGCAATTTAGCAAGACCCCTATCTTGCTAAATTGAATAGAAATGTGGCTCAGTGGTTAAGCACCCCTGGGTTTAATACCCAGTACAAACAAAACAAAAATATATTTGCAAGCTGGAAAACTAATATCGTACTACAAAGGACTGATAATATCTTTTAGAGGCAGAAGTGGTAGTGCACACCTGTCATCCAAGTGATTTGGGAGGCTGAGGAAGGAGATTCACAAGTTTGAGGCCAACCTTGGCAACTTAAGAGAGGCATCTTAAAATAAAAAATTTAAAAAGTGGGGATATAATTCAGTGGTAAAGTGACCCTGAGTTCAACCACCAGTATATCCCCCACATCTGTTTAATTGCAAAGATGACTATAATACAATGATCATACATTTTTCTAAGCCCATGAAAACCCCTACCATTTAGGACTTAATTAAAGCATTTTAAATCCATAAACCACCAGTCTCAGAGGTAGTAGCAAATTTTTATTCTGGAACCAGCCTATCCTACCAGATTACTCCCTTGAGATGACAACCACCGCTATGTCTGCGCGCACATCATTCTCCTACTTCACTAACGACACTAACAACAGACACTGGCTATGATGACTATTTTACTGATCTCCTAACATTTGACAGCTCTACTCTGGATTTCTGTTTGGCTTTATATAGAATGTGAGCTAAGTGAGAACAGCTAATAGATATACGCACGAGAGAAATGAAAACATGTATTAACACTATGACTGTTATAAAAATATTCATATCAACATTATTTATAATAGCACTCCCCCCAAAAAAAAACTACCCAAATGTCCATCAACTCCTGAAGAGAAAAACAAAATATATGATATACCCATACAACAGAACACATTCAGCAATGAAAAGAAATGAAGTACTGATACATTCTACAACATGAATGAAGCTCAAAAATACTATATTACTTATTATTATTACTTAATAATTTAATAATATTAATATTATTAACTGAAAGAAGTCAGATACAAAAAACCACAAATCAGATGATTCCATTTATATAAAGTGCCAGAATAGAGAAATCTAAAGGGGTAGAAAATAGATTAGTGGTTACCTAGGCTAGTGATGGGAGTGGGGAATAACTGTAAATGGACAAGAGAGATTTTACTCTGATGATGAAAATGTTCCAAAACTGGATTACGGTGATGGTTACACCACAATCATAAAAGCAATGAATTAAACAATTAAAATGGGTTAACTTTATGGTGTATAAATTACACAATAGTGGAGTTCTTATAGCTATTAAAAAATGAAGTTCTATAAAATATTATTTTCCTAAAATAAACCATCAACAGAATAATAACCAAAAATATGCTTTAAAACAAGCAACTATAGTCAAAAGAAGAAACAGAGTAGAGGGGGTAGAGATAGAAGTTAGACTTGTCTGAATCTACTTTGTATTCACTGTTTTAAATTTCCCTTTGGAACAATGTAAATGATCTACATAGTGTAAAATAAAACAAAAGGGAAAAAAAGCAATCCCTAAAGACTGAAAGCAAATGAACACAACTAAACCTACTTGTTTACTGAATTGGTGATTTAACAAAACAGAGAAATTATGTCAAATGACTAAAATGTTTTAAGGACAAAAGAACTGCAAAGAATTGTAAATTTCTATGTACATACTGTTAATGGTAACACTGATGTCATGTTGATCACATACAATATTTATGATTGTGTGTGGATGGAAAAGAGGATAATTATATTACTGTTGTTAAAATAAGGAATTTCAGTTTAAGAAAAAAAAGAATAATATAAAGTCAAAGCCTAGAAACAGTGAGCAACCTGGCAGCACTCAGACTGTGGTTAAAATAAGGAAATGGTTCCCTGGAGAAATTCAGAATTTCAGGCTTGGGACAGGAAATACACAGAAAGAGTTTGAGACATCTCACCACATAAGAAATAAAGGCAAAGACTTATCAAAGACCACTGGGGTCGTGCCAAAAGATTCAGAGTTAACTTGAAAAAGCTCATATTTGTCAAAGATACAGCTACTTGAGTATCAGGAAGAAATGATAACTAGGTTGATTAAAACATATTGAGTCTGTTAAAAATCCATGAGTTGTAGAGGCACTAAAAACACAAAGGTCAATATAGAAACTTTCATTGGTTACCTTTGGAGAATCTTAGGGAGTCAACTAATTATTCTAAAAACTAACTAGAGGGAAAGATAGATTCATTTGTTTTGCCTTTCCCATAGAAACTATCCCTCAGGGTAGCTGATGAGGTAATTCTTCCTTACAGAAGTACACCTATTGAACAATGAAAAAGGACTAACAGAATTTGTATATCACCATTTTTCAACTTCTAATGAAATAAGGGAACTAGAAATGATGATCAGTAGCTACTAAAACTATTATATGTTATCATTAATAGGGAACATAGGATGAATGGATCCAATTGATAAAACCTGAACCCACTTACCAATCTTAACATCCCTAAGACAGACAAGAGATATTATATACATTCTGATGTGCAGCAACAAAAGCACACAATACCACCAGCCTTGCAAAAAACATTTAACCTGATGTGACTAGGCCTTGGGTCTACAGCTAAGCCATTGCTTTATGGACAATACAACCCAGGAATGGATGGAGGACAGTTTTAGGAGCAATCTCAGAGATCTTAACAAACCTTCTAAGACACAGACCTCATTTCTTCAACTAACTGTAAGGGGGAAAAGGAGAGAAAGAACACAACAGATAAACCTTGTTCAGATTCTGATCCAAACCCCAAAACTACTTTTTTTAAAGAGGCAATTAGGAATATCTGAATGTTTGATAATTTTATGAAAGTGTTAATTTTTAAGGTGTGACAGTATTGTGGTTTGCTTAGATAAAGAGTCCATTTCTTTCAGATACACACTGAAATATTTACAGATGAAATTATGTGAGGTCTCGGATTTTCTTCAAAATAACCAGCTGAGATTTGAGAAGTGGATCAGGATTTAGATGAAATAATATTTAATTACTATGAGTTAATAATTATTGAGCTAGATCAGGAGTACGTGGTAGTTCTTTGTACCAATTTCTCTAGTTTTATGAATGTTTGAATTTTTTCATAGCCATTATTTTTCCATGGTGGTGCTGGGGACTGAACCCAGGGCATGGAGCATGCTGGGCAAGCACTCTACCACAGAGATATACCAACAGCCTATGACAAAATTTTTAACAAGGTGGGGGTAGGGAGGGGGGAGGGAGGGAGGGAGGTGGGGAGAGGGAGAGAGGATAAAAAAAAGTTTTCCTGGTAGAGCTGTTTAGAAAAGGAACCACGTCACTACCTCCACCTCTCTGTCACAGAAAAGTTTTAATTAACTGATTCAGGGTTCATTCTGTTGCCCCTTAGTTTAGTTGTCATCAGGGTAAACAGAAACAGTGGATATTACCTCCTGCGTAGGAGAATACCTTGGGTATACAATGACGGCAGGTTTGTGGCCAAAAAACAAAAACAAACAAAAACAACCTCCTCATGCCAGGTGTGGTGGCACACCCCGGTAAACCCAGCAACTCAGGAGACTGAGGCAGAAGGATAGAGTTTGAGGCCAGCCTTGGCAACTCAGTGAGACACTATCTCAAAAAAATTTTTTAAAGTGTTGGTGCTATAGCTCAGTGGTAGAGCACTCCTGGGTTCATCCCCAGTATGGCAAAATAATAATAATAATGATAATAATTTAAAAACTCTCCTCTGTTGATAAAAATTCCAAGGAAGTGGGATAACTGGTCAAATGGTGGTTCCATTCCATACAACAGCGATGCAGTAACATCAATGTTTATAGCAGCTCAATTCACAATAGCTAAACTATGGAACCAACCTAGGTGCCTTCAACAGATGAATGGATACAGAAAATGTGCATATATACATACAATGGACTATTACTCAGCTTTAAATAAGAATGAAATTATGGCATTTTCCAATAAATGGATGGAGCTAGAGAATATCATGCTTAGCAAAATAAACCAATCCCAAAGAACTAAAGGCCCGAATGTTTCCTCTGATATGCAAATGATAATTCACAATAAAGTGTTGGGGGTGGGGCTGTGGAAGAACAGAGGTACTCTGGATTAGACAGAGGGGAGTGAAAAAAGGGGAAGGGGTATGGGAGTAGGAAGGATAGTAAAATGAATCAGACATTATTAACTTATGTGCATATATGATTACACGACCAGTGTATCTCTACATCATATACAACCAGAAGAATGAGAAGCTACATTCTATTCACATATGATGTGTCAAAATGCATTCTACTGCCATGTATAACTAATTAGAACAATAACAACAACAAAAAGAATTCCAAGGGAGGGGCCTGGGGCTGTAACTCGGTGGTAGAGCGCTTGCTTAATATATGTGAGGCACTGGGTTCGATCCTAAGCACTGCGTTAAAATAAATAAATTTAAAATAAAGGTATTAAAAAAATGTCCTTTTGAAAAAAGAAAAAATTCCAAGGGAGTGCCAGGTGTGGTGGTAATTCATATAATTCTAGCAACTTGGTAGGCTGAGGCAGGAGGATTGCAAGTTTGAGGCTAGCCTGGGCAACTTAGCAAGTCCCTGCCTCAAAATAAAAAAATAATAATAATTAATAATAATAATAATAATAATAATAATAATGACTGTGGATGTATTTCAGCAGTAAAATGCCCCTGGGTTCAATCCCAGTACCAAACAAACAAAAAAGAATTCTTAGGGGGTAACTCCATGAAAGCTCATCAAAATTCTTGTTTCCACTTACCAACTTCATGTTCCTGGTTCTCCATATATTTAAAGCTTGCCTGAAAACACCCTGTGATTCCATAAAAATACCTCCACACATTCCTAACCCTACGCATGCTGAAGAGTGATAGCACTGGCTCCAAACCAGAGCCCCAAGAAACAAGACTTCTCAGAATTTTCTTCAGGGTCTTAGGAATTGACACCTGCTATTCTGCCTTCAACCAGAAGGTGGCGGTAACTCTCCAAATAGGGGGGTCACACCCTGGGAGTTGGTATCTTAAGTTACTTACTAGCCTTTTCCCAACTGCTGAAGGAGTGCTCCCTTTAATCCATCATCCTAGTGTGCAGCAAACTGGGTATTGGAGAGCTGAGAAATCACTTTGTCTGGTCGGACTTAGCGTGACTTAAAAGAACAGTCTGTTTATAAAAATAGTACTGTTCTAAAAAAAAAAAATAAAATAAAATAGAGCAGTTCTTTTCCAGTAGCAACACAGACTTTAAAAGAATTTCCCATTTTAGGACGAGAGAGCAACAGGAAGGCCATATGACCACTGTTTGTGGGTGTGATATGAGGCTGTGCTTATGAATACATACACAAACCCAGCTACTACGGTGCTACATTTAACTAGACTGGTTTAAAGATCATTAGAGATGAAGAAAAGTCTACATTCAAAGCAGGATTATAAACCTCCATGCCACTTTTCTAAAGCTTCGAACCAACATCTCTCCCACCTCATACCCTGAGTCCCTTAAAAAAAAAAAAAAAAAAAAAAAAACAATTTTGACTTGGCTCAATAAATAAATTTCTAATAACCAGACTGCCAAAGACAGGTCAAAACACAGACTGGTAAAAAATTCCTCCACTTCATCATGCAAATAATTAAAAAGTTCTGGGTTTAGGTAAAGTTTGTCTCCAGGTCAACCTTAATTTTCCTTCCAAGCCCACCCACAGAGAAGGACACCTCCATTCTGCCTGAGAAGGCAGTGCAACTTTGTAGGTTGTATCCAAACCAAGCAACAGGAGCCCCAAACTTCACAGACCCTACCTGGAAGTGCAAAATAATGGTCCAGATCAGGCCTAGGGTCAGCTTGGGATTGCCATCTGTGATGTCATCATTGCGAATATTCACTAGCTTCACCTGAAAAAAGAAACAAAAATCAGTCTCAGAGCTCTGGGACTTTTTAATTTTATTTTTACATATTTTCACCATTGATATATAGTTGATTTATTTTTTTGGTATAAGAGTCTTAGAGTTTCAACACATATGCAAATTCATGTACCCCCCACACAAAACAGTCCCGTTATCCCAAAAAAGTCCCTTGTGCCACCCCCTTTGTAGTCAAACCCTGCTGTACTCCTCTAACTTCTGACAACCATTGATCTGTTCCTAGAACCTCACTTTGCTACTTTGCTTTTTCCAGAGTGTCATATAAAGGGAACCGTACAGTAAGTAACCTTTTGGTACTGGGGGCTTGGGGGTTTTGTTTTGTTTTGTTCCACTCAGCATAATAATGCCCTTGAGTTTCCCATTCAGTTGTTGCATGAATCAATAATTTGCTCCTTTTCACTGCAAAGCAGTATTCCATTGTATAGACACACTATGATGTGTTTATTCATCCACTGAAGGACTTGTGGGTTATTTCCAGTTTTGGGCAATTATGAATAAAGTTCCAACATTCACATGTGAAGATTTTGTGTGAACATATGGTTTCATTTCTGTAGGGCAAACTCCTGGGAGTATGATTGCTGGGCCATATGGTTTATGTTTAGCTTTATAATAAACTGTCAAATTATTTCCTGGAATGGCTTGACCATTTCACATTTCCATTAGTAAAGCAACCTTGTAAGCACATAGTATTCTAAAATGCTTTTTTAAAAATTCAGTCATCAGACCCTGACTTCTTTTCTCTTCTTTTTTGAAGTTAAGAGAGACGTCTCTTCTCCCTCACCAGTCTTCTGGCCTGCTCTCACCTCTATTTTCCCTCCCTTGTCATAAATAATCCTATCTGTCATGCCTCCCATCCCTGCATTATTAAAATCTCAATCCAACAACACAATGTGCACAGGTACACAGGGCTTCCAACTATCCTAGTGTGCTTGAAACCGAGAAGTTTCCTGTGGCATGGGATTTTAAAACTATGTGTATACTGGGTAAACTACCCTACTTCCACCTCAACCTTGTTAGTCTTTTCTGTCACCCCCTCATGGAGCTCCTGTTCAACTGTGAAACAGTCCTTGAGCTGTCCTCTCCTTATCTCTTCCATTGAAATGAAATCTGTGCCTCTGAAGATTGTGACCTCTCCAATAGAAGCCTTATTTCCCTATGACGCAAATGTTCATCAGGGCAAGTTTTCCCCTTTTCTGTGTCTAAGTCTCCTCTTCTGTTCACTGGGTGTGGGGCAGAGGTGGGAGTACCTGCCTATCCAGTCTAAGAATTCGGTTTTCTATTCACCAGTCACAAGCAACCCACAGTTGGTGGGTGGGCAGTACCAGCCACAGTCACATTCCTCAGTCCCACCATCAGGTTTGCCCTTTTACCGGGAAGTATAACCCCTCAGTCAGACCAGCTTCTAATCTCTACTAACCTTTCCTTAATGACCTCAGTACCTGACTCCTACTCTCTTCTTCTCCCTCATTACCTGCCATCTTCTTGGTAATTCAGCAATCCTGCTGATGCCCCAAATGTACACTCTCTGCACAGTTTGCCAGCCAATTCAATTCTGAAGGTTTTCATTTTACTCTGCTTTGGCCACCTGCACAGCTACAACTCGGACCTCACCACTACTGAGAACTGCTCTGGAGACCCCCATCCTTCTCTGAATTCACAGTTCACACTTGCTCACATTTTCATTCTATTATAGTCATCAAATTTGCTTTTTGGCCTTTTTTACACTTCTAACTAATCATTTCTTACTTTATTTTGTCCTTGAAGGCCCCTCAGGGTTTCCCTAACTCTATCATAGACATTTCAATGCTGCTTCCTCTAGGGAATGGCTCAGCAACCTCCACTTCTACCATTTTCAATTGATTATTTTCAAAAAATACTTTATTAAATGTCAATTAGGAACTATTCATTATGATGGGTGCTAAAATTACAATGTTGAATAAAATCATGTTCCCTCTCCTCACAGAGTCTATAGTGCATTGGGAGAGAGAAATAACAATAAAGTGATAAATGTTATATTAAAAAATTACTATAGAAGCACAAAGAAAGACAATTGCCCCAAGTAAGGAGAACTGCTGATAAGAATAACAAAAATGAGTTGACTCCAAAAATATGCATACTATTTAATGTCATGTTGACCCTTGCTGTTGCTTGGCAACCCTAGCTATACCAAAAATCTTTTCCATACAGCTCACTCTAAAGAGATGAATCCTTTGGCTCCCTCATTCATCTTCCTCCCTACCACAAGCCACCTCTGTATTTTCATCGCTCTTTTCTGTCCTGCTCCCTACCTCTCAGAACAAGAGTCATTTTTCTTTTCAAGGTTAACCACACCATACAGCACACCAAACAGCTGTGTTCTGGTTCTCATCGCTCAATCTCTGGACTTGTTTCCATCAATTAGGCAACAATGGGAGGAAGGAAGGTGTGCAGAATCCAGCGTGAACAGGGAAATTCCCTAACCCACATGTCAGAGAAGCCCCATCAAAGTCTGCTCTAACTTGATGGTTTGGGGAGGGTCACTTCAGCTGACTAGATCTCAATCTTATATTCTATAACATGAAGAAACTGACTAATAGATCTATAAGGTATCCCGCATAGCAAACATTCTATGACTTAATCATACTCATTCCCAATTCCCAATCTTATTCTCTTCACTGGCTTTTCCTCCTATGTCTAAAAATATGCTGTTGTCTTCCTTTTCTAGCAAAGGAAAAAATGTCTTTCTCCCTCCTAGGTCTGCTGTAATTTTATACTCTATTAAAACCATTTTTTAAGTCATAACTGAAAAGCAGCTAAGACTTGTCTCGGGCCTGATGTAGCATCCAATAACCCATGACAATGTACCATTTTGTGATGCTACACATTTTTTCCCATCGTCTTTGCTGGTTTAAGTTTCATCTTCATTTTGACTCCCAACTACAGTGGGCCCACAGGGTTCCATCTTTAGCATTCTTGTTCATGAACACTGTCCCTCTCAAGTAGGTCACAAGTTCTATGTAAGGACAACTAAATGATTTGTTCAAACACAATGAAATTGCTCATCTGCAAGTTAAGACCCAGAACTGGCTCAGTCAGATTTAGCATTTTTACTAGTAGCATGAGAACATCCTTAAATCAGATATAATGCCACCTTTCCCCAGCAGAATGGGGAAAGCATGAGATGGTCTTACCTGTCGCTGCTTTAGAAAGTCCAGGGCAATCTGCACATTTTGCAGCCTATGGAAACGCATCCTGCCCTTCTCTCGGGGCTACAAACGAAGAAAAAGGATGTTCATTTTACCAATTTACCCACACATATTCTTTCCTCTTTCATTTCAAGGACTAAAAGATCACTCGGGAATTCCTCACAGCTGAAGCCAGGGGTGGGCGCATTACATTAAAGCACCCTTAAAAGCAGAACCTTAGTGTGTTTCACCAGGCTCTCTGTGCTCCCACCCTGCCCCAAATGCCTTGTGCAACACCATGTACGTCACAAACACACAATCCTATTTGACCACTAATGCTGCAGCTTCACTACAGGTTCTTTCATGGTCATATATTGTAGAGTTTGACACTGTATGTGAAGTTAATGGGAACAAAGACTGTAGCTTGATGGCTCCCCAAATCACAGTTAAACTTTGAAGGAAAAAAGCAGGCCTGATTGCCTATTGCACAGTAGTGGATGGAGTCAACCTTACTACAAACCTGGCCAAAGGAGCTTAACTAGAGGGAGTCAATGTCTGACTATAGGGAATGAGGCATTACACAAGCTCAAAAAAAGTTTTTTAAAAATTCAAAATAGGAGATAAAAATCAGGATGTAACCAATTTCCCAGTGTGATGGGTGTGACTGGAGGAAAACCACCCTTTACCCCAGCAAGAAATAACCAGAACAAATAAATTTTGATGGTAAGGGCTACTCCACATAATTAACCCAAGAAAGTTCTTTTCTGTACTCAATCTTATAAGTCATACAGCCTGGGAAGAGAAGCCCTCTCTAACTGGTACCTCTGATTCAATTATTACCTCTGGACAGGAAGTAAATAAAATCTGTTTGCCTGGTGAGTAGTGCAGGAATGGCTATCTACCTCTGAACATTTTCTTCTGCTCTCTTCCCAATGGTGCTTTTATTTTACTAAAAGTAGGACTAAGATATCACTCTTACTAGGTAATTCCCAGTTCATCTGTAAATATCAAATTGGTATTAATTAAAAGCTGAAAAAAATATAAGATGGCTCCGTGGTTGTTATCTGCAAGGAGGAAATGTTGCCCCAGGTTTCCTTTTGCAAAAACTAGGCCAACACCTGGAGAGATAAGGATGGATGGAAGTACCTCTCTGTGTACCCTCCAACACTTCTAGGCAACATTCCCCAAGTAGGATCACCTACAGAGATGCAGAGGCCTCTCTGGGCAACAGAACAACTTGTTAAGTCAAAGGTTTAGGAAATATCTTTTAGCAAGAACCTCTTCTTAGTAACTTCAACTAAATTAACTGTGCAGACAACTTAAAAGATGACAGATTGCAAAATAAGATTCTAAGGCAACAGGAAAGAGAGATCAATGAGATGAAAAGATGACTTTTAAGAGGACACACACAAAAAAAAATCCAAAAAAAAAAAAAAAAAGAGGACACAGAATGGGGATATTGTCTAATCCCTATTTTTAGAGAAAGATTATGGGTTATAATTTGGGATCTATGAGGAAAAAAAATTCTTCTACACATTTTAATCTTGACTTCTAATGTACCTTCCATTAAAAACAGGTAGTCTCAGAACATGCAAGTTAAATCTCTATCCTCTACAGCAACTAAGATATTATTGACCAAGGCCAAAATATGTCCATGCAGTGAGTTTGCAAACAACAGGCTATTTTGAAAACAAATGGCATGGTGTATGGTGAGAACCTAGAGGTCAGAGAGGTGGAAAGACAATACCAGTTAGTCTAGACTGTGGAGCTCAGAGCAATTAAGTAACTGTCATGCTGTCAACTAAACTTTTTACAATTTGGACTGCAATGTGTATTCAGACAACATAGGCCATCAGAAAGCTATGAGTCTCCAGGTCACAAAGGGACTTGACACCTCCAAACACCAGGATTCTTTTTGTGCCAACCATTCTCCAATAAGCAAAACAATTCCCACTCCAGAATCATCTAACAGTGGCAAGAGGCACAATTAGTTTTAACCACTTTCTTTGGGATCCAAAATCCCAAGTGGAAAGAGAAGGCAGTAAATGGTGACCGAGCTACTTGGAGACCTAGAGAACCTCAGACTCTCTGATGGCCCTGCAGTGCCAGCAGTGCCAGCTGGGATGCTGGCACCCTCAGGAGGACCTACTACATCATCATCATCTTCCTCCTCCTGCTCCTCGCTGTTTGTATGGCGCCAGGAGGGCATGCTCACCAGACGGAGGGTCTTCAGCCCTGCTGGTTCCTTTGACCACCAACCAAGGCAAAGACACAACAAAGGAACAGGAAATTCACAACACAAAGATGAAATGGAAATAAATGCAACATTAAAAAAAAAAAGGTAAAAATAAATTTTAAAAAATATTCTCCCACCATCAAAAGAGACACAAAACCAAATCAAGAACAGAGCTGATACGCTGAACATTTAAGTTGGAACACATCTTCAATTCTCCATTGCCACCCACCCTCTCTGCTTTTGTGAATCAACTAAGGGAGAAAAAGATGAGAATTACAGTGAAAGATATATCTGGGTGGGTTTTGATGAAAAGATGATATCTAAATACTTGATCTCCAGAAATACTTGTAGGTTTTTAAGGGTTAGCAAAATAAATTAGATTGGAGTATCTTAATCTGTTTTGTAAGCAATGCCACCAAAAGGACCATTTTCCAATAAAATTCAGTAAAAATTCATCAAATATACCAGCCTATCACCCAAAATGTAATTTTAAGTGCTGAAGAATAAAGTCCATCACAGTGAAAATGAAATTTGATTACTAATTAAATTTGCAAATGGGGGCCAAAAGAGAACCAGAATTACATGTGTAAACTATGCTAATAAAAGCCTCTATCAATTTTGGTCACTAATAACTATAAAATTGGGGTGGGGTACAGCTCAATGGTAGAGCATTTGCCTAGCATAAACAAGGCCCTGGGTTCAATCCTCAGTACTGCAATAAATAAATAAATTAATTAATAATAATAAATAAATTGCACTGTGAGTGGGGGGGGGGGGAAGGAAACCAGAACAAAAGGACCAGGAGAAGCCAAGCCCCAATCCTAGAAGGAGCTAAGGATCACTAAAGCAATAAAATCTAATGTGACAAAGTTTGTTCCTTAAAACATAACAATGACTAAGAACTCACCAAAGGCAGTGAGTGGGCAGGATTCAGACTACTAGAGCTGTGCGCCTCTTAAGTTCTCTTTTCCAACAGATGTTTCCAATATTCAACCCTGGATTTATCTAAATGAAAACTGCATTGTCTATGACACTAGAAAAAGAACGTGAGCCAAATGGGAACACTTGCTTCCATTAGGCTCAAATATATGAACCAATGGGCCCACAAGTGGGTTACTCTGAATCCTCAAAAATAAAGCAAGTGTAAGAATGATCCTCAGTACCCATCTGCCCTCACACATGATGGTGTCTCCCACAAGCTATATTTAATACAGTCTGGGGAAGGCAGTCATATTTAATTAACCAAGAAGCCCAAATGAGCTGCTCTCCAAGTCTATGCTCAGATAGCAACTTCAGCACCTCTACCTACCTGTGAGACTCAATGAATCATCAGAGGGAGAAAGTGAGATAAACTGAAAAAAATAACTCCAAACACCTGGGCCACTGCCCAGCACTCAACAAGATGTGTCATAAATAAGGCCACACTTGCAGGCCACTCCCTAGGAGAAAAGAGAAACTCACCAGTTTGATACCCGAGAGGACCTCCAACAGAGAAATCAGGTTATGGCCATCTCGCAGGTCCTCATATAAATCATTGATATGCTTGCGGACCTGTGAAGGGAAGTGAACAGACTGTTATTTGACCTGAAATCATTTTATTATCCACCTCAGAATCTCTGGTTCTAGGTAAATATGAATTTAAAAATTTGAAACTGGAAGCAATAATAAAATTTAGGAATTCTCAGGTTGAGGTAAAATGCATAGGAAGGGCTAACATACCAAAAATGTGTGTGTGTTTTAAATTGAAGCAGAATTATTACATACACTAAGCAACACTAGGAAGAATGGACAAGGAGATGGGAGGTCTTAATTATCCTGATATACCTCAAAAATTACTATGGGTCAAAATGTAATCAGATGACTAATGAAGGACAGATGTGTCCAGCAAGTGTCAGAAAAGTTCTGTGAAAGAGGTAAAAGTTAGGTCCAATGTTTCATAGGATGTACCTCTGATTTAACCCCAAATGCTTCTAATAGTGAATTTGGAAATTATTTTCCTTATAGGAAATTTTAATTACAATTTTATAACTAAAACTATGGAAAAACATCTCACTTTGAAAAAAGGTGTGGCTGTTGTCAAACAGTGCTAAATGTTCTATGTGTTAACTGTGCTACACATCTGTAAGGCATTATTATTACTCCTATTTTAGACATGAGGAAACAAGTTACAAAAAGGTTGAATAACTTGCCAAAGGTCATCAAATGGGAAAACTGGCCTCAGTTTAGTTTTTCTGATTTTATAGTCTCTGCCATTACTATGCTTTGTGATCAGCCATTATCTTGTTTTACTTATTTATTCCACATAATTGCCTTGTGAAATTCATTTATCACCCCATTCTGTAGAATAAACTGAAGAAGTTGGGGTCTGAGAAGCTCGATCACAAAGCTGTAAGCTAAGGAAGATTTGATTCTTTCCAAGACTAGCAACAACTTCAAGTGATGCTCACAATACAGAATCACAGGAATAGTGAAAATGGAATGAATATGATTTTTAAAATGTCTTTATTTATTACATGTATTTATTATGTGGTACTGAGGTTCAAACCCAGTGCCTCACACGTGTCAGGCAAGCACTCTTATCACTGACCTCTAACTCCAGTCCAAGAATATGATTTTCACATAAATAATCTAGACAATAGAAAAGGTTAATTTCAGAAGTAATGGATTTCTAGTTACTAGAATTTTTCAAGTAGTCTGGGATTTGGGATTTTTACATTTCAATAGAAAACTATAATGTTGTATTTTTTTTCCCCCTGCTTTGGTGGTACTAGGGCTTGAACTCAGGAAAACTGCACCTGCTCTGCAAGCAATATACCACTGAACTACATCCCTAGTCCCTTTTTATATTTTATTTTGAGACAGGGTTTCACTAGGCTGCCGTTTCTGGCCTCGAGCTTGCAATCCTCCTGCCTCAGCCTGAGTAGCTGGTATTACAGGCATGCACCACTACACCCACTAACTATTTCCCAATTATAAAATTCAATGCAGCACTCAAAGCAGAATAGGAATTGGAAAAAAAAAACAAAGGCTGGACAATCTGGGAAGACTTCCTGGAAGAGATGGAACTTGGATATTAGCAAATATTTTCGCAGAAAGATGGGAAAGAAGCACAAGGCTACATTGAGAGGCGAAAATATACAGTATGTGTTGTGTGTAAAGGAAGATCACAGGTAGATTATCCAGCTGGAGAAAATGGTTCATGATGAATTAGATCACAGTTTTCAAGTATTGAATGAAGGGCTGGGGCTGTGGCTCAATGGTAGAGCACCTGCCTAGCACTGGGTTCCATCCTCAGCACCATATAAAAATTAAAAAATAAAGTTATTGTGTCCATCTACAACTAAAAAATTATTTTTAAATATTAAAAGAATATATTAGCTCTAGACATGAACACTTTTAAGTTTAATCTGCAATATAATACTTTCTCCATCATTTTTTTAAGTGTAGACAATGAATAAGACAAAACACCTAGCTCAGCTTTCGGCATTTGCTGATTTCCATGGTATAAATACTCCCACAACAACCAATTTCAAGGTGAGACACTGAGAAGAAATGTATGGTAGCATATTATTGTGTACTATTTCCATCGCAGAGATACACCAGACATAATTAATCTCAAGAGCACAGAAAACAGAAAATAACAACATGCAGTAAAATAATTATGAAGAGCTTTAGTATTTACTACTTTTATTTTAAATATAATTTAAATTAAAGTTAGTAAATTTAATTTTTAATAATGGCTCTGTTTAGCAACAGCTTATAAAATTGCTAAACATTTAACATTTGCTCTTTTAAGAACTTATAAGCTGGCCCTAAGTTTTCAACATCCCTCCCCTCAAATGGGTTCAATGTTTCAAGCCTGCAGTATAGAACAACCATGGTACATCACTAACAGAAATAAGCAGTCTTAAGGGTTGGAAGGGGAATGGATTTTGAGAAGTTCAATTTTAAATATGTTGAATTTAAAATTGCTGTGAAGGAACTACAAATGGAAATGTTCTTGAAGCAGCTGCAAATACCCGAACTCAATCTGGGTCAGTAAGTTTAGAAGTCATATGCACAGAGGTTCTAGCTACAGACATGGGAAACATTGGGTTTCTGGGTTAGGGGCAAGAAAGAAGAGCACAGTGCTAAGGACTGAGCCTTAGGGAATAGCCAGAATTAGGAGGCAGGAGATGGAAAAGCAATCAACAAAGGGAGGGAGGCGGACAACAGGAGCAGTGAAAGAGGTAGAGGGAAAAATGCAATCAAGGCAGGGATGACTGGCAGTGCTACATGCAAAAGCAGGGCTCAAAGAGGATGAAGACTAAGAAATGATTTTTTGTATGTGTGTGTGTGTGATGTTGGGGATTGAACCCAGGGCCTTGTGCTTGACAGGCAAGCACTCTACAAACTGAGCTATATCCCCAGTCCAGAAATGATTTTCTAATGTTCCCAAAAATGAGTTAAAAAAAGTTCCCTTTTGTCATCTTCGTGCATATATCATGTACAACAGGCAACCTCACCTTTATGCATAGGTAGAAAGAACCAATCACTTTATATAAATATATCAGAATAGGGCTGGGTGTGACTCAGTGGTAAAGTGCTTGCCTAGCACATGTGGGGCTTGGGGTTGATCCTCAGCACCACATAAATATAAATAAATAAAATAAAGTTAAAAAAATAAATCAGAATAGAATGTACTATTGTGTGTAACCAAAAAGAACAAAAAAATCAAATATAAATTAATAGACAAGCAAAAGGCAGTCTAGTAATAGTAGAAGGAGAACGGGAGAGGGGAAGGAGAGTGAGGTGGCATATCATGAATGGAAATCAAATTCCATGCATGTATGAATTTGTTGGGATGAACCCAACTACTATATATAACTACAAAGTTCTAATTTTAGAAAACTTTCCTTTTTTATGAGAATAATTTAAGAGAACAATACAATAGAAATCATTTTATAAATGAATGATAGTTTTTAACATATTAGAAAATATTAAATGCTTGATATGAAAAGTTAAGAGACAACTAAGTCAATAAGAAAACTTTTTTTTAAAATTATGAATTTCACCCTTCTTGTTAGATATTATTGCAACAAATAAAATATATATACCTGAAGCCACAAATTGGTACAATCTGTTTCTTTTCATTCCACAAGGGAACCAGTACACCATGTGATTCCTCTGTTTTTGTTTTGTTTTTATAACATGGGATCTCACTATGCTGCCCAGGCTGGTTTCAAGCTCCTGGGTTCATAGCATTCTCCTGCTTCAGTCTCCCAAGTAGCTGGGACTACAGGTGTGTGCTACCTTTCCTGGATTCCCCTGCAGTGTTTATGGTGTTTTTGTTTTTGTTTTTGTTTATTTTTTAAAAGCACCATATAAATGGGGGGGAAAGGAAGACAAATTTATTTTTGATAGACAAGACCTCAACATGGTATAAAACTTGGGAGTGGGCATTGAATAATTATTTAAATAACCTATAGTAGGGCTTGAGAAAAAAGTGACACCATGTTATACTAGAAAGTGAAATACCACAGGGTACTGAAAAGAAAAAGGAGGAACCTTTAAGTGTAAAGTTAATTTCATATCAAGGTCTCAATAGCTTCTTCTAAAAAATTCCAGCTTTGCTTTACAACTGTAATAGCAAAATTCAAATACATCATTAAAAATTAAGATGAATACAAGTTTATTGTGTCTCTCAATCTTTGTCTGACCATAGTAACCAAATAACTATGTAAAGAAAACTAACAGAAAGGTACAGAGATGATGGGGGAGGGGAATATAGACAGACATTTTTCTTGGAGAATGTCCAACAAGAGAAAACAGTATGTTTCCAAAGCATACTGAACTCAGTTCTACCCACAGAAAGATATATAACTAGCTAACATTTACTGGTGCTTCTATGTCAGCAATTTTTTAATTGCAAAGATGGGATTTAGAGGGTTCAACTGACATCCCAAAGCCATACAGCTAATGAATGGTCCAAACAATCTAATACATGTCTAAAGTTCCTCCCTGTACACAAGTGTACTTGCCTCAGAGGTTTTCCACAAATCTCTTAAGACAAAGTCCAGGAGACCAGGTATCATAAGTTTTAGAGTCAGTCACCAAGTGAAGCCAATAGCGCTTAAGAATCATCAATACAGATGTTTATTTCCAACAAATAATAATCAGGTTCTTCTGTCAACAAATAAGAAAAGTGAAAACTTTCAACTATTCATGGCCTTCCCTGTTTGTACTTCCTGAGAAAGTAACTGTTAAAGGCTGGCAGACCATTTGCCTAGAGAGCACAAGGCCCTTAGTTCAATTCCTAGCAGCACAAAACAAAAAACAAAAACAAAAACAAAAAAAGGAAAATTACTATTAAAATCAGTGAATGTCTTCAACTACAAATGACTAATAAATACATGAAAAGATGACCAATATCATCAGTCATTAAGTAAAGTGAAAATCAAAACTACAATGATAACACTCACTAGGATGGCTATAATAAAAAGACATACAATAGGGTTAGTGAGGACGTAGAGAAACTAGAACCCTCACACACTGTTGGCACAATGAGAAATGGTACAGCTGCTTTAGTTACTCAAAAGGCTAAACATAGACTACCATATGGTCTAGTAATTCCATTCTAGGTATATTACACAAGAGAACTAAAAACATGAGTCCAGACAAAAACTTGTAAACCAATGTTCACATGAGCATTAATAAGCCAAGAAGAAAATTCAGCAATAAAGAGAAATGAAATACTGATACATGATACGATATGGATGAACTTTAAAAACATTATGTTAAGTGAAAGAAGTCAGTTACAAAGGAACAGAGTGCAGTGGTGCACACCTGTAATCCCAGCGACTCAGGATGCAGACGCAGGAGGATCACAAGTTGGCAACTTAACAAGACCCTATCTCAAAAATAAAAGTAAAAAGGGCTGGGAATGTAGCTCAGAAGTCAGTTATAAAGGATCACATATTGTATGACTCCATTTTTATGGGTTATCTAACACAGGCAAATCTACAGGGACACAAAGTAGATTGGTGATTGCCTATGACTACGTGATATAGCAATCACCAATATGTGATATAGCATTCTTTGATGTCTACAAAAAACTTGATCCAGAAAAGCTTTCCTCTAAGACTATGTATTAGACGGAAATGCAAGCAGCTCAATTACCTTGACCCAAACTATGTTGAAATGCAACATACAGGTCAGAGGAGAAAGTTCTGAAGAGAAGAGGATATTTTTTACCCTCATCTACACTTAAGATACAGGGGAAATGATACCAACCCTGATAGCTTTGGATGGATCCATTAACTGGTAGATCTCTAAACTGTAAGAGAGGAATTGCATATTGATTCAATGGCCAAACTTCTCTTTGAGAAAAAAAAATCTAACACTAAAAAACAGACTATAGCTGCCCTAGACTTTCCACTCTGAGGAGACCTGGGCTCAACTACAGGGAGCAGAGTGGAGGCCAGGAATAACTACTGGAATGGGCAGAGTGAGAAGGGGAGTGAAGGGTGAGTCTCTTGGCAGATAAGATTCTATCACCTGTTATGAAAAGTCCCTAAATTTTGAGAACTAAGAGGGTTCCCTTAGGATGAGGATGATTCTGAAAACCGTAAGAGTAGCTTTACTTAAAGGCAGGCACTAGGGCGCAGGGAGTAGAGAATCCTGAGTGAAATTCAAATCCAAATGAAGGACCAAAACTTTTGGTGGGGGTTGAGCTGCATTTAGAGTAAAACTAAGCCCTGAATAATCAGGGCCAGGCAGAGAGACAGCCAGGGATTACCACCATAGGGTCACGCTTAGGAAGCAAAGGCAACACTCCTCTTCTCAGCCTCTAACCAGCACCCATTGTCAGTCGCTTCAATTACATTCTGTTGCCAACATCTTCTGACATTTCCCAGTGGCATGAAGAAGTTAAGAGGTGTGAAAGTCCACACAGTGTTTGGGGATTGGTGAACTGTTCTGTGTGGCCACCATGGAGGTTGTACAGCAAACAGTGTGTGGACTCCTTAGTGTTACCATCTGTTCAACTAAAACCTAAAATACACAGAAAAAAGTTGGAAATGGTAGTATCTGGAGTTTGAAAACTTTTGGTGGCATATCTAGAATTCTTACTGAATTTCCAGGAAGGCTAGTACCTTCTAGATTGTGTATATGAATAAAAGTACAAAGATTATTCCATCTGCTAGATTAAATATTGTCCTTTCCTTTACATCTACTAACCCCTTAAGTCAATAGGAACTAACCAGAGAAAGCATTTCTCCTCCTCCTGAGGACCACATACTTGAATCCTTTTTTGACATTCTCTAAAGATACTCATTATCAGCTACAAGGACCTAGAAATATGGTATAGATAACTTAAATAAGAGTTCATAAGAACTATAGGTTTTTCTTTTTAATGATTCTGCCATAATAAACAGAACTCTTGGGTTTGTGGACTTGCACTCTTAATTAGATTGTTATATATTTCAGTTGCTTACATTTGTAACAAATCTTTTTTAAGAATGAATCAATTGTGCTGTCAATTAATAAAGATTAATTTGCTTATTCCAGAACAAAATGTTTCCCAAAGGGATATTTAGGAACTCAAGAGATTCTAGATCAACTAAATCTAGAAGTTGGGAGGCTTAATTGGTTTTAACTTTACACTGGTCTATCTGCCAAAGATAGCACTAATTTGGGTATACTTGGACAGGCAAGCAAGGGATGTCTGAGGTGCAAAAGACAGATCTTGATCTCTAATTCAAAGAATTCCAACTTAGACCAATGTTCTGATTAGCAGTGAATCTCTTTCTAAAAATTCCAAGATGAAAAAATACTATCAGAATTGTAAGGCCTGAGAAGAGATGAAAAATAGCCAAGGGTTTAAGTAAAGCTCTGGCTGGCCTCCAATTTCTAACAAAGCTATGATGTATTCCCCTAGTTTTTCCCTTCCCCGGGCCTCCTGTCAACACACAGCACTGGGGCAGAGGCCCAACAGGCAGCACCAGCTACAAATGAGCAGCAGGGAGCCAGGGCATTTGAATTTAACTACAAAGTTTAGGGGACAAGCTTAAGGCAGGATCAATTCAGTTCTTCCAATTGTTAGGTACGAAAGGAGAGTTAAATGGGGGAATGTTTAGTAGAATGACCTATTGATTTTGATTCTGACTGGAAGACTCATGACTGACTTTCAGCTCGATCCCTCACTAGTTGTATGATCTTGGGAAAGTCACTCCACTTCTCTAATTCTCACTCTCCTTCCTTAGTTGTGGAAACTGAGAGTGTAATTTTTTTTTTTTTTTTTTTTTTTTTTTTTGATACCAGGAATTGAACACAGGGGTGCTTAACTGCTGAGTCACATCTCTAGCTCTTTTTATTTTTTTATTTTGAGACAGGGTCTCACTAAGTTGCTTAGGGCCTCACTAAATTGCTGAGCTGGCCTTGAACACCCCCCCAACCCCCCCCCCCCCCCATGCTGGGGATCAAACCCAGGGCCTTGTGCTTACAAGGCAAGCACTCTGCTGACTAAGCTATCTCCCCAGCCCTAGGCCTTAAACTTCCAATCCTCCTGAGTCACTGGGATTACAGGTATGCGCCACCATGCCCAGCAATACTTTTATCTTCTTTGGGATTATTGTAAGGATCAAGTCAGATCAACTGTACTATTGAAATATTATTTATTAAAGGCAACAAATAATTATCGGGTACTTCTCATGTTCCAGTACTTGACAGAGAAAGTAGTAAAACACTGTCCCAGCCCCAGCCCTCAATAATTACTCTAACAGAGGAGATAGGTGAACACACAGGTATCTCTTCAAAGTGACATGGAACAGAGATGGAACTGCAATTAAAATAGGCTAAGGGATGGAAGTCAGAGTCTCAGGAAGGTTATACTGGAGCTCATCCTGGAAGGGTAAGTGGGCAGCAACCAGCGGGAGAGGCTGGTATGTGCATTCTAGGGAGAGAGAAATAAACAAAAAGGTATGAAAGTACACAAGGTTTAGGGAGCAGTGAATTGTCTGTGTGGCTACAGCACAGGCTACACAGGGCAGTCTACTTGGAAATGAAACTGGAAGGGTAGGTGGGAAGCAGGTTGTGAAGAGTTCTGCATTGTGACAGAGTTTAAATATCATCAACCAGAGGTAACTAGCAAGTTACAGAGGAGAACAGACATATCCCCCCTGTCTCTCTTCTTTCTTTGTCCTGACACTATAAAAATAAGATGTAATATGTGCCTTCCAATTACAATCTGGCAAAAAGATACAGGATGATATATATAAAATCTATAACAGAAGTACATAAGGAATATAGCTAAGAGTACAAAGACAAGGGTAGTTGATCCCACATGGAAGGTCACCAAACTATTTATTGAGGAAGTGTTAAGTTGGTGTTATCTGGTTTGAACAGACTTTGGAAAGGTATTCCAAGCAGAGGGAGACGCAGAGAAAAGATATAGAGCCATAAAATAGCATGCCACATAGTTCAGCAAAAGCTTAAGGAATGAAGGGAATTTGGCACCATGAGCCCAGCAAGGTAGGCTGAAGCCAGGCACTGCAGGTTAAGAAGACATGTAACAGACTTCAGGCTGTGTGAATTGTAAATTTCAGTCTGTCTCTGTCTAGCAGTATGGCCTTAAACAAGTTATATAGCCTCTCTAAACCTCAAGACAAGAGCAGAGGTGGTGGACAAGGAGAAGAAAAGACAGATAGATGTAAGAAATCTTTCCAGGGCTGGGGAGATAGCTCAGTTGGTAGAGTACTTCACATGTAAGTACAAGGCCCTGGGTTCAATCCCCAGCACCGGGGGAAAAAAAAAAAAATCTTTCCAAGATGACATCGACTAGATTTGTCAAAAAGGGAGAGATTACTGGCAGTATAAAATCAAATATGATTCTGCATTCCTAACCTGGACAACTAGGTACATGAATAGAAATATTTAAGGATTTGACATGTGTCAAATATTGGGTATGCCTGGGTAACATCCAGATGAATGTGTCAAGTACACTGTGAGAAACACGTCTTTGGGTTGGGCAAGAATTCAGGAAAAGGTTCTCTCATTGCCTCTTTATCCGGTTCTTTTAGTTTGAAACCCCCCTCATTTGCAGTGTCCACTAAACAAATGTATGTAACCATCTCCTGGGCCACAGTTTAGTGAACTACAGGTGAACCACTCACCCAAGAAGAAAAGAAACCCCCAACCAATCAGATTATCTGTTTGTGCCTTTAGGACCATGAAATTTCAGGGGTGTATCTTACCACAACTCACACATAAGCAGTAGGAGAAATGCAGAGAAATGAATGCAGGGGACCCACAAGAGAGTGAAGTAGAAGGAACATAAGGCCTCGCCAAAAGAGACAGCGAGTAGCTACCTGACAACATTCTGGTTTCATAAAGTGCTATTGCATCTAGATATCAGACTCCATGAGATCATCCTATATCCACTTTGACTTCTGCTTCTTTGCATTTCAGCAACCAAACAATCTGTATGACTAAAACAGATGAGACTGCTCAAGATACGGAGACCAAAACAAGAAAATGGCCAAAGTCAGGACTCTGGGGAAGAGCAACAAGGAAGTCAGAGGAAGAAAAGTCAGTGAAAGAGGCAGAAAAAAGGAATTCACACATGGAAGAGATAATTCAGGAAAAAGCAATGTCCTAGCATTTATATACAAGAGAGGGGGTTCTAGGAATAGACAACAGTGTCCAATGCTAAAGAGAAATCAAATAAGAGGAAGATAAAACTAGGCCACTGGATTAGGCAATTAAGAGATCACTTCTGACCTTTCCCAGAGCACTGGGAATTATTAGAACTCACAAACTTTTTATTTTCAGATCTGACTGCCACTGCAGTACCCTGCCTCGATTTTAAAAATAAAATCTGCCCAACACTAGTCATTCTGGGAATGTTCTATATCTTGATTTATAGAGTGGTAAAATTCATGTAAAAATCCGTCAATGGAACATTTTAAGTTCATACACTTTAGAGAGAAAACAAAGTCCCTTCTGTCCCATTCTTACATAGTAATCAGCTTTAGAAATAAAGGGTTTATAAAACAATTTTTAAACTTAGGGCAAAGTGTTCTTGGAACCCCAGGAATCATCACTTGGTATCTTCCATCCCAGTCTTCCCGAGGTAATAGCATGTAATGCTACTGTTCTCACACTGTTATGACCAGGGAGGGGTAAGGGAGGGAAGGAGGAATGTGTTAGTCTATCAAATGTGAGTCCTCACAGACCCAAGGACACAGTAAGCAACCTGAACCATTTGTGAGAAGGGAAAGAGATGCAGCTCAAGAACAGTTTGAGATGCTAAAGCAGCATACAGACATGGAGTCCTACCTTCATCAGGTGCTTGTTGACCCACTTGGTGAACGTTTTCTTCTGAACCCGGTCCCGCTCATCTGCAAAACAAACAGAAGACACTGGTTTGGTACCACACTCAACAAGTTCTTGCACCCCTGCTTTGCCCACACCCTGGTTCTTGTAGGACCACGTAAGAGAGTTGACAGAACCATTGGACAATGGGACAGTGCCTTCTTGTTAAGAAGGTTAGGCCTTTCTCTTTGGTCCTGACCATGTTGTTGATTTTAGACAGAATCACTTAGCTCAAAGTCCATTTGAGAAGAGCAGGGAGCAGAATGATTCCCTGCTTCCCTCAACAAGTCCCAGAAGGCCAAAGCTGTGAATGCCATCAACAGAAGGAGCAGAGTGGCCTTGGCAAGTGGGACATTACACTGCAGAGGTTAAATCTAACTCTTCAGTCAGGTACTGTGGTGCACACCTGTAATCCCAGTAGCTCAACTCGGGAGGCTGAGGCAGGAGGATTGAGAATTCAAAGCCAGCCTTAGCAACTTAGCAAGGCACTTAGCAACTCAGTGAGACCCTGTCTCTAAATAAAATACAAAAAAGGGTGGGGATGTGGCTCAGTGGTTAAGCGCCCTTGGGTTTCCCCAGTATCACAAAAAAAAAAAAAAAAAAAAAGAAGGAAGAAGGAAGAAGGAAGAAGAAGAAGAAGAAGAAGAAGTTCACTTCCCTCACCAGCCACTACAAGCAACCTACCTTTCACTGCCCATCTCTTCCCTCCCTTCCTTCTCCTAAGTCTTACAGAAGCAAATTCCCCCTCTTTTTCATTTTTTCCCCTCTTTAACAGAAATATGACTGTCAATATTTGATAACAACTGATCCACAGAGGCTGTCCTGCAAAGGACTCATTTTCTCCCATCCAAATTCCCCAGAGCCACTTCCAGAACACTGAGCCATCAGCCCTGCTCCTTTTCTACTTATTTGAAACACACACAACATCCCCTGTATCACCTTGTTCAAATCACCCTTGGTGTCATTGGTCATTTTCTTTTGCCCATCCCCTTCCATACAGCAAATCCACCTTAACCTTCCTTTACAACTTGGTCACTTTTACTATTTCCACATAAACATCAACACACAGGCTGGCAATGCATCCAAGCCTATGTGACTCCACTGAATTTGATCTGTAATTCACATCCAGTCACCACACTGCCATGCTCTGAGCCTCATTCCTTCTCCAAACATGCTATTTGGCAGCAGTCACCTTTATCAGTCTCTGATACCCCATTCTCATCTTCAGTCACTCCATCCTTACTCTACCCTATTCAATGAAAACTTCTGTGGTTACCCAGACTGTGCTAGACAGGATGGCTAGTCACTCAAAGCTGCTCTCACCAGGAGCTCTCATGGTCATGATGACAATCTTCAAACTTGAATTACCACCACTGCTTTATTCTTTCATCCCTTTCCCAAGTCAGAAAACATTTCAGAAGGAATCTGCAGCAGTACATAAATCTGGTTTCTAGTCAGTCACACAAACTTCAGCTAGGTTCTTTCTCCCTACTGCCCAGGCTTTTTCTTTTATAGATCCCATAGTTAAAAGGCACATAGCACCATTTCCAAACAGTGCCAACATACTCTCTCCACCCCCAGTGAATTCACTTATCCACCTATTTTTCTGAGTTTGTAACCAATCAGTAAGCACTTCCTCATCTTTGTCTTTGTGTTTTTATCTTCACCTTGAATCCATCATTGTTTTGCAAGGAACAACTCTCTTCCTACTATAGACCACAGAAATAGGAGATGGACCTTACAAGTTATCCAGTTTCATTCCCTGCTGATACAAGAATCCTTTCAACAACAAAGAATCTTGTGTTCAGGGTTGAAAAGTCTATCCAAATCTCACACTTATCTATAATATTCTTGAGATTGTGGAGAATCTACTACCTTATATTGGCAACATACCAATTTAATAGTTCTATAAAGTGTCATAATTGTCTTCCTTATAAATTTTACCTATTGGCTTTCATTTGGGACAGTTAGAACCTTAAGTCTAATTATTTTTCACTTAATGAAGGTTTTCAAGTATTTGAGGCCAGAAATCTTATTAGATTTAACCAATCATGAAAACATATTTTTATCTTTTTAGATGATAATTAAGTTATCTGATTTCATCATAATTCTTTTCAGGCCCATGTCATCTGCAAACTGAATCAGAACCAGTTTGCAACTAGTCTCATCTAAATCCTAGACACTCACACTATTTATTTTCCCTGCATGGCATTCTATTTCTCTTCCTCCCCACCTCTCCAAATGCTATTTATCCAACTTCTTCATTTACTCATTTATTCTTTGGATAAATCTTTATTATGATAGGTCCCAGGAGTTGATAGAAACAGCTCAGCTGAGAGAGAGGTAGACTGAAGACAGTTCCCTTACAGAAATATCATGTCATAATCCCTGTCTTCAAAAGAGATGATAGTATAACAAAGAAGGGAAATACTTCAATACCACTTGATAAGTGTTAGAGATAAGCACAGAGTGCTCAAACATAAGAGAAGTGGTGTGGTTTACCTCAGCAGGAAAGGGAAAGAGCTAGTGAAAGTTTCCTAGAGGAGTTACTCTAACTAATCTTAAAAGATGACTATCCCAGCATCTCAGGAGGCGGAAGCAGGAGGATTCCAAGTTTGAGAACAGCCTTCGAAACTTTGACCCTGCCTCAAAAAAAAAAAAAAAAAAAAAAAAAAAAAAAGGGCAGGGGGTGTAGTTCAGTGGTTGAGCACCCATGGGTTAAATGCCTACCCCCCCCGCAAAAAAAAAAAAAAAAAAGACTAAAAGCCAACCAGAAAAAGAAGGACAAGGATAAAGTTGCTACATGAAATTACAGATAACACAAATTCATGGAGACAAAGAGCTTATGTTCAGAAAACTGTGCAGAAGGACGGTTGAAAGAAGAGATATAAGAAGACCAAACTGTATCCTATAAGTAAGGGGAAGTACTGAAAGGTTTTAAATAGGAGAATGAGATAAGATTTGTATTTGAGAAAAATTACTTTGGCTGCCTTTCCCAACGACTTCAGTTCCCAATAGTCTCTTTGTCCTTCAATTTTTTATGATATTTACTGTGCTAATCACTCAGCACTTACATAATTAGAGTTCTGAACTTTTAATATGCTTATTCTTATATCACTAATGAGATCATTAACTCCTTGAAGAGGCCATGCTTTACCTTTTTGTGTCTCCCACAACTTCAGACATCTAAAGTATGACACAGAAAGACCTTAAAAAATAAAACAAAAACCTTCCTGATGTTCAACACACAATTAGAAGATTGGTTAAAAAACACACAAAATAAAATGAGAGCTGAGTCACTTTAAAGAATCCAGTTCAATATGTAAAAACCATTTTACAAAGTTCTCCCTCTAAAGACACAAGTATTCTTTTTTGCTTTTCCTTAGAATTTCTCCTCTGTGGGCTGGGATTATAGCTCAGTAGTAGAATGCTTGCCTAGCACCCTGAAGACCTGAGCTCATCCCCAGAGAAGGAGCAGGGGCTCAGGGGAGGCACAACTACAACAATTGTAAGTGCTTTTGTAACAGGTCAAACAATTCACAGATGGAAAAGAAAATAGTTACAGATTTTCTTTTAAGGTAGTCAGTATTTTTAAGAGGTAGAATTCATTTGATTTCTTTTTAGTCCACGGTCATGTTTCTTTCAGACCTGAAGATGTGAGTAACACAATTGAGACTTTTCATTTTACTACCAACCTGTTATTCTGATCACCTGCCAAGTCATTCCATGAGGATAATGCATTAGAGAACCTGATGGTCTTATATCAGTCATGCTTCCTAAAGCTAAATAACTGACTTTCAATTTTGAAGGAAAAGGATCAAAGTACTTTTTCTGAATATAATTATTAAAAGCGACATGATTACAAGTCCTTCCCAAGAAGAGCTAACTTGCTAGAACTGAGCTGTAAATTCCTCGGAAAAGGGGAACTCCTTTTCCCTGAAGAGCTAGAGGATCCTTTCTTAGGATCCTACATTGATAGGCCCCTCAATTGCATGAAAGCTCTTTTCTGATTTATACTTTAGGTCAAGGATGTTACAGTGCCTGAAGCTTTTTTTTTCTTTAAATATTTGTTTTTAGATGTTGATGAACCTTTATTTTATTCATTTATTTATATGTAGTGCTGAGAATCAAACCCAGTGCCTCACACATACTCGGCAAGCGCTCGACCACTGAGCCACAACCCCAGCCCTAAAGTTTTATATTTTCATGTTTTAGCAAGCCAGGCATGGTGGCACATACCTGTAATCCCAGGAGGCTGAAGCAGGAGGGTGACAAGTTCCAGGGCAGCCTCAACAACTTAGTGAGGCCCTAAGCAACTTACCATACCTTGTCTCAAAATAAAAAAGGCTGTGGATATAGATTAGTGGTAAAGCATTCTTGGATTCTAGCTCAGTACCCCCTGCCCCCAAAAATTTGGCAAGGAATTTCACTGGGGAAGCCAAGAAGCAACTCTACATATTATACAGACCAGCAGAATGCTCCAAACAGTTCAGACTTTCAAACTATTTAATAAATTTTAGGTTTGGCAGACAACTCCAGGCCCAGCTAAGATCTTTCTACCTAACACTAAAGGTAGGACTCTCAGTAAGTACCCTTATGTGAGAGGAAAACAGTCAAAGAAAGGGTGAAATTCCTTTTAATGTTTCTTATAATCTCAGCCCCACTAAAGGTTATGAACTGACAATGAAGAGTTCAGCTATCCACTGAGAAATTCTTAGATCTAACCCTTGAGGCATCAATGGCTCATCCATCACTTAGTGGTTACCAAATTAGAAGATTTAATATTTGCTATAAATATCTATACTAATTTTATTTTGGTTTTACTTGCAGATTTGTTTCTCCCTGTAACCTAAGTCTGTCCTTCCACCTAACACATGAAACCCACCTTTCCCTTCTCTCTTTTTTTTTATTTTACTTTATTTTATTTTATTTTATTTTTTTGCAGTGCTGGGGATTGAATCCAGGGTCTTATGCTTTCAAGACAAGCACTCTACCAACTGAGCTATATCCCCAGGCCTCCCTTCTCTTTAGGAACATTAATCCAACAGTTATCCACTGGCCTGTATATCTTCAACTTCTCCCTCTCCACCAGTTCTCTCCCATGGGCTTCCTGAGCCAAGTGTAATGACAATGCTCAGACTCTACTTCTTGCCTCCTACTCACCCATGGGGCTATGGCTTCCAGCCCCACAAATTCACTGTAACTGCTCTCTCCATAGCCTCCTAACCCAGTGGCAATCAAGTAACCCATCTCACTTAAACTCTCTATGGCAGAAGACACTGTTATCATTCCTTCATCTTTTAAACATACTCCCTCTTGGATCTAATACTCTGTTCTACCTTAGTTTTCCTGCTTTTTTGGTTGTTCCTTCTCTTCTGCCCACTCCTAAAAATGTTACTCATCCTTAGATCTCTTTTCTTCTTCTTCTTCTTTTTTAATATATGTTTTTAATTGTAGATGAACACAATGCCTTTATTTTACTCATTTTTTTTAATGTGGTACTAAGGATTGAACCCAGTGCCTCACACATACTAGGCAAACTCTCTGCCACTGAGCTACAGCCCCAGCTCAGATCTCTTTTCTTCTTATTCTATATTATAGTTTCTCAAAATAATGGACCCAAGAACCAAGACTTTGCAGATGGGTTTGGAAAGGGACATTCAGGAATCACCTAAAATTATATGCAAAGTTTTTGGTGTCATGTTAGAAGAAGAAAAAATCCATAGCCTTAAAAAAAAAAAAAAACAAAAGTTAGGAAGGCCTATTCTCTACCCTCTCCCAAAATGGTTGAGTCTACTTCCATGGTTTCAACTATAACCTATAGGCTGATAATTCACAAATTCATACCTTCAGCTCAGGGCTTTATCCCAAACATTACTCTCATAAAATTATCTCTTAAAATTTTGTATTTATCTCAAACTCACCTTTCTAAAACCCAACTCTTGGGCTAGGAGCGTAGCTCCATGTAGAGTGCAAGGCCCTGCGTTCAAACCTGAGCACCATTAAAAACAAAACAAAACCTTTCTTAGAGCCCTGTCAGGTGCCCTTTAAGGTAGAGGGATTAGGAAAGGAGAGATTTCAAATGGCATGTGTTACAAAGCTTTTGTTTGAAGAAAAAAGAATGATTCCAGGGCTGGTACGGATATAGCTCAGGGGAAGAGTGCTTACCTAGCACATGTGAGACCCTGGATTCAATCCCTACCATCTTAAAAAAAGAGGGTGGGGTAGGGGGAGAGAAAGGGGGTGAGGGAATGTAGTTGAAGAAAAAACTGAACTCTTTTTGCTTCTAACAGTTTTACCTGCTCTAACTTATCTTTCTCAATGCTGTCAGCAATATTTCTGGAAAAACTAATCTTGTACTCTCTACTTTAAAATTCTCCAGTGAACCTTTATTCTCCTAATAACATTAGTAGTAAGCATCTGCTAAGTACCTACTTAGGTGCTAAGCACCTTATATATATTCTTCCTAATGCTCAACAGTTCTATAAGATAGATATTAATTTAATAGAAAGATGAAGTCAAGAGAGAATAAGCATCTTGACAGAGATTACAAGATAAATAAGAGTCAAATTTGAACCCAACTCTACCCAATACCAAAGTCTAATGCCTCCATTCAGTTTGGTATATAAGAGCCATAACATGATTACTGCCAGCCACTCACTCCTCTCCACCCTTCTGTGAAAACTAACTTCCAATCTTGTTTAAAAAAAAAATTTCCCCAAATGGAGCTTCCTGTGCTTCATGCCTTCCTTTGCACATGCTGTTCCCTCTGCATGGAGTGCAGCTCCCCCTCTTCAACTATTCATTCTCCAGCATCCAGTTTAACTATAATCTCCTCCAGGAGCCTTCCCAATCTCCTATACACATTTGTCTAGGTGATTATTGCAGGCTTTCACTGTTTACTTGTTTCTGTCCTACTCCACAAGGAACAATTTGAGAACAGTCCTGGCACAGAATGAAAGCTTACACTTGAGGTGCAAAGTTCTATGTTCTGATTCAACACAGAAATAGTGCATGATAAACATAGTTCCTGTACATCATGTATTATCCAAAAGGCACTGAGGGAAGAATCTCTGTTTGTTTCCCTATGGGTCACAGAAAAATCACAAGAGCTTCAAGAAATCCAGAAGCACCTACCACTTGGAAATCGAAAAAGGATATAACCAAGTTTACAATGAAGGGACCTCATGAGGTTTATAATTAGTGGCGGAGACCAACATATACATAATTAATAATAACACCAAGGAAATAAGATATCAGACACACACTGCACAAAATACTGATACAAGAATTGATTAATTCTGACAGAGAGATAAAGAGAAGAGTTCATGGAGCATGTAGTGTTTGAGTTAAACCTTGAATCACAATAGGATTTTAGCAGCCCCAAAGGGGTTAAGGAATTCCAAACCAGAAAAAAAAAAAAAAAAAAAAAAAAAAAAAACAGTGATTTGGAGCATCTAAGTACACAGGATGTTTTAGAAAATGTAAATGCAATAGGAATATTAGTAATGTAAAGAAAAAATAGGGTAGCAAGTTCAGCTAGCTGAGGTCAAAGCACCAAGGATCCAGAAAGCTGGAGTAAAGACTATGTACTTAGGTAGACAAAGAGATGAAGACAGAGGGCAAGCAGATCTGCATGAAAATGCCAGGCAGACCCCTACTGACTAGGTGTGGTCTGGGTAAGGAAAAGAAGAGTTCAAGGTAAGTTTAATGTTTCTAGGCAGAGTAATTGGGAGAAGTGAGGTAGCTTGAGATAATAAAAATAGGAGGCATTGATTTGGTAGGGATAAATTGAGTTTAAAAAAAAAAAAAGTCAAGGAGGTGTTATCAGGATCTTCTTGCAGCCAGTTGGAACCTTAGGTGCAGAATTCAGAAAAGTGGTCAGAATTGAAAATACCAATTTAATAGCTGAAGCAATGGCAAGATCAACCCATTTCAATAAATCTTCCTAAATCACCACTTTGTCTACATAATCCTTCTATTCAGAATGCTTTAGTGACTCCCAATGGACCAGAGTCCAGTTATTTAGTTTTCATATTCACAGCCCTCTACAACCCTATGAAATTCAGATTTTTATTCTCTGTGTTTTAGGTAGCTGAAAGAGACAAAAGACCTGTCCTCTGACCTGAAGCAATTTACTCTTCCAACTTTATCTCTAGATTCTTCCCCACCTGACTCAACCACAAGCATTCTGATCTCACTGTTTCCAAACACACCTTTCACATGCCTTTGTTCACCTTTTCCCCACCTGGGATATATATCCTCCTCTTCTTAGATTATCTAACATAGCGCCTCCTTTCCAGGTCCAGATGAAGTCCCACTTCTCCCTTTAGACCTTTCTGATCATGCCAGTCACCTCTGGATGTTAACAAGTAAGTTGAGTAAAGTGCTGAGCATATATAACCTATTGTCAGATATCACTGTATTTAAGTCTCATTTCTCTATCTGAACTGAGCTCTTTAAAGTCAAGGGTCATATTTTAAATTTCCTTAAATATTCAACATTTAGGACTACAGCAGGTATTCAAGAATATCCAATCATTTAACAAATATATACTAACAGCTCACTACGTGGCAAGGTAAGGTCTACAAGAACACATTAAGATGATATTTTCAGTCAGACTAGGAAGCAATCTCAAGTGATATTTAAGACTGCTTTCCACAGCAGGGTGCACAGATTCCCACTCAGATGTTCCTTTTCCAGTTACAGCTTTCCTAAATTCTTCTTGCCACATCTAGATTAAGGAGATTCTGCATCACTTAATGTTCTCTATGCAAACTCAAAGGAAATGGGCTAAACAGGACAGTAATCCCAGCTACTTTGGAGCCTGAGACAGGAGGATTTTAATTCCACAGTTAGCTTAGGCAATTTAGTGAGAACCTGCCTCAGAATTTAAAGAAAAAAAATTTTTTTTTTAATTTAAGGGCTAGGGATGTAGTTCAGCAGTAGAGTGCTTTCTAGTGCATGTAGGGCCCTGGGTTCAATCCTCAGAACCACAAAAAAAAAAAAAAAAAGAGAGAAAAGAGATAAATGATATCCAAAGATGTCTTTGCTCCGAAAATTAGGTGTTTTATTTGGGCACCTGATTCTGTATAAGAATGAATGGTAACTAGCATGAATTTTCAAATTATAAACATTTTACATATAACATCTACTAGCTACCAATGACAAACTTACTATGTGGTAGGCACTGGTGTAAGTGCTTTAATGTCATATACTCCCCACAATGACTCTATGAGTTAGGATGTATTTTAATCTCCTTTTTAACTGAGGAAACTGAGGCACAGAAAGGTTAAGCAATTTTCCCAGTTTGCATGGCTATAAAGTGGTAGAGCAATAGACCCCACGTAGACAGTTGTTCCTAAAACCCTCTTTCATAACTACTGTGCTAGAGTGCCCTTAGGGGATGAAAAGGGGTGGAGTAACTGAAAGCATAAAGTTTTTGCCCTGAAACTTTCAACAGGGATCTGGACTTTCTCGCACTTCTCTGTTACTACAGAAAGCAAGGCCTTGGACTCTTGCTTATCTCTAAATGCTTTCAGATACAGATTATTCTTTCAGGTTCCAGGGAGGAAATCTCAGTGATACAGGTAAGATAAAAAGCTAGAAAGCCCGGCAATAACTGACTAAAACTGTTCCTCTTTCTGCCCCAAACATTAGTATGCCACTAGTTTCTCCAAAAAAACACTTCAATATTTGGTAGCACTGGCCTAGCAGTCAAGAGACATCAGAACCCAAATTCTGTGGCTCTCTTCCTCTAGATGTTTTCTGAGGTCCCTTCTCCATCAAACCAGCAGCAATTTCGATATTAGGAAAAATTTGCCTCATTTTCACAATTTTGTTCCATTTTAGAGACTCAGGCGTATAAAATCAAAAGATAGTAGATTATCAAGCTATTAGTTCCCACACTTAGCTCTCACAGACTAGTAAATGTCCTCAAATATATTACAAAGTGTAACATGAAGTTGCCAACTTTTTCTTTAGTAAGTATCTAAAACCCCATCTAACAACAATGCTTTCATAAAATAAAGGTTATTTTAACATAAAAAAGTAGGAAGAACAAATAAAAAAGAACAAATGAAACAAAGTAGGAAGGGCAATTTCAGAATAAAGGACAGTTTTTAAAGTGAGTTTAGCTTTATGAAAAACTACATTTCTCTTTTTCATTTTACTGAGAATTGATGAATTAATGTCTCAATCCAGCACCAATCAGTGCACTCTACAGTTTGGAAACCAGGAAACCTATCGTCAAAAATATCAGGTCACTTAAGGTTCAAGGTCACAGAACATTGTTTAAATGAATTATTCTCCCCTATCAGGAGAGAGCTAGGTCATAGCCAACAGGACTCTTCCTCTAGCCTCTAATTCTTCTGTAGGTCTCTGTCCCCCAACCATCTTCAAGTCCTTCTCTGTCACAGCTGACAGAAGTTAAGTGTTAAGAGAATTAGCAATAGGCCCCAAAGAGGAAACCTAGACCATGACTCCTCCCTTCCACCACCACTCCCCAGCTTGCTCAGAGGTAGGCTCCGCAACCAACCAACTTCTGCTAAAAATACACCCTGGACTTTCAGCACTGTGCAACATAACTTAAAAGTGGCTTCCTGACAGGCAGAAGCATGAGTATGAATTCAGCCTCTATAAAAAAAGTCCCACACCCAAAGCTTGGGCTCTTAACTGCCAGTCACTACTCAGGAAGTAGGGAACCCCCGCCACAACATCTAGTCTATTCCGCCCCACGTTTTAACAAGCCCAAAGATTGTAATGCCTGTAGGGCTTCAAAGGCCAGCCATTCCCATGAGTCAAAGAGAACAAGGGACATTTAGGATCCTCAAGCCCAAAAGAGGGAAAAAGAAACTTCACATACTAACCCATACAACACATGCGGCACACCAGGTGGGCGTTGAACTCGTGTTCATCTTGGTAACTGGGCCACATGGTGCCCAGAGTCTGCTGGCCCCACCTAAAAGGAGGGGATCCCAAAAAACCTCCAGCTAGTGTCCTATCCACCCCCTGCAGCTTCTCAAAAGGGCTGCGAGGTGAACAGAGACAGACAGCCCAAGAGCTGTGTGATGAACAGAAAGAAGAGAACAGAGAAGTGGCTCCACCCACAACTTCCTACTGACCTCCTTCTTCCCTTGAGGTCAGAGAGGAAGCTCCTCCCTAGGGCACTTCAAAAACTGGGTCCAGATCTTCAGGCAAAGAGCATGCTATTCAAAAGTGGCACCATCTCAGTGTTTTCAGACCAACAGAGCATCCAGAGGTGGGAGCTTCATAAATAAAAGTCCAGTCAAGATAGTCAGTAAGCCTTATCAGACACAAGCTGGTCTTTGCGTTACCTTCCATTTGAAGAACAGAAGCTTGTAAACTGATGAATCTTAGACAGATGCAGAAGAGTTGTAGTTAAAATGACTTACTGCCAAGTCAGGAACAGTGCATCCATTGCCCAACAACCTGTTCCTCAGGCTCGCCTCTTCTCAAGCAAAAAGCACATCTGAAATTTTAACCAACTGAGAGGTCTCACAATGGAAGCAACTATAATGGAGCAAGCCCCCATATTGTTGCCAAGAAATTCCTATATTCCAAAGAGAGATTCATCTCCCTATACTTACAGCTGCCCAATGAGAAGAGTCACAGTCTCTCCCCAATGATTCCACCTACTTTACAGAGCAGCTCAGCCTCCAGCGTAGATTAACTCAGCAGATTGCATAAACTTCAGAAATACTGTTTGCTTCTTGCTCCATTCTTTATGTTCATCCAGCCAAATGGCATCCCAAAGCCCCCTTCCTCTTTCCAGATCCTCTTACTTTGTCTTTAGAGTCAGTGCACTTAATTTGACTGGGCCAGAAATTCCTTTATCCATCAGTGGAAGGCTGCTGGCTTGTTTGTCCAACTTGTTTTCTGAGTCTTGGCTAATTGTACCAGACACTGGAATGTTGAGAAAACACAATGAAGGGCTTTTCATTCAGATGGCCCAGCCCATCTATTGCTTCTTCACAATTCTGATCCAACCAGGGAAGAGAAGAGCCGAGCCCCTGTGGAAGTCCAGACAGACACTCCAATCTTGCCCCACAACAGTCAAAAAGGGCCCACTGCTGATAAGGGCCTAATCACCAGCTCTGTTCTAGCTCCCTAAATAGAACAACTTCTTTAGGCTAATACTGCTTTCAATCCTGTTCTGAGGACAGAGAGGGAGGAGCAGCACCCAGGAAAGCAAGTTTCCAGAGAATAGCCCAAAAGACCACAAGTGAAAATAAGTAAATGTGAGCTTGCCTTGCAGGCCAATCAGTTTAAACAAGCACTGTGACCTCCTCAATCCCCTGACAACTTCACTCCCAACTGGGCATTCCTCCCACCTATAAACTGCTAATAATCCTGGTACTGCTTACTAATAAAGAGCTTCACGGCTCACTTTATCCCTCCTTAACTAAGCTCTTGGTCACCCCAATAAACTGTGACGATCCGATCGTACTCAGTTTGTCCTCCTTCTCAGCCATTCCTTGGAATCGGACAGAAAGGGGCCTCCTAGAAGTTACCTTGTCCTAGGAAAAATATGCACAAGAAGTAGGGAAGAGAGAATAAAAAAGAATAAACATTCCTGATTCATATTTAGTAGGATTTTCCTTTATCAGATTGAAATTGCCTAGGTGCAAGGACTATCTTTTGTCTTCAGACCTTAGTCTATCACAGAGGACTCTCAATAATCTGAGTATCTACTCTCAATAAACTGAGCACCTACTTTTAACTGGTAGTTCACAGGTAATGTGCTAAGAACTTTAAATATTTCGTTTAATCCCAGGAATTCTCTAAGAAAGGTATTATCATTCTATTTTTGATATAAAATATACAGAGATGTAAAAGGTTAAAAAACCTGACCAAAATTACATACTTTGGAGCTGTTTACCTTCGAATTGTGCTTTTGTTATATGCTACTATCTCTGAGAGGGACTAACCTGGAGTAGGGGAACTGAATACATGATGAGGGGAACTATTCTTTGCAAGATAAAGAAATAACTCAGCCAAATGCAGCGGCACACTTATAATCCCAGCTACTCAGGAGGCTGAAGCAGGAGGATCACAAATTCAAGGCCAGTCTTAACAACTTAGCAAAACCCTGTTTCAAAATAAAAAATAAAAAGTGTTGCGGGTGTAGCTCAGTGTTTCAGCACTCAGTGTTAGATCCCCAGTACGGAAGGGAAGGCTAGTGGAAGGGAAAAGGAAGGGGACTAGAAATTCAGGGCACAACCTAAACGCATGGGACAACTTCTACAATTACTAAATAAGCTTACAACCTTCTGGGTAAAGTTTGAGGAAAGGGAACCAAAACCTGCCACTCTTCTGACATCCAACAGCATCTCTATTTCCCTTAAAGGTACAGCAGATGGAGTGAGACCTTTCCATCAGATTCCCAACAGGTCCTAGGCTTCAAAAGGCAATCTGCTGTTCACAGTTGAGGACAGGCCTTTGATTAACAGTCAGCTCTTACCATCTAGAGAAGATGGGCTGGTATGGTGCTTACGTAGGCCGATCCTTTTTGCCCAACTTTTTATCATTTCATGTTAAAGGTAGGAGTCCACCTTGAGTAAAACATGATTTGAGTAAAACATTATTGTAGTTACTTAAGCAAAAATAGACTAGAGATATGAATATCAGGTCAAATATTATTGAATGCTATATGTTTGACACATCTGTAGATATCACAAATGGAAGACACACAGTTGATGCCATAAATGTAGAATTAAAGTTCAAAGAACTAGAAGACTGCACCAAATCTCACAGGGCAAAACTTAGGATAACTGTAAGTTCTGTGCTAAGGTTCAAGAAACCCAAAGGCACAGCAGCTACCAATAGATCTTGAGGAGTTGCGTGAGGGGAAAATTTCAAGCCAATACTTAGACACGTGGCTAGAAGTTGTCTGAGAATTTATACCTACTGTTTTCTTACATAGTACAGAAAACTAAAGCTATATATTTATTTTCTAAAATGCCCAAATCAGCCACTTATACTATGGATATAAATGGAGACACAGAAGTCTTTCCTTCCACTATATAAGAAAATGATTCATAATATATCATTTTTTATATACTCCCACATTGGCTTCTGGTACATTTCTTAATGCCCAACCACAAAGTTGTATTTTTGTCCCAGGACCCACAAGAAGGTAGTATGTCTTCAATGATACCTTTTGTGAAAAATTATGATGATAGGCTATAATTAACCATGTGCAAAATGTGTCTAAGAACTCAGGACAATCATGCAACAGTACTGATGCCATATTACAAAGGAGAAAACAGGCTCAAGTAGATTAATGTCCCTCAACCAGTAGGGACTGAGGTAAGATAAAAATGCAGGCAGTCTGACTCCAGGTGCTCAATCTGCTCTTAACCACAATTCCTTACTACTTCCAAGTATAGGTCAGATGCTTGCAGTGCCAAAATGAGAAAATTAGAAATCTTAGTCTTTCTTCTCAGATACGACTAGAAATTTGAAGTCCTGGGGAATTAAGCAATCTGCCCAAAATCACATAGTAGTAAGCAGAAGGGCCAGGACTTAAGAGCCCAGATCTTCTGACTCCAAGTTCAGTGGTCTTTCTACCACACTGCATAAATCTAGTAAGTGAGGGAGCGAAGGATCTAGGCATGGTGGCACACATCTGTAATCGCAGCAACTGGGAAGGGTGAGGTAGAAGGATCACAAATTAATGGCCAGCCTTAGCAACTTAGGAAGACCCTGTCCAAAACTAAAAAGGAAAAAAATATATATGTATGTTTAAAATGCTGGTATGTAGCTCAGTAGTAGAACACCCCTGTAGCAACATGTACGCGCATGCACACACACAGAGCAAAGGAAAGATGAAGAGTCCACCTTGAATAAAACATTATTTGAGTAAAACATTATTGTAGCTATTTGAGCAAAGATATACTAGAAATATGAATATTAGATCAAATATTATTGAATGCTATATGTTTAACACATCTGTAGATAACACAAATGGAAGACACACAGTTGATGCCATAAATGCAGAATTAAAGTTCAAAGAACTAGAAGACTGCACCAAATCTCACAGGGCAAAACTCAGGATAACTGTAAGTTCTGTGCTAAAGTTCAAGAAACCCAAAGGCACAGCAGTGACTGGAGAGGGACAACAATTTGTGATAAGCTTTGGCCATTTTATAATTGATCTTCATATATCATTAAGTTTAATATGATCCAATCATGTGATGGACCTGCTTTTAAAAAAAGAAAGAAAAGAAAATGAGAAAGAAAGACAGCCATGCAGACTTAAATTGCACTTCACATGGTCCAGACCCAGAGATTACGGCTGGTCCTCCTAGTGGGAAACAGGCAAGGGCAAGAAACTTAAGAGATCAAATTTTCCATATATTTCATTTTACAGATAAAGAAAACAAGATCCTGAAGAGGGAAGAAATCTATTCATTCACAAACACAAAAAATTTAAATGTTTTTTTTCTTAAATAACCATAAAGCCCTTTTCCTAATTATACTACCACAATGAGAGAGACTGATTAAAACACAGGTAAACTCTATATCATTCAATTAACTTAAACCTAGCATCCACCTTCGACTACATATCAAACTAAGCCACACCCTCTAAATACAGGGCATGGTTCCTGTCACAGTTTATAGCTAATGCTGCCTCTTTCATTTATTTATTCATTCAAATAATATTTACTGACACCTTTGTCTCAGATACTTGAGATGCTGAGATGAGTAAGAGTCCCTATTCTCAAAGATCTTACAGCTTAACAGAGTCTAACTGGTGGGGAAAGAGAGAAGCTAAGCAAGATGGCAACATGGATATGAATAAATCTTATGGACAGAGTGCTACTGGAGCACAGACGGGGAGGAAGGCTTTCCAGGGACAGTATCTACCTACCTTGAAGGATAAATGTCAAGCAGCCCAGTTGAAAAGAGGATGCAGGCATTTCAGGCAGAGACCTACAAAGTTTTAAATGATTCTGGAATACTGGGGGTTTGTAAAGCCCAGATGGGAAATGCAACTCATGAAAGAGGCCGGAGGAAGAACATAAACCTTTTATGTCATGTTGAAGAGTTTAAACTTTCTTCTTAATGTGAAGGAAAAACCTAGATGGATTTTAAGCAGGAGAATGACACTGTTCTGTATTTTAGAAGATGGGTAGGGAGTGAAGGGTGGAGAAAAAAATGGGAAAAATAGGAGGTTATTCCAACAGTGTTAGAAGGAACAAAACCATGAAGACAGTAGGAAGTTTTGAGAATAATGAGATTATATGAATGCAAGTGTAGGCAGGTTTTACCGAAAAATATTTAAAGTTCAAAATACCAAAAGCATGTCAAGCCCATCTTATAGGTATCATATGGCTATAGTACAAACTATCCATGCCTTCCTTCATCTCTTTTTACATCTGCTAGAGAGATGAGGACTTGGGAATATTCTAAAACCACATATTTATGTAATCAGATCTCTTCAATCACTATCAGAGATTGCTCCCCCACCTTTCTGCTGCACTACCCCCGCCTCACCTCCCCCCACACAGCCACCACATTTTCAGAGCAAGAATAACAAATTTAATTGTCCAAAGGGAGAACTAGAATGATAAAGACTTAGGAAATCATATAGTAATGGAAAGGGAGGTACCTAGCCTAGGGAAGATAGCTATTTTCAAATATAAGCTAGTCTGACACCTTGAAGATGAAGCAGATTTGATCTCTGCTAGACAGAATGTGGACTAAAAGGTGAAAGTTACACAGGCAACTCAGCTTAAGAACTTCCCAGCAGCCAATACAAGAAACAGTCCCCAGGTGTTGTGTTCTACCATTGTATGACTTCAAGCAAAGGAAGAATGACTTCTGACAGGGTAGGACTAAGGAAGTTGGATCTGTTAATGTAGAAGGTCCCTTCCAACTCTAAGAGCAAAACAGAATATGCTATCAATTTTAAGAGTGAACATCATGTACATCCACAAGACTGGGGGCCTAATTATAATAAGATATATTCCATGCTTGTGTAAATATATCAAAAATTCTACTGTCATGCCTAACTAAAAATAACAAATAAAAATAAATTAAATAAAAAATTTTAAGAGTTGTATGAAATTTTTAAAAAACTATACAAACATAGTGAGAATTTACTGTAACAAAGGATCTCAGAACTGTATCATCGAACAGAACTTTATAGGCTATCTAGCCCAGGGATTTTCAACTCTGACACAGCATTCTTTCAACCTGTCTATTGAACTCAACCTCAGCATTCAGTTTATTTTTATGTTATATTCAATGCAGAGAATTTTCTCCCCTTTGGTACCAGGAATTGAACCCAGGGGCACTCAACCACTGAGTCGCATCCGCAGTTCTTTTTTTGTATTTTATTCAGAGAGAGAGAGTCTCACTAAGTTGCTTAGGACTCACTAAGTTGCTGAGGTTGGCTTTGAACTCACAGTCCTCCTGCTTCAGCCTTCTAAGCCACTGGGATTACAGCATGCTCCACCACACAGACTCAGAGAATCATTTTTAAAACACTGATTCATACAAATAAATAGAAACGAACAGTAACAAGTTACACAATTTGATAATGTCAGGATACTGTTCAAGTAAACTGATACAAAAGCCTGAAAGAATTAAATATTTGTTTCAAAGTTGAATACCTTCAATATCTAAAAATCATGCCTATTCTTTATACTATGTAAATATGAACAGAAAAATAAACAAGAACAAAAACTTCTGGTTTTCTTCTTTTCATTTCAATGTATTTTATGAAATTAGTATTTCTAAAACATAAAAATGAAAACACTTAAATGTCAGGAAAATGGCTTTTAAATTCCATACAAAAAAATCCTATAAAGGGCTTGGGCTCAGTGGTAGAGCACTTGCCTAGCATGTGTGAAGCACTGGGTTCGATCCTCAGCACCATATATAAATAAGTAAAATAAAAGTCCATTGACAACAAAAAAAATATTTTTTAAAAATATTCTATGCTGGTTGGACACAGTGGCACTTACCAAAATTCCAGCTACTCAGAGACTGAGGCAGGTGAATCACAATTTCGAGGCCAGCCTCAGAAACTTCAGTAAGACCCTGCTTCAAAATTTAAATAAATAAATAAAAAGAACTGGGGGTATAGCTCAGTGGTAAAGTGCCTCTGGGTTCAATCCCCAGTGCAAAAAAAAGAAGAGAAAAAGAAAAATCTTTAAGATAAACTTGTAAGATATTAACAAATTAGTGGTTTAGAAATGTCATTACCTTAATGAATTGGGAAAGGAAAGCAGCAGTTTCTGCCTAAATGATATTTTTTTTCTCATATGATGAGTAAAGGACCAAATAACACAAGCCTATCTGCCACTTTCTTTCTAAGCTCAAATACAGGAAAGTCACTTTCTTTCTAAGCTCAAATACAGGAAAGTCACTTTGGTGTACTTTTTTAAACACACTACCATGCAAGCAAACATATTTCAATATGTCTATCTCTGTTTCTGCTAATAGACATGCTGGGATCTGAATATTTAGTCAAAAGCTTTTCTGGAACTTACTGGAAAGGACACTGGGGAATGACTGAATCTAATTCTGTCAAGCATTCATGAACTTTTAATAGTAAGTTAAGTAATAAGTCATCAAATCTCTATCTTAACTTATAAGAGAGACACAGTAACAAGTGTCTACATACCTTGGCATGGAAGTAGTGAGCTGATCAGAATGACAGTACCAAAGGTACTGAGACCAAAAATTATAGGCTAGAAAAGTCAGACCTTAGTAATTCTTAACTCCAGCAACCCAGAATCTGCTAACCTCAGAGATGGTCCCAACACCAAGCAGTTAGAAGTTAATGGAGTGGCTGAGTTTGATGACACACACCTATAATCCCAGCCATTCAAGAGGCTAAGACAGGAGGATCCCAAATTCAAGGCTAGCCTCAGCAACTTATCAAGACCCTGTTTCAAAAAAAATTTTTTTAAAGGACTGGGAATGTAGCTCAGTGGTAAAGTACCCCTGGGTTCAATCTCCAACCCCAGTAACTGCCCCCCAGAAGTCATCAAATGGAGTATAATAAAACTAACAAAATATGAGAAGAAAGAGGGTTCTGGTGCCATTTAAAAACAATTTTTTTTTTTTTTTTTTTTTTTTTGTATTATCAGAGTCTGATTCCCTGGAGGATTCATTTCCTACCACTAAACACCATAAAAGGGCTGGGGATATAGCTCAGTTGGTAGAGTGCTTGCCTTGCAAGCACAAGGCCCTGGGTTCAATACCCAGCACCACAAAAAAAAAAAAAAAAAAAAAAAAAAACACCATAAAACACACCAAATCTATCCACAAGCCTTTCCACATCTATAACTGGAGGATGATAACAGAGTTATCATATGTGTGATTACAAACAAGAATTCAAAAAACCACTTTGAGATTGAGAAAGTAAAGAGAGGAAGCACTTGATTCTCCGAGGAAGGATCCAAGGCAGCACAGCAGTCACTTGCCTACAGCTTAGAGCCCAGACACCACCTCATCTAACCATCTCCAAAGCCAGATGGCCTCATAGAACAGGAAAGGGTTCAGTTCCCAAGTGATCCAGGGCAGCCCAGTTTCCTGAGTATATCTACATACATTGTTAAGTTGATAGCACCCCAGCTGAAGGATGTACTGGCCCTTTAAGGAAAGCAAGTGGGAAAACCTCCACCCACCCTAATCCCCACAATAGATTAAAGAGCGGCACCAATTAGTTACCTGCTCTGCCTCTGGCACATCTCTTCCAGTAGAGAACGCTAGCAATTCCAAGAATGTGAGTCAAAATGAAGATGGTTGGTGGCAAATAAGATGAATCTAAGAGAGGCATTTCCAGGCCCGTTCTTTCTCCTCCCTAGAGTTAGCCGCAAGCCCAGCTCAGCACCAGCCTCTGGATGCCTTTCTCCTGAGGTTACTGCTGTCCTGTACTATCAGCAGAGGCAGCAGCCCGGCCCGGAGTTTAGTGTTTCAGGAACTTCCTGGCGGCTTCTCCTCCATTTTGACTGACTCTTTTACAGCAGGCAGTGGTGGACCGGACTAAAACTGCAGTATATCTCAGACAAAGCCCAGGAAACAACTGGCCGGTGGGGGAGGGGAAGGAAAGGAGGAACCAGGGAGTGAAAAGGAGCGCCTAAGCCAGTGTCAAGCTGACTCAAACCTCTATCTTTGGCATCCTCAGTTCAGCTCAAACAAACTTCAGACTCTTCTACAAGAAGGGAGGTGTCAGAGGACGTCACTCTTAACTTTCCGTTCCCCGCCTGGTTGGAACGCCAGACTTCAGGATGTAGCCAGAAGAAAAAAGTCACAGAAGAACCTCTTATGGGGAGGAGGCAAAGCACACAAGGACGTCCAAGCACAAGTCCCCAGCACAGCCTCAGGGCAGCCCTTCCACAGCCACAGCCTGGGAAACAGACCTGACACCTGGGCAGCCAAGCGAGCAAAATGTTCTCTAAGTAGAGTTGGGGGCACTTGTTAAGAGCTGAGAAAGTCACCAGATGTCCACTAGTTACCCATCCCGAACTCAGTAACAGCCCAAAACAATGCCTTCTTGCAAACCAGGACTTCCTACGAACAGGTACGCACTACCTCCCTAGGCTGGCAAATTTAGATAAAATGAAGCATATACCTTCCATCAATCTCAATATCCTTGATATTTTCCCAAATGAAAATACACATGTTCACACAAAAACCTGTATATGAATGTTCATAGCAGCATTATTTAAAAACAAAAACAATAAAAATTAGAAACAACCTAAATCAACTGGTGAACTTATAAACAAAGTGAGCAGTATATTCATAGAATGGACCGCTAACGTGGGTTAATCTTGAAAAGCGTTATGCTACATGAAAGAAGTCAAACAAAAAAACTATAAACTATAGGATTCCATTTATGTGGCATTCTAGAAAAGGAACACTATAGGAATAGAAATCAAAAGGGACTGGGTATACGGGAGAATGGACTACAAAGGGTCACAAGGAAACTCCAAACGGTAATGGAGATGTTCTGTATGTTGACTATGGTGGTTCCACAACTATATACTTTTGTCCAAACCTACTAAACCACACACCTAAAAGGGTGAATTTTACTGGGTGTGAAATACTCCTCAACAAATCCAGCAAATATAAAACACACTTAAAGGCTGGGAAAGAGTTTAGACCACTTAAACTGAATATACAAAGGTCTCACAGGACCACTGGCCCTCCCCACATCCACTTGTCTACTTCTCTCTAAAGAAATATTTCACAAGGAGACTGGGGCAAAGCGGCTGAGGGTGCCTGGCCCGGGTCACAGGGATATCCCTGGTCCCGTCAGGCCAGGGATAGTGGAGCTGCCCACTCTGGAAGAGCTGAAAGTGAAGGAGATGAAAGTCAGCTCTGCTGTGCTGAAAGCTGCAGCCCATCACTATGGGGCTCAGTGTGATAAGCCCAACAAGGAGTTCATGCTGTGCCACTGGGAAGAGAAGGATCCAAGACAATGTTTAGAGGAAGGCAAGATGACCAATAAGTATGCTCTGGAATTCTTCAGGCAGATAAAACGTCACTGTGTGGAGCCTTTTACAGAATATTGGACCTGCATCAATTATTCCAGCCTGCAGTTATTTCGTTGCTGTCACAAACAGCAGGCAAAGTTTGACGATTGTGTGCTGCACAAATTGGGCTGGGTGCAGCCTGACCTGGGAAAACTGTCAAAGGTCACCAAAGTGAAAACAGATTGACCTTTACCAGAGAATCCCTATCACTCAAGAGCAAGATCAGAGCCCAACCCTGAAACAGAAGGCGACCTGAAGCCTTCCAAGCATGGCAGCCACCTTTTTTTCTGGACCATGTAGAGATGGGTAAATGGCCCATGCTCAGTCACATGCCCAGACAACTGGTAAAAACGCCCATGTGGTTTGCATTGACCAATAGTGTGTTCTTTCCTGGATCACAAACATTAACCAAAAAAAACTAATTTATGTGACTTGGCAGTTATTCTATACCATTTCCTGTCCATTAAAAATCTTAAAGTGCTAGGGATTGAACCCAGAGCCTTGTGCTTGCAAGGCAAGCACTCTACCAACTGAGCTGTATCTCCAGCCCTAACTTGGGTTAGTTGCTATGTTGAGACAAACTATGACAGATAAGAGTAGGGGGAAAATCAGTTATAATGCCATTAAAATAATTCAGTTTAAAATTGTGGCTGAGAAATGCTGATGGCTGAGATCTGGGTGTGGCAAAAGACATGGTAAGATGGGGTCATATTTTGAAATAATTATCAAGAGTTGTCAGGGTTTGCTGATAAACTGGATATGGAGTAAACAAATAAAGAAAAGCTCCAAGGTTATTGCCTGAGAAAGTGAACTGACAAAACTGTCATTTCCTAACATGGAGGAGTAGAGGGTTGGTTGGTAGGTAGTTAATTTGCCTTTTGATTACATTTCCCTTTTGAATATACATTAAAGTTTGAAATGCCTACTAGACATCTAAGTGGAACTTTGAATAGGCAATTGAATATGAATCTAGACTAGTTTAGGGAGAAACTCTCTGGAGTTTGAAAGCCAGGTGACTAGATGACATTCCTTAGGAAGCATGGAGAGAGATCAAGCTCAAGGAAATTCTCCCTGGAAATCCTTCTACATTAGATAGGGAAGAGGGCGAACAGCAAAGGAGACTTTAAAAAGAGAAGCCAGGAGGCAGGGGCTGTGGCTCAGTGGTAGAGTACTTGCCTCACATGTGTGAGGCACTGGGTTTGATTCTTAGCACCACATATAAATAAGTAAATAAAGGTCCATCAACAACTAATAACAATATTTTTTTAAAAAAGAGAAAGAAACCAGGATTAAAAGGAAAACCAAAAGAGGATGCTGTGCCAGGAGCCAGGTGAGGGAAGTGTTCAAAAAAAGTAGGCATTAGTCATGTCAAAGGTGTTACCGTCTCAAGATGAGGACTGACAACTGACCATTTGAATTAGTAGGCATCACTAACGACTTTTAAAAGGGCAGCTTTAATGGAGTGGCAAAGAAAAAGCCTGATGAGAGGAAAGGAATCAGTGACAACAAATAAAAACTCTTTCAAAGAATTTTGCTATAAAATTGAGCAGATTGAGCAGTGAGAGGAAAGTGTGGGGTGAAAAAGAGATCTCTTCTGGGATGTAAAGTGTAATGAAATATAATAATGCTTGCTGAGGGGGATAAGCACTAGAGAGGAAAATCTGACACAGTCCAGTAGAGACTAGGCTCCGTCTCTCCGAAATACTAAAGTACTTCATTCATTTAATTAAAAAATCCAGAGGATTATGCAAGACACTGTAGATGCAAAGATGACTGCAATACCCCCCCCCCTTACTGTGGAGAACAGAGAGAAGTTCCTGGGCTATGATGTCCAAAGATAGTCTTGCTTGGAGGGGAGAGTAACATTAGGGAGATACTATAAAGCGCCTTCATATTTGCATCTTCACTTAATCCCTAAAAATATCCCTGGGAAATATATATATATATATATATATATATATATATATATATATATATCTTCATTACATAAATCAAAATCTTGAAACAGAAAAATCAAGTTACTCTGCTAAGGTCACAAAGTAAGAAAAAGATTGGGATGCTGGCACAGTGGTGTCCAACTGTAAACCCAGCTACTTGCAAGGCTGAGACAGGAGAATGGCAAGTTCAAGTCCAGTCCAGAGAATATAGCAAGACCCTGTGTGAAACTAAAATTTAAAATTTTATTTAAAAATGCTCAGTGGTACAGCATTTGCCTGACATTTGAACTTTTAAAAATCTGTCTGATTTCAAATCAATTTTATCACACTACCTTCCTTTGCTAAAAAGTTCTAGCAAAATGAGTATACTAACTACAGGTTAAACAACCTGAGATGTTTACTTGTTCAGAATACTTCCTCTCTAGAAGGCCTAGCAAAACATAGCTCTACTTCAACACAATACATTACATGCTGTCTATCATCACCATTTCACAACCTACCTTTGCCATATCTTCATTTTCCAAAATGAAAGTAATTTCTCTGCCCTATTCTGCCTACCAGAAACCATTATGAAAATGTTGTAATTAGAAAACCATATGCCATGTTTATGCTATCCAAAAATAACTAGGAAATGTGGTGGGGGGAGTTTTCAAAACACTCAAACATCAAGATACATTCCGAATCGACCTTTATTATTTGAGAAGATGGTGAAAGAGATCCAAAGTAATTTTATAAGATTTTCATAAGGTGACATGTTGTACCTTGGATACATCACTTTTCTACATATGACAAATAAAATTTTTGTTTATTTGTAGGTTTTTCATGTGTGTGTTTGTGTGTGTGAAGAGAGAAGAGAAGAAGAACTGATTTTGTGAATATAAAATACATGTTTCGCTCAGTGGAACGAAGATGGATCTCTGTGCTGTCATTTACAGGAAGTGGTTAGAAGCTGGCAGGAGGGAGTGACTAGTTTTCTTTTTAGAGTTCATTTATTATATAAAGAACGAGTCACTTAAAGTCACATTTAGCAACACCCCCCACCAAGGGTATCCCTTGTTAACAGCAAATAGGCAGGGTCCCAAACCATCAAATAAGTCTTGTAGAAGCAAGATACAGAACTTCATTATGATTTTAGACCTGCCTCTCTTTGAGATTACTTCACTCACAGGACTTTAGGATGGTCTCCCACAACTGTTACCCACAGGAAATCTCAACAGTAAGGCAACACCCCAAAATCCTTTTAATGTTTGTGACTGAGATGAAAGCAGCATACCTCTGAAGGTACGCTGTATGTTTCATTTAAACTGCCATCAAGTTTTACTTGGTCTCAAAATAACTGATATCACTTAAAGACAAGAACAGATTTGCCACCTTCTTTCTACCTGTTTAGCCCTGAATTCTGGTTGGGACCCTAATCCACAACAGAAGAATTATTTATTTTTCTTAGGAGAGTCTACAAACAGGTTTTGCTTCCTGTCTAATAAAACCTTCTGCTTTTATGACACCTAACCAGGAGTCCAATGACCAAAGTCAAATGACATATGTCTAACAGAAACTCCCCTAGCAGTCCTAGTTCATAATTATGAGACCCTAGGGGAACCCACTTAGTATTTCTGAACTTCAGTGTTCTAATATTTACAGGTATATAAAAATACCTATTTCTCAGAGTGGTTCTCAAGATTAAATAAGGAATATCTGTATTTGTAAAGTATTTAGGCACACATTGGATGCTCAATAAATAATTTTATTTCCTCATTTCCTTTCATGTTTTAAAAAAATGCTCCTCAAATCTTACTCATAAATCCAATTCTAGGGGCTGGGGATATAGCTCAGTTGGTAGAGCACTTGTTTTGCATGCACAAGGCCCAGGGTTCAATTCCCAGCACAACCATCAAAAAAAAAAAAAAAAAAAAAAAACCCCAATTCTACCAGCCTTAGTTTCATTCTTCACCTAGTACCTAGAATAATCTTTTCTTCAACTACTCAGTAAATTCAAAATTCTTAATACAAGATCACATCTTTGTTTATATATATATCAGAAACCAGTAGGAGTCACTGGGGGTTTAAGCTCTGAAACTCACTAATCCTATGGTAGACCTATCATATAGCCATAGGGGTATATGATGCCATAACAAAGAATCTGATAGGTCTACCAGGATTAGTGACAGTTTCAGAGCTTAAACCCCCAGTGACCCCTACTGGACAAAGACAGAGTAGAATTGAGTTTTATAACCAAGACAAAGAGATCCTGTCTTACTTTTATTCTACTGAAATACTTACCATAGAACCTTTTTTATACAAGCTCAAGCTTATCTTGACATAGAAGGAAATAATGCTGTGCCCTATCAGCTCATAGCTTTCCAGGGGAAGAGTTCCACCATAAAGTTGGTTGGTTTAACAGCTGCCCCAGCTGGACCCCCTGTATTATGGCTTTGCGATGAGTGCTCGGAGAGAAAAGAACAAACAGCAGGAGCAGTCACTGGCACACAAACCCTACCCCTAGCATCCTGCAATATTTCCATTCTCTGAGCTGACTCACTTTCAGAACAGCCCAGACTCTCCCACAGCAGTCAGGGCCACTGTGTGTGCCTGGTGAGTAATGCTTTCCCAAATGCATCCTCCCAGCTGCCTCTGACTTAAAAAGTCATAAAAGGAAACTGGGTAACAGTCTTAAGTTTTAAGGAGAACACATGGCCTATCCTGATAATTCCTTTCAGCTCCCTGCAGCGACTCAGAATTGCAGTGAATTCCCTCTAATGACAGCCAGGTGGCAATACAGAAACAGGTAAAGGCAGAAATGGCCAATGAGTATAATAAATCCTTCCTTTCTAAAACCCGGCAACCACAGCTTTCTACTTGGATAAAACCAAAAGTGGGCACAAGGTAGAGCCCAACCCAGCCTAGAGGTCGGTGAGTGTTCATTCTACCATAGAATATTTAGCACAGCTCTGCCCAGTGAACACAGCAAGCCAGTCCCATTACCAGGCTATCTGCCATCAAAACACAAGGCAAAGCCCTGATATAAATAAAGCCAAATCTCAGAGGAAGGTAACAGCTTCTTCTGTATTTGCCCATCCACTCTCAAATGCCCAAAGTAGAGTTGAGAAAAAGACAGCGACTGGTTCGTAAATCAGTGCACACTTGATACTTGACAACTCCTAAAGAGATAATAGTTGTAGCTCAATTTTCTCCTAATAAATGTTCCTAAGTATCAACTCCCTGAAACATTAATCTATGGAGCTAGCCCAAACATCCTGAAGATATCTGCCAACAGTTAGATAAGAGAGAGAAATGGAGGACAATCTTTGACACAATTTACTTCAGATACTTTGAGCAATAATCTCCAATAACTTGTCCAACAGCAAAATTTTAATCAGCTAGTATCTAACTAGGCTGTACTCTACTGTTAGGTGAAAAAATAATCACCTTAAATACATCAAATCACTCATTTTCTAAAATTTTCTTGAAATAAGGGCCCTTTTAGTACAGTTGCCTACATTTTTCATACCTATAATCTTTGGGTCTGTGATATTCATATTCCTTGCAAGAAAACTATTACCCAGCTCAGTTTTTGACAAAACCCAGAATATTTAAGCTCTTGATCTATTAGAAAGGAAGGGGAAGGGGGGGAGGGGAAGGGAGGAGAGGGAAACAGAATACCTAATTACTAAAGCCGAAAGGAAGTCACAAAAATTTTCAACAAGAATGAAAGAAAAAGTGCCCTCTGATTAACCTTGCATTAACCAGAATATCTAATTTAGAATACAACTGAATATAACCATGCATTTAGCAACTAGAGTACTGGAGAATGAGATTATAGCTCTATTTCTGTTTCTAGCTTATATGACTTTAAGATCATCAAACTACACTGAATCTATTTACTCACTCATAATGAGTGCTGACATCCTAGATCTATAAATTCTTTTCCAGCTCTAAAATTCTGTGGTTCTATGAAATATTTAATTTTCTAGATAATATGTTGTTATTCATAATAAAAAATATTATAAAGCTTGTCATATACTGTCCTTTAAGAACTTATAATTACTAGAAAAATTACATATGTGTGTGTATAAAAAATTTTAACATAAAACAGTATATGCAAAGGTGATTAAGACTACAAAAACTGATTACTACTACAAAAACTCTGGCATGGGCATGGTGGCACATGCCTGTATTCCAGGAACTAAGGGCAGGAGAATCACAAGTTTGAGGCCAGCTTAGGCAGCGTAGCGGCTCCTATCTCAAAATAAAAAAGCAAAAAGTGCTGGGGATCTAGCTCAGTGGTAGACCTCCCCTGGGTTCAATTCCCAGTGTGGCAAAATAAACAATAAAAATAAAAACGAAACTGTCAGGAATGGAAATTTCAGAAACTGAGTCAATGATATGACTGTTTCTAGTTGGAGAAATCAAAAGAAGGTTTCCATAGATGAGGCATATAAGTTGGGCCTGAAAGAATACCTAGGTTTCAACAGTCTGAAATAATAAGAGTAAGCATTCCAGGAGAGATGGCTTGAAGAAGAGAAAAGAAAGTACAAGTGACAAGAAAACAAGGGTTTATGGAGGCAGTGTAAACTGGGAGGATTAACTTCTGCCTACTTTAGGTTCTCTCTCCTTCCCTTTTTGAAATCTCAGTAAAGTGACAGTAAAGGAATTTTTTTTTTTTTAAGTAAAGGAATTTTTTTAAAAAAATTTTTCATTGTTGTTGATGAACTTTTATTTTATTTATTTATATGTGGTGCTGAGGATGAACCCAGAGCCTCACACATGCTAGGCAAGCGCTCTACCACTGAGCCACAAACCCAGCCTGGAATTTTTTTTTTTTTTTTAAATAGCACAAACCCATAGAAAATAAGAATAAGAAAAGGTGTCAACAAAAGTTTGCAGAATGGATTAACAAATAGTCAAAAATTTAAATTTTGCAGGCTCAAACCCAGCTCTGCCAAAAATAAAAAATAAATTTCAGCTTTCTTTTTCTGCCAAATATTTGTGGGGGTGAAGAACAATAATAAGTAAGGTAAACTGTATTGCAGAATACCAGAAAGGCTCAGGAACTGGAAGCATCAGGCACCTCTGAAGGCTTGCGGGAGGGGAAGGAACGCTGCAGGATGAGGATGAAATTAGACAGGTTGAAAGTCTTCAGGCACACTTGAGATCAGGAACAGGGTGCCTCAGGGAAAGCAGGAGCATTAAGTGAAATTTGGCATAATGAACAATAAACCTCTGCCCCAGGCCCCCAGACCCTGCTTGGCAAGGCAAAGCTCTGGCTGCCCGTCTTCAAAGCCCCCACACAGGAGACTGGCCAGTTCCTCTCTGGGAAAACCAAACTCCTCGACCTGTTATTCATGAAGAGCATATCGGTCAACAAGTCCTATCCATCAAGCATCGCTAAAATATGAAGTTCACTGAGAAACATTAGACATTTTAATAGCTCCTCTAAAATGAAAGACAGGTACAAAACCAAACAGAAAGAGCTTGGAAAAAATAGGAAAAGTTGGAAGTAGAGGATAACACTTCTAAAAAACAAAGAGAAAGAAACTTTCTCTCTCTCTCTCTCTTTTTTTTTTTTTTGGTACTGGGGATTAAACTCAGTGGCACTCAACTACTAAGACACATCCCCAAACCTATTTTGTATTTTTCTGATTTAGAGACAGGGTCTCACTGTGTTGCTTAGCACCTAGTTTTTGCTGAGGCTGGCTCAATCTTCCTGTCTCAGCCTCTTGAGTTGCTAGGATCATAGGCATGTGCCAGGCGCCCCGCTTGGAGAAAGAAACTCTTATTCTCAGCCTCAATAGGCAATGTTGTCATTAATCAAGAATAAGCACTATTTTAAAAGGACATTCAGACTAAGGAAAAAATGCTTATGAATGAAAAATATGATAGCAAAAATAAATAATTCTAAAGAAGAACTATATACTAGAACAAAAAGGGAGAAAAAAAATGAAAGATCAAAGAAATCCAATATTCAATCAACAGAAAAGCCAGAAAAAGAAAACAGACAATGTAAAGGAGGAAATCAAAGAATTATTAAATGAAAGATGTGTTTTCAAATTTAGAAAGCACACTAAGAACTCAACAAATTAATAAAGACCCTAACCAATGCACATCATCATAACATTTTAGAACATTGAAGACAAAAGTAAAATCCCAAAAGCTATCCCCTCCAAAACAACAACAACAAAACAAAAGCCAAGTCAAATCAGATGTATTGACAAAAGCCTGTAATCCCAGCTACTTGGGAGGCTGAGGCAGGAGGATTGCAAAATCCAGACTAGCCTGAGCAACTTATCAAAACCCTGTCTCAAAATTATAAAAAGGGATGATAATGTAGCTCAGCGGTGGAACACTTGCTGAGCAAGCACAAAGTCCTGGGTTTCATTCCAGCACTCCAACAAAAACAAAACAAAACAAAACAAAAATAAATCAAGAACCAGAATGGATTGAACTTCTCAACAGCAACACTGGTAACCAGAAGAAACACCTCCAAAATAGTGATGGAAGGTGATTTGCCATCTATATTATATCTCTATACCCAAACTATTGATCAAATGAAAAGTAGAATGAAAACATATTCTAATGGACAAAGTCTCAAAAATATTTATCTTCTATACATCCCTTCTCAAGAAGTGACTCTAAGATATACCCTCCTCCAAAAAAAATAAAGCAAATCATGAAATATGACAATATGAGGTCCAGGAAACATGGAATTCAACAGGGAAGAGAAGTGAAGGAATTTCCCAGGATGATGGTGAAGGCCCAGGACAACAGCTTTAATACACACTCAAGAGGAACTCATTCCAGAGTTGAATGAGAGAAAGTTTTGGAGGGATGTTGCCAAAGAAAATATCAAACTAAATGATTATTTGGAAATGTGCAATGGCACATATCTTGTGATCACTGCTACTCCAGAGGCTGAGGCAAAATGATCTGAAGTTTGAAAACAGCTTAGGCCATTTAATAAGACCCTAACTCAAAATAAAAGGCTGGGATGTAGCTTAGTGGTAAAGTGCCCCTAGGTTCAGTCCCCAGTACCCAAAAAAAGATAATCTGGTATGTTTCAACATACTAAGATACTAGTCTTATAGTCCCATGGGAGAGTTTGGAAGTACACAGAACACCAACCAAAACAAACAAACAAAAATTTAAAACAATTAATTCCAAGAAAAATTAAAAGTTGGTCAAGAAAAGAAATGTTATCATAGTATACCACTTGTCTTAGCTTTAAGCAATAGTTATATAATCATAATAACCTAAACACTAAATACCATGTAATGGTAATAATGCATTACAGTGGGAAGAAGGGGAAAGAGAAAGTACGTTTGTTAACAAAATGGGAATGAAAGAACTAAACCCTAATTTTCTATAGTAGAACATAAACAGATATCCAAAAAAAAAAAAAAAAAAAAAATCAAGAATCACTGGCAAAAGAGTATATTTAAGAAATGTAGTAGAAAATACTAAAGAAAAGGAATATGGCAGGTACAAGAACACATGCGGGTCAAGATTGCTTCCTTCTTCTGCTTAGATTCACCGGAGTTAGGGGTGATCACTGAAACTGTATCACACAGAATATCTTTAGGGGACTCCCAAATCAAACCCACTCTAGGGAGCATTTCTTCCTGGATTTGACACATCAGGTTAAAAGTCTTTTTTTTTTTTTTTTTTTTTGCGGTGCTGGGGATTGAACCCAGGGCCTTGTGCTTGCAAGGCAAGCACTCTACCAACTGAGCTATCTCCCCAGCCCAAAAGTCTTTCTTAATGATTTATTTCAGAGATGCTAGCAGAGACGAGGAATATTATTAACTAAAGCCCAGGAAGTCCTGCACCCTTCTTTAAGAAATAAGTTATCTGATTCCCTCCCTGTTGACTTAACTTCCTTCTAATCCTACTCCAAAGATCAGCTTTCATCCCACAGTGTACCTGTAGTACTGTTCAAAATCAGAACTTATTATCAGTCATAAGGAGGCAACAATTGAAGACAGCGCCAAGAAATAAGTAAAGTTTTCTTCCCTCCCTTTCAAATTCCAATTTTTTAACTTTTATCTGGTTTATGATATATCTTAAAGAGAGGTAGTATCTTGTGCTTTTTGGTGGTCTTTCGTAGCCTAAAATCTCTATCTCTGTGCACCTGCATGTGAATAATAAAGTACAAAAATGACAATTGATATTGCTAAGTCATCTCTCCCAAAACCTTCCTTCAGAGGCCTGGAATCTGAGGCTTAGCACCAACAATAAATACCCTCTCTTTGTGTGTGTGTGTGTGTGTGTGTGTGTGTGTGTGTGTAAACTACTGATTTAGCCTCTAAACTCACAATCACACAGACGATGATAGGCACTAAAGCGTATGATGATCAGGGGCACTCTTTCACAATCTTAATGTAAGTGGGAGCCTGAATACTTAACCAACTTTACTGCTTTGCAATATAAAAAGATTTGAAGTTTATCTCATCTTCCTCCTGACTGTAACACCTCTACCCCTTTCAGTTTTACTCACACATACCATTGGAGGGCCCTCTACTCAAAGACAAAAAATAAATTTAAATGGAATAGGGCAAAGATCCAGCTCTTGCCAAAACACTGGTAGGGAACTATAGTACTTTTGGAAACAATGCAATATCCCTGAGATCTGACCTTTTGATGTCAAGGCAAGTTCCTGTATCTAAATCTGTCAAGAAAACTGCCACACCTCTAAGTCAGCCGCCATGAGCATGTGAGGTTCAATTCCAACACAGACCCTGCTAGCCACAGCTGATGCATACAGTAAAAGAAGCCATACATGGCACATTGTATGTGAAAGAAGCCATGACTGGCACAGGATGTTGTGAGTCAAACACAGATACACCCAAGACATGCAAAGACTTGACCACAAGCTCTGAGGGCACATGAACAGCACTGCCCACACCAGGGCTCCTGAGAAAGGAATGAAAAAACAGGTGATGTTTCCTATGATCTATGCTAGTCAATCATTCTGACTGCCCAGGCAACCACACCATTTAACACCTCCTTCCAGCATCCCAATCAAGGTTCCTGTCTCCACCTGCTCTTCTAACATCATCCTGTCATTATATTTTCTTTTGAAATTCCTTTGATGAGAAATGAGTCACCTCTTCTTGCCAACACAGGCCTGAGTCTCTTCCAGGCTTGTCATTCTCTTTGGGCAATATTCTGGGGACAGGGCGCCACCCAGTGGCTCTTCCAGCTACTACCTCCACACCTCCCAGGAAAGAAAGACTCCTCCCAAGCTCATAGCCTAGAGGAAAAATGGGGAAGAGATGAAAGAAATGAGGTTCTTGGTGGAGCTGGGAATGAGGCTGGGAACCAGAACATAAACTGGCTACTCATGTGGATCACACAGTTGAAAGAACGTAGTAAGAATTAGGGTAGGGCACAGACAGTCACTCTGAGATGGAAAGGCTTCAGCCTCTCGGTGTTTAACGTAAAAGTTTTGGTTCTTGCTACAAAGTGCCCATCCATTATTCTCCTTCAAAAAATGATTGCAAAGCTGAGGTTTTGGGGCAACCTGCCCAGTGTTAAAGATGGCCACATTTCAATTTCAAGATTCACAGGAATGAGAGGCCAAATAAAAACTAACAAAATGCTATTCATACATACGAATCATCCTAGTATTTTAATAAGTTTCATTGATATGTAGTTAACATACTGTACAAGTCACCCTTTTAAAATCTATGGTTCCAGGACTGGGAATGTGACTCCGTGGTAAGAGTGATTGTCTGGTACATGTGAGGTCCTGGGTTCAATCACCACAAAAATTCAAATAAAATAAATAATAAAATCTACAATTCAGTAGATTTCCGCATACACAGAATTATGCGAACATCACCATTGTTTAACTTTAGAACATTTCATCATCCCAGCAAAGAAACCCTATATGCATTAGCAGTTATGCAGTTTCCCCTCCCCCCACCCCTAGCAACCACTAATCTACTTACTGTATCTATGGATTTGCCTATTTCGTATAAATGAAATCAAACAATATGAGGTCTTTTGTCTCTAGTTTCTTTCACTAAGACTAAAATCAATGTTATAATTGATCAGTACTTTATTCCTTTTTATTGACAAAATATATTCTCTTATATGGATATGCCACATTTTGTTTATCCATTCTTCAGTTGATGGATATTTGGGTTATATGCATTATTAGGAATAATACTACTATGAACATTTGTAGACAAGTTTTCTGTGAATATATCTTCAATTCTCTTGGGTATAGGAGTAGAATTGCAAGGTCATGTGGCAATTCTATGTTTAACTTTTTGAGGACCCATCAAACTGTTTTCTAAAGCAGATAAACTATTTTATATTTCTGCCAGCAATGTATGAGAGTTCCAATTCTCCACATGCCATCTTTATTATAGCTATTCTAGTGGGCATGAAGTGATATCTCATTTTGATTTGTGGTTTTGATTGGCATTTCCTAAATGACTAATAATGTGCAGCATCTTTTCATGTGTAGATTGTCCATATTCTGACTGGAGAAATTACTATTCAAATCCTTTGCCCATTTTTTAATTCGATTATGTGTCTTTTTAGGGTTGAGTTTCAAGATCTTTATATGTTAGATATAAGTCCCTAAAAAATACATGACTTACAAATGTTTTCCCCATTCTGTAGGGTGTTTGGGGATTTTGTTTTGTTTTTTCCATTTTCTACATTCTTTGAAGCATGAAATGTTTTAATTTTTATCATTTAATTTTTTTTTCTTTTTTGTTGTTTATGCTTTTGGTGTCATATCCAAGAAATTATTGCCCAACAAAAGTCACAAAGATTTACTCCTATTTTATCTTAATAGTTTCATAATTGTAGCTCTTACATGAAGGTCTATGATTCTGATTCATTTTTTAGTTAACCTGATATGCTGTGTGGGATTCAAATTCATTCTTTGCATATAGATATCCAGTTTTCGCAGTATAATTTGTTGAAAAGGCCATTCAACAAATTGTCTTGGCATCTCAATTTTATTCCAATTGAGAACAGAAATGGGCCTCTGGGACTCTCAATTCTCTTCCACTGATGGGTATGTCTATTCTTATGATATTACCACAGTGTCTTAATTACTGTCAATTTGGAGTAAGTTTTCAAATTGGGAAATATGAAATAGTCCTCCAATTCTGTTCTTTTTCAAGATTGTTTTGGCTATTCTGGATCCCTTGCATTTCTGCAAAAAAAAAAAGAAAAAGAAAAAGGAAAAAAAAAATCCAGCTAACATTCTGATAGGGACTATACTGAATCAATAGATCATTTGGGGGAATATTGCTATCTTAACAATATCAAGTCTTCCAAAGTATGAACATATAAAATAAAAAGCAATTTAAGTTACTGTTTACTGATACCTGGAGGCTAAAACACAATTTCCTTATGCCTTACCAAATACTTAGAATACTAGAGAGCCTTAATTTTGAGGACACCCTCAAAAAAGAAATAACATGCTAAAAGATACCAATTAGAAAGTCATCAGGATTTTCAACTTTTTTCTTCTTTATTGTGAAACAAATATTCAGGAATAAGTTATTATTATATTTGCATGTATGTGAAATGCTGGACATCGAACCAAGGCCTCAAGCATGCTAGGCAACAGAAAGTCATAGGATGTCTTTCGTATTGCAAAGCAATGCTTTTAAACAAGCTTCCCAAACAGCCAAGCACTCTAAGACCTAGCTAGGTCTGAGAAGAAAAGCAAAGGTCCTGATATCTGACAAGTCCTATTGGCCTTAGCTCATTCCACCTCAGTAAAGGAAGGATAGAATAAACCATGACCTATCTCTCTACCACAAATGCCTCCAACATAACTAAACAAAAGGTGTTCAGAAGTCATATCTTCTTTTATATAAACTGGCCACAAGTCATTCCCAAGAGAAATAAATCTTTGCATCAATATTAGCAGGGAACCAGAAATTTTATATAAAATAGGCATGTATGTGGCAATCTGATTGAGCAAGAGAATGCAATTATAGTAAGTCTAAATGCTGCATTTATGTAGCAGACACTTTTTACTTAAATTCATTTATTTAGGACATCTTTGATAGAGATCATGGGGGTTAAAAAGTCTCCAAGCTCCTTGGGTCTGCTGCTATACTTATTAGATTATAATAAAAGCAAAGAAAAGTATAATTTTATATTAGAATATAAAAAAAACTATACCATTGATATTATAAAGCAGGCAAAAAGCTGACCAAAGGCAGTATGAACCATCAACTCTGACCTCTTCAATCACACAGCAGAACACCCACTTCAAACATAAGTAAATGCCTAGTACATATACTCTTTAACTATATAACTAATCCTCTGTAATTCCTACTCTTACAGGTAGGAATCATCACCCCCATTTTTCAGAAGCAGAAAACTGAGACTTAGAGATTAAGTTATTTATTAGTAGCAGAGCTGGATTCAAAGCCAGGCCTCTTCAACTTCCTATCTGGTGCTTTCCCCACCAATCCCATGTCTTTCCAACATTCCAAATTTCCTACTTATGCTTCATCTCAAGGTTTTCAAGAAACAATACACAGAGGGGCAGCTGAGTGCCATCCAACTCTGTTCTGAAAACTGGAACTGGTTTTCCTAAACCAATTACAGTAACACCAGGGTCAGGGAGAGAGGTAGACAGAAAATGAGTAAAGACAAAGATGCACATCAGTAAAGAGGTGTGCATGGGAGTTCACTTTGCAGCTAAAAATGAAACTGAATAAGGACAGGCAGCCCTGGCCAACGAAGATAAAATGACTTTGGTCAAAATGGCAAACAAACTTTTTTCCCTGATGATTTCCATTTCTGCCCTGTAAACAGAAGTTGAAATATCACTTAATCACTGTTTAATCATTCTCCACAAGTTTATTGTGGTTTAACTCTTTTTATTCTGAACATCTCCAGCATGCTCCTAAAAAATTCTGGAAAGGAACTAAGGAGATCTTCAAGAGATGACCAAAGCCAACAAGAAAATAGAAGGAAACTTTCCATAAGCATAAGTCTACAAAACCCCTTTAGTTAGAAGTTTTATATTAAGGTCACACACCACCTGTTCCTTTGGCTTTCCAACTGGACACCCAATTCATGCCATAGCCTTGCTCGTGAAGGGATTACCGGGAAGACACCAGACCAGAATTTCACTCCTGAGGGTCAGGATTTCAAGACCACTGGAATGTGCCTGGTAAAGACGTGGGGGTGTCTGGGCAGCTGAAGCCTCCACAGGGGAATTCAGCAAGGACAACTGCTTTCCCTCTACCAGGAGTTATGAATTTAAAAATAAACTTCAGGGACCCTCATGCCTTAAGAATCTGTTGGAAAAGAATGTAGCCAAATCCAGAACAACAGAGAGGGAATAAGAGGAGAAATGTTCTTACTACCTCTCTCAAGGAGTATGACAAGACAAAAAAAAAATGGGAAATTCCAAACTGACTTCCCCGAGAGCAAATAAACTCCTTCTCCCTCCCTTCCCTTCCCTTCCCATCCCTTTGGTACTTGCAACTGAACCCAGAGGCTCCCACATGTTAGGCAAGCACTGTACCACTAAGCTACATTCCCAGTCCTTTGTAAATTTTTATTCTGAGACAGGGTCTCACTAAATTGCCCAGGCTATCCTTGAATTTGCAATTCTCCTGCCTCAGACCCTGAATAGCTGGGATTACAGGCGTGCACTACCCCCTAAAACTGCCATATATGTCTACATTTCTTGCATTTCAGATTTCAAAAAATGTTAATACCTATGCATCCTCTGTGAGGTACTAGGATTATGTTCAGTATGTTAAAGTATTTTTTAGAGGAAAAATAACAATGTAACTGTCAAGTGGTACATTGGCCAGCCTCTCTGAACTCTCTTTCTTACTGAGATCAGGGACACAACCTCAAGGACTCATGCTCCTCTCCTGCAGCATGTAAATAGAAGCCAGTAAGGAATAATTATTTCCCTGACAGTCTAGATTCTACAGAAATAATCATTTCCATGACAGTCTAGATTCTGCAGAAATACCCTTCTCTCTCTCAGTGATCCCAATTCTCAACTTGATTGAAATAACTACCCAGATTCTTGGAAATTGGCAGATTCTTATTCAATAGGGAGCTTTATTGCCATGGCAGTGCAGCTTTCCTTTGGAGCCGAACAGTTACAGGATTTCAGCATTATTCTCACCCAAGTGATTCTTAAGACTTGAGGGTCACTCAGAATGGCCTCAGGGCACTTTTAGAAGGCAAAGGCTCCCATTCACCACAGCTGCTGGTACAGACAGCAAAGTAAACAGCATATGGAACAGTACTGAGATGCTTCCACAAAGTCACCTCATGGAGCTGGCTCTCTGAAAGATGTTTATATTACTAATGCCAATTGGAAACTGGGCGTGAAGACTACAGTCCTGTTTTATTTTATGAACACAAATACCCCTACCACCACCACCATCCCCATCTCCATGAGCAATCAAAAATGTTATGGATACCTGGAGTGGCTCCTGGACTTCTCTCTAATGTTACCTTTTTGCACAGCAACAGTTGGCCATTCCATATGGAAAACTCCTATAGAAACACTGTTTAGGTTCTGCAAGTAAATGAACCCAAATTTATAGTATCATAAAAAGAGAGATAAGGAACTGAACCCAACTGGAAAAGTTAGAGGACACTTGCCCCAAGCCACACAGACAGTTACTGACAAGCTAAAACCAGGACCTGGGTTCCTAACTTGTAGTTGAATGCCTTTCCTCCAAATGGCATTACTTGCCCTTGAAGCCTTGGACAAGAACAATCCTTTCTAAGATCTTTTAACTGTTTTTCCCAGAAGTTAGTAAAGGACCTGAAAGGATAAAAGCAGAAGTTTTGGGACTAGAGAATCTTAATGAAAAGGACTACTAGAGGTCTTTCCCCAAACTCTCCTTACAGAATTCTGAACACTGTAAATATTTAAAAAATGGAACAGGCAAACAAACAAGTAAGTATTTTGGGTAAGAGAATAAATGCTAAAAGTTATACAATGGTTTAGAAGAAAAAAGGGAATTTGGAAAACAGGGGAATATGGAAAAACAGCTGAAACAAAAGCTACAATAGAATCGCAACACACTTGCATTTAACTATACAAACATGACCAGAGAGAGAAATAATTTAAACACTGCAGAGGTTTACCCACGACTTCATTCAATGAGGTTTGACACCAAGGTGATGTGCCAGGGTGAACACCAGGTGAGAAGACCTGAATCTGAGACTTCTACAAGTCTCATTTCCTATGTGCTACCTGAATGTCAAATAAGAGTCTAATGTTTGAGAATACTTTTCATATAAAATGTGCCCTAATTTATAGGCCAATTATTTTATACGTTTCAAGTCTCCTCTCATATACACAAAATTATGTTTATATACTTCGATTTCCAGGTCATTTAAGAAATTTTTCAAGGATGATTTTGATTAGTTGGGATTTTCACTTTATGTGCAGATTTCCCAACCTAACTTCCTTCTACAATGAGGTAAAATGAGATTTCGCCTCACTGGAGAGGTGGGCAAGGAGTGAAGAGCCAGCCAAGGAAGTCCCTTCTGAAAGCTAAAGACAATACAAAAAGAGGAAAGAAAGAGAAAAACCCCTAAATTTCTGTGTGACTTCCCAAGCCACTCCCAACAGGGAAAGGAGGTAGCAGCATTAAAGAACTCAAAAGCTTGGCAGGTCATTCCACATTTCTCCTGCATATAACCAGGGAAATGCAATGGCCAGGTATTAACTCAAGCTTCCTAAGTGACATTCCCCAAACCCGGTGGCAAAGTGACTGGGCCCAGCTCCAGCCTGAGGATGCCCTCCTTCCCTACTTAGATGCCACCTGCTTCTCTTACTATATATTTGGAGGAGTAGGAGACCCTCCTCTACAGTTTGGTCCAGGCTCTTCTGGTGCACAAGAAACATCATCACTGACCTTCTGTAGTCATGACCCACCCCTACCCCACAAATAGGAACTGCTTCTGCCAAAGAGTGAGTTTTTCACAATGAAGTGGATTCTCTTGATGATATTCAAGGAAGAATCTGAGTATCTAAGACGTGTTCACATAAAGAATAAATCTTTCTCTTTGCCTGACTGATAATCTTTCTCTTTGCCTGACTGATAAAACGATCATGCCTAATGGGAACAATTGCTCCTTTTTATTCTAAAAAGACAAAGGTCTGACTTTGCTACATAAAAAGCCATATTTGTAAATACTAGTCAGAAAATAAAGTTACAATCAGGTGCTGGGGTTGTGATTCAGTAATAGAGCACTTGCATATGCAAGGTCCTGGGTTCAACCTCAAGCACTGCAAAATAAAACAGAAGCTACACTCAGTATTTACTATAGATAGTAATAGTCACATTTATTGCTATGAGCATGTACTGTATGCCAAGCAATGTTCTAAGTACTTTCCACATATTAACTCATTCAATTCTCATTATAACCCTATGAACATGGTACCATTATTATCCCCACTTTATAGCTGTGAAACTCTGGCCTAAAGAGCACCTTGCCCAAAATCACGCCAAGTGATACTGCAGGATTCAAGGTCAGATCAGTTCTGCAGGTGCTGCAGGAAGTACTTTTCAGATGAACTTTATGAAAGATTTGAAGAAAGAAGTGTTACTAGAGGTAATCACCAGAAATTGGAAATTGGACAGATTTGGCTGTAATTCATCTCTAAACAAGCAAGTAGCAAAGTACAGCAAGGTCTCTACTGAGCTTCTCCTGCCTTGCCTGAAACCTCTCCAACACAGCACCTCCAGAATCACTGAAGTCTTCCCACAGCAGCTTAAGGAAAGGGGTAGAGGGGAAAAAGGACAAGGCCTTAATCAAAAACCCTTTTCTTCTGGCAAACAAAAGGCCTTGGTATTTCCATGGACAGACTAGTTATTCTGAACACTAACCAAAGATTCTTTGGCAGAGAAAGAAATATGAAAATGTTAGGCTTGTGGGAATGGTCTGTGCTTTGGGCCTTTGTATCCCACTCAGTAAAGCCATCCCACTGAAAAACAAACACAGTTGCCTTGCAGTAACCCTAGGCCTTCAGTTAACTCCAGAGTCTAGAGAGAGAACAGAGACCCTGCTCCTGGTTGTCTCTCCTTTTTCCCCTCCATCCTCCCTGAGAGAAGACTATTTTTCAAGCACACAAGGAAAAACACATCTGAAAACAGAGATACAGAATAGATCAAATTCTAACACTTAAAAAAAAAAAAATAAGGAAAAAGAAAAAAAAAAAAAAAAGCAACAAGTGGTAGGTGGAAAATGGCAGCCATCTGTCCTAACTCCTGATTCTCTCACCAGCCTCTCTGCTCTCCAACTCAAATCAACAATTCAGAATTTTGGCACTTTCCTAAATCAAAGTTAAGATCTGGCAATACAGTGTGGCCCCCTGAATCACCCCAAATGGTTTACATTTTCCCAGAAGGGTACAGAGAAATTCAGAATATTTTGTTAAATGGGTCAGTAAGAAAAGTGGGGTGGCAAGACAGTCTACTGAAGAAAAGAAGAGCTCAGCAGCACTAATCCCAGATATAGGTGGGTCAGAATCACAATCTGACACTCTAACCCCACCCGTCGCATGAACATAGTAACATTGCTTTTAAAAAAGTCTCTGAAGCCCTCATGTCCAGCCAACAAGCAACTTCCCCTTGCTGACTTGCCCAGGAAATTGTGAAGAAAACTATTAGGAGGTCACAGGCCTGCAAATCTAGCAGCCAGGACTCTGCCAGAGTGGTGAACAAGGGCATCCATGTGTGAAGAGTCTCAGGCTGGCCTTGAAATCCTCTGGAATACACAGCCCAAATTAATATGAGATTAGTATCCACAATGGCACCAAACCTTAAGGTGTTAAACCATGAGGTAATAAGGCTCCTTGTGGCTCAGGCCTCTAGATCCTCTCTGATTACCCTGGAAGCAGGTCCTCATCTTGTTCCCAAGCAGTATCAAAGATCCATGTGCTCAGCCAAGCACAAGCACCAGCAAGTTTCAAATGTCTGGCATATAATAGGCTCTCAAATATTAGTTGAATGACTAAATGAATAAAACATTTCATCTTCAACTGCTCTAATCAATTCTTTTCTACACCTCAGGGGGTAGAAGGAGTGTCAGAGAAGAAGTCTAAACAGTAGGGGAGAAAATTTCCCTGCATTCCCTGGGAATCAAGGTCTTATGTTGCAAATAATGTTCCCTTCTATATAAAATTTGTTACTTGACTATTCTCCCAGAGATGGATAACAGGTCATCCTAAATCAGAGACAATGATTCTTCTGCAGCTGGCATGCAACAGACTGACTCCTGTGAAAGGTGGGCAGCACAGAGTCAGGAATAAGCCTGTTGTAGCATTTTTCTATAACTACAACAACCTGAAGCGATCCAAATATTTGACAATAAGACAATGACTAAGTGAAGACATCATCAACAACATACCTTAAAATAACAACTTTAAGCAAAGAAAACTATCAGCAATGCGAAGAGAGAACCTACAGAGTGGGAGAAAATCTTTGCCACTCATACTTCAGATAGAGCACTAATTTCCAGAATATATAAAGAACTCAAAAAACTCTATACCAAGAATACAAATAATCCAATCAACAAATGGGCTAAGGAAATGAACAGACACTTCACAGAAGAAGATCTACAAGCAATCAACAGATACATGAAAAAATTTCAACATTTCTAGTAATAAGAGAAATGCAAATCAAAACTACCCTAAGATTCCATCTCACCCCAATTAAAATGGCGATTATCAAGAATACTAGCAAGAATAGGTGTTGGCGAGGATGTGGGGAAAAAGGTACACTCATACATTGCTCGTGGGGCTGCAAATTAGTGCAGCCACTCTGAAAAGCAGTGTGGAGATTCATTAGAAAATTTGGTATGGAATCACCATTTGACCCAGCTATCCCACTCCTCGGCCTATACCCAAAGGACTTAAAATCAGCGTACTACAGAGATATAGCCACATCAATGTTCACAGCTGCTCAATTCACAATAGCCAGATTGTGGAACCAACCTAGATGCCCTTCAACTGATGAATGGATAAAGAAACTGTGGTATATATATACAATGGAATATTACTCAGCTATAAAGAATAATAAAATTATGGCATTTGCAGGCAAATGGATGAAATTGGAGAATATCATGCTAAGTGAGATAAGCCAGTCTCAAAAAACCAAAGGACAAATGATCTCGCTGATAAGTGGATGATGACACATAATGGGGGGTGGGAGGGGGGCAAGAATGGAGGAAGGAGGGACTGTATAGAGGGAAAAGAGGGGTGGGAGGGGTGGGCGGGGAGAAAAAAAATAACAGAATGAATCAAAAACTATTACCCTAGGTAAATGGATGATTACACAAATGGTAAGCCTCTACTTCATGTACAAAGAAACAAGATGTATCCCATTTGTTCACAATAAAAATAAATTTAAAAAAAGAAAACACTTAAAAAATCCTTATAATGTTACATAAAAAACAGCCTGTAAACACACACACACACACACACATACATACATATACATATGCACTAAATGAAAGAAGTCAGATGCATCAATTTATATAAAATATTCAGACTAGGCAAATCAGGAACCATATTAATGTTGCCAGAGGGTTAGGGAGGGGTAGTTACTGCCTAATGAACACCAGATTTCCATTTAAGATCACAAAAACATTCTTGAACTAAATAATCGTGATGGTTGCACAATAATGTAAATGCAACTAAGGTCAATGAAATGCGAGCTTTAATAATGGCTACAATGGTAAATTTCACATATATTTTACCACAATAAAAAAAACTGAATCAAGAAATACACACAAACACACGCACACACACACACACACACACACACAGAGATTGCAATAATATCAAAGTAAATATGAACCCAAAGGAACACAGACAAGCCTCAACATCTGTTATATTAAGATGGGGCTTCACTGATGTAGGACAAGAAATAAAAATCAAGAAAGGAAAATAAAAATGCCAGAAGCATACAGCCAGTTCTACGGCCACAATCATGAGCCTGCAAACAAGTGCCTACCAAGTGGGAGACAAGTTACATAGCTCACCAGGCGCCAGAACAGCAGGTGTGTGTGCTATGGGGTGAGCCATAGAGGTCTCAAGCCCTCCTCAGCCCAGTCCTCTAATCCCCCTTAGAAATACTCCCTAGGGCAGAGAAACCATCTGTTTCAACAAAGACTAGAGCCCTATAACCAAATTAACTCCTTCACTGCTGACTTCCTACAGATGAGCTACCTCCAATATTGTGCTTTTCATTTTTTAAAAATGCCTCTAAGTTATAGAAAATAAATTCTATCAAAAAAGGAAACAAAAAAGATCCAGGGCCAGGCCCAGTAGCACATGCCTATAATCCCAGCAGCTCTTGAGGCTAAGACAGAAGGATCTCAAAGGAGTTCAAAGCTAGGCTCAGCAAAAAAGCAAGGTGTTAATAAGCAAATCAGTGAGACGCTGTCTCTAAATAAAATACAAAACAGGGCTGGGGATGTGGCTCAGTGTCAAGTGCCCCTGAGTTCAATCCCCAGTACCAAAAAAAAAAGGATCCAGACTTGATAGCCCACACCTGTAATCTCAGTGACTCCAGAGGTTGAGGCAGGAGAATTGCAAGGCTGGTCTGGGCAACTTAGTGAGATCCTAAGCAACTCAGGGAGACTCTGTCTGAAAATAAAAAATAAAAAGGGCTGATGATGTAGGTCAGTGGTTAAACAGCCCTTATTTTGTCTTATTTGCTGGTATATCCATAATGGCTAGAATAAATTGGTATCAATGGATACTCAAATTATTTGCTGGATAAATTCATTAAATGCCTTTACCCTATAATCCTTGTTTTGTTTGTTTTTGCAGCACTGTGGGGGTTGACCCCAAGGGCACTCTACCACTGAGCTACACCCCCAGCCCTTTTTATTTTTTATTTTAAGACAGGGTCCTGCTAAATTGCCCTGACTGGCCTGGAACCTGTGACTCTCCTGCCTCAGCCTCCTAAGTAGCTAGGATTACAGGCGTGTACTACAATACCTGGCTTATGCTGGTTGTTTTGTTTGTGTTTTATTTTCTTAAGTCTCCCTCTCCTTGTCACTTGTCCTCACTTTGAGTCCTGCCTGGCTTCCTCAAATCCAGTCCACCAACAAATATTTGCCTAATATCTACTTATGTACAACACAACCAGTGTCATTACTGTGCTGTTTACTGCTGGATCCCATTGCCCAGCAGAGCACTCATGGTAGGTGCTCATTCACATTTATCAAATGAAATAATCGTTTACTTAGTCACCACATTTCAAGAGATCAGTAATGAACACTTAAATTTGGCTAGGCATGAGCTAGTCACTGTGACAATTACAGAACTACAAGGTCTATAAATAGTTTCCTCAAAAAGCTCACAGTTTCAACAGAGACAAAACTAGCATGAGGAAGTGATGTATCAACTGGGACTTCACTAATCAGAGAGGTTTCATGAGAAGAAAGACTTGAAGTGAGGCTTGTAGGACTGGAGAGACTCCAGACTAGTATAAAGAACAAGGGCATTCAAGTGAAGAGAACTGCACAAGAGAAGGCAACAGGGGAGAAGGAATGAGGGGCACTGAGGAACAATGAGGAAACAGATCTGTCTGAGCTGAAGGTGTGTACTAGAAAATTATGTGAGATAAGCCTGGAGAAGGAGGAGGTCAGAGCATAAGAGATCATATTTTTAAAATTTGGACTTTAAGAAACAGGAAATACAAGGAAAGTAACTGCTAGAGTTAACAACTGTAAAGGAGAGACAGAATACAGAAAACTAAATCAAAGGCAGTTGCCATAATTCAGGCATGAGGTGATGAGTGACTAGACTAAAATCATGGCAAGAGAAATGCGGAAGAAAGGGCAAACTTAAGAGACATTCTGAAGTAACAAAAGAACCCAATGACAGATTAAGAATGGGAGTTGATGAAGAGAAAAGAGTCAAAGATGTCTCCAGGGTTTCCTGTCTTGGAGGCTGTAAGAATGTGAACACAACTGTCAAAAATGGGGACTAAGGGAGGGAAGCCAAGTGTAAGCTTGAATTTTGAAAATACTGAATTCAAGGTGATGTCCAAGTATAGCTGTCCCATAATCAATTGAAAAAAAAGAGACTAAAAAAAATTGAAAGATTTTAAAATATAAAGTGGAATGTTATTTAGCCTTAAAAAAAAGAAGGAAATCTCTCATATGAAACAACATGGATGAAACTTGAGGACATCAGGCTAAATGAAATAAGCCAGTTGCAAAAGGACAATTAGTGCATGATTCCACTTATATGAAGTACTTAAAAGCAGTGAAATTCATAAGAGTAGAAAGTAGAATGGTGGCTGTCAGGGACACGGGAAGGAGAAATGGAAAGTAGCTTTTCAATGGCTACAGCATTTTGGTCATACAAAATGAAAGTTTCAGACATCTGCTGTGTAACAGTGAATATAGTTAATAATACTGTACTACATACAAAATTTTGTTGAGAGTAAAATAAATTTTATGTTGTTTTTCCACAATAAAAAAATCACATTTAAAAAATTTTAAGAGATTTTAACTGGTAGGAGACAGGCTTGGGAGTTTATAATTAAAAAGAAAAGCTGTCAAAAAAAAAGAAAAGCTGAGGGCTGAGGCTGTAGCTCAGTGGTAGAGCACTTGCCTAGCATGTGTGAGGCCCTGGGTTCGATCCTCAGCACCACATAAAAATAAATAAATAAAGACATTCGGTCCACCTATAAGTACCAAAAAAAAAAAAAAAAAACTGAGCCATGTATGGTGACCTTATCACTGGTAAAGTGCCCCTGGGGTCAATCCCCAGTAACAGAAAGAAAGAAAAAGGAACACTGAAGCTAAAAGGACTAGTTTCAGAAAGAATAGATGCTCAGGAGCAGCATTAATAACAACACCAGCTATATATCATGTGTTTGTTCGTTAGCACTATGCCATTTCATTTAATCCTTATAATTTGATGTGTAAGTTATTATTTTTTTAATTAAAATCCTTTTTATTTTTACAGACTGCATTTTGATTCATTGTACACAAATGGGGTACAACTTTTCATTTCTGTGGTTGTACACAATATAGATTCACACCATTCATATAATCATACATAAACATAGGGTAATACTGTTTCTTTCTGTCCCCCACCCCATCCCACCCCATTTTCCTCCAAAGTTCCTGCATTTTTCTCTTCTCCTTGCCACCCCCAACTGTTGTTATATATTGTCATGCACTTATTAGAGAAAACATTCAGCATTTGGTTTTTTGGGCTTGGCTTATTTCACTTAGCATGTTATTTTCCAACTTCATCCATTTACCAGCAAATGCCATAATTTTATTCTTCTTTATGGCTGACTAATATTCCATTGTGTATATATACCACAGTTTCTTTATCCATTCGTCATCTGGGTTGATTCCACAATCTAGCTATTGTGAATTGAGCTGCTATGAACAACTGATGTGGCTGCATCACTGTAGTATGCTGATTTTAAGTCCTCTGGGTATAAAGGGAGGAATGGGATAGCTGGGTCAAATGGTGGGTCCATTCCAAGCTTTCTTTTTTTTTGCGGTGCTGGGGATTGAACCCACGGCCTTGTGCTTGCGAGGCAAGAACTCTACCAACTGAGCAACATCCCCAGCCCCACTATTCCAAGCTTTCTGAGGAATCTCCATACTGCTTTCCAGAGTAGCTGTACCAATTTGCAACTCCATGAGCAATGTATGCTTTTTTTCCCACATCCATACCAACACTTACTATTGCTTGTGTCCTTGATAATAGCCATTCTAATTGGAATTAGATGAAATCTTAAGGTGGTTTTAATTTGCATTTCTCTAATTACCAGAGATGATGATCACTTTTTCATATATTTGTTGATCATCTGTATATCTTCTTCTGTGAAGTGTCTGCCCATTTCCTTAGCCCATTTATTGACTGAGTTCTTTGCAATTTTGCTGTAAAGTTTTTTAAGTTCTTTATAAACTTTGGAGATGAGTGCTCTGCCTGAAGTGTGTGTGGAAAAGATTTTCTCCCATTCTGTAGGTTCTCTTTTCACATTATTGATTGTTTCCTGTGCTGAGAAAAAACTTTTTAGTTTGAATATATCCCATTTATTGATTCTTGCTTTTATTTCTTGCACTATGTGGATCTTGTTAAGGAAGTCTGGGTCCTAAGCCATGTGATGGAGAATTGGGTCTACTTTTTCTTCTGTTCCGTGAAGGGTCTCGGTCTAATTCCTAGATCCTTGATCCATTTTGAGTTGAGTTTTGTACAGTGTGAGAGAGAGAGGTTTAATTTCATTTTACTGCATATGATTTCCAGTTTTGTCAGCACCATTTGTTGAAGAGGCTATCTTTTCTCCATTGTAAGTTTTTGGCACCTTGGTCTAGTATGAGGTTACTATACTTATGTGGGTATGTCTCCGTGTCTTCTATCTTGTACCATTGATCTACCTGTCTATTTTGGTGCCATTACCATGCCGTTTTTGTTACTATTTCTCTATAGTAGAGTTTAAGGTCTGGTATTGTGATACCTCCTGCATCACTTTTCCTGCACAGAATTGCTTTGGTTATTCTCCGTCTTTTGTTCTTCCAGATGAATTTCATGATTTCTTTTTCTGTTTTTATGAGAAATGTCATAGGCATTTTAATTGAGGTCTATGTGATTCCTAAAATTGAGAAGGATTTGTTTGATGTACAGGGATGCACCATTGTTTGGGGCATAAATATTTACTATCATTATGTCTTCCTGATTTATGGTTCCCTTAAGCAGTATGAAATGTCCTTCTTTATCCCTTCTGACTAACTTTGGCTTGAAGTCCACTTTATCTGATATAAGGATGGAAACCGCCGCTTTTTTAATGAGTCCATGTGCATGGTAGGCTTTTTCCCATCCTTTCACCTTTAGTCTGTGGATGTCTTTTTCTATGAGATGAGTCTCTTGCAGGCAGCATATTGTTGGGTCTTTCTTTTTAATCCATTCTGCCAGTCTATGTCTTTTGATTGATGAGTTTAGGCCATTAACATTCAGGGTTATTATTGAGAAATGATTTGTAGTCCCAGTCATTTGGCTTATTTTTGGTTTTTAAGTTGGCTTGGTTTCTCCTTTGAGTGGTTTTTCTTTAAGGTAGTTCCTCCCTTTGCTGACCGACATTGTTGTTTTTCATTCCCTCCTCATGGAATATTTTGTTGAGAACATTCTGTAATGCAGGCTTTCTATTTGAAAATTCTTTTAACTTTTGTTTATCATGGAAGGATTTTATTTCATCTTCAAATCTGAAGGTTAGTTTTGCTGGGTATAGGATTCTTGGTTGGCAACCATGTTCTTTCAGAGCTTGAAATATGTTGGTCCAGGCCCTTGTAGCTTTTAGAGTCTGGGTTAAGAAGTCGGCTGCTATCCGTATTGGTCTCCCCCTATATGTAATCTGATGCTTTTCTCTTACGGTCTTCAAAATCCTATCTTTATTTTGAATGTTAGGCATTTTCATTATAATGTGCCTTGGTGTGGATCTGTTGTGATTCTGTGCATTTGGGGTTTTGTAAGCCTCTTGTATTTGATTTTCCATTTCATTCTTCAGGTTTGGGAAATTTTCTGATATTATTTCATTGAATAGGTTGTTCATTCCTTTGGTTTGTATCTCTGTGCCTTCCTCAATCCCAATAATTCTTAAATTTGGTCTTTTCATGATGTCCCATAGTTCTTGGAGATTCTGTTCATGATTTCTTACCATCTTCTCTGTTTGGACAACTTTATTTTCAAGATTAAATATTTTGTCTTCATTGTCTGAGGTTCTGTCTTCCAAGTGGTCTAGTCTTTGGTGATGCTTTCCATTGAGTTTTTTATTTGGTTTATTGTTTCCTTCATTTCAAGGATTTCCATTTGGTTTTTTTTTTTTTTTTTTTTTTTTGAGAATCTTTATCTCTTTGTTGAAATGATCTTTTGCTTCCTGCAGTTGCTCTTTCAACTGCTTATTGGTATTATCATTCATTGTCTGCATTTGCTCTCTTATCTCATCCTTTGCTTCACGAATCATCTTAATCATGTATAATCTGAAGTCCGTTTCTGACATTTCTTCTAACATACTGTCATTGGATTCTATTAATATAGAATCTAGATTTGTTCAGATAATTTTCTTCCCTTGTTTTTTCATGTTGTTCATGTATCTTCCCCTCTAGCAGTGCAGATCTGGGGTATTGCAGATTTCCCCCTATAGGCTTATAGTGGCCCTATAGTCTCCAAAACCCTTTCTTTAAGGGGAGATCAATATTAGCAGTGCCCAATTCAAACACTATGCAAACCTAGACCAAATAGCCCCTATGGGACAATAACAAAATTGTCATAGTAAACAAAATGAGTTCAAATATTATCTTTGGTAAAACAAACAGATTTGCAATAAGGTCTGCAGTTTCTAATGGAGGACAAAGAGAATGCAGAGGGATATAGAATGTGGCTGTTAATGGGATAAGAAAAGAATATACAGAAGTTCTAGAAAATAGAAAGGGTGAGAGTATAATCAAAAGAAATCGGATGTTAGCAAGCAAAAAAGGGAGAGAGAGACTCCGAGGGAACAGGTAAACAAAAGGAAAAGAGAGCAAGAAAAGTAAAAAAATAAAAACTTAAATTTTTTAAAAAGGAGGAAAAAGAAAATCTACCATATAACAGTCATATACTAATGAAACCTCCCAGTGTTCAGTAGCCTGATGCATGAGAGGTACCTGACAATGAGCTTCAAGCCTCCAGCAGGTGTCGCAGGATGGGATTTGCCCCACCCAAAGATCGGAGCTACAGCTTCCAGGATTATCCAAGATGGCCGCTCTGGCTTCGAAATGTGTTGGCAAATGGGGAGCTGCAGCTCAGTGGTGGACGTGGTCAGCTGGAGATCCTGGAGACAGATGCGGTTGGTCCGGCAGGGGTCCTGGAGGTCCGGTGTGTTTGGTGTGGTTGTGGGATCCTGGAGGCCGGGTGCAATCAGTTGGTCTGGGGTTCTGGTGATAGGGCGCAGTCAGTTGGTCTGGGGGTCCTGGTGGCAGGGAGCAGTCAGTCGATGTGAGGGCCCCAGAGGCAGGGAGTGATTGGTCGGGCTGAGGGATTCTGGAGACGGGGCTCAGTCAGCCTGGCCAGGGGTCCCACGGGGCCTGACTGTTGTCTCAAAATGGCAGCAGTCACATGTAATCAAACCTGCAGGTACTGTAACGGTGAACTTCCAGGCAACAGCAGGCAGCTGGTGCTCCACTGGTGGTCAGCGATCAGTTTGTTGACTGTTATCGGACAATCGGGAGGTGAACCTCGTGCGTTGGGTGATGGATAAGTGTAAGGCAGGCGATGGACAGGCGAGAGTCAGGCAAATGGCGGATGATAGATGCCTGACAGTGAGCAACCTGCACTCAAAAAAGGCGTCGATATGCTGGCAGACTGCAGGTCATCACAGCAGACAAATGGGGTAAACACCAGGGGATCGATAAGCAGCAAAAACTGCCTCACCGAGAAACAGATATCCTCTGCTTGAAACCAGTGTTACAGAGCGACAAGGAACGCAGCCTCTCTCTAGTCCGCCATCTTGGATCTCCGCCAGAAGTTATTATTAACCTCATTTTACAGATGAAAAAACTAAGGTTCAGAGAGAGTAAGTAACTGTCCCCATCATTCAGCTGATAAATGCAGAAACCTGGATTTGAACTCAGCTCTACCAAGATCCCAAATGAATGTTCTTCCTACTTCATCAAACTGCCTTACTCCTTAAGAAACTGCCACATTGAGAGTCAGAAGAGGGCTGGGACTATAGCTCAGGGGTAGAGCATTTGCCTCACACGTGCAAGGCACTGTGTTCAACCCTCAGCACCACATAAAAATAAAGATATTGTGTCCATCTACAACTAAAAATTATTTTTTTAAAAAAGTCAGAAGAAGGAGGGACTATGGGCATAGCTCAGTGGTAAATCAGTGCTTAGCAAGCATGAGGCCCTGGGTTTGATCCCCAGCAACCCCAAGCAAACAAAAGCAGATAGGTAAAGAAAAACCAAGAATTGCTCTTGCTGAAGCTAAAGGAAGAGAATGTTTTAAACAGGTAAAGAGATAATAAATAGTAACCAATGCCAAACCTCCAACACAGAATGCAATCAACATGCTAAATCTGTCTATAAAGGCTTATATAAAGATGGAGCCCTAGAATGTCTACGGCAACCAGGAGATTTCTGAAAAACAGATAACCTACCCAAAGGTAAAAGGGTTCCTTCTTAAACCTTGGGCTGCTGGTCTCCAGTTACTCCACAGGTCCTAGGCTGGAGCACATCACTTGAGCAGCCCTGGGAAGCACTTCACAACATAAAGGTCAGATTCAACCTGAGTTGTGGATCTCTTCTATGTCTCCACTATATATAAAGTGATATCGACTATATCTCCAGATATAGTTTATGTAGTTCAGCATAAAACCTATTTGTTTCTATACTCTCTTTTAGAAGTATTTCATATGCTGGCTCTTCACTTCTTCCCTCAGCTCTTTGAATCCTAAACAAACTGAAATTAGGTACTTACTGATTTAGCTGTGGCTCTATGTTCCTATAAATGATCTTTTACCCTGCTACAGAGTTATACTCCTGCCCCCACCAAATAAATAAATAAATAAAAGCTCTCCTAATTGTTGATAATATCATCACTTTGCCTTGAAAATATTTAGTACGAGGCTCAGTGGTGCACGCCTGTAATCCCAGTAGCTCAGGAGGCTGAGGAAGGAGAATCCCAAGTTCAAAGTCAACCTGGGTAATTTAGTGAGACCCTGTCTCAAAACAAAAATAAAAAGAACTGGGGATATAGCTCAGTGGTAATTAGCCTTTAGGTTCAATCTCCAACCACAGAAAAATCTATTTCTTTGCACACCCTTTTTGTCTTCTCAGAATACCTCTTCTCCTGTCTTAACTGGCAAACTTTTACTCAACTTCAAGATTCAGTTCAGGGCTGGGGCTGTAGCTCAGTGGTAAAGCAATTGTGTGCTCATGTGTGAAGTACTGGGTTCAATCCTCAGCACCACATGAAAATAAATGAATAAACAAAGATATTGTGTCCATTTATAGCTAAAAATATATTTAAAAAAAAAAAGATTCAGTTCAAAGACCAACACCACTACAGTAGTTTTCCAAGCACCACCATGTTGCTGATAGTGATCACTCCACCCCATTCTCACTGCATTTTATTCATATTTCTATGATAGTACCTGCTGTGGGTATGGGATATATAAAAATATATGATATATTATAAATAATATAATTTATATATTACTTAATATATTCTTTAATAATGACTATTAAACCCTCAAGGACAGGGACTGTTTATAATCTCTGTATCCTTGGTATCTTGTTAAGGGTCTGGCATACAGGAGGTTCTCAATGAAAGGAAGGAAGAAGATGGGGATTTCTAGTGAAAGAAACAAAGCACAAAACATTGTCAGGGAATGAGGCAGTTGATTGACTATAAATTGTAAAAAAATGATATTCCAAATCAGAGAATTTTAAGATACATCAAGCCAGGAAGTCTAAAGGGCTCCTGCTATTCCACAATGAGCAAAAGATGCTATTTAACAACTGGCATTTAGACAGTGGGACCATCTCCACATTTGCTATGATGAGTAGCAGATACATAATTGGAAGTACTAGGCTGGAATTCTACAGGAGAGTCAATAGCAAGTGCAGCAAAACAGTGTGGACAAAGTCTTAACTTTTCAACACTAATACCTACTTTCAAAACACACACACATGTACACACACAGCAAAGGATGAGAAGGTGATTATTTATACTTTGTTAGCTATTATAGACTTACTCTTTGAGACAGAAGGATAATGTAACAACCATCTCCAGTTGCAACAAAAAAGACACAAACTAACCAATACTTTGCTAACCCACAGCAAGAGAAACCAACATCAAGTGAACTTGAGCTGCTACCCCTCTCTAGTCCAGTGCCCTGCAGCAAGTCTATAAATATGTAAGTAAAGAGAGAATAAACTTCAACAGTACAAAACTGCCAACCATTCAAACAAGTACAGGGTCCACTGGGTGCTTGGTGCCTTAAAAGGTGTTGACAGGCCTCACCCTAGAAGCATGCAGACTCAGTCTCTACAGTGGAGAGAATTACCCCATTGTGACAGGTTTGCTTAAGGGCTCTGGGAATGGGAGGGGCAGACAGTTCTCACTGTGAAGGATGAAATCCTGTCTGTGACTCAAGCCATTTTCCACTATCCTGACTATTGTGGAGACTTTCTTATTGACCCCCTTGCACAAAAAGTCCCACACATGTGCCTTCTCTCAGACGCAAGCTAATTTCCAAATACCTAGAAAGCAAATCAATCATCATCTAGAAAGCCTAACATTGTTTGCTGCAGGATCTCAACTTCAAGGCAGAAACAAGAATGTAACAAATCTATAATTCTACTTTAAGGCTGCTGGTCCCAATTAACAGAAGTTGATTTGCAACTGGCTGCAATACATTGATTTAAAAACAGGACCCTTTCCATTTCTTCCAGAGGCAGACAGCTAACATAAGCAAGGGTGTTGACACAGTAGTTTTTCAATCTATTATATTAGGCCAAGCTGGTCTAAATTACCAGCTAGGTGCTAGTTCAGTAATAGCAAAGAAGCAAAGAGAATTTCAACTTGGTACCAATCTGGGTCCCAACATGGGATTTCCAAACAACACTAGTTAGGTCATTCTTGATAACTGCAGTTTCCCAATCAACATCAATGGATCTCTCCCCTGCACAAGAGAAGAGGTACTAGCATTGGAAGGATGACTGAAACCATCTAAATCCTGGAGCTGCTAGGAGAAAATCTTCAGAGTGCAGAGATATGATGATGACATGTGGGAGTTGCTGACTAAGTGAGACACTTGGCACCTGTCCCACCATAAAATAAACTGGATAATAAAACATCTGAGCCAGATAGCCACTAATCCTGAAGACATGGCTGTCCCTAGCAGGCAAGCAGATGAGAGCTATCAAGGGGTATTCAGTCTTACAGGTATCCTCTTCTTACCCTCAGTAGCTTTAGAGAGTAAAATAAAATTAAAAACCAACATCCAGAGCTTCGAATACATGTATTAAGATCCAATAATTCCACTGCTTGAACTCTATACAAAATAATAAGAAAAAATCAGAGATACACAAATTTTAGGTTTTTATTTGTATTTTATTTTATTTATTTTATTTTATTTTATTTTAATTTTTTGGTCCAGTGATTGAACCCAGGGGCGTTCAACCACTGAGTCACATCGCTAGTTAGTTTTATATTTTATTTAGAGACAGGATCTTCACTGAGTTGCTTAGGGCCTCAATAAGTTGCTAAGGCTGGCTTTGAACTCCCAATCTTCCTGCTTCAGCCTCCCAAGTCACTGGGATCACAGACGTGCACCACCATGCCCATCAGAAAAATTTATTTTATAATGATTTTCATTATCTTATTATAGCAATGAAAAGTTACAAAGGTATAACCCCACAACTGGGGAATGTTAAATAAATAATCCTGTCATCCTACAGAAATCCATATAGTTATTAAAAAACCACTCTGTAGGAAAAATAGCTAAAAGTATAAAGTATGCTCACAAAATAATAAAGAGTAAGGTAAAGAACTACATTACAATAATAATACATATATAAAAACACACATTTTAAAATAAATAGAAAAAAGTTTAAGTAGAAATACAATAATCTATGAGCCTAGTAACCTGAAGGTTGTACGTTTTGATGATTTTCAAAATTTCCCCCATGTTTACCATAAAGACAACACAGTAACATATATCACTGGAGGAAAAATGAAATGTAAGTTTTTTTCTGAGGTTCTTTATTAGCCATGTTGAAGAGAGGGAAAAGCCTCACCCCAGTACACTCTCTGAGGGTACATGTCGGGGTGAGAGGGTGTGTCCTGCTTGCCCAGATGTGGCAACAGGGACAGGATTCTCAGCTGGCAGACTAAATGAATATCCAAAGTAAAGCTATAAAATAATGAGAAAGATAATTTGACAAACACGCCCAAACTAAAAGAATCAAGAAGGTCTGTGTTCCTTCTCAGTGGTCACTTTTTTCACTTAGCCAACGATATCACCACCATCCAAACTACACTGGCGACCCCTCATGGAGAACTGACTACAAATGAACAGAATCACCTTTCCAAAGTGACCAATTACAATACATTTTTATTCTTTGAGATTGGATTTAATTTTGTCTTGAATGATACCATTTTTGACCAAAAAATAGGTATTATTACAAAATGATTAAGGAGTTTCTTATAAGGGTCATTCATAATCTGGCACTAAAGAGAAAAACACACAGTATAGTTATGTAAATGTATACAGCAGAGGCACCATTGTCAGACTATTTGTTTTAACTTCCTATGATGGACTATTGAAGGGCATTGGCTATATAAGTCTAGTTCAATGTGCCAGAGGCACTGTGCTGCTGAAGAAAATGCAAGGATAAACGTGCATAACAACGAAGTACGGTATCTACTGGGCTCCTATTCTATATCAGATGTTACCTTCCCAATCTCACTGAATCCTTACGACATCTTGTGGAGTAGATTCTATTACAATCCCCATTCTTATAAATGAGGAAACTGAAGATTGATTGCAAGTTACAGAAAACTTGCCAGAAAAGTGAGGACTAGCAGAAAAAAATCAACTGTTTAATAAAGTAACAAAATGTGATATGCGCTAAAAAGTATGTTTAAAGTGCCTTGACAACATGCATGAAAAAGAATAATTTTACCTGGGAGGGCAAACAAAAACTATGAAAGAAAGTAAGCACTGAAGGATAAACAGAAGTTTGATACAAAGAGAAAGGATTCTAGGAGTCTAGCAGGATTCTAGGCAAAAGGGAATAGGACAAAAAAGTATATGCAAAAAAGGGGGGGTTTGAAAATACATGGGTATACTAGGGTGGACTGCTCTTAAAAAAAAAAAAAAAAAAAAAAAAAAGGTCTTTATCTCACAGTCCAACCAAAAATTCCACTTAGCAAAGGCTAGAGAACCACTTTCTCTCCACCTCACCTACCTCTCTGCCTCCCTAGTTAATCCCCAATTATCAATCACATCACAGATCTGGGCCCTGCCAAAGAAAAGAACTTGAGTCAACAGTTCAACGTGTCATAACTATGACAAAAGTCTGTTGGGGCAGAAATCACCCAATGGCTAAATTTTATGTAGGCTTCAGAAATACAAGTTGAAGCCCTCCACAAGAAGCAGCAGAAGAATATAATACATTCCAATTCTGGCATCAGACAGCAAAGATTCACAGGAAATAGGGACCAGAGCTTTAAAAAAATGCATGTGAATATTGTATTCCCCCAGGGGCTCCCTTTAATGGTTACACACTAGATGGTAGAATGGTTTCAAGCTGAACCATGTCAAGAAAAGCAAAAGTCAGTAGCTAAATGAAGAGGGGTGCCAATTACCTCCTCCAGTCAGTCCTTCTGGAACACACAAATTTACAGGTGAAATGAAGAAGGGAAGCAGTTATTCACCATAATCAGGAGACAGTGGGTGAAACTCAACCCACAGGAGGGTTTGACAAAGACAATGGTTTGTATCTTAAACTCTCTGTGTTAAACATTTTTTATGCTATAAAGACTATTATACAGCATATTATGTGAATGAAGCAAATACCACTGAATGAAAGATAAGAAAACAAACACAATTCAAGGGTGGTAATGTAGAGAGAAAAGATTTATTCCAAAGCACCATATTGCTAGGAGAGAGAGGGAGAGAGGGAGAGAGGAAGAGAGGGAGAGAAGGAGAGAGGAAGAGAGGAAGAGAGGAAGAGAGGGAGAGAGGGAGAGAGGGAGAGAGGGAGAGGGACAGGGAGAGGGAGAGAGGGAGAGAGAGAGAGAAAGGTACCTAAGTATGTTTTATATACACACTTGGTCAAATGTGGACATTCTTCCCTACTTCACATGGTCAGCAGCACAATAACATTAGCAATCTTTGTTCACATACTCCCAGGCTCTGTCGTTTCCTTAGCAGGACAGACAAACCCTGTTCTTAGGCCAGTCACGTCATGAGTTAATACACACAAAGCACTGATAGTGCCTGGTCCATAACTAACATTCACTGAATGCTTACCATTATTTCTAGTATAGCTAATGCTCTAGTCCAGTCTTAACAATACTAACTCCTACAGTGAGATGAAGACATAGAACCAAATATGTAGATGGGTGACTGGGACTATAACCCACAACCTGGCTCATCCTGGGCCAAGACAGATGCAAAGACTCACTGAGATTCAAAGAAATCTCTGAAAGAGGAAGGAGCAAGAAGAGGTGGAACTAACACTTGGTGAATCTTGACTTCATTTCTGACACTGAATTAAGCGTGTATGTGTATCTGTGTGTCATCTTAGAGGTATAGAACTAGAAGGACATGATGGGCAGCCCTAGGATCTAGAGTGAGTTGTTGCTGCTGTGGTCTTTACTCCTCTGATTTCAGCCCCATGAACACTCCCCATGATAGGTATTTCTTTTTCACTATTCATTCATTCCTAGCAATGTTATTCATTCCTAGGCTGAACAGGGCAAAAGAGGGAAGGAGAAAAAAAAATCATCTGATAGGTAGACTAGAAAACACATGATTGCCAAGCTGGTTTCAGCATGACCACTTCCAAAAGATGAAATAATCTTTCCTAGGTGCGATTTCAAACCTTTATACCCCAAAAGAATCAGCCAAGAATCGCCTGTTCCATTAACACCACTGAAAAAGTCAAGAGGGTTAGAGGAAATAGGAGACCAAAACAACTCTCATTTAGGAAATAAAAAAAGGATTCCTCCTTCTGTGTAGTCAAACCTGCACTTTGTTCCTAAAGAACTCACAAGAGAGAGTGAGTTATGAGTGGTGTAATCTCCTAACAGCCAATGTACCAGGATCCCTGCTATATTTGATTAGAACAGGCTATGGCCATTCCTAGTGAAGTTACCTGTCAAGTAAACCCTTAAGGAAAAAGTAAATTGAAACAAACCAACCAACAAACAAAAACTATATTCTCCAATTCTTTGGACAAGTAAATCTCACATAGTTTCCATCCACTCCACACCTGCCCTTCTTCAGAAAATCTTAGTTTTCTATCAGAAGAATGACACTAAGGATAAGAAGCTGTAAAGTCATAGCAAGGAGTTTCAGTATTCCAGGAGAGGCCCGGGATTCCTACTTGGAGCCTCTTCTACTGAAGAAATATGCAGGTTAAGTTTGATACAAATATTGTAAACAAAGGAGGGAAAAGGGTTCTGCTGTTGGCAGGAATTGTGCCCCAGGAAGTAGAAGTATCCCTCCAACACCAAAAATAGGACAAGAAAAAGGGGTTTTTGTGTAGGACATTCTAACACCTTTCTTCAGCTAGTCCCTAACAAGATCCAAAAACTGGAACAGCAGCTAAGAAGCAACACTGATATCTATGCCTCCTTCTTCCCATCTCTTCCCCATGAGACTAGATGAAGAATCTAGATTCTTTCTGCCCTCTTCAAACTTCCTTTGACAGGGAAGTGAGAGTAATAGTTAATGTGGCTCATTCTTGCAAAGACCTGTCTGATACATGATGAGCTTACAGAACCCAGAACTTAAAAGGGATTGACTCCAGCTGTCAGAAGTTTTAAGGAGGTGGGAGGAGGTTGCATGGGGGCTGGGGAGAGAAATGGGAAGTGAAGATAGAGATCATATAACAATACTTTGTAGTTGTACAGGCTTAATATGCCTTATCTGAAATGCTTGGGAGCAGAAGTATTTCAGATTTTGGAATTTTTTTTTAAATTTTGGAATATTTGCATAGATTTTATGGGTTGAACACTGGATCCCTAATCCAAAGATTCAAAATAAAATGCTCTGAAATCTTAAAACTTGAGTGTTAACATGATACTTACACAGTTTGATTTCAGAGCATTTCAGCTTCTAGATTTAAAGATTAGGGACTATCCCTTTAGAGCCTATAAAGATTTTCACATACGTGTTCCCTAGAAATAAGAGTTCTTCAATAGCTAGTAAAAAAAAAAACGGTAAAATATCTACATATCCTGGCAGGAAGAAAGGCCAGCTATCTGCCCACACCATGTCTGCCACTCCTCATCCCCAAAAAAGCCCCTTTTACCCTTTTCCTTTCATGACCTTCTCCCACCCTCTCCACAGGCCATGGTTGCTCTGGGTCCAGAATCCTGCTGATTGAAAGAGAGATGTTTGAGCATCCTCCTTTGCACAGGGAAATAATCCACCTATTAATTAGAGAAGGGGAAGTAAAATATTTTATTCATTTTCCTCCTTAACAGCCAAAAGAATCCAATATCCTCACATCTAAGTGTATTCTTCTCATTTATGGTAAGGAGTTTGTCAATGATGCAAAGAAAACACTATTCAGATTTCAGAGCTTTTTGATATTATTTTAACAAAAAGCTTCAGTCATTAATTTATACTTTACACAGGCATCTATAGCCCATCAACCTGCATTCCTTCCTCCGCTTCCTTCCTGCTCCCTGTTTTCTTCAGATGGGACTCTGACTCACTGTAGACACAGGCAACTAGAAAACCTGGCCCAAGAAAACTAGCTACACCTTGGTGAGGCTTCAGCGCCCATGGCAAGAGCCCTCCACCCACACTGCTGGACTGCCTCAAAGAAAACAGGGAGTGCCCTGATCCCTGCTAAGCTCAAGAGAACAGGGATGTTTCTCATATGCCCATTCAAGCAAGAGAACAAGCTGCTGCTGAAACACCTGAGGGGATTCTCTCCTACTCACCCAGGATTACATTGATAAATTCTGTTCCTTCTGCATAATAGCCTTAACACATAAAGAATATGGTAGCTCAGAGTAGTAGGACTTTGTAAGTTCATAAGTTGTTAATGGAAAGTAAAGACCCATATGATTAGCAAGAATTACGGACAGCCTGAAGCCTTGTAGTACCTCTAAGGTTGTTGAGTCCCTCCAGGAACTTCTGGTACTTGTAAGCATTCATGCCCCGGGCCAGATGTGTTGGTTCAGTGGCTGGATGTAGGAACCATGGTGCAGTGACAGCTGAGAAGTGGAAGTGTGCAATCCAAGCGATCTCTACTCCCTCTTCTACTAGCCCCAGAGAACTGGACTTTGACCATGCGTACACATGATGTCACCAGAGAAGCCTCTTTACATTACAGCCCTTTTGTGCGCCCTCATTTGTTGCAGAGAGCGGAAATACCTCCCCAGGAGGCGCCAGCCCCTCCTTTGTGTAAATGAGCCAGGAGACCACAACAGTCCCTGCCTATCATCTGCCACTTCATCTGCCACCTTCTCTCTAGATCCTAGTCCAGGCTCCTCCAGGATTACTGCTCCTCTTGCTTAAATTCTAGGGAGAGATGCTTCAGTGCTTTTCAGGGCACTAGTTAGGGGTTTGTTTAATATTTGAGAACAAAGTTCTTAAAGGACCACACTCACCACAAAAATGTCACCACCAACAGGAGCTCTTGGGCAAATATCACAAGGCAAAGGGGCAAGTTTCACAAAACAAACAACCAACTCTGCACTCTCCTTACAGCAGTCATGTTTACAGACTGGAATACAGCCACACGACACAGGAGACTACATATCAACACCATTCAACACAGGGAGAGGAAAGCAGCAAAAACTGCCCACTCCCTAAATGCTAAAAGCATAATAATCCGGGAGGCAGGACCATCTCCAGAGATAATCAGGGTGAAAATACAGCCCAGATGTCACCACACATCCCCCAGCTCAGGGCACTACTGCATTCAATCAATACGTTTTTGAGTTCCTTAATGTATCAGTAGCTGCTGCAAATTTCCTTCTACTGCATTACTCTCAAAAAGATGACCAACCCAATAGTCACAGGTTCTTAGGATAAGCTACACATATTTTATTAAAAGCGGGAAATTCTCAAGTTTCTATAGCATTTTTGTTAAAAGGAACTCAAGGCAGCTTATTTGCATGATTATACTCATCTTTGAAAATGTTTTTACAAAAATAATTGCATCTTTTTATTTACACATAATATGACAGATGGAGGCTAACTAGTCTGTCCAAAAGTCACACATGAGGCCAATGAGACAGGATGGAAATAACCTGTTTCCCACATCTGAACTTAGTATTCCTGCTTACTGTACCATGAAAGACTTGACATCTTAGAAACCAAGGAGCAACTAGTGGAGTCAGATCCCGCTAGAACAACTATTCATAAAACAGACACACCCATCCCAAACCCCTACCCACTAAGATCTAAAGCTTTTTTAGATCACCTGACTCACAAGCTGCCAGTTCGTGATCTATGATAGAATTTGCAATGTGCCAAATAAAAAATTCTGCAAAACTTCCAATTATACAGGTTAGATGCAGGTGGAGAAACTAGCATTGTGAAAACAAAGAAAAGAGAATATGCCCACTGGGAAGAGTCAGGCTAAGTAATTTTAACTTCTGCTAAATAATAAAAAATAACCAGCCCTTATGTACAACTATAATGGACCAATAAAAAAATGGAAAAAAAGAATTTGAATGATAGTTCATCTGGAAAAAAAATAATAAACCCAAATTTTGCACCATACAATGCTATAAGTTAACCAACAGTACCAACAAGGAAGTCAGCCACTTTGCACAGATCTAAGTATTAGGAGTTATGGGGAGACATAAATACATGACTCCTTTTCTCAAAGAACACTTTAATGGGCAAGATTAACAAGCTAAAAATCATCTTAATGCTTCAAGAGCCTAAGTTAGACAATAGAATACCATAAACAACAAATATAGATTCTATAATGTACTATTGTTAGAATAACAGTATCTTTAAAATCACCTAGTCCAGCAGACAAGTTACATGATCCTCATGGAACCTGAATTCCTCCTCTATGAAAGAAGGCTATGAACTCAGAAAGGCAAACATTAAACAACAGTTCAGATCATGTGTCTGTTTTCTTGGAGTTATTCTACTTACTTCTCTAGGAAGAGTAGAGATAATAGAGTACAGTGGAAAGAACTACGGTTGTAGAGTCAATACCTAGATAGCTCACGATTTGACTTTACTACTAATGCTATATGAGCAAGAGCCTCAAATTCTTATAAAATTCTAGTTCTTGACATTTTTTAGGTCACAAACCCCATTGAGAATCTAATGAAAACCAAGGAAACTCTTCCCTAGAAAAAGGCATACATTCACCTACATATAAACTTCTGTTTATTAACGGAAAGGAGTCAATGAAATCAGGTAAAGAACCCTTGAGCTGTTTCCTAACACCCCTTCTTTTCTGTTTTTCTCTTTTTTTGGTACTCACGATTGAACCCAGAAGCATTTTACTACCGACATTCCCAACCCTTTTTATTTTTTATTTTGTGACAGTGTCTCACTAAGTTGCTTAGGGTCTCACTAAATTGCTGAGGCTAGCCTTGAACTTGAGATCCTCCTGCCTCAGCTTCCTGAGTCTCTGGATTATAGGTATCAGCCACCATGCCCAGCTCCTAAGACCTCTTCTGTGTCATGAACTGGTTATCAATTAACAAGTGCAATCTGAATATAAATGTAGAAAAGAATAAGGTAAAAGGAATGATCGATCAGCCAGAGAAGAGCTGGTTCCTTTTGCTGTGAGGTCTATTCAGAGACTCCTCCCACCTCAAGGAAGAAGGCAGACTAACAGCAATCTAATAGCAGGAACAACTGACTTAAAATAGCCACTTGAACTAAGTGCATTTAAAAGATAACACATGCTAGTTTGTCATTTCCTGTGTGTTTCACCATTAAAATTGTTTAATAACATTTATCAGATAAAAATTAAACAAAAAACAAGGATGTTTGGAATTATGAAATGAGTGACGGTCCCAAATTGAGCTTCTTGAAGAGTGGAGTTCGATAGTCTGGACTCCAGCTGCTTTCTTAGGGACAGGAACTTTCCCCTAGAAACAGCATTTCAAAGCACCATGGTCCAATACCTCTATATGCTCTTTTTTAAAAAATATTTTTTTAGTTGTCAATGGACCTTTATTTTATTTATTTATTTATTTATGGTGCTGAGAATTGAACCCTGCCTCACACATGCTAGGCAAGCGCTCTACCACTGAGCTATAACTCTAGCCCTCTATCCACTCTTTGTAGTTTTTCATCTTTTATCCCCCAGTAAGTTTTACAAAGGTGAATCAAGAGGTAATCTTGAGTGGTAAGAGAGATTCTGCACTAAGTTTCAGACACAGAAAAACAAAAGTAAACAGCTTCGGATCTGGCAGTCTATAGGCACTCTCTGGCCAGCTGCTGACAAAGGGGAAAAAAGGCCCACTGTCTCCAACAGCCCATACAGAGTATAGACACCTAGGAGCTGAGTGGGACTTGACTGAATGCAGCCAGATCAGCAAGTCCAGACTACAGTGCATGAGGCACAGCTCTGAGGGCTTCTGACTCTGCAAGGACAGAATGACTGTTAACAAGTGGCCTAAGGGACAGAGACCTGAGTCAGATTTAGGATACTGCCCCTGAAACAAGAGAGCAAGTTTGCTAGTAGACTTTCAACGGAGAAGAAAGATCTAGGCTGATGAAGAGAGACCCTTGGAGCTCTCCCAGTTCCCCAAAACCTCTCTAGAAATAAGTACCCTCCATAATTCCTTTGAAGCAATCCTCCTAAAAACAAAAGTCCACTTCGCAAAGAGCACTCACTTATCATGTAAGTGAAACTAGTCTGGACAACCAAATTAAGGAATTTATTCCATCATTTATTGAACATATACTTGTTAGATGCTTACCGGACACCAAGCACTAACCCAGGTGCTGGAGACACAGATCTCAGGAGTCTCCTGAGAAACACCAGGAGGAAAAAGAAATGCCAGGGTCCTCAGACTCAGAGGAGATGAGGATCATGGTGTCATCAACCTAAGGGCACAGATGACTTCTAACTGTTCCTCTTCAGGGCAACCCTGAAGACATAAGGTTCAGGGACACAAAAAGCAATTCCCCTCACAAAATTACATCAATTTTCTTTCAGGAAGAATTGACACCCTGATAGCCACTTGTCACTATATCCCCCAAAGCAGTGATTGGTCTCTAGTGACTTAAGAAGCCAGTAACAAAATGACTGCCAGGTTTAGGGTCCTATTCAGGGAGCAACGAAGATCACTTTCTTCATTGTCTCCCCCTGGTAGCAGTGTCAAGGGAGAAAGGGGTTGAATTACACCTTGTCCCTCTGGTTAGCTGGAGAGAAAATGAGTTTACCATCTGAAGAAACAGCTGTCCCAGAGCCAAAGCTGCTTCTGTAGGGCTGAGGAACAGAAGACGAAAGAAGTTGGGTCTCATGCTTAAACAAAGGACTGAAATGGCAAGATCAAAGGAGGCTTTAAAGAGAACTAAATACAGATCCGACCAAAAGGGTCCAAGGAACTCCACCCATTCTGTGCCTACCCCAGGCCTGGTGTGGATTAGACCCACACTGCAGGGCCTGAAAATGAGTTTAAACAGAACCTGTGTCTTACGCTACAGACCCTCAAATCAGCTCATTTTTTCTTGGTCTTTTTCTTTTTGGCCATGTGGTCCATGAAGAAATGGATGCATCCTGAGTTCTTTCCTCTCTATACTGGCTATATAAAACTACAAGACCAAGTGAGATAAGAAACACAGCAATTGAGAATGAAGGCAAAAATACCTACTCTGGTGTGAGCCTGCACCTACATTAATTACCTCAGATTCCAGTGCACCCTGCAAACGATTAAGCTTTCCCTCCCAGTTTAAAAAAAGAAATCACAAAATAACCTAAAAGTCTTACTGCCAGGCATTCTGAAGACCCAAGGAAAAGATCAGAGGTAAGAGTCACCATACCACTGGAACACGGTTATAGACCTCCAGTACAGAGATGAGAGGAAAGGAAATTTATTTCAGCAAAAGCATACTGAGCAGTCCCAACTATCCAGGTGTAACACAGGTCAACAGCTTCTCAGCGCCTCCAAGAACAGTTTCTGTCATCAACTCTAGCAGACACAGATATACCTCCAAATCAGCTAAATACAGGCATCTGCTTAGGTGAACACATTCGGTTATTCTCACAAACCAAGGAGAAGAAAAGTGCTTACTGGTTCAATTCACCTGGCTCCTCTGCCAGAAAAATCAAACAAATCTCTAAAAACACAGGCCACCAACGTCCAGTAGCATTCTTTTGTTGCTTTTGAGTAGAGGAAAGAGGCAAAATAAACATTTTTGAGAAGTCAGATTCCAGACACTAAAAATAATACAATGGAATTTTCCTTTGAAGCTGATCTTTGCTAACAATGAAGTTATATTTAAAAACAAAGTCCTGGACAGGAGACATGGTGGTGACTATAGAATGGCAAAGTATGAGTTCTGAGAAATTTGTGGGAGAATATTACAACGCTAAAAGTACCTGACAGAATCTCAGTGAGGGTGTCAACATCTGTATAGTAAGCAGGAAGTACAACTGTATTTGCAATGGTATATTATCTATACTTGTCTGTATACTTGAAATATTCATAATAAAAAATTTTTAAATTAAAGCAATGGATCAAACTATCAAATTTATAAATGTGCACACACTTTGACCCAATAATTTTATATTTAAAAATTTTTCCTGAAGATATGCACATTGAAAATGACAAGTGTACAACAAGGCTTTCCACTATAGCATTTTATAACAGCAAAACAATGGTAACACCTTAACTGCCCACCAACAAGGAAATGGCTGAATACAGGACAGGCATAAAACAGAATGATAAGCAGGAGAGAAAAGAAGGCTTTATACACTGATGGATTAATCTTTAAGACGTAATAAGTAAAATGAGAACAGAACAGAGAATATGCTGTATCTTCTCATTTATTCTTTTGTTGTTGTTGCTTGTTTATTTGTTTTTAAGGAGGGAAGAATCCATCCATAAAGGCAAGGATTTGGGTGAGTTCTGTTCAATTTATCCCCTGAACCTAGCATACAGTAGATGTTCAGTAAATATTTGCTGAATTCATTTCTTAAATGAATAAATGAACATATCTCTGGAAGGAAACACAAGAAAATGTTTATACTTAATGTCTTCATAGAATGGGAAAATGTGGCTGGGTGGCACAAGATTTTTCACTATATCTTAATGTACCTTTTTAATATCCAACTATGTGAAGATATGAACTAGTCAAAAATTAAATGTTTAAGGGCTAAGGTTGTAGCTCAGTGGTAGAGCACTTACCTAGCACATGTGAGGTACTGGGTTTGATCCTCAGCACCACTAAAAATAAATAAATAAAATAAAGGTTTTGTGTCCATTTACAACTAAAAACATTTTTTTTAATTAATTATTTATGACTGGGGAAATAGCTCAGTTGGTAGAGTGCTTGCCTTGTAAGCACAAGGCCCTGGGTTTGATCCCTAGCACCAAAAAAAAAAGAAAAAAAATTAATTGTTTAAAAGATAAGAATGCTACCAGGATCTGAATCCTGATCCCAGCACTGCCACTAACCTTATATCCTTCTCAAGAAATCATTCATACATTCATCAAGCCTTTTTTAAAAACAATTATCTATCCTATGCCAAATATGTAAAGAACTGAAGATAGAGATGAGTTCATAGTCTCTTTTCTCCCAGCAGCATATAATCTAGGTCTTAAAACAAGTAATCCAATATATAATATAGTGCTGGGTATGTATATAATAAATATAGTATGATATATAATACTTTCATATGGTTTATGAAGGCGACAATGAAAAGGCAGCTGGGAAGCCCAGGGAGGGTTTCCTAAAGGAGATGGTGCTTGAACTGGGACATCAAGGCTGGAGAAAATTCGACTGATGGGAACAGAAGTGTTTCAGGCAGAGGAAAGAGTGGAAATGTGAGAGAACATGATACATTTAAGAAACTCAAAATAATTTGATATGACTGAAGTGTAGGATACTCTCCACCTTGGAAGAATGGTGGAAGGACATAAAAGTTTTGCATGCCACACTAAAGAAACCAGAATATACCCTAAAGACAATGGAAAACCACTGAAAAGGTTTAAGCTTGGAACTATTTTTCAATATCAGATTTTAATTTTTAAAAAAAGCATCCTGGCACCAGCGAAAAGGAGTAAGAAAGGAGAAAGAGGGACCAGGTGAAGACAATATTGCAGTGATCTACTGAGAAACAAGAGAATTTGAACTAAGAGAGTAGTACTGAGATCAGAAGAAAGGGAGGGATTTGATATTGAAGAGGAATCATACATTTGATCACTGTTTTGAGTTGAGGAGTTAAGCAGAGTGAATGGACACAGAGAGGGAGATTTTCAAATGATTCCCAAATATCTCACTTATGTGGTTGGTAGAAGGTAGTGCATTAAATAAAGTTAAGTTTAGGGGGCTGGGATTGTGGGTCAGTGGTAGAACAATTGCCTAGTATGTGTGAGGTACCGGGTTCAATCCTCAGCACCACATAAAATAAATAAATGAAATAAAGGTATTGTGTCCATCTGCAACTAAAAAAAATTTTTTAATAAAATAAAGTTTGGTTTTTTGTTTTGTTTTGTTTTTTTTGCAGTGCTGGAGCTCAAACCCAGATCCTTGAGCATGCTGGGCGAGTGCTCTACCATGAAGCTATACCCCAGCAAGTTTTTTAAATAAAGCAAGGAATGGGAAAGAGGAGAGTAGATTTGCCAGAATGAAGATGGGAGGTTCAGTATGCAACGTGTTGAGTAAAAGACACCAATAGGATCCAAAAGAAGTCCTCCAGTATTCAGGTTAAATGTCTGGAGTTCAGGAAAGAAACCGGGCCCACAAGTCACCACAGTAGTTGCGGTTATGAGTATAAACGAGATCATTCAACAACAATGTAGATGACCAAAGACAAAATTCTAGAAAGCACCTTTATCTAAATAAAGGTCAGTAAAGGAAGATAAACCAGTAAATGAGGAAGGAATAAAATAGGGAGAGGATGAAGTCACAAAACTTAAGGAAGGAGAAACTCTAAAGGAAGATGGAGTATTTCATAGTGTCAAGTACCCAGAAAGGTTAAGTAAGACCAGAGCTGAAAAATTACCATTGGATTTGGCAATTAGGTGGTGATTAGTGATCTTGACAACAGCAATGTCAGCAGAGCAGAGGAGGTTGGACACTAAAGGGTAAGTATATACCATTCTAAAAACTCTTGAGATAGCTGGTGCTGTGGCTGTAATCCCAGCAAGTAAGGAGGCTGAGGCAGAAGGATCACAAGTTCAAGGCCAGGTTTAGCAATTTAACCAGGCCCTAGGTAATTTAGCAAGACCCTGTGTCAAATTAAAAAAAAGAAAAAAAAAGAAAAAGGGCTGGGGATGTAACTCAGTGGTGAAGCACCCCTGGGTTCAACCACCAATATGTATGTGTGTGTGTGTGTGTGTGTGTGTGTGTGTGTATATATACATATATATATATATATATATATATATATATATAAAATCTTGAGGGTAAACTAGGCATGGTGGCACATACCTGTAATCCCAGTGACTTGGGAGGCTGAGGCAAGAGGATTGAAAGATACAGTCCAGCCTCAGCAATCTAGCAAGACCCTTAGCAACTTAGAGAGACCCTGTTTTCAAAAAAAAAAAAAAAAAAAAAACCTCTGAGAGTAACAAAGAACCTGTCGGTAAAAAGTGATTCTCATTTAACATCTCTATGAACATCTCTCATCTTCCACTTCCCCTCCCATTATAATCTGATTATTTGAGAAAATAGGAAGAAAGCACATAAAATAATATTTACACTTTACTAGGTATTAGGTACAGCATGATGATCATTCAGCTTTAAAGCAGGTTCCATTTATTCCCTAAATCACCAAATATTTTTGGATACTTACGTGCAAAATACAGAGCTGGCAATGTGGGAGATAAAAGAGTTTGTTACAACACCCTGAGAATTCTGGGAGCTTCCAATCTTGTAAAAGAAAAGAATGCACACAAATAAAAAGAATGTTAAAGTACAATAAGAAGATACAGAAAAAAATGACTATTAGCATTTAGGAAACTAGAAACTAACCCTCAGTGGAGTGATCAGAAAGGGTTTCCTAGAGTACTTTGGGGCAGGCTATTAACAATGGGTAAGATTCTATATGGTAGGGCTGGAGTTGTGGCTGTGGTAGAACTCTTGCCTAGCATGTGTGAGGCACTGGGTTTGATCCTTAGGAACACATAAAAATAAATAAAGGTATTATGTCCATAAACAACTAAGAAAAATATTCTAAAAAATAGGATTCTGTATGGTAGATGGAGTGAGTGAAGAACCCTATAGAAAGGCAGTCTTGTAAATGTGAGGAAGGAATTGGAGAGGGGGCTGGAAAGCAGTAAGGTAGGTTTTCAATATCAAGCTGAGATGACCTAAACTGGACTCTTCTAAGTGCTTCTCTGCAGTGCTAACTGCCTACTGGACATTCCACCTGGTAATTCCATGGCAGCCAGAACTCAAGTTACTGAAAGTGAATTCATATCTCTCTTCTAGAAACCAATCCTCCTTTAACTTTCCCACCTACAGAATGATACCATTCTTTTCCCAACCCACTAGCAAGGATTACTGGCTGTTCCAAATGCCTCTCATCATCACACTCTCTAGTCCTCACTACCTCTAATTTTGATTACAAAAAGAGCCTCGAAAAAAACTGTTTTCTCTCCTTCTCATCCAATCTATGCTCTGCATGCTGCCAAACTGATCCTCCTAAAGCACAGCCTTCATTAAATCAATCTAACACAAAACCTCCAGCAGCAACACAAAACCTACTAAATGCAAGGAAAAAACCTCAATGAAGTATAAAAACTCAACTCACATGGTACAACTTCTTCAGAGAAAACTTACAGAGTCACTAGGGAGAAAAAACTAAGAACACAAAATATCTATATCTCTTCTCAGAGACCAGCCTCTGAAATGGTAGGGAATGAGGTGAGGACTGGTAAAGATTACAGATAAACTGAGAGGTAAAGGTGTGGAAAGTAAGAGCTAAATGACACGTTGGGAGTTTACAAGGTAGGGTGGAGCAGTGTGTTTGAGGAATGTGGTGTAAGTCTGGAAAAGGTGCTGCAGAGAAAAGGCATGGGCGTCCACCAGGAGAGAACAAATAGATTTCAAGGTAGTGAGAACCAAGAAGTGGCTAGCACTTCTAAATGTGTAAAGGAGTCAGTCAGCACAGTGCTATACAGTAGCACTCAGTAGCTCAGTAGAGAAAATGAATATGGGTCCAGCCCTGGGAAAACAGAAGAAAGGTGTGGAAGAAAGAAATGAACCTGAGAATATCTGTGCAAGGGCTGTACAGCAGAGACAGGTTGGTAGACTGGGAGACAGCAAAGACCAGAAACAGCAAAAAGAAACAAAAGTGGAAGAAAGGAGGTTGTAACTACATTCTGGGATTTCCAGGAAGAATGGAGCAATTTTAGGTCACCTAACATACCCTTCCCTCAAAACATGTAGCCATCTATAAAACCAAAACTGATGCCATGCTTACTTCTAGGCCATGTTCTGATACATAAACTGGTTCTTCAAATGGGGCTGACACCTCAAAGGCTAGTATAAAGGAATTCCAATGAGTGCATGCCAGGGTTGGGTTCTCCTCCTAAACTTCTTTCTTAACTGTGAGACTTGATCTGCATCTCTGGTCATAAGATCAATACTTTTTTTTTTTTTTAATTGACTGAGAGATTATGGGAATACTCACAAGTATGGAATTGCTAAAAATAAATTTAAGAAATTGGCTGGGCATGGTAGTGCACACCTATAATCTCAGCTAAGGAGGCTGAGGCAGGAGGATCACAAGTTCGAAGCCAGCCTCAGCAATTTAGCAAAGCCCTAATCAACTTAGCAAGACCCTGTCTCAAAATATAATATAAAAGAGCGGGGAATGTGGCTCAGTGGTTAAGTACCCCTGGGTTCAATCCCCAGTACCAGAAAAAAAGAAAGAAACTGCTCAACTGCTAGTTTACAATTCCTTCAGGGTCTTGGAGCCATTCAATGTAGGGTAAGAGTCACAGTCCTTCTCAGGGCCCTTGATCTTTCCTGCAGTGGTAAGGTACTGCAACAAGAACAACTAGAAAATAATCATTATATTAAATAGGGAAGCAGAAAATTGGAGCCTGATGAAGTAAGGGACAGCCAGGATCAGGGTAAGAAAGCAAATTCACTTCCTTTCACTGCAAATTGAAAGACTGAAGGCTGAGGTATGGCTCAGTGGTACAGTGCTTACCTAGCATGTGCAAGGCCCTGGGGTTCAATCCAGGAAAAGAAGACGGGAGGGAGAGAAGCGGGGAGTGGGAGGAAGAGAGGAAGAAAGAAAAGTAAGTAGGTTGAATCTTCATCCTTTACCTTATAAGGACAGGAAAACCTAAACAAGCTATTTACTTGTTCCCTAAAGATCTGGGATCCCATCTAGTCTATTATTACACCCTGGTACAAAAAAGAAAAAAGAGACTCCAATCGTCTCAGAACACAAATTAATCAGAACACTTCCACCAAAAAGGATTGTGGTTTTCCTGACAATTCACTCTAAAAGCCCCAACTTCCTTCTAAAGCTTCTCCTTCATCTAATACACGAAGGATGCAACAATTGTGAAAGATAACTTTGATATCAAAGCACACAGATAAAAAGAATAGGAATTCAAGAGTTGGTTGGCCATCTGGATAAGCATCTGGAATCTGGTCCCCACACCAGTCCAGTCTGCCATTCCATTTGGACTGAGATGGATCCTGCTGTGTGAGATGGAAAAAGAAACTCCAAATGTTTGTTTAATGCAACTCTGGTTCACCTTCACTTGGGTCACCGCCTTCCTTTGCTCACAAACACTTAATTGTCCCTGAAAAGTAGGTCAGTCAGTGCCCTGTGGAACAAGCTGGGAGAGAGAGCTAAGACCCAGCCTATCACTTCAACAGCCTGAAGAGGCCCAAGTCGTGTCTAGGAGACCAAGACCAGTCAACAGTGCAGTATGCCAAGAACACTCCAGGTGCTCCAGGCAGCAACCTGGCTACTGCCATTGCTAGGTGGTGACTCAACAGCCTGGGAGAACAGAAGAAGCTCAGGATGAGGGTCTGAGACTCATGTGAGTCCAGGAAATGCTTGTTCCACTCTGATGGCTAATGAGGTGTCCCTAATCATTCCTGAATGAAGGGAGCAAGAGGTGAACGATCAGAATGCTAGAACTATTCCCCACTGTTCATATGGTTCCTTCTGTAGAATACCAAGCATTGTTCGACCATAAATGGAGCTGCCTGAATGTCTCCCCACTCCTTCCCCAAAATATATTCCCCAGGACACCCAAAAATAAACACTGCCTTTAACCCAGAGCTAGAGGTACATTCTTAGCACTGTAAGCTGTCATTTGAGCATAAAGAAGGGGTTAAATTTTGGGGACAGGATACATCTTGTTCACTAGGCATCTCATTTGCCACCCAGAATTTTAAGGTAGGAAAGACTTCCCCCCAATCAACCTCTACCCTTCAACTAGCTAGTTCACTAAATATAGGATATCACTTCAAAGTCACAAAGAAGGGGCCCAGAGAGATGAGGCGACAGAGGGCTGGCAGCATGGGAAATGGCTACCAGAGGGTCAGCTGTCCAGCTGGCTCTGGAATCTGAAGACTTCCAAACCTAACAACTGCCTCTCTCAGCAAGAATCAAAAGTATGCGTGGCAGCTGTGGTGAGAAAGGCTGCACAGCCGCCTCAGAAGCCAGCAGGAAACCACTTCCTCAGCCACTGTTCCCCACAAAAAGTAAGTGCTCCCAAGAACTTCACCTTGGGACCAGATACCAGCTCTAAGAAAGAGAAACAGGAAAAGGAGAGGGTTATCTCTCAGGCAGTCTGCAGGCATCTCACTCTCCTCCGCCCTCTTCAAGTCCTCTTGTAGTGCAAGCAAAATCACTGACAATCCCAGCCTCTCTGAACTCTGCCTATAGGACTTGCCATTTTCTTCAGTTCCATACACCTCTCCTCCTCTTGGTCCCCCACTCACTCCCCTTGTCCAACATAAACACACTTCACTTTTCCAAATCTACAACACTTTCAAGTCAGGCTCATATCATATAATATCTGATTTCATATCATTTTTTATTATATTTAGTCTAATAACTAGATTTTAAAATCTATCGAGGAAGCAACATTTCTTATCACATTATAGCTAAGACTGCATGTGTCAAAGATCATTTTAAGCACTTTTATACATATTCTTTCAATCTCCATAATAATCCTATGATGTACGTGCTATCAGTAAAATATTTTACAGATGAAAACTCAAGCACAGAAAGTTCCAAGAACTTGCCTAAATTCTGTTAATAAACAGCAAAGCTGAGATTCAAATCCTATCAGCCTGAGTCCATGTTCTTAACCCTAATACCCTACACCAGTGGTCCCCAGACCAGCCACATCAACATCTCCTGGGAACTTGTTAGAAACACAAATTCTTAAGCCCCACCCCAGATTCAGTACAGGCTGAGCAGACCTGGGGTGGGACACAGCCAGCTGTCTCAACAAGTCCTTCAGGTGATTCTGACTCAGGCTCAAGGTTGAGAACCACAGGAGTATATTCTCAAGCTATGGTGCTTTGGCTTTTCCATATTTAAGCCACACCCAAGACAGAGAAGAGTGCAGAAGAAACTTATCAGTGCAAAAATATCCTGAACAACTCATTAGAGCATAATGGTTAGAGTACATGTGGACTATAGTCAGACTGCCTGTCAATGTGAAACCTAGCTCTGCTGCCTACCAGTTATGTGTCTTTGAGTAAGTCATTATGTCTTTCTGTTCCTCTGTTTCATCAAATGGAAAATACCTGTGCACAGTGGCACACACCTGTTATCTCAGCAACTCAGGAAACTCAGGCAGGAGGATTACAAGTTCAAGTTCAGACTCAGAAACTTAGCAAGACCCTGCCTCAAAATACAAAATAAAAGGGCTGGGGATGTGGCTCAAAGGTTCACCCTTGGGTTCAATCTCCTATACAAAAAAAAAAAAAGAGAGAGAGAGAAAATTTGATAAAGTGAAAAATGGAGATAAGTTTTAAGAATTAAATTAATATCAAGCTGGGCATGGTGACAACATCTTTAATCCCAGTTACTTGGGAAAGCTGAGGTAGGAAGATCACAAGTTCAAGGCCAGCCTGGGCAACATAGTGAGACGCTGTCTCAAAATAACATTAAAAGGGTGTAACTCAAAGGTAGAGCACCAGCCTCACATGTATGAAGCCTCGGTTCAAACACTAGCACCACAAAAAAAATTAATATTATGTAAAGCATTTCTATAGTGTCTGGCATTTAGTAAATGCCATATAAACATTTTTTTTTTTCCTTACTGAAGATTAAACTCAGAGATGCTGTACTATTGAGCTAATCCCCAGTCGTTTTTATTTTTTTTATTTTGAGACAGGGTCTCACAAAGTTGCCCAGGCTGGCCTTAAACTTGTGATCCTCCTACCTCAGTCTCCCAGGTCACTGGGATTATACAAGTGCACTACCGTGCCCAGCCTATTTTATAAGCTCTTGTAAACTATGGTCTTTGACTCATTTTCCAATTCAATTTAACATATTTATAAGGCATGTATGTGTCATACACTGTACTAAGCACATGCATTCATCAATGTTTTCCCAATTCATCATCAGCCTCTCAACAAATATTTATTGATGCCTTGTTATATGTAATATTCTGTGCTATGAGATGTGAAGGACACAAAGAATAAGGTATTCAAGCACAACTCAAAGTAGTGGACCTGATATGACGTTTACACAAGTAACTATAACACACAGTAGCAAGTGATAAAGATACCACTGGTAGAAAGAACATGGGGTTTGAGGTCACAAGATTTAGGTTCAGTTCCAGCTATGGGTGACCTCAGGCAAACACTTAACCTCCCTCAGCCTCAGTTTCCTCAGCTGTAAAATAGGAATAATAAACTATTTGTGAGATTCAAAAGAGCTAATATATGTGAAAACATTTTGTAAAAGGCTGTGTGAATGTTATTTGCCCATTATTATCACTCTACTTATTTTTTTGGGGGGTGGGGATAATGAGGATTGAACCCAGGGGCATTTAACCACTAAGCCACATCCCCAGCCCTTTTTATTTTTTTATTTTGAGAGAGGGCCTCACTAAATTGCTTAAGGCCTTGCTAACTTGATAAATTGCTGAGGCTGTCTTTGAACTTGCAATCCTCCTGCCTTAGCCTCCTGAGTTGCTGGGATTACAGGTGAGTGCCACCACACCCAGGACAGTTTTAAAGCCTTATATGTTGACATAGTTGAATGAAATAATGTACTTTTTTATTCTAGCAATTCTTACTTGTGAAAGAGCATCTGAAAGTAAAAAAGCAAATTTAATATACTGTGAAGGAAGTTTATTTTTAGTCAACAAAGTTGACTATATCAAATATTTTATATTTAAAATATAATTGTCAGTTTTGCATAAAGAAACTTGCATAAGAAAAAAAAATAGAAACTCCCCAAGGAACAAGTAGAAGTTAAAGTCTAAATTTCAAACTGAACACTCATGCTTGTCTTTATTCCACTGTCATACAAGTGCCCCCTACTGTCATTCATATTCAATCTGTTTCTCTAAATTATTTTTTTAAATTCATTTCTAGATCCTCTCCTGTAGTGGCCTTCACAAAGCATGAACATAATGATTTAGGGATATGTACCTACACAATCTTAACTTATGAATACTAAATATGATATTTATTAATTTAATATGGAATTAATTTGCTCATACTACACTGACAAAATAAAATCATCCTGAATGTCACTTAAATATACTGGTATCAAGACACTGAGGTACTGAAGCAGGGAATACAAGGGTAGTTGAGTTGGGTGAGGAACACTGTGCAAATGTATGGCTGCATTATTGATACAACTGGGTCAAAAAAACCCTATGACACTGCAGTCTTCTCAAGCATACAGAGGAGAATGGGAATGAATTAGTATAAACAAACCCTTTCCCCATAAACCACAGACAGTGATCCAGGCATTTGACGGACTGTTTCTCCTTCTTACCCTCTACCCTGTGTCCAGTATAAACATAGGATGCCTGGGCTCATGGACTTTTCTGGGTCTATTTTGGCCTGGTGAGAGGCAGAAAAGTCATGTTGGGTAACAGTCTTTCTTCAGAACTTTTGTAGACAATGTAAGAATCTGTCTAAGCTGTTAAGACTCTTCTGTTAAAGTTCTTTACACTTCAATTCCCTTGGAGAACTCTCCCATCATCCTGGGAACCCCTGTTACCAGCATATACATTCTGGTGATAGGATGGGTTGAGACAAACCCAGGAAAACATGTAGCTTTTAAATTGTATCAACTGCCATTGATGGATACATACATATATATATGTATACATGAACCTATACTGTATACATATGTGTGTGTATGTATATGTGCACATGCACATGCACATACACATGTATGTTAACTCCTATATAGCCTTCTGCGGCAAGCCACATTGCCATTCATTGTGCTTATCACTCCATGGCTATGCAGGAATACTACTCCCTCGGTCTCTGACCTGTGCAAAATAAGCCAAGAATCTAGTTATGCTATCACAGAAAAAGTCTCATTCATAGTAAGAGTTAAGGAAAGAGGGTAGGATGTAAGACTAGTAAGTTAAAGCAAGCAAGAGTCAACTATCCTTGCAAAAAAAAATCAGGCTAGGAAACAAGATTTTTTTCCTCTAGAGTTCTACCAGGCATGAACTCTGTAAGGAGTTCAGTGTTTCAGTCATTTCTCAGATTTCTATCAAAATAGATCATGCAACCAAATCCCTGAGAAATAAAGTCAGCACACCAACAAAAACATTGCTCCAGGGCTGGGACTGTAGTTCAGTGGTAGAGTGTTTGCCTAGCATGTGTGAAGCACTGGGTTCGATCCTCAGCACCACATAGAAATAAACAAATAAAATGAAGACATGCTGTGCATGTACAACTTAAAAAAAAAAAAAAAAAAAAAAGCATTGCTCCACTTCATCCTCCCTCCCAGCTTTGCAAATGGCTATGTTTAAAAAAATCAATTCAACAACATAGCATTAAAAAGAATCATTAGTAACACAAATTCCATCAACAGATGAATGTTACGAAGGACCTAAAAGGAGTTGAATTCATAGAAACCGAAAGTAGAATGGTGGTTGCCAGGGGATGAGGAGAGGGAGGGGAGTTTAATAGATATGAATTTCAGCTTGGGATGATGAAAAAGTTCTGGAGATGGATGTAATGGTTGTACAATATAAACGTATCTGATGAACACTTACAAATACCTGAAATTTTATGCCATGTGTATTTTGCCACAATTTTTTTTAAAAAATCATATTGTAACAGGCATGGTAGCACTCGCCTATACTTTTAGCTACTGAGGAGGCTGAGGCAGGGAATCTAAAATTGGAGACCGGCCTGGGCAACACAGCGAGAAGCTGTCTCAAAAAAAGGGATCATAATGCTATTACAACTCCTACTAATAAAAAAGTACACTACATACCTACTATGTGTTGAGCAATGTGGTTTTTTTTATATATTAACTCATTTAACCTTTATAAAACTCCTGCAAGATGGTCTTTATCATTAATATTTTGCAAATGTGAAATTAGGAAAAGCACACCTGGTTAAGAGATTAAGTGGCCATCCAAGGTCACAGAGCCAGAAGTACCAGAACCAGAATTCCAAAGACAAGATTCCTTTCCACTGGAAGATGTGACTGGCGTATTTCTACCCTAGAGTGGAAATTTATCTGATACTACAGAACAGTCACAAACAAGAAAACCCCTGGAGCAAGGAGAAAGGCACATGGTAGCAACAGAGATAAAAGAAAGAATTCACTGTTCAAAGTTATGGACATATTCCCTGATTCCACTTACAAAGAGTTGTTCTCAACCAGGCGTGGTGGCACATGCCTGTAATCCCAGCAATTTGGGAGGCTGAGGCAGGAGTATCACAAGTCCAAGGACAGATACAGCAACTTAGCAAGGCTCTAAGCAACTAAGCAAGACCCTGTCTCAAAGTAAAAAATAAAAAGGGATGGGGATGTAGCTTATTGGTAAGCACCCCTGAATTTAATTTCTAATACCAAAAAAAGAGTTGTTCTTCCTCTAACAGTATCTAAGAACTTGTGTGGTATATGGTACCAGGGATTGAACCCAGGACCTCACACTTGCTAGGCAAGCCCTCTACTACCAAACTATAACCTCAGCCTTACTTTTTAATTTGAGGAAGGGTCTTCCTAAATTGCCCAGACTGGCCACAAATTTGTCAGCCTCCACAGATGCTGGGATAACAGGAGAGCATCATCTCACCTGGCTAATATCTAAGAGTTTTAAACACATCAATTACATAGTCATGTCAAACCCTATTAAACTAGGAAAAGCTGTTTGTAATACCCACTAAACCCCAAAACGAAAATTCTCTTAACCTCCAAGGCAATTCCCTATTTTGTAAGTGAAAAAATTTAAGAATTTCTTTATCATTTAGGGAAAAAAAAAATTTAAGAGTTAATTTAAAAAGAAAAGTAATCTAAGAAAATACAAGAATTAAAAAAAAAAAAAAAAAAAAACTAAGAGTTAGTATATTGCAAAACCAGACCCCAGATCCCTAAACACTAAGCAAAGCTCCACTTAAAGCAAAGGGAGTCACAATGGCATCCCCCCCACTCCTCTCTTTTCCAGTCCTCTGCTTTCCATCCACATACAGCAAGAACAGGCCAAACTGGATGGGCAGGTCTTAGGAAAACAGAAGTAGCCATGCAGGTCCACAGGTGGCGCTGCTTGTTAACAGCACTTCCATCCTCCCCTCCCCGAGAGGAAGCTGCAAGGTCCACTGGTGAGGAGACACAGGAAATCTGGACAGTCAGATTCCAAATCCAGCCTGTGTCCCTCAGTCAGGGCTCAAGGAGACATCCTGCCAGGTTCCATTCCAAGGGTGGTGTCACTTCCACCAGGGACTAACAGTTGCTCCCCCTGTGGATTTAGGTACAAAAAAGAGCTGCCCAGAGGATGTAGCAAGAGTGGAATTCATAGTACATAAGTCCTAAGTGGGAGAAAGAAGGGGCTCTAACATCACAGGTAAAGTAGGCACAAACCAAGAATGGGATTCAAAATAATCGTCTAAGGTCTATGACTCTCAGTCAGGTAGGGAGCACACACCTATGATCCCAGCAACTTGGAAGTCTAAGGTAGCAGGATCGCAAGTTCGAGGTCAACCTCAGTAACTTAGTGAGACCCTGTCTCAAAATAGAAAATGAAAAGGACTGGGGATGTAGCTCAGTGGTAAAGTACCCCTGGGTTCAATTCCCCAAAATTTCTGTGACTTTCCTAAAGGAACAGGGAAGCTTGAGTCCGTGGATATGTTTTGAATTCCTCAAATGAAAGTTCTCTTCTGCTGAAAACAAAAGCAGCCTCCTTCCTTCCCACCCCCATATCCTAACTGATTTATAGTCACCAAGTGTCTCCTGGTATTCAGAAAATATGCTATCAAACAGGAAATGAAAAAATATCCATTTCTTCCAGAAGGAAGTGGGGAGAGGGGAATCACATCCCTATAGCAACAGGAAATCAGCTGATCAGGATCCAAGAGGAGCTCAGGGAAACAACTCTGCTCCCTTCTCTTGCAGGGGGTGTAAAACCTCTGGCTCCTCTCTGGGTTTCAGTTGCACCCCAGGTATTTCTGAAGAGAGCCATTTTGTTAAGGAGTGTTGGATATTTATTAGTTAATTGGGGAAAATGAAAGCACCTCATGCCCTACTGCCAACCAAAAGCACAGCCCACAAACTTCCTACATTTTATTGATGGACAGAAGGAAAAGAGCTCCAAAGCACAATTTGCCCAATACAAAGAAATACAAGGGACATCTGCTCACAGTTGCAGGTGACCCCAATATTTAAAGTTTGCTTCCACTCAATCTGAGTTGTGACTGGGTATGGGCGACAGACAAGAGAAATAGCTGAGACTTTTTGTTTGCCAACAGAAATACTCATACTAGAAGCTAGATATTTCTACAGCGCATGGCTAGCAGGGGCTTAATACTTTCTTTCCCCAACCCTAATCTAATCCATAGCCCTCCCTTTTGCTGAGGGCTGTCCCTTCATTTGAGAGAAATAGGTTATCTTTCGTCCCTGCTACAAAGAAGGTCACAATGACTAGAAGCCTTGTCCAAGGTCATTAGCTAGTGAGATGGAACTAACACAACTTCTAAATGCTCTCCCACAGAAAGGAACTACAAAACAACTGTTTCTCAAAAAATTCTTAGGCCACAACAATTCTCTATGTCCTACCCACAAAAACTGCTTTCATTATATCTCTCTCCCATCTATCTCCACTGTCTCCTAATTCGGTATGCTAGGCAAGCCATCTCTCTGCAGTCGATGCATTTAAAGAGTCCCTCCACTACTTCACTAGACATACATTTATGAACACTTTCAGCTGGGAACTGTGCTAAACATTAGGGACACAAAGGAATGAGACACTATCTCAGCTCTCAAGGAGCTCAGAGTCTTACAAAGGATAGAAAGACAAATAACTTTTATTCAGGGAAATGAGTAACATTAAAAGTATATATGTTTAGACTTCTTTAGTTCTCAACCACAGCAACTAGGGATACTTGGTTTACCCTGTGAAAGAAACCTTTCTCAAGAAACCTCTGAAAGTATTTTCATCCTCCTCATTCCCAAGTTAACACCTCCCAAATGATACTGACCAAAATTCCAAGGCTATAAATTGGTATGACATGTAAGAACAAGAACAGCTCCACAATGGAAGAGAACTCTTGAGTCAGCTTTCACAGGAAGTTCTACAAAACCACACCCAGAAAACGATGTGAACAATGAAATGAGTGTACCAACTTTTCCCCACTGCCAGTCCCTCCCAGGCCAGAGAATGGGACATGTAGGAGGATTTATCTGAAGGGAAAGAAAAGAGTAGACATCAAAACCCACATTATTCCCATGGACCAAAACTCTCCCTGCCAACACAGACTCAGTCACATCACAATGTTTAAAGATCTACAAAAGGTTTTGTTTCGTTTAGTTGTTTAGTTTTGTTACTCCCTCCAGGTTAGTTGGCATCTAAATCATCCCACAAAAAGTAGGGAGACATCTAGCTTACTTTAAAAAGGGTATTTTTTTTTTAATCAAAAACCCAATCAATTTGAAATGTATTAGGGACTTGGTTATATTTATACTCAAAGCACATTTTACATTCAAAGCACCATTAAGCCTCATGTTCTGATAATGAGATATCCACTAATGGGGAAAAGAAAAAAAATCACATCCAAGGTGATCTTTTCCCTTTCAAGGGCAGGTACCAATCCCACAACACAAGATTTCCTCTGGGTCCACATTACTCAGAGCAAAAGAATGAAGCCTGAAGTAAAGGCTTTCTATCTAATAAAGAATGGACCATCAAATTTTAAGGACGCTTCAAGACCCTAAATCAAGCAACCAAAACATTCTGCTCCCTAAATCACGGAAGAGTTGAAACCACCACACCCCATTTCCTTTTCTCTGCCTTCCTACGATTTATAGAAGGAGGGGTGTGGAAAGTTGAATGAGAGTCACGTCTGGGTAGTAGAGGCCCATCCACTGCACATCTGGGTCTCAGAGATGGGAATGATGACCAATTTAATGTCCATGGTGGGTGTCAGTGATAAAGGGGAGGAAGATGGAGCAAAAGCTGTAGGAAGTAAGACTAAAAACAACAGGTTTCATACACTCGTAGCAACCCATATGGATGAATGCACCCCAAAAAGGTCTAGGGCTGGTTAGACAAATGAGGAAAAGGAATATTCCCCATCTTTTGCCGCACTCTGACTATCCTGTTTCTTTCCTGGATTTCAATCCCAAGTCTTTTTCTCCAGACTCACTCTAATGAGAAATCAAGTAGCTGGGTGGTACAGTTTTATTGCAAAAAAATAATAAGAATAAATAGCAATTAATAACTGGTTTACACCAGTGAAGCCAGTTTATCAAAACAGCCTACTGGCTCTACAGAGCTCCTCTCTGCATTACACCATCCTTTTATTTATGGTTTTAATAAAGCCAAATCCTCACGTCAAACGATGTAGTATCCTCCCATCCATCCCCTTTTCAGCCCTCCTCCTAGACTTACTATCTCTCTTCCCCTGTGTGGAATCTGAATCCCATCCGGTAGAGGAGGAAACATAACCTGCTGCACAGGTATTCATCTGCCGACACTCCTCTCAGGCACACACCCATCCTGACAGGCAGCCAAGATGATGTCAGCCAGCTGAGTGTTCCCTTAGGCTTCAGGTGCTGAGCACCTGATCTTTAACAGGGTGTGAAGTACTAACAAAATCCAATCATATCAACATTTGGTGAATATTCACTGAATATAGGGCACTGTGCTAGGCAAAATGGGGGATAGAAAGAATAAATCATAATGCATGAGCCCCAGTGGCTTTGTCTAACTGGACAAATACATGAGAAGTTAAATCACAAAAAAATAAAATACAAGCGGTGATATATAGCCTTTCATGGTCAACTGGCAAATGAGAGGTAGAGATTAATGGCATGAGCTCAGAGGCAAAATGAGCGATCACAGGTTAACATGGTTTGCAAAGGATGAATTAGGTAAGGGAGGACTTAAGCCGAGTTTCAAAGACGGGTAGGATTTTACCAAGAGGTAGAGGAAGGATCTTACAGGAAGGGTGTCTAGCAGAGACACAAATCCTAAGTATCAAATGGAGACTCAAAAGTAAGCCACAGGTATAGCAACAAAAATAAATAAGGACGAGTATGGTGGCACGAATCTGTAATTCCAGTAACTTAGAAGGCTAAGACAGGAGGAAGAGGGCTTCAAGGACAGCCTGGGCAACAACGTGAGACCCCACCCCCAATCTCAAAAATAAATAAATATAAATAAATAGGAGGAGAGGTTCCTGAGACAAGAGAAGACACGATCAACATGAAGGAATAAAGGATGTACTTGAGGCAGTTCCAAAATATGCCTGGAAAAGGAAAGTGCTGAAAGAATACTAACACTTGAGCAGTGGTGACCCTAACCAAAGGGAAAATATGGACAAAGGGACTAGAAAAGAAATTTTTACTTTTTTCTTTGTAATTTCTGCTTAACTTTATTATAATACACATGTGTAATTCTGTAATGATAGTAGAGAGAAATAGCAAGTCAGCATTTTCTCCTCTTAACTTCTAGGACATTCTTTTTTTAAAGTAACTCACAATGTCCCACACCTGACTAGGGCCCCATGGCAAGACTTCAACCACTAGGTAAAATGTGCCAAGCAATCACACTCCCTTTCCCAGGGACAAACAATAGGAGCTCACAAGCAAGGGAGTAAAGGTCACTTTCTTGACCCCTTCAGTCAGAGTCTGCAGGACTCCAGAACCATGAATTTTTAGAGAAAAGGAGGAGACTCAGGCCAGACAGTTCTACTAAAGGAAGTGAAGGAAAAGTATCATATTGTGATTAGGGCTGGAGTTCTAGCTGGACTCAGGCAACTCGGGGGGCTGAGGTAGGAGGATCGAAAGTTCCAGGCCAGCCACAACAATTTAGCAAGACCTTGTCTCAAAATAAAAAATAAAAAGGGCTGGTAATGTAGCTCAGTGGTAGAGTGCTGCCAGGTTAAACTCCCAGAACTACAAAAAAAAAAAAAAAAAAAAAAGTTCGAAGTTCTGAAGTCCAAGAAAGTTAGATCTGAATGACCTCTCTGCCTTGTGACCTTGGGAAGTTCAGTCACTTTCCTTCTCTGTGAAATTACAATAATAAAGCCTACTTTAAGGTCTGTTATGAGAATAAAATGGGATGAAGTACACAAACTACTTAACAGAGTCAGTCGTGGCACATAGTAAAAACTAAACTAATGGGAGCTATTATTATTATCAATCCATTTAACCCAGAAAAGGGAGGATACCGCAACCAAACCACACACCAGGTCCATCTAAGCTTTTTCTTAAATGCTACCAAAACCAAAGTGCAGAATAAATAAGACAAGGGGTAAACCTGTGTCCATACCAAGATAATTTTAGTACATTTTAAAAGACCAGAAAAAGGTAACTTTATATATGAACCTCTCTAGGTCAGAAAATGGATGAACCTTCTGTTACAAGTTGAATTTTATCTTCACCCCAGCATGTTGAAGTCCTAACCCCAGTAACTGAATGTGACTTTGTCAGGTTTGTGTGGTTTTTTTAATTGCAGATGGACACAATACCTTTATTTATTTTTATGTAGTGCTGCGGATCAAACCAAGGGCCTCACACATGCTAGGCAAGAGTTCTACCACTGAGCCACAACATCAGCCCCTGTCATGTGTTTTTGAGTCAGGGTCTTGATATGTCACCTAGGTTCACGTGATCCTCTTGCCTTCAATCTCCAGAGTACCTAGAACTACAGGCACATACACCACCACACCCAGCTTGACTATTTGGAAATAGGGTCTTAACAAATAATCAAGTTAAGATGAGGTCATTAGGGTGGGCCCTAATCCAGCAGGACTGGTGTTATTTTTTTAGAAGGGGGGGTACTATTTAGACACAAACAGATCCCTACAGCTGATATGACGACATAGAGAAAATATTGTCTAGAAGCCAAAGAAACACCTGAGGCTACCAGGATCTAGGAAAGAAGTATGGAGCAGATTTTCCTTCACAATCCTCAGAAGGAACCAGTCCCAGCCCTGCCTACCACTTAATTTCAGACTTCTGGCTTCTAGAACTGTAAAACAATTAACTTCTGTTTAAGCCACCCAGTTTGTGGTACTTTGTTAGGGCTCCAGAAATTTTTTAAAAATCTTTAATGTTTAAAGAAAAAAAAAGTTGACATTTATCCTATTATTAACTATGGGATTTTGTTTTGGTTTTTGTTTTTTGTAGCAGAAATTGAACCCAAGGGCACTTAATCACTGGTCAAGTCACATCCCCAACCCTTCTATTTTTTTATTTTGAGATAGGGTCTTGCTGCGTTGCTACAGCCTCAATAAGTTGCTAAGGCTGGCTTCTCCTGCCTCAAGCCTCCCAAGCTGCTGAGATTACAGGCATGTGCACCATGCCCAGCTAAACTATGTATTTTTAAAGGAATTTTAATTTAAAATCAAAAGGTGAGCTATTTAAAAACAGAGTCTCACTATCTAGAAGGACTATAGGAAGTACATTTCCCTACTAATTCTCATTTCCCAATAGTAAGAATAGAATATCATTACAGAAAGACAATAAGACCAAGAGAGATTCTAAATCCTTTTGAGTCTGCAATGGAAGGAAGGAAGCAGAACTCATATATACAGAGTATGTATCCAAGGTGTGCTTCATATACACTAGGTGCTAATGCACATTATCTTATTCAAATCTCATAACCTCCCTGCAAGGTATGAACTATTATCCCCACTACTAATGAGGAAATCAATGTTTAGAAAGGCTAAGTAAGTTGCCCAAGGTAATACAGCCAGAAAGTGGCTGAGCCAGGATTCAAACCCCTTGTTCTTAACTACCGAACCTGCCTGAACAAGTAATTTTGAACCAATTCCCTTGATAGAATTTTCTTCCAAACATTTTATTGAAATCACTATGTGCTAAATGAATCACTGAAGAAATCTTATAAGTCTCATCTAATCCTTTCATCATCACAATAAGAAAACAGGCCCAAAGAAGGAAAGTTACCTAACCAAGGTCACAAAAAAATTGGTGACAGAATTCAATACCCAACCAGTGTCCTGATTTCCATTACACCATATAAGTTTGAGAAAAACAGCAACACATGAAAATGAAGAGCACAGACTTGGGAATCAGACTGCCTAAGTTCAAATCCTGGCTCTGCCATTTACTGGCTACATGATTATGGGCAAGTCTCTGTATCCTTGTCTGAAAATGGAGATAATTATACTTATTTCACATGGTTGCTCTAAAGACTGAATGAATTACTAAGTGCATAAAGTATTTTAAAAACTGCCTGGCACATTCATAAGTACTGTATGTGTTGACTGCTGCTACAGCTGCAAATACTATGAAATGATGCTAATCCAACTGGGCATGGTGTCACACATCTGTAATCCCAGCAACCAGGGGGGCTGAGGAAGGAAGAACACAAGTTTAAGGCCAGCCTCAGGAACTTAGTAAAACCCTGTCTCAAAATAAAATTTAAAAAAAGACTGGGTTGGGGTATAGTTCCACAGTAAAGTACTTGTCTAATATGTGCAAGGCCTGGAGTTCAATACCTAGCACCTCAAATAACAATGATGATGATGATAATAATGCTAAGCAAAACATCAGAGAAGACACATTTATGAGAGCTTATAAAACTACAAAATACATTCATTCAGAGAAAATTAAAGAGAGAAAAGAGGAAGAAAAGCTATTTCTGTAAGTTTGTTTAATTTAATTATTAGTAATAACATTTACTGAGTATTCCATCCCAGACTGAGTGTTTGGTATTTTAAAGACATTACTGAATTCCATTAAATCAAAGACACCATCAATTGCTAAATTCACCAATATTTCATTTACTCTCCTCAGTAACCCAATGAGTGGGCCAGAGACATAGCTCAGTAATACAGTCCTTATCTTGCATGTGGAGGTCCTGGGTTCAATCCCTGATACCACCAGAAATAAGTAAAAAATAAAATAAAAGATACTTATGAGATACAGAGCTCCCCTGTTCTACAGGTGAGAAACTGAATCACAAAAGGATTTTTAAATGTACCCAAGGTCACAAAGCTAGTAAATAGCCAAACCATGTTTCAATATCAACTCTGTCAGATTCCCAAACTGCTTAATCACAAACTTGGTGCTTCTCAAACTTTAATGTGCAAAGGGAATCCTGCTAAAACAAAGACTAATTCAGCAGGTCTTAGATGAAGCCTAAGATTGTGCATTTCTAACGAGCATCCAGGTGCTACAGATCCTGCTGGTCCTCAGACCATCACCAAGGACCAAACTAGTTTGCTTCTGATCACAACTCCTCCTACTCCTGTGTCTCTACCTCCACTCCTGATCTCAGCGATCAGCTAATGAAAAGAACCAGAACTCCCAAAAGACAGAGAAACCTCCTGATAATCCTTTGTTTCTCTGCTATTTTCCTTCCCTCCCCTCTCCTTCTGTTGGCCTCTGGGCTCATTCACCACCCTTCTCCCTGAAGTAGGCTATGCAAAATTACTAAGGAAACTAACATGGAGCTCAAAAGGTATAGCTATGGTATCTAAGGAGCCTTCTCTAAGGGAAAAAAAATCTTAACCTTATGCTTGGATGATTTGGGGAAACCAACTCAAAGGCTACATCGCCTCTGTGACTCAATGGCAAGCTAATGCTTCTGGAATAAACTGGAAACTAAGGGTTATTTACACCCATCATTTCTCCAAAGATGATGGGCATGACCTGTCCCCACCCCCACTCTCAGCTCAGGTCTCTAAGCAACACAGGTAATTATGATCTGCTACTTACTGCAGAGATAGCTAGTTTCAACTTGGCACAGTCCTTTTATACTCTACCTGCCCTGACATCTCAGACACTCTTTTTTGTCAAGCTCTTGGTGCTTAAGAGCAGTACCAAACACACTCTCAGTAGCTGCTAGTGCATGAGTGTGACACAATCGCCCTTCTCTAGCTGTTCTGGACCCTGGCTAAAAAGGAAGTTTGAAATTTGGATCCCATATGCCATGACTAAGTGCAGGTATGTACAGCACAGGATTATTTTGTCTCAAGAGCCCTACAGACTCCTATTTCCACAGCCCCAATGCTCTATGGGGTTATCTTCAGGTAAACAACCTCTGCAACTCTACCTGAGTGGTTCGAATCAGACCATTTTCAAGAGTTGTCTAACTCGCAAATTTTAAAGCAACTCAGACCACAAATCCAAAAGTTATGCTGTAAAAGGTAATAGGGACTACTGTCAAATGGAACTAATCAGACTAAATTCAAACCCCAGTTCAGAAACTTACTAGCTCTGGGAGCCTCAGAGAAGTTATTTAGGTTCCTTAAGCCTCAGTTTCCTCATCTGTAGAATCTACTAATATTACCGAATGGTCAAAGGATTTCATTTATGATGATTATGTGCAGTAAAGTACCTGACCTTTAGTTAGGATTTAATATAGATTAGATTACTCCTTCCTTTCCTTTACTCATCCCTGCTCACAGGGATATATAGTCAAGTCCATAATACACGTTAATACTAATCATAGAAAGGAACTGTGATTAAGCATGCTTTTTTTCTTTTTAAAATATCAATCACAGGGTGAGAAGATCTAGCTTTAGCATTAATAGTTACACGACCTTGAGCAAGTTTCTGTGCTTTTCCATGCTTCATTTTCTTATCAGGAACAAGAGATCTGAACTGAACATTTTCAGTTCATTCATTCAATAAGTACTTATTGAACAACTATAATTCCAGATGCTTGGAAGGATGGGAAGAAAGACCACAAGTTCAAGGCCAGTACAGGCAATTTAGTGAAACTGTTTTAAAATGAAATTTTTAAAAAGGGCTGGGAACCAGGGGTGGTGGTACTCACCTGTAATGTCAGCCTCAGCAATTCAGCAAGGCTCTAAGCAACTCAGTGAGACCCTGTCTCTAAATAAAATACAAAAAGGTCTGGAGATATGGCACCGTGGTTAAGACCTTGGGTTCAATCCCTGGTAGCAAAAAAAAAAAGGCGGGGGGCTGGGGAATATAGTTCAGTGGTCAAGTGCTGCCAAGCATGCACAAGGCCCTGGGTTCAATCCCCAACACTGAATGAATACATACATACATACACATGTACAGACACACATACATACATACTTAATGAGCGACTACTACATACCAGACCCTCTTCAAGGTGCTAGGGATACAAGAGTTAATAAACAAATAAAATATCTCCATTTTAAGGAGTCTGCATTCTAGTAGGAAAGAAAAATCAGACAATAAATACATTAGATTTATTAGACAATAAATACAATAAATACAGAATTCCAGGAGTAAGATCATACAGAATTATAACATTCCAAAGGGGAAAGTGAGTTTAAGAAAGGCAGGTGAGCCAAACAATAAATACGTTAGATAATAACAGAATTCCAAGAGTAAGGTGAAATACAGTATAACATTCCAAAGGGGAAAGTGAGTTTGAGAAACGCAGGTGAGTGGCTTATGTTATTCTCAAATTCTATGAGATGGAAACTACAAGATAGTACAGGGAACTCTATCATATACTTTACAATTCTGCATCTGATAGGAACAATTTAATCTCAAAAACTCTGAAAAGGATGCATTATATATTTAGTACACACAACACACATAAACATCTCTAGTTGAATCCTGGATAGATTAAAAACTAGCCATAGATTCAGATTAGAGACTCAGAGATCTTAAAGGAACTCTGGTTGTTTCCAGTCTTTAGCAAATGAAGAACTATGCCACCTACAAGAGTATATTATTCCTGAAATTCTTTTCTTTTCTTTTTTCTTTTTTTTTTTTTTTTTTTTTTTGTGTGTGTGTGTATGTGTACGCGTGCTGGGGATTGAATTTAAACCAGGGGAGCTCTATGACAGAGCTACATCCCCAGCCCTTTAATTTTATTTTTATTTCTTATTTTGAGACAGGGTCTTATTAAATTGCTGAGGGTCTTGCCAAGTTGCCCAAGCTGGCCTAAGATTTGTGATCCTCCTGCCTCAGCCTCCTGAATCGCTGGGATTACAAACCACCACACCACATCTGCTTTGTCCTGAAATTCTTAGAGCAAAAATAATATACCATCCTCACAATCTGAAGTTATTATCTCAGGCTCACTGGAATTTCTCCTACTATTATCTAACACAGGTTAAGCATCCCTAATTCAAAATGCTCCCAAATTTGAAACTCTAATGAAAATTCCACATTAAACTCATGACAGGCTGTAGTCAAAATGCAGGCACACTAAAAATACTATATAGGGTTGGGGCATAGCACAGTGGAAGAACATGTGCTCTGCACATACCACAGCCTGGGTTTAATTCCCAGCACCAAAATAAATGGATAAACAATTTTTTTCAATTAAAATATTGTGTAAAATTACCTCCATGTTATATGTATAAGTTGCATATGAAACATAAATGAATTTGGGGTTTAGACTTGGGTCTCATTCCCAACATATTTCATTATATGTGGAATATTCTAAAATCTGAAAAAAAAAATTGAAACACTTCTGGTCCTATGCATTGAGAATAAGGATAGTACTATATTCTCTTTTTAGACATGATTTCAGGCAGTGAACACACACTATGTGCACCACATTCATGAATCAAATGTTTCTCCTTTCTCCTGTACCTGTGTGCTAGGCACTGTGTTCAGCAAGGGTAGGGAACAGAGAACATAGAAAGAAGATAATCACGATACTCTGATATGCACATCAGAAGAAGACACAACCTAGAGGCAGCAGGGAGCAAAGAGATTAACCACATGGGAAGACAGAGTCAGGAAAACCTTCCGAACAGTAATGTTGTAAGAATTGTGTTTAATTGGGTAAACTGGAATTTGCTGGCAGATGAGGTTAACAGGTGAAAGAGGAATTCTAGGCAGAGGGAAAACCATGAGCAAAAAAACCACAAAGACAATTCTGCAGGCTGGCACGCTAAGGATAAAGAGAAAGATGCAAGTAAAATGAAGTTACAAAAGCAGGCTGCGATTAGACCACCACGGATTTTTTTGTTGCATGCTTGGGTTCTATCAAATAAGCAATGGGAACCACTGAGGGATTTTTTTTTCCCCATATTTTTTAATTGGTGCATTATAATTACACATAATGGTGGGATTGTTACACAGTCATACATACACGATATAACAATTTAATTTGGCCAAGATTATTCCCCAGTATTTCCTCTTTCCCTCTCCTCCTCCCTTCTCCTGGTCCCTTTCCTCTACCAATCTCCTTCAATTCTCCTGATATCTCCCTCGGCTTTCTTTTCCTTTTTCCTCTCCAGTTTCCATACGTGAAAGAAAACATACAACCCTTGACTTTGAGTTTGGTTTATTTTGCTTAACTTAATGTTCTCACTGGGATTTTTAAGCAAAGAACAAATATGATTATTATTTGTACTTTTGAAGGTATTTTCTGGTAGGAATGTGGAAGAAAGACTGATAGGAAAGAAAGAGTAAAATCAAACCAGTTAATAGCAATCACATAGCAATCCAAGTAAGAGATAATAAGACCTTAGATTCATGTATTAGCAGTGGAGCTAGAGAGATGACAGATGGAGAGAAATGTAGGAGATGGATTCAGCAGGACTTGATTAAAGATTGGCTGTCTGGGCAGGCTGAAGGACAGAGAAGATATACACATCAAGCCAGAGTTTCTGGCTTGACCACTGAGTAAATGGGGAAGGTATTCATGAGGATGGGGGACATGAGAGGGAGGTGATCTGAGAGCAGTGAGAGATGGGCAATGATGTTCATTTTGGACATATCAAGCATGCAATGTCTGTGGGACAACCACATGGAAAACCATTGTGAGAGGTGCTAGAAGTTGCCAGAAATGCTAAGAAATATAACCACCACCACCATTTACAAAGTGGTTCAATTCATGAAGTTTATTATATGCATTTGACACAATCCAGACCTTCAAAGAGATCACAATTGACTGTGTTCAGACAAATATACACAAAAAGTTAAGTATCAAAAATATAAGAAATTCTACAATGTGGTTTTGGTTTATGATAAATTATAAGGAAAACACTTGTTATATTTAAAGATCATAATCAAATCACCACCTAGCTTTCCAATCTCTGTAACTTTTATTTAACTTTCCATATCATCACAAGTCTATTTGTTGTCACAAAGTGAAATGTAATCAAGAAAAGAAGGAAATAAAGAATCCTGAGATTTCAGTTCTGCTCTTAACATGTAAGCAAAGGCAATCAGAAGTGCTTTTATTAGCTCCCTTAGTTCTTCTGCCCCCACCTATCTTCTCTCACTAACAGCGTCTGCACTATACAGCTCCACCACATAGGACCTCTTATCCTTTTGCAAGGGTGTGTTCGTGGTAAAGCCCTGACCATTGTCTTCACGGCCTAGTCCCTTCCTAGGAAGCTCCCACAGGATAATCAGAGAAAGGAGGCCTGAGAAATGGGAACCCAATACTCACTCTGTCTCTCTCACAGGAAAGGTGGAGGGAAATTCCATCCCCTGATAGTTCCTGATTCTTTCTAATAAAGGTAGTATTACATGAATGCTAATATTATACAAAAACAACATCCATACAAACAATGAACCTGCCCTCTGAGAGTTATGAGGATCTCAAACTAAACTTGTTTGGATCCTGTTTCTCATTTGAGAAACTAACTAATAAAGACTGGAACAGGTTCTACACTCTTGCCTGGCAGAGGTGGCGCAGGCCAGGACAGGCCAGCTTCTTTCCAACCAATGCTGACCCCATGCTCTACAGAGATAACCTTGGCTGCTGCTAGGTAGTGTTTGTGAGCACACAAGTGTTTGCAGGAAGTTTGGGGTGAATGTCCTCATGTTACAAAGATAATTGTACCATAGGAGCCAAACCTTCCAGGTGCTCTCCCGACTGGAAACAAGAGTCTACATCTTCAGACACAGGTCACTGCAGAATGAGGGCCCCAGTGGGATCCTGTCCCTATCTTATAGGAAGATAACATTGTGAAAAGGACCTAGAAGACCAGAAAAGATGTTGGAGAGAAACCACCTGGCACCAAAGAGCCATGGGTGGCAGCTCCTACCATCCTAGCTAGAACAGATAATCCTGCCTCTGTCAGTCCCCTTCCAGCCTTGACTCAGTCTCTTCTTTTTCTTTTTTAATTTTTTTTTTTTTTTTTTTTTTAGTTATCAATGGACCTTCATTTTTATTTATTTTTATGCAGTGCTGAGAATCAAACCCAGTGCCTCACACATGCTAGGCCAGCGCTCTACCACTGAGTCACAACCCCAGCCCTTGACTCAGTCTCTTTTTAAGGTATACTGTGAAAACAATAGTTAAATAAGGAGTAACCATCCATTATTTGCTGGACTATTTATACATTCTTTATTGTCTTTTGTCATTTATAATGTCTACTGTGTACTCTAAATCCCTAGAAGGCAGACAGAGGTTTTATGAACTCTACTTATTTAGTGTTACATACTAAATTACATTCAAAGAGGCTTTTAACAGAAGCATCTTTGCTGATGGTGATAAGTCATTCTAAAGGAAAACTGCATGTGCAAGTGGCAGCCCTAGAGTAGCTCATCCACTGCAATATGGGAAACCAGAGGCAAGGGACACCCAAGTACACACTTATCTCTTGCAGGACAGAAAGAGAAAATGCACAGGACAAGCCAAACCAGGGAGTGAAACAAGATCAAAGATTCTCCAAATTAGTGGAGACATACCTTCCACTCCCTGGCATGATTCATGTCAAGCTTATCTGATACGGAGTCCAAATTTACAAAATAAGGAACAGAAAACAAGTCATACTAAGGAGAACATGCCAATTAACAACTGAAGGATGTGGAATATGCCAAAAAGAGTAAGACATGAGTCAATTCTGAACTAGACCTAATATATAAGAAAACAGCCTCCACACTGGACTAAAGTGGGGGGGCAAAATTCAAGCAAGTAGAGGACAAAAGGTAACTAATACTCTTTTTAGATATAAAGGTCAGATAAATTCTGAAGGACACTATCACAATCTGAAAGGTAGTGATTATATTGAACCTGTTAAGGTAAGGCAGAAAGGGCTCTGAGTCATAAGAATTAATCCATCACATTTACTGCCCTCCTGCCAAACTACACAAGAAGGAGGCTGTATCTTCCACAATAGCCTCTCTGTCTAGTCTTGCAAAGAACCCAGGTCTTCACAAACTCAGCCCAAATAGAAAGGAGTATACTAATCCAGTAATCTTCATAGTAGGCAAATCCCACAAATGTTTCTAAATTCAAATACCCTGGGACAGTGGTGAAGCTAGCCTGTAAGCAGAAGCTAGGCCTGGAGTTCACTCTCAGACCAATGAATTCTGCACTCCCCATGTCATACAGTGAGATGGGGACTAAAGACCAAGGTGAAAAGAACCCCTTTATGTCAAGAGCCATGATACTCTTGTCAGGGGCTGGAGTTGTGGCTCAGTGGTACAGCATAAGTGTGAGGCCCTGGGTTCCATCCCCAGCAGCGCACACACGCACCCCCATCCACTCAAGTCAAAATAACAAATACATAAGAATTCATGTCTAGTGAGGCACACCTGTAATCCCAGCTACTCTGCAGGCTGAGACAGGAGGTTTGCAAATTCAAGGCCAGTCTGGACAATTTAGTGAAACCCTGACTCAAAAAGGGTTGGGGTGAGGGGTCCTGGGGATATAGTTCAGTTGGTAGAGTGCTTGCCTTGCATGCACAAGGCACTGGATTCAATTCCCAACACCACAAAAAAAGGGGGGGAGGGGCGGCTGGGGATGTAGTTCTGTACTTTCCTAGCATTTATGAAGCCCTGTGTTCAATCCCCAGGACCAAAAAAAAAAAAAAAAAAAAAAAAAAAAAAAAAAAAAATTAAGCAGATGTTACAGTTTTTAGACAAATTACAAGGCCCCTTATTCCTCCACCAAATCAAAGTTAGAAAGCTCTGATCCTGGAATAATCCACCTATCTTCCTTAGTAACTTTGCCCAGGTTGTGAAGTTTCTTGAGCTCGAGAGAAAGAATGTGCACACGCACGTGCACATACAGACACACAACACACATAAGCCTTTTTCTCCTTCCTCCCCTCAGCAGATAACTTCAGCCTGTACTTCACAGAATAAGACCATCAGAAGAAATTCCCTATAGTTTCTATATTCCAACCAACTAACTCAACCATCTGCAGTCCCACCTTTTTCCCTCTGGTCTCTCTCAAAGGCATATCTTCTAACTCGGGATCCTATGCTGCATGGAGTATTCTCTCCCTTCTTTAACTGTTATCTCTCCTTCTTTACTGGCTCTTTGCAAACAGCACTTAAACAAGCTTAACTCTCCAATGTGACAACAAACAAAACTCCCTCCATCCCACATCTACCTCTCTAAGGCATTCCTCCTCACTGTTTCTTCAAAGTCCAGTTTTCAAAGCTCACTGACTTCCCTTCTACACTCCCATTCACTTACCACAACTCCACTGAAAATGCTCCAGTAAAAGTGACCTTTATATTAGACATCTATAGTCCATGTCTACTTTGACCTCTACATAGTCTGACACTGTGTGACATACCCTCCAAACCACACCCTCATCCTAGAAACTCACTTCTCTCCTGTTCCTACTTCTTTGGTCACTTGCCTTCTGTGGACAATTTCCTTCTAGGGATCCTCTTCCTCTGCTCATGAAACCACGCTCTTCTTGGGATTCCCCAGAGTATTTTTCTCCAACTTCTCAGTGTACACCTACTCCCTAAGTAACATCCTTCTCTACCCATATGGCTCCGATTCAATAAAAAGATGCCTGTCTCATCCATAAGGGCTCCCGAGTTCCCACTCCATAACCACCAGCTGCCTACTACAGGACTTTGCCCAGCATCCCTCAGAAACCTCAGCCTCAATGCAACCTTAGCTGAACTCAAAATCTTTTGCACTCTTGCTGCCACATTTCACCCCAAATAACCTTCCTCCTCTATATTCCCCATTTTAGTTAATGACAAGACTCACAGATATCCAAGTTAGAAACCTGCAAGTCATCCCTCTATCATGTGCCACATTCAGTTTAGTCAAGAAAACACGTGGACCTTCCCCCTACCGTTCTTAACTTCCCCACTTTGCTACACTACTACTTTCACAGTCTGAGTTTAACCTAATCACTCCCTGCCTTAATTATTGTGACTGCCTTCTAGCTGGTCTGTCACAACTCTTGCCCCCACTCCAATCTTTCCTTATACTACTGCCAGAGAGGAAGTACTCCTAAAACTTAAATCTTCCTTGCCTAAAAGCTTTCAATGGCTCCCAAAAGTCTTTAAGTTCAAATTCCATACAGTATGATATACAAAGTCAGTCTACATATTACCTCTGCCCTTCTCCTTTCTCCTTCCCTCACATCCTACACCCCAACCTTCCTAATACACCATATTCTGTCCCCTCAATCATCCCCTTACTTCTATTCACGTTACCCAGAATGCCCTTCACCCAAACATTTTGCCCAAAGACTCTCAAATCCTTTAGGTTAATAGCTCAGGCTTCATTTCCTTCTGGACACCTTCCCTGGCCCTTTCTCACCCTGGTCATCCTGGGTACTCCTCTTCACTACCACAGCACCAGCATTTCTATATAACACTCCCCGTAACAGATGGTAATTACCAGTTTATCATTGTTGACCCCATTAAACTGTAAGATTATTGAGGTGCAAGGATAATTATCTTTGTTTCCTCAACACTTCACCTACTCCCTGATTCAGAGTAGAAATTCAATAGATGTTTATTAATTAAATGAAAAAACGATCCTCCAAACAAACCACATGACACCTTGGGAAATTAGCAAATCAAGATATAAATGAAAATTTCAGTGGGGATTTAGGGAATTTCTTATGTAATTCTTGCCAGATATTTATTGCTGGAAGGCTGTCCAAGGAATGGGTAGAAAAAATGTTCTGGGATACTCAGCATTTCCTATTTTAAATGAGAAGTAAAGGCTAAAAACATGACTTGAGCCTGCACTATGGCACACGCCTATAATCCCAGCAGCTGGGAAGGCTAAGGCAGGAGGATGGTGAGTTCAAAGTTCAAAGCCAGTCTCAACAACTTAGCAAGGCCCTAAGCAACTCAGTGAGACCCTGTCTATAAATAAAATATTTTTTTGTTTTTTTTTTTTTTGCGGTGCTAGGGATTTGAACCCAGGGCCTTATGCTTGCAAGGCAAGCACTCTACCAACTGAGCTATATCCCCAGCCCTATAAATAAAATATTTTAAAAGGGCTAAAGATGAGGCTCAGTGGTTAAGTGCCACTGGGTTCAATCCCAGATATCGAAAAAAAAAAAAAAAATGACCTTGAGTCAAAGGTTCAAATGCACAGACCTATCTTATAAATTCAGAAGGAGTAAAATCTTTAAAAGATGGTTTTTATACAAGAAGAAAGAGGACTTTGTTCTGGAAAAGACCTGGGATAGGAATACTTCTTTTTAAAGGCAAAATCAAGAATGAGTTAGCAGGTTGGGGTTGTGGCTCAGTGGCAGAATGCGTGCCTAGCACATGTGAGGCACTGGGTTCAATCCTCAATCCGTATAAATAAAATAAAGATATTATGTCCATGTGTAACTGAAAAAATATTTAAAAAAAAAAAGAAAAATGAGTTAGTGATATTAGTATCTAAACATAAACATAAAGTCCCTGAACCTGCCCCAGGTATCTCTCAGATATACCCCACTCCTCTGTAATAGTCATCCCTTAATCTAACTTTATGACCCAATTTCAACAACAGCCTCTCTAGTGACTCCTCAAGAGTAGATCTCACCACACACAATGGCATACACCTATAGACCCAGCTACTTGGGAGGCTGAGGCCAGGTCATGCAACTTAGTGAGACCTGTTTCAAAGCAAAATTAAAAGGGATTGGGATGTAGCTCAGTGGTACTTGGAGCACTTACCTATCATATGCAAAGTCCTAGGTTTAATCTCCAGCACCCCCCAAAAAAAGAGATCTACATTCCCATCCATCATTTACATGACCTCTACATCAACCCTACCCATTGTATAGCTTAGGTCTTTTTTGTTTTGTTTGGCAGTAATGCTAAGCAAATGTTCTACTACTGAGGTACATTCCCAGCCCAAACTCACATTCTTCATATTGACATTTAGGATCTTCCTCCTCGACCCCTAATCTTAATTTCATTCTTTCAGTGTTTCTAAGTGACCCACCATCTCCTCAATACCACTTGCCACAACACAGTATCTCTTATAAATATTTACAAAATGTAGTGCACAGTGTGTTCACTGTTGTTGACTGACAAAAATGCACAGCCAAAGAAAATTACCTCCTATATGTTTCAATCCAACACGCTCTTGTGGGTTAAAAATCATCTCACTGGGACACCTGTATTTCCAGCATCTCAGGAGGCTGAGGAAGGAGGATCTCAAATTCAAAGCCAGCCCCAGCAACTTAGCGAGGCCCTAAGCAACTTAATGAGACACTCTCCCTAAATAAAATATTTTAAAAGGCTGGGGATGTGGCTCAGTGGTTAAGAGTCACTGGGCTCAATCCCTGATAGAAAAGAAAAAAAAAAAAAAAAAAAAAAAATCATCTAAACCCCAAAAGAAACTTCAAGCAAGTTCATTCTTTTCATCAACACAAAGGAATTGGGGTTACCTTTCTTAACAAAAATCACTATAGAAATTTGCTACAGTAAGAGGAAATCTCGCAAGACAGCTGGCACAGCCCTTGCCCAAAAGAAAGATGATGACTGACCAACTGTCTTGGGTTACTGTCCAAATTACCCCTGATAACTGGACCATCCCTGATGATTGACACATGGTGATGCAGAAGAAAGCGATTTTGAACAGAGAAAGAAAAAATAAATGTTTGTGCCCAGAGAGCAGATTTCACAGTAACACAATTTTATAAAGTCAGAACAAGTAGGATATCAAACTAAGGCTGGGCAAAAGAGGCCTGTCCCTGAGAGTTCCATTCTCTCCAGGCAGACCACATGTATTTGTTGGTAAGCCTGCCTCTCCACCCTATTTCACTCCAACCCCTAAACACACACACACACACACACACACACACACACACACACAAAACTAAGGAAAGCAGATTATTTGTTTGCTAGAGTTTTCCACATTAGGCATATTACTTTTATAATATGAAAAGAAAATTATAAAATTAAAGCCAGGTACAGTGGTACACACTTATAATCCCAGCTACTATGGAGGCTGAGGTAGGAGGATCACAAGTTCAATGCCAGCCTCAGCGATTTACCAAGGTCCTAAAGCAACTTAGCAAGTCCTGTCTTAAAAAATATATATATTTAAAAATAAAACCCGAAAGCACTAAAAGCACTAATATGACCAACCCTCACGAGAAATTTCCTGCCAACCAACCACATAAACAAGAAGCATTAAAAGTGATATAGCCTGTAAGCATATAGTGATATATGCCTGTAATCCCAGTGACTCAAAAGGCTAAGGGAGAAAAATAGCAAGTTTGAGATCAGTCTCAGCAACTTAAAATAGGTTGGGAATGCAACTCAGTAGAAAGCACCCCTGAGTTTAATTCCTAATACTAAAAAAAAAAAAAAAAGATTTGAATAATTAGAAAGGAAGAGGGCTTTCCAGGAAGAGTGAACATGAACAAAAGCAGAGGCAGGTATGAGGATCCGGCAACAAACCGCTGAGACCAGCCCAGTGAAGCAGAAAGCTGTGTTGGGTGGTAACAGTGGCATGGGATAATAGTGGGTGTGCAGGGCAAGTCAAATTATGGAAAGCCTTGAGAGTTAGAGACAAAGAATCAGAGGTTCATTGTAATTTATTCTAGAAACTGAGAAGCTCTGGAAGGAAAAATAGTATTTTACTAGAAGTTAACAACAACAACAAAAAGTAGGAATAAACATTCTTACATACTACAAGCCAAGCCAATGGACCTGAAATGGCTCTCCCAGACCAGGAAATCAGGAAGTGCCTCAGTGGAAGGAGGACAACAGAGGCTTCACCTCCAATCAAAACCATGAGAGACAGGGCTGGGAGCACAGCACTTGCCTGACAAGCAGGAGGCCCTGGGTTCAATCACCAATACCAACACTGAGGGAAAAAAAGGATAAAAACAAGAGCAAAAGCACAAACTTTTGCACACTGTTCAACAACATAACTCAATACATAATTATCAGAAACTGAAAGGGCCAGGACTTCTGATCTTGGATGTCTCTGTTCCCACATGTGCACTCTGAAGCGCTCCTTCCACAAATTATCTCTAAAACCTGAAACTGGCACTGAAAAATACTGAGATAATAGGCCTCAGCTGATGCATTTCCCTGGCTTGAATTACATCACTTGCCAAGCAAGCCCAAGACAAGGCAGGAGCTCCCATATAAGCACTGTTAGTACATGCACACATTTTATTATTTCAACAGCATGATGTGGCCAAAGCTTGTGATTTCCCAGCAGATGGACTTGACTCACTTTCTGAATTAATAGTGTCCATGTCCAGAAGTAGTAATTACTCTATTGTTCTGTCTAGAAGCAATCCACTCCAATGCTAGACTTGGTTTCTAAGACAGAACTTAAAAACTGAGTTTACATTCAATCAAGAAATTTCTTCAGAGCATCACTTAAGTAAACAATTCCAAATCCTCAGCCTATATTTTCTATCCACTATTTCAGCAAAATCTTATCACTTTATACTACATTACTTTTGTATAAAAATATCAGGGGCTGGGGAGATAGCTCAGTTGGTAGAGTGCTTGCCTTGCAAGCACAAGGCCCTGGGTTCTAATCTCCAGCACCAAAAAAAAGAAAGAAAGATAAAAATATCAGAGAAGAGCTGGGGATGTAGCTTAGCAGTAGAGGGCATACCTAGCATGCAGGAGAGGCCCAGAGTTCAATCCTCAGTACTAGAAAAAAAAAAATTTTTTTTTTTTTCCCAGAAACTTATATACAAGACTCCCCCCACAATAAAGGGAAAAGAAATTCTCCACAGTTCGGTAATCTGGAAATGTGGGCCATTTCCCATGTGTGACTATACTTCACCTCAGAGGCTAAAACTAACAATAATAATACTAAAAATTATACTAACAATTACATTTTCTGACATTTTTCACATTATTTCACTTAACCCAAGGTAGTACTCTGATTTAAAACTTCCCTCTGTGATACAATGTGAAAGTCTGAAAGTCTGGGAACTTATTGTGAACAATAATTTTATGTCTCTATGACTAAAATTATCTATCTGTATAAAACTTCATATAGGATATTATAAAACTCAAATAAGATAATGAAAATGAAATGGTTTTATAAACTAAAGTACTATATACATGAAAGTTTCTGAAACATTAATACATGTCAATAGCTCATTTATAGTCTCATAAATGCCAAGAAGTTAGTTTTATCATCTTTCAATAGATGAAAAACCCAAAGATCAGAGAGGTTAAGTAACCTTTCTAACATTACACAACTGAAGTGGCAGAACTAAGATTGGACCCCAAGACTGAAAAAATATAAAGTCTGATATAGCAGCCTTCTTAGTATATCAAACTGCCTTCTTATTTATTAACATGTAGGCCCTTCACTTCTAACTCTATGCAGTAAGTTTTATAAGTTATTTTCTGGGATGTGATATGATATGATATGATATGATATGATAAACAAAGATCAGTCCTAACTAGCTCCATTTAACCCATGGCACCTAGCAAGAACTCTGAAGTTTATAAGTACAGAGAATCGATGTTACCACAGCTGAAATGTGAATGTTCTTTTACTCCCAGCCCAGGCTGGCACATGACGATTCTAGTCTTTAATGCTTTGTGAAAATAGAAAATCTATGTCTCTCTGAACCAATGTATGCATTTCCCCTTCTGCCTAACCAACCACATAAACCCAGATTGTGTTTGTTTTTAAAACTCTTCTTTAAAACCTAAAACTGGGCTGGGGCTGTGGCTGTGGCTGGAGCACTTGCCTAGCATGTGTGAGGCACTGGATTCGATTCTCAGCATCACATATAAGTAAATAAACAGCCCATTGACTACTAAAAAAAAATTTTTTTAAATAAATAAATAAATAAAACCTAAAACCATGCGCTGTGTGGCTGCTTCTTCAGTAGAGTGTCTCCCTTCTAGGAGACAAATCAGATCCTTGCACTGCTCTGAGTGTTTCTTCTTAGTTTCCTTTGGTGTTCATAAGAACCTCAATCCACAGAAAGGAAAACTTTGTGGCTAGCCATATCATCATCTGGATGAAAAGTTTCTTAAAATAATCCACCTCTCTTTTATTCCCATATTTACCAAGCAAGCGTCTGGTAAATAAGTGTCATATGCACTTTGGAACAGGAAGAGGGTGCCCCAGACAGCAATGTTAAGTGTCCCAATCACTAGACAGGTATTCCCTTATTATGAATTAATAAAACTGGCATAGTAGCTGCTGCTCTTTCTCAACCTTCAATGACTCCCCCATTGCCCATGGAGTAAAGCCATAAAAGAATCTTTACAAGCTGGATCCTGGTTTCTTTACGGTATCATATGTTCCCCCAAAATTCTAGCCCTTTGGTCCCATCCGACTACATACTTTCTTTAAACCCTCCACTCACTTATGCTTTTGCAGGTGCCCTCTGTTCTCTCAGTACCCCACCCTCTTTCATCTGGCTAAATCTGGATGAATCCTATTCATCCCTAAAAGCTCTCTCAAGTGTCACCTCCTTTGTCAAAATTCCCAATGGGGCTGAGGATGTAACTCATCAGTAGAGGGCTGGCCTAGTGCAGGGAGCCCTGGGTTCAATGTCTAACACTGTAAAAAAAAAAAAAATTTCTCTCCCAATGAACCACACAGAGGATAGTCACTCTTCCCTCCTCTTGTTTCCATGGTGCTTTATACATACTTCTGTTCTAGCACTCACACAGTATTATGATTACTTGTTTGCATGTGTCTTCCCCTTGCTAGATGTGAACTACCAAAAGCAGGAACCAGATCTCAATCATAATTTTGCCATCTCCAGTGCCTAACACTGTGTTACCACCAAGAGAGATATAATAACTGCTGGGGAATCTGCTTTAGTTTTCTTGATTGCTGCCCACTCTGAAACATTAGGATGCAGAAGTATTACCTAAAGTTCCCCATATGCTGGTCAGCTATCTTAAAGAGCCTTCAGGATAATTAAAAAATGAGGGAGAACACTTATGTCCATGCTGAATCATCTAATCTTACCAAGACCATGCTCACTACCAACACACAGGGAAACAGTTGCCAAGCACAGTTCTGGAAAATCCATGCCTGACAGTTATTCCTAATACAGCTGCAATATACACAGCTCTGCTCCCTTCAGAACACTGCAAATGCATTAGCTCCCTTCTTACCTTTGCCCCTTCCAGGGGCAGTTTCTGCAACTGAAAACTTCAGCAATCCTTCTGAGTATGAAAATCCTACTTTATTTTGTAGAATGAAGTAACTGAAAATTATTACCGAGAGAGAGAGAGAGGAAGAGAAAGTCAAGTAATTTGGAGAGTCTAGAAACCCCATCATCATCAATATCTATTTCCCCATCTCTCTCTAAAACTAATTCTTGGCATTATCCTTACAAACTACCTCCCCTGATCACTATAATTTCAACACATTCCTCTGCTTAGGCAAACAGTCGTCCTATTAAGGGAGTAAGAGGATTTCTAAGTCTGTAAAATGCAGGAATTCCATACAGTAAAGTAACAAAGGCCTGGATGCTAAGCCATTCTGACTTACCAGTGAGAATGGTACAGTAGGAGAAGAGATTGTTCTGCACCCACCATAAAGCAGACTACCTCCTCACACAGTTCCTTAATTTACTGTAGTAAACCATTTTTTTTACTTATTCCTCCTCTCAAGAAACAGATCTGTGTCTGGGAAGAATCAAATTCCTATACACCTGATCAAAGTCCTTCAGAAGAAAGCCTAACTGAGTGAGACAGCTAAAAGGACTGACCAGACACCTCTCCTGGAACAAGCCCTATTTCCCCCTTCTTCCCCTGCTTCATTTGCCAGGAATCCAACTTCCTTTCAGCTCCAGGCCATTGGCAATCCAATCCAGTGAAATACTGAGGTTACTTCACCTAGTTTTGGTTTAATTCTGCTGATTTAAAGCTAGCACAGCCTGAGACAGCCCCAGTGTATCCTCCCTCTGAAGAGTGCAGTGTTGCTCAAAAGCCTGCAAAGGAAACTTAATGAAACCATTCACTGAGCCACATTTTTTCAATGAAGTTCTGCAGCACAATCTAACCTCTTTGTGCACTGAAATGAGCCACATTTCTTAAAAGAAAGACCACAGGGAGTTGACAGAAAACTTGCTGCAGGCAGGAAAAGCTGGACAGTTTACAGGAGCTGATGCAGAAGGGAACAAGTAGAAGCCCTAGCAAGGCCATTTTAGCGTTTCATCTTTTTTTTTTTTTTCCTGCTGCATTCCCAAGCAGAGCTCTAATGCTCCAAGAAGAAGAAAGAAGAAGGAGGAGGAGAAGAAGAAGAAGAAGAAGGAAAAGGAGGAGGAGGAGGAGGAATAATAATAGAGAAAGAGAGGTTTTACAGCTTCTTCATTAGTTTCCCTTCACTGGGTAGGTGCTGTAAACAAGTATGCTGGACTGAGTCTGGACTCAGTCATAAGGGCTGAAGTTTCCTCTCCTTCAGATGAAAAGAAAGGAAAGGCTAGTCACAAGGGTTCCAGCTAAATAAAATAGGAGGAAAGTGCTGTCTATGTAGTTTCTGGGAAAACCTCCACCTCTCTGAAAAGCACAATTTTGCCACCCAAAGCAAAAACCCAGAGCTGGATGTTAAAGATCAGAGCAGGGGCTTCCTGAGGCCACCCATCCCTGGCTTCCACTTAGGGCACCTACAGCAGTTGGGGAAATGCAGCCCACAGCCCCTCTGGCCTGTCAAAACTTTCTCCACATACACCCATGGTTCGGATTAGGCATTAACTTGCAGAACTGCTTCACAAGACAGCCTCCAGGGGCTGAAATCTGAGCTCCGAGACCAATCTTTATTTTTGAGGAAAAAAAGAAATAGACCCTCGCCAGGATCAGGCCCAGACCCCGACGCGGGGGCGGGGGCAGCCTCTTCACCAAAAACTGCACACTCACTGGCAGTGCTGCCCACCGAGCCCCGGATCCTAAGGTGCTCCGCACGACTCCGACTCCTCCGAGACTCGCAGACAAAAGCGGGCGAGAGACCCGGGGCGGGCGGCAGAGGTCCGAGCCCGTGCGAGGGGACGATCGCACAGCGAGCAGACGGGTGGTTTTCTCCCGCGCCCGACTCCTCCTCCTCCCCAGCGGCTGCCCACAGCAGTCGGTCTCCCGAGCCAGCTCCTTGTCTCGCCTCCTTCCAGCTGGGGCCAGATAATGGGGCAAATACTGTAAGTGGCGATATGAAAGCGCCGGCTGCCCGAGCAGAGGGTTCCCAAGGCTTATCTCGACTTTGTAAATAAACTGGCCCCGAGTCACGGCGGCTGAGGGCCAAGCCCGGCGCGGTGGCCGCGACCCCGCCCGGCCGCCCCACCTGCAGCCCGCCCAGGCACGGGCTCGGAAGGCCACGCCGCGCCGGCCCCAAGTCTCGGGCTCCGGCCAGCCCCCGGCCCTACCTTTGTAGCGCTCCAGCACATCCTCGTACGCCTGCACGAACTCCTTCTCCTGGCTGCGGTTGGCCGGCTGCTGACCCGGCACGTAGCCGGCCATGGCCGCCCGCGCCGCGCTCTCCCCGGGCCCCCGGGGGCGCCGGTTCCAGGCCCACGCGCTGAGGCGGCGGCGGCGGCCCCAGCCTCGGCCTTTGTGCGGCTCGGGGGCGGCGGCGGCGCTCTGGCTCTCCGCTCTCGGTTCTCCGCCCGCCTCGCGCGGCCCGGCAGTAGCGCTCCGCTCCTCAGCCCGCTCGCACCCGGCCCGCTCGCGCTCCGCCGGTCCCGGCTCGCGTTTCCGCCTCCCCACCCCTCGGCTCCGCTCCTCCCTCAGCCCGCCCCGGCGCGGCGGCGGCGGCTCCTCCTGTCAGGAGCGCGAGGCCGGGCCGGTTCCCCGCCCCTCTCCCCGCCGCCTCCGCGGCCCGGCGCGTCCTTCGGTCCCGGGCTGCGGCCGGCTGGGCCCGGGCTGCTCACTTCGGCCCAGTGGCTGCCGACCGCCGCCCGACCGAGACCCGGGGCTGGAGCCGTAGGGAGCCGGAGGCCGGCCCCGGCGCGAGTCGGGCTGGGTAGGAGGCCCCGCGCGTCAGGATGAAAGGCTGGGCGGGCCGCGGCGGCAAGGAGACCCCCAGGCCGACTCGGCAGGATGGGCGGGCGGCCCCCGTCAGCGCTGACCTACACCGGAGCCGGGACAAAGGAGGGAGCCCCCTGGCTGGGGAGAAGCCGAACTGGGCCTGTGCGGCTCCTGGAGAAGGACCTAGAGAAACCCTAGAGGGACAGCAGAGAGTAAAAGACCAAGATGCCTCGGATCACAGGGCCAGACACGGCCAGAACCAGGACAAGGACAAGATCCAGACAGGGCTGCAGTGTGAGGCCCAAGGGAACACTGCGCCCACAAAGAATCCCAGGAACAAAGGGTTGACCAGAAGCATTAGAAACTGAACTGGAAGTGAGGGGGCAGACCCACATCATGAAGTAAGCCAGGTCAAGGAGCAGAGCTGAGAAATGACAACTGAAGGATGGATGGAGACAGGATTCTGACTGCACCATGGGGTGAATAAGAGGAGACAGGAGGACAGAAGGGGGTTAGGAAGGGGGGGGCGGTAAAGACCCAACAGGATTACTAAACTGTGACAGCCTTCCGAACAGAAACTTAGATCAAAAGCGAGAAATGTGGGAACCTGAGACTGAACTAGGGCTGTTAGGGAACAAAGAAAGAATTCTGGGGCATAACTGTTCAGGGCATAAAGAGGGAAACCAATTATTCTCTCATCAGGGGAAGGGAAAGGGTAAAGAAAGGAAACTGATAAATATGGGTAGGGACTTGTTTGGGATCATTTTGAGGAGGTAGTTCCCAACATCCTCAAGTCCTCCATTCAGTTGTGCATCACTCAATCCCAGTATTCCTGGAGTATGCTAGGGCTGAGAGCAAGCAATGAACGAGGAACTCGGGTAAAATGTAGGTAACACTTTTAGCCCACATTTGGCCCATTCAGTGATTATGTTCCCCATGTTAACTTGATTTTTCCAGAGATGGAGAAGTAGCTGCAGTAAGAAGTTAGGCTGGGCCAGGTGGGGCAGCACACACCGGTCTCCTGAGGCAGGAGGATCGTAAGTTCCAGGTCATCCTTAGCAACTTTGCAAGGCCCTCTGCAATTTAGGGAGACCCTGTCTCTAAACAAAAATAAAAAGGACCAGGGATGTAGCTCAGTGGTAAAGTTCCCCTGGGTTCAATCCCTAGTACAAAAAAAAAAAAAAAAAAAAAAAGTTAGGTTGGTTAACATATCACAAGGGCACATGAGCAAGTGAAAAAAGAATTCATACAGCACTGAGCAGCCAAAATTAGGGCTTGGGACTTCCATCTCAGTTCCCATTCTTAAGATTATGAAGGAGGAGCTTCTTACCTCCAGGGCAGGGATAGTAGCTTTGTACTTTGGGAGTAATGCCAAATATTTGGTCAATCAATGTTCAGCGCATTAAGAAGAAAAAGAAATGATGCTTTTCACAAATAGGTTTCCACATCACACCATGATCAGAAATTGCATGAGCAAGTCATTAATCATATCTTTTTCCATCAAGTTCTAGGTGTGGAGATCATACAGGGATGGGCCCCAAAGAGGACAGGGTGGCACCTTGAACAAATGCTCATTTCCTTCCAATTTAACTCTGGGTGCTTTAAAAAAAAAAAAAAAAAAAGCAAGCTAGTTCACAGTATGGTGTCAGATGCTAATGAGCTCGGTCTACAAAAAGAAGGGGAATAAGTTTGAGTTGTATTTTTTTTTAAATAAAAAGTTTTTAGTGAAAAATTCAGAATGAAGGAGCTGATAATTAATGGCACAGCACATTTTTCATTAATAGCAGAAAATATAGAAATGCTAAGTCTGAGAATCTTGACTGTATCAGTGCTGAGTCACTGCATTTCCTATATTACTTTATACCAATAGGACCAAGAAAGCCCAGACACAAATATACATATACACACCTCCACCATCAGCCCCTACAGCCATCTGCCTCCTCATTTTCACTGCAGCAAATAAAAAAGCTTCTCCATCCCCTCTTGGGGCTGCTACAAGAACTGTGACTGATGCTTATCAAACACGAGGAAATAAGAAAGGCAAAAACTAAAAGAGTCTACACTGGGAATCAAGCTGTGCTGAAGGCTTGAGGGGTTGTGGGGAGAGGCAAAGGGGATGAAATTCCAATTAAGAAAAACAGGCTGGGTGTGGTGATATATACCTGTAATCCCAGCAATTTGGGAGGCTGAAACAGGAGGATTACAAATTTGAGGTCAGCCTGGGCAATTTAGCAAAACCAAATCTAAAAATAAAAAAAGGCCTGGAATGGGGCTCAGTGGTAGAATGCCTGCCTAGCATGCATGAGGTCCTGGGTTCAATCCCCTACCACTAAATAAATAAATAACAGTAGAAAGTTCTGGTTTGGGTTGTGTGGTCAAATTTCTGTCAGATTCAAGTTGCTTTCTTAGCCAGGTGTGGTGGTGTACACTTGTAATCCTAGTGATTTGGAATGTTGGGGAAGGAAGATTGGAAATCCGAGGCCAGCCTAGGCATAAGCAAGACCCTTGCCTCGGAATAAATAAATAAAAGGATGGCATATAACTTAGTGGTAGAGCCCCGAGTTCAATCCCCAGTACAAAAAAAAAAAAAAAAAAAGTCGTTTTCTTGACAAAATTTGCATTTAAATGCTCCCATGAGAGTTTGAAGTAATGCATTCTTCTAATGAATGGAAAGGGGGAAGTCCACATGTTTGGCTGATGTTCCTGTTTTATACAGAGAAAATTTTACAAGGCTAGAGGAACAAAGTGGCTGCTGGGGGGGGGATGGGAGGAGGAAGCCTACGAAAGGGAGGTTTTTTGTTTTTTTCTAGCAAGAGTCTAAATTTATAGCCAGACCACACAATCAGGAAAGCTCTGAGGCTTTCTCCTTTTGGCCTGTGATTTTCCTTTGCTTCTGGTGAGTGAGCCCGCTATTGAATTTCTAAGGAGGGCGCAATGGAGGAAGCAGGATGTACTCAGGAGGGCATCTAGTGGGAGAGATGAGCAATACAAGGAAAGAAAGTCCTTTTTTCCTTGGAGTCCTCCCCTTCCTATCAAATGCACTTCTCCCTTATCACTTCACTTCTTTCAGCTCCTCATTTGTACTCTCTCCTCAGGGCCTTCCCACCTGCTTTTCTCCCTGGCTGTATCCCTTCATCAATGTCCTTTTGGCCTGGTCGACTTTTTTATTTATTTATTTATTTATTTTTTTCCAGGACAGGGAATGATTGAAACCAGGGACTCACTACTTCAAAACTACATCCACAGTCAAAGTCCTTTTTTTGTTTTTTTATTTTGAGACAGGCTCTCACTAAAGCTGGTGTCAAATTTACAAGTGATTCTCTTGCCTCAGCCTTCCAAGTTGCTGAAATTGTAGGTGTGCTTCATCATGCCTGGCTGACTTCTAACTTATGCCCCTCAGGAGGAACTCTAGTGGAGCAGTCTTCTGGATCCCCCAGGTTAGCAGCTCCTCCTGCACTTTTGTATTCCTTCTGTAATATCCATCACATTTGAAATTATGGGCTCAGTGTCTTTAATCCTTTATTAAGTGCCAGCTAGCTCTCTGAGGCCTGGGACTCTTGTCTATCTTGTTCACTACAAAATCCTTAGCATATAACAAATAACCTAACATATACAAGGCACTCATTAAATATTCTTTTAAAATTTTGATTAAATACATGAATGAGTGAACCACATGATCCAAAAATATCCAGCTGTCTGTGGCTGACTGGGCTAGGGCATTTCAGAAGATAGTACAGGCTAAAGCTGGAGCTCAGTGGTAGAGTGTAGCATGCATGAAGCCCTCAGTTCAATCCCTAGCATAGGCATGTGAAGACCTCAGGGTTGTTGAGACAGACAGACAGACGGACACACACACACACACACACATACACATATACACACACACACATACAAATTGTTTGGCTGAGCAGAGTGCTACATGCCTGTAATTCCAGCAACTCTGGAGGCTGAGGAAGGAGGACAGCAAGTTTAAGGGCACCCTGGGCGACTTGGTGAGACCATGTCTCAAAATAAAACAGGCTGGGGAGTATAGCTCAGTGGTAGAGCACTTGCCTAGCACACACAAGGCCCTGGTTCAAGCCCCAGTGCCATGAGGGGAAAAACAAATTTATCTCTCACAGCATCCCTTATCTAAGCCTAGCATTTAAAGTCCTCTACATGGGCTGGGGTTGTGATTCAGTGGCAGAGCACTTGCTTGGCGCTCGTGAAGCACTGGGTTGGATTCTCAGCACCACATATAAATAAATAAAGGTTCAATGACCACTAAAAATAAAAAATAAAGTCCTTCACATTCTGATATCTACTTGTGATTTCAGGCTGATCCTCCCTGCAACACCCCTGTGGGAAGCATCTTCCCTTCTACCAAACTCACACCCTTCTACCCTTCCCAACTCCATGTACTACAGTCCTACTTTGAAAGTTCATCTCAAACAAAATGAAAGTTATTTTTAATCGACCCCAGGAGAAGAGGCTCTTCTCAAAATTCCAACAGCATTTTCTTTTCCCCCATTTTGGAAGCCCCAGCCAAAAATGTTGGGGATATCCACGTACGAGCCTCCTTAACCTCCGAGTTCATCAGTTCTTTGAGGACAGAGATATCTATTTCATCTTTCTCCATCATAGGACCTAACATAGTACTTCACCTAGTCGATGATCGATGCCTAGTAGATGATCAATAAATTGTTCCCCCAGCACTGAAAAAAAGCAAATAAATTTTAAAAAACTAAAAATATATATTTGCTGGAGAAATGCATGCTTCACCAAACATAAATGGAGGTTGGGGTTGGAGACACTGAATCAATTTCAGTGTTTAGTCAGTGATCAAGGGCCGAGGGCACTTCGTGTGCTGAGAGAAAAGAGAGGAGTGCAGAATCACTTTCCTGGTAGTGCTCCTCTCAGCCAGCCTCTCGAACACTCACTCGAGCCCTTCTTTTTCAAATTGGCTTGTGCTGTACTATTTTACATGTGTTAACTGATGCTTTATAAATACATTTGCTAGCAGGGTGTGTGTGTTCTCTATCCCTTCTTGCAGGGTAGACTGTCTCCAGTGCCTTTTATATTTCCCATTAGTAGCTGCTGCCAGACACTGTGAGGTCTGGCCTAGCTTTATCCTTTGGACGGCTCTTTGAAGAGGAGTGCCTAGTTCTAGTCTCAGACATCCTGCATCCAGGCCTGGTTCCACCAGCTTCTTGGGCACCGCCTTTGGTCGATCCCAGTCAAAGCTCCCTCTCTGCCCAGCTCCTGAAAACTCCTAGCTTTGCCTCAAGTTCCCAAATTCACTATGGAAGTCTTTGTCTGCTCTCATGCTGCCCTCTTCTGTTCAAAAAGTGCAACATCTCTTATTTAAGAAGCCTGGATGGTGGCTGCCACCCAGGAAGACAAGATCCCTGCCACAGGCAGCCCGTTACCATAGCAACCCACAAAATGGTTACCCAGCCATCTGGGTAACCATAGAAACTGGCTAAGTCTCTCCACCTCAGCCTCTCCCTAGGCCTTCTCCCCCAATTTGTCAGGACCAATGTCAAAGAATCTCCAGTCCTTACTTTGGAAAATGAGCAAAGGGTAGACCCCCAACAGACAGCTATCCCAAAGGCGTGTGGAATGCCTCACCCACCCGGGCTTCCCAAGGCACAGTGGAGATAATGGTTTAAAGATTCTGTGAAGCTTGAAGTGCAGTGTAGATGTTAGCTACTATTACATTCCTGTGCCTTGTAATGGGGGAGGTGGTGGGTTGCTCTAGAAAGAGCCAGAGTCATTCCCAATTTGGTCCCTTACTAGCTGAGAGACCTTAAGCAAGCTACTGAACTCTTGGGGTGTCCATCTCCTATACTGTAGCACTCTGCTTGCTAAAATCCTTGACTGAATCCAACAGGACATGTAACATGCTAAGCACAAAGCCTGACATTCAGAACTTTAACAATCATAATTAGAAAAGGTACTGGCCTCTCTACCATATCCCAGCCTTATGTGAATAAAACTTTTCATTTCCTTCTCAAAGGAATCAGGATAACATGAGCCCCACTCAATCACAGCCAATCTCCCTTTCTGCTCTGGGGCAGGAGAGTGTTTCATCTTGTGCAGCGCCTGAGGTTCCTACCAAACAGGAATGCAGGTGTACTCTTGGGTAAATTGGGAGGTTCCCTAAATTGGCAAGTATGGCAATTTATCTATGAAGCTTCCTCCACTTGAAATATCTCTCCTCCCAAGACCACCTCAGGATAGTCGCTTCTGACAGGCAACCTGGAACTGAGCACAAATCCCTGAGGTCCCAAGAGTCTCTACAGTGTGGTGGCCATTGCTCTCAGGGTGAGATCAGAATCACATGGAACCCTTCCACATCAGAGCAAGACTGGGGCACAGATTCCTCTCACAAGAACAGAATTTCTTCCCTCCATGAAAACTGCCATCCTTTCGCATCTCAACTTCATCTCAAGACTGAATCCTCAAAATCCATTTCTGAAATACGTTCCTCAATCATGCTGGCAGGGTCCTGATTCAAACCCAAGGTTCATGGGCTTGAGGTATTTTAAGCAACAAAAACAGACACCATCCTCAGAAATCAGCTTCCACTGACAGAACTAGTATGCCATAGCCTCACTCTGTGTGTTCTGGGAGTAGAACATGAACCTCAGCTGGAAGGACTGGAGGATGGTGGAACAACACCAGGAAGGATACATGCGCCCTGGGGCCCAGCATTGAAGTCAGAATCCCTCAAGAAGCCTCTGGGCAGTGGGTTAAGTGGCACTGGCTCCACTTCAGTCTGGACTCTGAAGCAGATAAACTGATATATTTACTACCAGGGGAAAGGTGGTATAATATAATGGATAAAAAGTAAGGCAGGGAAAAGTATGTGGTTACCCACACTTTCTTTTATGTAACTGGGGAGGCAGGAATGGGGTGCATGAATAAAATAAGACGGCCATGATTGATAATTCTTGCTGCTGGGTGATAGGTGCTCATAATACTATTCTACTTTATGTTTGAAAGGGCCCCCAAAGCACTGGGTAAGGACAACCTGAAGCACTGCCCTGAGCAACTCCAAAGGGCGTCCTGTGCATGAGGGGGTCCAAGGGGCACCGTCTACACTGAGTAATGCTGAATGCCTCCTGAAAACCTCAGAAAAGTTCCATAACTTTTTTTCATCTGTTGAGAATAGCAAATGCTTCTTCCCAGGGTTCTGTGAGGATTAAAAGGTGTCTGTAAAATGCCTGGCACACATCAGGACTTTACTAGTAAGTAACCTTCCCAGCTATTACTTACTAGGAGATCCCAGTTGCCACCAGCTCTCAGGAGCTCCTGAACTGAGTCCAGAGTTCACTCCCCAGACCACCCTCTGGATTCTTTAATTCCTAACTGCCACCAGCTGTTTGCTTTTCATTTTCCTTCCTTCCTTCCTACTGAGGCCAAAGAAAGGAGAGCAGAAATAGAAACAAGTAACAAGGATGTGCCTTCTCTCTCCAGGTTGTTGTGGCAAGTTCCTATATTTTTCCTAGTCCAGATCAAATGCTGTCATTGCTCTTGGCCTAGGAGGGGCAGGAGCAGAAGGAGGACCTGTCTCTCAAAACTTCCTCAAAAGTCTCTTAGGCCCAAGCTGCACCTAATTGCCTTCATGGGCAGGAGCTGGGCTCTGAAGCCCAGTCTGAGCCTAGAACAAGGTAGGGTTAGGGATGTTTATTAAATGAGCAAGTGTGTGATCATGAATGAGAAAGGGGGACAAATCAGCACATTTATGGAACAAAGAACCAGCATGCAGTGAATGAAAGATATTAATGAGAATAACTAATATGTATCCAGAGCTAACTGCATAGCAGCCATAGGGCTGGGCAATTTCACCCAATCCACTCCACGAGACTCTGAAGCAGCTCTCTTACTCCCCCACTGTACTAATGAGAAAGAGAGACTCAGGTTAATAACTTTCCAGGGAACTGGCAAGTGAGTGATGAAGTGAGGACTCCAATTGACTCCCGAAGACATTCCCTTTATGAATGATTGGAAGCGTAAGCAGTTGTGGAAATGAACAACTAGATGAGGGAGTGAGGTGGGACAGGCATGTCCACAGAAACAGAATTATCCCCCTGACCTCAAGGCAAAGTCCTAGTCAGGCACGGTGGCACACGCCTGAGGCTGAGGCAAGATGATCTCAAATTTGAGGCCAGCCTCGGCAACTTACTGAAGTCCTAAGTAACTTAGCAAGACTCTGTCTTAAAATAAAAAATAGAAAGGACTGGGGATGGAGTTCAGTATAAAATGCCCTAGGTTCAATTCCCAGTATGAAAAAGGTAAAAGCCTAGTATCTTCCAGGGTAGGGCTGGGGCCCAGCACAGACAGAACATCAGTCCATAACCACTCTTCAAATTACAGGAGCTCCAGGCCTTCTCACAGCAGCACCCTAGTCCAGACCCAGCGTCCAGCCAGGGCACCCGCTTCTGTCCCTACGGAAGAGCCAAGGCAGAGCCAGGAAGTTGGCCAGCTTTTAACTGAAAGGTGGCAACTGTCCCAGGGCCAAATCATGGCAGGTCCTAGTCACAGCAACCAGGAAAGGAGATGCTGACCAGATTCAGTATAGCAGTTGGTGATGATTATTAATGTTCACACCGAGGTTGTTCATGGACCTTTCCCTGGAGGGCAGGGGGGCTGCTGAAGTCAGGACAAATGCAGCCTAGATCCTGCTACAGTGTCAGCTCCTCTGGTGGCATCTAATCTCTGAGCCTGTGGGACTAAGAAATGATGGCCTTCCACAGTCCCCAAGGTAACCAGTCCTTCCCTTACATTCCTACCTTCCAGAACAGAGAGTCACAGCCAGACTGCCATTCCAAATCTTTCTCTGTGTCACCTAGAAGTCATTAAAAAAAAGCAGCATGGGAGGCCGATGGCATAAAGACAGTATTGCACCTTGCAATGCAGCAGCCACCTCCCTTACCAGCTGGGATCCCACAGGGACCCAGAGCCTCAGAGAAAGGACAGATTGGCTGTCTGTTCTGCCGCCTGCACAGAATTCTGCCCACGTGGTCATTTTCCATCCCTGCAGCTAATGTGACCCAGATTTACTTTCAAAGAGTAGAGCTGAGCTGGTGGTGTGTCGCTACAATTTATTCTGCCCCACTTTCAAGGGACTCTCCTGTTCATCTCTCCTGCTCCTGAAACCAAGTTCCAGGGCCAGGGACTCTGAGAACAGTGCCAAGGAGAGAAGCTGGGAAGGAGAAGGAACTGTTTTGGATACAAATCTTGGAACAGCCTGAGGCAAGGAAGGTTGCCTGCTCAGGAGTAAGGGCCACAGTGGAATTTTTTTTAGGGCCCCCTTTTCCATTCCTGAGTTCCCTACTTTTCACTCATGGCCAGATAAACCACTTCTGTTTGCTCTGGGACAAAGCCCTAGCAAACAAAAGAAAGGGACAGAACTAAGGGGCTCAAGACCTCTTCCCTATTGGCCTGGGAAACCAATGGCCTCCTGGAACCTCCAGTGCCTCTTCTGGTTGCCAAGGAAGTTACAAGGAATGACGCCACCAAGTGCAGTAAAAAGCTTGTGAATGTGTTTGTCCAGCATGTTCTGATCCTCATTCGCTGGCCACTGGAAGTAGGTATCAACACTTCCCTTCTACAGATAAGGAAACCAAGAATTCAAGTAGTGGAATCATTTACCTAAGTTTTCTAACTCCACAGCACCTGGCACATGGCCAGGGCTCAATTCCTCTTTTTTTTTTTGGGGGGGGGGGGCGGGGACTGGGGATTAAACTCAGAGGTGCTTTACCACTGAGCTACATCCCCAGTCTATTTTATTTTATTTTATTATTTTGAGACAGGGTCTCTCTAAATTGCTGAGGGCCTAGCAAGGATTGCAAGTTGCCCGGGTTGGTCTCCAACTTGCAATCCTCCTGCCTCAGTCTCCTGAGTCTTTGAGATTACAAGTATGTGTCACTTCACCTGGCTATTTCGATCTATTTTTATTGAATGAGTGAATTAAGTAAATAAGGAAGCAGAGAGGAATCGTGGGATGTCTTCTCAGATCTCCCATCCTGGAGGAGAGACAAATGGGCACAGAAAGGGAGCAGGCTCCCCTCTCTAACCAGGCACTGAACTCTAGGGCTGTCTGCTACAGGCAAAAAGGCAAGACTGGATTCCTGACTACAGTGAGCTCCACATCAGATGGGGAAAACGAACCCAAAATCAACAAATAACATAAGGTCAAACAAGGGATGGAAAGATACATAATTGCAGTCTGACCAAAGAGATCAGGGAAGGCTTCCTGGGGGATGCCACAATGGAGCAGACCGCTGGAGATGACTGATTCAGCAGCACCTGCTGAGGGGCTCCCAGGAATGAATCCCAAGGATCATTCCCTGATGGTTAATTAGGAGGCCCATCCTTAGCCTGAGTCCTGTGCCCAGCCCCATGTTCACAATACACGCAGGGATATAATTAATTTTTTCCCTCTTGTCCTCTCAACCAGGCTGAGTTCCATGAAGAAGGAACTACATCTTGGGCTATCTTTGAATATCAATGACAAGAACAGGAAAGGGTCCTGAACATGTGATGTTAGATGTGTGAATACCTGATTGAGAGGTAGACAGTGAAGTCCTCCTATACCCAACCCTGCCCTAACCCAAACAAGACACTTTATGGCCATCTGCAGGAAACTAGTCACATAAACATAGAAACCTACAATGCAACAAATGTGAATGGTGTCCCGTAGAGTTGTGCAAATGTAAAGCCACGTGCCACCTCTCTTGCACCCTGCGTATCACCCACTCCCCACAGGCCCCAAGGAATACAGCCTTTATTCCACTTTCCCTTTCTACCCCGTGGGTTGTGCTCTGTGCCAAAATAGCCTCCCTAGCCCCCCGTTCTTGCTGCCCACTCCTCTCCAGTGAGTAAGGATATTACATCTGCCATTCACTAGACAGCCAAGGGGGAAGAGGCAAAGGTCCCTCCATCTGTGTTGCTGTCCTCTCCTTTTTCTGTAGGTGGGGATCTTAAGGCCTTTCCCAGAAGTGACCAAAAGGTCTCTCAGCTGATTCTAGAGACCAAGTTAGCTATTGAAATGGTCACTGCAGAAGAGTCAGATTGGGCTGGTTGCCTAAGCTTAGAATGGAAATAGCAATATACCTGGAGTTAGGAGATCTGTGTCTGCCAGGCCTGTGTGACTAGAGGAAAGTCCCTTAAGGTCACATGTTCCACCAAGCACATAGTGTTATTATGAAATCTCTGAGTAAATCATAAAGCTGATGAACAGAAAGAAGGCGCTCTCATGAACGACTCATCACATTTCAGTTGGCTGGGTGTAAGGAGTTGAGAATAGGAATGGTAAAGAAGGAGAAAAAAATGGACAGAAAGGATGAGGACAGAAGACAGAAGGAAGAATGGGGTCACAGTATGTGTGGATCCCCTAGAATCTGCCTTGACTTTGGAGACTGAGACCAGCAGGTTTCTCAGTCCTGAGCGGCCTCTCTACTCTAACACATGTGACCAGCAGGGTATCCCCACATGTTTCTCAAAGAAGGATAAGGCTCTGAAAACAGCTTAGGACAGAATGGGCCCAGGGAAAGGGGAGTCAGTCCTCAGTGAGAATGATCCAGACACCCCCACCTGGTTTCATAACCTGGACCCAGGAGGGAAGAGAAAGGTGTTCAGGCCACAGCTGGCTTCCAGTGCCAGCCTGACTTCACTTCCTCCCAGAAGGAAATCTCTGCTACAGAGCTTCAGAGTATCCAGGGTCTCTCCGACATGACCCTCCTGCACCCCACGTGAAGGGGTCCCTGCAAAAACAAGGCTGCCTTCCTCATTACTCCGGTGGAGCCCCCTCACATCCTAAGATCACATGGAGATTTCAGCCAGACCCTAAAGCAGCAGTCCCGCCTTAACTGCTGTCTCCCCTGTAAAAGAAACACGCCCAACTGCAGCGCGGGAGTTATTTTTAACCATGGCAACCTCCCATTTTCAGCCTCACTGGCCCAGCCCCCTCCTCAAGACAGTCATTCGGCAGTGTCAGGATGCAAAGATCAGCCATGGTGCCAGGAACAGAACCGCACCCGCCCACCCCTCCACTCGGTTGACCCGGCAGCATCCTCAGGGGCTTTGCCTGGGGATTAAGCCCCCTTGAGTCTATTCTACTTCTAGTCGACTCAGATTCTTAAATAGCAGCCTCCCTAGAGAGGACTAGAAGGGGAAATCACCACAAAGCAACCTAGAAGTATATACGCGTGAGGGAGGATGGGAAAGAGAGTACTGACGTGAACATAAGCATCCACTCTGCCTTCAGGTTTGTGAGTCAGAGGTCCCTGAGTCATGGCCCTTCAAGGCTGTCCCCTTCCTGCATCCTAGGGACAGCTCTGGAACTCTATTACTGGTTGGTGCCGTAGGCACAAAAGGCTTGAGAAGAACTTCCTCCAAGGGTTCTCTACTGCTTACCAAAAGGAGTTCAAACTGCAGCTGCCTTCCAGGCCCCTCTGCTATCTCCTCCCTTGGATCTCACTCCTGCTGAAAGCTTCTCCTGATTACTTGAGCCCACATAACCCTCTCTGGGTCTAACCTCCCATTACAACCCACTGCTTGTTTCTGGATCAGAATCTGACACCTATTCTAAATACTCCTTGTTTTCCTTCAGTCATTCAATACTGGTTGATCTCTAGCATGCACAAGGCCCTGTGCAAGTCACTGGGGTCAACACATAAACAAGCCACAGCCTGGAATCGCTCAGGGTCCTGAGGGAGTGATGGGCTCCCTGTGGGGTAACTGCTACACTGCAGAAGGGAACGTGGAGGAGAGAAAAGCACGAATATGAGAGCGGAGGAGGGAGCTTTGGATACCACTAGGGGCATTAGGGACAGAGGAGGCGGCACTTAAAAGAGGAGGAGGGGTTATCAGTGTCTTGCAGAGAAGAAAATTAAAGCATGAAGGTTAGATCCTGTAAGCGGCATACCTCTGGAGGGCAAGTTAAAGTACGACATGCAGGGTGCTTGGGGTAGAGGTGGCAGCAGGTGAAGCAAAGAGGAAGAACAGGGCCTGTTTTCGATGTACCTTTATCCTGAAGCCTTTATTTCACAGGCAATGTAGAGCCAAAGGCAGTTTGAAAGCAGCTGAGTAATAGGATCAGGTGCACATTTTAGAATAAAATACTCTGTGGGTCATGTGGAGAAAGGGGGAGCCAAGACTGAAAGAACAAGAACAGTTAGGAGTTCGGTTAAAAGGTCCAGGTGAGAGATGATGAAGGGCTACGTAATTTGAGAGACACAAATGAGGCAGCAGGACAGGCTTTGGCAATGGACTGAAAGCAGGTGATGTCACTGAATTAGCTGCAGGGGTTTGCTCTGTCTAGCTTTCTATCTGCACTGTGACACCAGTGCCTGCTAAGATGGCGAGCACACTCCAGGGAGGCAGCTCTGGATGCCTTCTGTGGAAGCAGCTCCCTTATTGAGTGGAAAACCCTGCTAAGGGCTTTACACACATTATCTCATGTAACTCTCAAGGCATCCCTTCACATGGACCTTCTTAAGGAAACTGAGGTTCAGAAAGGTAAGGGCGTTGCCAGAGTCCCACAGCTGGTTGGTAGGGTCACAATCCAGCGCCTTGCCTCTTTGATTCCAGAGCCTACGCTCATTCCACTGCTGCTCAGCAAAGAATTGGGCACCTTCCCACACAGTACCAGGCAGCCCCCAGCCCTCACACCAAGTTAGTTTGTGAGAAGGTGCACACACTTTTGAAAGGTAATATGAGAGAAACTGACCTCTCTAAGGATTTCATAGTAGGGAACTAATACAAGAGAAGTCAAAAGTTATTATTCTTGTTCACTGCAGTTTTGTCTACTGTGACAGAAAACAGAGAAAGGAGTAGGATTTAGAAAATCGTGAAACATTACACAGCCTTTAAAAATAACTATAAAATCTGAGAGGTAACACGGAATTTTTTTTTTTTTAATCTAAGAGTAACTGGAGAGTCAGATTCAGAATGGTATACAACCACAAAGGCAATGAAATAGAAAATACAATCAAATGGGGCAAAGGGAAAGAAGAAGATTCAGAAATGAGAACAGGTCTTATGTTAGCATAGGGGCAAGCAGATTTTCCTCTTTCAAGTTTATCTTTAATGTTATTTCATCATTTTTCCAATAGTAATAACAACGAATTAGATTCCAGCTGGCTTGGTCCTGAGGACCCCTCCATTTCTCACCCAGTCAGTGCAAACTGGCCCATTTTTCCCTCACACCCACACCGTCCTGTTTGCTGGGGGACCTCTCTTACCAGCAACTCTGACCACAGCACGCTCCGCAGGGTCCAGCACTGAATCCTGGCTTTTCCGCTTTTTCTGCTCATGCAGTGGCAGGTTCCAGGGCAAGGTATCCCCTGGGGGACAGGGAGACAGACTCCCTGATCTCTCACTCCGGTAAGACCTCTCGCTCCGACATGACCGTTCACTGCGACAGGACCGCTCACTGAGCGTTTCTTCATCGGAGGAAGACATGGCCCAGAAGTGGGCTGCAGCAGGTGGACCTGGGAGTCCAAGGAGATGAGATCTGGAGGAGAGAGGGATGAATATGAGCAGACTGAAGGGGGTCACATAAAGAACAACTAGGAATCAGCAAGCAGAAGTTCTGGTCTGGTTCTGTCACTGACCTGACCTCTTGACCTATCAGAACCTCAATTTCTTCATCTGCAAAATGGGATGATAATGATACACACCAAAACTAATTCAGAATTTGGGGAAAATCATATTATGTAACATATGTAGAGATATCTGTAAGTTTTGTTTTGTTTTGTTTTTTGGTGGTGGTATTGGGGATTGAATCCAAGGGTGTTCAACCACTGATCTACATCCCCAGCCTTTATTATTCATTTTGAGACAGGGTCTCCCTAAGTTACCCAGGCTGTCCTTGAACTTGTAATCCTCCTGCCTCAGTCTCCTTATTAGCTGGTATTATAAGCATGAGCTATCATGCCTGGCCAAAATGCCTATAAATCTTGAAATACTGGCTGGGGATGCAGCTCAGTGTTAGGCGCTTACCTAGCATGCTTAAGGCCCTGGGTTTGATCCCCAGCATCACCAAAACAAACAAAAATCTTAAAACATGGCTGGGTACAGTGGGGTACCTCAGCAAGTTAGCAAGACCCTGTCTCAAAATTTTAAAAAGAACTGGGGATGTACCTCAGTGGTAAAGCACTCGTGGGCTTAATTCCCAATGCCACCCCTTCCCACCAAATATCTTAAAACACTATGCGAATATTTGCTCCTCTTCCCCGACCCTCCCCCAGTACAAAGGTTCGAACCCAGAGACACTCAACCACTGAGTCTCATCCCCAGTTCGTTTATTTATTTATTTATTTATTTTGTAAATTTTGAGACTAAGATACTTAGGGTCTTGCTAAATTGCTGAGGCTGGCTTTGAACTTGTGATCCTCCTGCCTCTGAGTCGTTGAGATTACAGATGTGTGCAACCACACCCAGCTGTTAGCTCCTCTTACTAGTAACCAAAATTATTTATTATTATTATTATTATTACTACTATTATTATTATTATTTAGCACATTTGGAGGATTAAGATCATACAGATGGAAAGATGTGGGTTCAAATTCTATTTCATCATTTACTTGCTGTGATCCTGGAGAAACCATTTAATCTCTTTAGCCTCAGTATCCTCATCTCTAAAATGGGGATGATACTAGGACCTAACCTTTTAGAGTCATTTACAAGGACTAAAGAAGATTCTACATACAAAGTGCTTACTAGTGCCTGGGGCTGGGTAAGTACTCAATGAACAGCATGTATTATTACAGTCCCCTTTTATTTATCTCCCAGGAATGCTGTAAGGATAAAATGGGGCAACAGATGGGAAGTATTTTAAAGAAGCCAGAGCATGATCTCCATGGTAGACATAAAACAAAGCATGAGCTAGAACAGGCAGAAATTCCAGGATTTCTCCAGCAGATATATTAGACAAAGTACTAAATCTGAAGTAAGACAGACCTAGGTATAAATTATGGTTCATCCACTTACAATTTGTGTGATCAGGGGCAAGTCACTCCACCTCTCGGAGACTCCGTTTCATCATCTGCAAAATGGGGGTGATATTCTAACTTAGAGAAAGTTTTAAGAACATGGTTAAATGCACATGGAAAACTGGCTGGTGCCATGCATGGCACACAGCAGGCATTAGATAAAATATTCATTGGCTCCTTCCAAGGGCTGGTGTGGGAATAGGTTGCACAGCATGGGGGTAGGGGGTTGGTCAGTTTAGCTAGTGGAGGGATTGAGTGGAAACACAATCATTCTGGAGCCAGCTGGGCTCCACCAGCCAGACTGGGCAGCCTTCCCTCATCCAGGCCAAGCTCACTTCCCAGAACCATCTGCTACACATGGCCCACCATTCTGAGGGCTCCATCAGAGCAGGGAAGGTGCATGCCTTCAGCTATGAGCCTTCCTACAGGCCCCAAATCCAGTCCAGGTAACCAGCTCTTATTTTGGCTCTAGGGTCCAGGGGTGACAGGAGCTGTTCCCTTTATGGGGAATACTTGCACACAGGGCTGTGTGGAGACAGGGATGGGCCTAAATGGCTGGACCCCAAGGGTCTCTGTCAAACCTCCTAGATTCTGGGAATCTCAGACTGGAAACAGCAAAGGGCAGAGACAGCTCCTGGGTCATTGGCAGATCCCCACCATAAGCACAGAACTCAAAGAGATAACAAAAGAAACATCAAATGGTGCAGGAGGCCTCGGGCAGCCTCAGATCCACAGAACTGCCCTGCCAGGGCACCTACTGTGCCAGCGGCATGTGGGCTCTTGTCTCATGGAACATCAAGAGGGGATCCAGACATAGAAGGTGGAGAGGAAAAGACCCAGGTCCTCGAACAGCTTTGCCCTTTATCCTAGCATTTGCCCCCCAATGCCATCCCCCAGCATTACCTTCTGGTGCCCACCCCCAGCTCTTATAGGCAGGTCAGGTACCGAAGTGACAGCCCCAACCTCACCCGACCCTCAGCAGGGGCAGTAAAACGCCCCTCCTCTCTGACCACCTGCTTCATTCCTGAGCCGCCCATTCCTCTCCTAGACGCCCATTTTACTACAAAGGCACACTCACTCAAGGCCTCCTCCGGGAGAAACTCTCCCTCCTCGGATCTACCCTGGTCAGTCGCCGGCCCCTCACACATACCTGGTGACCTCCAGGCTCCCGCCCCACCTTTGGGTCACCCAGGTCACTCCATCAATCCCCGGTTCACAGAAGCTCTCGCCCACACCCCCAACCCACCACACAGGCCGCAAGCCGGGGACGAGATGGGCACCTGACCTGGCGCTCGCCCGCTGCGGCCCTCTCCACCTCGCCCTCACCCCTTCCCCATGGTGGGGGAGGGGCGCGCCCGCGAGCCGGTGGCGGCGCGGGTGGGTCCGCGTGCCCGCCGCGCGTGGTTGACAAAGAGCGGGGACGCGTGACCGAGGACCGACAGGGTGCCGGTGCCAGCAGCCGAACCTTGGGACCGGGAAGCGATCTCCCGGTCCGGCCCTGCCGGCTCCCGCAGGTCCCTCTCGCGGTCCCGGTGCTTGATGCCCCATTTTCCAGGAAACACGCCTCCGTTCGGCCCGGGCAGCAACAGCCGGGAGGAAACCCCAGCTGTGCACGCTCGGAGCTCTCGGGCGCCGGGCAGCCGGGCTGCAGGTGAGAGGCCAGGACCCGCGCTACGCCCGCGCCTGTCAACCCGCCTGCCCGCTGCCCCGGGCTGGGGCGCGGCCGCCCCGCGCTATCAGTCGCCGCGCCCCGGCCGCCGCCGCGCACCCGGTTCAGTCAAGCGGGGAGTCTGGATCCAGCCCCGCGCCCGCGCCTTACCCTGGGAGCGGGAGGAGGAGGAATAGTGGCCGGCGGCAGCAGCAAAGGCGGCGGCGGCGGCGGCGGCAGCAGGACGCGCGGGGCTGAGAACCGTGGAGGGGAGCGCGCCGGAGCCGAGGGGAGCGGCTCCCACAATGGCCGAGCTCGCGGCGCCGAGCCCCCCGCCCCCCGCGCCCTAGCGGCAGCGGCTGAAGCCGAGCCGGCGCAGCCGCCCAACCCGCTCCCCCACCCCCAGCGCCGACGCCGCCCCCCGCCCCCCGATGCGCGCTCCCCGCCCTGCACCCCACCCCCGGCGCTTCCGCGCTCCCGGTGCACCCCGGCTTGTCTGCAGCCCGGCGCCCCCTCCACACTGACCCCGAGACGTCTCGCTGCCCCGGAGCCCTCTCTCTCCGTCCCCCCTCGCAACTCCTCCCCGGCGGCCGCCGGTGTCCCCGAGGCCAATTCACACCCCCACATTCCCCGCCCTCTGCTCAGGCGACCTCTCCGCCCCGGCCCGGCGGCCGCTTGCTGACCCTGGGCGGGCTGGTCCGGCCCGCCCCCTTGGAGCTCTTCAAGGCCAGCCCCCGAATCGCTCTCCCAGGTTGCTGGCTGCCTCTCTGCCCCGCCTGGGTTTTGAAATGACCCCTGCCTGCCCCTCTTTTGCCCACTTCCCCTAAACCCACATTCTGTTCCCACTCCTGGTACCCCTCACGAAGAACGCCCTGCGCGGGAACTGAAAGCAGGAGGGACCTGAAGGAGGCTCCTTCCCCCGCCTCCCCCGCCAAGAAGTAAAGGACAGAGGAACCAGGCCTCCGCGGGGTGGTAGAAACTCAGACTCTTGATTAGACAGAACCAGTGGGCAGAGCCTTGGAAGAAACTTCATCCTCTGACAAAGCATTTATGGAGTCCCTTTTGCAGGGACAAGCTAGTGATTCAGAAAATAAAAGCCAGGAGTGCCTTCCATCCTCTTGTGATACAGATGAGGGAGAGAATTTGTCTAAAGTCATTTGGTAATGACCCGCACAGAAACTACTACTGTATGCGTTTGTCTCCTTGTAACTGCAAGGTGCTTTACTTGAATGATGCCAAATCTAATCTTCACAATCCTATTCATTCATTCATTCATTCATTCATTCATTTAACAAATATGTACTGAATATCTATCATGTGCCCAGCCCCATGCTGGATACTGAAGATATACTGAGGAACAAAATGCATGTGATGCCCATTGACTCCACTGTTTACAGTCCAGCAGGAAGGAGAGACATAAATCATAATGAATCCCAAGAGATAGAATTATGATCTTTATGAATGCAGAAATAAGATTAGGCGATTTACTCAAAATCATCTAGGGAAGCTGGGCATGGTAGCACACAATGGTAATCCCAGCAATTAGAGAGATTGAAGCAGGAGGATCACAAGTTGGAGGCCAACCTCAGCAACTGAGCCAGGTCCTAAGCGACTTAGGACCCTGTCTCAAAATTAAAAAATAAGGACTGGGGTTGAAACTCAGTGGTAAAGTGCTTGCCTAGCACATGTGAGGCACTGGGTTCAATCCTCAGCATCACATACAAATAAATAAATAAAATAAAGGTATTGTGTCCTTCTACACTAAAAGTATTTTCTTAAAAATAAAAAGGACTGGGGGATGGGGAGATAGCTCAGTTGGTAGAGTGCTTGCCTCTCAAGCACAAGGCCCTGGGTTTGATCCCCAGCACTACAAATAAATAAATAAATAACAAGGACTGGGATGTAGCTCAAGTGGTAAAGCACCCCTGGGTTCAATCCCTGGTACCAAAAAAAAAAAAAAAGAATCATTTAGGAAGAAAGTAGATGCTCCCAGGACTGGAATCCTGTTCCATATCCTTCGTTCTTTTTTCACTGTAATGGTTGGGGGGTGGGGATGTGTTGGAGCAATTTACAGAAGCTCTTGAACTTCAAACTAAGAAATTTGACCTAGGCGGCTGGGGAGATAGCTCAGTTGGTAGAGTGCTTGCCTCCTAAGCACAAGGCCCTGGGTTCAATTCCCCAGCACTGCAAAAAAAAAAAAAACAAGGAAAGAAATTTGGCCTAAAGTTTATGGTTATGAGGGAAAAAAAAGTTTATGGTTATGAGAAGTCAAGGAAGGCGTCAAAGTAGAAGAGTGAAAGTAACCCACAGGCAGGTATAAGATCCATAGGGATGGTTACACAGGGAGACACAGGCAGTAGTCCCAGTCAAAACTGGGTTATGGGACTAGAGTATTTGCCTGACATTTGCAGAGTCCTGGGTTCCATCCCTGGCACACGCACCAAAGCCAGGGCAGGGGAGGCAATGAGGCTCTGAGTAGGGGTAGGGACAGTAGGGAGGCGAAAGGATGTTTTCCACCTGCTAGGTTTCTGAATTTGTATGCACTCTCTCACATTAAATAAAGGAAAGAACCACCATTTACTAAACTAAGTGCTAGGCAAAGCTCTGGGCTTTTTGAGTAGTTCATGCCATTAAATTCTCCCACAAACCCTTTGCAACAGAGTATACCTTTATTATACTCAATTTACAAATAAGGAAACAGAGACTTTGAAGGTGTAAATTAGTTACTGAAGCCCACAAAGCAAACTGGTGCTGCGGCTGGTATTGGAGTCCAGACCTGGCTGTTGCTGAATCTTGTGCTGTAATCATTGCTCTGCACTGTCTGAAGCCAAGTTTCTTTCATCCGGTTTCTTTAATAAGTCAAATACTCTTCTCCTTAGATCACAGATATCTCTCAGACTTCTGGGAAAAGGTTAAAGGTCCATAATTGCAACCTAAAATGTACGTAGACCAGTAGTGCAGGTTCCTTTGTGATATATTCTCCCCAGAAGTCTGCAGAGGTTTCGACCCAGGAGAATTCTGCAGCCTGATTCTAAAGTTCCTATGGGACAATGGATTACAACTCAGCTTAAAAAAGAAGAAAATCCTGTTGTTTCCAACAACATAGATGAATCTGGAGGACATTATGTTAAGTGAAATAAGCCATGTACAGAAGGGCACACACCTCATGTTCTGTTTTATATATGAAATCTGTGAGTACAATGTGGTTACCAGGAGCTAAGGGGGAAGAGAGTTTGGAGAGATGTTGGTCAAAGGTTACAAAATTTCTGTTAGGAAGAAAAAATTTCAGGTGATTTATATGGTACACTATGGTGACTACCATTTAATTAAAATGTAGTGTCTTTTTAAAAATCACTAAGAGAATAGACTTTACATGTTCTCACCACAGAAAAATACGTGAAGTGCCAGCCAAGGTGGCGCATGCCTGTAATCCCAGCAGTTCCACAGGCTGAGGCAGGAGGATCTCAAGTTCAAAGCCAGCCTCAACAACTTATCAAGGCCCTAAGCAACTCAGTGAGACCCTGTCTCTAAATAAAATACAAAATAGGGCTGGGGATGTGCCTCAGTTGGTAGAGTGCTTGTCTCAAAAGCACAAGGCTCTAGGTTCAACGAGTGCTCCCTGGGAAGAGAGGAACATGGGCACTAAAGGGAGAAGGGGAGTTGAAAGCATACGAAAAATGTAAGGGGCCTGGGCATGAAACTGAATCTCCACTGGGACCAGAAGTCATGGTCAGGGTCTTGGTAAGACAGGGTAAGCTGGGAGGGTTCGCAGGGAGAGCTGCCAAGTCATCTAGGATGTCTGAAAGCCCAGTCTCTCTGACTAGAGAACATCTGAAGGTTTTCCTCCTTTTGTACCTCAATGCCCTTACCAAATCTGACCACCAGTCCTGTCCTGAATTATTCATGCTGTAAGCTGTGAGAAGGTGGAGCTTCCAGAAGCTTCTGGATTTAGGACATTCAGCTGTGAATCCCCAGGGCTGAGTCTAGCTGTAATAGTGCTGCCCTGGGATTGAGCTATTGGTGAGATTTGCCAAGATTTTTGCAGCTGGCAGCCGACCAGTAACCTTGGGCTACTGGGCTTTGATTCATTTCAGCAGTCATTTATTGAGGAATACTATGTACTGGGGAGAGTTCTGGGTTCTGTTGGGAACACAAAGTGAATCCAGTCAGGTCCTGTCCTTGAAGATTCACAGGATGGTAGAGGTGGTGGCCACTTAAAGATGATTGCCTCCCATAACCCTCTCCAGATCTGTTGAGTGCGCCACTTCACTGTATCCCAGGTCACTAACTACTGATTTCTTCCAGAAGCCTATGGTCTTAGAATCTCACAGCCCACACACCTGAGCAGGGTCCTCTTTAGGTCTTGGAGGGGCCAGAACAACTTCTTACCAACATGACTATCTGGAGACCTGACCTTGTCCCCTAGCCTGCAACTAAACCCACGGCTTTCCAGTCTCACCAGCAGGATGACATCTATTCAGCAGACACTAATTGAATATTGACTCAATGGCCAGGCCCTGAGCTTTGTGCTGGTGGTTCAAAAAGGAATGAGACAGCCAGACACAGTGCCCTCCTGTAATCCCAGTGATTTAGGGAGGCTGAGGCAGGAGGCTTTCAAGTTCAAAACCAACCTTGGCAACTTAGCAAGACCCTGTCTCAAGAAAGAAAAGAAGAGACAGAGAAAAAAAAAAAAAGAAGACTAGGGATGTAGTTTAGTGATAAAATGTCCCTGGGTTCAATGCCCAGTACAAAAAAGAAGTGGGGGGTGAGGGGAATCAGCACAGTTGCGCACACCTGTAATTTCAGTTACCCTGGCTGCTAAAGCAGGAGTTCAAGGCCAGTCTTGGCAACTTAGGGAGACCCTGTCTCAAAATAAAATTTTTAGGACTGGGGATGTAGCTCAGTTGGTAGAGTGCTTGCCTTGCAAGCACAAGGCCCTGGGTTCAATCCCCAGTACCGAAAAAAAAATTTTTTTTAAATGAGCTGGGATGTAGCTCAGTGGTACCATACCGAGTACCATGCACACACAAAAGGAATCAGGCAAAGCACCTGCCCTCAACCTGCTCACAGTTTCAATCCATAATGGCAGAGAAGAGTGAATCTTTTAAAAGATTCACATCCTTCTGTTCCTCTAATTAGTGAATCTCGTTCCTTACATATTATGTGTTCTGTTAGAACTTGTCCTTGAGGATTTACAAGATGGCAAAGGTAGTGGGCACTTAAAATGACTGTCTTCCAGAGCTGTGCCGGCTGCTTGGAATCCCCTTTGATAAAAATCTTGTGTGATTGGGATCTTTTTTGTCATGCAGGATTCATCCCCACCCCAACCCAACCACGGTGTTGGGAATTGACCCCAGAGGCACCTAACCACTGAGCTACACCCCAGACCTTTTAATTTTATTTTGAGACAGGGTCTATATTGCTCAGCCTGGCCTCAAATTTGTGATTCTCCAGCCTCAGCCTCCCAAGTAGCTGGAATTACAGGTGTGTGCCACCACACCTGGCCAGGATTTACCTTAACAGTCACCTTCTGAAAGAGACCTTTTATTCACTACCTTCCTAAAGGAGGCCCCTCCTTTAAGCCTCATTTTGTTTCCCTCATAATGTGTATTGCTTTGCCATCATCTTGCTTCATTCTTTCCCTATTTATTTTCTGTCTCCCCCACCAGAAGGTAAACTTGGAGAGAATGAGGATATTATCTGTGCTGTGCACTTCTGTATCCCTCAGTCCTGACATGGAACATGTGGACAGCATCACTCACAACGGCAAGAGAGCATGTGACAGAGGGGCAGAGGAAAGGAAGCTGAATGCCCACCCTCCTTAACCAACAATGGCCTCACACCACTCATAGTCGTGGGGCCCCGCTCTTGTCACCTCTTACAGATTCTACCTCTCAAGACCATTACAATGGGACTGGGGAGATAGCTTAGTTGGTAGAGTGCTTGCCTTGCAAACACAAGGCCCTGGGTTCGATCCCCAGCACCGCAAAAAAAAAAAAAAAAAAAAAAAAAGACCATTACAATGGCAATTAAATTTCAACATGAATTTTAGAGGAGACATTCAAACCACAGCAGCATTCTAGGAAAAATAAAATCACCTTGGTGAGGAGAAAAGGTAGCAAGGAGGCTAAACTAGGTGTGAGAAAGCCATGTTGGGTGCCTGTTAGAGGATATTTAAATGTTATCCTGGAGCTGGGGTGGTGGTGCACACCTGTAATCCCAGTAGCTTGGGAGGCTGAGGCAGGAATTTCACAAAGATTGAGCCAGCCTCAGCAATTTAGCAAGACCCCAAGTCATCTGGAGAGAACCTGTCTCAAAATAAAAAAATTTAAAAAGGCCAGGCGTGGATGATTGGGGATATTGGGGATGTGACTCAGTGCTAATGTGCCCCTGTGTTCAATCCCCAGTGTGTGTGTGTGTGTGTGTGTGTGTGTATATATATATATATATATATATATATATATATATATATATATAAAGTTATCCTGGGAAAAGTTGATGAGATCTTGGACAAGAGCCACAGAGGTAAACATGATAAACATGTGAAATTGACAGTATACTAAAATAGTCTCATCAGGACTCATGAACTAAATCTGGGGATGAGGGAAAATAAGTGCTGAGGATGACTCCTAGATTTCTGTATTGGGGTGATTAATTTCTTTCCCTATTTATTTTCTATCTCCCCTATCAGGAGGTAAGCTTGAAGAGAATGAGGATCTTAATTCACTCTCTGAGATATGTTATATGGAAAGAAGAGCAGGTTTTGGGAAGCAATTTTGTGTTCATTTTTAGAGATACTACCTTTTGCAGTGTCCTTGGGATGCCCGTTGGATATGTTCAGTCTGCAATTCAGGAGAAGGGTCAGAACTAGAAATAAATCTGGAGATGTCTGCATAAACATGGAAAGTGAATCCAAGGTTGAGCTCAAGTGCAAAGGGCAAATGCAAAAAGTGAGGAAAGAAGAGGGCTGAGGATAGAGGCTTGAGCTGAACCAACATCTGGAAGAGAACCCAGAGAGGCAAGACAGAAGGAAAACTGGGGAGTGAGCCAGGCACAGTGTCACATAGCTGTAACCCCAGCTACTCGTGAAGCTGAGGCAGGAGGATCACAAGTTAGAGACCAGTCTAGGCAATTTGGTGAGACCCTCAGCAATTTAGCAAGACCCTATCTCAAAAGATAAAGAAGACTGGAGATGTAGTTCAGTGGCAGAGCACTCCTGAGTTCAATCCCCAGTAACGAAACACCCCAAAAACAAAACAAACAAACAAAGGATATTCAATACTTAGAGTGAATCTTAATATCAGCTATGGCCTTTGGGTGACATTGATCTGTCAATTGATGATGATAAATGTATCATTGTAGTGCAGGAAGTCAATAGTTGGGGTGCTTGTGTATTTGGGGGGAGAAGAGGTATGTGGAAATTCTCAGCACATCCAGTTCTTGCAAGAACCCTACATGTTCAACAAATCTGAAAAACCATCATTTCAAAATATAATCTGTAGGACATGGTGGTACATGCCTGTAGTACCAGCTACTAAGGAGGATCACTTGAGCCCAAAAATTTGAGAGCAGCCTGGGCAACATAGTGAATCCCCATCTCAGAAAATATAAAGTGTAATCAACATAAAAAACTGCTTACATTTGTGTGTGTGTGTGTGTGTGTGTGTGTGTGTATGTGTGTGTGAACTTAGTACTCAAAATCTGGTGTGTAGGCACATTGGCACAGCCCTGTAATTCCAGCAACTTAAAAGGCTGAGGCAGGAGGATCACAAGTTTAAGGCCAGCATGGGCCACTTAGTGAGACCCTTGACAATTTAGCAATTTTTAATTAAAAAAATTTTTTTTAAATTTTCTTCATTGTCCTAATTTAAACTTTCTTCAAATAGAAAGGGCTGGGGGGTGTGGTGCTGGGGAGATAGCTCAGTTGGTAGAGTGCTTGCCTTGCAAACACAAGGCCCTGGATTCAATCCCCAACACCGCAAAAAATAAAACAAAATAAAATAAATAAAAACAATTAAAATTTTTAAAAAAGGACTGGGGATGTTACTTAGCGGTAAAGTGTCCAAAACTTTGATTCCCCAGTACAAAACAAAATACAAAAAACTGGTGTACCTTTTATACATATGGCACGCTCCAATTTGCAACAGCCACGTGTGGCTAGTAGCTTCAGTATTAGACAGTGTCTCAGGCAAAAGCAATAGCGAATGCAAAGGAGCAGAGGCAGAAATGACAAGAGCAAATTTTGTGTGCTTGAGGAGAGGCAGTAGGTACAGAAAGGAATGAGGGGTAGGTGGGCAGAGCACGAAAAGATGAGGCTGGCTAGAGAAGAGGGTAGGCGTGAGATCCTGGGAGGCCTTGGACACAGCAATTGGGCACCCATTCTGCGCAAGGGACACGATATGTCTCTTTGTGACATGGAATGCCCTGCAAGATGTTGGTTATCCTTATAGTGTTTCTAATTATAGGGGAGGCAGTGTGGGGCCCTAGATCCCTCTTCCGCTTCATACTCCACAGGGAAACCAACTATCTCTCCAATTTCATATTTGCTGACCAGAAACCAGAAGGAAAAGCAGGCCTGAACCAGAAAGCGCAGCAAGTTTTTTTGTTTTTCTTTCTCTTCCCACTCCCCCCAACCCCTCCCCCTCCTTCTCCTTCGTTTTTTTTTTTTTTTTTTTTTGGGGGGGGAGGGGTTTTTTTTTTTTTTTTTTTTTTTTTTAAGACAGGTCTTGCTATGTTGCCCGCTAGTTTGTTTATAAGCAGGGAAACATTTGAGCATGCTTGAATACTAATTTTAAAGATGTAATAGAGGAGACTCGGGATGTAGCTCAGCACTAAAGTTCTTGCCTAGTTCGCCCAAGGTCTTGGGTTCCATCCCAGTGCCACCAAAAAAAGAAGAAAAAGAAAAGAAAGTAATAGAGGGGGAGGTTGGAAAGACTGGATTGCTGATGGTGCGAGGTTCCTGAAGAGGAGGCCAGGGCTGGCTGGAGAGTGGAGGAAGAAGGCTACTGCACGCTGACGTGAGCAGGCTTGAGGACTTGGCTGTGGCAGGCTCTGCTACTCCATTCTGGCCTTCCATGGCGGCTGGATTCACAGGGCCTGGGCGCTGTCTCAGGCTTTCTGCCTGCTCTTTGTTAGTCGATCTCAGGCTTCCCAGACTAGAGATGATCCTGGCAGAGACAGCTGCCCAGGATCCACCAGTTCTCCAACCACACAGTGCTCCAGGCCAGCTAGGAACTACTGCTTAGAGACCACTTGGTTAACCTTTCTCTTTGTCCTGATGCCTGGATGCTGAGTCATTCTCCCAAGTCCTCTGCAACAGCCTCCTGATCCTGACAGGAAACATCCATGTGCATGCATTGAACTCTCGGAGTTAGGCTGCGTGATTTGCATATTTTGGCATATGCAGTCCTCACAACCCTTCAAGGTTCGTACCATCATCACCCTATTTTCTTTCTCTTCTTTTTTTTTTTCAGTTGTGGATGGACTTCATTTTATTTATTTATTTATTTATTTATTTCTATGTGGTGCTAAGGATCAAACCCAGTGCCTCATACATGCTAGGCAAGCGCTCTACCACTGAGTCACAAACCCAGTCCTATCCTGTTTGTCAGATGAGGAAAGATGATATTTGGGGAATGCCATATCTATTTAACTATTTGCTCTTTGATATTTTGGTTATAGCAGTCCACCATTGTTAGCAGTCTCATTTCCCACCTGAGGCCAATCATGGTCCAAAAATATTAAATGGAAAATTCCAGAAATAAATAATTCATTAAGTTTTAAGTGGTGCATTCTTCTGAATAGAGTGAAAAAATATTGCACTGCCTGGTTCCATCCTGCACAGGGTGTGAATTATCCCTTTGTCCAATGTATCCATGCTATATATACTACCTTCCCTCTAGTTACCCAGTAGCCATCTCAGTTATCAGGTTGACTGTGGTGATACAGAGCTTGTGTTCAAGTAATCTTTATTTTTACTTTATCATGGCCCCAAAGTTTCACAATGATGATGCTGGCAATTTGGATATGCCAATGAGAAGCCATTAATTCTTTCAAATTAATAGGAAAAGAAAAAAAAAATCAAATGCTGATGTTGCTAATATTTACAGTTCAATAAAATATTTTGAGAAAGATCACATCCACATGACTTTTTAAAAATTAGTTATAATTGTTCTATTTTTAGTTATTGTTGATATCTACTGTATCTAATCCATAAATTAAACTTTATCATTGGTATGTATAATAGGAGAAATCATAGTATACATAGGGTTCAGTACTATCCACAATTTCAGGTATCTACTAAGGGTCTGGGAACTTGTACCCCACAGATAAGGGGATACTGTAGCATCTCCAATTTGTTAGAATCAATCAAAGCTGCAATAAATCTTCTACATGCATTTTTTCTTAAAAATTGGACCCAGAGCCATGCACATGAAAGGCAAGCACTGAGCTACATCCTCAGCCCTTTTTATTTTATTTTGAGACAGGGTCTCTTAAGTTCTCCAGGCTGGCCTCAAACTTGTGATCCTTCTTCCTCAGCCTCCCAAGTTGCCGGGATTACAGGTATACACCACCATGCATTACTGTATCCAGAGATTTATAAGGTTTTCGGTAGCAAAAGGTAGAATATTACAGTTTTTGGCCTAGGAAAACTCAGGATGAAAACAGATATATTTTATTTTCTTAGCAGACTTTTACTGCTCTTTTGTTTTTAATTAAAAAAAAAAAAACTTTATTGTGCTATGTAATAACACGCATCCCTGTGAAGGAGCTGGTTAGATGAGTTTTGAGAGCTAGTGTTTGTCCATGTAGCCACTACCACAATTGAAACAAAACATATTCATCACTCCCCAAGGTTTGTTCATGTTTATTAACTTATTTTTATCTTTTTATTTGAAACAATTACAAATTTACAGGAAGTTACAAGGACGGTACAGAGAGAGCCCGGGTACCCTTCACCCAGCTTCCTCCGATGGTAACATCTCACATAATTATAGTACAATATCAAAAGCAGCAAATTTACGCAGGACAATGTGAACAAATAGTTCTATGTCATTTAGATCCTTGTAACCACCACTCCCGTTAAGATGCATCACCACAAAGATCTCCCTCCTCTGACTTCTTAACAGCCATGCTCCCCTCCTTGGCCAGCCCCTGGCAACCACTGCTAGTCTATTTTCCAGCTTTATAATTTTGTCATTTAGAGAAAGTTATGTAAACAGAATTACACTGTATGTGCCCCTTTGAAGTGGCTCTTTTCACTCAGCCCTTGAGAGCCATGGAAGCTGTTGCTGCATCTTTAGTTTCTTTGTATGGCTGAGGAGGATCCCATGGTGTATTTGTTTCTAGAGCTGCCATAACAAATTGCCACAAACTTGGCGGCCTAAAACAGCAGACCTTTATTCTCTTATAGTTCTGGAGGTCAGAAGTCTGAAATCAAGAGGTCCTCAGGGCCACTCTCCCTCCTAAGGCTCTGGGGGAGAATGCTTCCTGGCTTCTTCCAGCTTCTGTCTGTTGGCTTCAGCTCTTGCTTGGCTTGTAGCCACTCAATGCTTTTCTATTTTCTATTTTATTAAGTTGTTTTTTTTTTTTTTTTGCAGTACTAGGGTCTTGCTATGCTAGGAGAGTACTCTACCACTGAACTCCACCACCAGCATTTTTTTTTCTTTTTTTTTGCAGGGGAGTACCCCCAAAAAACTCAGGGGCACTCAACCACTGAGCCACATCCCCAGCCCTTTTTGTGTTTTATTTAGAGACAGGGTCTCATTGACTTGCTTAGTATCTCGATTTGCTGAAACTGTCTTTAGACTCATGATCCTCCTGCCTCAGCCTCCCGAGCAGCTGGATTATAGGTGGGTGCCACTGCACTATGCAGCTTGTTTAATTAATTAACTAATTAATTAATTAATTAAGATAGCATTTTGCTGTGTTGCCCACACTTTCTGGGATCAAGTGAATCCTCCTGCCTTGGCCTCCTGAATAGCTGGGAGTATAAGGCATGTATCACTAAGCATGTATCACTATAATCACCACTTTTATTTACTTATTTATTTATTTTGGTACTGGGGATTGAACCTGGAGTGTTCTGCTAAAATTGCCCAGGTTAGCCTTGAATTTTGAATCTTCTTGACTCAGTCTTCTGAGTAACTGGGATTACAGGCATGTGCCACATCTTAACATTTTTTTAAAAATATATGTTTTAGTTGTAGGTGAACACAATACCTTTATTTTATTTTTATGTGGTGCTGAGACTCAAACCCAGGGCCTCACACATGCTAGGTGAGCACACTACCACTGAGCCACAACCCCAGCCCTACATCTTAATATTTTAACATGACCTCCACAATCTCTTCTTTCTCTTCTTTCCTACCTCTTCTCTCTCTCTCTCTCTCTCTCTCTCTCTCTCTCTCTCTCTCTCTCTCTCTCTCTCTCATTTTATTTATTTATTTATTTTGGTAATGGGGATCAAATACAGGGCCTTGTGTATGGCAGGCAAGTACTCTACCAAATGAGCTACAACCCCAATCCTCTTCTATCTTCTATAAAGTCACCTGCCACTGAATTCAGGGTCCACTTAGATAATTCAGGATGATCTCAAGATCCTTAATTTATCACATCTGCGGAGACCCTTTATTTAAATAATCCCACATTCACAGGTCCAGGAGTTAGGACATGGACACATCTTTTTGGGGTGTGGGGCTTCCATTTAACCCATTAAACAGGATATGGATGTACCACAGTTTGTTTTATTCTACATCAGTTGAGGGGCATTGTGGTTGTTTCCATATTTGGGGTATTACAAATAAAGACTCCATGGACAATTGTTTACATATTTCTGCATGCACATATGTTCTCATTTATCTGGGATACATGTCACAGAGTACAATTTCTGGATTACATGGTAAAAATATGTTTACTTTAGTTTAGCAGTACTGAGGATGGAACCTGGGATGCTCTACCACTAAGCTACATCCCCAGACTTTTTATTTTATTTTATTTTATTTTTTTTTTTTTTTTTTTTTTGCGGTGCTGGGGATCGAACCCAGGGGCTTGTGCTTGCAAGGCAAGCACTCTACCAACTAAGCTATCTCCCCAGCCCCAGACTTTTTATTTTGAGACAAGGTCTCACTAAGTTGATGAGACTGGCCTTGAATTTGCAATTCTCTTGTCTCAGCAGCTCCCTGAGTCACCGGGATTAAAAGTATGCTCCACTGAATTTAGCAGGATATATTTAGTTTTTAAAGGAAAAACTAGTTTCCAGAGAGGCTGTTCCATTATCTATTCCCAACAATAGCATTTGAGACTCCTTTTTTCCACATCTTCACCCTCACTTGGTATTACCACTATTCTTTATTTTACCTGTTCTCTCAGGTGGGTAGTGATACCTCATCATGGTCTTAGTTTGCATTTCCCAATGGCTAGTGACATTGGATATTATTTTATGTGTTTACTTGCCTTCTGTCTATTCTCTGGTAAAATGTCTCTTCAAGATTTTTGCCCATTTAAATTGTATTATAAGTCCTTTATCAAATAAATTATTTGCAAATATTTTCTTGTCTTTTCTACTTTTTCAACAGTCTTTCACAAAGCAAACTTTTAAAAATTTTTGATAAACTTATCTGTTTTTTTTAATGAATTGTATTTTTGTGTTATGTCTGGGAACTCTTCCCTGAGCCCCAAGTCCTAAAGATCTCCTCCTATGTTATTTTCCAAATACTGTATAATTTTACACTTAAACCTATGTTCCTTTTTTTTTTTTTTTTCTTTTTGTTGGTACCAGGGATTGAACCCAGGAACACTTGACCACTGAGGCACATCCCCTACCCTTTTTAAAAATATTTTATTTAGTGACAGGGTCTCACTGAGTTGCTTAGGATTTTGCTAAGTTGCTGAGGCTGGCTTTTAACTCACAATTCTCCTGCCTCTAGAGCCACCAAGATTACAGGCATGTGCTTGGCACCCGGTGTTCCTTTTTTTTTTTTTTTTTTTGAGAGTTGCCCAGGTTGTGATCCTCCTGCCCTGGCCTCCGAGTTGTTGGAATTACAGGTGTGTGTCGCCATGCCTGGCAAACCTATGTTCCCTGTTAATTTTTGTATAAAGTATGAAGTTTAGATTATTTGCATGTTTTTTTTAAAAGATTACTTCTGTGTTTTTATTTTACTTGATTTTTTTTTTCAATAGCACTTAAGAATATTATCTGTGTTAAAGGTCTCTGTATTAATCTATTTTCCAGAGAAAAAGAACCAATAGAGGCTGGGGGGCATGCAGCTCAGTGGTAGAGCAAGTGCTTCAGTGCTTCGCATGCAAGAGGCCCTTGGTTCGACCCCCAGAACCAAACACTAAAGCACCGAAAGCACTTTCCCATAGCTGTAGGAAACAAACGCACCATGGGCATGGAGCAGGGAGAGAAGACAGGGCAGACAAGTCTGAACTCCGCAGGCGGGCAGCGGGCTGGAGACTCAGGAAGTATTGCCTGAGTTCAGAGGCTGTCTGGAAGCAGAATTTTATCTTCCTCAGAATCTATCTTCTTGTTGAGTAGGATAGGCAGAGCAGACACCTTTACCTGTGCTCAATCTTCAAGCCAAAGCATTCCGTCACTCCATCTTTCATTAGTAACTCTGTTAGCTGCAGGGTTTGTTTTTATAGATACTTTTTAAACAAGCTAAGAAAGTTCTCCTCTATTTCTAGCTTTTATCATAAGTGGGTATGTACTTTTTATGGCGTGCTTGTTATACATAAATGGATTTTTCTTTAGTTGGTTAACAGAATAGATTACATTGATTTTTGAGTATTGAATCTGCCTTGTATCCCTGAAATAATACCCACCTGGGCATGGAGCATAATTCTTATATTTTGCTGAATTTTATTAGCTAATGTTTTAAGGAGTTTTGTATCTATATTCATATTGAAGGATATTGGCCTATAGTCATTTTTTCTTCCTATTATTATTGTCTGGTTTTGGTATCAGGGTAATATAGGCCTCATAAAACGAGTTAGGAAGTGTTTTTTCACTTTTGTTTTCTGGAAGAGACTTATGAAATTGGTGTAATTTTTCTTTAAATGTTTGATAGAGTTCGCCACTAAAACTTATGGGAAAGGAGATTTCTTTTGAGGGATGTTTTAAATTACAAGTTCAATTTCCTTAATAGGTATTAGGCTATTCAAATCATCTACTTCATATTGGATGAGTTATGGCTGTTTTCACTTTTCAAGGAATTGGTTCATTTCATCTAAATTATCAAGTATATATTTATAACATTATTTGCAGTTTTTCTTTATTGTCCTTTTGAAATCTGCAGTTCATAGTGATAACATTTGTTTTATTCCTAATATTAAGAATTTAATATTAAAATTCCTAATATTAAGAATTTCTTGGGCTCAGGTGAATGTCCGGGAACCAGCTGAGCGCACCCAGACTGGGGAATGCCAACGAGGATCCCGGAACCACCGCAGCCAAAGCTGGAATGAATCTCGTGCTGGGCATACAACCCAGGGTTCTCATGCATGCTAGGCAAGCACTCTATCCCTACATCCCTGGCCCCTGTATGTGTACTTGAAATACAAACCTCATCAACCCAAGTTATCTAGGTCAAGAAGTTAGAAGTATTTGTTCAGAGTCTCAACTATCTTCATATGCAGGCATCTCCGCAGTTTTCCTGGCTTTTCCACAAGCTGCAGAATAGCTCCTTCAGCTCCAGGCACTAGAGGAAAAAGAAGAAAAGAAGGCAAGAAGAAGGAGAAGCCAGTGCCAGAAATATCTGTCCATTTTTATCAGGAAAGCAAAAGTTTCCCCAGAATTGTCCATCATAAGGCCTCTTCTCACTACAGACTAGGCTAAGATGGCATTTAGGTTAACAATGTAGAGGGAATCCAGAACAGGTGCTAAGGTGCCTCTTCTTTGCTTCTAGTCCCATTTCACCACTTAAGAACTCTGTCCCATTTCTAAGCCCCATTCCCTCTTTCAAGGTACAACTGTGACCCCTCATTCTCTCAAAAAAAAAAAAAAAAAAAAAAACCCAAAGCAGTGAGACTTGCTCTATCTGAGCCAAGGCCCCCACTTCTAAAACTTGCCTTCACCGAGCATAAAGTCAGAGAGCATGGGCTTCCTCCAGCTCACCTGTGGACAGACCTCCTGTCCACTAAAGGACATACCTTGGTTTGCATTGCCCTAATTTGTTCACTGGCTCCAGCAGCTCAGAACACTCAAAACACACCCAGAGCTCTCTGTCCCTGTGTTTTTGCTCACCCAATTGCCTCCCCTTGTAATGACCTTCTACAGCTCAGTCCAGACGTGACTTTTCCCACAAAAATCTCCTGGATATCTCCAAGCAGAAATGACATCTCACACACCTCTATCTTCAGACTCTTTGGATAATACCTTTCTATCACTGTGCACTGTATTCCCTATATCATAGTTATTTAACAGCTCAACTGGCCTGTAAACTTTTTGACAAGTTCTTAGAAGTTGTTTTAGTTTTTGTGTTCCCTATTGACCTGGCACTACCTTATAAAGAATCAGAACTTGATAAATCTATTTTGAATTTAAAAAAAAAAAAAAAGAATTTCTTGGGGGCTGGAGTTGTGGCTCAGTGGTAGAGCACTTGCCTGGCATGTGTGAGGCCCTGGGTTCAATTCTTAGTACCACATATAAATAAATAAAATAAAAGATCCAGTGACAGCTAAAAAGATTAAAAAAAAATTTTTTTTTCTCTTTCTGTCAGCCTTGCTGAGGGTTTGTCAATTTAATCAATCTTTTCAAACAATCCATTTTTTTTGTTTCATTGGGGTTTTTTGTTTTTCTGTTTTTTACTATATGGATTTCTACTCTTCACTATTTCCTTCCTTTTGCTTGTTTTGGATTTATTTTGTTCTTTTCTAATTTCTTGAAATAGGAGCTTAGATTATTGACTTGAGATTTTCCTGTTTTATTTCTCTCTCTCTCTCTCTCTCTCTCTCTCTCTCTCTCTCTCTCTCTCTCTCTCTCTCTCTTCTTTCTCTAGTTAGTTTTTTTGCACTGGGGACTGACCCGTAGGAGATTTTACCACTCCCAGTCCTTTCAATTTTTATTTTGAGACAGAGTCTTGCTAAGTTGCTGAGACTAGCCTTGAACTTGCCATCCTCCTGCCTCAGTCTCCCAAGTTACTGGAATTACAGGCATGTGCCACCTCACCTGGCAAGATTTTCCCTCTTTTCTAATGTATGCATTTAGTGCTATAAACCCCCCTCTCAGCACTGATTTAGCTGTCTTAGGAATTTTGATATGTTGTATTTTCTTTTTTTTTTTTAGATTTATGTATCTTTTGTTTTCTTTGAATCCCTTTTTTTTTTTTTTTTTTTTTTTTGCGGTACTGGGGATTGAACTCAGGGCCTTGTGTTTGCGAGGCAAGCACTCTACCAGCTGAGCTATCTCCCCAGCCCCCTGAATCTCTTTTTAAAAAACTTTTTTTTTTTTTTTAGTTGTAGATGGACACAATACCTTTATTTTATTTATTTATTTTTATGTGGGCCTGAGGATTGAACCCAGTGCCTCACTTGTGCTAGGCAAGTGCTCTACCACTGAACTACAACTCCAGCCCTTTGAGAATTCCTTTTTGAGCTATAGATTATTTTAAAATGTATTATTTAGTTTCCAAGTATTTGGAGATTTTCCTGGAAACTATCTTTGTGTTATTTATTTCCAGTTTGAGTCCACTGTGGTCATAGTGTGTGCATGATTTAGATTCTTATAAATTTGTTGAGGTTTGTTTTGTAACCCAGGCCATAGCTGATCTTGGTATATGTTCCATGGGTGCTTTAAAAGAATGTGTATTTTATGTGTATTTTGCTCTTGTTGGATGAAGCATTCTATAAAATGTTGATTTACATTCTGTTGGTTAATGGCAGTTTTGAGTTCCATATTCTTGTAAACAGTCTAGTAGTTTGATCAATTTCTGAGAAAAGTGTTGAAGTACAATTGTGCATTTGTCTACTTCTTCAGTTCTATCAATCTTCAATTCACATATATTGCCTCTCTGTATTGTTTGGTGTGTATGTATTTAAGTTTGTTATGCATTGTTCTTTTTTTCCCCCCTCAGTACTGGAATGTTTTTCATTTCTCTGACTTTTTCCTGTGTCTGGAGGGTTACATGAACTTTTGTTTTTGAATCACATTTTTATTTTCTACAGTACTTTGAGTGTATTCCCTTAGTTTTTTCAGTAGCTACTCTTGGTATTAACATCATACATACATGTCTGCTCCTAGTCTGTTGGTATTGACATTTTATCAGTTCCAGTGAAGTATAGAAACCTTACTTCTATGTCCCTTTACTCTTCCCATTCATAATGTAATTGTATTCAGTATTTCTTTTACATATACTGGCAGTCATTAGAAAGTGTTATAGTTTTTATTTCAATTGTCAATCATAGTTTAGAATACTCAAACTGTGAGTGTTCTCTGCTGTTCTTTTTCCGTACCAGATGCTCCAAGATTCCTTTGGTTACCACTTCCTGTCTAGAGAACTGCCTTTAGGAACCCCTGTAGGGTACATCTGCTTAAGGAATTCTCTTAGTTTCCCCCTTCTAAGAATGTCTTGATTTGTCCCTCATTCCTGGAGGATTGTTTCATAGAGTATAGGATTCCAAGTTGATAGCTCTTTTCTTTCAGCATAAAAAACGTTGTAGCGTTTCCTCTTGGCTGCAGTAGCACTGGAGGCAAAGAAATCCACCGTCATTTGAATTGCTTCTCACCTGTAGGTAATGTGCCATTTCTCTCTGGCTGCTTTCAAGATTACTCTTTCCTTATTGTTTAGAGCTTGACTTGATGTGTTTTGACATGAATTTAATCCTGTTTGTTTAGCTTTTTGAATCTGTAGGTTTATATCTTTTGCAAAAATTGGGAGAAAGTTTATCCCTTATTTCTTAGAATATTCTTTTTCTTCTCCTTCCCTGTCTCGAATGACACAAACATTAGATCTTGTGTTATAGTCCTGCACATCCCTGAGGCTCTGATTGTTTTATTTTCAGTCTGTTTTCCTTCTGGCATTCAGATTGGATAATTTCTAGTTTCCTGTCTTCAAATTCACTGACTTTTTCCTGTGTCTTCTCCATTCTGTTGTTGAGCCTATTTATTGAGTTTTAAATTTCAGGTATTATAGTTTTGAGTTCTAAAATTCCATTGGTTTCCTCTTTATATATTGTAAGGTCATGCATCACTTAATAAGGAAACACTCTGAGAAATGCATCATTAGGCAATTTCATTGTGCAGACATCACAGAGTAAATATACTTCTATAAACCTAAATGCTGTGGCTGACTATACAGCTGTTCTGATTGTTATAACTTATTGCTGCTAGGCCGCAAATATGTATTCATGTACATATTATAGGCAACTGTAACACAACGGTAATTATTTGTGTATCTAAACATTTATAAACATAGAAAAGGTACAGTGAAAATATAGCATAAGCCGGGCCTGCTGAAATCCCAGCTACTTGGGAAGCTGAGGAGGAGGATTTCAAGTTCAAGGTCAGCCTCAGCAACTTAGCAAGATACTGTCTCAAAATAAAAAACAAAAAAGGCTGGGAATGTAGCTCAGTGGCAGAGTACCCCTTGGTTCAATCCTTAGCATTGTAAAGCCAAACAAATAAAAAAATACAATAAAAGATAAAAATGGTACATCTGTATGGAGCTTGCAGGACTGGCAGTTGCTCTGTGTGAGCCAGTGAGTGAATGGTGAGTGAATATGAAGGCCTTGGACAAGATGGGTGTGGTGGCACATGCCTGTAATTGCAGCGACTGCTAAGGCAGGAGGATCATGGGTTCAAAGCCAGACTCAGCAATTTAGTGAGACTAGGGCAACTCAGGGAGACCCTGGCTCTAAATAAAATACAAAAAAGGACTGGGGATGTGGCTCAGTGGTTCAGCACCCATGGGTTCAATTCCCATTACCAAAAAAAAGGCCTAGGACATTATTGGAAACTACTGTAGACTTTATACATATACTTGTGATACATTAAGTTTATTAAATTTTTTTCCTTTCTTCAACAATGAATTAACCTTAATTTGCTATAATATTTTTACTTTATAAACATAAAATTTGACTCTTTTTTTAGCTTAGCTTAAAACATAAACACGTTGCATATCTGGATAAAGATACTTTCTTTATATTTTTATTCTTTAAGCTTTTCTCCTATTTTTAAGATTTTCTAAAAAATTTTTATTTTTTAAACTTTTTTGTTAAAAACGAAGGCACCAATAGACACATTAGCCTCGGCCTAGCACCGTTTTCCATTCCCCTATTTGTCCCACTGGAAGACCTTCAGGGGAAACAACACGCATGGAGCTGTCACCTCCTGTGACACCCATGCCTCCTCCTGGACTCACTCCTGAAGGACCTGCATGACCCTCTTCTTGAGCAGTGCTCAGAAATGTGACCATGGTGGTTCGCTTGGTTTGTTTCTTTTGTCATCATAGATTTGCTTGTAAGCAGATAACGCACCATGCACATTCCTCTTTATTAATGAAAACCTTTGGGAATTGGGGCCCATGTTTTCAAAGATTTTAAGTTTATGCTAAACTTTCACTGTGAATTTTCTTGGGAGGTTCTTCTTTTTCTTCTCCTACACTTTTCTCTTGCATTTTCTTCACCTGTGTTCCAGGTTAGACTAACAACTCCTCATTAGTAAATTGCCCAGGAACCTCCCCAATGCTCTGGAAACTCCCCAATGTCATCCTCATGCACATCCAAGCTAAAAGTTGTTTGCCATCGCCACCACAGTCTTGCTGAGTTTTGCAACCTCCTCATCCTTGGCGAATCTTTTGAAGTGACAGATGAGCCTTTTAAGTGTCTTCTTTCAGATAGCATTCATATACTCCTCGTGGACATCGCCACAAGCCCAACAGGTGTGTGTGTATGTGTGTGCATGCTGGGGATTGAATCCAGGACCTTGTGCATGCTAGGCACTCACTACCACTGAGTTACACCCTCAGCTCCAAGCGAGCGTCTTGATACTGTCACAGGTGTTAAAATCCTCCCCAAATTGCATCAATGTCTTCCTCAGGTGCAACAATGGCCATCTTGTGCAAAGGTCCATCTTAGGTAATAGACCTTAAAAACTGTAATAACTCCTTGATTCATTGATCGAATCAAAGAGGAGGTGCCTGGAGGGAGAAACACCACTTTGACATTGGGATGAAGAGCACCAATGAAGAAAGGATGTGGGTGCATTATCAACAATAAGTGAAATCTTGAAAGGCATGTTCTTCTCTAAAGTCCTTCTCCAGCTCACTGGGATGGCAATTCAGGAGGGCACGGCTCCTGCAGCACACTGGCAGTGTGTGCTTACTGATACGCTTGAAGACCCCAGGGTTCTCACCATGCCAGGTGGGAGGGTTTCAATTTGTAGCTTGCAACGTTACCCTCAAGCAAGACTGTTATTCTGTCCTTAAAAGTCAGGAAACTTGGCATTGACTTTGTCTCCCATGGGTAAACATTTTTTAAAGCAACCATTTCCAGGATAGGAAATTTTCATCCAAATTGAAGATTTGTTCTGGAAAGTGATTTTTCTTTCACAATCAGCTCATCTAGAATCTCCAAAAATTCTTCAGCTATCATGGACTCACTATTCACTTTCACATTCATCACATGTGATGAATACAGATTCTTTTTTGGGGTGGGAGTACTGGGTGTTGAACCCAGGGGTCATTTACCACTGAGCTACATCCCCAGTTCTTTTTACTTGTTTGTTTGTTTGTTTGTTTGTTTGTTTAGAGACATGGTCTCACTAAGTTGCCAAGCCTGGACTTGAACTTGGAACCCTCTTGCCTCAGCTTCCCCAGTCCCTAGGATTACAGGTGTGTACTACTGCGCCTGGCAAAATTTATAAATCACTTAAATCACCAAGAATCAGCAGTAAATTCAGCATCATTTTCAGGTTCTGCATTTTCTTTCAACATTGCAAACTTTTTGCCTCGACCATGATCATCATGGTGCTGAGAGGGATATGCTTCTGCGTCTGATCTTCAATTCGGGTCTTAAGAAGTTTCTCTATATCTAATACAGGTCCTTATCAAATTTCTGCCAATCTCCTTGCCTTCAGTGAAGCTCATTTTGTGTGTGTGGGGGCGGGCAGGAGGCTGGGGATAGAACCCACCGCCTCATCATCTGACCCATGACTCTATAGATTGGTTGAGACTTAGTATTTCTTTCTTTCTTTCTTTTTCTTTTTTTCTTTTTTTTTTTTGGTGGTGCTGGGGATTGAACCCAGGGCCTCATGCTTGCAAGGCAAGAACTCTACCGACTGAGCTATCTCCCCAGCCCCCAAGACTTCGTTCGTATTTCTTTCCTGAGACTTTCTATTTTTTTCACTTGTTCTAAGTATGTTCATATTTGAACACACTGCACATAAGGAGGCATTTTTATGGTAGCTGCTTTAAAATATTCTTCTGAAAATTCTAATATGTGTCATTTGGGTTTTGGTGTCTCTAGGTTGTCTTTTCTTATTTGAGTTAGATTTTGAAATGATTTTGGATTGAGAACTGGACATGTTGCATATTACAAGATCCTGGATTTCATTTATATTTGTTTCAGCAGGCTTCCTCTAACATTGCTCTGTGGGGAAAGTCGGGTGCTGTCTCCATACTACTGGGAGGATGCAGAAGTCCAAGTTCTCCATTTGGCCTCCACAGATGCCTAGTCCTGAAGGGACTCCTGTTACTGCTGGGCAGGATGGGAGTCAGCTTCCCTGTCAGGCCTTCACTGATACCATGCCAGCTGAGGGTGGGTGGTGGAGAGGACCTCCATATTGTTTCCTGTGTGGCCTCCTCTGACATGGTAGGGAGAGATGACCCAGTTATTGCTGATAATTGAATAACTAGGCCTCCTCTGATATCTCCCTAGAGGGGAGGAGAAGGGTGGTCCATCAAAGTTCAGCCAAGGCAGATTCTACACTTTCTACTTGAGCTTTACTGACTTGTATAGGGCTGGAGTAGAAAGGATACTGGGTAAAGGTTGTCTCTTTCTAGGATCTCCTTCCCTGGTCCTTTGGTTACAGAAAACAGCCTTTTCTGAGGACTTTTGCCTGTACTCTGCCATTTTGAGTTGCTGGCATCTTCAGTATTCTTTCTGACATACAAGAGGCAAAAGGAACACTTAGGAAACTCACTACTGAGTCATTCCTTGGGTCCCAAGGTACCTAGTTGATCTGCTTTCTTCTCCTCCTTTTCCTTCTTGTCCTCCTTCTTTTCTCCTTCCTTTCCTCCTTCTCCCTTCTTTCTTCCTTGGTACTTGGGGTTGAATCCAGAAGCACTCTACCCCTGAGCTACATCCTAGCCCTTTTAATTTTGATATAGGGTCTTGCTAATTTGCCAAGGCTGACCTCAAACTTGGGATCTTCCTGCCTCAGCCTCCTGTGTTGTTGAGATTTCAGGTATATGTCTCTACATATACCTGGTCTGATTTCTTCTTGTTCAGAATATTCCTATGCTTGTTTTATAGACAGTGTCCAGGGTTTTAGCTGTACTCAGCAGGAGGAATAGAGAGAGCACTCCCTAGCCTCAATCTCCAGTACTGCAAAAAATATAATAAAATATAATAAATGCACAAAATAATTAAAGCCAGCACTTAAAAATCACAGATTTCTCCTAAAAAATGTAAGTTTCTGGTTTCTCATGAGACATTTAAGAGATAATGCACCCAGACTGCACTCTTGTTTAGAAACAACTGTCTTACAGATTGGTGATACCTTTTATACTCACCTACAAAAATCCTGTATCACTCATCCTTACATGACCTCGGAGTCTGAATTTACTGGCTCTGTATCAGAACTCTTGTTTCATCTCCAGGAAGTGTTGCCCACAGCAAAGATTGGATGTGAGTAAGAAAGGGAGGCACTGGCAGAATCTTTAAAGGATTTTGCTACATCATTACAGAAATGTTCTTTCTCATCAAGCACAAAAACTCTGTTTTAGCACATACTGTTCTGAGCAGTTACAGTTAAAATTCCCTTCTTTCATCTTTGAAAATAGATAGCTCATTTCTCCTTTTAAGAAATCCTTTAATCATGACTTGGAGTTAAATTGTGCCACTTCTTGGGGAAACACAGCAGAGTGACCCATAGAAACAGATAAATTAGCAGAAGGCTTAGATTCTCAGTGTCCACAGAGAAGCCCCAAAGACAGCAGCTTTGTGTTCTAAAACAGCAAAGAACGCTGTTATTAGCTCCAGTCAGATCCTAGTAATGTGGAAGACTGAGCAGTTTCCAAAAGAGACCTAAAATGTGGTTTATTTATGTGTTAATTAGCTTTCCATCATTGTGACAAAATACCATGATAACTGATTTATAAGAAGGAAAGTCTGGACTGAGGTTGTGGCTCAGTGGTAGAGCACTTGCCTAGCATGTGTGAGGCCCTGGGATCGATCCTCAGCACCACATAAAAATAAAATGAAGGTATTGGGTCCACCTACAACTAAAACAAAATATTAAAAGAAAAAAAAAAAAAGGGAAAGAAAGCTTGAGGCTGGGGTTGTGGCTCTGTGGTAGAGCACTTGCCTAGTATTTATGAGGCACTGGGTTCAATCCTCAGCACCATATACATACATAAATAAATAAACAAGTAAATAAATAATAAAGGTCCATTGACAACTAAGAAGATATTTTAAGAAAAGGAAAGAAAGTTTTATTTCGGCATATAATTTCAGAGGTTTTAGTCCATGATTGCTTGGCCCTGTTGCTTTGGATCTGTGGCAGCAGGGGAGATGGAAGGGAGCATGTGGTGGAGGCCTGTTTACCTCATGGCAACTGGAGGAAAGGACAGGGGTTCCAGGATCCCCTTCAAGGGCATGCATGCCCCCAGTGACCTAATTTCCTCCTGCTAAGCTTCACCTTTTTTTTTTTTTCAGTACCAGAGATTAAGCCTAGGGGTACTTAACTATTGAGCCACACCCCAGCCTTTAAAATTTTTTTTTATTTTGAGAGACTGTCTATGTTGCTTAGAGCCTCACTAAGTTGCTGAAGCTGGCAATCCTCCTGCCTCAGCCGCCCAAGTCGCTGGGACTATAGCCGTGAACCACCGCACTGGGCTAGGTGTCACTTCTTAAAGATTCCACCACTTCCTGATGGTGTCACAGCCTGGCAACCAATTTAACATAGGCTCTTGGGGGACACTCAAGATCCAAACCTCGAAATTGGAGAATATCATGCTAAGTGAGATAAGCCAATCTCAAAAAACTAAAGGACGAATGATCTCGCTGATAAGCGGATGAGGACATATAATGGGGGGTGGGACGGGCTAGCATTAGGTTTAGGGTTAGGTTTAGAGTTAGGCTAAGGAGAGCAGCAAGAATGAAGGAAAGAAGGACTGTGTGGAGGGAAAAGAGGGGTGGGAGGGGTGGGAGGGGTGGGAGGGGTGGGGGGGAGGGGAAAATATAATAAACATCATTACCCTATGTAAACGTAAAAAAAAATAAATAAATAAATAAAAATAAAAAAAAAATAAAAAAAAATAAATAAATACCTACTTCAGTAGCCTCAAAAAAAAAAAAAAAAAAAAAAAAAAAAAAAAAAAGATCCAAACCAGCTGGGATTTCAGGCATGCACCACCACACCCGACTGCCACCAATCTTTTGTAACCGGAATCCTCACATTCCCTGTCCCCAGCTCATGTACCACCATGCTCAGCGTTATGATGAAGGTTTGAAAGTATGTGCCATACACAAGTCTTGTCTGCTGAACTTGTGGCTCCAGATACGGTTTTATAATTTTTGGGTTCTCCTTGTCCCTTTCATGGTTGAAGGAGCTGTCTGGGCAGCAGAAGCCCTGACAGTTCAGGGTTGCTCTGATGTCCAGCCAGATCCAGCATATAAGTGCCCCCAAATGAAAGATAATTATATCTGGCCTAGGTCATTTCCGCTCAAATCTCTGTCTTTTTTTTTTTTTTTTTTTTTTTTTTTTTTTTTGGCGGTACTGGGGATCGAACTCAGGGCCTTGTGCTTGCAAGGCAAGCACTCTACCAGCAGAGCTATCTCCCCAGCCCTCAAATCTCTGTGGTTTTTAAGTGACAGGTGCCAATTCCAGGAACTTGAATGATCACTGGAGTTGAGTAAGTTCTCCATGTGCTCAGACTAGTTATAAAGGGAGAGGCAGAGCACAATTTCGACTGCCTCCAGCAGGGACCTTGGGTTGGCCTCCCTTAGGAGTGCAGGGACTCTACTTCCGTGGGTGCCTCCCTTCCACCACTCCACGTACCTTTTCACTACCCCTCTCCTAGGCCCCGCTTTATGAGTCATTACTGTGCTTCTTCCGAGCTAGCAAGTGATGGGCCTAAGTGTGCTTCCTAACAAACACAGATCCACCCTCTCTTCCAAAAGCTTTGGTGGTGTTACCTCTTGGTCTCTGACCCTACAGGGGTCCCCCAGCATTATTGGTGAGCCCTGCTGTGCACGTTCAAGGCTCGTCTCATCTTTTTAGTCATTGTGTTCTCTTTGCTCCCACTTGGTTTCAGGCATTTACCCACTGAGCCACATTCCCAACTCTTTTTAGTTTTCGAGAAGGTTCTCACTAAGTTGCTTAGGGCCTTGCTAGGTTGCTAATGCTGGCCTTGAACTTGTGATCCTCCTGCCTCAGCCTTTTAAGTCACTGGGAATACAGGCATGCGTCACCACACCTGGTCAGCCCGATGGTCCTTGAACTATTTTTTGGTTGCATCAGAGCACTGACATATAAGCCAGTTCACAGTGGAGGAGCTCAGGGATGTCAGGTGCACTGGGTGTGGTGGCGCACACCTATAACACCAGCTACCTGAGAAGCTGAGGCAGGAGAATTGCAAATTCCAGGCCAGTTGGGCAACTTAGCGAGACCCTGTCTCAAAATAAAAAATCAAAAAAAGGGTTGGGGATGTAGCTCAGTGGTAGAGCACCCCTGGGTTCAATCCCTAGTACTGAAAAAGGCGGGTGGGTGCCTTGGTCTTCTCTGAGTACAGCCTGTGTTTTCCAACAACCACATCTGACTCTGCCTTAACCACCGTTCTGTCCTATCATTCAAAGATTCAATGCAGCCTGCTTAAAACTAGTTGGACTTTTGTTCAGAGATCAATGAACTTCAGTCCTAGAAAAAAACTTAGCATGATCGATTCCAAATCCATCATTTTAGAAAGTGATTCAGATGGGCATAAGTGACTTACTCAGGTGAAAAATTTTGGTAAAGGATAATCCAAGAAAGAGCTCATCTTCAAAATATAGTCTCTTCTCTCCAGTTGTGTTTTGAATCATACTTAAATTGTATCTCAAATAACAATTATTTTCAATTTCATTGATAACTCATAATGCTCTAGAGAGATGGGATTCAATAAGTTTTAACAGAGTGAGCTTTAGAGTCAAATAAATCAGGATCTTTTTAAAATAGAGGTAAAACTTACAAATAATTTACAAATAATACAACTTCAGTTTTATGAGTTTTGACCAATGTAAACATTTATGTAATCACAACTACCATCAAAATATAGAATATTTCCTTTGCCCCAAAAGAGTATCTTGTGTTGGTTCCCAGTCAATTCCCATCACTTCTCTCCACAACCACTGATCTGATCTCTATTATTATACGTTCCACTTGTTTTTATTAGCGTTTTGTATGGAGGGCTGGTGATGTGACTCAGTGACAAAGTGCTTACTTAGCATGCACAAGGCTCTTTGTTCAATTCCCAGCAATGTAAAAAAAGAATTTTTATATAGATGGAATCATAGTACTTTGTCTGGCTTCTTTCACTCAGCATGAAGGCTTTTATTTTTCCTTCTTTTTTTGGTGGGGGTGGTGGTGCTAGGGATTGAGCTCAGGGACTTGCCCATCCTAGGCAAGCACTTGAACCATATCCCAGAATGAAGATTAAAAAAAAGTTTCAGTGTTTTTGCATGTTTCTATAGTTCATTCTATTTTATTATTAAGGTAGTATTTAATTATATAGATATACCTAAATTTGTTTATCTGATTTATGATCATTTGGATTTTTCACTGTAAGAATATAATATATAATAACTACATACTATATATAAGAATATATTTACCCTGGGCATGCTGGCACACACCTGTAATCCTGGCAGCTCAGGAGCTGAGGCAGGAGAATCACAAGTTCAAAGCCAGCCTCAGCAAAAGCAAGGCACTAAGCAACTCAGTGAGACCCTATCTCTACATAAAATACAAAAACCAGGGCTGAGGATGTGACTCAGTGGTCAAGTGCTCCTGAGTTCAATCCCCAGTATGCCCCCAAAATATATATTTACACATAAATATATGTCTGTTATTAATACCTTTAAATATATATAATTTTATATATTTATATATTATATATAAAATAGTATTATAGCTATTATATGTTGCTATAATATAAACATTCATGTACAGGTCTTTGTGTAAACATACATTTTAATTTCTCTTGATAGGTATGGTGGCACATGCCCATAATCCCAGCAGGATTATAAAATTGCCAGGTATGGTGGCACATGCCTATAATCCCAGCAACTTGGGAGGCTAAATCAGGACTGTAAGTTTGAAGCCAGCCTGTATATTAGCAAGATCTTTTCATTTTATAAAAATAAAAAAGTGCTGGTGATATAGCTTAGTGGTAGAGTACTCCTAACTTTAAATCCCTAGTATCACCAAAACAAAAAATAACAAAAAAAGGAAGGAAGAAATCTGGAATTAAATTTCTTAATTATGTAGTAATGATATGCTGAACTTCATAAGAAACTGGCAAACAGTTTTCCAAAGTGGCTATATCATTTTAATCATCCTGCCTCAGCCTCCCAAGCAGCTGGGATTATAGGAGTGTGCCACCATGCTTGGCCTGGTCATTTTCTTATTTTTTTTAATACTTTTATTTTATTTATTTATTTTTATTTGGTGCTGCTGAGGATTGAACCCAGTACCTCACACGTGCTAGGCAAGCACTCTGCCACTGAGTTACAACCCCAGGCCTGGCCTGCTCGTTTTCTTAATGATGTCTTTTGATGAGCAGAAGTTTTAATTCTGATGAAATCTAACTTATCAGTTTTTCTTGACAGTTAGTGATATTTGTTCTTTCTAAGATATCTTTGCATGTTCTCTTACATTTTCTTCCAGAACTGCTATTTAAACCCTCTATCTTCACTTGCTTTTAGATACTTACTGTTATAGTCAATTTTAGGGGTCACATAGTTAAGCAACATGCTCCCATAAGCTTTGCTATAGATAACACCTCTGAAATATAGCTCACAATGGTAACAGTTGCCTAAATTGTTTTCTCAGAAACCTGGAGGCAGCTTTTGCTAACTCAAATATCTTGAAACTACTGACCCTTTACTCGGGCCTGCAAAAGTGTCTGATTGGTGACTTTTTTATTTTTGGTACTGGGGATTAAACCAGGGGTGACCTACCCCTGAGCCACATCCCCACCCCTTTTTGTTTTTTATTTTGAGACAGGGCCCTGCTAAATTGCTGAGGCTGACCTTGAACTTGCAATCCTCCTGCCTCAGCCTCATGGGTCACTGGGATTATAGGCTTGTGCCACTGCACTCAGAGATTTCCCCCTGTGCTGGGAATTGAACCCAGGGCCTTTTTTTTTTTTCTTTTTCTTTTTTTTTTTTTTTTTTTTTTTTTGCGGTGCTGGGGATTGAACCCAGGGCCTTGTGCTTGCAAGGCAAGCACTCTACCAACTGAGCTATATCCCCAGCCTGAGGTTGGTGATCTTTTGAAGTCAGAGGGCCAAAACTCCACCCTCACAACACACTACAGTGCGGTTTCCTGAACACAATCTTTTGAAGAGTACGGAGTTAGACTACACATGCACAGACCACTGATTACCACACTTTTCCTTACCTCCACCCACCTTTCCCCATGCTTCAGGCCACCGTTTCTTCATCTCATAATATCCCTTAACCCTATTGGGCATTGCTGTGAAAAAACACCTGAAATAATTAAAAGAAGGAAAGCCCAGTGACTTAGGAAGCTGAGTCAAGAGGATTACAAATTCCAGGTCAGTCTCAACAACTTAGCAAGACTCTCTGTCTCCAAAAATTAAAAGGACTGAGGATGGAGCTCAGTGATAGAGCACCCCTGGGTTCAATACCCAGTGCCACTAAATAACTAAAAATAAATAAATAAATGAACGAATTTTTTAGAAAGGGGACTGGGCTTGGTGGCACACACCTCTAATCCCAGCAGCTTGGGAGGCTGAGGCAGGAGGATTGCAAATTCAAAGCCAGCCACAGCAACTTAATGAGGACCAGTCTCAAAATAAAAAATAAAAAGGGCTTGGGATGTGACTCAGTGTTAAATGCCCCTGGGTTCAATCCCTGGTACCAAAAATAAAATAAAAATAAAAAAGAGGAAAGGTTTATTTTGGCTCACAGTTTGAACCCATGGTTAGTTGGCCCAGTTGCTTTGGGACTATGGCAGCACAGTATGCATGAAGGGAGTGCGGAGCAGAGGAAGACTCTCTGGCAGCCCACCCATGAAACAAAGTGAGAAAGGGACTGGAATCCCAATATCCCCCTCAAGGACACACCTGCAGTGACCTATCTTCCTCCAGTTAGACCCTACCTCTTAAAGGTTTCACTACCCCCCAGGTATGGTGGCTAACTCACCTGTAAACCCTGCCCTCTGGAGGCTGTGGCGGAGGATTGTGAGTTCAAATCCACCTCAGCAACTCAGTGAGACTCTGTCTCTAAATAAAATATAAAAATAGGGCTGGGGATGTGGCTCAGTGGTTAAGCCTCTGGGTTCACTCCCCAGTACCAAAATAAAAAGTTTCACTTCCTCTGAATAGCACCACAGGTCAAGGACCAAGCCTTTAACATGTGGTCCTGTGGGAGATATTTAATGTGAAAACCATAGCATGAATCCTCAGGGAGGTAGATTTGAGACCTGCTCTCTTGTCGCCACATGCTTGGCTGCCTTGTGAATAAACTCTTTTGCAAAACTTGTCTTTCAGTCAGTGTGGTAGTGTACACCCATCATATCCCAGCAACTCAAGACAAGGCAGGAGGATGGTGAACTGAAGTCCAGCATAGACCTTTATTTTATTCATTTATTTATATGCGGTGTTGAGAATAGAACCCAGTGCCTCACACATGCTAGGCAAGCACTGTACCACTGAGCCACAACCCCAGCCCTTCTGTCATTTTCACTCTGCTACTGAGTCCATCTGTTGAGTTTTAAATATTGGTTAATGTACACTTTTTGGTACTGAAGATTGAACCCGGAGGTACTCTATCACTGAACTACATCCCCAGTCTTTTTTATTTTTTTATTTTGAGACAGGCTCTTGTTAAGTTGCTTAGGACCTTCCTAAATTGCCCAGGCTGACCTTGAAATTGCAATCCTCCTGCCTCGGTGGCCCTGTGCCTGGATGGTTACTTTATTTTTCATTATAATAATATCAGATTGAGTTTTTATAATAGTTCCTAATTTTCTATTTTCTACTTGCTGAGATTTTTTTCATGTGTTTCAAGAGAATTTGTGATTGCTCAACAAAACATTTATTAAGAGGCTTGTTTTAACATCTTTGAGAGAGAATTCTAACATTTGAATTATCTTTGTGTTGGCATCTGTTGATTGTGTTTTCTCAATGAAGTTGTGATTTTCCTAGTTCTTGGCATGATGAGTGATTTTCTATTGAAACCTGGACATTTTGCATATTATGTTATGAGACTCTGGATTCTGTTTAATTTTCTATTTTATCTGGCAGTCACCCTCTTTAGTTTGGTGCAGGTCCTGGCTTAATTGTGTGGGCTGTCATTCCAGAGACAATTTAGTTTTCAATGTGCTTGCAATGCTATTCTGGTCTGCTTCATCTGTGTGCTGCCAGAGAACAATCTGAAAACCTGCACGGTATTTTACCCTGTGATTTCAACTCCCAAACTTTTTTTTGTTTTTTTTTTGGTGGTGGTGTTGGGGGTTAATGGTAGACCTTGTGCTTGATAGAAGTTGCTCTACTATTGAGCTACATCCCCCATCCTCTTCTTTTTATTTTGAGACAGGATCTCCCTAAATTACCCAGGTTGACCTTGAATTTGTGATCCTCCTGCCTCACCCTCCTGAGTAGCTGGGATTACAGGGGTGCACCATTGCACCTGGATACCACCGCTTAACTATTAATATGGTTGGGTTAAGTATGCCATTTTGTTATCTGTTTCTGATTTATCTCATCTAGCTTTTGTTCCTGTTCCACTTTTTCCTGACTTCCTTTAGGTTAACCCAGTACACACAGTGAAATACACAGTTCTTAAGTGTACACTTCATGAGATTGGATGATATGTACATCCACATAATCACCACTACAATCAAGATATAGAGCATTCCCATCACCCTACAAAATTCCCTCATGTCCTCTTATTACAAGAACTTAAAGAGTCTTCACTTTTTGCCTACAAATGTCCAATGGGTAACTAAAAGCAGGACTAAAAAACTTAACATCTCTGCCTCCATTTTGCATCTGACTCCTTTATGCCGAGTCATCTTGGATTCTAGGAACAGGTCTGATCAATAAACATCTTCTGATGAAATGAAACTACCCCCACCTCCACAATAGCAATTTTCTTATCACCAACAATGACCCTCCTGATAATTATGAGATAATGATGGACCAGAGCACACCTGATCAAGATTACCTCCTTTGCCAGCTGTGGAAACCCTCCAGCCATGCAAACCCCCAACATTTGCCCTCATTCCTCTTTCTATAAAACCTCAAAGTCATTGTCAGACTCTCAAAGACTGGGCTAGAAATGCTGGTCCCCTTTGTCTTCCAAATATGGTCATATTGATTAGTTTTTTTCCTGCTTTTCACTACTAACTTTTTTGTTTGGTTCTTGGGGCAAGTGGCTAGACTCAGTTTGTTTGACCCCCAGAATCAGGGTTCTGGTCTAGGATTCTGGTAACTCTCCCATTCAATCCCCATCCCTTCTTACACAATTACTGTTTTATTTTCTGTCTCCAGAGATTGGTTTGCCTGTTCTTAGATTCCATAGGAATGGAACTGCATTGCATACATACACTTGTATGTGTATATATACACGTTGCTTTTTGAGGTTCTTTCTATTGGATTGGATTTTTGGCCTTGCCTCTTTGATCTGTCTGTACTTCTTTGATCTATCTTCAACTTCACTAAACCTTCCTTTGCTGTCTTCAATTTGTTGTTGAGCCTATCTAGTGAATTTTTTATTCTAGATACTTAAGTTTTCAGTTCTAGAATTTCATTTTGTTCTTTTTCCATTTCTCTTCTAACAGGATTTGGACTTAATCTCAAGAAACACAATCCTGAATACCATAATCTCAAATGTTGAAATCCTGAAAGATCAAAATGCCTAAAGTCTGAAATCCCAAAAGATCAAAATCCTAAAAACACAATTCTGAAAAAAATAATTTAAAAACTTATTTAAAAGATACATACTTACTGTGTGTGTGTGTGTGTGTGTGTGTGTGTGTGTGTGTGTGCACGCATACACCCACAGGTGCTTTGGGACTAATCCAGGTTTTTGTACATGATAAGCATACGCTCTGATATTGGGCTATACCTCCAGTACTATTTACATTTTAATTTTAATTTTATTTATTTATTCACTTATTTGTTTGGCACTAGGGCTTGAACTCAGGGGCACTTTACTGCTGAGCTAGCTACATTCCCAGCCCTTTTCATATGCAAGGCAAGCACTCAACCAATGAGCTACCCGCAGCCCCCACAAAAGTCAATATCTTGAAAAACTTTACCTTTCACAAATATAGATGTACAAGAAGGACATCTTTTCACCTACTGAGCAGGTTTCAATGTTTCTGTGTACACCAGTGCTTACATGTAAAGTCAACATTTTGATAATGTACTTCACAGATTCAAAATTTGCAAAAAATGCATTAAATGAATTAGAACTCTCTGAAAGTGCTTATACAATTATACCTCCACTACTTGAAATGATGTGAAGGTGAAATATATAGCATGGGAAATTATAAAAAATAATGCTGACTACTTAAAATCTTGAGGAAATAGGGAGGTGCAGTGGCACACACCTGTAATCCCAGCTACTCAGGAGGGTAAGGCAGGAAGACAGCAAGTTTGAGGTAGACTGGGCAACTTAGTGAGACTCTGTCTCAAAAAAATAAAAATAAAAATCAAAGTAGGAAAAAACTTTTTTAAAAAAGAAAAAAACTCAGAAAATTTAACATATGAAAAAGTATATTACAGAGATAGATTATGGGCAAGTTGTACAGAAGTGGTCCATAAGAGTCAGCTGACTTTCATGATCATTATATTTTGAAGTCTTGCATCACCATCAATAGCTGGTGTGTGTGTGTGTGCGTGTGTGTGTGTGTGCGCGTGCGCACGTGGTCTGGGAGATTGAGCCTCAGGGCACTCTATTCCTGAGCTAAATCCCAGCCCTTTCTTGTTTTTATTTTTGAGACAAGTTCTTACTAAATTGCTGAGACTGGACTCAAACTTGAGATCCTCATGCCTCAGTCTCCTGAGTCTCTGGGATTACAGGTGTGAGCCACTGTGCTCAGTTTAAACAGGTGCTTTTAAATCCCTGGCTTCTGAGTCATCTTGGGGTCTCTTCTGCCTACTGCTTCCCCTCCCCTTTATTATGACTCAATAAAGAACATACTTGTATACTAAAGTATTATATGACCACTGCATACTGACCATTGTGAATGATGAAAAGCTGTAGAGACTCTTGCTTTTACTATTATTTACTGAAAATTGTTGATTTTTGTTCCGGCAGGTAGTTCTCCTTGAATTTATGGAAACTTGATTTTTTTTCAAATGTCTCGGAGGGTCATGTGGTATAAATAGGTCCAGCTTCATTAATTGCATATGGCTATCTGATTATCCCAGCACCATTTGTTGAAAAGACTATTCTTTCTTTATTGAATGGTCTTGGCACTCTTGTCAAAAATGACCATAGATATGGAAGATTTCTGGACTCTTAATTCTATTTCACTGATCTGTATGTCTACCTGTATGCCAGTACCATACCACTTTGATTACTGTTGCTTCATACTAAATTCTGAAATTGGGAACTGCAAGTTTTCTGACAGTCCTCTTCGTTTTCAAGATTGTTTTGCCTATTCTGAGTTCTTTATACTTTCATGAATTTTAAGATCAATTTGTCAATTTCTACAAAGAAGCTAGCTGGGATTCTGAGAGATATTATATCAAGCCTGTAGATCACTTTAGGGAGTACTGCCATTTTTTTTTTTTTTTTTTTTTGTCAATGGACATTTGTTTTATTTATTTATTTATATGCGGTGCTGAGAATTGAACTCAGTACCTCGCACGTGCTAGGCAAGCTCTACCACTGAGCCATGACTCCAGCCTGAGTACTGCCATTTTAACAAGATTTTTTTTCTGATCCATGTACATGGGAAGCCTTTCTATTTGCTTCAACTTTCTTTAATTTCTTTCAACAATGTTTTTTAGTTCTCAGAATGTAAGTTTTATGTTTCTTTTGTTAAATTATTTCAAAACATTTTATTTATTTATTTTTGGTACCAAGGATTGAACCCAGGAGCACTTAACCACTGAACCACATCCCCAACGCTTTTTATTTTGATACAGGGTCTTACTAAATTGCTGAGGCTAGTTTTGAACTTGCGATCCTCCTGTCTCAGCCTCCCAAGTCACTGGGATTACAGGCACACAGCATAAGGCCCTGGCTTCCTTATGCTTTTTGTCTTTTCAGAATGTGAACTGAGAATGGGTTGGTAGCGCTTCTAGATATTTTAGATTTTATGTAGAGTCAATCAACTCTGCCAGGGTCCCAGAATATAATTACTCCACCACTACACAGAACTATGTTGATCACCTCCTCCTCCACAGGTATCTTCTCAGCAAAATTTGGCCTGAGGAAGCGGGGCTAAAGGTGGAATTGAGCTATGGGACTATGTTCTTCCACATTCCAAGCTGCTCTATCATACCCTACCAGCAGTTTACACTCAGCTATTTGGCCTTGTGAGTCAGTCTTACCTATACCCACACTGGGAGCCCACATTCTGGATTGGAAGATGACCAGTTCCCTGCTCACCTATAAATTCTTTCTGGAATTCAGTTCATCAAACTTTCTTGCATACACTGCTTTACTGTAAGCACCATGGAAACGGATGCTTGTTTTGTCCAGGGTTTTCTTGCTACTTAAAGGCAAGTTCAGACCTAGATTCAAATCCTGGCTCTGGTACTTGACGGCTATCTGATACCAGGTAAATTGCTACATTTTTCTAAGCCCGTTCCCTAAAGTGTAAAGGAAGGTAACTTTGATATGCCATTCACTTGGGTTTATTTTCATTCCAAGTGACTGAAAATGTATATATAAACTAGCTTTGGCAAAATAAATAAATAAGTAATTTATTGGCTCACACAACCTAGTTTAGGGATAGAGCTAGTGTTAGGATTTGATGCAGAAGCTCATATTCCCAGACAGCAGTTTTTCTAAATCTCTTAACTTGGCCTCTTCATCTATTAAATATAATTCTATATTTCTCTTCTGGGGTAAAGTAGTTGCTTAATAAATATTTGACTGAATTAACTTTTAACATGTCTAAATATCTGTAGAATTTAATTTTTTGTTCTTGTTCTCTTTTTTTTTTTTTTGCACTGGGAATTTAACCCAAGGCCTAGCTCATGCTAGGCAAGTGCTCCAGCACTGACCTCCAGCTCCAGCTCTTTTTAAAATATTTTGAGCCACGGTCTTGCTAAGATGCTGAAGCTGATCTTGAACTTGGGATCCTCTTGCCTCAGCATCCCAAATCACTGGGTTATAGGCAATGTACCACCACACTGGTTTTATTTATTTATTTATTTTTTTGAGATAGGGTCTTCCTATATTGCTGACGCTGGCTTCAGACTTGTGATCCTACTGTCTCAGCCTCCCAAGTAGCTGGGATTACAGGTGTGGTGACACCTGGAAATAACTATATTTCCTACATATGGGATTTAAATCTCCTCAGCATTAAATCCCAAAGAAACAACCTCCCTTTCTTCCAGGAGTCCAAGCAAGTCTCATCCATTGACCCCAATTGGGTCATGTGCTGACTTAGAACATTTTTGAAAATATAGTAAGAGAAGAAAGAAATGTAGAAACTATAAGAATAATTTGCTACCATTTATTTTAAAAATGAGGGAGGACAAATAAAACTTGTATTTATAGGCATACCAGATTTCTCTGATACACATAACACTGGTTGCCTTTGGAGAAGGGAAGTGGATAGCTGTGGGAGATTTTTCATTATATATCCTTTGTACCTTTTTAATTTTGAACTGCATAAATTACCTGTTTAAAAAAAAATGGGATTGGAATTACAGCTTGGAATTCTTGCCTAGCATGTGTGAGGCACTGAGTTCAATCCTCAGCACCATATAAAACTAAAAAATGCATAAAATGAATGTATTGTGTCCATCTAGAACTAAAAAAAATTATATTTAAAAAAAAGAAAAATTTCAATGTAGTTACCAAAACACTCTGCTTAACCTTGTGCACTGAGTTGTGGTAGTCATGGTTAAAAACCGTAGGCACAGGTGAGAGTAGCTCAGTTGTAAGAGTGCTTGCCTAGAATGCACCAGTCCCTGGGTTCAATTTCCAGGAACATACACACTCACACAGGCAATGGTGTCCTATTTATCAGGGTGCAGGGAAGGGGAAGGGCAACAGGCTATGCTATTTTGGAGGAAGTAATTTGCCCCCTATTTTGGAGGAAGTAATTTTTTGAGACAGGGTCTCTCACCCAGGCTAGTCATAAAGTTCTAGCCTCAGCCTCCTGAGTTACAGGGTGTGCACCATCACACGAAGCTTCCTTTTTTTTTTTTTTTTTTTTTTAATATGGTACTGAAGATTGAACACAGGGCTTGGGCATGCTAGGCAAATCTCCATCACTGAACTACATCTCCTTTTTATTTTGAAGACAGGGTCTCACTAAATTGTTCAGGTTAGTCTCAAACTCCCAAACTTCCTGCTTCAGCCTCCTGAATAGCTGGGACTATAGGCATGCTCGTCCTACTCACCCATCTTCCTTTCAAGCTTTTTTTTTTTTTTTTTTTTTTTTTTTTTTGGTATGTACAGGGGATTGAACCAAGGGCTCTTTACCACTGAGCTATTTTTATTTTCTATTTTTGTTCATTTTTATTTGTTCTTTCTAGATACATGTTATAGTCTATTTTGACATATTATACATACATGAGAGTATAACTTTTTATTTTCAATTTTGATACAGGGTCTTACTAAATTGTTGAGGTTGGCCTTGAACTTGGCAATCCTCATGCCTCAGCCTCCAGAGTTGTTGGGAAATACAGGAGTGTGCCATGCCCAGCTTCCTCAGTTTTTTTTTTTTTAGTGGTTGTGGGGATTGAGTCAAGGGGCATTTGATCACTGAGCCACATCCCAAACCCTATTTTATATTCTGAGACAAGTTCTCACTTAATTGATTAGGGCCTCACTAAGTTGCTGAGGCTGGCTTTGGATTTGTGATTCTCCTGTCTTAGCTTCCTGAGCCACTGGGATTACAGGCGTGCGCCACTGTGCCCAGCTTGTTTTTAATCATCATTTGTAAAGGACCTTATGTCCTTTTGCCCCTCCTGTCCTCCAGTCTCATCTTTGTTCTGTACCATCCTAAGCCCAGTCAGAAAGATAGCTCTTGAATTTTCTTCTTCTTTTATTTTTATTTTTTAAAGCTAGGTGTAGTGGCACATGCCTGTAGTACTAGTTACTCAGGAATCTGAGGCAGGAGGACCACTTGAACCCAGGAGTTTGAGACCAGCCTGGGCAACAGAGTGAGACTCTGACTTAAATAAATAAACAAACAAATAAATAAATAAATTTTATAAAATCTTTATATTTTTTAAATTATGTATTTTTTTAATGGTGCTGGGAACCAAACCCAGGGCACCAGTCCCTGTGTATCTGCTTATTCAAATCATTTAAAGAACAGAGGTGGAAGAGCTGGCTCTTTCCAGGAGCCAGGTCTATTCTTCCAGTTCAAACATGTCTGTCCTACTTTCTCAAAATAAGCAATTAAGGTGCAAAGTTTGCCAGCTACACAGACAAGAGGCAGGTTGATTGTCCCAGAGCTGTTTAAGGCTATCAGATGTAAATTAAGGCTTTGAATATCCTTAAAAGCATTAAGTAAATCTTTCCAACAAACACAATTAAGTACTGTATTCTTTACTCATGTTTTACCTGTAGGTAAATACAATCTAATGGGATTTGGTTTCCCTTCATTCTACAACCCAGAGCTCAGGAATAAAAGATATCTCAGTATGAAAGGGCATGTACTTACTTTAAGCCTTGATTCTGCTTTCCTCTCAGGCCCTTCCAATTGGGTTCTCTGATTTTACAAAAATAAATATTCACTGTCATTTTGAACTGGAAAAACTCAGAAAAGCTTTTGTATACACAGCACAATTAAAACAACTCAAAACAGGGCCACAGCCTGGGATCTTACTGGATGAACTCCAGCTTGCTTTTTCATCATGATTGATAAGTGGGTTTAAGAAACTGCTGCTTGGCCAGAGATTTGCCCTGTAACAGAGGGGATAAGCAGGACCCTGATCAAATGCCAGATCTAATCCTTCCAATTTTGAGACTAGCATACAATGTACTTTTTCTTTTTAGAACAAATGTATACTTGAGCTGACATTTATGACTCAAAATTCTGCAGGATTAACTATAAGTCATTTGAAAAGGAAATTAAGGAAACAATTTCATTTATAATAGCATCAGAAAGAATACTTAGGAATTGTATAATGAAAACACAAGACATTTCTGAAAGAAATTAAAGGAGACATAAATGCAAAGACATTCCATGTTCATGGATTAGAAGACAATATTGCTAAGATGTCAATATTATTCATATCAATCTATAGACTTAACCCCCAATTCTATCAAAATCCCAGTGCCTTTTTTTGCAGAAATAGAAAAACCTCTCCTGTGGGAAGTCAAACTTATTTAGCAGAATCAGATGGTACCCTGTCTAGTTTCCCTGAGAAAATGGCTCCCCGAACTCTACCCTATCCTGTCCATCACAGAAGCAGCTCCTCCCAGTCTTGGCCCCCTTTACTTGTATGTCTATAAATGAAAGAGTTGGGCTACTCCATGTTGTTAGAGACCAGAGCTAATATGGCCCAACCTGTCATGCCCCCTCTCATTTAAAAAGAGTATTGGCTCTTGTGTGTTTATTGATTAGATAAGTTTATGGGTAATTGATTGATTTATAGCCAACATCATCCTCCTGCAGTTAACCATTTTCTCATCCACATGGGATGTGCCTGAGAGACTCCCACACTCTCCCAAAATTCATATGGCATTTCAAAGGATCTCAAAATACCAAAACACTCCTAGAAAAGAACAAAGCCAGAGCACTCATAGGTCTTGATTTAAAACTTACTACAAGGGCTGGGATTATGGCTCAGTGGTGAAGCACTTGCCTGAGATGCATGAGGTACTAGGTTCGATCCTTAGTACCACATACAAAACTAAATAAAGTTTAAAAAAAAGCCGAAATTCTTTTTTCTTTTTTGAAATTCTTTTTTAAAAATGGTATAAAGAAGTTACTACAAAGCTACAGTAATCAAAACACTGTTGTATTGAAATAATAAGACATATAGATCAAAAGAACAGAATAGGGCTGAGAAATAAATTCTTATGTCAAATGATGTTCAAAAAGAGGATCAAGACCAATCAATGGCAAAAAGAATTTTTTTCAACAAATGGTCCTGAAAATACTGAATATGATATGCAAAAGAATGAAGTTGAACTCTCAGACCACATATAAAAAATTAATCCAAAATGGACCTACGATATAAAGTAAGACCTAAAACTAGAAGATTCTTAGAGAAAATACAGGGCAAAAGTTTCATGACTCTGGGTTTGGCAATGATTTCTTGCAAACACACAGGCAACTGAAGAAAAAATAGACAAACTTTGTAAAAATGAAGTTGGCTTATGCATCAAAAGATACTATTAAGCCAGGTGCAGTGGTGTGTTCCTATAATCACAGTTACTTGGGAGTCTGAGGCAGGAGGATTGTTTGAGCCCAGGATTCTGACACCAGCAAGTTAGTAAGACCCACTCTTTTTTTTTCTCTTACATACAAACACACATACTATCAAAACAGCTGAGTCAACCACAGTGTAAGAGGAAATATTTTCAGTCATGTATCTGATAATATCTAAAATATATTAAAAACTCCTAAAACTCATCAACAAAAACCTGGTACCCAATTAAAAAATGGACAAACAGAAAGACAAATACTGTATGATTCCACTGATATGAGGTTATTAAGAGCAAAAATGTAAAACAGAAACTAGAATGGTGGTTGCTAGGGGCTGGGGAGAGAGAATAGGGAGTTATTATTTAATGTGGAGTTTCAGAGTTTGCAAATTAGAGTTCTGAAGATAGTGGTAATGGTTGTACGACAATATGAATGTCCTTGATACCAATAAACTATGCTTAAAAATGCTTAAAGTCAGGCACTAGGTGCATGCCTATAATCCCAGACTCAGGAGGTTGAAGCAGGAGGATTGCAAGTTGGAGTTCTGTTGCAGCAACAGTGAGACCATATTTCAAAATAGAAAAATAAAGAGAGTTGGGAATGTAGGTCAGTAGTAAGGTACCTGTGAATTCAATCCCTAGTACCAAACACAAAAAGCAAAAAAACTTCAGTAATTTTTAGTGGTACTGATCTAGAACCCAGGGCCTTGCAAATGTGAGGTAAGCATTCTGCTACTAAACTGCATTCACAGCCCACTGTGTAAATTTTATGTGCATTTTATCATTATTAAAAAAAAAATTCGGGCTTGGGTTGTGGCTCAGTGGTGGAGCACTTGCCTAGCATATGATGCAACACTGCATATAAATAAAAATAAATATCCGGGGCTGGGGATATAGCTCAGTTGGTAGAGTGCTTGCTTTGCATGTACAAGGCCATGGGTTCAATCCCCAGTACCACCCCAAGAAAAAACCAAACACCCCAAACACCCAAAGGTCCAATAACTACAAAGTATGTGTGTATATGAATACATATATAAGCTCCTAATTTATATATATATTTATATATATTATGTAAATTAGGAGCTGGGCATGGTAATCTCAGCTACTCAGGAGCCTGAGGATGATGTAATCTCAGCTACTCAGGAGCCTGAGGATGATGGCAAGTTCTAGCTTTAGCAACTTAGTAAGATCCTGTCTCAAAATGAAATATAAAAGGGTTGGGTGTGCAGCTCAGTGGTGAACCATCTCTGGGTTTGATCCCCAGTATCACCAAAAAAAAAAGTGGGGGGGTATGAAATGTTATAAGATATCTGAGGTTTCGATTATATTATCCACACCGATTTTCTAAAGCTTACATTTTCCTTTCTACATCTAGATTTTTCTTTCAGAAACATTTTTTAAACATGTCAATTAAAATGAAATGAAATAGAATAAAATGCCACTGATAGAAGATAGCAAATTGAAACAATAACACTGCTTCTTCAAAACTGTTTTTTCAACTTAGCACTTTCTTAGCCTTAAAGGTAGACTTCACAAACCTTACAGTAAATAAACAACCATTATCTTCACTGCCTCCTTTCCCCCAGCCCAACTTTTACAGAAAATAAACCAGAATGGAAAGACTAAGTAACACTGGGGCTTCTTGAATGAGTTGACATATACCTCACACATTATGTGTTTACCTCACACATAATGAGCATTTAGAAAATGTTAATCATTCCCTAGATGACAATTTTTTAGGCCTAGGTAGAGACATTTTTCCAAACTTAAAAATTAGGTTGTAAGTGTATATGGTGGTACACGCCTGTAATTCTAGTGGCTCGGAAGGCTGAGGAAGGACTGCAAAGTTCAAAGCCAGCCTCAGCAACTTAGCAAAACCCTGTCTCAAAATATAAAACAGGCTGGGATGTTGCTTAGTGGTTAAGCGTCCCTGGGTTCAATCCCTGGTACAAAACAAAAACAAAAAGGTTGTAATCTCATGATGGAAGAGTATGATCCAAGAGAAAACAGAACAAATAGGATGGAGCAATCCTTTATTTTTGTACACTCTGAAGTTTTCAGTAAACAATCATTCAATGGAAAAGAGAACATGAAATATCAGTCTCCAGCCATCAGCAGCTGCTCTGCTCAGGGCCTAGGATCCGTCTGGCCCAAGTGGTGAGGTGGAGGGGTGTATTTCCCTTCCTTTATTAGCTTATCCCGCTGCTTCTTGATGGCATTCACACGTTTCATCTGTCAAAGGAAAAAAGCATTTAAAGTAGAGGGAAATTTGTACCAGAAAGTGAGAACTGGAGAAACTGAGCTAGATTTTGGTTTCATTTTTAAACTCTGGAAGGTTTTTCATCCTATAGAGGGCCTTTAAGACAATGTCCATCATTTTCTTTTTGCTGTGCTAGTATTGGAACTCCCCCACATATGCTAGGCAAGAGGATCAAAAGTTCAAGATGGGTGTAGGCAACTCAGCAAGACCTGTCCTCAGAAAAAAACTGGGGATTTAACTCAGTGATAGAGAACTTGCCTAGCATGTGCTAGATCCTGGGTTCAATTCCCACTATTGCAAAAATAAATAACATAAAATAAAAAATGAAAAGGGCTGGGGATATAGCTCAGCGGTAGAGTGCTTGCCCAGTATGCATGAGGCCCAGGGTTGAATCCCCAGTTCTGGCTGGGTGCAGTGGCGCACACCTGTAATCCCAGTGACTCAGCAGGCTCAGGCAGGAGGATTCCAAGTTTGAGGCTGTCCTTAACAACTTAGGGGGCTCTGTTTCAAAATAATAAAACAGGGGCTGGGGACATGGTTCCTGGGTTCAATCCCAGGTGCAAAACAACAAAAACAAAACCCCAGTACTGTACAAAGAAAGAAATAGTCAATATGAGGTCTCTTTTTAGGTAAAAAAGTAGAGGCTTGGCAAGTCCTCAGCCACCTTTGAGTCCTGAGTTCTATTCTCTTCTCAGATGGGCCACTGGTTGCTTCCCAACGAGTCAAAGCCTACCCACAACAATGACATGATTTGGCCCCTGGTTTCTGTAACACAGAAAGTACACTTACCAATCCTGATGGCATTCCTTTGGTCAAAGGAATGGCTTCAATGGCTTCTCATATTGGCTTACAAGGACCTCTCTGACTTAATATCCTTCCCCTACTTCTCTCTATTCCAGCATAGAGACCTTTGCACTTGTTTCCTCTGCCCAGAACATTCTTCCCACATATCCATGTGACTTTCTTAAATACTTTGCCTATATCTTTAAATGCCGAGCTCTTTTTTGACTACCCTAATATTTGTTTTATTTATTTTTTTGGTACCAGGAATTGAACCCAAAGGGCACTTAACCACTGAGACACATCCCCTGTCCTTCTTATTTTTTGTTTTGAGACAAGGTCTTGGTAGGTTGCTTAGAGCCTCACTAAGTTGTTGAAGCTGGTTTTGAACCTTCGATCCTCCCAAGCTGCTAGGATTACAGGCGTGCACTACCATGCCTGGCTGACTACCCTTAGAGTTATGTGAAGTGGCATCCATTTAGCTCAACCCTAACACTTTGTATCCTACTCCTTGTTTATTTTCCCTATCCCACTTACCACCTGACATATCATATTTTACTTGTTTGTTAATTTTTCTTTCCTCGCACTAAAAAAAGCTTCATGAAGTCAGAGACTTTTGCTGTTTTGTTTATTGCTATATTCCTACTGCCTAGAATAGTTATAACATAATTCTCCAATTAATATTATTTTTAAATGAACAACTGTTTTTACCAAAGGAACAAAGTTAGTATATTTAGTTAAACATCTCATTAACTTTAAAGTAGTAGTATAAATATAACTTCAGTATTATCCTAAATATTGATATAAATATTACCCCCCAGGGGTATGAAAGAGCAACCCCAGTGCTCTTTATTTTTTGATATAGGGTCTCACAAAATTGCTGAAGCTGGCCTCCAACTTGTGATCCTCTTGCCTCTGCCTCCAAAGTGTCTGGGATTCTGAACATGTACCACCATGCCAGGCTTAACAGACTACTTTCTTACCATTTCTCTCAAGAGCATTTCTGAAGGAGTCTTCCAACAGAGTAAGTCATGGTTGAACTATGACAACACCATATATCAAATCTTTCTGAGGAGAAGCAATACCCACTTAGTGTAGACGAGGAAATAGTGGTAAACTGCATGCTTAACAAGCACAAGGCCCTGGGTTCAATCCCTATCACCAAAAAACAAATAAACAAAAAACAACCATTTAAGTGTTGTGGATAAGGACAGGTTCTGGAATGCCCTTACCGGGCTCCCAACTCTACCACTTTCTAGCTCTGAGAGTTTAGGTAATGTCCTTAATTTTTCCTTGTCTCAATTTTGTTTTTTAGGTGCTGGATGCCAGCGCTTTGCACATGGTACATTAAGTGCTCTACTACTGAGCTACAACCCCATCCCCTCTCAAATTTTTAATCTTATAATAGGAAAAATAATAGTAACTCATCTCACAGAATTATTTTGAGAAGTAAATGCATTATTATAAGCTGACAACTTTTTAAAAAATATTTTTAGTTGTAGATGGACACAATATTTTTTTAACTTTTTTTTTTTTAGTTGAAGATGGACACAGTACATTTATTTTTATTTTACTTATATGCGGTGCTGAGAATTGAACTGAGCGCCTCACACTTGGTAGGCAAGTGCTCTGTCACTGAGCTACAGCCTCAGTCCTGGACAAAATTTTTATCTTATTTATTTTTTTATGTGGTGCTGAGGATCGAACCCAGTGCCTCACTCTACTGGGCAAGCACTCTACCACTGAGTCACAACCCCACCCCTGCTAAGAACTTTTTAATGGTGGTTGAGTCCAATTCCCTGATTTACTAACTTCTTTGCCTACAGAAAGTTATCCAGTCATTTAGCACAACCTGTAACATGGTAATTTATCTATTCATAAACTATAGGATTAGGAGGTGACTTTAGAGGCAGCTCCAATTTTCCCTTAGTAAGAAACTAACAAAGGGCTGGGGATATTGCTCAGTTGGTAGGATGTTTGCTTTACAAGCACAAGGCCCTGGGTTTAATCCCCAGCACCACCAAAGAGAGAGAAAGAAACTAAACAAAGAAGGGGAACTGACTTGCTCAAAGTCACAAAACTAGTGGTGGCAGAACCAGCATCAGAATCTGGCTCTCCTAACTCCCAATCCAATGTTTTTTCAACCTCACACACTGCCTTCTCCTGATCCAGATTATGTAAAAATTTGGATCTGAGCAATAAATAACTAGGGACCAGAAGAAAAAAATTTAGGACATACCATGAACTAAATGGCTATAACTACCCATTGTCCCTGGGTAATACTAAACTATTACCTAATGATTATATTCCCACAGAGATTAATACAAGAATGCTACCTGATAACCTGATACTACCTCATTCCTTCCAGGTTTGGCTTCCCATTATCCAAATGTCAACAGCAGATGTTAACAGATAAGAACTTTAAATGTTTTGATCCAGTTTGCTATAATTTTTTTTTTTTTTTTTTTGGGTGCTGGGGATCAAACCCAGGGCCTTGTGTTAAAAGGCAAGCACTCTATCGACTGAGCTATCTCCCCAGCCCCAGTTTGCTATAAATTTAACTGAAAATGTAAACTATCTCCCTGAACTCCAAGACTTTGGAAGTAATAAAAACATTTCTGTTGGCTGTTACTATAGCTCAGTGGTAGAGTGCTTGCCTGGCCTGCATGAGGCCCTGGGTTCGAACCTCAGCACCACATTAAAAAATGAAAAAATTAAAAGTTGTTTAAATATGTTTTAATAAAAGCAGTAAAGATTTTTTTTTCTCTATGGAGCCAGACATGGCAGCACACTCTGGGACTATGGAATCCCAGCTACTTGGGAGGCCAAGGCAGGAGGATCACTTAAGTTCAGGAGCTGGAGATCAGCCTGGGCAATGGGGCAAGAACCTACCTCAAAAGGATTAAGAAAAAAAAAAAAAAAAAAAAAAAAAAAAAAAATTCTATTTGCTATATTTGAAATTCTATTTGATGTATGGGAAGCACAGAAATAGGCAAAATGAAAGCCCAAACCAAGAGATTTCTTCTCTAAGGGAAAATAGAACACTTTATCTTATAAAACTCATTAAAATCTTGAGGAGGTGAGCACTGTGTTGCTAAGATCCTTTCTACTCTGCATCTTTGGTCAGGTTTACGTAAAGCAATCTCATTAACACCTCCATCTTCCTTAGAGTATAAATGAATTCAGAGACTGCTATATTATGTTCATTCTAATAGATACACAGGATACAACCTCTTCTCAATGAGGGTTCAATAAATCTGAATATTTTTGCCCAAAGATTTTCAATGACAGTTAAAACAGCCAAAACTACTTGACATTCTCTGCTTATAGCCTACTGAAAAAATGTACACATATGTAATTTCTAACCTGGTGACTATAGCAGCATGCAATACTAGGAAAAATTTGAGAGAAGATAAGGAAGAACACTAAGAATGGGCCCTCCTCAGATCTGAAGGTACTTAACTTCCTTGTCATGGTACCTCAGTAGAGGTGTTTCACCCCAAGTTTTACCAATTCACGTTGGGCAAGTCACCGCCCAATGACCAATTAAAAACACTTAAAGAATAGCTCCAAAGAAATAAGCAAGTAATTCAGCTCCCATCTCCGCTAGTTACTCACCGTTTTCAGTCGAAGCAAACATTCTACGAAATCATCGTATTCTATTTTGCACTCTTTCTGTGCTCGGATATTACCAATTCCATGTGCACACTCTATCCATTCTTTTTCAAAAGCATGGCATCGAGAAGGGATCTTGTAGGGCTGTTCAGCACTTTGGATTGTCAGGTGGCGATCTATGTTAATGCCCAGTCTTTTTTGCACATCAAAGAAAGGCATTGCTGTAATAAGATAAATAATAATAATAATAATGCCACAAGAATGCAATCAAATGAGACATTACCAAGAAAAAAAAAAATGAGATAATCATAAGTCCTCTAGAAAGATGTATTCTCCAATTTCTTCTCACCAAACTTTTTCATTAGATACGTTCTCCCAGTGTATGGTAAGTAAGCAATTTTTGTGCTTACACAAAACTCAAGGAAAAAAGGACTAGAGCTAAGGAACAATGCCAAAAAATTCTCTATAAGGACATTTTTGTCAAAAGTCAAATAACTTCCATGTTTTGAGTGAATAATACCAGTTATATGAAATAGATCTGAAGAAAACGGAAAAGAACAAAAAAGGTATAAACACAAAATATTTCTTTACATTTTTCTTTTTTTTTCTGTATAAGGATCGAATCCAGGGGCACTTTACCACTGAGCTACATTTCCTCAGCCCTTTCTACTTTTAATTTTGAGATAGTCTCACTAAGTTGCTGAAACTGGCCTCAAACTTGTGATCCTTCTGCCTCAAAGCAGGGATTACAGGTGCATGCCACAGTGACATGTTTCTTCACATTTTTCTGTCCATTCTTTCCATATCAATTCGGATGACACATCTCCTGAGAAACCTTCCTAAATACGGTGTCCCTCCTCTGTTTCTATAGCATTCTCAATTTTCACAGGAATACTCTGCACATTACTATAATGGATATTTACTTTTAACTCTTCCCTACTGGAGAAAGAATGCTTTGAGGGCAGGGACATGGCAGAGACTTGGTAACTGCTGAAAAAATGAATTTAATAACTGAAGCCAGGCCTGGTGATGCACACCTGTAATTCCAGTGACTTGAGAGGCAGAGATAGGAGGATAGCAAATTCAAGGGCAACTTAGCAAGACCTTGTGTCTCAAAATAAAATATGAAAAGGGCTGGGGATGTAGCTTAGTGGTACAGCACACCTTTTTCAAATCCCAGTACTGAAAAACAAAAACAAAAAAAAAAACAAAACCCCAAAAACAAATTAAAAAAAAAAAAAAAAAAACCCATGCTCACAAACCAAAAACACTTAAATGTTCAAATAATAAAGAAATGAGTAGGAGCTGGGATTGTGGTGCAGTGGAAGAGCACTTGCCTAGCATGTGTGAGGCACTGGGTTCGACTTAAGCACCACATATAAATAAAATAAAGGCCCACTGACAAGTAAAAAATATTAAAAAAAAAAAAGAAATGGGTAATTAAATTGTAGTATCCAGTAAAATATGTTAGACATCAGAAATAAATAACATACATGGCAAATACATAATACTGTTAAATGAAATAAAGACAAACACACACATTATAATATTAAAAAAAGGGGAAAAACACAAATACCATTGTAATTGTGTATACAATTTAATTTCTACAGTTTCTTCCCATTCTTTCAATTGTTTCCCGAATAATGACTTTCCAGGCAGTGAGATGGGGGAAAGCAGTTGCTCAACGTAAGCACTAGAGAGTCACTGGGAACTGGAAACCCACTGGAAGGAACGCGAGTGGTTAAGAAGTGAGTGTTTTTGAGGAAGTACCCGAGGCCTCCCAGGGGCTTGAAAATGCCTCTGAGACGGGCGGAGTTTGCCAAGTGAAGATCAGTAAGGCAACAGAATGAGTTACAGCCTAGGTGCTGGTTATCTTTGGGGTCACTGAGGACCCAGAGTGGCTGAAGCGCAGAGTGCATGACGGGAAGAAAGAAACGAACGAGGTTGGAGGGGCCGAAATCACACAGGGGCTTGATGGCCGGGATAAGGAGCATGGATTTTGTACGATCGGAACACAAGGTCCAAACATTAATCCGGCAGGAAGCTAAGTCAACCTGGAAAGACAGCTGAGCGAGGTGCGGGCCCTGGATGTGCAAGTGAAGGGGCCTAGAAAAGCTGAGAGCACGCCCAGAGCTCGGGCCTGGGAGAAGGGGAAATCTGAGGAAATCTGTCAAAGAGAGGGCAGAAGGAAGCTCCTTCACTGCCGCGCAGACAAAAGTAGCTCCTACCTTCCCTCCGCAGTGTCCTTGTCTCCTCCGGGTCTCAGCTTCAGGACAACGGGCTAGCGACGCACTCGCCTGCCGTAAAGGATGCCCGCAGCGCGACGTTTGCAGCTAGACGCCGGGAGCCGACTTTCCCTCCGCAGTCTCGCCCCGGAAACCATAGAAACCAAGCCGGTCAATCTGTGCCTGCATACTCGTCTGCCTTGGTCTCTGGAGACCTTGACTGCGGATAAACTGACCTTCCCTAAGCCACCTCTTTGAAGAAGGTTTAGCTCATAGAGCGTTCTTACTGTCTCCTACCGCAGTACTTGATGTGAGGAAGAACACCGTCCTAGTCCCAATAACACGTAAACCGTGGACTGTGAACCCAGATCACTTAGGGGCAAATTCTAGCAATGCCGCTTGTGAGACCCAGAAATATTTCCTAATCTCACCGTGCCCTCAGTTTCCCCTTTTGTTATAGGTAATAGTAACTTGCTGGGCCTATGGTGCACTGTAATCCCAGTGACTCCGGAGGCTCACAAATTCAAGGGCCAGCCTCAGTAATTTAGCAAGAGCCTGTTTCAAAATAAAAATAAAGGGGCTGGAGTTGTGGCTCAGTGGTAGAGCGCTGGCCTGGGTTTGAGCCTCAGCACCGCATATAAATGAAAAAATAATAAAGGAAATGTGTCCATCTACAACTAAAAATTTTTTTTTAATTTTTTTTTTTTTAGTTGTTGATGGACTTTTTTTTTTTTTTTTTTTTTTTTTTAATGGGGTGCTGAGAACCAAACCCAGTGTCTCACACGTAAGGCAAGCGCTCTACCACTGAGCTACAAACCCAGTCTCTAAAAATAATTAATTAATTAAAAAAATGAAAGAAATAAAAGGGACTGGGGATGTGGTTCAGTGCTTAACCTCCCTGGGTTCAATTCCCATACGACTATTACTACTACTATTACCTACAGAGTAAGGTTGCTACAGGGACTAAATGAGTTATGTGTAAGGCATTGGGGCAGTGGCTGGCACTTGGAATGCACTGTAAGGCAGTCACGGTTCTTTGATGTCTCAGCTTCTAAAATTTGAGATAGACTGATAACATTTCCTCTGATGCTTCAGAATCTATAGTGATTCCCTTTGATTTATCAGAGTCTCTGAAGTGTGTGATTTGATATACATGGGGGTGTGGGATGAAAATACTAGAATATTTATATAACTTGTCTTAATATGTAAATTTTATGTTGTGCATAACATTACTGCAATTTACACATAAATAACTTGTAAATAAGTATTTATTTGGGGTTTGGGCTGAAATTTTTTCCCCCTTAAATGATGTGCTATCAAAAACATTTAGAGAAGTCCAGTTTTCTCTACTTCCCAGCCTCATCATCCAAAATCCCCACCTAATATTCTGAACAAGAGCTTGCTTTTCCAACAGTTTGGGCAAAGTTCAGCATTTTCCTCCCATCTCCACTTCTCGTAATACTGGCTTTGCTGCTGGACTTCTGCACAGGTGTGGTATGTGGTGTCTGTCCGTGCCTACCCCACCCCTAACCAAATGGGATAACTGCCCCTAAGGCTGAGGATCATCCATCCTGGGGAAATTCCTAAGGCGCACAACTTACGGTTTCATTCAAGCATTCCAACTCCCTCATACCCCATCAGATATGATTCACATGAAGTCAGTTGCAATTCAGCTAAAATTTCCTGAGCACCTAATATATGTCCAGCAGAATACTTGGCAGGATTTGGTAACTCATGAACATTGCCCACAAAATACTATTGGCAAAGTATTGATCATCACCCTTTGCAATTATGGTGGGCAAATGCTCTCCTATGAAGCTACACCCACAGCCAGCCTCACTTTGTTGCTCCTTGATGATATCTTCCCAGCCACTTAGCATGAAATCCCTAGAGTTGTGTATCAATATTCCTTCAACAAGTTTACAACCTATTTCTCATTTTCTGACTCCCAGATCCTCCTTTCAGTTTGTTTTACATGACCAGTCATCCTAAAATAATTTGTTTTATTATTCCTCAGAAATACCATGTACAAATAGTACAATGATGGGCAATATGAACTTTCCCAGGGCCGAACAGGTCTCAGTATAAGAAAATGACAACAAAAGCACATGGTGAATGACAATCAATACTTCACCTCAGTTTAAGGGATGGAAGTGTTGGTGGGAAATGTGATAAACTGGAAACCACATATTTGTTTAAAGGCAGCAGCAGATACCCAGCTCCAACTTTTTGTAAAAAATATTTTTTCAGTTGTCGATGGACTTTTATTTTATTCACTTATTTATATGCAGTGCTGAGATTTGAACCCAGTGCCTCACACATGCTAGGCAAGTGCTCTACTTCTAAGCCACATTCCCCAGCCCCAGCTCCATCTTATTATGAGAGAATCGGGGCTATAAATTGTCAAATCTTCTGATGTTCCAAGAGAAGCTAGAAATCTTAAGTGTTTAAATATGAAGTATCCTAGTTTAGAATATGGGGAAACTTAACATTTTTTAAAAGTACTGGACCCAGCTCAGCAAGACCCTGTCTCTAAGTGAAAAAAGGGTTGGGGATGTGAGTCACTGGTTAAGCACTACTGGGTTCAATCCTTGGTACTGCCTACCCACCACCCACCCACCAAACACACAAAAAGTACTGGAGCTAGATGCAGTAACACTGTGCCTGTAATCCTGACTCAGGAGGCTGAGGCAGGAGAATTCCAAGTTCCTGGTCAACCTCAGAAACTTGGCAAGACCCTGTCTTAAAATAATTTTTAATAATAATAATAATAATAATAATAATAATAATAATAAAGGTTTAAGTCCCAGCACAGGGGGAAAAAAAAGAATTAGAAGTGCTGGCCAGGCTGTGGGTGTAGCTAAGGGGTGGAGTGCTTGCCTACCACTGGAGGGTTCCTGGGTTCAAACCCCAGTACACAAAAGAAAACGTGCTGGTCAAACAAAGGACAGATTGAAAATGGCCTTTAAACTGCCAGATTTCAACCCTAAAGTTATGGGTAAAAATGGAGGCAGGTAAAGCAATTTAGTTTGAATTTCGAAGGCTTCTTCCTCTCTCAGTCTTGCTCCCTTCTCTTTCACTCTCTGGTTGGCCATTTCTTTTCTTTTTCTTGTGGTACTGGGAACTGAGCCCAGGGTATCTTACATGCTAGGCAAGCACTGTACCACTGAGTCACATCCCCTATCCCGTGACCATTTCTTTTCTAAAACTCAAATATGATCATCTAAAAAACACTTTCTGAACTCTGACCACATGTCATGGTCCTTGTTGGGCTCTTGGGTTGAAGTTGTAATCAGAATGTTATGGCGAGTGATCTTTCTGTTACAAAAAGATGAACTGGGGCAAGGGTGTAGCTCAGTGGTAGAGCACCTGCTTAACATGTGCCAAGGCCCTGGGCAGCACACAAAATAAATAAATAAAGAGATAGAAAGAAACACTAAGTAGGGGGCCATTCATTCTGCAGGGACTGTGTGGTGTCCATACGTTAAGAAAGGTCAAAATCTTGAATGACATTCCAGACTCTTCATAACTTGGTTTCTTTCCATTTCTAAATCCTTGAATCCAGGGCTTACCACACCTACTCAAACTCGTGTACTCAACGACTCCCAGAATTGCTTGCAAGTTTTCTAGGAGCAGTTTCTTCTGCCTTGGGATGATCCTACTCACTTCCTGCCTGCTTCCTTCCCACTATCTTCAGCTGAATGCCTAATCCATTCATACTGATTATCTTGCCATATTCTGGCGAAAACTTCCCGAATTTTTGAGGTCCCATCAGTTCCGTAAACTTCCATTGGAGATGCGGGAAGGTGTGGACACAGCGGGCCCCTCCACTGGACGGCGCAACTAACCTGCTCTACGTGGGCAGCAGCTCTTCCTCCACCGCTAAGGGTGGGAAACTACAACTCCCAGAACCCCACCTTCGTCGTTGCTGTGGTGCCCACAGGCCGCGGGGATTCTGCTGTTACGTCACGTCACGTAACCCTTGCGGGGAGTGGCGCCTTGATGTTCTCGTCCTCCGCGCCCCGCGCGCTCCCCCGTACCTGTTGTTTTTGTCGGTGCCGCTGTTTGAGCGCAGAGCCCTCGGGCATGGTAGGCAACCCTCTGCCACTGAGCTACTCCTCCAGTACTCCCCAGCCCCCCACCTTTTCATTGCCTCGCCCTGTCCGAGTGTATAATGAAGTTAAAGGGCTTTACGGGTGCAGCCCATATAGCCCAACTTGTAGAGTGCCTGCCTCGCATGCTCGAGGCCTGGGTTCGAGTCCCCGGCACTGTGGGATTGTGGAAAGGGCTTTACGCCTCTAGAGGCCAGCCCAAGCCGTCGCCTCCTTCCATTTCATCTACGGGACTAGGATTGGAGACCAGCTGGAACACGACTAGACACGACTAGGGTTTGCTGCAGGGATCCCGAGGATCTGTTCTTCCAGCATAGCTTTGGAAGTATAATAAGGTGGGGCTTGAAGTCCTAAAGAAGGTACCCAGTCTTAACCCCTCTAAAGAGACCTCAGTTGATGCGTGAGCACGGCGTCTGGAGGTCACAGGCTGGGCGGTCTGAGTGTCCCTGGGGGTTTCTTTGCTGAACCTCTATCCTTAATCTGCAGGGCTTCCTCATCTTTATATACTCCTTAGTCATAAGCGAGAAAATCGTCAACACTACCCTTTTGGAAATAGTCCCTGTATAATTTAGCACTGGGGGAACTTTATCTGATACTATTGCCACACAGATTTGAATAAACAGCTGGGTAATCTGTAGATCCTAGTACTTTTGAGAAGACAGTGAATTTGGAAACTCCCTATCCCTAACCCGGTACGTGAAGTTTAGGATACAACAGAGCAGAGAAACAAAGTAATCTGAAAGTAAAGTAATGGATCCCAACATTTGAAATATAATGGAAACCAGAGTAAACTAAAGAAGAATGCTATTTGGGGATGGAGGAAATACCAAGTGAAACAGGAATCACTGAAGAAAACTGAGTTGGGAAGGATGGCTTTGCCAGGCTTCTGATGTCAGGGGTAACCTGAAGTTGATAAACATTTCATCCTTAAAACGATCTACCCTCATTTTGATATAGAGCTGTGCTTGACTTTAATTAGGTTCCCCAATAATATGATTACATGAAAAAAAACACTGGTAAGGTCAAAGAGTCAGTTCACTACACCTGACATATATACTCATCAGAAGTTAACACTGGAATCTGGTTTTATAGATAGTCTTATTAGTGAGTCAGCATTCCTGAGATCAGGGTCATAAAAAAACTAGTTGAAAGGAGCCTGGGGTGGGGGGCATCTGAGTAGCATTCCCCAGAACACCCTGCTGTCTGTCTAGATACACTAGAACACTTAACAATGTAAGGAGCTTTATTACATTTTTGTTTTACTAGACTGTGAGTTTCTCTAGGGTAATGACTAACTCTTCTTACCTTGACTGCAGAGAGAGAACCTACAGAAGGCTTAAAATTATTTGATCTGGGAGTTAAGGGTAGTTTAAGGTAATACAAAGAAAGAAGAGTAGCTACATACTTCATTTATTACTCATTCAAGAGACAATAGAGATAACAGATCAAGTTGGTACCAAGAACTCAATATAGTGATAAAGAGTCAATGACATATAAATGCATTATACAACTTAATAAGAGCATCATGAGAAGTGCCAAAATGGAGTTCTAGGTTAAGTACTATACCTCAGAAAAGGTCTTACAATCCAATTTAGTCTAGTTACTGCCATTACCATTTTATCTTCTTCACCTTTAAATCTTGGGTTAACTTATGTTTGCCTCCAAGAATATAAGTGCCACAAGAGCAAGGGTCTCATCTATCCAGTTCAGTGATATAATCCAAATGCCTAGAACAATACTTGGCAAATAGTAGTGCTCAATAAACATTTATCTAATGAACAGGTAACTGCTTTGATGAAGGAGTATAAAGTTAATCACCACTTGACTTGGCTTCTGTCAAGTAAGAATGGAATTAATTCCAAGCAGAGAATAATAGGAGCACCATGAAAGATCAGGATGATGGGCCAAGTATAGGTTGTTGGGACAGTGTGAGAGGAAAAACTCTTCAGTAGTCCATATAAGAGCTAATTAATGTCTTTAATAGGTAAATTTAAGAGCCTCTATGTCCCCCCTCCCAGAAAAAAGGGACCAGCAGTAGCTAACAGAATTGGAATGGATGAGAAAGAAGGGCAAAGACAGACCAAACCAAGAGAAAATCTATCTCTGAACATGTCCTAGGGGGACCCAGGAAGACTAGGAAGATTCTTCAAGAGCAATGTTCTTAGCCAGGTTAAGCTATCACCATGCTTAATCATCTTTCCCAGTCAATATACAGGTCTTCATTACTTCTGCCTCACCCAAACTATTAGTTTCTTTTTGTGTGTATGGTACTGGAGATTGAACTCAGGGGCACTGAGCCACATCTCCAGCCCTATTTTGTATTTTATTTAGAGACAGGGTCTCAATGAGTTGCTTAGTGCCTCGCTTTTGCTGAGGCTGGTTTGAACTTGGCAATCCTCCTGCCTTCGCTTCCCAAACTGCTGGGATTACAGGCATGTGTCACCTCACCTGGCTCCAAACTCTTAGGTTCTTAATGGTCAATCTGTCAAGGGTCAAACTCCTAGTAGTCAAAGCCCTTTATTATATAGGCCCTACCTACTTCCAAACTCTCTTCCCAGGTTCCACATGAGTTTTCTACTCTGGCTATACAAGGTCCTCATTGTACACCACGATTTTTTACCACTCAGGTTTTGCTTACTTCAAGACCCTATTCCTAATTTTGCCTACATTATTAGCTCTATTCATACACTTTGAAACACTGCTTCAACAGTACACCACTGATCACTGTTGCTACTTAGAACTACCCTTTAATTTTCTTGATCCATTACCTGTACCATTAATACAACACTTTCATCATGTCTACTTATATCCTTTGGTAGACTGAGTTTCTTCTCAGGGGTCAAGATTCAATCTTTAATTCCAAGTTGGGCACAAGGGGTTTAAGATAAACTAGGGCTACTCACAGAACTTGCCAGGCTTTAAAGACTGAAATATTGTCCTTCCCAAATACAGAACAAAGACATGAGTAATAGTTACTCCAAGGTTGAGAAACACTCAAAGGCAATATAAACATGTCCTTCCCTACTTACATCCCATTAATATGAAAGAATATTGAATACCAAGCCAGGTCAGCAGCCTTCACCTACTAATCACAGCTCCAATGAAAGAAGGAACACATGGGAATTTTCACTTCTAGGACTGGAGCATCAAGAAATTTGATCAACCCACTGCTAAGGCCAACTGAAAAGCAGTTGAAGGGCTGGGGATGTAGTTCAGTGATAAAGCATATGCTTAGCTTATGCTGTCAGGCCCTGTGTTCAATCCCTAGTAGTACTTCCTCTCCTCTCCTGAAAAGAAAAAAAGAAAAAAAAAAAAAAAAAAAGCAGCTGAAATAATTTACTCAAAGCATCAAAAGGCTAAGTAGATAATGAGGAATAACAGAGTCAAAGTCTAAAAGAAGAGCTAAGCCTGGCACTCAACTCCCCTCCTCCCTTTAAAGCATTTGCCCATTGTGAAGCAGCTACTAGATACCTGAGCTGAATTTTTTGAAGTCTTTCAGAAGCCTCATGGACTGCAGTGGATCTAATTCAAACCAAAATGAACCTAAATGTGGGAACTTCCACCATAGACATCAGAAGCTGGAAACCCAAAGTATTACACCAATATAGAGGACAGACAAAAGTAAACCAGTTCTCAAGTGCACTTGCCAATTGGTTCTATCATCTGGATGATTCAGGAAACCTTCAGTCTTCAACATAAGATGGTTTGGTAATATCCCCAGGCACAGGGAACCAGAATTCCTTCCTGGAGGTAGACACCCTAATCCTTGTCCTATTTATTTCTACAAGCAATTTTTCAAATGTACTGTGTGCCTCACAGTTAACCTAACAGATAAGGAGATAAAAAACTATACTGAAATTATTAGTCAAAGTACTATACCCTCTCTGTAATGAAGTGTTAATTATTTACTTGAAAGTATGATTGGGGTAGTTAGACGGTTTTTCCCTAAACATGCTCTTTTCTTCCTGGAGATATCCAAACTTATCCAAGGTCTAGTTTAACTGTAGCTCTAAAAAACAAACTGTGAAGCTGTTTTCAACAAAGTAATCTCCAGGACAGCAAAGAAGTCTGTTCCTTAGTTGTTTTTGTTTTTTTTTTTTTTTTTGCGGGGGGGCGGTGGGCACTGGGATTGAAGCCAGGGACATTTTATCACTGAGCCACATCCCCAGCCCTTTTTATTTTGAGACACAGTCTCAATAAATTGCTGGGATTACAGGCATGTACCACTGTGCCCAGCAAGAAAAGGATTTACAAACTACCTTTAAACCCATGCTAATTTCTGATAAACAAAACAGAATTCCCACATCCACTTTGTACCTAAAATTTCAAAATATGCTGGAAATAACTAGTCATTCTGAATCTTTTCCCCTTACCAAGAGTATGTACCCTATCCGCGGGTCCTGAGAATCATTGCTCTAAAAAGGTGTTCATTAGGCCAGGTGTAGTGGCATATGACAATTTCAGCAACTTGGGAAGCTGAGATAAGAAATTCATAAGTTCAAGGCTAGTCTCAGCAATTTAATGAGACCTTGTCTCAAAATTTAAAAATTAGAAGGGCTCGGGGATGCAGCTCAGTGGTAAAGTGCCTCTGAATACCCAGTACCCACCCCACTTCCCCCAAAAAAGTTGTTCATTGGACTTTCTGGAAGATATTCATTTCACCAGTTTTCATTTGTAAGCACAGGACTTTTTCATCATACCTTTGAGGTATAAATTTTTTAGGAATAACAAATTAGGGCAAATGTTCACCAATTCATGATGCACCAAAGGTTATAAAGTAAGTTTGGCATGTTTGTTTGCCTGACCCATGCTATAGTGAACAACATGTGTAGTGACTAGAGATTCACTTACAGGCCTTAATGAATTTATCATTCATCTTTTGTTTCATTAGACAAATACCCAAAGTATAAATAAGAATGTGAGATTATGATGTTAAGGAACAGACTGGAAAGCTGAGAATCACTATGTAAAGGAAGGTTTTTGTCTTCAGATCTGATGAAAACCATGATAAAAAATAAAAAAATAAGTAAAATAAGCCCTGTTGGGGTGGGGTTATAGTTCAGTGTCTAGCATGCACAAGACCTTGGGATTGAACCCCAGCACACTGCTCTAACATTTTAAAGCATATATTCTATGCCTCAAGCTATGCTAATAAATACTTTGTGACTCAACCATGTTTGTAAGCCTTGTCCAAAATTTAAATTTTTATTTATTTACTTACTTTTATTGTGGTGCTGGGGATCAAACCCAGGGTACACATGCTAGTCAAATGCTCTACCACTGAGCAACACTTCCAGCCCCCAAATTCTTGCATCTCCTGACATATCATTGCCTCCAGAACTTTTGTTTTCTTTTTATTCCTCTGACCCAGGAAAGATACTTATTCCTTTTATTCCCCTTGAGCTTAAGATGTTACTAAAAGGACTGGGGTTGTGGGTCAGTGGCAGAGTGCTTGCCTAGCATGTGAGGCATTGGGTTCGATTCTTAGCACATCTAAGCAAATAAAATAAAGGTCCATTAAAAAAAAAAAAGATGTTACTAAAAGACAGGATAACAATTGCAATTAAAATAGTGAGGGCTGAGGATATAGCTCGGTTGGCAGAGTGCTTGCCTCACAAGCACAAGGTGCTGGGTTCAATCCCTAGCACTGCAAAAGAAACAACAAAAACCAAAACAAAAAAACCCAAAATAGTAAAACTTGGTCCTGTGTGGTGGTGCATGCCATAATCCCAGCAGCTGTGGGGCTGAGACAGGAGGATTGAAAGTTCAAAGCCAGCCTCAGCAAAAGTAAGGCACTAAGCAACTCAGTCTCTAAATAAAATACAAAATAGGGCTGTGGCTCAGTGGTCAAGTGTCACTGAGTTCAATCCCCGGTACCCCTCCCACCCCCCCAAAAGTAGTGAAACTTTTTCAGTAGCTCACTAGACATAACTTTTCTGAAACCACCTGTCCCAGAGCATCTTTCAGATTTTTGTAGGTTTTCTTATTTCTTGGGCCAGAATTTCTAAGTTAAGGGAAGTGTCCTTGGTTCAAGTCCTAGAAAGTGTAGGGGAATTCAATTTTTGCCAGTCTGAAACAAACAATTCTATATGTAGATGCTTTACAGGGGATCCCAAAAAATAGCCATGGTGATATCTTATGTGGCCCCAGAGGGTAACCTTATCATAACACAATAGCCAACAACACAGGTAGGTGGTGATGAGAGGGGGGACATGACAGAGTGTCATCTTCCTTATAGAAACATATTTTACTTCCTAGCCAGAAGCAATTTAGAAGGAATGGGGATTGACATTTGCAACAGAAAGGAAGCACATCACATTGATCTAAGAAGTCTTCACTGAGTCAGTGTTCTCATTCCCAGTCCAGCCTTGATGATTTTTTCCCCACTGGTACTGGAGATTAAACCCAAGGGTGTTCTATCACTGAGCTACATTACCAGCCCTTTTTATTTTTTAATTTTAGACAGGGAGTCTTGCTAAGTTGCCTAGGCTGCCTCAGACTTGCAATCCTTCTTTTTCAGCCCCAAGTAGCTGGGGTTACAGGTGTGTGCCACTGCTCCCGGCAGCCTTCACAACTTTTTATGGTCCCACAAACACCCCTTGTTTTATTTTTTAATTTTTTTTTTTTTTTTTTTGCAGTGCTGAGGATTGAACCGAGGACCTTGTGCATGCAAGGCAAGCACTCTACCAACTGAGCTAAATCCCCAGCCCCCCTTTCTCGTTTTGGTGTGACTATTCCATTGCTGGGCCACTCCCATTAGCTACTGTTATATTCTTCTTCCAGGAACAGGTTAACTATCCTAGGAAAAAAAAGATGAAACAAATTGCCCTCCAAGTATGAAGTAAAATCATTCTTTAATTATTTAAAGATCAATGCTGGATTTTTAAAGTCTGTAAATCTTTAATGCAATGATGAACTGGGGAAATGGGTATAGCAGCCTATGTAGGTTATTTGAATTAATAAACATTATCACAGTATTAAGAAGGCAAGGTAAACAAATAGCTTAAGTATTTTATTTGCAACTAAGCTTGTTAACACTATATAATGAAAATGTACAAAGAATAATGTTGCAGTTTTTGGTTAGATTTAAGTCAAAGACATTCATTAATAAGGAATCTTCGAATGTGAATATTCCAGAAATTTCTTTAAGCCATCTGATCAGAACAATTGTCTCTGAATATTACCTTACTTTGGAAGGTACTGGTGTACATTTGAATTAAACTCAAATTTTCAAAATAAGCCATAATTAAAAAAACTATTCTATATTCAAACTAAAACAATTTTAATAGAACTTTCCTTTCCAGAAACAATAATAAAGGAAACAAGGCATTTTGTAAAATGTGGTCCTGAACAAGTCACAGTAAAAAATAAATGTATACTTAACTCCACCTCCTCAAAACAGAGGCTACTTTCTGCTCTGCAGCCTTGGAAACAAGGTGAAGAACAGCCTATAAGCAACTTCGGGTAGGGGGTTGCCAAAACAAAGCTCAAGCAGTTGAACATGGACACATCAGAATTTGGGGGAACCTGACCAAAAAATCTGAGTATTTTTAATAACTGATACAAAGGTGAAGTGGTTCCTCCCAAGTAGCAGTGCTGCTGGGGCCTGGCCCAGTCCCTTGCTCACCTATGCTATGCTCCCGAGCAAACCCTAATGCTTCTGCTCCAGGAGAGACTGTTTCCCTTTAGAGGTTCAGTATCTAGGGAGCTCTTTGATTGTATGAATGAGGTGAGCGCCGACTCCACGGGGTATTTTAAGGCTTGGAGTCAAAAGATTTTTTTTTTTTTTTTTTCCCTAACACGACTAGGTAGAGTCCATGTGTCAATGGCCTGTCTCCAGTTTGTTCTAATTTCTCACCACACATTTGTAGATCTAGGACCGCAGACCTTTGCTATATCCTCATAATCACATCTAATGTCCATCCTAACTTATGATTCATATTCTGTGCCTGGAAACAGTCCCTGTATTTAACAATAATACCTACACATAAAACAATCCACTGTTACAACTTATATGGTCACAAAACATTAATGATCTTCTGTAGACCAAGCAAATGTTTTTAACCATAATTGTCGTGCATCAAATTCACAGCCAGAATCCCCAAGATCAAAAAAAATTTGCACAATACAAATAATAACTTAAAATATACATACACACACATACACACACTCTCACACACACTTCTTACAGAACTGTGCTTGGGGAAACTCCATTTGTTGAGTGCCACTGAAGGCATATTTTGCTAAACTGCTGCTCCAGGTATTTTTGTTTGGAAAAATCTATCACAGTAGGGCACAGCTGTTTATTGGATGAGCAGAAAAGAAAGATATGCTTGTGGCAACCAGAAAGTTTTAAGGTCTTTCAAGTTGTATAAAATGGACCTGCAGAAACGTTTAAGTGTTCTCAGGATGCAAAGTTTGGAGCTGAAATGTGATATCAAACCAGTTGCAAAAAGTGTACAGCAGCCATCTCTTGAGGTCAAACCTGGTACCCAGATAATGCAAGAAAGCTTCAGGATACATCTGCAAATTAGGAATTAAAAGCAAAAGAGGGTAAGAATACTAAAAAATGTACTGTCATGCTTTTCTAACATTCATTAACAGCATGTGTCACCACTTACAAAGTACTAAACTTTATAAGAAACCTGGCTGAAGTTCAGTTAGATATATTTATAATTTATGCTTTGAGTAACTGGTAGTTACAAAATATTTAGAATTAAGAAATCTTGACCATAAACCTAATAAGCTAGCTTAAGGAAACAACTTTCATAAATAAACAACTGGAACGACTTTTCTGGAGAAAAATAAATTGGTGCTGCAGCCAAAATACCTTAGGTTTTAATCCTGGCTTGAACCAGTAGCTAGCTATATGAACTCAGGCAAATTACTTAAGCTCTCTTAAGTGCTATCCTTAGTATAAAATGAGGCTAATGGTTCCTACCTCGTAGTGTTATTGTGAGGAACATGTTAAGATTTACTGAAGATTTAAAAGGCTTAAAAGTGCTGGGCATTAAGTATTCTTAGCTATTATTGTACTTAACAGGGGCTTTTTGCTCTCGGGGACAAGATATTCTGTGTCAACACCTTGTTCTCAGTACTTGGAAAATCCAAAGAAAAATATGGCATACTTACAGCTTGTTGGTCTTGTCCCATATCGCCGCATAATCTGATCATGTGTGAATTTCACAAAAGATTCATACTGTTCTGTGAAGGAAAAAAACAGCATATATGTATCCCAGAAACTGCCCCCAATCCCAATTTTTCAAGAATCAAGTATCAGGATCACATTTATCTTCCCAGTTTGAATTCTCTGCCTTCTTAACACTTCCTTATAAAGGTCACTCTGAGATCCTTCCCTTTAGATCCCAGATCCTAATTTTTGCTTCCTAGATTTGGTTACTGATCATTTATGGTAATATTTTCCTAAAAACCTCTTCCCTTATATAAGCTCCCATCACCTACCCCTTGCCAAGAAAGAGACATGTGCTCACTACCACAGAGCAGCAAATTTTAGCAAATCTCCTATGTTTTGTTTTGTACCCAAGGTCTTCTGCATGCTAGGTAAACATTCCACCACTGAGCCACATCCCCAGCCTCTGGGGATTTTTTTTTTTTTTTTTTTTTAAGTCCTCTTTTTGCTATAAATTTTAACATACACATTGAAAAAAACATGAATGGAAGAGGAGGATGGCAGAAACCTAAAATAAAATCCTATACTATGTAATTGTACATAGTTCTTCAAAAATACCATTCTCTAAAGGAAATTCATTTTAAGGAAGAAGTAGCATGACATCTGTGAAAATAGAAATAACTTAGAGTCAACTGACAAAGGAACTGAACCCAAGGCCTTGCACATGCTAGGCACACTCTATAATCAAGCTCTACTCCCAGTCTCTAAAATATTTTCTTAAAATATAAACTGTAAGTATACTAAAAGATCCAAAGTTCTAAAAGGGAACTTATTTAACTTTGCTTAACACAACAGTCCTCAATTTAAAGCAGACCTATTGCTAGGCACGGTGGTTGCACACCAGTAATTCCAGTAATTCAGGTGGCTGAGACAGGAGGATCCCAAATTTAGAGGCCAGCATGGGCAACTCAGTGAGATCCTGTCTCAAAAATAAGGAAAGGGATGGGGATATAGCCCAGTGATAAAGCACCCTGGGTTCAATCCCCCAGTGCTGCACACGCACACATAATTAAATAAAGCTGACCAATTAATAGTCTAATGAACCATGCTATATGGGTCACCAGATTAAAAAATGATATTATTACAGACAGAAGTGGTGACCTAAAACCACTCTGATCCCAACATTGACTGTGCCACTCTACCCTACCCCAGTACCAAGGGATTAGACCCAGGGACTTGTGAATGATAGGCAAGTGCTCCACCACTAAGCTACATCCCTAGTCCTTTTTAAAAATTTTATTTTCAAACAGGGTCTAAGTTGCCCAGAATGGCCTGAACTTGTGATCCTCCTGTCTCAGCCTTCCAAAAGTGAAATTATAGGTGTATCAAATTACAAGATGCCTAACTTCCTATATTCACAAAGTGATTCCATTCAGAACTTTAAATGAATTAACAATACTGCACTCCTCCCAAATGCCTGGTGGGAGGTTAGTACCACATCCTACCACCTGTTAACCAACTGGGTAGCTCAAATCAATGACCTTTTTTGCATGAAGCCCTGTTCTTTTTTTGTTACTTAGTGAGGGTTAATTTTTACTGAATCCTATTAACAATGATAGCATAATTATTGCCTGGGCCTACCTGCTAGTTTGGTATTGAGGATTTGCTCATACTCCTCCCGAATTTTATCTTCATAGTCTTTTAAGAGTCTCTCACATATTATTCCAACTTGTCGAAGGGTAAAGGTGGGCTGATCCTTCTTCATCCAGGAGGAACCTGGCCAAAAGATAAGTCTAGTTTACATAATACATTAAGGTTCTAAGGTTCATAAGTAACAATTCTGCTTCTGCCTTTATTTCATAAAGCAAAGGAAAAGGTAAATTAAGGTAGGAAGAACATGTATTCAGGTGTGATAACTGATCTTCATTCAGAAAAAGTTATGATGCCATAAAAATCTGTTCATACTCAATGCTCAGGACAAAAACGAAAAGTTTAAAGTGAATGTAAAATCTCCAGTCCAGATTAGGGAAGTAGACTCAGAACATAAGAGCTACTAGATCTTTGGAGGTCATCTAGACCTACGTTTAACCAATAGTTACAAGGTCTATAAAATTAACAAGACATACATTCTGATTTAATTCTGTGGCAGGGTTTAGTAGCTTTTATTTTTAAGCTCCACAGGTGATTCTGGTTGGTATGGGCAATCTGAAGTTCAGGAGACCAAACGACTTGCCCAAAAAAAAAAAAAAAAAAAAAAAAACCTGTTAAAGTCATTAACCTTTAAGGTCACTGAATCATGTTCTTAACAAGTTCAAACATATTCACAAAGAATTACTTTCTAAATTATAACTAAAGGAGACAAGCTGGTGGTGCTCGCCTATAATTCCAGCTACCTGGGAGGCTAAGGCAGGAGGATCACAAGTTCAAGACCAGCTCAGACAACTTATCAAGACACTGTTTCAAAATAAAAATTTAAAAAATAAAGAAAAAAGGGTTGGGGCTGTAGCTCAGTGGTACAGTACTTGCCTAACATGTGCAAGGGTCTGGGTTCAATCCCCAGCACTGCAAAACAACAACAAAAAAACACATGGAAATTTATCATGAGAATAATCCATGGTAAACACTATGGATTCCCTTGCTTAAATGTCTATTAATATCTATTATAACCTTTTTCTGGTGTCCTTTCTGTCCCTTTCCCAGCAGAGGCTGTGAAATTTAAAACTGCATTTTTTCAGCTCCTTGGTAGCTAAGATTAATATGTCATTAGGTTTTGCCAATCAGATTCACTCAAAAAAGATCTAAATTCATTACTGAAATAAGTGTAGGGGATAAGCTTAAATCAGGCACCTATTTCAGTGGTAAGGCTAAAGGATAAACAGCCTGGTTTTGGAGTGGCAACTGGAGCAACAGATCCCAAAGGTGGTTTCCTGATCAAGAAAAAGCAGCGGCCTCAGTGGTGGCCTAGTTCTGAGGTGTTTTTCAGAGATCACACTAGGATCTGTTTTTCTTCATTCCTATTAGTCTTTAAGCCATTTAACACAGAAAAACAGATGGTTCAAGCCATTTAATACCCAGAAACAAATCATTTTTGCTTAAACTAAAAAGCATATATCTTGCTCTACAAATGAAACCTGACTGAAGCATCTTCCTTGGTCACTTCGTGAACCAGCCCTGCGTACCAGCCTTGCCTGCTGGTTCACTAAGTTCACAAACATCATTTGTAATAAATTCTCTACCCGTAACATATTTCATTACTTTAAAATTATATTACTAAAAATCTCAAAAAAAACTATTAGCAGAGACTTGCGAGCTCTAATCATTGAAAGGTCTACATTTATGTACATGCAAAGGCAATTAGAAAGGTATTTACTGTCCCTGAGATTTGGATTATAAGCAAATTTTAAAAATAACTTGCTAGGCATGGTGGCTCACATCTGTAATCCCAGTGACTTGAGAGGCTGAGGCCCAACTCAGGGAGACCTAGTCTCAAAATAAAAAATGGCTGGGGATGTAGCCCAGTGGTAAGTGCCTCCGGGTTCAATTCCCAGTACCAAGGGAGGCGAGGGGGTGGGGGGATTCTTTTCTTGGACTGGTAGTGTAGTTCAGTGGTTGAACACCTGCTTAGCATACATGAAGTCCTGGGTTTGATCCCCAGCACTGCAAATAATAGCAGTATATTAAACTAAAATTCACATAACAGAGAATAAGCCATTTTAAAGTGAACAATTCAGTGGCATTTAATATAGGCACAATGTTGTTCAACAACCATCTCTTCCTAGTTCTAAAACATTTCCATTACTTCAAAGTGTAAAAACTCCTTACCTGTTAAGCAGTTTCTCCCCATTCTCCCCTCGCCTCACACTTCCAGGCAAACAACTTCTATTAGAAGATAATTCTTAATCAAGGCAATTTTTTATTTATTTATTTAACTGGTACTGGGGATTGAACCAGAGGCATTTTTAACACTGAGCTACATCCCCAGCCCTTGAAAAAATTTTTGATTTTGAGATGGGGTCTCATTAAATTGCTGAGCTTGCCGCAAACTTGCGATCCTTCTGCCTTAGCCTCCCAAACTGGATTGCAGGTATGCACCACTGCACTCAATGCAAGGTTTAAAAAAATTTTTTTTTATATATTTTTTTCAGTTGTAGATGGACGCAATATCTTTATTTATTTTTACGTGGTGCTGAGGATTGAACCCAGTCCTTTACACATGTAAGGCAAGCGCTCTACCACTGAGCTTACACCCCCAGACCAAGGTAATTTTTTAACCTTTAGAACTGTTAAGTAGGATCCTCTGTGAGGAAACAAACTCCTCTACTGTTAAAGGAGACAGCCCATCACCACTGTAGATGTTCAAATACAGGCCTGCTGACTATTTGCAGGGAAATGGTAGGAAAGTCTTATTCACAAAAAGACCAAGAAGATTCCCTCCAACACTGAGATTCTTTTTTTTTTTTTTTTTTTTTTTTTTGGTACTGGGGTTTGAACCAATGCACTTAACTACTGAGTCACAACCCCAGCCCTTTTATATATTTAATTTAGAGACAGGGTCTCACTGAATTGCTTATGGCCAGGCTAAGTTATTGAGGCTGACTTTGAACTCGAGATCCTCCTGCCTTAGCCTCCTGAACTGCTGGGATTACAGGTGTGCACCACCATGCCCAGTCTAAGATTATACTCTTGAGCACATTCCACTGGCCACCTGTAAATGAGGTTATACAGCAGCACTGTTCAACAGAACATTCTAAGGAACAGAAATGTCCTACAGTTTGCTGCCCAATACAACAGCCACATATGGCTACTATGTGCACTTGAAATATAATTGCTACATCCGAGAAACTGAACTCTTAAATTTTACTTATCTTTAAATAAGTTAAAATCAAATAGCCACATGTAGCCAACATTCCAGTTATACAGGAGCATGCTCTTATATTGGGTGGATAAACACCAAACAATCTAAGGTCTTTCCAATTGTGACTATGATTTTAAAAGTATAAATAGTAACTACTTTATGCAACTACAAATTTAATTACTTTAGAAGAGTTCAATTCTGGATCAGGAAGCTACCATTTTAAGTACAATTTATAAACTTTTAAATATATCCATTTTGAATATGAAGACATGCTTACCTGGAGAACTAGGTGCTGTGAGTGCTGAGGAGTGAGGCTGGTTTTCTGAAGTACAAGCTTCACTCTGATTGAGAACAACTTCTAAATGTCTCCACCTCTGATAACGACTATATTCTTGCTTTATGTTCTGAAAAATTTGCTCTAACAAAAAAGAAACAAGCACTCTGTGTCATTTCTTTAAACATTCTTCAGAAAGTAGGTCTTTTGACTATAGACTTTAAATATTCCCTTTAGCATGCAGTTCTCAATCTCCTATCTTCCCCAAATGTTATTTGTATTAAAAAATAAACACTGATACTGTATAAAACACTCGTCCTATAGCCCCAGATAGTGTGCTCTTATTGCTGCTACTTCAACAGTGTGTAGAACAGCAGCTATTTTGGCATAAGCTATCCCAGACAGTTCTCTGCACTTGTTTTCCCACGGCAATGAAGATCAGAATGGTTGTTTGCTGGATGATTAACTAGTACAATTTATAGTAAAAGAAACCTCCCTTTATTTAATAGGAAGTTGTTTGGGTTTTATTTTACTTTAGTGCTACTAGGGATTGAATGGGGGGGGTGCTCTACCACCAAGCTACATCTCCAACCTCCTTTTTAAAAAAAACTTTGAGCCAAGGTTTCACTAAATTGGTCAGGCTGGCTTCTAACTTGTGATCCTCCTGCCTCAAACTCCTGAGTTACCGGGATTATAAGTGGGCACCACTGCGCCTAGCAGAAGTTATTTTTGATGGTTGTTACATTTTCAGAGGCTACAGTATTAAGGGGTGAGTCTCTTATCACACAGTGCCTTCTAACAATGAAGTTTCTGTCCCAAGGTGAGACTTAAGATCTTTGAGGAAGAAAACAAAAACTATGTTTACAGCCTAGACACTGACTAGGGCGGAAGCTGAGATTTATTGCTTAGAGTCATATTCAGAGCTGCCACAAGAATTTTCTGATCTTACAAGAGGCAACATTTGGTAGGATTCAGATTGCTATTCTGAGTCAAGAAAAATCACAAACCAAATTTGCTAAGGCTATTAAAGGGAGTTCAGGAAACACCAATAACTACCTTGAAAGTATATTCCTAAAAACAACAAAGAATCTGGAAGGATGTAGTTTTCAAGTTTCTCATTTTTGTGGTATAACACTACATTCACCTGCCAGACATTATAAGGTCTCCTAATAACAAAACAACAAAAAGCTGGAGCACCATGGTTCACACCTGTAATCCCAGGTACTCAGGTGGCTGAGGGGTAGGAGGATTCCAAGTTCGTGGATAGCCTTGGCAACATAGTGAGATGCTGTCTTAAAAATAAATAAATAAATTAACACACAGATAGAGAGGGCTGGGGATATAGCTCAGTGGTAGACAGCCATTGGGTTCAACCCCCAGTAATGCCAAAGGAAAAAAAAAAAGGAGAAAACTAAAAAACCCACAAAACATAAAAACCCAGAAAATGGTATCATCCTTGTCTCCATTCAAATTATTTTTGTGTCTACGCTGGGTACCCTATTTTTTAATGGTGGGAGATGTTAGTACTATTAATACCTATGTGACTATATCTTGGGAAGTCATTCAAGATCTTTACTTCTTCAGTATAAATGTCAAATGCCCATTTGATTAGGTAGTGAGAATCAAAATCAAAGATTAATTAATAATGCCATAAAAAGTGATGGTACTGTCTAGGAAGTGATATGAACTCAAAGTAGCTCCATACATAGGTAAACTCCTTAACTCTCCACCTAAATGCTGGAACAATGTAGGGTGAGCAATGCTTTCCTTTAAGAGTGCTATGAAGTTCCTATTTTAGATTCTTGAATTTACAAGGTCTTCACTTCATTTTTAAAATGTACTATTCCTCAAGCACATACTTGCCAGATTCAATACAAGGATGTAAGGAACTGCAATGTCTTGAAACAAGAAAGGACAAGTATGAGGACAATGCTCAAGAGAACAGAAGCTCTTTGATAAACAAACCTCTATAATGGTCTCCTGTATGGTAAGTGTACAAATGGAAAGATACAACTTTGAGGTTAGTGAAAAGACTAACTAACTTATTGTTAAGTCTAAGAATATGAACATCCAAAGGAGAAAAATAAGGAAGTAGGTATGATTTTCTTCTGAAGAACTCATAAAACAGGAAACAGTATTTTTTTAAAAAAGAAAAATGCAAAGTTCTTTAATAGTGGATGCTAATTTTAATCCTTGATTCTCATTATTTGAGGTAGTGCTGCCAGTTTCTATCAGGCTAAACCCACCCTCAAAACTGTACCATGGTTCCTAATTGCTAGATCAAAATTCAGACTCTTAAATATGCCTTAAACACCCAGTCCCAATATATTTTCCCAGTTCCCTCTCCCACTATAAGCTAGTTGCATTAAACTATTAGTTATTCAATTGGCAGTGTTTGGGGCCCTTGCTCTAGCAGTTTCCATTTGCTTGACAAGGGGTTGCACCATTCCTCCAAATGTTACTGAAGACCCAGCTAGCTAAAATGCTATCTCAAACCAGAATGTATTCTCCAACTCACAAGTCATGATCAATTAATTGCTTTCTGCCAGGAGGAGTGATGCAGGCCTATAATCCCAGCAACACAGGAGGCTAAGGAAGGAGGACTGCAAATTCGAGGCCAGTCTCAAGAGATTTATGAGACCCTGTCTCAAAATATAAAATAAAATAAAAAGTCTAGGTATGCAACTCAGTGGTACAGCGTCCTTGGGTTCAATCCTCAGTACTTAAAAAAAAAAAAAAAAAAAGTTCTGCATACAGACTCACTCCATGTTTATAAACATCTCCACATCTCCCTGAGGTCAGCAATCCCCTTTAATGCCTGGCATCCACTTGTTACCCAAAATTTAAGCAATAAAAGGCTTAGGTCATTCCACAAAGTGCTCATATTATACATATCCTTTTTTAAATGTAAAGTAAAGTTTCTTGACGATTTCTGACAGAAGTTTACAACTGAGATAACTGGGATATTATAAAATGAAGTCACTGATTATTAAACTTACTTTTCCATTAGCTTACTTTATTGTTAGTATAGCAACTAACATCCCCTTCCCCATTTTTCCTTTAATCCACATGGCACCTTTCACTTAAACCAAAGCATCAAATTATGAATCAGTAATACTTTCTATATCTCTCCTGATAAAACCAAATAAGCATTAAGAAACATGGGGCTGGGGGTATAGCTCAATAATAGGGTGCTTGCCTAGCAAGGGTGAGGTCCTGGGTTTGATCCCAAGCATCACACACAAGAGGAGCTGAGGATATAGTTCAGTGCCAGAGCTAGAACACAAGCTAAGTGTGCCTTGGGTTCAATCCCCATTATCTCCCCGCCCAAAAGAAACTACTCATCTTTTAAAAACTAAATATTTCATTTCAAATAAAATTTAACATAAATGACCAAGAAACTAGTTTGCATGATTTTTTTTTTTTTGGCATGATATTTGCAAACACTAGGTTTTTAAGATTTAAAAAGCAGTGGCCCCTGTCTGGGTGTGAGCCCCAGTGCGTGCATACACACACACACACACACACACAGAAAAAAGAATGAAAGTACCTCATTACTACACTGCCATATTCAGGCTCCCAAATACATTCGACAACCATTTATTAAGCATTTATTGTAAAGTGGATGACAACACTATTAGTCTAGAGGATAATACTGAAGAAATACAATATTTACATAAAATCCATCACTGTCCTTTTTAAAGTAGCTTTTGTAACTATCTAGGTGGGTCCGCAACAAAATATAGACGGAGCAAGTATTAATTCCATCTTGTAGAAGAGAGACCCCAAAAGATTATATGACTATCCTCCAGTATCTACGATCAGTGGAAGGAAGGGAAAAAAAAAAATACCACACACACACACACACACACACACACACACATATTACAAATTCAGTGAAACTTTAGGCCTCAAGTGATCCTCCTGTCTCAGCCTCCCCAGTAGCTGGGATTACAGGTGTGTACTACCTCACCAGTTCTGCCCCTTGCTTTGAGAATCCTTCAGAAAAAACTTTTACAAATATTATCTCATTCTGTGCATAAAGCTATACAACATTGAGTGATCAGGGAATTTAAAGCAGAATAGAGTTCCATATGGGGCAGGTTGGGTATTGGACGTCACTTGAAGAAATTACTGCAGTGGAATTAGCAAACAAGGGGGAAACAACATGATACAGGCACAGCATCACGGATCTGGGGGAAAGAGTAGAGGTGGAGTTTTAAGAAAATGTTTAAAAAACTGACTAGGGCAGGCCTGTAATCCCATTAATTTGGGAGGCTGTGGCAGGAGGATCACAAGTTCCAGGCTAGGCTCTGAAACTGAGACCCTGTGTCAAAATTTAAAAAGTGCTGGGGACATAAAGCTCAGTGGTTCTATCCCTAGTACCAAGCCAAAAAAACAAACACCCCAACCCTCAAAACTTACTAGGTAAGATATAGTCGATAAATCCTTTGAATTTCAAGGACCAAAGAAGTGAACACAGTAAGGATCTAAAAAGTCTGGATGAGAGCTAGGTAGGTATCTCAGTGGTACAGCACTTGCCCAGCAAGTGGTCCTGGGTTCCACTCCCAGAATGGGGAAGGAAAAAAAAAAAAAAAAAAAGCCCGGAGGACTCTCCTAGCTGCAGGAATCTTGGTGTGGAAATGAGGGCCTAAATCTGCACTGTGGATATGTAGAGACATAGAGGAAGGAGGAAATGAAACCTAAAGGCACTGGTAACTGAAAAGTGGTGAGGAAAGAATGGTTTAAAGGGGATTGCTTTAAGCTTGAGGAACAGAAAAACACACAAAGAAATAACCTGCCAAAATCCACTTTTGGGAGCCCCTCATTTCTGGATGTTCTTTAAAATAGCTGATTATTAATGTCGATGCACCTTCTCCTCTACTAATGCAATATGATATGTATCTTTACTGTCACACCAGTCCTTCCCTATGCCAAAGTGGAATGTCTTATTGAAGGAAGTGTCCCTGCGTTAGACAGTTGAATTCCTACGAGAACCTCTGTATGTTGAAAGATCCTCAAATTCCAGCCAATGACCTATCGCTTTCAAGTCATATATGGTTCAAGACAATAGCCATAGAATAAAACTTGGCCAGTCCCTTTTAGAAATAGATTGAAATCGGATTCCATGACTCCTGAGACGGCCTCTAGTCCCTAAAGACGTCTGGAAATCAGGTCTTCCTACAATCTATATTACGGTGCTGAGCTGCACATACTCAACGCCCCTTCCGAGTAACCCGCCCCCACCCGCCACCCTCAAGGCCGGGTTCGTGAGCAGAATCCAATTTCCCATGGCCCACTGGATCTGCAGGGCGGCGGGCTGCAGCGGAGATAAGAGGGGTTTCAGGGACCGGGACGGCTCAGAGCCGCTCCGGTATTCCCGTCTGCCTTTAGGTGCCCACTCCTCCAGGTTCTCCAGCTCCAGGAAAACCGAAAACCGACACCTTGGGGCCACTACCCCTCCCGGATGTCTCCCATGCCCGGAAGCAGCCAGGCCCAGCAGCACCCCAGTTCCCTTTTCTTAAAGCAAAGAGGGGGTCCGTGGGTGAATTCGCCCGACGTTCACGACCCCTTCCCACACCCCCGCCCCAATGCCTGGGCCTGGCTTCCTGCCAAGCCCGCAGCAGCGCAGGTTACCCGGAGTTGGAAGGCGCCGCTCGCTGCCGGGCGGGGCGGGCTGCTGGAGAGTCGGCGGCGGGGTCTGCGTCTGAAGCGGTGGCGGCGGCTCCGCGTCCGGGGGCCTGAGGCCCGGAGTGGGGCCGGGCAGAGGGGCGCAGCGCCGCCGCTTCGGGGAACCGGGGCTCAGCAGCGCCGCCTCGAACTCCATGGGTCGCTTCAGCGTCGCCCCGCACGCCATGCCGCTGAGGGGCTAGGGACCAGGGGCGGACGCGGCGGCGGCTGCGGCCCAAGTTCCAGCTCCTCAGCGGGGCTCGCAAGCCAAGCCGGCTCCAATGGCGCCTCCAGCACCCGGCAGCGGCGCTGGCCCCGCCTCCTGTGACGTCACGGGAGCTCGCCACCGCCCGGCGGAGGGGGGCAAGCCGGAAGAGGGCCGCTCCGGGAGGTCGGTCACCGACTGAGCGGCCCGCGGCGCCCCTGCCGAGGAAGTGGAACAGCCTGGGCGGAGAGCGCGGTCGCCAGGCAACACCGGGAAGGCCCCCACCCCCGCCTCCGCCCCTCCGGGGGTCCCATCCCCCTGCTCCCGGGCCGTCGCGCCCGGGTGGCCCCTGAGCTTTTCGCACCTGCGCGGCACCGGCGTGGGGGAGGGGAGAGCTGGAAGGGCCTGGGGAGACCGTGAGGGTCCGGGGGACTCGGGGCCGGATAACCTCCTAGGCCGCTCTTGTCCGCGGGATGAAAGAGCAGCGATTCTAAAAGGTCATCGAGGGCATTCAGCCCCGTCCGGGGGAATCTGCATTTAAACATGACGGATGATCTGAGGATGGGTTTTAGGAAGTACACAAACCCTATGACATTACGGGCAAAATTGTGGAGAGGTGTGTTTCTGGATGAATTTTGGGGATAGATGACCTGTACCTTAACTCATCAAATGGGTTTATGACACACACAAAAAGTTAAAAACAAACAGAAAACAACTCATTGGCTTAAACCTATCTAAGCATGGTACCTGAACTTTAGGAACTTCGCCTGATAGCTGATTTACCAGTCTCCCCATCTGACCTGGCAACTCAGGCAGGTTCTTCCTCGGGTTTATCTGAATACTCTACGGCGGTGCCTGCTGAAAAGTGCTTTTGATATTCTGGAAAAATGAATAGAACACAGGAAGGTTCTACTTTTAGGAACTGTGCTTGTATTTTCCAGGGGAGCTCTAGTGCTTTCAGCGAGTCATTAGAGGGATCTGTGATCTCAAAAAACTTAAAGCCTTTCTGTAACTCTACATATATAAATATATATAATATACAAAATATATCTATATATATTAAATAATGATCTTGCCTCCTGAGCTCCAACATCTCTCTTTTTCTAATAGTTCATATGCCAGATCAGTGTGCCCCAACATTTGAGTTGGAGAATGTGGGCATACAACGTACATCTAGTTCCTTTTTTTTTTTTCTCTGTGAGTCCTCCAGTTTCTCCAGATTCTTTAACTATCATAAGTCATGTATTTTTGCATTTATTCTTGCAAACTAGGAGAAATAGTTCTAAAGTGACTGAGCATGTTAAGGCTTTTTCTTTTTCTTTTCTTTCTTTCTTTTTTTTTTGTTGTTGTTTGTTTTTAGTTCTGGATATCAAACCCAGGGTCTTGCTAACACTAGGCACACACTCTACCAGTGAGATGCTACATCCTTCAGTTCACATTAAGTTTATTTTAGTCCATCTGTCGTCCATAAGAATATAAAGAAGGTTTACAATTGGGGCTGGGACTGTAGATCAGTGGTAGGGTGCTTACCTAGCTCGTGTGAGGCACTGAGTTCCATCCTCAGCACCACATAAAAATAAACAAATAGAACAAAGGTACTGTGTCCATCTACAACTAAAAAAAAAAAAAAAAAAAAAAAAAAAAAAAATTAAAAAAAAGAAGGTTTACAATTGGCAAGAAAATTAAAAAGATTACAATTATCCTGGAATTAAACATGACTAACTACATTTGAAATTTAGTTCTGTGCTTTCTGGATGCCAGAGCAAAAATGAACAGATTTGTCATCTGAAAAGAATAATTTCATCAGAGGAGACAAACCACAGTTATGTTTTGTCTTGTTTCTGTATCACTAAATTCTAAAGGTAATTCTTATCTGACTTTAGGAAACAGTGGTGTAATAAAACAATTAAGACTATTTGAACAACAAATGCAAAAGCAAAATTTACATGATATTTCTTTTTCTCCCATGTGGATGTTTCTTAGGCCAATAAAAACCAAGAACATAAAAAGCAACCTAGTGATGGTTATTTTTTAAGGGGGCTTGTTTAATGTGGTCCAAGTAAATTGCTTTCATGTGGTATGAACAGGTCCAAAGTTAAAGCTTAGAAAGTTTGAACATATGTCCCATGGTCATTCTACATAGTACTTCCTTTAGGTAGGCTTTTGCTAAGTGCTTTGATAGTCACTCTTCTCTGTGATCCTTTAAAACTTTGAGCGTGGCTTGTAATATTAGTGTTTTAAAAGAGGAAGTTATAGTTTGTTTATATATCTGACTGTGCTTCAAAACCATACATTCTTTGAGAATGATAACCTGTCATTGTTCATCTGTATTTCCCCATCTGAATCCAGCAGTGTTTGAATACAGCAGGGGTGGGCACAGAATAACTATTGGTCAAATGAATAAATGGCAATTATTGTTTTCTCTATCTCTGAAAGCTGATAGACCACATTGCTGAATGAGGGTGGATTCAGATGATTCAGAAACTAAACAAGTAGGTGGTATATTCTATATTGCACAGATGAGTGATCCAACAAGAGAGATGTCTTTGAGGGAGGCAAATGGGCTACTGTGAAAGGGCTACTCAGTGTGGTGTCTCTTTATGAGGTCACCACAGTCCATGTTTGCTTTGCTTTACATATACAGGCACCTGATCAGTCATATGCATGCATCACCCCCCCACCCCACACATAATTGAGTATGTCTATTTGGTAGGCATTATACCATCAAAGTATTGTGGTTGAGGATACTTCAGCATGAAAAGAGGCTTGCTTCCTATCCTCCATAGGGTTTCTAGTCTGTTAGAGATGACAGATATTAATCAAGGAATCACAACAACATATAATTACAGTCTGTGACAAGTACTAGGAAGGAAAAGGACAGGATGACATGAGAGCATACAAACCAGGAATCCGAACCTGTCTTGGATTGCAATAAAGATTTTTCTGAAGAAGTAGCATTTGAGCTAAGAGCTGAGGAATAGTAGGAGTTAACAAAAGCAAGAGAGGATAGAGACATTCTGGGCAGAGGGGATAGCATATAGAAAGACCTGTGATCGAAGAGATCACAGTGTGTTTGAGGAATTGAAAAAAGTCTCAAGTGGTTGTGGTACAGAACATGAATGAAGTCAGGAAAGACTGGCAGGTCATGAACACATTTACATTTAAAAGGGTTCCTGGCTGCAATATAGAGAACAGATCGGAGATCAGGGATGGATGAAGGTGATGTGGAAAGAGATTATTGCATCGATTTAGATTATGCATTGTATTATTAGTTTTATAATATTGCAATGAAACTCTCACTTGCCAGCACACACTTGGTCTTTAATGTTTTCACTTGGGGGTTTACCTTTTGAAAGCTCACCAAAAGGTCTGAGGCTCTGCCTTTTCACTGTTATACAACCTAGGGGTGTGGTTGGACTAAAAAGACAGAGATGGAAATGAAAGGAGAAAGGATAGTATCTTCCAAAATCTGCCAGTATTCTTTCCCCAGAGGCTCCAAAGGAGCTGTGTTTACAGTTTCCTTTTATTACCTCTCATCCACTACCTATCAACCAACACCTATCGGACCTGTGCCCCCCATCCCATTCCACTCAAACAGGTAAGGTCTCCAATGACCTTCAAGCTACGGAGAAAAGTAGACAGATATGAACAAATTTTAGGAGATGAAATTCAACAGATCTTGGTAAAAACCCAGTATGGAGATGAGGGAGATGAAGGACTCAAGCATGACTCCTAGGTTTCTGACTTTCTCAGATTTATTTTCTGAGAAAGTTTCATTGGAAAAGGATCAAGTAGGGGAGGAAGATGAGTCAGGTTTTGGACATACTGAGTTAGAGGTTGCTTTAAAACATCACATTTAATTCTTAAGTGGGTATATTTGTAAATATGTGAGTCTAGAATTTAAGAGTAGTTTGGACTAGAGAAAAATAATTGGGCAAGTCATTGGTGTAGAAATGGTAAGTGAAGTTGTAGGGCTAGCTGAATCAATCAATTCCTCCCTCCCTCCCTCCCTCCCTCCCTCCCTCCCTTCCTTCCTTCCCTCCTTCCTTTTAGGTGTTAGGATCAAATTCAGGGCCTTGTATATGTTGGACAAGCAACCCTACCACTGAGTGACACCTCTAGCCTTGAATTAGACTTTTCTCTCCCTGTTTTTGTTTTTTTTCTTTTTAATTTTGTTTTTGTTTGTGATTTTTTTGTAGTGCTGGAATAGAACCCAGGTCTTCGTGCAAAGCTTGACCAGTGCTTTACCACTGAGCTACACCCCCGGCCACAAATTAGCCTTTTCTTACCTGCATTAAACCCTTTCTCTGAGTATTTTTAGGCATGTAAAATAAAATACATATGTTTACAAAGGAAATCAGTTATAATAAAATATAAGTGATATATTTATACATGCTATGTTAATGTAACTATATAAGTTTTATATATTTGTGTTTTGATTGTTTATATATAACATGTATTTTATATGATAGTCTAGATAATCTGTCAATATCCATTGGATATCCATCAGATACTGATAGATCATGGAAGTATATAATATATATCCATTGGATGCTGACTGACTCTCTGGAAATATATAATATAAAGGCTAAGATGATTAATGAAATGGAAGAGACTACTTCAAAAGAACCTCCAATAGTGGCCTGAAAGAAAGAACACCAGATTATCTGTGCAAAACCTAGAGACTAGTGTGGAAATGAACCTATGAGAGTGGTAAAACCCATTCACAGATTTCATGGATATGAACAGTTGAAGGAGAATGGGGAAATAAGATTCTTCTGAAAGATCTTTTTGGGGAAAGGGAAGGAGGAAGTGAGGGGACAAAGCATCTCTATAGGGCAAATAGTAGATTTTTAAGATACATGTAACAGAAAACTATGTCTATAATAAGCATAGGGAAAAGAAAATAAATCATAAATAAAATGGAAAAGTATAGCAGAACTCAAAATTTAAAGGGTTGGGGTTGCAACTCAGTGGCAGAGCACTTGCCTAGCATGTGTAAGGCACTGGGTTTGATTCTCAGCACCACATATAAATAAATAAAAAATTAAAGGTTCATCAACAACTAAAATAATTTTTTAAAAAATCAACAAGCAAAAAGGGGAGCAGATGGTAATTTTATCAGACTGACAAAAGCAAGGAAAAGGATGAGACATCAGCAAACTAAAATAAATAATAATCGTAATATAAATGATCAGAACTTAAGTGTTAACAATTGCAACTAAATGTAAATAAATAGAATTACCGATTGAAAGAAACTCTCAGATTGAGTTAAAAACAAACTATGTGCTGTGTATAAGAAACAAGTTTAACACAGTGATAGAGCTGGGTGCAGTGGTGCACACCTGTAATCACAGCTACTCAGGAGGCTGAGGCAGGAGGATAGAAAGTTCAAAGCCAACTCTGCCTCAAAAACAAAAAACAAAAACCAGGTGTGGGGCCTGGGGGGTGTGCCTCAGTGTTAAGAGTGGCTCTGGGTTCAATCCTCAGTACAATACATACATATATACATACATACAGTGTTAGAGTTGAAAATACAGAAGTGGGAAGACATACCTGGCAAATGCAATAAAGGGAAGGCAGGAGAAGCAATGTTCATATCAGGAGGAATCTAAAGTAAAAAGACTGCAAGATATGATATAATAATAAAAGGCATAATTTAAGAAGTTTTAATAGTCACAAGCTAGATAACATGGCAGCTAAATATATGAAACAAAAACTATAAGATGAATTGATAGAAATTAATTGCAGGCCTCTATGTTACTTTTGGGAAGGAGTTAATAGAAAGTTGATAGAGTATGACAGATAAAAGGGAGGAAAAAAGAGGTATAACTAAATGCCATGGATGTTCAAGAAACATGGAGCAAAGGCAGAGGAATGATCTGGTAGCAAGTGTCTGAGGTGTCCCCTTCTTACCCCTTCCTTATCACCCACAGTTGTAACCAGTAAGATAGGGCAGGACGGCAGAGTCCTCCCTTTCTATCTCTCAACATGGCAGGGGAGGGGTGGCCCTTAGGCCACCAGAGGTCACTCTGTCTTCCTTTGTTACAGGTGTCAGAAGCTGTCCAGTTATTGGAACCAGTACCAGAGTACCTTGGGTCTTCTTGCCATTGCTCCCTGAGTTGTTCCTTTGCCTCCTTTCTGCTGGTGTGACTCTTGATGCCACTGTTGCCAGATCCTGCTGGGGCAGTTACTCCTATTCTCAGGGCCAGGAGCTATGGGAGGCGCGGTACTCCGCTAAATAGCAGAGTGAAGAGGCTAAAACTCAGATGTGTGAATCAGGCAGGTGTGGGTTCAAAATCAAGCTCTGTTATGGACTACATTCCATTGGTGGGCCTATCACAACCTTTCTGAGCCTCAGTTTCCTCGCCTATATAATGAACCTTCATCACTGGTTATTTGTCAGGATAACTGAGATAATATATCTCCAATGCTTAGCATAGCTTGTATTGTAAGTCTGAATGCTTGCCCAGTTGATGGAACTTATTTTCAGTTAGTCTTTCTTTACTTTTTAGCTCACAGACTTCCTTCTCATTGTTATGGAATTCTGACCAAAGAAGAAGTTGGGCAAAGGGCCAGCTATTTTGCTTGCACATCCTCTAAAACAATTTTGAAAAATTGTGTACCCCATTGCATATTTTTAAGTTGACATTTAAATTTTTCATCCTAAAATTAAATATTGCAAAGAATAAGATTTCCAACATATTGCAAGTATCAACATTGAAAAGTAAACTATCATGTAATTCTTTGAATTCATTGAATGGACTCTAAATACCATAAAGAGGGTCTAAAATGAGAGCTGGGTCCAAAAAAAAACGTCTGACCTAAACATAGCCTTTTGGAGGCATTTGACTAGGAGTAAAGCAGTAATAAAGACATAGAAAGAAAAAGCAGCAAGCAGAAACCATGATTATCTAGGAGAACGAAGAGATCAAGAGGGATTTAGAGGGAGACTGGAGAAAGTCATCCATAGGTGCAATAGGAAGAAGTTGAGACAAGGACAGAGATGAGCTGTGTCAGGATAATGGAAGATTGAATTAGGCCAGGCATGGTGGTGCACACCTGTAATCCCAGTGGCTTGGGAGGTTGAGGATCTCAAGTTCAAAGCCAGCCTCAGCAACAGCGAGGCATTAAGCAACTCAGTGAGACCCTGACTCTAAATACAAAATAGGGCTGGGAATGTGTCTCAGGTTTTGAGTGCCTCTGAGTTCAATCCCTGGTTACCCCACCCCCCAAAAAAGAATGAATTGGGCTGGAAGTAATGGATGACAACCTGGAGGGGAGGTGGGGAATGATGATTTCAGTTGCCAGACACTACAGCTATTACTGATCCCGAGTGTCATAAAACAAGAGTTTATTTCCACAAAGCTTGGTCATTCAACCAGAGATGTTTTTGTGACCCCTATTTTATGAGTCTTTACAAGAAAATTCCCTTTCCTGAGGGAAGCTGGGGATGCCTCTTCTTCCTTTAGTCTGAAAGAACTTCTAATGCAGAAACCAGCACCAGGTGTGGGGTTGCAAGGAGCAGACGTTTGGAGGTTGTGAGGAGGTGAATGTGACTTTAACAGCAACATGGTGAGCAGCAAGGATCTTCTTTCCATTAGTTACAGAATAGTGTAGCCCTCAGAAGCACAGGATCTGGAGCCAGATAGACTGGATGTGTACCTTGGTTTTGTGGCAGGACATTGGGGAAATTTCTTCACCTCTCTAGGCACATTTATACTTCACTTCTACCATACTTCATGGGAGGTAGCTTATTATACAGCAGGGTTTTGTTTTGTTTTGTTTTGTTTTTTGTACTGGGGATTGAACCTAGGGGAGCTTTAACATTGAATTACATCCGCTGTCCTTTTTATATTTCAACACAGGGTCTCACTAAGTTGCCCAGGCTGGCTGCAAACTTTCCAGCCTCCTGCTTCAGCCTCCTAAATTGCTGGTCTTACAGTCATGTGCCACTGCTCCTGGCCTGCTACAACTTGATGACGTAAATGACAGCAATGTGTTCTTTCATAGTTCTGGAGCCCAGATGTCTGAAATCAGTCTCATTGGGCCAAAATCAAGATGTTATCAGGGTCATGAACCATCTGGAATTTCTGGGCAGAATCTGTTCCTTGCCTCCTCTAACTTTTGGTCCCTGGCAACATTTGTCAGCTTGTGGCTGTATCACTCTGGTCTGTTTCTCTGGTCATACCGCCTTGTCCTTTTCTGTGTCAAATTTCCCTCTGCCTCCCTCTTACAGTGATCCCAGAATAAACGCCTCAGCTCAAGATCCTTAATTTAATTGCACCTTTTGCCATTGTTGTGGTTCGAATATGAGGGGTTCACTCCTGTGTCAATGCAGGAGGTGACATGATCAGATCAAGAAAACCTAATCAGTAGATTAATCTGTGTGATAGATTAATAATTTGAGTAGATTACTGTAGACAGGTGGGGTGTGACCAGAGGAAGTGGGTCACCTGGGGGCATGCCTTGGGAATCATTTTATTTGTCCCTGGCTCCATGCTCCCTATTCTCCTTCCCATCTACGGGGAACTGAGCAACTTTCCTTTGCCACACCCTTCTTCCATGATGTTCTGCCTCACCTCAGGCCCAGAGTAATAGAGCCTGCTGACCATGGACTGAAATCTCTGAAACCATGGACCTAAATACACTTTTTCTACGCTAAGTTGTTATTGTCATATGTAATTTTGGTCACAGTGACAGAAAGCTGACTAATACTGCCATACAGGGTAATATTTTTACACCAACCAGTAATAAAATTCTGGCACTACCCACCTGAAGTTATCACAGAACCCACAAATTATAGGTCATGATCCCCAACAAGACTGCCCTCACTTCAGGTGTCAGTCACACTCAGGCATCCATAGGCTACCTGCGCTTCTGGCCAACTGGCTACCAATTTGGGGGTTCCCACAGTTCCCTCGAGGTTTGATGATTTGCTTAAATGATTCCCAGAATTTGGGAAAGTGATATACTACCATTATAGTCTTATTATAAAGGATACAAGTCAGGACCATAAAATGAAGAGACATGTAGAGTGAGGTCTCAGAGGGTTCCAAATGCAGAGCTTCTAGAAATGCTCTCTCCCTTTGGAATCAGGGCATATCAACCTCCTGACACATCAATGTATTCACCAATCATAACGTTTCACTAAGCTTTATTAATGTAATATTTTAAATAGCACAAACACTTTATTTAACAGTCACAGATCATCCCATAGATCAAGTGGTCAACATACAGGACCCAAGTTCAAGTTCAGCATAGCCTTTGAACCTCTCACTCTGACTGCAATAGGGTGAATACCCTTGAGTTTGAGGCCTTTCACAATGTGGATGATTGAGTAGCGTGTGTCGTCCATAAATTCCACAAGCACTTGTGTGTATTATTGCTGCAAGCTGGTCCTTTCAGCACTTTAGTGACCCTGGCCAACTTGATGGGCTGCACATGGTTCTTGTCCATGAGGGTGGTATGGCAGCAGTCAGGCAGAGTTCACTAAGCCAGAGTATTTATTGGGGCTTCATTGTGTAAGCATGATTGACTAACTCATTTGGTCATTGGTTGGCTATCAATCATTGGTTGAATTCAATGTCTTTTCCTCCCTTCCTTCCTCCAGGTTCAGGCTTGACTTCTGGATAATGTGCCCACTGAAGGTAAGACACAGAGGACTTATTAGAATAATTTCATCAGACTAAAAGTGTCAGATTACGAAAATTCTTGTGGTCTGCTGTTTGTGGCAATTAACTAACCTTGATTGTTTGACTTCTAAATCATGGTTAATTCAAGACAATCATGGTTATTTAACTGCAACAGCAGACCCCTAAAATTGCAACAGAATGCCAATCAGGATTACTGGCAGCAACAATAAAAGCTATGTCACATGGTTGTAAAGTGGTAGATAGATCTCATTGTGATTTCAATTTACATTTCTATAATAACCAATACCAAATGATGTTGAGCATTTTTAAATATGGTTATTGGCCATTCGTAGATCTTCTTTGGAGAAATGCCTATTTAACTCTTTTGTCCAATTTTTAATCAGGCTATATGTTTTTTTTTTTTTTTTTTTTTTGCGGTGCTGGGGATCAAACCCAGGGCCTTGTGCTTGCAAGGCAAGCACTCTACCAACTGAGCTATCTCCCCAGCCCTGTTTTTTTTTTTTTAAACTAAGTTTATATATTTGAACAAAGCTATTATAAGATAAATCTTTTCAAATATTTTATCCTATTTAGTGGGTTGTTTTTTTGCTTTCTTAAGATATAGTTTACCACACAAATGTTTTACTTTTGAGGTAGCCCAATGTACCTATTTTCTTTCAGACACACACACACACACACACACACACACATTTTTTGGAAGTATTAGAGATTAAACCCAGGGCCTTGCACATTCTGGATAAGTGCTCTATCACTAAGCTACATTCCCAGTCCTCACTTATATGTTTAATGCATCTATGAAACCATTTTTTAATCCAAGGTCATGAATACATCCTTTTTTTTTTTTTTTTTTTTTTTTTCCTTTTCTGAGATGAGGTCTCACTCTGTTGTCTAGGCTTATTCCCAACTCCTGGCCCAAGTGATTCTCTTACCTCAGGTTCCAAACTAGCTGCAACTACAGACACATGTCACTGTGCCAAACTTATGAATTTACCTTTATGTTTCCATCTAGGAGTTTTATACTTTTAATTCTTACCTTCAAGTCTGTGATCCATTTTTACTAAACTTTTGTGTATGGTGTGAGGTAGGGGTGTCCAACTTCACTCTTATGCATGTGGATATCCACTTGTCCCCTCACCATTTGATGAAAATCAGTACATTTTTGAACCAAGAGTTCAATAGTTCCAGAGTGCTGGGTACAGGCTAAAGGACTTCCTGTCACATTTTTACAATTTTAAAAGTTGCTTTTAACTCGGAAGTTTAAAACAGAGTTTTCCCTTCCTTGAAGTTGGTGGCATAATTGATGAACTCTATCTTCCTTACATTTTTCAACCCTATGAAATTGTTCTAATCAAATCTTCAATATCTCACCTTTGGGGGTACATGATCCAGAAGGAACTCAAGGCTAATTAAGTGCTACATACAGCAGACCACTAGAATTCCAACAGAGTGCCAACCAGGGAAGAAATTTGGATAACTAAAGTGGAAAAAGAATTATTAGAAGGAGATTTATGTAGCTCTTAGAAAGACAGGACAAATAGAAGCAGAATTCGAAAATGAACAGAAATCCATTTGTCTGACCAAAAGAAGCTAAACAGCCTTGGTTAAACTTCACCACCCCCCCCAAAAGTATGACCATAACACCACCACTGGAAACTTGTAACTGACACCATTTTACAGCCCCAAATAATCTTTTAAAAATTTTGTTCTCATTTTTTATACATGAGAGAATGCATTTTGACATATTATACATATATGGAATATAACTTCTCCTTCTTCTGGTTGTACATGATGTAGAATTACATTGGTCGTGTAATCATATATGCACATAGCATAGTAATGTCTGATTCATTCTACTATCTTTCCTATTCCCATTCCCTCTCCCTTTCCTTCATTCCCTGTTGTCTAATCCAAGGTACTTCTATTCTTCCCTATTGCCCCTTATCGTGAGTTAGTATCCACATATCAGAGAAAACATTCAGCCTTTGGTTTTTTGGGATTGGCTTATTTCACTTAGCATGATATTCTCCAGTTCTATCCATATACTGGCAAATGCCATAATTTCATTCTTCTTTATGGCTGAGTAATATTCCATGGTGTCTCTTCTTTATCCATGTGTCTGTTGAAGGGCACCCAGTTTGGTTCCATAGTTTAGCTATTGTGAATCGAGTTACCATAAACATTGATGTGGCTGCATCACTGTAGTATGCAGATTTTAAGTCCTTTGGGTATCAACCAAGGAGTAGGGTAACTGGGTCAAATGGTGGTTCAATTTCAAGTTTTCTGAGGAATCTCCATAATGCTTTCCAGAGTGGTTGCACCAATTTGCAGTTCCACCAGCAATGTATGAGTATACCATTTTCCCCACATTCTTGCCAACATGTATTGTTATTTGTTTTCTTTTTTAAATTTTTAGTTGTAGATGGACACAATACCTTTATTTATTTATTTTATGTGGTGCTGAGGATCAAACCCAGTGCCTCACATGTGTGAGGCAAGTGCTCTACCACTGAGCCACAACCCAGCCCTCAGTGCGATTTTCTAACTGCTAGAAATGTTGAACATTTTTTCATATATTTGTTGACTGATCTCATCTCTTCTGTGAAATGTCTGTTCAGTTCCTTTGACCATTTATTAATTGGATTATTTGATTTTATTTTTGGTGTTAAGTTTTTTGAGTTCTTTATACATCCTGGAGATTAATGCTCTATCTGAGGTGCAGGTGGTAAAGATTTTCTCACATTCTGTGGGCTCTCTCTTCACATTCTTGATTGTTTCCTTTGCTGTGAAGAAACTTTTTAGTTTGATTCCATGTCATTTATTGATTCTTACTTTTACTTCTTGCGTTTTAGGAGTCTTGTTAAGAAGTCAGTTCCTAAGCTGACATGATGGAAATTTGGCCTACTTTCTCTTCTATTAGGCACAGGGTCTCTGGTGTAATGCCTAAGTCCTGGATCCACTTTGAGTTGAGTTTTGTGCAGGGTGGAGATAGGGATTTAATTTCATTTTGCTACATATGGATTTCCAGTTTTCCTAGCAGCATTTGTTGAAAAGGCTATCTTTTCTCCAATGTATGTTTTTAGTGTCTTTGTCTAATATAAGATAACTGTATTTCTGTGGGTTTGTCTCTGTGTCTTCTACAGTACCATTGGTCTACGTGTCTGTTTTGGTGACAATACCATGCCGTTTTTGTTACTATATCTCTGTAATATGGTTTAATATCTGATATTGTGATGCCTCCTGCTTTGCTTTTCTTGCTAAGGGTTGCTTTGGCTGTTGTCCGCTGATAATCTTAAATTGAGTATTTATAGATGCCCTGCGACAGGTATGAGCATTAAATGGCCAAGCCTGGTTATTGGTTCATGGGCTAGGCAATAGGGGACAGGGAAGGGAAATCCTTCAACTTCTGTAATACAAGTTGGGTTTCTACATCTTATTGAGACCCATAAAAGAAGAACTTATCTCAAAACAAGAATGTTCAGGCATGAGATGGCCAAAAACCGAAAAAGGTACATTGTGGAAATGAATAATAAAATAACAACCAACATTTTTGAGGGCTATCTACATACAGGTTTTACATGTATTGATCTAATACTTACCATAGCTCTATGAGGTATGCTCCATTATTATCCTGAGTGATAGACTAAGTAATGACCCTTCCCTCCAAATCTACTTGCTAATTCTGAAGCCTATGAACGTTATCCTATCACAAAAGGGTGAATGTCATCTGTGGGACAATAAAGAATTTGACTAATCTTTGTCCTTAGTATATAAATTATGTCAACAAGTTGTTAGCATATTTATTAAGACTGGGATGCAGCTCAGTGGTAGAGTACTTGCTTAGCATGGATGAAGTATTGGGTTCCATCCCTGGCACTCAGAAAACAACAACAACAACAATGTGAAATATAGAGGATATTTTTGAATATATAGAGGATAAACCTGACTTCCCCATAAAGATGGGTCTGTGGTCACCAGTTCCAGACTCACACAATCGTGATTTTTTTTTTTTTTTTTTTTTTTTTGCAGTGCTGGGGATCGAACCCAGGGCCTTGTGCTTGTGAGGCGAGCACTCTACCAACTGAGCTATCTCCCCAGCCCAATTGTGATTTTTTTTTAACCAGTAAAAATGAAGCATCTTTTTCTCAACTCTGCTTTGAAAAAAATCTCAGGGAAAATGCTGAGTAACAAGTCTTGCGTTTTGCTCTGTGGCCCAGAGGATCATAGTTCTGTGATCAGAAGAGAGAGGGATTCTAGGAAGATAAAAAACAAAGAATCCCATTGTATAATGGAACACACGCAGAGAAAATTGCAGAAATTGCTTAGAGAATTTTGGCAGTATTTAAGAAGTAATATAGGAATTTGAATTTAAGAGTCCATCTCCAAGGAGCAGCAAATACACAGTTGATCAGGCATGTTTGTTTACTTTGGGGAATCAAAGACACAAGATTTAAGGAATTAAGGCTGTGAGCTTAGGCTTAAATCTTACAGGGCTAAGACAAGTTTGGACCCAGTACTCTGGTCATCAAAGTTCTCAGAACTTGCAGAGGAAAGAATTCAAAACTACAAAAACTATGTACCTACATATACCCACAAATGTATATATACAAATAATTATAGTAGCTACTTAAGAAATGGAGTTGAGCTGGGGATGGTGGTATACACCTGTAATCTCAGTGATTCTGGAGGCTGAGGCAGGAGGCTCACAAGTTTGAGTTCAACCTTGGCAGCTCAATGAGACCTTGTCTCAAAATAAAATAGAATGAATAAAAAGTGCTGGGGATATAGCTCAGTGGTAGAGCACTTGCCTAGCATGTGACCCTGGGTGTGATTCCAAGCACTGTCAGAGAGAAAGAGAGAATAAAGACTTATTTTGGTTCACAGTTTTGGAGGTTTCCATCTCTTTGGGCCTATGGAGCATTATGGTGGGAGGACATGGTGGAGCAAAACCACCCATTTCGTGGCTGGGAATCAAAAAGAGAAAGAAGAAAAGACCAGAGTCTTACAAGCCTCTTCCAGGGCATGTTTTCAATGACCTAAAACCTCCCACTAAGCCCCAATCTCTTAGTTTCCACCACCTTCCAGTAGCATCGAGGTGGGAACCAAGCCTTAAACACATGAGCTTTTGGGGAATAGTCAAGATCCAAACCATAGCAGCCTCTTAAAAATATTTATTTTTTAGCCAGGTGGGTTGGCCCACACCTGTAATCCTAGCAGCTTGGGAGGCTTGAGGTAGGAGGATCACAGGTTCAAAGCAACCTCAGTAATTTAGCAAGGCCCTAAGCAACTTAGTGAGACCCTGACTATAAATAAAAAATAAAAAGGCTGGGCTGCAGATCAAGGGTAGAGCTTCTCTGGGTTCCATCCCTGGTAACCCCCCAAAAAAGTAGCGTTCAGAGATTAAATAAAGGTGGAATGGGTAAGGCAGATCGGGTAGATGCTGGCTGAACATCTATTCCAAACCCCTGCTATGAGCTTCCCTGTGGTACAGAAGCTGAAAAGCTAACAGAAACTGAAGAACTAAAACTACCCTTTCTAAACCTCCTTGAAGCAGATAGGTCTCTGGATGCTTTAAATTCCCCAAATACATATCTAAGGAACTTGAATATGAAGCTGAGTTAAAGAGGGGAAGAAAATAAAGTATCACTGAGGATTTAGTATACCAAACCTCTAAAGGGTGATTTCCTGTTACGCAGAATGTGGCTAAGGTAGTATATTATATTCCTGGAGTCAATAGTTGGAACAGTGGCTTTCTAATTTCCTGGTTTTCTTATGTGGCAGGGGTAACAGTTTTCCTGGTAAAAGCTTGTGCCTGACCCAGATCTACTGTCATTCATAACTAGCTCTAAGTATAGGTTGGTAAAACTTGTAAGCCTTGTTTGCAGCATGCCCTGTGAAGAATATTGGCACCAATACAAAGTTGACATCCTTGGCAGAGGGGAAGAGGTCTTGAAGGTTAAGGGTATAGTGCACACTTGACATTTATACTGGGTCCCCAGCATTGGAACTCCCTTTCCTGCATTTAGGGAATTTCTCAGATTGTAAATCAGAGATATAGGGCCTATTATCCCCTACAGGAATTGAAAGTAGTAGGTGCTTCTTTTCTCACATTCCTTGCAGCTAGAGCATTACAAAGAGGCTCTGCCTGTTAGGCACACTTGCTTCAAAGGACTTGCTGGAAAAGCTAGTTTCAGGAAGTTCATTTCCTGGAAAAGTAGCGGCTATAGGATGGATAGTGATTGGTCCAGTATCCCATACGGGGGTATCACTGGCACAGGCTGCATGTCCAGAGCTCAGCAGCCAAGCAGTGGTGACCTTATCACCAGAGTGGGTCTGCGACATGGTTTTGGCTTTCTCTTTATGTGGCTCAGAATATTGAATAATTTCCCTTTATTCAATGAGCTACTTAATATCCTTTTGATTTAAGTTGGTTTTAATTGTTTATAATTAAGAATCCTGAGGTAGTGCATAGTTCAGCAGCACCTATACTAAAATGGGAACCATACAGAAAAGATTAGCAGGGCCTCTGCCCAAGGATGATTTCTGTTTCAGTCTGATTTTTCATTGCCATGACCAAAAGTCCTGACAAGAATAACATAGAGGAGGAAAAGTATATTTTGGCTCACTGTTTCAGAGTTTCAGTCCATGGTCAGCTGACTCCATAGCTCTAAGCCTTTATGAGGCAGAACATTATGGTTCATGTGCTTGGTGGAGGAAAGCAGCTCAGGACATAGCAACAAGCACAGAGAGAGAGAGAGCTCCACTCACCAGGGACAAAGCATAAACCCCAAAGGAATGTCCCCAGTGACCTTCCTCCAGCTACACCCTATCTGTCTATAGTTACCACCCACTTAATCTATATCAACATATCAATCCACTGATTAGGTCACAACTCTCATAATCTTTTCACCTCTGAACGTTCTTGCATTGTCTCACACATGAGCTTTGGGGGGATACCACATAGCCAAACTATAACAATTTGCAAATTCATGAAGCATTCCACATTTTTCAAGATGGAATTATTGCAATATACTGGTAATATGAAGAGACTTGGTTGAATCTTTTTTTTTTTTTTTTTAATTTTTATTTTTTAGTGGTGCTGGGGATTGAACCCAGGGCCTTGTGCTTGCAAGGCAAGCACTCTACCAACTGAGCTATATCCCCAGCCCTTGGTTGAATCTTAAAATAATAGAATTTAAAAATGTAGAATTCAAGTCAGGCACAGTGGCACACCTGTAATCCCAGACGCTCAGGAGGCTAAGGCAGGAGGATCTCCATTTCAAAACCAGCCTCAGCAACTTAGCGAGGCCCTAAGCAACTCAGTGAGACCCTGTCTGTAAATAAAATACATAACAGGGCTGGGTATGTGGCTCAGTGGTCGAGTGCCCCGAGTTCAATCCCCAGCACCACCATCCTGCCAAAAAAATGTAGAATTCAAATCCACAGTGCTGTGGAAAAAAAAAATTCAATAGTTTATGCTTTCTTTAATAAAATCAAAAGTATTTAAACTTAAAGAAGAATTTTGATGAACTCAGCGAAGACAAATCTTCCCACTCGGGTAGGACTTTTGCCAGCAATAGATGCCGCTGAAGGAACACATGTTATGTTAAAAAGGATGGTGATAACACGGATTCACTGGTGCCATCTTCTTCTCTATTAATAAGCATTCATTTAGTTGTAAAAACAAAAACAAAAAGTCAGTTCAAACCATGTTAGGCAAAAGGGGAAAGATGATTATGAGTCACAGAAACTTGATTGAGGAGAGACGAGCATGACGGTTGGGCTTTAGGATGCTCCCTTCTTGTATCTTCCCCTAAATTCATACTGAAACACTAATACGCAGTGCCTCAGCATGTGACTATATTGGGAAATATGATCTTTAAAGAATCAATTAAGTTAAGATGAGGTGATTAGAGCAGGTGCTGATTGGAAGACTGGTGTTCCTACAAGGAGAAAAGTTGTACACAGACTTGTATGGAGGGGAAACACAGACAGAAGATGGTCATCTAGAAGCCAAGGTGCCAGGCCACAGAAGCACGCAACCCAGCCGACACCTTAATCGTGAACTTCTAGACTCCAGAACTGTCATATGCTCCAGAACTGTCATATGAATTGCATCCTCTGGAGTTGCAAGTGGGGTGAACCTGGTCAAGAAAATGGATTCATGAATGATGTCAGTGAAATTTGCTGGCCTTTCTAACCAGCAGTCTTTCTAAGTTACCCAATCTGTGGAACTTTGTTATGACAGCCCTAGCAAACTAGTAAGGATTCCCCCACTCACATTTCTAATAAAGATCTTGATGAAAACTCTCATTTAATTCAGATGCTGTGGTGTGTGCCTGTAGCCCCAACTAGTTGGGAGGCTGAGGCAGGAGGATGACTTGAACCCAGCAGTTTGGCACCAGTCTGGGCAATGCAGTGATACCCCATCTTGAACAAAACAGAACAAAAACCTCTCATTTAAATAAGCATGGAAATAAGGTATGATGAGCAGATATGAGGTATACTCCATACCCTGCTGGTTAGAGAGAGGGCAGTGTGGCCGCAGATTTCACCCGCATGGTTCATTACCCCATTTTCTTGACCAGGGTCACCACACTTGCAACTTGGGAGGTTCCGGTTCATATGATAGTATTTGAGAATGGTGCTCCTGCTGTCGTACACCGAATAACCTCTGCATCCTCATGTAATAGTAGCAGAAATGCTTAGTTAGAGAAACAAGTTATCTGGGGTTATGACCACTAGATTTCCCTTGTCCAAAGTCTCTTACAGCTACTCTTATGGTGTGTGTGCATGTGTGCGTGTGTGCGTGTGCGCGTGTGCACACATGAAGTGCTGGTGTTTGAATCCAGGGTCTCCTGCATATGAAGCAAGTGATCTAACACTGAGTCCCAGCCCCAGACCTAGAACTATTCTTTCAGGGGTATAGGGGAGGATTCCTCTTTAAGGGACCATTCCCCAGTCTTTGTCCTTCTACTGCTAAGGTAGAAGGCCTTAGAATACCTTGGAGTTTGCACAATTTCATTGGCCCCGTTGTTTTGATTCCTGGCAATACAATTTCCTTAAACCTTAGTTGGCTGCCTTTCAACTTCCTTTTGGAGATTTCTATTAACAATTTGGTTTTGTTATTGGGAATTGAATCTAGGGGTGCTCTACCACTGACTCAACCCCAGCCTCTTGTGTTTTGTTTTGTTTTTTTTTGAAACAGGGTCTTGATAAATTACCCAGGCTGACCTCAAACTTGTAATCCTCCTGCCTCAGCCTCCTCAGTTGCTGGGATTACAGGTATGTGGCATCATACCCACTTGGTTATATTTTGTTGCATAACCAATCCTCCTAGAACTTAGTGACTTAAAACAATCATATCTATTTATTATCTCTCACAATTCTGTGTTTTTGTTTTGGAATTTTTGGGGTCCTGGGGTTGGAACCCAAGGCCTTGTATATGCTAAGACACACTCTGTCACTGAATTATACCTCTGAACCTTAATCTATGAGCTAACTGCTCAGCTGGGCAGTTTTCCCCTTTCAGGCTGGAGTTTCAGTGTCTCAGACTTGAATGAACTGGACCATCCAAAGATGGCTCACTCGCTGGACTAGCAGTTGACTGGGGCTCAGCCGGGGCTGTTGACTAGAGCACCTTAGTAATTCTTCATGTGACTGCTGCACATGGCTTGGGCTTCTCATAGCAGGGCAGTTGGATTCCAAGAGGGAGTTTCCCAAGTGCATGAAAGCAGATGCTACAGATGTTTTAAGGCACAGAATCAAAGTTATACTGAGGTAGAATAGAAGATGTAAAAAAATAGAAAGGAGGCCGAAAGGAAGGAGAAGGAAAGACAATTTTAATCTGAGGTTCCTCATAGCTTTCCAGACCTGTCACTCCCCAAGCCAGTCTACCCCCAAATTTCTGGAAAATTGATAAATTTTATAGTCACCATAAAATCACTCATTTCTGAGAATTGCCTTGTGCTCTGTTAATTAGCCAATAAATAGATTAAGCAAAGAGAGAGACAATATTTTTAAGAATCCTATAATTCATGGAACTTTCCAGCATTATCTATTGATCAACCTAAAAGTCCTGAGAATTGCCAGGCCACTATAAACCGTGTTGTGATACCTGAGTGATGTCATTTCACATGCCTTCCCATGCCCACCCCTCACCAAGTTTCCTTCAAAGGAAGAGCTTGAAAACCCCAAGAGCATCTCTTACTCTCAAGATGGCCCGTCTCCCTTCAAAGGGTATTCCTTGCTTTCCTAAATAAATAACTGTGCCTTTACTGATATGTGTTGAAATTTTTTTCCCTTACCTAAGTCAAGGACCCCACTTGTCCTGGATCAAGTTCCCCCATTCTCCAGGAATCCTTTGGGACCTTCTTTTGTGACAATAGAGCACCAATCTCCTTACATTCTCTTAGACAAAGTAAGTCACAGGGCAGCCCAGATTCAAGGGGAGAGGAAATAGATTCATCTCTCAATAGGAAACAGGAACAGTGGCAAAGAGTTTGTAACTTACCTGCCCACCCCTACCCTACTTTCTGGCACTAGAGACAGAACCCAGGGCCCCTACACATGCTAGGCAAGGACTTTATCACTAAGTTATATCCCACCTCCATCTTTAATCTACCATATCAACCAATGTTTTTATACAAAACTAGACCAATAGTTGGCTAAGGAGAGGCTAGATCTGGTACCAGATTACCTATGTTCAAACTCGGCCACCCATCAGCTAAAATGACTTAATCTCTCTATACCTTAGGATTTATAAATTGATATTTATGTAAAATACTTGTTACCATGTCTGGTACAAAATATGTGCTTGCTGTTGTTATTAAGAAAGAACTAAATAGTCTTTATGTGGAATACACAACAGATAAACAGAAAAGGAAGTTCCTCTTTTTGAAGGTGAGATAGATTAAATTTCAAGTTCGTTCAGATAAGAATCACAGAAATAAGTAAATGGAGGAGTGGGAATCCAAGTTGTGGTACTATGATATTACTTATTTTGGTTTTTGTCCTGGTTCCTGGCTAACAGCTCCTATAGCTCTTACAAATTCCTAAGTGACTACTAGAGTAATAAGGGTATCTTTAGCAAAAATATTTAGTCTTTGGTCCTTGATTCCTGCAATAGCTTCAGAGTGATAAAGATGAAAGACAATCTTCTGTTATTTATAATAAGTCCTATCAAACGTGAACTTGCTAATGAAGTGCTTTTGGAAAGTCCCTAAGTAATTGCAGGATGGGGGGATGGGGGAGTTGCCAGGGAAATAAACCATATGCTCAGAGGGTTGGAACTTTCAGCCCCTCCCAAATCTCTGAGGAGGGGAGAGAGGTTGAAGGTGAGACTAATTACCAATGGCTAATGATTGAATCAATCGTGCTTATGTAAAAAAAACTTCTATTAAACCCCCAAAAGAACAACACCAGGAGAGCTTTTGGGTAGCTGAACACACGGAGGCATCCAGGAAGGTGAACAAGAAGACATCCATATTCAGGGAGGGTGACAGTTCCCAAGTCATGGGGACAGAAGCTCCTGTGCTAAGGACCCTTCTAGATGTCGCCCTATGGATCTCTTCATTTGGCAGTTTATTTGAATCCATTAAAATATTGTTTGTAATAAAGTGGCAAATGTAAATATGTATTTCTCTCATTTCCTTAATCAAACATAAGGAGGTGATTATGGGAACCCCAATTTATAGCTGGTCAGTCAGAAGCACACGTAAAATAACCTGGGGCTTCAAATTCATATTATGTACATTAAGTGCTATATAAACTTGTCTTTAGGGCATTCAGTATTTATTTGACTTGGGCAACACACTCATACACACACATTTTTTTTTTTTTTCAGTGCTAGGGATAGATTCTAGAGTCTCACGCATGCACTTTACCACTGAGCTATATTCCCAATGACTTTGGAGATATTATTTCATCTGAATTTATTTTTGGAGAAATACAATTTTTTTGTTCTGCCTTAAAAATCAAAAGGATTGCCAAAATAGAAGTGAGCATTAACAATCAGAATTTAAAAAATGACCCACACTTTTTAAACCTGGTATTGGATTCGCTGTTAAATTTAGCACTTACTGTTAAGACTGGTAAAATGTGAAAAATGGGGATTTTTGAACAAATTTTATGTGAGGTGCTCCCATCTCCTTTACCTCTGTGTATTGCTAAGACGGATATTTGTGTCTGAGTGGTAATTGCCTCTCCAACCTCTTATGTAAAACAAAGCATGAAAGTCCACCTTCTGGTCCACTGTGATTGGACATGCTGAGTGGAAAGCACCGGAACCATCTGGACCCACACAGGTGGTTAAGTTGAAGCAATATAGAAGCCAGGCATGGTGGCGCACTCTTGTAATCCCAGCTTCTCAGGTGTCTGAGGCAGGAGAATTGCAAGTTTGAGGCCAGCCTCAGCAACTTAGTAAGACCCTGCCCAAAATAAAAAATAAAAAGGGTTAGGCATGTGGTCAGTAGTAGAGCACCTGTTGGTCCTATCCCCAGTACCCTTACCTCACAAACACACACAAGCAAAAAACCAATATAGAATACGTGGAGGCCATAAAGAGATTGTCACTTTAATCAACAACAGGCTAGAAGCTGGAAAGCTGGTACCATGGAGTCTCTGTATAACCCCGTGTGGGCTGTGAAAAAGGCAGATGGCTCATGGAGACTAATAGTAGTTTCGGAGGATTAAATAGTTGTACCACATGCCTCAGCAGGAGAGTGTTTCAACCAGAAAACATCGTGAAGGTCAAAGGAAACTGGTACTCATGTTTGATCTTACAAATGCTTTCTTCTCTATCTCAAATTCAGAAAAGAGCTAACTGCTGTTCCCTTTCATGTGGGAAGGATCCCAATTGACATTTAATGCTGCAAGGTTATACGAATTCATTATCTTGCTGTCATAATTTGTTCAAGAGGGATTTGGAGTTGATGCAGGTCTCAAGTGTAATATTACACTACACTGATGACATTATGATAGTATCGGAAACTGAAGAGCAGAAGAGGACTGATTTGAATCATTGGTGACTCAAATGACAACCAAACCTGGTTAATAAATCCAGCAAAGATCCAAGGACCTGCACAAATTGTAACATCTTAGGAATAATCTGGGCAGGAACCATGTGGTATATCCCACAAGCACTAAAAACAAAGTGCTGTCACTACCAGCTTCTAGGACCAAACGAGAAGCCTAGTATTTGGCTGGTTTATTTGGACTTTTCAGAACACACCTCCCACATCTGGCAATGTTGCTAGCTCCCGACTATAAGACTATCTGAAAGAGAACTATATTGAGTGAAGATCTGAACAAAACCAGATCGTATCTGATTTATAGAAAGTAATAACCTTCCATGACTTTGGGCCCATATGATTCCTACTGAGTTGTGATCTTGGAAGTGTCTGCCATTGGCACTCTGGTAGACTGCAGATTAAGGTAAGAGTCCAGAAACATCTCCCAGGGTAGCCATTGGGATTTTGGATCAGAACATTTTCTGATGCTGCTGCCCAATACACACCATTTGTGAGATAACTACTCACTTGTTATTAGGCATTGGTTGAGACTACTTCAATGACTGAAGGACATAAAATGATTATGAAATGTAATATGCCCATGATGTCCTTTTAATTTTTTTGGTGGTGCTAGGGATTGAAGCCAGGGCCTTGTACATGTTAGGCAAGCACTCTACCAATTGAACTATATCCCCAGTCCCTACCCGTAAAGTGTTGAGTGATGTCAGAGAAACACTCTAGGAAGAAAGGCATCCCCTGGAAATGTTCCATAATAAAATGGAAATTGCTTATACAGGAACATGCAGCCAGGGGATGCAAGGAGACACCTACTATATCCACAAGCAAGGAGCTGCTTTTCCTCTGGGACCAACTTTGTTCCAGAGATTGAACTCAGGGGCACTTTATCACTGAGCCACATCCCCAGCCCATTTTCATATTTAGAGACAGGGTCTTGCTGAATTGCTCAGGGCCTCTCTATATTGCTGAGGATGACTTTGAATTCTTGATCCTCCTGCCCCAGTCTCCTGAGCTGCTGGGATTACAGGTGTGCACCACTGCACCTGGATAAGAACAGCTCTTGATTGACAGCAGTTCCAAGATGAAGAGACAATGTCTTGTTTGGAAAGATGCTGCTGTTAAGCCCAGCAGATGGAAAGACCTTATAAGTACCGCGCGCTAACCGATTGCGCCACTGGAGCTCCAAGATGGAAAGAACTTGATTGAAAAAGTGTAAGACTAAATCCACTCAGTGGGCTGAATTGCATGCTGTTTTCCTAGTGGTGGTGGAATAACTGAGTAATGGTAAAAGCCCCTGTGCTTGGGTTTTTACTGACTCATGGGCATTGGCCAGCCAAGGGCCTGGCCACATAGTCAGGTAAATGGACAATAGAAAATGCAACTATTAGATAAATGCTTGTGTGGGGCACAACCCTACGGAAATCACTGGTAATTTAAGGGTTCACGAAAGTAGGGCATGTTAGAAGAATCACCCTCCAGTTTCAGAAGTTGATGGGAACTATCAAGTGGACCTATTGGTAAACTCCCTTGAACTGATCACAAAGGTCCATGAAATGAGAGAATGTTGGGGAGCCACAGCAATGCAGAGATGGGCTGAGTCTAGATAGACATATTCGCCTTGCACCTTCAGAGGCACAAAATGCCAACAAGAACTGTTCTGTCAGGCTGAGGATATAGCTCAGTTGGTAGAGTGCTTGCCTCACAAGCACAAGGCCCTGGGTTCAGTCCCCAGCACCGCAAAGAAAATAAAAAACAAAAACTGTTCTGTCAACAAGATAATCAGAACCCAGAGATAGCTATAGGGAAGGTCCCTGGCAGGGATGGTTCCCCAAATGGATTCCACTGGAGCAATGCTGGCAGCCCCAGGGGGCTATAAATGGGTCCAGGCAGGAAATAGATACCCCGGACTATGTTCTGCATACTTGAAGGTAGACATGAACATCCAAAATACTATTTTTTAAAAAATATTTTTTATTTTTACAGACACATTTTGATTCATTGTACACAAATGGGATACAACTTTTCATTTCCAAAATACTATTAAGGGATTTGGAACACAAGATACTGTACCAATTTGGGGTTCTGATTTACATTTCTTTAGGCTAAGGGACACGCTTTACAGTCCATAGTTGTTAGAGATACTGGGGCGCTGCAAGGAATCAATCGCGGGCTTGGAAGTAGCTCTGCAAGGAGACTTTACTTTAAAAAAAACTTTTTTTTAAGTTGTAGATGAACACAATACCTTTATTTTATTTATTTATTTTTATGTGGCACTGAGGATTGAACCCAGTACCTCACTGCTGGGCGTGCTAGGCATGCTCACTCATGCTAGGCAAGTGCTCTACCACCGAGCTACAACCCCAGCCCCCGAACTTTACTTTTGCAGAAGGGCGAGCTACCAAACTAAGTCTGACAAACTAAGTACACTTGTGGGGTGGGGGTGGGGGCAGTTCGCCTGTTTTTATCTTTAACACAGCACCCTTAAAGAGGAGCTTGGAATTACAATCTACATGATTGACTGATTTTAAAGTTGGGATGGGCAATGGGAAGGGCTATAGTCAAAATGGCTAAGATTGAATACAGGTTGAGAAGCTCAAAATGGCTATGATTGGATATATTCAGGCCATCCTCTGGAGACCAGATCCAGGAATTTAGTTAGATAGGCTACAGGTTGCCTCTCTTACAAGCCAATTTTACATTTAAGGCTATATACTATATTCTGAAAATGGACCACCGGACTTTCTATTTCTCACATAGTATCCAACAGTGGGCAAAGAAATAGCATATTGAATGGATATGTTGCATACCATTCGCATAGTAATAGTTTAATAGTAAATTGGAATGAGTGGGTTGAAGCCTTTGCTCTTTAAAATGGATAAAAGGCTTGAGGGGCTGGCTTACATGCCTTCATGAGTGTGGGCTCACACTCAGCATGACTGGTACTAAAGGAGTGTTCTATCAAGGAGAAAATTACACTTTATTTTCTGTTCTAGATTCAGGCAACAGTTCATTTCATAAAACAGATTTAAGTTCTTATGGGCTGAGCAGAAAATGTTGGTTTCATAGAAAAAGTCTGAAGAAAGCAGAAACAAGGCTCATGCCTGTAAACCCAGCAGCTGAGGCTGGAGGATCACAACTTCAAAGCCAACCTCAGCGATTTAGTGAGGCCCTAAGCAATTTAGCAAGACCCTGTCTCTAAATAAAATATAAAAAAGGTCTGGGGATGTTGCTCAGTGGTAGCAGGGATTCATCCAGTCTCTGGGAACCCCTGTTACTTTAAAAACAACAATAACAACAAAAACAAAAACAGGAACAAAAAGCAGATTGGTCACTTCAGAATTACTTGTTGCAGGTCTGAGACAGGGAGACAGGACAATAGGAAAACAACAGATTATTTTGGGTTACTTCTTTTTCCGTAAGGATTAACCTCATTAACATGTCAATCAAACTACATTAACATGTCAAAACTGGCCCAGTGGGTAAATTTCCTTGTTGACTTTCTAGTTCTGATTTTTTTGAAAGTCAGATAAACAACTTGGTTCCAATTTAGTGATGTAGAACTTTAGCATGAGTGACTCCATTTTGATTTTTAACCTAGGGTCCTGTGAAGGAACAAAACAATGGCCTCCTATGTTATTTAACAGTCCCCACTAGGTTTTCCTCTGTTTTTTTTTTTTTTTTTTTTTTTTTCTTTTTCTTTCTGGTGGATCTGGGGAAGAATGATGGTATGACAGTATGACAGTGCAATTCTTGACAAGGAAGAAGTATGCTTGTATAATGACTCTAATTTTTTTTCTTTTTTTTTTGGGTGCTGGGGATCGAACCCAGGGCCTTAGGCAAGCACTACCGACTGAGCTATCTCCCCAGCCCCTTTCTTTCTTATAGTGGTTGTAGGAGCAGGGCTGCAACTACAAATTCTTTAGGTAGGGATGATTCCTAAACAAGAAACTGTAATCATCCTTACATTTATTTATAGGAGCAATGTAAAATTCAACTGGCCGGGGAAGATCCAAAGGCAGGTTCTCACTTAATTTACAGAGAGGGCAGTGGGAATTGTCCGTCTGTAGCACCACGCTCAGTTTTCATCTAGGCCCATTAGGCCTAATGCTCCTTATGGCCCCATGTGGGCAGTTGAAAATGACTTGTTGGAGCAGCAACTTGAAATGCAAGTGATTGGAAATTCCAAAGATAGGTTCTCACTTAAGGTGGTGTGTGCATGTAATCCCAGTTACTTGGAGGCTGAGGCAGGAGAATCACTTGAGCCCAGGAGCTTGGGGACAGCCAGGGTAACATAGGGAGACCTCATCTCAAAAAGAAAGAAACAAACAAAGAAAGGGAGAAAATATATACATACATACTTATGTTGAGGTTAACAGTGAATGCAGCTATACTCCCTGGGGGTAAAGATGGCCAACTAATTCTGTCCATACCCTGTCTGAATGCGAGTGGACTGTGGTAGTGCACACCTGTAATCCCAGTGACTCAGGAGGCTGAAGCAGTAGGATGGAGAGTTCAAGGCCAAACTGGGCAATTTAGTAAGATTCTGTCTCAAAAAAGAAAAAAAAAAATCATCAAAATAAATAGAACTGAGGATGAAGCTCAGTGGTAAAGCACCCCTGGGTTCAATCCAGTACTATAAAAAGGGAAAAAAGAAAAAAAAAAAAAAAAAAAAGGAACTAAGGACCATTTAGGTGTGAAACATTCAGACTGTTTCAACTGATGAACTCTGAGGATATACAAACCCAGTTTCTCCTATACTATCACTCAATAAATCAACATAGAAGACCAAATATGTGGGAGCAATTTCCTGCACACACTAAGCAAGCAATCAGTTCTGTAGCAGACACCAGCTGAGTGTTCTCTAGTTCAATTCCCTACCTCGAGATGGTGTCATTTCCCACAGACTAAGGGTGCAGTCCCCAAGACTACCTACTCCCTATAACAGATGCCAACCAAAACTCCAGGTTATTTAACTTGTGCTTTTGACAAACAGGCTGTGTATCAGGGTTCCCACAACCCCCCCTGTGGATTAATTAGTTAATATGCCAGAGCAGTTTATGGAACTCAGGGAAACACTTATGTGTACTGGTTTATTACAGAGGATATTACAAAGGATATTAATGTCTACCAGATGAAGAGATGGATAGGGAAAGGCAGAAGGTAGGGGAGGAGAGGACTGAGCTTTCACGCTTTCCCTGGGCACAAAACTCTCCAGGAACATCTTCATGCTTTGCTGTCTGGAAGCTCTTTGAACCCTGTCCTTTTGAGCTTTTATGGAGGCTTTGTTATGTAGGCATTGGCTATTGGTGATCCATTTAATCTTCTCTCTCTCTTCCTGAGAAGCTGGGGTGGGGGAGCTGAAAAGTTCCAATCCCCTGATCATGCCTTGATCTTTCCTGTGACTAGCTCCTGTTCTGGAGCAGCCTAGGGGCTGCCAACAATCAGCCACCTCATTAGCATGCAGAAAGACACTTGTAACTCTGGAGATTCCAGTGGTTTTAGGAGTTGTATGTCAGGAAGACCAAATATCTACTTTACAACATTCTAGTCCACCCCCTCTCCCTGCCCCATCTTTGAACATGGATGCCTTACATCAAAAAAGATATACAACTTAAGCCTAGGGAGGTAGCTCAGTCGGTAGAGTGCTTCCCTTGCAAGCACAAGGCCCTGGTTTCGATCCCCAGCATCGCAAAAAAAAAAAAAAAAAAAAAAAAGATATACAACTCAAGCAGAGTGTGTGGGGGTACATATCTGTAGTTTTGGTACTCAGGAGGCTGAGGCAGGAGGATCGTTTGAGCCCACCCTGACCTGGCAACACAGTGAGACAGTTAAAAAGTTTTTTTTCCGAAAGATACCAGAATTCCATTTATTCACTTCTATTCAGGCCAGTCCATTGTCATATGGTAGGAATGTGTCTGTCCAGGTGGGGCCACTTATGTTTGTAGGCTTCCATTCTATCAAGGTCCACAAGTAGGAGTGGTCTCAGTAAATATATAACCCTGCCCTTCCAGGCCTCTAGCATAATTATTATTTCTTACCTTGAGCCTCTTTGGAGGTATAGATGTACCCATTCATTCATTCCTTTACCCTCAGCTTCCATTTCTCCTATTCTCCATTTATACTCCACTTTTTCCACCCTTGAAGGGACATTATCACTGGCTATGTGTAGGTAGCAATCCTAATCCAGCAGATGCCTCCCTATCTGTCTGCTCTCTTTCAGATAGGGTATGCACTGAATGCTTGGTGCCCAGTGTGGTGGTGTTGAGATGGTGAAATTTTTAAAAGTGGGATGTAATGGAAGTCAGTTAGGTCATTGGGGGTGCTGCTCTTGGAAGGTATTAATATAGTTCTTAGAATCCTGGTGAGTTCATCAGAGAGTAAATTATAAAAAGAGCACACCTGGTCCTTAAATCTCTCTCATTTCTTGTCTCACCAGGTGGATCTCTCCTTCTCACAAATGGTTCCACCATGATGCCACCCATTTTGCTGTGATGCAGTCAAGGGACCCTCACCCAGACTCTGGTACCATGCTCTTCAACCTCTAAAACTGTGCACTAAGTAGACCTCTTTTTTTTATACATTACTTAGTGCCAGGTATTTTCTTATAGCTATAGAAAACTAAGACAATGAAGTTAACAAAAATTGGTATTGAAGTTGACCTACGCTTATTATTATTATTGTTGTTATTATTATTTTAACGAAGTCCAGAGTCTCTGCAAGGAAGGATTATTAGGCATAACTTACTTGAGAATATTAAGGTGCTGATGAGGTTTAAGTTCTTGGGTAGCTTCTATGTTCTCTTTTGCATGTAACTACATGCAATAACTTTAGTTATAAATCTATTGATAGAAGATGAGGCAAAGGGCAGAGGTATAATTAAAGGTATAATCAAAAAAGAACTGGATGCAGTGGTACATGCCTATAATCGCATCTGATCTGGAAGCTGAAGCAGGAGAATTTCAAGTTTGAGGAAAGACTGGTCAACTTAGTCAGACTCTGTCTCAAAATAAGATAAAATGACTGAGGATGTAGGTCAGTGGTAGAATGTCCCAGAGTTCAATCTCCAGTACAAAAAGGAAAAGCAGAAAAAGAAAATAAATTCTTGCACAATAGTAAATTGCCAAGAAAAATTAAAAGCTATCATTAAATTTCAATCTTCTTAATTGTTTAGTCTCTCTTATTCAGTTGTAGATACACATTCATTTTCAGGTTACTATGTCATAGACTGAAGTAAGAGGCAAATATTATTTGTCTTCAGATCAGTTCCAGGTCTCTGTGGCAGCCAGGCCCCGAGGATCTTCACCTTTTGATATTCATGACCTAGGGCAGTCCCATTTCACATGAAGTAAAGACTGACTTGCGAGATCAATAGAATCCTCCAGAAGTGACAGCACCCGACTCTTAAGACCAAGTCATAAGACATTGCCTCTTTGCCTTGGTCTCTTGAATTATCACTTTTGAGGATACTAAGCTGCCCTATGAGGGGCCTACTTGGAGATGAACGGCGGTCTCCTGCCACCAGCCAGCATGAGCCTGCCACTCTGCAAATACGCCACCTTGGATGCAGATCCCCAGCCCCACTCAAGGCGTCAGAGGACTGCAGCCCTGGCTGATACCTGCAACCTCCCGAGAGACTCCAAGCCTGAGCTCTTGAATTCCTGACCCACAGAAAGTCTAGGATGCAAGAGTTTATTGTCTTTTGAGGCACTAAATTTTGGGGGTGGGTTGTTAAACAGCAAATAGATTATTAATATAATCTTAATTCTAAAGAATAGTGGTAAACGAGGAAAGGCTAACTATAATATGGCCCATATTAATATAACAAAATTGCCTTCTCCAAATTTATCTGGTAAGATTTTATTAAATAATACATTTATTTCGTAAGAAAATTTGGCAGAAAAATGTCTTTTTTTTTAGTCTACAAAACTATTGCTAGAGGACATTGCTAGTGTCGGGTGATCAGACTGACTAGCATAATCTCAAATGTTACAGGAGTAACAGTTTGGGAAGTGCCAGGTGAAGCAAAATTGAGCAAACTTGTTTGTTGCAGGATTCTTAGAGCTCTCGTGACACCAACTGTGCTGATTCTTCAAGAGAGGGTTAAGGCCAGGCACCTGTAATCCCAGTGACCTGGGAGGCGGAGGCAGGAGGATCACAAGTTCAAGACCAGTCTCAGCAACTTAGTGAGACCCTGTTTCAACCTAAAAAATAAATGGTGGGGGATGTGACTCAGTGGCAAAGCATCCCTGGGTTCAATCCCAGTACATGAAAAACAAAAACAAAAGACAAAAAACAGAGGGTTTTGATATGCAGCCTTTTCTAAACATATTCAATGAAGAAACCCTACTTTCAAAAACTATGTCATAAGAATAGAGTTTGTGGAATATACTTGGGACACCCAACGAAAGAGAAATGACCCATGGTATACAATCTTCCCAGTGCAAAACAATTCCCTGGCACCCCATAGTCTGTCCTATCAGAGATAATAATCTCTACTTATTACTTAGAACAAATAGAAGTAAAAATGTTATCAAATTGTAAGTCAAAGACAAATACAAAATTAAAATCATAAAAATCTTGCAAAAAATACCTATTATGAACATTCTAGGATTAAGGGAGACATTCCTAGTCAAAACTGAAAATACACAAACTATTTAAAAAAAAAGAAAGACATATTTGACTAATAAAAAACACTTTTATAAGGTTAAAAATATTGTGAACAGGGCTGGGGATATAGCTCAGTGGGTAGAGTGAGCAAAAGGCCCGGGGTTCAATCCCCAGCATTGCAAAAAAAAAAAAAAAAAAAATATTGTGAATGTTATACGTATATCAAATCATTACATTGTACCTCACACATATTTATAATTATTATGTGTCAAAAATTAATAAAAAAACATTGTGAGTGGCTTAATAGATGAGAACTTTATTAGGAAAAGTATTATTTTCAATTTTGAGAGAATATTTATAATGCAGTGACCTTTTTCAAACTGATGAAAAAGAAGAAAATAACCTAATTTAAAAAAGACAAAAGACACAAAGAAACAAGTCATAGAGGTGTATATCCTACTGGCCTGCACCCATTTGAAGGGAAGTTCAAACTCCAATGTTAGTCCGAGAAATGTAAAGTGCAGTGAGATATTACTTTATCCCCATCAGACCTGCAGATAATAAAAAGGTCAATAGCAACAGGGTGTGGTGGTGCATGCCTATAATCTCAGCGATTTGGGAGGCCAAGGCAGGAGGATCTCGAGTTCAAAGTCAGCCTCAGCAAAAGCAAGGCACTAAGCAACTCAGTGAGACCTTGTCTCTAAATAAAACACCAAATAGGGCTGGAGATGTGGCTCAGTGCTTGAGTGCCTCTGAATTCAATCCCCAGTACCAAAGGAAAAAAAAAAAAAAAAAGGTCAATAGCTTCTGTTACTGGAAAGGTGTGACTTGGGGGAAAGGAACTCCATATGTTACTGATGTAAATGTAAATATTCCAGCTATTTTTGGAACGTACTTTGGCATTTGGCAGCATCTTGTAAAATTAAATATAGGCAGCCAATGAGCCAACTCCTGTGAAATCTGTCCTACATATATATACAAAATAAAAAAAATTCATTAGTTGGGCGTGGTGGCTCACGCCTGAAATCCCAGCAAAGAGAAGCTGAGGCAGGAGGATCCCAAGTTAGAGACCTGCCTTAGCAACTTAGCAAAACCTGTTTCAAAATAAAATTTAACGAAGAGCTAAGGTTGTAGCTCAGTGGCAAAATGCCCCTGGGTTCAATCCTCAGCACAAAAAAGAAAAAAAAAATATCATTCATGTATAAAGACAAACATATAAGGGTGTATATTTGTTTTCTAGGGCTCCCTCAACAAAATTCCAGGCTAGATGACTTAAGTCTATTTTTCTCACAACTCTGGAGGTCAGAAGATCGAGATGCAGGCTTTGGCTTGCACATGGTACCTTCTTGCTGTGTCCTCAAGTAACCTTTCTTTCCTCTGTGCCTGGCATACCTGGTGTCACTTCCTCTTCTTCTGAGGACATCAGTCTTAGGGCCCCACCCTTGCAACTTCATTTAACCTTAATTACCTATTTCTAGGCTCAATCTTTAAACATAGATATATTGGGGGGTAAGGAAAGTTTCAACATCTTACCATAAAACAGTCCATATGATAAAATATTATAAGTGAAATGAATGGTCATCAAACATAAGTAATAGGTTTAATGGTCTCTTTGTAGCTGCTATTGTGCTTTTGCCATCCCTTCTTCCTCTCCCAGACAATGGCCATGATTCTGACTTTTGTATAATTATTCCCTTACTTTTCTTCATAATTATACAATTATAACTATATGTATATAAAATGTGATATATACATTGTATATCTTGTGTAATAGATATACGTTGTATATCTTGTGTAATAGATATACAATGTCTCTCTCTCTCTCTCTTTCTCTCTCTCTCTCTCTCTCACACACACACACACACACACACACACACATATATCCCTGAAGAGACTATTACATAGTTTAACATGATTTTGAATTTAATATAAATGGAATCATACTATATGTATTCATTTAAAACCTGCTTAGTTTGTTCAACTATATATATATTTACATATATAAATAAATATTTAAGTATTAAATTAAGTATACACACACACACACACACACACACACACACACACACACACACCAGGGATCCAGGGATTGAACCCAAGAGTGCTTAACCACAGCCCCAGTCCTTTTATGTTTTATATTGAGATAGGGTCTTATTAAGTTGCTTAGGGCCTTGCTAAGTTGCTGAGGCTGGCTTTGAACCTATGATCCTCCTGCCTCAGCCTCCCAAGCTGCTGGGATTACAGGCTGTGCCACCACACCCTGCTCAACAGTGTATTTTTGAGACAATTCATGTACATTTGAAGTTCAGTCAATTTCACTGTTGTTTAGCAGTCTATTGTATAAATTTGCAATAATTTATTCATTTTGGGTTGTTTCCAGTTTTTTCTATTTGAACAATGTTGCCATATAAATTCTTGAACCTGTCTCCATGTATACGGGTGCCTGGGTTTCTCTAGGTCTATGCCTAGGATTTAATTGCTGAGATCCATGTCTGATTTTTCAAAGTAGTAGATAAGAATTGTCATTGCTCTGCATCACCCCTAGCCCTTAATATTGTCAGACTTTTAAATGTTTTCAGTACAATTAATATGAAATCTCTGAACAATCCACAATGTATACACATATTGAAATATTACATGGTACTTAATAGATATGTACAATATTTATGTCAATTTAAAAAATAAAAATTAGGGCTGGGAGTGTAACTCAGTAAGAGTCCTTGTTTAGATTGCATGAGGCCCTGAGTTCAATCCTCAGGACTGCAAAAATACATGAATAAATAAATAATTAAATGAAAATTATCCAGGTGCATTGGTGTGTGCCTGTTATTTCAGCACACGGGAGGCTGAGGCAGGAGGATCCCTTGAACCCAGGAAGTTGGGAGCGGCTTGGGGAACATAGTTCCAAAAATTAAAAAAGAAAGAAGAAAGAAAGGAAAGGAAAGAAAAAGAAAAAAAAGAGAAAACAAAAGTATAGTATCTCATTAGACATTTGGTATCTTTCTGAGGAATGATTTGGTTGGGCATCTTTATGTATACTTATTGACCATTGGTATTTTCTTTGCTATGAAATACCTTGATGATTTTTCTTTTTGACTGTGTTTTCTTTCTCTTTGATGTGTTTTGATGAAAAAAATCTTAATTTTTTACTTAAAAAATTTTGTTTCCGTGTTGCTGGGAATTGAACCCAGGGCCTTGTGCATGCCAGGGAAGCATACCAACTACATCCCCTGCCCAAAGATATAACTTTAATGTGGTCAAATTTGTCACTCTTTTCCTTAATAGTATGTGTGAACTGAAGTTCTCTGAAGAAGTTTCATCTGTATTAAAGATCCCGCAGATTGACCCTAGCTCTCTAGAATGTTGTGATTGTGGACAGATGGAATGTTGAGAGCCAAAATTATCTGGAGCTATCTTAGTCCCTTTAATAACCATTTACTTTCAACCTCTGTATCTGACTAACATCCTCATGACTATTAGGTAAAACTCTTGGAATGTATCACTAAGCTTAACTGAACTGCAGCCTCCACCAACCCTAAAGCTAGAAATACCATAACATCTGAAACTTCAGGAAGAGATTTCTTGCCTGCTTGATGTCCCCACCAATGTATTTACTGAATATGTTGATTTATGACCTTCTTCATTCTGTGGCTATAAAAGTTCAGGGCTGGAGGTATAACTCAGTGGTAGAGCACTTGCCTAACATTCGCAAGACCCTGGGTTTGATTCCCAGCATAGAAGGAATAAATAAATAAACAAAAAACCAAAAAAAAAAAAAAAAAAAAAAAAAAAAGTTCAGGTGACCTCTTCCACAGCAGAACATGACATCCCATGTAAGTTGAATCTGTATTGCTGGGTTGTGGTTACTCATATTTGGCTCAGAATAAACTATTTTCTTTCTTTTTTTTTTTTTTTTTTTTTTTTTTTTTTTTTTTTTGTGGTGCTGGGGATTGAACCCAGGGCTTTGTGCATGTGCAGCAAGCACTACTCTACTAGCTGAGCTATATCCCCAGTCCATTTTCTTTCTTTCTTAAGGTGCTGGGTATTGAACTCAGGGCCTCACATGTGCTAGGCACTGGACTACATCCCCAGTCCCTGAATGCTTTTCTTATTTCCTTGAAGCAGAGTAGTTATTTTATGTCAACATATGTCTAGGATATAAGGGAAAACATGTTTTTCCTATTTTCACATGGTCAACAGAGCACAGGCTAGTTCATCTCAAGTCACCAAAACAAGATTTCTCCCCATCAATGACCAATTCTGCAGTGGATGCCAGCTGGGTGTCCTATAATTCAATTCAATTCTGTTGTTTCCTGGATATAGCAGAGTATAGATTCCATAGATTAGGAGCTCAGTCCCATAAGACTGCCCTCTAGATTACATGTCAGTCCCAACACTCAGGCTGTGACCTGTATTTCTGACTGATTGACCAAGTCAGGGTTCCTGTGACTGCCTCTTTGGGTTTGGTTAATTTGCTCGAGGAGCTCATAAAACTCAGGAAAACACTTTAGTTGCATTTACCCATTTGTTATAAAGGATATTACAAAGGATGTTGCTGACCCTTCAGATTCGAGGAGTGCATAGGGTTAGGTATGGGGAAAAAGGAAGCAAAGTTTCCACACCCTCTCTGGGTGAGCTGTCCCGCAGGCTTTCCTAACCTAGGCCTTTTGGGGTTTTGTGGCAGCTTCATTGCATAGGCATGATTGATTAAATCACTGACCATTCATTGGTGCCCAACTCAAACTTCAGCCCCTTTCCCCTGCAAAGAGGTTGGGGAAAGGGATGGGGGACTGAAAGTTTCAACTCTAATCATATGGGTGGTTCCTTTGACAACCAGTCCCTATCCTCAACCTATCTAGGATTCCCAAGCCCCCAGACACCTCATTATTAAACAAAAGGCATTTATCACTTAAGAGATTCCAAGGGTTTTAGGGGTTTTGTGCCAGCAAATAAGACATAGACCAAATATATACTTTACAATATCACAGTATGCATTTATTAATACCTTTAAGAAATTATTCTTACCCGAAGTTCTTAAAGATATTTTCCTATATTTTCTTCAAAAGGTTTAAGCTTTTGTCTTAAGTCCTTGTTCTATTTGGAATTTTTGTGTGCGTGTGCATGTCTTTTTAATATGGGTGCTACTGATTGAATGCTCTTGTGCCCTGAAATTCATGTGTCAGTAAACCTTAACTCTTAATGTGAAGATATTAGGAAGTAGAGTGTTTGGTAGGTGATTAGGTCATGATGGCTGAGGCTTCATAAGTGGGATTAGCGCCCTTGAGAGTTCTCTTACCCCTTCTATCACTTGAGGACACAGTGAGAAGATGGTTGTTCATGAGCCAGGAAGTGGTCCCTTGCCAGACCGAATCTGCTGGAGACTTGTCTTTGGTTTCCCACCATCCAGAACTGTGAGAAGTAAATTCGTGATATTTTTGTTTTAAAACTTTTTTTTTAGTTGTCTGTGGACACCATGCCTTTATTTTATTCATTTATTTATTTTGTTATGTGGTGCTGAGGATCGACAACTCAGTGCCTCACACATGCTAGGCAAAGGCTTTACCACTGAACTACAATCCTGGCTCCCAAATTTGTGATGTTTGTAAGACACCTTTCCCCCAATCTAATCTGAAAGGCCGATTCTGCTGCACATCAAGTTTTTATGTATGCGTGGGTTTGCTTCTACATTCTATTTCATTCCATTGGTCTATTTATCTATCATTTCACCAAAATCATGTGGTTTAATTACTATAACTTAATGAGTTGATAAAAATAAACAAGTATAAAAATGTCATATGGTAAGCATTATATATGTGTTTGCTGTGATTATTATGACTTTCTATTAAAATTTAGTGGGGCATATCTCTGTGATTGGTTTTGCTTTTTTAGTAGTGTCTTAATAATTCTTGGTCATTTGCTCTTCCATATGATTTTTGGTATAAGTTTGTCAAGCTACACAAAAATCCCTGTTAAAACTATCAATAGTTGACATCTTTAGATATTGAGCTTCCCATCTCTGTATGTAGTATTGTCTTAGGCTGTTCTGTATTGCTATTACAGAGTACCACAGACTGGAAAGTTTATAAAGAAAATAATTTTTCCCATGTTTTTTATTGATGCATTAGAGTTGTACATAAGGGTAGGACTAAAGAAAAGAAATCTATTTCTCATTGTTCTGGAAGCCAGTAGTTCCAAAATCAAGATGCTGGATTCTGGTGAGGATCTTCATGCTACATCATCCATGATGTATGGTGGAAGGGCAAGTGTCTTTAGATAGCAAAGCAGCAAGAGCAACATTAATCAGAAACCTATTTCCTAGAAAATGACATATTCCTGTGAAGAAAGCATTAATCCATTCATGAGATAGACCCCCCCTATGACCTACTCACCTCTTAAAAGTCTCACCTCTCAACACTGTTGCAAAGAGGATGTACTTTCCAACACAGGACTTTGGGGAAGAGATTCAAACTAGAGCAAGTATGTTTCTTCATCTACTTAGGTCTTCTTTAATGTTTTTCAGTAAAGTTAACTAATTTTCTTCAAAAAGCTTTTGTAAATATTATTAGATTTGATCCTAGACACTTTATAATTTTTGAAAATATTGTCAACAATATCTTTTAAAAATGTTACAATGCTTTTTTAAAAAAATATATATATTTTTAGTTGTTGATAGACCTTTGTTTTATTCATTTATTTGTATGTGGTGCTAAGAATTGAACCCAGTGCCTCGCACTTGCTAGGCAAGTGCTCTGCTACTGAGCTACAACCCCAGTCCCACCCACAATGCTTTCTTTTAAAAAGATCTTTATGTTATATTAACTGCTGGTGTGTAGAAATTCAATAGGCTTTTAAGTGTTGATCCTAAATCTGACAAACTTGCTAAATTATTATTTCTCCATTCAAAAAAAATGTTCATAGTTTTGGAGGGGGGCAGTTTACACAGGTTAGCATAATATCTGCAAGTGGTTTGTTTTTCCTTTTCAATACTTTAGAAAAAAAAGAAAAAGAAAAAGTCTTTTAATCGAACGCAGTGCCTAGCACAGGCTAGGCAAGCAATCTACCACTCAGCTACACCCCCACTCCTCCTTTCCTTTTTCTTTTCCTTTTAGTGCACAGTGTGTGGTTTACAGTGTAATATTGAATGGAGATAGTGATGACAGCCATTCCTCTCTGATTTCTAATTCTGAAGAAAAAAATACTTTTAATATTTCACCACTTGTGGCAACAAGCCTCCAAGATGACCCTCGATGATCCTCACCATTTGCTCTTCACTCCATTATATAGTTTACTCCCACAGGGAATGGAGGTTGGTCCCAGTGCTGGTAGGAGGGATGAATGAGTCTTCAAGGACAGATTATAAAGGGCCCTGTGGCTTTCACATTACGATTGATTACTCACTGCTTACTCACTCTGGGGTAAACCACCCACCGCGTTGCAAGGGCTCAGGCAGTCCTGAGTAGAGGCCGGAGAACGGAGGGATGGCCTCTGCCAGCAGCCAGCAACATGAGTGAGCACCCCTGAGGCATATCCTCCAGCCCCAGTCAAGCCTCCAGGTGACTGCAAGCTTATTAGAGATCCCGAAGCAGAACCATCCCACCAAGCTGCTTCTAAATCTCTGAACCATGTGAGGCATAAGCAATGACGAATATTTGCTAAGTCACTAAGTTTGGGCATAATTATTTATGTAACAAGAGACAATTAATAAATTATTTGAATATGTAATTTCTCTGCAGGCATTGTTTTTGCCACATAGCGCAAATTTCAACATACAGCATTGTGGGTTTTAAGTATTTTCTAATTATGGGTTGTGGTTGTAGCTCAGTGGAAGAGCACTTGCCTAGTATGTGCAAGGATTTGATCCCCAGCATCACAGAACCAGACCTCATCTGAAAAAAAAAAAAATTCCCCTAATTTCCATTATGGTTTGTTCCTTGATCATAGGTCATTTAAAAGTGTGTTATTTACTTTCCAAATCATTTTTTTTTGTTTTAATTTATCTTTTTGGTATTTTTCTTAATTTTGTTATTCTGGTTAAAACATATAACGTAAGATTTGCGGTTGGAATTATTTATAAGTGCATAATTCAGTGGCTTTAATTACACTCACAATATTGTGCAGTCATCACTACTACATATTTTCAGTATTTTTATCACACTAAAGAAAAACTCTATGGGGCTGGGGTTGTGGCTCAGTGGTAGAGCACTTGCCTGGCATGTGTGAGGCCCTGGGTTCGATTCTCAGCACCACACAGAAATAAAAAATAAAAGATCCATTGACAACTAAAGAAAAATATTTAAAAAAAAGAAAAGAAAAACTCTAACCATTCATCAGTAACCCTCCCCACCCTTGCCTTTCACCTTGGTAACCTCTAATCTGCATTCGTCTCTATCCTATTTTAGACATTTCTTTTAGATAGTTCATATGAGTGTATGTCTTTTTTTTTTTTTTCTTTCTTTCTTTCTTTTGGTACTGGAGATTGAACCCAGGGAATGCTTTACCACCAAGCCACATCCACAGCCCTTTTTGTTTTTTATTTTGAGGCAGAATCTCACTAAATTGCTATGATTGGCCTTGAACTTTCGATTCTCCTACCTCAGCCTCCCAAGTGACTGGGATTACAGGTGTGTGCCACTGTTCCTGCGAGTATGCCCTTCTGTTATCAGTTTTTAGCTTAATTAAGTTGTGGTCAGAAAATGTGATCTTTAGTATACCATGTCTTTGAAATGTCTTGATTTATGTGACCCAAGTCAATTTCTTTTTTCTTCCTTTTCTTTCTTCCTTCTTTTCCTTTTCTCTCCTTCTCCTTATCCTCTTCCTCCTTTTGGGGGGGAGGGGGATCAAATCCAGGGCTTTGTGCATGCCAGGCAACCTCTCTACCACTGAGCAACAACCTCAGCCAGTCGACTTTTGAAATATTAATATGTTCTTCAGAAGATTTGCTATAGTGCTCTACGTAAGTCCATTAGACCAAGAACCTTGGTATTGCAACCACTCTACGCTCTCCAGTTTGAGTTCAACAGTTATTGCATACCTTGTGTCAAATTTTAGGCACAATTTTATGCATATGAAGATGTAACAAGTATGTTCTTGAGGACCTCATAATCCCAGGGCAAGTCCTTTACAGAGAAAGAGATATACTGTGGTGGGTGTTAAAACAGAGACAAACTCAGAGTGTATTAAGGGTGACTTTACTGGGCAGCTCCCTATCTTTAGTTTTGGTTACTAGAAGAAACCAAGTAAGGTCTTTCTGCCCTAGTTGCAAGGTTTTAAGGAAGAGAAACGAATTGGCCCATCCTGGGTCAGATGTTCTTTCCTGGATTAATTGCTGTGACCAATGTGGCCACAGAATACACTGGCAGCTAAATTCTGAAGGGCGGTGTGGATAGGGGCGACTCTCGGAAAAAGAGGCTTTGTGGTGAGTTGGCAGGATACCTGGCCCTGGCCTCTCTTGCACCCAAACTTAACCAGTCCTACCACTCTCCTTCTCTGGTCTTTGCCTGAGCAACTAAGAGCTGATGGAGCGGGGAGAAAAAGCTTTGCAACCATCTACAGAAATTTCAAGGGAAATTTCCAGGCTCTCTGGGTTTCACTTAGTGTGACTGGATGGATAGGGATGGTGTGGATGGGGTAGCATTGCAAAGACTGGTTCGCTACTCCAAAGAAACATGATCTTGTTGAATTCACTGCAGTCCAGGGTCAGCCTCTGAATTTTGCAAGACTAGTAACACAAGTGTGTCAATGTCTCAGAACTAATGCGATTTGTAAGCTCTGATTCACATGAGTGAGGTTTATAAGAAAATGATGTACGAATTCTAAATGAAAATTTATTAGTTTACAAATACTTAAAAGCTTTTCAACTTTTCCCAGCTCTGTTTTGCAAACACCTTTTTGGAATCCAAACAAAGTACAAATCCTGTTCTGACTTCTGGGTACAGAGAGATAAATAAGATGTAGACTTCGCTGAATTAGAGCTCCCTAAAGCATGTGTGCATTGGGTGTGGGTAGACACATTTTCTGTCTGAAATCATACAGCTTAGGAAGCCAAATCACAATTAGGAAGTTGCTCGTTGAGTATGATCCTAACAAGAGAGGTTGGTGGAGAGTTGGACTAGTAGCCAGTGGTATGTCTGTGAGTCAGAGATTTCTGGATACTAGAGTAGGTATCGGCACGACCATCTTCCCCTGCACCGTTCTGCAACCAGACACTGCCAATGTTTGCCTCCTGATGCTTTTTGCACGTCCATGGTTGCTGCTAGCCCTTCTGAGCAGTCCTTTCCTCTTTCTCTTTCTTTTTTCCTGTATACCTTCTTTCCATAGACATTTTTCACCTTGTATAACAGCACAGTCTATAGTCCTGGGAGTGGAACAAGTTGGTGATATTCACTTTGGGTCTCACCCACTCTACTCATCTTACTAACATATCACTCAGGATAGCAGGAGTTCCTCACTCCTTGAGTGTCCCTGAGTCTTTCATCCTTGATTTGTGCCACTCTGATTAGGTTCTCAGCATCTCTCTGTGATCCTATATCTCAAATGGGTCCCTTTTCTTTCTCCTCTCAGCCGTTTATTCGAAGTTGGCAAATGCCTTCAATCTTTTACCCAGACTCTCTGCCTCTGACTCCTAGCAGGCAATCTGTTGCTTACTTTAAATTTTACTTTACTTTAATTTTGTAGTACTCAGGATTGAACCCAGAAGTGCTAAACCACTGAGCTACATCTCCAGTCCTTTTTATTTTATTTTGAGACAGGGTTTTGCTAAATTGTTGAGGCTGGCCCCAAACTTGCAATCCTTCTGTCTTAGTCTCCTGAGTTGCTGAGATTACAGGCATGTGCCACTGTGCCTGGCTTCTTGCCACCTACTTTAGCTAGAAATGGAGGTGGAGTGCAACTCCCTCATATGTAGGCATACACTCTCTGCAAAAAGCCTCCGTGGCCATCTCTAGTGCCCCAGGGCATCTCCTGGGCTCCCCCTGCAGCCCAGTACTGTCCCTGCAGTTTCCATCTACTTTAGTGCCATCTGGGCCTGGGAGTAGGAAAGTGGGAGAAGAGAGTGGTCAGGGTATTTCTTCCTGCTCCCTTATGCTTCACCAGTGGTCACTTCCCTCTCCAGTGGAAGAAACCTTGTCTGCAGCTCCAGCTCCCAGTGGGCTCCATCTACACTGTTTCGTCTTCTTGTCCCTTTAGACCCAGGGAGGTGAGGGCTTCCCACTGTTGCTAGTTCCTGGATATTCAACATCTCTTCATGGCTTCCTTTGCCCTTCCCAGATCTCTGTAAATAGTCACTTCATTAAATTTTCTTCCATTTAGTGGAATATACCTTCTCCTTGTTGGGTCCCTGACTGATATGTAACTCATATCTCCCCCTGGAGCAACTGCTTCCTGAACGTCCTTACAGGTGTTCCCAACTCAGCAAGTCCAGAACACATTTCATTTCCCCCAAATTGCTTTCCTCCTTGACAGTCCCACTGTGCTTGTGGACAACTACAACCTAGTCAATTATTTAAGTTGGAAACCTGGTATTCACCCCAGACTCCTTATTCTTTTCTTTTTTTTCCCCCTCAGTACTAGGGATTGAAGCCACATCTCCAGTCCTTTTAATATATATATATATATATATGTATATATATATATATATATACATATATATATATATATATATATTTATTTTTTTAATTTTGAGACAGGGCTCAAATTGTTCAGACTGGCCTTGAACTTGGAATCTTCCTGTTTTAGTCTCCAGAGTCACTAGGATTACAGGTGTGCATCACATCATGCTGCTGAACTCCTTATTCTTTAAATCCATCAGTGCTATCCCATAAACATTCCTTGAATCCGTCCTTTCCTCTCACTCTTGCCCAGTGCCCTGGGTTAGGTCCACATTATCCATTATCATTGCTTTAACTCTTGCAGCCGCCCAATTGGTATTCTTGCTTTAGTCTTGTATCCCTCAAACTCTTTTTTATGTGGCATTTAAAATGCACTCCGTGGAGGGGATGTAGATCAGTGATGGAGCACTTGCCTGGCATCCACTAAGTCTTGTGTGTGATCCCCATCACTACAAACAAACAAACAAACAAGCAAAAAAAAAAAAAAAAAAAAAACCAAAAACAAAACAAAACAAAACAAAAAAAATGCAAACTGAGAATTTGTTTCCTGTGTTTAAAACCTCTCTGTGATTCTCTACTACCTACATGATAAAGTCTGAGCTCTTTAGCAAGGAATACAAGGCCCTCTGGATCTGACACTCCTCACTCACATTCTGAACTTTTAGTAGTTTCTTTTGTATGTTACCTACTCTAAGAGCTTTTCCAGAACCCTTCCCCACAGGGGAGTCCTCCCTGGTCCCTGCTGTGTGAATCTTGGGAGAGCCTCAATGATGTACCTCATTCTTTGTCTTCCCAATAGAGTAGGAGGACAGGAAACACATGAATCCACCTCTTCATTCTCAGGGCCTGGCACAAGGCAAACCAGTCTCAAAATGCATTGAATGAATAACCACAAACTGGGTTGGTGTGTTAGGGACAAGGCACAACCAGTTTGGTGGACAGAACTCAGGGGGTTTGTGACTAAGCCTGGGGTCATCAAGTCACCCCAGTCCAGTGCCCAGTACCAGGCCAGGCTTCAGGCCAGAGCAGTGACAAAGACCACCCCATGAGGCCTTCCCCAGAGAGCTGAGTACAAGGCAAGGGGCCAAGACACACAGCAGGACTGTGGGACTTGGAGGAGGCGTGGAGAGGTTGCAGCGCCCAGGAGAAAGCACAGGGAGGCGTCACCGGTTCCTTGGCACAGACCTAAGCGGGTGGAGGGGGAGGATTCATTCATCCAGGGCCAGCCTGAGAGTGAGACTGCCCAGCAGGCTGGCCCGGCCCAGGCCAGGCCACAAGGCTGGGAGGGGATTTCCTCAGACTCCCTCCTCCTGGGTTGGGTCGCTAGGGAACCTGTCCGGACGGTAGTAGGGGAGGGACCTAGGAGCGCCTGGCAGGGCGGGAGCTTGGGGCTGCAGGCAGCCTCGGTGGCCCGGGTCGCCTCAAACTCGGGGACCGGATTGTGCTGCTTGAGACGCCCCTGCCTCGGCCACCCGAGGTAAGGTGCCAGCTGGGGCGGTGGAGGGAGTCCGGGTGCCCGGAGAAGGAGGCGGCGCGGGAAGCGCCTGGGCTCTACAGCCGGAGTCTGGCGCGGGAGGGAGACGGGGAGGCTGGGTGCTCCCTCCATAACCAACCTTCCGGAGCAGCCTGGAGTGGCCGCTTGGGGTCCTGCAACTTTCATTTTAAAAGTTGGCAGCACGTTGGGCCAGGAGTCAGGAGACTGTCTTCCAGAGACATGAGGATGGGGGAGATGGCCAGGTAATGTAAATCCCCTGCTCTGTTCAACCACTGGCTTTTTCTCCTTCCATCAGGTCTTCACAGCATCCCCGAACCCCCAGTTTTGCCGGGGAGTGTTGGGGATCAAACCCAGGACCTCAAACATGCTAGATAAATGGGCTACCCCTGAGCTACACCCCCAGTTATACCCCCAGTTTTTTCTACCTCCAGCCGAGTGAATTCCCAGCCTTCTATTCCACAGACCTCTGCTCCTGCCTGGGGCACTAGAGACCACAGCCGGGTCTGCTGTGCTGCTTCCAGCAAGGCAGCTCTCCCAGGCTAATTTGTTTCCTCCTTCCTGGTATGAGCATCTGAGGGATTGCACTCACTCATTTACTTATTATTCATTTGTTTGTTCCTCCTGTGTGAGTGTGTACTTGGAATCTCTAGGGACTGGGAAGGCACTATTTTTGCTTCTCCTGGGGGTAAGAAAACTGAAATTCATCCATAAACATTTAATGATCATCTACAAGCTGGCAGGCAGTGTGGCGGGGTGGAAAATTATTTTGGAGTCACAAGGAGACTTGCCATATCCTACAACTGCTGTTTACTTCCTGAACCTTGGTTTCCTCATCTGTAAAATGGTATTTTTAGGAAGATGACAAGAAACCACACATGCCAAGTACTAAGACTGGGTGTCAGGCACATCACAGAGCCTGGATAAACATCTGAGCTCTCTTCTTCTTCTTTGACCCCCTTCCTGCCACACCCCTCACTGGCACCTCCTTGCCTTAGGCTTGGCTTGTAAAGGTACCTAAGACAACCCCTGGCCTTGAAAGCACCTAGGCGGACTTGTAAACACAGAACTGGGCAGTGCGGGGAGGTGGTGAAGGAAGAGGGAGACCAGAAGTTATGGAAATGGAACTGAAGAAAGCGCCAGCTGCTGGTTGGAGGTAAAAACACTGAACCAGGGCTGCATCCAGACCCTCCTGTGTGTCTGAACTTGCACATTAAATCTTTAAAACCAACTCCGCCTGGCTGCAGGGCAAAGGCTTTTAAATGCATTATCTCACAAAATCATAAACCTGTTATGATATTATCCCCATTTTTCAGATGAAGAAATGGACTGCAAAGTGTTTAAGGAATTTATTTACCTAAGGTCACATGGGTAGTAAGTAATGGATCTAGAATTCAGTCTTGTAGATCAGGTTCTAAATTCCATGCTCTTTGCCTGACTCTTTGCTGTCTTTACGTTTCTTGGTACTAGAAAGGCTGAAAGTGAGGGCCTCATGATCCCTCAACTACTTAGGACACTAGTCTTTTCACTTCCTGTGCATCTCTAGCTTTGGGCTGCTTCAGCCAGGTAGAGAGGAGCACACTCTCTGATTTATTAATTCATTCACTCATTCATACATCATTCATTCAATCAAGTGCCCTGTTCATCCCATGAGACTGCAAGGTTCCAAGAGGATAGGATCATGTCTGTTGATTCACAGTTATATTAACAGCACTTTGTATGTCTCTAAGGTAAAACTGCTGGCCAAATCTTTTGTGAATAAATGAAGCTGACAAATATTTATTGATGGATTCCATTGATTAGGTAATAGGGATTTGAAGATAAATAAAAGAAAAGTCCTGTTCTTGGAATGTTCACATCTTGTGACAGTTACAATACAAAGAATACTCTTTAGACATGAGCAGAGACTCTGAGGGGCTTAAGTGGGGGCATTTAATTCTACTGTGTCTGCTTTCTTCCACATGGTGTCCTCCGGGCCTAGCACAATTCCAGGTACGTGGTGGATGCAGAGGAGGTGTAAAGATCAGAGGGGTGTCAAGACTTCCCCAGGAGAACAAATTAGGAAGGGAAGATGTCCTCACAGAGGGAGAAGCTCATGAAGAGCCTTAGTAGAAAGTGGGAGCTGGGACTGCTTGGGGCTCAGTAGACTGGAATACAGGGTGTATTGGGGGAATGGCAAGAAATGAGGGTCAAAAATAGGCCTTAGGTCACGAGGCCTTTGTGAACCTTGTTAATAAAACTGGACTTTATACCAAGGGCCCTGATTTGCATTTCAAAAGTGTGTGAACAATGCATAGGGTCTAGGTGATGACAGGGGGCTGGTGGAGTCCCCTCCTATCTGAGGAAATAAACTTTCCTTTTTAGGACCTCATGATGGTTTGTTCATGAACAGCCTCCTGAGTTGTCCCATGTCCTGATCTATTAGCATTTTGTCCTCGGCTGTACACTGGATCACTGCTAATCTGCGCCTTCTAATAAAAGCACTGAAATTTATGAATAATTTACATTTGTATAACTTGGAGCAGATTCAAAGACATTCTCCTTGCGAACTTACAGTCCCATGTGCTTTCTTATGTAAGAGACAGAGGTGTAGATGGGTGGCCAGGAATTCCAGCCAGCTCTGCATGTGCTCAGGGAGGGTGTGTGGAAATGCCAGTGGTTCTGCAACTGATGGCTTTGAAGGAGCCAGATTCCAGATCCTCAGCCTCCACAGGTACTCTTTCTTCACGCAATGAAGATTGCTTGTCTGGATTCTTTTAAATTCTCCTTTCAACTCTGCTCTCATTGTTTCTTTCCCTTGGCTTTACAAAAAAAGGTACACCTCTATCCATCTTCAATCTTTCTGTGGCATATGGTTCCAAAGGACAATTGAAGAACACTGTTCCTGAGAGAGGGCAAGCCAAAGAGTAAGATAAAATAGTAAGGGGTCATGCCTCACTACAGACTCATAGTCCTTATTTATTCAGTTTAGTTTAATTTAGTTTGCAGCACTGGTAACTGAACCCAGGGGTGCTCTATCACTGAGCTACATTCCCAGACCTGGTTATTTTATTTGGAGATAGGGTGTTGCTAAATTGCCAAGACTGCCCTTGAACTGTGATCCTCCTGCCCCAGCATCCCTTGGGATTATAGGCTGTGTCACCATGCCCAGCTCATAGTATTTATTTTATTTAAAAATACTTGTTTGATGCTAATTATGTGCCAGACACTGTTCGAAGAGTTTTACAGAAAAGGAACTAATTTAATATTCATGCCAAGTCTATAGATACTTTGATCCTTTTTTTCTCCCATAGATGAAGTTCCTGAGGAATGGAGAGGTTTGGTGAGTTGCTCAAGGTCATAGAGCTATTAAGTGATAAAATCAGAATTTGAACTCAGGCACTTTGAACTCCTCTAGAATGGGTGCTCTTAACCATTATATATTTCTATTAACCTTAAGTCATTTAGCTTTTTATGTATTGTAAAATTAGAGTTGAGATGGGCCTGTTGTCATGGGAATGCAAATTGACACATTTATAAAACTTTTAAAAAAATGCAGTGTATTTTCTTACAGATAGAAAATTCGTCTGATTTGGCTGATTGGTTTGACAGTAAGGAGTGGCTTTGCCAACTGGATTATATGGTAGACATTTCCTGTAAACTGAACAAGCTAAATCTGTAGCTCTAAGGTTTGGGTGAAGATATATTTAAAGCATGTCTCTAACAAAGACTATGCCAGAGAACTTGATCTTGGCACCGATTTTAACTTGTGAAAAATAATTTTAGTTATTAACTTAAAAATATGTGGCAAACTAGTGGTGTTGCTCAGAGGTAGATCTCTTGCTTAACATGCATAAGGTCCTGGGTTTGATACCCAGTTTTTAAAAAAAAGAGTGTGAGAAGGGACATAGCATTTTCAAAATACTTATGGGGATTCATGAACAAAAATATGTAAAGGACTTGCGATGCACAGCACGTATAGACTGCACTGGCTCTGGGTACTTGGCGGGGATGAGGCCCGATCAGGTGAAGTCAAGTGGCTTGCTCCCAGGAAGGCAGGGGCAGAGTTGCAGCAGGAACTAGTTTTCTGGCTCCTGTAAAGTCAGTGTTCTTTCCAGCCTCCATATTTCCTCCTTCCTTCCTTCTTTCGTTCTTCATTTGGTGGTTCATTCAGCAAACTCTTAGCCCCGTTCTGTGCTAGGCTGGGGTACAGATGGAATAGAAAAATAAACATTTCTGACTTTTCTGGAGCCAGTAAAGAGTCAGACAATAAATAAACTGGATATTTTTAGATATGATAAATGTTGGGTACAAATAAGCAGGGACATGTCCTGGAGCATGTGGGGGTTGGGGAAGGCATGCATGGGGGAGACTTCCTAGGGAGGTGCTATTTGTTGTGAAGAAGTGTGTGTGTGTGTGTGTGTGTGTGTGTGTGTGCTGGAGTGGGGAGGAGTGGGGAGAAAGGGCTACACAGAGGAAAGTGCAAAGACCCTGAGGCAGAGTTTGATGTGTGCTGAGAACAGAAGGAAGTCCCAACAGAGAGAAGTCCCTGTGGCTGCAACACAGAGTTGTGGAGAAAGAGTGGGAGAAACTGAATTCTATAAAGAAGGCAGGAGCTAAGGTCAAGCTAGGACCTTATCAGCCATAGTACTTATCCTGAAGACAATGGGTAACCACTGAAGGCTTTTTTAAATCTTTGGCAGTGCTAGGAATAGAACCCAGGTCCTTTTATGTGCTAGGTAAGTAGTTTATCACTGAGCTACACCTCTAGCCCTTTGTATTTTATTTCAAGACAAAGTTGCCCAGGCTGGCCTTGAACTTGCAACCCTCCCATCTTAGCCTCCCAGACAGCTGGGATTGTAAGTGTGCACCATGGGGCACAGCCCTTATTGAAGGTATTAAAGGAGAGTTAATATACTGTGATTTATGGTGTTTTTTGGAGGGTAGGCAGGAGTGGAAATGGAGGTAGAGGCTGATTTGAGAGGCTATTTCCATAAGATATCTGCAGTCTGCTCCTTGGCGGGATCCAAAGGTGGTCAATGTTATTGGAAGGCAGAGTGGTATAAAACGTCATTCTGTCTTCTGACTCGGATGAAGGACATTGGTAGCTGTTGCTGTATAATAAATCACTCCAAAATTTAGTGACTGAAATCAACTTCCATTTTATTTTGTCTTGATTCAGTGGGTCAGGAACTGGAACAGGGTTCGACTGAGCATTTCTGCTCCATGTCCTGGAGGCTGGGGTCAAGCAGTTGACTATATTTTTGACTGGGAGGTTCATCAGCCTGAGGCCTTAGTGCCCTTTTATATGGTCGCTTTTTCCACACGAATAGCTTGGGCTTCCTCATAGCACAGTGGCTTCAGAGTAGTCAACCTTCTTATGTGGTGTCAGGCTTCAAGGAGGCAGCATTTCTTAAGACCTGTCTTGGAACACACTCCTTCTACCATGTAGGACTGGTCAAAACCAGTCACAGGGTTGGCCTAGATTGAAGGAGAGTGGAAACAAACCCCATCTTTCAGAGGGAGGAATAGAAAATAATAGGCTCCATTTTTAGTCTGCCATATTAGGCTTCTGGAAACTGAGTAACCCTAACCACTCAGATGGTGCTGACCCACTTTTTAGTCTAAATCATAACACATTGTGTTGGAACAATTTATAGGTCTTTATTCCCTCCTGAATGTGAGGGCTTGGAGAAAAGAAGTTTTGTTTTGTTGTTGTTGTTGTTGTTTCCAATGTGTTTCCAGAATCTAGCACATACAAGGCATTCAGAGGAAGTGTGTCGAATGAATGTCCACATCACATAAGTGTTCAGTGGTTATCAAAACATGGTGTATGAAAGACTCCCTGGGAAACCTGTTAAAAATGCCTGCAGATTCCCAGAAGACCCAAGCCTAGAATCTCTGAATCCACCTCCCAAGGGCGGGATTTTATTCTTTGACCCCATTAAAAAATCCCAGAACCAAGTTCAGTGTTACATGCTTGTAATCCCAGTAACTCTGGAGGCTGAGGCAGGAGGATCACAAGTTTGAGGTTAGCAACTTAGCAAGATCATAATAAAAAGGGCTGGGAATGTAGCTCAGTGGTGGAGTTCCCCTGAGATCAACTCCTTGTGCCCCCCCCCCCAAAAAAAAAAGATCCTAATGCACAGACCCCAGCCCCAGAGACTCTGATTCCATTGATCTGGGGTGAATCCAGACAAACAGGCTCTTTGGGGGATTCTGATATGAGGCCAGGGTTAAAAACCTTAGCCCGAGGTGTAGAACCAGGCATCTTTGCCTAACATCCTTGGATGGTTCGGAGGCAGGCGATTTAGGACAGGGTGATCAAACACGCTTGGTTTGCCCAAGTGTGTCCTGATTTTAGCACTGAGAATTCTGTATTCCAAGAAACTCACAGTCCTGTGCAGATTGGGGCGATTGGTCACTGTCAATGGATCACTGCAATGTTTAAGAAACACTTCAGTGGGTAGTAAAAGTCTTTTTTGGAAAAAAAAACAAAAAACAAAAAAAAACCAAACTTACAAATTTCTAATAAAAGTAATGATTTTTACCTCCTGACTTGAGAGACTGAACTCTGAACTAGTATCATGATGCTATCAGACAGAGCCAACTCCTTGAATCAGGGAGGAAACATCTCAGGGTCAGGTTCCCATCAGCCCTGTGGGCTAGGTCTTTTAGCTTACTTAGTGTGTCTGATTTGGGGGAGTCTTCCAGACTGTATTCCTTAGTGCACATGAGGTGGCTTCTGAAGCTCAATCCATAAGGATGATAATGGGTCGAGGATAGTGTAAGATACAGGAGTGGTTCCCCATGCCTTCTATAGCAATGTGTGTTGTTACTATTATTAATAATATTATAATAGGGTACATGAATTTATGTAATATTTTAAACAGCTCTGTGAGGAGGCAGGCTGTTGTAGTGGAGGGGCCTAGGATCTGGCCTCAGATCAGTGGATTTGTTCTCCTGCTGTGCTGTCACAAGGTATATAATCCTGGGTGCCTGTTTTTTTTTGCCTCAGTTGTTCATCTGTAAAATGGGAATAACAATGATTTCTTCTTCATAGATAAGGCAGATGGGAGAAGCCACCAAAATAAAATAGGGGAAAGTGGTCCATAGACTGGGAAGGGTGAAGCATTATGATGGTTTTATGGGAAGGACATGAAGAAGCTATTCTGTGCATGATCAAAGCGCTAGTCCCTTCGCCTTGAGCCACAGAGAGAGCTGTGGGGGTCCAAGAAGATGCTTTTAACACATGGCAAGCTGTGGAGAGACCTCAGGAAGCAGAGGGGCCCTACCTTAGTTGCCCTGGCTGTGGAGGGTAAGTGTGCTTTGCCTCAGAAAAACTTTTGCAAACGGGGGTTTGTGAAGCATTTTTTGTTTTTAAATCTTTTGCCTATTTATTCCAAATGTGCCCTCAGAGATGGAGCAAAAGGCAAACAACCACAACCACAAGCCCATAATATTGAAAAGCCAGTTTCTTAATTTCTGTAGCTAAAAAAGCATCCTTTCAGTCCGTAACCACAGAGAGATTGCTGGAACCCTGGAACTGGGCATAATGATGGTTTGCTATGTGATGAGGGAGGCTGTTAATCTCTGTGGCCCTGAAGCCCAATCCATGACCTCTCCAGTTATCCAGGTTGCCTAGCAACACCACCAAAAGCCTCCCCACTAGGCAGCAACTGGGCACACCCAGCCAGCCAGCTGCTCGCCTCCTGGGCTCCCGGGCCACATCAAGGCTGGACTCAGCCTGGGAAGAGGCCTGCCTGGTACCAACGAATGGGTGGGGCCAGCTGTTTAGAACAACAATTCAGATATTTTAAACCTACTCATTTGAATGCAGCTAAGAAACAGCACAAACTAATGACCATGAGTGTCTTCTTCCAAAGAGGAGTTGTCCTAATGGTATTGGCCTTGCCATTGCCCACCTGGGACAGGTGAAGGAGGTAAGATGAGCCTGACTTAGTCTTTCTGGTTCAGAGAGGCAGATCCTTTCCCTGTCCTGGGCACTTGACTCCATCCGGACGCCCTGTGGTAGCAGTGGGGGTGGTAGGCATTTCCAGCCCCACACTGTCAGGTGACCTGCCAATTCTTCAACAGTTTTCCTTTGGGAATTCCCGGGGTTTGATCTGGGTCTGTCTTTGCAGCCAGAGGAAGAAGAGAATGTGAGGGTGGAGGGAGAGGGATGGCATGGAAATAATCAAAATGGGCAGCAGAACACTCAGGGGTTGTGGAGTCAGAAGCGCAGCTCTCCTCCCAGCCCTCCCCTTGTGTAGGGCCTTAAGCAAGTTACTCTGGAGCCTGAGTTTCCTTATAAGATGGGGGTGTTAGCAGCCTGCCTCACAAGGTGCTTGTGTAAGACGATGAAGAGGAAGCTCACAAGGTGCTCGGCGTGGAAGCCTGCACACAGTGCTTACTTCCGTGGTAGTCATGCCACTTCACTTGATTCTTAGGATCCTGTGAGACACTCAGGGTAGAGGTGAGCCCTGTTACAGCCAGAGGAACTGAGGCCCAGTGAAATGAGTGTGCCGGGAGTAGAGGGGAGGCGTTCACAGTGCCACACGAGTAGCGGTGCTCCTCAAAGGCAGTCGTTGCAACACGGTGGCGCTACTGGTCTCTGAGGACGCGGCGAGGGCAGAATGGTGTGGGCATGTGGTGGGTCCAGAGGAAAAGGCACTTTGCAACATGAAGTGACACAAGATCTAGTCGATGTGGTGTGGATGCGTTTCCTCCTGCCTTTCCTTCTTCTTTTCTTCCCTCTTTCTCTCTTTCTTCCTTCCTTGTCTCCACCAGTATTCTTTCAAATAAACTTTCTTCGGGAGGGGTAATTTTGGATTTACAGAAAATTTGCAAAGGTAGTGCTGAGTTTTTATACACTCTTTACTCAGATATGAGGTTATTTTGTTTTTTTGGTGCTGGGGAGTGAACCCAGGGCCCCGTGCATGCTAAGCAAGTGCTCTACCATTGAGCTACATTCCCCTCCCACAAATAATTTTTTGAACATCTGCCATGTGCCAGGAATGGTTCTGGGCACGGAGAATGTAGCAGGGAAAAGGTCTCTGCCCTCCAGGACAGCATGAGTATGTGAGCTAGAGTGACTTGGAGACACGCATTCTGGTTCTTTTTATTGGTATCAAGGATACCAATTTTATTGGTAACAAGGATTGAACCACTGAGCCACATCTCAACCCCTTTGTATTTTTTATTTTGAGACAGAGTCTTGCTAAGTTCCTTAGGACTTTGCTACGTTGCTGAGGCTGGCCTCCAACTTGAGATCTTCCTGCCTCAGCCTCCTGAGTCACTGGGACTACAGGCATGTGCCACTGCACCCAGCTTAGTCTGGTTCTTAAAGGGGCCACTGCCTCTGCTTCATCTGGTATACTTGTCAGAGATCTCCTAAATCTATTCCATTATTCTTTGGGAGTGACTGCATGAAAACACATGCTACAGGGAATTCTAAAGCATAGCCAGAATTTTAAGGAACTGCTAGTCTAGTGAAGACTATTTAATGTGCAGGTGAGAGAGCTGTGGCTCAGAGACAAGAAGGAACTTGCCCCTGGTCACAGGAAGAAGCAGAATTGAAACTAGACCACAGCTTTCCTGAATCTGTGCATCTTATACTATGTCTCCCAAACACAGAAAAAAAAAAAATGAATTTCACTTGTCAGAAAAGACTCCGGATGGAGTTCAGAAGAATGTTTTGATTATTCAGTTAAATCAGTTAGGTTCCTGGTCACAAGGGACTGAAACTGATCCCAACTGATTAAATCAGAAAATGAATTTGATTGGAAACGCACTGGGTGGGTTAGAGACTCCAGGAAGGTGGACGAAACAAGGCGTGGACATGAAAAAAGAAAGAGCAACAAGACCGTGAGCACTGTACCCAGATCCCCTCAGAGACGGGTGTGCAGAGCTGCCGGATGCTCAGTGCTGCAGCCCGTCACAGTCCAGTGGTGTTGGACGCCAGACGCCACACCGACCCCAGTGGCAAAGCATCTGGACACCGGAGGCTGCTACCATCATTGCAACTGCCCAAAGATTTTCCCCATTCCCAGCTTCATCCTTGAACCTCCTAAGCAAATGTGACTGATTGGTCAAGCTGTGGTCACCAACCAGAGCCCTGGCTGCCTAGGGACCTGGAAATGTGAGTTTCAGGCAGTTTAACTTCTGTTGTGGGAGGTGGTCTCTGCTGCCCACCAAGATCAGAAGAGGAACTTCCTAAGAAAACTGACCACAAGACTACATCATGACAAGTGTTATCAGAAGAATAGACAGCTGGGCCGGTTGGCACACACCTGCAGCCCCAGCTACTTGGGAGACTGAGGCAGAAGGATGGCAAGTTCGAGGCCAGCGTCAGCAACTGAGTGAGACCCTATCTCCCCACCACCACCTCTAAAAGGGCTGGTAATGTAGCTCAGTGGCATAGCATGTGAGGCCCTGGGTTCAATCTCCAGTGCCACAAAAATAAATAATAAATAAATACATAAAGACTGAAAGTCCTTGATGTTTACGGATTGAACACATACAGTCTGGGTGTTTTATTAGCTGTCCTCTGAGGCCCATTGTGAATGACTGAATGATTGGCTTTGCCCGAGCCAGCCATTTACTCTGCCTGGACAGCTCACATAACTTCATTATTCTCTAGTGGTTATAGCCTTTGTGTGTTATGCATTTTATGTAACTGTAGTGATTGAAATCTTTGTTTCTTATTTGGGAGTAGAAAAGACTCATAAAATAAGTCACTTGATAGTACCAGTGAGAGAAATGAAGAGAAAGTGAAGAGGCCAGAGAAAGTGACTTTTTATTATTATTATTTTGCCACCAATACAAGTTTTGGGTCAAGTGGAGTGGAATGTCAAGTTCAGTGATATTTAGGGTCTGGGTTTCAATAGAGCCACCATGAATATGTGTCACAGACAGAAGAAGTGCTTTGGGAAGTTGCTTTAGTGGGTGTCAGCCAGCATGGAAACTGCTCTTCAAGAAAGAGATGAGACCTCTGAAGAGACACAACTGACTGGACGAGTTTCCTTTTTCTTCCTTCCTTGTGATCTCAGGTGCTGAGTATTGAATACGGTTAATACTGCTCAAGCAATGAGTTTTTATAAATAACTTTACTTCTATGCTTACAGAACATTTAGAAACTGAAATAGAACCAACAATTTTCTGATTACAATTTACAACATAATTTTGGGAGATATTATGTAATATGTAGTGAATCAGAATATCTGAAAAGTCTTTGAAAAAAAAAAATCCCTTGCTAATGTCAAGGGTTTCCTGTGGAAATTCCTTCATGGAAATCTCTTTCTATTGATTTTTTTTTTTTTTTTTTTAAGGTAGACAACCATTTTGGGTAAACAAGCACAGAACTACCCTTCCCAGTCTTTGGCCAACATACTGGCTCTGTGATTCATAACACATACAATGCTTATACCAGGCAAGGTCAGGAGACAGGAGAGTTCTTTCCACCTTGCCTCTTCCTAAGAGAACTTACCAATCATGAAGGGAAGGGTTTTGGTTCTTGGGGTGCAGGAGGGACATGGGCCTTTTATAAGCCCTAAGACTAGAGGCATTCTAACAATATACCGTAGTTGCTCCTAGTGGCAGGGTGAGAAGATTTCACAGCAGTGCCAACCAGTTTTGATCTGTATGTGTGTGGCATTGCAACAAAAAGCAGGCAGTAGCAACTTGCTTAGATAAGAGTTGGGAGGTGCCACCTAACATCACGCCAACAGTAAAGACAGCCTTAGTAAGAAAGCATAGTCAGTACAGTAAATATCCATTTAATGAGTGACACCATGACCAAGAGTCACCAAATAAATAATTGGATAGCTGTGGATGCTTTCATGTCCTGGTGAGTCTATACTGTGTGGGATCATTGCCACTCACTTTAAGAGTCATGCTCTATTCACTTGGGCCTCCTAATTTGCTGGTGAAGTGTGCTTCTAGACTATCCCACTTTGACCTAGAGAGCTCATGGTGTTCATTTGCAGGCCACACCCAAACAAGGACAAAATTAATGACCTTAGATTAGACTTGGCTTTGTGAGATCTTAGGGAGGGAAACCTTGGACCCAGGAACAGATGTCCTAGTGAGCAGGTTTCAGTGCAGTATAAGGACGTACTTCCTAAGAATCAGAACCACCAGAAAATGCAACAGCCCCACTGAAGTACATTTATGTCATTTACAATTTTTCATTATCATAAGTAATTCTGCACTGAACATCCTTGGAATTTAGTTTTCTGTACTTGCTCAGATACGTTTGCTGGATAGCATTCTAGAAGTTGGCTGTTCTGTTGAAAGGTATATGCTTTTTATGTGTTGTAGAAGTTGCCTGATTGTCTTCCAAAAGGCTGTGTCAATTTGTCCCTCACACCCTGCACTCATTTCCACACAGTCTTGTTAGTGTGGGACAGTATCAGTCTTTTTCACTGTTGCCAATCTGATTGGTAATATAGTTAACTATACTCAGAAATTCAGACGTGGGACAAAGAGAAACAGGAGTGGGAGGGATGGGGAATATCAGAAGTACCTACTGTTGGGGATAAGATGAATCAGGGAGAGGCCGTGTGCTCAGGGAACAAGGGAACAGCCAGGTAGGGAAGTTGGAATGTGATCTTGACTGAAGAGAAATAAAAATCAAAGCTGCAAATAACTCCCCATAAGCTTGTCTGACACTCCAGCTCCAAGTAGCTGGAACTACACATCAGATCTCTTTACTGCCTATGCCAAGGGACAAAGCAGACACACAATGACTCCTCTCTGGACCTGGTGGGTCAGATACCTTTTCAACACAGGAGATATGTTTAGGTATTTATATATGTAAAATGGTGAGCTTGAAGTCATAATATTTCTGGAAATTTTGAAATCTAAAGAAAAAGAAAAATCTAGAGGAAAACGTAATCCTTATTTTTCTAGCCCCTTTTATGAGTGTAAAGTTATATTGTTAACAATGTGGAATTTTATTTACTCATAAAGTGATCACGTGGTATTTAAATTTATAACATGGCTTATTCACACAATGTTAATAATTCCTAATTGAGCTTATTATTTTATTTGTGTTTTTTCGGGGTGGTGGTGGTGGTGGTACTGGGACTGACCCCAGAGGCTCTCCCCCACTGAGCCACATCCCCAATCATTTATTATTATTTTTTATTTTGAGACAGGGTCTCACTAAATTGCCAAGTCTGGCCTTGAACTTGGCATCATCCTGCCTCAGCTCCTGAGTTACTGGGAATACAGGTGTGTGCCAATTCACCGTGCTGGGTATTTTACTTTATCTTATTTTTTGTAGTACTGGGAATCAAATCCAAGGTCTCACTAAATGCTAAGTAAGTACTCTATCAATAAGCCACATTCCCAACCTGAATTTATTTCTTAAATGCCTTAATATTTATAGTTAAAAGCTGCTGATCTTAAATGCACACTTTAGTTTCATCAATTGTAAGAAGGGGTTAAAAACTAGAAATAATGATCAATGTTCAAGAAAAATTAATAAAGCAGCTAGTAGGTCTACAGACTGAATGTCTGATGCCGCGGGGGAGGGAGGGTGAGTGGGAAGGTGTAAGATGCCGGGGAGGGAAAAATTCTTTATTTAGAAAAATTGCCGCAGAAAAGAAAATTAAAAGAATTTGCTTCCTCCCTAGATTTATTGAATATAACCTACTGGAAAGTGGAAAATTGTCTAATGAGATTCATTTGGAAATAAATTGAATTTGATCTGATTTCCAATAACTTGCCTGTGAAAACAGGCCCCAGGCTCAGTTCTGTCCATTCCATCCACCCACCCATCCATTGCCAATAACTAATAATTTTGGAGTGTTTACTACACAGCAGATATGGTTCCAAGTGCTTTACATGCAATATCTCAAATAATCTTCCAACAATGCTATGGGGTGACAACTATCATCTCCAATTTAAAATGAAATCTGAGGGTTTCCCAGTAAATTAGGCAGAGAATTACCATATGACTCAGCAATTCCACTCAAAGATAATTGTCCCAGAGAATTGAAGAGAGATAATTCAAATAAAAACTTGTAGAGATGTTCATAGCAGTTCATTCACAGTGACCAAAAGATAGAAACAACCCAATGTCCATTAATAGATGCACAGATAAACAAAAATGTGGTATATCTACATAATGCAATGTTATCCAGAAAAAGGAAATTCTGCCCCAAGCCCAACATAGATAAACCTTGAAAATATGTTAGGTGAAAGAAGTTAGACACAAAGGACTACACATTGTATGATTCTATTTATGTAAAATATCCAGACTAGGTAAATTCATAGAGACAGGAAGCAGATTAGTGGCTGCCAGGGGCTGGGTGAGGAAAGTATGGGGTGATGAAAAAACTTTGGAACTAGATAGTGGTGTAGTCACACAACATTGTGTATGCATTGAATCGTATGCTTTAAACAGTTAAAATGGCAAATTTTATGTTGTGTATATTTTATTATGATTTTTTTTTTTTTTTTTTGGTGCTGGGAATTGAACCCAGGGCCTTGTGCCTGTAAGGCAAGCACTCTACCAACTAAGCTATATCCCCAGCCCCTTATTATGATTTTAAAAAATGTAAGGGAGAAAGACTGGGAAAATTTAAGTGACTTACCTAAGGGAACCTTATGGGTGACATGGGGTAGAACTTTTTTTTAACCGCAGTTGTCAGACTCCATGGCTCATCATTTTATTTTAAAGTATTTATTTATTTACTTATTGAAAAAACAACATTTATGATATGCCTAAGACATGGGAGTATTTGATTCCATGCTTTTCAAAACAAGTAGAAGAGAGTAAAGTGAAAACTTAATTTGGGAGGTTTAGATCATTTTGAGCATCTTTAGCTGCCTCTTGTCAACACATAGGAAAGACCAGGGAAACCAACGGTTGTACCAGAGAACCCAGGAAAAGAGCCACAGCCTGAAGACCACAGGGTTCCCTTTAGTGACCTGGCCTTTTTGTCCCTTTCAGGTGAAGGGAGGACCCCAGACAATGGCTGCTGCTCATGATTTGGAGATGGAGAGTGTGAATTTGAATATGGAGAGAGAGAACAAAGAAGAGCTGGAAGAAGAGAAAACTTGGGTAGATGGGGGAGGAAAAGACCCCTCCAAGAATAGAAAGGTCCACAGGATCGTCTCAAAGTGGATGCTTCCTGAGCCAGTCCGAAGAACATACTTGGAGAGAGCTAACTGCTTCCCGCCCCCGTTGTTCATCATCTCCATCAGCCTGGCGGAGGTAAGCGTCGTGCGTGGCGGGAGATGCAAACCCAGCTCCAGCAAGACCTTGACCTGGAGAAGAGGCTGGGGACTGGCCCGGCATGCCCCCCACAGTCGGCCCTTCTCCAGAGCCGCCTTTCTTGGCTTCCTGTGCTCTTCATCCCTCCAACCAAGGATGGAGTTTAATTGGACAATTTTCTTGAGTTTCAGAGGCAAAATGCGGGATCCTCCAAGGATGTCTCCTCTGGGCGCAGGGTGTGTGCTCAGCCTCTGATCTGGTCAGCCCTTTTGCAAGGCTCAGAGGGGTGGGACGACTCACCTAAGGGCTTGTCTTAGTGACTGGGCCAGGACTAGACTTGTCCTGAGAACTTTCCTCCCATCCTTGTTGTCTCAGAAAGGAATTGGCAGAGCATGGCTGCATGTGGGTGTGACTTCAGGGACATTAGAACGTCCCTAACTAACACAATCTTAATTCCCACTGATGCCTCAGCTTCCTTATCAGGGATTGTATTAATCAGGGATCTCCAGAAAAAAACAGAATCAATGGGGTAGGAGTGAATATGTACACACACACACACACACACACACACACACACACACACACACACAGATTGTGACTTATTTTAAGAAATTAGCTCAAATGATTATGAAGGCTTGGCAAGTCCAAAATCTTCAAGGCAAGCTGCTGGCAGGCTGGAGACCCAGGGAAGGGCTGCAGTTTGAGTCCAGGGCTGTCTGCTTTTCCTAATGGAGGGCAGTCTTTTCTATTTAGGCCTTCAAATAATTGATTGGGCAAGACTCACTCACATTATGGAGGAAAATCTGCTTTACTTAAAGTCTACTGATTTAAATGTTAATAGAAGTTTCAGAAAAACTATCAGGGTATTGTATTAGCCTTGGAAGGTGACACATAAATTTAGCCATCATGGCAGCCAAGTTTCTTATGGCTCATAATGACAGAAACACTCCTGTAATCCCAGTGGCCTGGGAGGCTGAGGCAGGAGGATTGTGAGTTCAAAGTCAGCCTCAATAAATCGAGGTGCTAAGCAACTCAGTGAGACCCTGTCTCTAAATAAAATGTAAAATAGGGCTGGGGATGTGGCTCAGTGGTCAAGTGCCCCTGAGTTCAATCCCTGGTACCCCCAAAAAAACAAAAACAAACCCCAAATAACTGATGTGTAAGAATTCCCAGGAGACCCTTTGTCAAGGCTGTTTTGGTTGAAGGCAGGTAGTTCTCTGTTTTCTCATGGGGTTTTATTGTGGGATTTACTTATGACTGAGAAGTTATTAGGTGTGTATGTGGGTTCTTTCTGCTTCTCCCTTCATTTATTCTTTCATTCTGTGGATTTCTGGATTTTCATGTTCCCATCAACTGTGTGTGGGGGTGGGTGGAAGGTTGGAGAAGAATGGGACAAGGCCACATGGTATAAACGTGACTGTGCATAGAGTGCTCAGCTTCCTGCAGTGGGTCATGGAGTACCCCTAGGATTTCTGATTCTTACAGAAAGATCTGAAAGATCTGCTTTTCGAATTACTTTAACTTTTTCTTCTTCTTTTTTTGGTGGTGCTGGGGAGGGAACCCAGGGCCTTGTACATGCTAGGCAAGTGTTCTACCACTGAGCTCTACCCCCAGGCCTTAAGTAAACTTTATATTTTGGAATAATTTTTATTTGGAATAATTTTAGCTTTATAGAAAAGGTACAAAGGTAGAAAGAGAGTTCCCCTATACTTCTCACTTAATTTCTCCTATGTCAATACGTTTAATGTTAAATGTACTAATATTCCATAGTACATTTGTCAAAACTAAGAAGCTAATGTTTGGTATAGTGCAGGTTGAGTATCCCTTATCTGAAATGCTGGGAATCAGAAATATTAGATTTCAGTTTTTCTGATTTTGGAATATTTGCATAGACTTTACAGGTTGAGTAACCCTAATCAGAAAATCTAAAATTCAAAATGCTTCAAGATCCAATTTTTTTTTTTGTTTGTTTGTTTTGGTACCGGGGACTGAAACCATATCCCAGCTGAGACACATCCCCAGCCCTTTTTATTTTGAGACAGGGTCCTGCTAAATTGCTTAGGGCCTCTAAATTGCTGAGGTTGGCTTTGAACTTGCAATCCTCCTGCCTCATGCTGGGATTATAAGTGTGCACCACCACACCAGGCTGATCCAAAACTTTATGAGTGCTATGTTGGTGGTTAAAAACTTTCAGATTTTGGAGAAATTTGAATTTCAGATTTTCAGATCAGAGATGCTTAACCTAAACTGGGGATGTAGCTCAGTGGTAGAGCAGCTACTTAGCATGCACAGGGCCCCGGGTTCCATCTCTAGTAGTGCAAAGAAAAAAGGTGTAGAAATGTCTAACTAATACTATTAATGAAATTCCACACTTTATTTGGATTTTACCAGTTTTCCCATTAATGTCCTCTTTCTGTGCGCTGGTACCTTCCAAACCAGGGAATCAAATTGCACTTAGTAGTCACATCTCCCCAGCCTCCTCTGATCCCTGATGGTTTCTCAGTTATTTTTCCGGGTGCTTGGCAGTCTTAAGGTGTCTGCCAAGTATCTGTATAATGTCCCCCCGTCTGAGTTTGTTTGATGTTTTTCTCATAATTAGACTAGAGTTATGGGTTTAGGAGGAGAATACCACAAAGGGAAAGTGCCTTTCCCTTCTCATCACATTAGGGAGTAGGGGATATCACATGATGTTACAGGGACATTGCTCTGTACCATTTGGTGGAGGCAGAGTTTGCTGAATTTTGCCACTGTGAAGTTACTACTTTTCCCTTTTCTTACTGCATTCCTGGAAGCCAGCATTGATTTATTTCCATATTAATTGTAAATGAAAGATAAAATAGTGGGGGTGGGAACGTGAGGACCGTAGACATTTAAGGGGGTGGGAGAGAACCTAGTGCTAGACAGCAGGGTGTTGGTAACAGCTGGTCTACAGCTGCTCCTAACCATGGGAAGGAGTTGACCATGGAGGGGACGGTTGGGAAACATAACTGCTGTCATCTTCTGAGCCCACTCAAGAGCTAATCATTTCAACAGTTACTGCCCGTGGGCTTTAATGGGGCACTCTCTGGAGAAGGTGTGGTTAACATTTGTGTCTACCCCTCCCTGTCAGCTGGCAGTGTTTATTTATTATGCGGTGTGGAAACCTCAGAAACAGTGGATCACCTTGGACATAGGTATCCTGGAGAGTCCCTTAATCTACAGACCTGAGAAGAGAGAGGAAGCCTGGAGGTTTATCTCATACATGCTGGTCCATGCGGGGTAAGAAGTGACAGTTAAGTCACTGACGTCAGAGGTGATTATAAGTAATGTAAGAAATTGTCACTCCTAACTTTGTGTGTGTGTGTGTGTGTGTGTGTGTGTGTGTGTGTGGTATTGGGAATTGAGCCCAGGGCCTCACACCTGCTAGGTTATCACTTTAACCCTGAGCTACACCTCCAGCCCTTTTTAGATTTTAATTTGAGACAGGCACTCATTAAGTTGCCCAGCTGGCCTTGAACCTGTGATCCTCCTGCTTCAGCTAAGCTGGAATTACAGGTGTGCACCACCCTGCCTGGCTGCCACCCCTAATTTGTGTTTAGAACTTTATTATAAATAAGGTACATTCGTGTCCATTTTCTTGAGCTTCACATCAGCCTAGGAGGTGGGTATTTCTCCCACTCTTTTATGTCTGAGGATGTAGTCACTTGCTGCATATCACACAACTGATTCCAGAGCAAGACCTCACCTCAACTCACTAGTGCTGACTGAGTTATAGTGCAATATAAAAGATTTTATATATAAAGGACTTTATATTGCATTATAACTACCTAATATATTTTGATATAGGAATTTTAACAAATAGATGCCAAATAATTATCAAATCAGAGTTAGGTGCCCCTAGTTGATGGATGTTGTTAAATGTTTTCTAATGTAGGTTATTAAATGGTAGAAACAAATTACCACCAGCTCCCCCACCACCCCAATAATCCCACACCACACTCTTTAAAAAAACTTAATTCATTTCCATCAGTGTTAGCCGTCTGATCTGTTACAGGCCATAGGAGGTGCTGGGCCACATTTTAGTTGTGCTTATCATTTCCTAAAAGCAGATAATCTTTCATAATGTCACTCAGCATCCATTATCCTCCATACCTGCTACAGCCAGCCAGCAGCTTGCTGCTGGTCCCGGCTCTTTGGTGGACTCCTGTGGTGTTCAGTGGTGCCAATCTTGTTTATGTGACCTACCCAGCCCTGGAGTTGAAAGATGACTCTTTTGACCAGTGACTAAGTAAGCAAGTATTATACGATGCAGGACTCAGATTTGACAAGTCAGGGACAAAATTCCCAATTGCCGAATTTCTGTACACACTTCCACACTTTCATTTTCCATTTTACAAATATGTTCTGAGCAAATGTGACTTCTACTTTCAAGGACATTTCAATTATAAGGAGAATGTTGGCAGTATAGTATTAGAGTATACAATAGGCACTTAACTTCTTTAAAACGGGGTGATAGTACCTACCTTTTAAGGTGGTTGTTATTAAATGAGACCCTTGAATATAGTAAGGCACTCAGAAAGAATCTGCAAGGCTGTGTAAGACATGTCACGTACAGGGTTGTATAAGAAATGTTTTGGGATGTGAAGGAACAAATAGAGACTCTTTCTGGTGGGGGAGTATATGGTGCTGGGGATTTAACCCAGGGCCTTAAGCATGCTGAGCAAGTGCCCTATCACTGAGCTACACCCCAGGTCAAGAGGCTAATTTTTTTCTAATTTGAAAAGTACAAGGCAGGTGACTGGTTCATCAGTTTATTAAAACCAAGGCTCGAGGTTCTGTTTTCTCTGGTATTCTTTTGACCTTTTTTGCTGGCAAGTCGGCTGCTACAACTCTGCATTCAAAGCCAAAAGAAGGGGGACCCCAGGTACGGATGCATCCAGCCCTTAAGTCAAGATGGAACTCTTTTAACAGTGCTCTTACTTGCTCGTTGGTCAGAACTATGTGACTTGATCTGGCAGAGGCTGGGAAAATCAGCATTAGATCTAGCTTCACTGGAGGAGGTTGGATAGGGAGAAGAGAAATGGATGTTGGAATAGTTATAGTTTAAGATAGACTCAGAAAGGGAATGACCAGGGTGGGGATGGCTTCAAGGATGACAGATTGAAGTTGGATCTTGAAGGCAGATAAAATTTGGGTGAAAAAAAAATTAGTATTTCTATTGAAGGTAATTTTAATGCCACTTCTAGTGTTGCTGTTGAGCAGCAGAAAGAGTTCGTATGGGGTTTGGAGTTTTTATAATATTGGTCACCTTGTCCTCGAAGAGTTCTCAGAGGACAGGATGGCTTTCTTTGACCTTCTCATTAAATTCAGGAGCAGATATTTCTCATCTCCTTTATGCTCGAGGGCTCCAGAACACTAGTATAACTGTCCTTGCTAGACTATTCTGTGACATGTACCTCTCGTTTGTCTTTGAAGATGGCTTGGCTACTGATAGTTGTGGCTGGGAGCATAGTCATCATAAAGGTAAGTAATCCATTCTGCAGGGTGTATCCAGAGAACCTCTTCAGTGACCTGTTCGATATGCGTAAAGTAAATGATGATGCAAAAACACAGTCCCTAAAACTAACATGAGAAGGGCCGCATTGTGGAAGATTGACACTTCCTGTTTGTTTTGGAACTTTGGTGCAATCCAAAATCTCCTTTAAAAATATATAAATAAAAAAAAGAATGTAATTCTCAGTTAAAAAAATATATAAAACACTGTGCTACATAGCAACTAAATTAAGGGGTAATCTAATGTGGAAAATTTTCAAATTATGTTCAGATTCTCCAGAGATGCTTGTGGGGTTCAACAGCAAGATAATAAGAACTTCATTTAAAAATATTTTTACTGGGCTAAGGATGTAGCTCAGTGGTAGAGCACTTGCCTACCATGTGCAAGACCCTGCGTTCAATTCCCAGCATTGAAAAAAAGTATGTGTGTGTGTGTGTGTGTATGTATAAACCTACTTAAAGACTGTAATAGAAGACACCCACATGCAAATGTGTTATATTCCAAATTGTAGAGCATGGGAGTTATTTTAGCAAGTCTTAAAGGTAACTTTTAAATGTAAAACAGCAGTGAAATTTCTCTTTCTCTTGGTTTATTAAATATCCCGAGGTTGCAAGACAGACTGTTTAAAAATATACTGAAATTTAAACTCAGGATTTAAATTAAAGTCAGGATATTTTCAAAACTGCAATGGAAACAAAATCAGATGCTGAGACTGCCACGATTGTATTTGTCATCCAAACCCCTAATTTCAAGTTTATTTTCCTTAAGCCTGCCTCGCTGATGTTTCATGTTATGATTATTATAAAATGGACATAAAATACATTTATACTTCTAAAGTGTCATTGTATCTGTTTTACATATTGAAGCTCCTTGTAAGATTTTATTAAAAAAAAAAAAAATGACCTGCCTGCTAAAAAAATTAGAAAATGGAATTCTAACAAGTCCAAGTCCTTAACTAGAAACAACACATCAGAGTCTACCAAGGAAATAACTGCTTTAATATTTGACAACTGTGTTTGTCTCTGCAGAGTTCAGCACATCGTAGGGAATCTTTTAATGCAGCTGGTTTTGGGTATTCCCTTGGAAATGGTCCACAAAGGCCTCCGAGTGGGGCTGGTATACCTGGCAGGAGTGATTGCAGGTCAGTGTTCTGGGGGAGCAGAATCCACACTTCTGGGCCCTTAGGATTAAAAGTGAAAGTAATAGATATTTATAGTGGATTTCCTTCTTTTCTTTTCTTCCTTTCTGTTCTTATTTTGTAGTACTGGGGATTGAACCCAGGGCCTTGCTCATGTAGTCCTCCCACTAAGCTACATTCCCAGACTTTTTATAAATTTTATTTTGAGACAGGGTCTGGAAGTTGCCCAGGCTGGCCTTGAACTTGTGATCCTCCTGCCTTAGTCTCTACGAGGCTGGGAGCATAGGTGTGCACCACCATGCCTGGCTATAGTTTCTTATTTAAGTCAAGGTTTATCATGCTCCTAATATGTGCTAGGGAACACGCTAATCATTAGAGATAATTTAATTAGACATCAGATATTAGGGATAATATGAGCACATGAAATTAAGTCCTTGTGCCTATATTCAGGTATCTTACACTCAGATGAAGTTTTGCACAATTGGAAACTACAAGCAGTTTGGTGTACAGGATACCTCTATTGGGTAAAGGCTTAAAAGCCAGGTCATGAAGCCCCTTATGTGTCAGACTAATGATTTTCAGAAGTAATATGATCAGATTTGCATTTTAGAAAGACGGGATATAGCTCAGTGGTAGAGTGAGCGACTAGCATGAGCAAGATCATGGGGTTGATCCCCAGCATCACCATTACCAAAAAAAAAAAAAAAAAAAAAAGACATAAAGATTGAGGAGGAGGAACTGGTAGAATATGACAGTAATTTCTAAAATTGAGTGTACCGAAGTTGATTCATTATGGTGTGAGAAGAATATATTAGACTTCCTGTCTGTTTATTTATATAAACATTTTTGAATATTAGAAATTTAATTTTTGATAATTGTAGACATAGCTGCAGAGATTAGGAAATATGACCTAGAGATCCCATGTACCCTTTAACCAGTTACCCACAATGGTACCATCTTGCAAAACTTTAGTACAGTATCATAACCAGAACACTCATGTGGATACCTTCAAGCTCCAAAACATTCCCAACAGCCCAGGGATCCCTCATGATACCTTTTATAGCTCCGTGCTCATCCCTGTCAGCCTACCACTCTCCTATACCCTGGGCAACCACTAATCTAATCTCCATTTCTATAACTTTGTCATTTCAAGAACATTATATAAATGGAATAATCTAGCATATAATATTTGGGATTGGCTTTCCCCTAGGATCAGATTCTTCTAGTTTGTTTCATGTATTAATAGTTCATTCCTCCGTATTGCTGAACAGAACTCCATAGTATGGATGTACAACTACTTATTTAACGATTCACTCACTGAAGGACACCTGGGTTGTTTAGAGTTTTTTGGCTATTTTGAAAAATACTGGTATAAACATTTGTGTACCTGTTTTTATAAATCTTACTTAAACTCAGGGTTTTGTGAACATAAGATTTCATTTCTCTAGGATAAATGTCCAAGAGACAGCTGCTGGTTCGTATATATGATAGTGCCATGTTTCATTCTTAAAAAGAAAATTCCAGAATGTTTGTTCCATTTTATATTCCTCCTAGTAAAGTACAAGGGATTTCATTTCTCCCTATCCTCAACAGCATTTAGTTTGGTGTTGTTACTATTTTTTATTTTACTTGTGCTGAGAAGAGGGCAGTGATGTTTTACCATGGTCTTAATTTCCTTAGTGGATAATGATGTTGAACATCTTCTTATGTGCTTATTTGCCATCTGTCAATCACCTTCAGTGACTTCCATGTCTTTTGCCCATTTTCTAATTGAACTTTTTAACTGTTGAATTTATATATTCTGGATACTAGTTTTTCTTTCAAAATATAAAATATTTTCTCCCAAGTTATAGCTTGTCCTTCCATTATCTTAACATGATCTGTCACACGGCATGAGTTTTTAATTTTGATGAAGTTAAATCAAGTTTGTCCTCCCCAGCCTGTACTAGGGATTGGACCCAGGGCCTCAAGCTTGCTAGGTAAGCACTGTACCACTGAGCTTCATCCCCAGTCCCCAATCAAGTTTTATCAAGATTTCTTTTTATGAATTATGCTTTTGGAGTTATGTCTAAACACTTTTTACTGAGTCCTAGGTCCTGAAGAATTTTTCCTACATGATCTTAAAAGTTATAGTTTTATGCCTTATATTTAAATATGTGATCAGTTAAAAAAAATTTTTTTTTATTTTATTGTAAACAAATGGGATACATGTTTCTCTGTTTGTACATGGCGTAAAGGCATACCATTTGTGTAATCATAAATTTACATAGGGTAATGCTGTTTGATTCATTCTGTTATTTTTTCCCTTCCCCCCTCCCACCCCTCTTTTCCCCTCTATACAGTCCTTCCTTCCTCCATTCTTGCCCACCTCCCTAACCCTAACTCTAACCCTAACACTAACCCCTCCCACCTCCCATTATGTGTCATCATCCACTTATTAGTGATATCATTCGTCCTTTGGTTTTTTGAGATTGGCTTATCTCACTTAGCATGATATTCTCCAATTTCATCCATTTGCCTGCAAATGCCATAATTTTATCATTCTTTATGGCTGAGTAATATTCCATTGTATATATATACCACAGTTTCTTTATCCATTCATCAATTGAAGGACATCTAGGTGGTTCCACAATCTGGCTATTGTGAACTGAGCAGCTAGGAACTTTGATGTGGCTGTATCTCTGTAATATGCTGATTTTAAGTCCTTTGGGTATAGGCCAAGGAGTGGGATAGCTGGGTCAAATGGTGGTTCCATTCCAAGTTTTCTAAGGAATCTCCACACTGCTTTCCAGAGTGGCTGCACTAATTTGCAGCCCCACCAGCAATGTATGAGTGTACCTTTCTCCCCACATCCTCGCCAACACCTGTTGTTGCTTGTATTCTTGATAATCGCCATTCTAATTGGGGTGAGATGGAATCTTAGGGTGGTTTTGATTTGCATTTCTCTTATTACTAGAGATGTTGAACATTTTTCTATATGTTTGTTGATTGCTTGTAGATCTTCTTCTGTGAAGTGTCTATTCATTTCCTTAGCCCATTTGTCGATTGGATTATTTGCATTCTTGGTGTAGAGTTTTTTGAGTTCTTTATAGATTCTGGAGATTAGTGCTCTATCTGAAGTATGATTGGCAAAGATTTTCTCCCACTCTGTAGGCTCGTTCTTCGCATTGCTGATAGTTTCCTTTGCTGAGAGAAAGCTTTTTAGTTTGAATCTATCCCAGTTGTTGATTCTTGCTTTTATTTCTTGTGCTATGGGAGTCCTGTTGAGGAAGTCTGGTCCTAAGCCGACATGTTGAAGCTCTGGACCTACTTTTTCTTCTATAAGATGCAAGGTCTCTGGTCTGATTCTGAGGTCCTTAATCCATTTTGAGTTTAGTTTCGTGTATGGTGAGAGATATGGGTTTAGTTTCATTCTGTTGCATATGGATTTCCAATTCTCCCAGCACCATTTGTTGAAGAGGCTATCTTTTCTCCATTGCATATTTTTGGCCCCTTTGTCTAGTATGAGAAAATTGTATTTATTTGGGTTTGTGTCCATGTCCTCTATTCTCTACCATTGATCCACCTTTCTATTTTGGTACCAATACCATGCCGTTTTTGTTACTATTGCTTTGTAGTAGAGTTGAAGATCTGGTATTGCAATACCCCCTGCTTCACTCTTTCTGCCAAGGATTGCTTTAGCTATTCTGGGTTTTTTATTCTTCCAGATGAATTTCAAAATTGCTTGCTCTATTTCTGTAAGGTACATCATTGGGATTTTAATTGGAATTGCATTGAATCTGTATAGCACTTTTGGTAGTATGGCCATTTTGACAATATTAATTCTTCCTATCCAAGAACATGGGAGATCTTTCCATCTTCTAAGGTTTTCTTTAATTTCTTTCTTTAGTGTTCTGTAGTTCTCATTGTAGAGGCCTTTCACCTCTTTTGTGAGATTGATTCCCAAGTATTTTATTTTTTTCGAAGCTATTGTAAATGGGGTAGTTTTCCTAATTTCTCTTTCTGAAGATTCATCGCTTATGTATAAAAATGCCTTAGATTTATGTGCATTGATCTTATATCCCGCTACTTTACTGAATTCACTAATGAGATCTAAAAGTTTTCTGGTGGAATTTCCTGGTTCCTCTAAGTATACAATCATATCATCAGCAAATAGGGATAGTTTGAGTTCTTCTTTTCCTATTCGTATCCCTTTAATTTCTTTGGTCTCTCTAATTGCTCTGGCTAGAGTTTCAAGGACAATATTGAAACGAAGTGGTGAAAGAAGGCATCCCTGCCTTGTTCCAGTTTTTAGGGGGAATGCTTTCAGTTTTTCACCATTTAGAATGATATTAGCCATGGGCTTAGCATAGATGGCCTTTACAACGTTAAGGAATGTTCCCACTATCCCTATTTTTTCTAGTGTTTTGAGCATGAAGGGGTGCTGTATTTTATCAAATGCTTTTTCTGCATCTATTGAAATAATCATGTGATTCTTGACTTTAAGTCTATTGATATGGTGAATTACATTTATTGATTTCCTGATGTTGAACCAACCTTGCACCCCTGGGATGAAACCCACTTGATCATGGTGCACTATCTTTTTAATATATTTTTGTATGCGATTTGCTAAAATTTTGTTGAGAATTTTTGCATCGATGTTCATTAAGGATATTGGTCTGAAATTTTCTTTCCTCGATGTGTCTCTGTCTGGTTTAGGTATCAGGGTAATATTGGCTTCATAGAATGAGTTTGGGAGGGTTCCCTCCTCTTCTATTTTATGGAATACTTTGAGAAGTATTGGAATGAGCTCTTCTTTAAAGGTTTTGTAGAACTCGGCTGAGAACCCATCTGGTCCTGGACTTTTCTTTGTTGGTAGGCTTTTGATGACTTCTTCTATTTCATTACTTGAAATTGGTCTATTTAAATTGTGTATGTCCTCCTCGTTCAGTTTAGGCAATTCATATGTCTCTAGAAACCTGTTGATGTCTTCGAAATTTTCTATTTTGATGGAGTATAGATTTTCAAAATAGCTTCTAATTATGTTTTGTATTTCAGTCGTGTCTGTTGTGATATTTCCTTGTTCATTCCGAATTTTAGTGATTTGGGTTTTCTCTCATCTTCTCTTTGTTAGTGTGGTTAAAGGTTTATCAATTTTGTTTATTTTTTCGAAGAACCAACTATTTATTTTGTCAATTTTTTGTATTGTTTCTTTTGTTTCAATTTCGTTGATTTCAGCTCTGAGTTTAACTATTTCCTGTCTTCTACTATTTTTGGTGTTGGTCTGTTCTTCTTTTTCTAGGGTTTTGAGCTGTAGTGTTAGGTTGTTTATTTGTTGAGTTTTACTTCTTTTATTAAATGCGCTCCATGAAATAAATTTTCCTCTAAGTACTGCTTTCATAGTGTCCCAGAGATTTTGATATGTTTCTTTGTTCTTATTTACCTCTAAGAATTTTTTAATTTCCTTCCTAATATCTTCTGTTATCTATTCATCATATAATAGCATATTGTTTAATGTCCAGGTGTTGGAGTAGTTTCTGTTTTTTACTCTTATTTATTTCTAACTTCAATGCATTATGATCTGATAGAATACAAGGTAGTGTGTCTCTATCTTCTTGTATTTGCTAACATTAGCTTTGTGGCATAATATATGGTCTATTTTAGAGAAGGATCCATGTGCTGCTGAGAAGAAAGTGTATTCGCTCTTGGTTGGATGGTATATTCTGTAAATGTATGTTAAGTCTAAATTATTGATTGTGTTATTGAGATCTATGGTTTCTTTGTTCAATTTTTGTTTGGAAGATCTGTCCAGTGGTGAGAGAGGCATGTTAAAATCACCTAGTATTATTGTGTTATGGTCTATTTGGTTTCTAAAATTGAGAAGGATTTGTTTGACATACATGGATGAGCCACTGTTTGGGGCATAGATGTTTATGATTGTTATATCTTGCTGATTTATGCTTCCCTTAAGCAGTATGAAATGTCCTTCTTTATCCCTTCTGAGTAACTTTGGCTTGAAGTCCACGTTATCTGAAATGAGGATGGATACTCCAGTTTTTTTGCTGAGTCCGTGTGCATGGTATGTTTTTCCCCATCCTTTCACCTTTAGTCTATGGGTATCTCTTTCTATGAGGTGAGTCTCTTGCAGGCAACATATTGTTGGATCTTTCTTTTTAATCCAATCTGCCAGTCTATGTCTTTTGATTGATGAATTCAGGCCATTAACATTCAGGGTTATTATTGAGATATGATTTGTATTCCCGGTCATTTGGTTCATTTTTAAAATTTTATTTATTTATTTATTTATTTTTTTGACACAAATTGGTTCCTCCTTTATTTGACAGTTCCTTTAGGATAATTCCTCCCTTTGCTTCTTTGTTTTTTATCTCTTCCTCATGGAATAGTTTGCTGAGAATGTTCTGTAATGCTGGCTTTCTTTTTGTAAATTCTTTTAGCTTTTGTTTATCATGGAATGATTTTATTTCATCATCAAATTTGAAGGTAAGTTTTGCTGGGTATAAGATTCTTGGTTGGCATCCATTTTCTTTCAGAGCTTGAAAAATGTTGTTCCAGGCCTTTCTAGCTTTTAGGGTCTGGATTGAAAAATCTGCTGATATCCGTATTGGTTTCCCCCTGAATGTAATTTGGTTCTTTTCTCTCACAGCCTTTAAAATTCTGTCTTTATTTTGTATGTTAGGTATTTTCATTATAATGTGCCTTGGTGTGGGTCTGTTGTAATTTTGTGTATTTGGAGTCCTATAAGCCTCTTGAACTTGATTTTCCATTTCATTCTTCAGATTTGGGAAATTTTCTGCTATTATTTCATTGAATAGATTGTTCATTCCTTTGGTTTGTTTCTCTAAGCCTTCCTCAATCCCAATAATTCTCAAATTTGGCCTTTTCATGATATCCCATAGTTCTTGGAGATTCTGTTCATGATTTCATACCATCTTCTCTGTTTGTTCAACTTTGTTTTCAAGGTTAAATATTTTGTCTTCAATATCTGAGGTTCTGTCTTCCAGGTGTTCTATCCTATTGGTTATGCTTTCTATGGAGTTCTTAATTTGGTTTACTGTTTCCTTCATTTCAAGGATTTCTGTTTGGTTTTTTTTCAATATCTCTCTTTATTGAAATGATCTTTTGCTTCCTGTATTTACTCTTTTAACTGTTGATTGGTGCAATCATTCAATGCCTGCATTTGCTCTTTCATCTCATCATTTGCTTCCCTGATCATTTTAATTATGTACATTCTGAACTCCCTTTCTGTCATTTCTTCTGCCATGCTGTCATTGGATTTTATTGATGTAACATCTAGATTTGTTTGGGGCATTTTCTTCCCTTGTTTTCTCATATTGTTCAGGAATCAGTGGATCATTAAGATATTGCAGATTTCCTCTATTGACTTATAATGCCCCTGAAGATTGCTAGTATATCCCCTCTTATCGTTCAGTAGCCTGAAGTCTTGGAGGAAGTTGATAATGCAGTGCTCCACAAGGAAGCTGCCTCTCTAGGGGTGGTGACCCTCAGGTGGGGTATATTCCCTGAGAGTGGGCAGAGGTGCATGTGATCAGTTTTGAGTTGGTTAATTTTTCTATAATATGAGGTTCTGTTTGTTTCTTTGACCTATGAATATCCAATTATGCCAGAACAATTTGTTAAAAGAACTGTGTTTCCTTTACTGAATTGCTTGTGCGGCTTTTTATTCCATTGATCTGTGTGTCTCTCAAATAATACTGTATAGCATTAGTTACTGTAGCTATATAAGAACTCTTGAATTCACTAAGAATGATTCCTATTTTATTCTTTACTTAAAAATATTTTTGCTGTTTTAGTTTTTTTGCCTTTCCATATACTTTTACAACAATCCTGTATATAACTGAGAATTCTTTCTGTGATTTAGATAGCAGTTCATTAAACCTATTAATTTGGGGAAGAACCAAAAAATCTTTACTGTGTTGAGTCTTTCAACCCATGAGCACAGTGTGTCTCTTATTTAGGTCTCGTAGGTGCTCCTGCATTTTTTAATCAGTGTCTGTGTGTTCATTGCTGGTACACAGGAATACAACTAATTTTTGTATGCTTATCTTTTGTCTTGTGACTTACTTAACTTGCTTATTAGTTCTATGGTTTAAATTTTTTTTTTTTTAGATTCCCTTGAGTTTTCTTGTCATCTGTGAATCATCATGCCATCTATGAATAGGGGCTGTTTTATTCTTTCATTTTCAATCTGCATGACTTTTTCATCTTTTCTTGCCTTGTTGTGGTGGCCAGCATTTCCACCACTATGTTGAGCAAGAGTAGGGAGAACAGTTATGCTGGCCTTGTTCTTGCTCTTTAATAGAAAGCAATGAGTCTTTTACCACTAAGTAGAATGGTAGCTGTTGGCTGTAGGCTTTTTGTAGATACATTTTGCCAATGCATTTCTTTCTTTCTTTTCCTTAAGAGTGTCTCATGTTGCCCAGGCTGGTCTCAAGCTCCTAGACTCAATCCTAGCCTCTTGAGTACAGGGATTACAGGCATGGGCAGGCACTTGGCTTACCAATACACTTATTTCTAAAAAATGAGCAAAATATCAAGTATAACTAATATGTAATACACAGGTTGAGATGGGCCCCACAGTCTTTATGTGTTATAGAGTACATGCAGTTTCCTGGGGGTAGCGTGGGAGTTCTACAGCACACAGGAACGTAAAGCCCTCCCTGGCTTGTTCTCTTTAATGTTGTAGGATTTGTTGCAGTCTGTGTGGGTCTGGTTAAATAAATGCGATAATCTTCACAAAGAGTAAAGGACATCCTGAGTAAGGAGTTGTCATAAGAATCTCTTATTATTTCCCAGAGATTCACTGATTATTTCATGGTAAATTACTTACAAGAGTTGTTGGCTTAGATTAGTTTACATGTTTTTCTCTTACAAAAAGATGGGTGTCCAATTTGCTGATTTTTTTCTGTGATAATAAAAGGTTTTTAGTAGTATGCTACTTAACAGATGTTGAAAAAACAAAGATGCGATATGTCCCTTTGAGGACATGATTACATTTTTCCCTCAAAGGAGTGAGAAAATAACTGCTTTTCTAAAAATATTCATGCTATGCAAAAGGCATTTTGAAAATTGGAAGTTGTTTCATCATTATGTGATTTTGCTGCTGAAAATGATGCAACATCTCATAAATTCACACTTAGAAGGCAGGGAAATAATTCCTTAATTGGTTTTAAATTTCTCAGTGAAGAGTTTTAGTGAGCTTTAAACTTTAATGTGGCACTTTGATTATTTTGCAAGAACAAATGACTGACACTGGGGAAAGTGGGAATTAGCCAAACTGAAACAAGATTTTTGCATAATTGGAGTGAGCACAATTATGTAGTCAGTGATACAATTCTATTTGAAAGAAACATATCGTTTTTTAATTTTAAAATTTGACCATGATAGTCGTTTCAATAGAAAATAATTGAATTTAGAATTACATCTTTGCATTTCTGTATCATGATATTTAACCAAGGTTTTCAAACATAATGAAGCCTACTTAAAAAACACTACTCATTGAAAGATTTTATATAGCATTAATGAAGTAAAAATAATTTAAAAATATTGTTTTTAAATTCTATTTTGTAGTATAGTACCACTATAGTAGTACATATATATGTAATTTATAAATACGTAAATACACATATATTTCATTGAATGGTTCTGTTAGTTTCCTAGCTGCTATAACAAAGTACCACAAATTGGGTGGCTGAAGACAACAGGATTGAGCCTGGCACAGTGGCACACCCCTGTAATTCTGGTGACTTGGGAAGCTGAGAAAGGAGGATCACAAGTTCAAGGCCGATCTCAGCAACTTTTTTTTTTTTTTTTTTTTGACAATTATTTAAGACCTTTATTAACAGGTGCTTGCAGTTTGACTTTTTTGAAAAAATCAAGTTGTAAACTTTTATTACAAATTAAAAATGAAGTTCTTAAAAATCTCAACTTGACCAGATATGAAACAATTTAAAAACCTTTAAAGGTGTATTAAGAAAAACCAGGCTTTTAAAAAAAAACACGTTTGCCATTACCAAAAAGAGACATCTTTAGGTAAAAATAATAAAAACCCCATGCTGCATAGATAATGCAGATAGTTCTAGTTATCTGGTCAACGGGCAAAAAGCAAGCACTTAAGGTCTTCAGCTCCAATCTTTTGTTCATTTCTTATTACTGGAATTTCATATTCACTTCTTCTTGTTGGATGTCTAAACCGGACGATGGTAGAGATGGTAAGCCGGCATTTACTCAGCCCCGCCCTTCTCAGCCTCGGGAGTGGACCAATTCTCAGCTGGTGGATCGGCTGCTTTTGTCTCTTTGCCATCTTGTGGTTTAGGGTTTTCTGGGCGTCTGCGTCGGTAATTGAAGTTGCGGCGGTACCGACGTTGAGGTGGCTGCTGACCTTGGGTCTCATCTCCTTGATTTTCTTTATCCTCTTCATTGCCATCCTCTCTAGGCTGTCTTTGGCGAGGAGGGCCCCTGCGGAATCGTGGTCTATAACCCCGATACATATTCTGTCTCACTGGTCTACCTTGTTCTCCTGCACCCTGGTTGTCAGCACCCTCCATCACTTCTCCCTGCACAGGAGGGTTGGAATACTGTGGTCCACGACCATAGGGTCTCCGCATGTAGTAAGGTTGGAACCTTCGCCTGCGGTAGGGCCGGCGTTGTTGGGCCTGGCCTTCGGGAGCACTCTCCATCCCTCATTCTTTTCCCCACTCTCACTGTTCTGATAATTCTGCTGGTAATTGCGTGGAGGACCCCTACGACGTGGGTAGTGTCTATAATGGTTACGGTCTGCTGCGTATTTACTGCCTTGAACTGGAACTCCACCAGGGCCTGTAACATTTGCTGCCTCCGCACCCTTTTCTCCTTCAACAACATCAAACTCCACAGTCTCTCCATCTCCTACACTGCGAAGGTACTTCCTGGGGTTATTCTTCTTTATGGCAGTCTGGTGTACAAATACATCTTCCTTGGTGTCATTCCTGTTGATGAAACCATATCCGTTTCTTACATTAAACCATTTTACTGTTCCCAAAACCTTCGTTGCGATGACCTTCTTGTCCCCGCCGGCAGGCGCCGCGGATGTAAGGCCGCCCGGGCCGCCGCTCCCTACGCCGCTGCCCGTGGTGCTGGGCTTGGTGTCCGCAGCGCTGAGGGCGGGGGCGGCGGGCGGCTGCTGGGTCTCGGCCTCGCTGCTCATGGTTGCGGTGATGGTGACTGGGGCCGGCTGCGGCAGCTGCGGCTCCTCCCGGGGTGTGATGGTAACTAGGCCAGCGGCGGAGGTGGGGCTGCTCAGGGGTCTCTGGGGTCCGCTCTCCGCTCCCGCTACCGATCGAACGCTCTCAACAACTTAGCACGACCTTGTCTCAAAACCAAAAATAAAAATGGGGATATAGTGGTAGAGTGCCCCTGGGTTCAATTCTCAGTACCACAAAATAAGAGAATAAATATATAAAGTGAATAAATAAAATAAGGGAATAAATAAATGGGAACAAATAGATAAAGCTAAAAAAGAAAAACAGGAATATATTGTTTCCTAGCTCAGGAGGCTAGAAGTTTGAAATTAAGACATCAGTAGGACTCTGCTCCCTCTGAAACCTGAAGGTGAATCCATCCTTGCCTTGTCCTAGCTTCTGGTGGTAGCTATGAGTCTTGGTGTCCTCCTTTAGAAGGTTCTGGGGATTGAACCCAGGGTCTTGCATATGCTAGGCAAGTGTTCTACCCCTGAGCTACATCCCCAGTCAGTTTTCTCTTCTAGGACACCAGCCATAGTGGTTTGGGGAACCCACCCTGCTTCAGAATGACCTCAACTAGTCACATCAGCAAGAACCCTATTTCCAAATATGGTCACCTATGTCCAAATAAGGTACTGGGGGTTAGGACTCTAACAAATATTTTTTTATTTTGGGTGCATAATTCAACCTATTAATAGTTCTCACCATTTTTTTTTTTTTTAATTGATCAAAAGTTTCCTACAGCCAGGGGTTCCAGTAAGGGCCTGTGATGACCAAAAAGGGCATGGTGCAGTGGCAGTGGGGTAGAGAGCAGGAAGCGTTCATGAGCCACATTGAGATAAAATTGAATGTGGGGGAAATATATATATATATATATATAAAATTGACAAGGCTTAGTGACACAGCTCCTCATCCTACTTCCCTCCTTTTTTTTTGGATCCTGTTTTTCCACCTTCTCCTTCTGTTCCTGCACACACCTCTTTTTTCCTGCCCTTGAAGGCCCTTTGGGATGGTCAGGCCTTGCCTGATTCCAGCTTCTACATCCCTGTTTGCCCCATGGCTTGATTTCAACCTGTGGACTCAGCCCAGTCACAGAGAGCCAAGGGAGAACGTGAATAACCTGTTCGCATCCTCCGCCTGATTTTGTAATAGCTTCTTGGCAGGTGTCTCTTTGCCATTCTGGTCTATTCACACTGCTCTTTGGATCATCCTCCTCAAACGATGATCAGGTCATGTTGTATACCCTTCTAAAAAATTTACAGTAGCCAAAAGAAAGTCAAAACATCCAAGAATGCTCTTCATTCCCCTCTGCTGCTTGACTTCATTGCCTTTCTTGCTTTTTTATTTTTCAGAACTCTTCATATATAGTATAATTCTAGTTTTCTTATCCTTGGTTCCTGATAAAATGTGTCCCCAGGTCCATGGATCAGAAGCATCAGCATCGCTTGGGAGCTTGTTAAAATGCAGCATCTTGGGCCCAGAGCAGACCTGCTAGTCAGATTCCTCCTTTTAACAAGTTCACAGGAGACTCAGACACACATTAAAGATTGGGGAGTGCTGGTCTGCAGTCTAGCACAGTATCCCTCAGACTGACAGAAGGTCAGAATCACTTGGGGAGCTTGTCACAACTAAAGCCATCCAGATCCCACCAGATTGACTGAATCAGAATCTCTGGTGATCTGGCCTTGGGATCTGTAGTGTTTTTGTTTGTTCAGTGAAGTTACACTGATAACTATAAATTTTATACCTTTAAAATGTACAACCTAATGAGTTTTTTTTGTTTTTTTTTTGAGAAAAAGGAAAAAGAATTTTTATTCCTGTGCTAGCAAAAGAGAAACAGTGTTCTTCTGTCCCAGAGGCTGATTCTGCCCATCAGGAGTAACAGGGGGTAATTCAAAGGCTACATTTCACCCGTTTTCTGCAGGAGTTGTAATTTGCTTGTAAATTAAGAAGGTAATCATTTCTGAGATCTGGTGCCATTCCCAAATTCTGAATTACTTTGTTCCTGTGGTGGATGTGTGCTCAAGGACAGATAACTCTGCCTAGGGTGGGGAAGATAGATAATACTGTTTCCCTGAGATTAGGGAGGGGAAGAGATTAGGAAGGAGAAGGGAAAGAGGAAGAGAAAGAAATGTGTCCATTTTAAAAATAAATTGCAGTGGCAGAGAAACAGGGGCTATATTCAAAGCATAAAGTGAACCACTGTTACATTTCCCCACTGCTGATTTCTACATTCTATTTCTGTGGAAAAATGGGCGAAGACATCTCCAAGCTACTTCCTGCTGAGAGAGGACGAAGTTGTGGGGAAAGTGACCCAAAGTCCTTGTTCTCTATCAGGTGGGGCATGGACGGTTAAGGTTATTCAGCATCAGGGAGTCCAGAGGTTCATGGTGGCAGTTGGTAGGTGACTGGACAAGGCATGCATAAGGCAGGGATCGTGACTAGGCATATTCACATTCAATGGAGGAGGTCCTTTCCATCCTTTTCTTTAGGCTTCCCTTTGCAGAGGCAGATGGCCAAGGGTGTTGTGACTTTATCGCATTCAGTTTCCTTTTTCTCAAAGTGGACCATGATGGAGCAACCCATCTCCTAACTCTCCTGCAGTTGACTTTCAACAAGTTCGCCAGCCCCCTTGTGTCCTCAGCATGGAAGTGGGGTTCCTTGGATGGTGGGGGCCAGGTCTGCCCAAAAAAGCTGGAGCGGAGCTGCTCTCAGGTCCTATTTGGGGTACCAAATTTGTTACCAAAAGCTCAGTTGTCCCCAGTGCCAATCCAATAACTAGGACGTGGTTTTGAGAAAAAGGAAAAAGAAGTTTCATTGCTTTTCTAGTAAAGGAGAAACAGAGTTCTGCTGTCCCAGAGGCAGTGATTCCACCCATCAGGGGAAGCAAGGGGGCTTTTAAAGAGGTGATTCAAAGGCTGCATGTGCCACATGTTCTCTGTCCAAGTTGTAAACCTGATGAGTTTGATATGTGTATATTAACCATTATCAAAATCCAGTCACCTCCCAGAACATTATCTTGTGACCTCCCCTTCCCAGCAATATATTTCCTGAAATTATAGATTAGTTTGTGTTTTCTAGAATTTTATTTAAATGGGATCCTCTGTATTGTCTGACTTCTTTCACTCAGAATAAATATTTTGAGATTTTTCCATTTTGTGTATATCAATACTTGATTCCATTTTATGGCTGGGTAACATTTCATCGTAGGAATATATTATAATGTATTTATTCATTCCCATCTTGTTGATGGATATTTGGGTCATTTTCAGTTTGAGGCTATTACAAATGAAGCTGCTATGAATATTTGTGTTCAAGTCTTTGTGTGAATAAGTGTTTTCATTTCTCTTAGGTAAATACCTAGGACTGGAATGACTTGATTCTGTGGTAGGGTATCTTTTAACTTTTTAAGGAACAAACTTTTTAGCAGCATACATATGATACAATTCACCCATTTAAAGTGTATAATTAAATGGGTGTTAGTTAATTTACAGGGTTATGTACCCATCATCACATCACATCACATCACATAATTTTAGAACAATTCTATCCTCCAAAGAAATTCTGTACCCATTAGCAGTCAACCCTCACTCTGCCCCACACCCTTGTCCCAGGTACAAGCTACTGCTTGTTCATTCTAGACATTTCATATAAGTGGAATTATACAATATGTGGTCTTTTGTCACTGGATTTTTTCACTCAGCAGAACATTTTCAATATTCATTCATGTACCACATATAACATTTTATTCTTTTTTATTGCAGGACAACATTCTAGTGTACGGTTTACCATATTTTCCTTATCCACTTGTCAGTTCATGTATGTTTGGGTTGTTTCCACTTTTTGGCTCTTATAAAAAATACTGCTGTGAACATTTGTGCACAAATCTTTGTGTGGTGATATGATTTCATTTCTCTTGGGTATACAACTAGGAGTGGAACGGTCAGGTCATACTGTAGCAAATACAATGTGGTGCCATTTTACACTCCCATGGGAAGTTCCTGTTAATCCACATCCTCACCATTTGATATGGTTGGTCTTAGTTTAGCCAATCTATTAAGTGTGTTATTATCTTAGTAGGTTTTAATTAATTTTTTCTCAGGGGATTTTAATGTGCATTTCTTCTAAGCTTCTCTTGTGCATGCTAGGCAAGCACTCTACTGCTGAGCTATATAGCCCTAGCCCTAATTTGCATTTACTAATGACTAATGATTGTGAGCATCTTTTTATGTGCTCATTTGCCATGCATATGTTAAAGTTCTGTTTAAATCATCTGCCATTTAAAAAACTGGGTTAGCCAGGAATAGTAAAATATATGTGTGTGTGTGTGTGTGTGTGTGTATCTACATACACACATGCATATATATGTGTGTATATATGTGTACCCAAATAATATATGTGTATATATGTAATAACAAGTCCTTCATTAAATATATGATGTTCAAATATTTTCTCCTGAGCCATGTCTTGTTTTTCTTTCTCTTAATAGCATCTATTATAGAAGTTTTAAACTTTGATTGTCTGATTTATCAGTTTCCTAATTCAAAGGATTATGCTTTTTGTTGTCATATCACAGAAATTTTGCCTAATATAAGGTCACAATTCTTTCTTCTTGAAGTTTTATAATTTTAGCTTTACATTAGGTCTGTGATTTTTTTTTTTTTTTTTTTTTTTTTTTTTTTTTTGGTACCAGGTATTGAACTCAGGTGCACTCGACCACTGAGCCACATCCCCAGCCCTATTTTGTATTTTATTTAGAGACAGGGTCTCACTGAGTTGCTTAGCGCCTCGCTTTTGCTGAAGCTGGCTTTGAACTCTCGATCCTCCTGCCTCAGCTTCCCGAGCTGCTGGGATTATAGGCCTGCACCACCGCACCCAGCTCTGGGATGTTTTTATATACAAAGTATGCTGCAAAGTATGAACTGAAGTATTTTGCACATAGATGCTCGTTCTACAACATTTATTGATAAGAATTCTTTTTCCACTGAATTGCCTTTGTACCTTTGTTGAAATTCATCATCCGTATGTATATTTGTGTTTATTTGTGGATTTTCTATTCTGTTCCACTTAGATATTTGTATATCTTCATACCAATATCACACTGCTTTGGATTTCTAGTAAGTCTTGAAATCAGAAGGGCTAGCTCTCCAATATTGTTCTTTTTCATAGTCTTTGGCTATTGTAGGTACTTTGCATTTCCATATTAATCATCTTGTCAATTTCTGCAAAAAGAATCTGCTGGGATTTGAATTTCAATTGCATCAAATCTATAGATCTACTTGGAGAGAACTGACATTTTGTTTTTCAGGAGTGGGGATTAAACTTGGGGCTTCATACATGCTAGGTGAACAATTTATCACTGAGATATATCCACAGTCCTTTTTAAAATTTTGAGACAGAGTTTTGATAAGTGGCCCAGGCTAGCCTAGAACTTGTGATCCTCCAGCCTCAGCCTCTGGGATTATGGGCCTGTATCACTTACTTGGCTAGAAATGACAGTTCAACAATTTTGAGATTTTCAACCAATGAACACAATATATCGTTCCATTTAGTGGGTCTTTCAAAATTCCTTTGAGTATTTTTCAAAATTTTCAGTGTTTAGGTCTTTTACATTTCTGGTCAGATTTATCTCTATGTATCTCTCGCTTTCTTGCCCTCTCTTTTGCAGTGCTGGGGATTGAACCTAGGGCCTTGCACATGCTAGGCAAGCTTGTGCTTCAAAATATTTTGGATGTATTGTAAATGATTTTCTTTAAAACATTTCTTTCTTATATCTATCTATCTATCATCCATCTATCCTGGCGACTGAACCCAGGAGTACTCTACTATTGAGCTACATCCCCAGCCCTTTACTTTTTTTTTTTTTTTTTTTTTTTAATTTGGAGACAGGGTCTTGCTACGTTGTCCAAGGTGACCTCAAACTTTTGAACTTGCAATCCTCCTGCCTCAGCTTCCTGAGTAACTGGGATTATAGGCATGTGCCACCATGCATATCTATTTTTAAAATTTCTATTTCTGATTTTTCATTGCTATCACCCCGAAATATAGCTGATTTTTTGGTGTATATTATCTTTTATCTTCTGACTTTACTAGACTCAACTATTATTACTTATAATTTTTTTTTTTTGGTGGTGTTAATTTCATTAGATTTTTGACACAGATTGCTATGTTTGTGAACAGAAACAGTTTTATTTCTTCCTTTTCAATCCAGATGATATTTATTTATTTATTTATTTTATTTATTTGTTTCTGTTTTATTGTACTGTCTAGAACCTCCAGGATAATGCTAAAGTAGGACACTGGACATCTTTGTTCTTGATTGTAAAGGGAAAGGATCCCATTTTTCATTGTTAAGGTGATGTTAGCTGTGATTTTTTTATACTCACTCTTCATTAGGTTGAGGAAATTTCCTTACATTTCTAGTTTGTTCAATGTTTTTAATCACACAAAGGTATGGAATTTTTTCAAATGCCTTTTCTGTGTCTATTATGATGATTGTTTCTTTTTTGTCTGCTTTAGTATATAATATGGGGAATTACATTGACTAATTTTGAAATGTTAAATCAGTCTTGCTTTTTGGGATCATGATGTATTACCCTTTTTTATATTGTTGGATTTGACCTGCTACAATTTTGCTTAGAAATTTTGCATCAGTTCATGAGAAATACTGAACTGTAGTTTTCTTGTAATGTCGGACTGATTTTGGTATCAGGCTAATGCCTTGCCTTATAGAATAAAGTAGGAAGTATTCCATTCTCTTCAATTTTATGGAACGGTTTGTATAGAACAATTACTCCTTCCTTAAATGTTTGTTATAATTCATCAGTGAAGCCATCTGGGTCCGGAGTTTTTTTCTTTGTTGGGAGATTTTAAACTGCAACTTGATACCTTTAGTAGATATGGGGCTATTTCTTCTGAGTGAGCTTTGGGAGTTTGTGTTTTTCAAGAGATTTGTCCTTTTTGTCTAAGATGTCATCTTTATTGGCATAAAATTACTTATAATATTCTGTTATTATTATTACTACTATTTTTGTGGCATTGGGGACAATGTACTCTATTACTGAGCTACATTTCCAGCCCTTTTTATTTTTTATTTTCACAGATGGTTTTACTAAATTGCCCAGGCTGGTCTCAAACTTGGAATCCTCCTGCCTCAGGCTCCTGAGTTACTGAAATTATAGGTGTGTGCCACCACACTTGGCCCCCTATTATCTTTTTTTTTTTTTTTTTTTGGTACTGGGGATTGAATCCAGCTATGCTTATCCACTGAGCTATGTCCCCAGTCCCTTTTATTTTTGAGACAGGGTCTCACTAAGTTGCTTAGGGCCTCACTAATTTGCTGAGGCTGGCTTTGAACTTGTGATCCTCCTGCCTCAGTCTTCTGAGCTGCTGGGATTACAGGTATGTACCACCACGCCTTGCTCCTATTATCTTTTAATAGCTGATAAATTTGTAGTGATATAATTTTTTCATTCCAGATATCGGAATGAAATATTTGTATCTTTTTTCCTTTGTTCCTTGATCAGTTTGATTAGAGGTTATTGTATTTATTGATCTTCTCAGTGAAAGAACAGTTTTTGGTTTCATTACTTTTTTCCTACTGATTTTTTGTTTTTCATTTCACTGATTTCTGCTCTGTTCTTTATTATTTCCTTTGCTCTGTTACTTGGTGTTTCATTTGCTATTTCTAGTTGATTAAGATGGAAGGTAAGGCCACTGACTGGAATTTGCTTCTTTTCTAACATTAGTGTTTAATTTCTCCCAAAGAGTTGCACTATAGCAATATGCCTCAAATTTTGATATGTTGTTTTATTTGTTTGTATCTAGCTTAAAATACTCTCTTAGTTTCTCTTTTGGTTTCTTCTTTCCACATGGGTTATTTACAGTGTGCTATTTAGTTTCCAAATATTTGTAGATTTTCTAGAGATGTTCTGTTGTTGATTTCTAGTTTAATTGTGGTTAAAGAACAAACTTTATATGAATTGAATCCTTTCAGGTGTATTAAGATTTGTCTTATGGTCCAGAATATGGCCTGATAAGTATTCTGTGTGTATTTGCAAAGAATGTGTGTTTTGCTCTTCCTTGATGGAGTATTTTGTAAATGTCATTTGTATAAATTTTATTGTGTTTTATCCTATAGACTTACTCATTTTCTGTCGACTTTTTCTGTAGTTTAAGAATGGGATGTTGAATCTCTGATTATAATGATAGATTTTTCTGTTTATCCTGTGGTTCTATCATTTTTTGCTTCATGTATTTTGAAGTTCTATTATGAGGTATGTAAACATTTAGGATTGTTAAGTTTTCCTGATGAATTGATCCCTATATCTGTATGAAATGAAATTATTTGTGATAATACAGTATGTTCTAAAATTTACTTTAATGCAGAACACCTTTTTTGAAAATTAATGTGAGCATACCTTGTCAATCATTTTATTTTTAACCTAATTTGTGTCTTTGTCTTTAAACATTTCTGGCAGGCAGCACATAGTTGGATCCTATTTTTTAAATCCAATTTCATAATCCCTGACTTTTAATTTGGTGTTTGAACCACCCAGATTTGCATTTAATGTTATTTAATGTGATTAGTGATTAGGGTTGAGCTCAATACATTGCTATTTGTTCTGTGTTCCTTTTATCTATTTTTCTTTTCTTTTTTTTGCCTTTTTTGGATTGTGTATTTTTTATGATTCTATTTTATCTTCCTTGTTGGCTTATGAACTTTAATTCTTTGATTTGTTATTTTAGTGTTTGCTTTAGGGTTTTTGGTATGTGTCTTTAGCTTATCACAATCTACCTTCAAGTGATAGTATATCACTTTACATATAATGATAACTTTACAAACTATATATTTTATTTCTCCCCTTTAGCCTGGTGTTGTTACACATTTTACTTTTACATGTTATAAATCTCTCATTACATTATTATGATTTTTAATTTTAATTTTTGAGACAGGGTCTTGCTAAGTTGCTAAGGCTGCCTCAAACTTGTGATCCTCCTACCTCAGCCTCCCAAATAGTTGGAATTACAGGTGTGCGTCTGGCCACATTATTATTTTTGCTTACACAAATATTGTTTAAAATCTCTTAAGAGAGATTTAAATAATAAGAACAAAACTTGTATGTTTGCTCATATTCTTAAAATTTGCAGAGCCTGAGATGTCCCTTAACATTTCTTATGTTATGTGTCAGTAGGTCAATTCTTTCAGTTTTTTTTTTTTTTTTTTGCGGTGCTGGGGATTGAACCCAGGGCCTTGTGCTTGCAAGGCAAGCACTCTACCAACTGAGCTATATCCCCAGCCCTCTTTCAGTTTTTCTATATCTGAAAAAATATTTTGCTTTATCTCTTCTTTTGGAGGAGGGGAGGCTAGGGACTGAATTCAGGGCCTCCAGAATGCTAAGCATGTGTTCTACCTCTGAGCTTGGTGCTGGGGATGAAACCTAGGGCCTCACACATGCTAGGCAAGTGCTCTTCCACTGCAAGCCACCCCCCCACCAACAATGCACCTTCATTTTTGGAAGATTTTTTTTTTTTTTTTTGGGTGCTGGGAATCAAACCCAGGGCTTTGTGCTTACAAGGGAAGATTTTTTTAAATTATTTTTTTTAGTTGTTGATGGACCTTTATTTTATTTATTTTTATGTGGTGCTGAGAATTGAACCCAGTGCCTCACCCATGCTAGGCAAGCGCTCTACCACTGAGCCACAACCCCAGCCCCTGGAAGATATTTTTACGACGTATAGAATACAAATTTGACACTATTTTTCCCTCAGTACTTTAAATATGTTGCTCTCCTGTCTTCATGCTGTGTTGTTTTCCAATGGGAAATCTATTATAATCCTTATCTTTGTTCCTTAATATGAAACATGTGTTTTTACTCTGGATTTGAAATTTTTCTCTGGTTTTGAGCAATTTGATTTTTTTTTTTTGAAGTTTTGGTGTAATTTTCTTCATGTTTCTTGTGCTTTTTTTGTGCTTGGGGTTTGTTGAGCTTTTTGGATCTGTGGGTTTGTAGTTTTCATCATACTTTGGCAAAAAAATTCAACCATAATTTCTTCAAATATTTTTTCTGTATTTGACTTCTCTCTTCTTCACTGGGAACTCCAATTACTTTTTTAGTGTGTTGTTGCTGGGGATTGAACCCAGGATCTTGTGCTTGTGAGGCACACACTCTACCAACTGAGCTGTATCCCCAGCCCTTCAATTACATATTTTTTAGATTGTTTGAAGTTGTCCTATAGCTTACTAAAGCTATATTTATTTTTAAAATAAATATATAATATTTATAAATAAATATAGTCTGTGTGTTTTGTTTGGGATAGTTTCTAGTGCTGTGTCAAATTAATTATTTTTTTTTCTTCTGCAATGTCTAATTTGCCATCAAACCAACTTAGTTTATTTTTATCATTTCAGACATTACAGTTTTAATCTTTAGAGAGTTAATTTGAGTGTTTTATGACTTACATGTCTTTAACTTTAGGACACAGAGGATACAGTTGAATAATTGTTTAGTGACTTTATATCCTAAATTTAACACTTGAGTTATTTCTGGGTGGGTTTTATTTGGTTGACCTCTCTCTTTATGTCTCATTATTTCTGCCTCTTCACATGTCTGATCATTTTTGACTGGATGCTGTATATTTTACCTTGTTGGATGACAGATATTTTTATATTCCTATTAATATTCTTTAGATTTGTTCTGAAACGCAAGTTACTTGGAGGCAGTCTGATCTTTCCTGGTAAAATTTGCTATGTGAAATTGTTTCAAGTCAGGTTGAGTACTGATTACTCTCACTACTGGCTAGGATCCTTTTGTGTACTCTACCCAATGCTCCATGAATTATGAAGTTTTAGTTTAGAAAGTTATCTAGCCCGTTGGGTGCTGTGTGAGTAGCAGGTGGTGTTCTCACCTGCTTTTGGTTGTTTTCTCCCTGGTTTTGGTAATTTCCTCACGTGCTTCTTTCTTTGTGTGCAGTCGTCTTCTCTCTAGTACTGTCTTATGAATTCAAGTTGCCTCCATCTATATATCTGAACCCTAAACTCCATTTTAACAACTTCAGATTTGCTGGGATCAGTCTGGGTTCCTCTTCATGAACGGTAGGCTGTAGTCTCACTTAAGGTAGTACCTTAGCAATCAGATTCCTCATCTAAATTATTTCTTCTCTCTGATCTTTGTTGTCTGATGCCCAGATGGTTTAGTTTTGGTCCTGGGGTTGGATCCGGGGATGCTCTACTACTGAATTACATCTCTAGTCCTTTTTATTTTTACGAGACAGGGTCTTGCTAAATTGCCCAGGCTGGCCTTGAACTTGTGATCCTCCTGTCTCAGCCCCCTGAGTTTACAGGTGTGCACCACTGTGCCTGGCCCAGACAAAACATTAGAGTTTGCATGAAGTGGGTTGTAAAGCATTGTTTAGTCCAGGATATCAAGAATTGGGTTAAGAAATAAATTTCATTTTGCTTGGGTGATCTGATTAAATGGTATGTTAATAAGAATTCTAAGCCTACATCCTGATTCCATGAGAAACGTAGCCCTTAGATGATACTGGAATATGTTAGGTATTTTGATAGTTTGACTAAATGTATGGAGTATTTTGAAATAATAGTTCAAAAGTATGTAATACATTTTAGGTAGTGTTCTAAGTATTATACTTCCCTGATAACTCATTGAAGTCAATTTTATTAATATCCTTATTCTGGAGGTAGGGAAACCAAGCATAGAGAGGTTAAATAACTTCTTCAGATCACATATTTGGTAATTCTAGCTCCAGAGAGTCTATACTATTATTTCTGTAATACTACTTTTCTAATAAACATTTAATGTTCAGAAAAATTAGGGTAGTTAAACTGTGTATTTCTACTTATATAGTGTACAAGTGATAAAATGAATTTGTTGCTTGTTAATGTAAAAATGGCCCAAATTTACCAAACTTTTACTTTAGGTTAGAGATTTGTATTTCATGATTCTTATCATGTCTGATCCTCTGTGTTTTATTTCTTCAGGTTCCCTTGCCAGTTCCATTTTTGATCCACTCAGGTCTCTTGTGGGTGCTTCAGGAGGAGTCTATGCCCTGATGGGAGGTTATTTTATGAATGTCCTAGTGGTAAGAACTTTGGGAATAGAATCCATGGATGATGATGATGATGATGATTAGTATTTTGCAGTGCTGTGAATTGAACCAAGGGACTTGGACATGATAGGCAGGTGCTCTACCATGTCCTTTGCTTCCCCTTTTTTTCCAAAACAATAACTGTTATTTGGTTCCAAGAATCTTCATTTAACAATATGTATGGAGCACTCATCTTTCTGAGAATCATATGGCTATTAGAGTTTACCCTTTATATTTTATGTTTTCTTCTTATCTCAAAAGTAATGTGAACTCGCCAGGCAAGGTGGCACATGCCTATAACCCCAGTGACTTAGGAGGCCGAGGCAGGAGGATTGCAAGTCTGAGGACAGTTTGAGCAATTTATTTGAAGCTCTATCTCAAAATATAAAATAGAAAGAGTCAGGGATGTAGTTCAGTGGTAGAACACCTCTGGGTTCAGGACCAGTATGAGGGGGAGGGGAAGGGGCAAAGTAATGACTAAATAAAAATTTAAGTTTAAAAAAAGAAAGTCAAGGTCCCTAGTATAATATCTTTTAACAGTCTGATGTGTGTCAACACTTTTCTATATGTATTCAAACTCCACCAATATTATATAAAAATGGCCTCCCCTGTATTGTTCTGCATCTTCTTGGGGTATCCTTGCCATCCACCCATGTCAGTACACAGAGATCTCCCTCTGTCTTTGCAGGGGCTATCTAGCGTCCTTTATATATTTGCATCATGATTTTTTTTTTTTAACAGACTCTCATTGAAAAAAAATGTAGGATAATTTTGCTTTTCACATTACAAATAATACTGTAGGAAACCTTCTTTTATATTTATGTTTTGCATTTGTGATTTTCCTTTTTGATAGGATGAACTCTTAGAAGTGGAATTACTAGACGAAAACTTTAAATTTCAATATGCAGATGCCTCCAAAATTGGCATATAATTTTACACTCCCATGATGGTACGTGAGAGTGCCAGCCATTTTTTAAAACAGGAAAAAAATTCTGACTTGTCCTCAACCCTTTACCCATTTAGGTGTGCTTTAAAAACACTCTAGGAGGACAAATATCAAACAATTCTAAAACTGTTCCAGAAATAGAAGTCACTTCTTAGAAAATTATTTTTCAAACTTTGGGTTGCAACCCATTCGTGGTTGTGAACTCAGTTTAAGTTACGGTGCCCCAAAATTAAACAAACAAACAAACAAAAATATCAGTGTGTGTCACATGTAATAAGAGAAGGAACTCTTTGAGAAGGAACTTTTTGATTTAGGTTGTTATGTTATTTCTTACTATAGGTCATGTTCACAGCAGCTTGAAAATAACTTGAGTTAGAATTAACACCCCTGGTGCAGCACCCTCACTTCCCAGGGAGGGAGTTAATGACTTGACCGGGGAGGGAGCAGCAACCCCATGAATTAAAGTGGAGATGTGTGACTCAGCAGTTCTCTAGTGACACCAGAGCTATTGCAGGCAGGCACATTTTTCAAAGCTAAAATCGAGCAATGTTTTTGGATCAATGTTTTCCTTTCTTTTGAAATTACCTAAAAAAAAAAATTGAAGTGATACTCAAATTTTAGTTAAGTCTTTGCTAACTATGGAAAAAGAAAGTGAAGAAGTAGCCAATAAGTATTTCCAAAAAAGCTTGGAACTATTTCATCAGACTTAGTTTAATGGCATTTACTTATCTAACTATCTACCTATATATTCATTTATTGACGTGTTCAGTGTAGACTTTATATTACCTATATTTGAATGATTTCCAGCTAATAAAATTCTACACCTCCCCCCCACCCCCGCCATTCTAGGGATTGAACCTAGGGCCTTGTATGTGCTAGGCAAGTGCTCTACCACTTAGCTACACCCCCAGTCCTCAAAACTGTGTCTATTTTATATCATGGAATTAAATGCCATGCTTCATTTTGTTGTCCAAAGGGCACGAGTATTGTACTTCCTAAATACATTTGAAAACTTGGCTGTTACAACAATGTTTTGTTTGGCAAATATCTGACACTCAAACATGTGTTTGAATCAAAGAGCAGGTGAAGAGTGGGTAGAGTAAAGGTTTCCTTTGCCAACAGATTGCTTACGTTATTATGACTTCTCTCTTTGCAAGAATTTTCGAGAAATGATTCCTGTCTTTGGAATTTTCAGATTACTGGTCATCGTTCTTATAGGTAAGTGAGATTGGGGAACATTTTACACCTTCAGTTTTATGGGTTCCACCTTCAGAAGGCCTTTTCACATTTCCCAAATACTGCCTAGAGTCAGAAAGCATTATTGGCTTCACAGGATTAGGCATGAAGGGAGGAATTTCACAGGAACCACTCTCAGGTTGGTTCTTAGAGGGGCCTGAGATGCGTTTTTTTGCTTGTTTCTTTCTAGAGTGGGGAAAGCCCAACAAAGCCCAGCCCTAGGTGCCCCCTCTACTTCAACCATAAAAGCTTCACTTGATGTTTTATAAACTGGACTTTCTCTTTCAAATGTTGGAGACTGTATGTGATTTTTGTCTGCAAAGGAAAAGCCTGGAAACCACTGAGATAATCCGTCTTCTTCCTCAAGTTTTAAATTTTCAGATTAAAAACAAAACAAACAAACAAAACCCACCCTAACTGATCTAGGATATAAACCCTGAGTGGTGGCTGAGGACTGAAGACGAGAGTGGAGGTCAAGGAACCGAGAGTCTCAGAAGCTAGGAGGGTGACTAAGGTGGCTTTTGAAATCTCCATAAATTCTAGAATTATATGCTAGAAGAGTTTTGGTTTGGAAGAACATACAATCTACAGAGGGGCTGGAATTTTTTAATTAAATTAAATTAATTAATTTATTTATTTTGCGGTTCTGGGGACGGAACCCAGGGCCTGGTGCCCGCAAGTCAAGTGCTTCACCGCTGAGCCATATACATCCCCTGTCCTGAGGGGCTGGAATTTTAACTGAGTCTGAAAGTAAGGAAAGATTTTGGGTGCTAGCCAGACATACAAAGTAGAAGAAAACAAGGACAGAGGCGTGGATGGTAACTTGTTCAGGGACCTGCTTCAGGTACCCATGGGGGCGGCGGTTGGGGGAGGACGGCAGACCCTGGGGTCAGATTTGAAAGCCAAGGCAGAGATCACACTTGAAAAAATCTCATATTTTTGGTATCAAGGTTTCGATAATCCACATAGGACAATGGGCAATTATCTCTGTGGAAAGATCCTAAATTGAGTTTATGAATCACTTAACTATAAAAACATCAATATTTCATTCTGAGATAAGAGTTCACTTGTTTATAGTTTATATCATACTGTAGACAATTTTTCCTTCCCCAAGAAATCAAAAAGCTAAGGGAATATTGTTGGCAGAGAAGGGGAAAGCAAATATCTGGGGCCTGGGAGAGGCTCTTAAGTTAAGAGTCATCCCAGAACCCATGGACCAGTCATTTGGCCAAAAAAAAAAAAAAAAAAAAAAAAAATGTTGTCATACGAGTTCCCTGGGTCTTTAGTCAATTGCATGAAGGACTTTGTAGAATAGCCTACTATCCTTAGTGGGGAAATTATTTTAATACTTTTCAGTGTTGGAGTGAAAACCCTTGCTTCATCTGTAGGCTATCTCCAAAGGTGGTTTCTGTGATGTTCTGTCATTATGGATGTGCATACTAAAATCACTGCACGACCTGCTTTCCCTTTGATCTGCTAATGTCAACCTTCTCTAATCCTGACATGTCATTTCTTTAAAAGTTTTTGTCTTGAAAATGAGAATTAAAACACACACCAGATTCATAAAATTACAAATTAAGGAACATAAATACATTTTAATTTGAAACACAGTTTTTGGAAACGTGTATATAGTTTAGTTTTCTTTTAATTGGTAAACATTACCCTTAATTGTGAAGGATAATTGATATTAAGGACCATGCTCTATCAAGTATTATTTGTGGGATGTGTTATTTAATTAAGAAATGAGTTTCCCTTGGGGGAAAGTTAAGGAAATCTCACATTTTCATCCTTAAAAGAAAAATTCACATAAAGTCAACTCCTTTAAAATAGATGTGAATAGCTGGGCCTAACGATACATTCCTGTGATCCCAGTGACTTGGGAGTTGAGGCAGGAGGATCACAAGTTTGAGTTCAACCTCAGCAACTTAGTGAGACCCTGTGTCAAAATAAATAAAGGGCTAGGGATGTAGCTCAGCGGTAAACTGCTCCTGGGTTCCACCCTCAGTACAAAAAAAAAAAAAAAAAGTGTCAACTTTTTAATGAGGACAGCCATTTGGTTTATTGGAATAAGAGTATCTTTTCAGGTGGGAAGACATGTTTCAGTTTAAAGGCTGCAGCAACCCAGAAGCAGACTCTTCTAGGAGGCACAAGGAGCCAGGCAGAGATGTAGGAAGGGGAAGATATAAAGAGAGAAATGGGATGGACAAATTGAGATGGTCACAGAGACTTTTTTGGGGGGAGGTTGTCCCCTGCTGTGGAAGACTAGACTAAAGTAAATGTTTCCTGTTGTCTGCCCTGGTCTCTGAGAGAGGTTTCTCTCTTCTTTCATAGTCCTCTCTGGGTGTTATTTATGCTGGATCAGGAAATGCAAATGATGAATGAAAATATGAGGCAACCCCATTTATCCAGCACTTTGTATAACAGTCATTTACAATTAAATGAACATAAAGCTGGGCACAGTGGCATGCATCTGTAATCCCACTGATTAGGTAGGCTGAGGCAGGAGGATTACAAATTTGAGGCCAGCCTGGGCAACTTAGTGAGACCCTGTCACAAAATAAAAAAATAAAAAGTGCTGGGGAAAAAAAAAAAAAAAGCTGGGAATGTAGATTGAGTTAATGTTAATTTCACCCTCAATCTCTGTCCCGTGACTTCAACATCAATATGATATTGAATGGGAAACTAGCCAGAACACATGGTCCTGATGCTGTTTTCCCAAAGGCAAGGACTAGGCCTTTCCATCTCCTAGGACACGGTGGCTCACTAAATAGAGCACAGGGAACTGGGGGATGGGTGTGGAATGTGATAGCTGCAAGACATGTTTCCAAACTCATGTAGGGCAGAGTTCTTCCAGGCCCAGCAACCCAGAAACTCCTGTCAGCACAGATCTGGCTTAGGAAGAAAGTCTAAGCTCTGGCTCTCGTGTTCTGTTGGGGAATGTGAACGCTCTTCCTTTCGCGGCCCACCTTCAGTACTCTTGAGGGAAAATAAAGGCAATTAGTGTAGAGAATAAGAGTGCCTTGGAGTCTTGGTTCCTTTATGTATAAAATGCCATCATTGTTTTTCCCTTGGATTGCCACATGTAATCCTCTAGTTGGTTTCCCTGCTCCTGTTCTTGCTCCCGTATTGTCTATTTCCTATACAGTGGTCAGAATGATCTTTGTAAAACACAAGTCAGATCATGTCACTCCTATGACGAGAAGCTTTCAAAGGCTTCTGATTACTCAGAGTTCTTATAGTGCCCCACAAGGCCCTTATGAAATCTATCCTCTGCTACTTCTCTGATCTCATCGTCTACCACTTTGTCCTTAACTCTAGTCCAGAATCACCTGGAGGTCTTAAAACACAGAATGCTGAGCCTCATCCTGTTTCTGGTTCATAGGTCTAGGTGGTGCCTAAGAATTTTCATTTTTAAGAAGTTCCCAGGTGAGGCTGGTGTTGTTGGTGTTGCTGGTCCTGGGAGAACACATTTTGAAAACCACTGATCCAGCCAGATCAACTGCACTGATAGTCCCCAAGCACACCAGGCACATTCCTGTTGAAGGGACTTTGTGCTTGCTCTTTCTCTTGCCTGGAACAGATTGTTACTTCACATATCAGTGTGGCCTGCTCCCTCGTGTCGTATTCTCAGGAGATCTTCCCTGACCCTCCTATTAAAAGTCACATCCTACCCTCTGCATTCTCGTCTTTGCTCTCTCTCGGTTATTTCCTCCATAATACTCAGCACTGTTTGATGTACTGTGCTTGTTTGCTCCCCTAGATCATCAGCACTATGGGGCTGGTCTCTGAACCGTTCATTGCGCTTATCTACCAACTAGAATTGTGCCTGCCGCATAGAGAATAATCAATAAATCCTTGTTGGATGAATAAACATAAAATGGGATAATGACAGTACCTACTGCATAGGGTTGTTGAGAGGACTCATGAGTTAATGCTTGTATAATGCTTAGAATGGAACCTGGCACAGAATAATACTCAGGAATTGTTATGTATCATTCTTAGAGGGGAACCAAAAACATTTGGTGCAGTATTGTGGAGATCCTGGGGCTTCATTGGGGTGTTTTTCCTTCTAGTTGTGTCAGACATGGGGTTTGCTCTCTACAGAAGGTTCTTTGTCCCTGAAAATGGGTCTCCGGTGAGTTGCTTTTTTTTTTTTTTTTAAATTAAAATTTCTTTATCAAAAGGGTCATTGGATAAGGGCTACAACTCCATGACTTAGGGCAGTCAAACATCCATTTGGAAGTTTTAGAAAATTCCTAAGGAAACCAGACTTTTGGATTGCTCTCACTTACCTCCCTCATCGCTATGCCTGCCATGTTGGTGGCCATTCCAAAATAGGAGAGGATTTCCCTGTCCATAGAGAATGAAAAGCAGATTGGAACACAGTAATGAAAATTTGGCTCCGTATGAAATTATTAATTCAGAGAAAACTGACTCAGTTTTGCTGGGATTAATCTTTAAATCTGGAGTTTCTATTTGAATATTTGTGTCTATGCTATTACTTTTGTTTTAATTCTGCATCCCATTTTTATAGGATGTTCTCATAGAGATCCCTCATGGCCACCCAATTCCTATTCTCTTGGTTAGCATTATGTGGAACCCTCCTGAATGTAATGATGATCAAGAAGAATGAGAAACAATGGCCTCTGTTTTATGTACTCAGAGTGGGTAAAAATGACATTTTTTTAGCTTCGCATGTTTTAGAACATCTCCTCTCTGTGTACATGGGGTTTTGTGTCTCCTTTGTCTTATCCATAGTTCTCCAGACTTTTAAGACTCTTGTTTGGTTATGATGGTATTTGTGTTTCACTAAGAGAGATACAACCAACACATGCAATTAGCCTTTTCTTCACTTATTTCCATTTTTCTCCCTTTCTCCACAGGTGTCCTTTGCAGCTCACATTGCAGGTGGATTTGCTGGAATGTCCATTGGTTACACTGTGTTTAGCTGCTTTGATAAAGCACTGCTGAAAGATCCAAGGTTTTGGATAGCAATTGCTGCTTATTTAGCTTGTGTTTTATTTGCTGTATTTTTCAACATTTTCCTATCCCCAGCAAACTGACCTGCCCCTAATGTAAGCCCAATAATAAAAATAGTCATATGGGGGAGAAATGGAAAACTATGAAGAAACAAAGAAGTTCCAGCAAATGCTAACAGTTTTATAAAGAGGATAAAACAACACTCAGTTCATCAGTTGCAAGCAAGGACTGCTTACAAAAGGACCTTCTGATTAAAGGAAGGTCTTTCTGAATGCCAAGAGCAGGAAGAGAAAGAAAGAAAGAAAGGAAAAAAAAAAAAAAAAAAAAGAGTAGCAATAAAGACCAGAGATTGAGTCTTTCCAGGCACATGGTATGCATGGATATATTCTATAAGAGAACTGGCTCTCCTTGGAGAACATATTTTGGAGACTTTCTTAGAATCCATGAATATTGTACTATGTGAAGAATAAAAACTTTTCATATCTGTGTTAGATTCTCAATACATTTTTTTTTTTTTTTTTTGGTACTGGGAACTGAACCCTGGGATGACCCAGACCTTGGGCATACAAGGCAAATGTTAGTATGAGCTACATCGCCAGTACTTTTTATTTTGAGACAGGGTCTCTCTAAGTTTTCCAGGTTGGTCTTGAACTTGTGATCCTCCTGCCTCAGCCTCCTGAGTAGCTGGGATTATAGGTCTGTGTCATTGTGCCCAGATAAAGTATCAGTTTTAATAAGATTGAGATACATGTATTGTTCTGTAACTTGCTTTGCAATATGACCTAGGAATTTTTCAGTATCAGTTCATAGAGACCTTTATTCTCTGAATTGCTGAATGATATAGATGTACCATAGTTAACCATTCCTCTATTGGATTTTTAAATTGTGCTGGTTTTGTACAGTTACCAAGAGTGAATATCCTAGTATATGCAGTATGTTTTTGAGTGTTTGCTGAATATTTCAAGTACCTAGAAGTAGAAATGTTATGTTAATTGTGATAGATTTAAATTGCTCTTTGAGGGGTTGGGGAGATAGCTCAGTCGGTAGAGTGCTTGCCTTGTAAGCACAAGGCCCTGAGTTCTATCCCCAGCACCCAAAAAAAAAAAAAAAAAAAAAAAAAAAAATTGCTCTTTGAGTATTTGTATCCAATTATATTCTTACTTCCCATATACAAGAGTTTTCCCCCACTTTGAAAAAAGAAGATATTTGAAATCTTGGAATTTTTGTATTTTGATAATTAGAATTTAATACTTTATTTGAATTTATCTCTGACTACTGAGGATGAGTATTTTTCAATTTTACCAATAATTTATATATTATACAGCACATATAATTTATAATATAAAAATCATGTGTAGTATATAAATATGAATATATATATATAATGTAAACATGAATATATATGTATAATTGTTCCCTTGATGAAATGTTTGTGTTTACTCTGAAACGTAGCTATTCAGGGAAGGAATATTTATCTGCCATGGCCAATGCACCAGGTCACTAACTCTGAAGACAACTTTTTAATGGCCTGAAGTACAATGTAATTGTTAATAGAAAACTAGACAGAGGAACAGAATTTAACTATAAAATCGGACATGACCCATTGATTATGGGCTGATGGTGAAGTTACTATCTAGTAAGAAAGATTTTTTTTGGTACTAGAAACACGGGTTTCATTACTAGAAACAGGGATGTTTTATTGGCAAAAATTATAGTAAAAACACAAACATCTCCTGATGTCTTAAATTTGATACCTCTGAATTACAGAGGAACAATTTATTCAGCTTAATTTGAAGCTCATAATTCTTTTCTAGACTGTGTTGTATTATTAGGAATTCTTTTTTTTTTATTGTAAACAAATGGGATACATGTTGTTTCTCTGTCTGTACATGGCGTAAAGGCATACCATTTGTGTAATCATAAATTTACATAGGGTAATGTTGTTTGATTCATTCTGCCGTTTTTTTCCCTTCCCCCCACCCCTCCCACCCCTCCCCTCCATCTATACAGTCCTTCCTTCCTCCATTCCCGCCCCCCTCCCTAAACCCAACTCCAACCCCAACACTAACCCTTCCCACCCCCCCATTATGTGTCATCATCCACTTATTAGCGATATCATTCTTCCTTTGGTTTTTTGAGATTGGCTTATCTCACTTAGCATGATATTCTCAGGAATTCTTTTAAAAATTTTCATCAGTGCATAATAGACAAATTAGTGGGATTTGTTGTTACATATTCACATATGTATACAACATAATATAGTCAATTTCATTCCCTGGAAGCATTCTTTATCTGTGCTGTTCAACAAAGTAGCCTCTAGGCACATGTAGCTCTTTACATTTCTATTAAAATTAAACAAATTAAAAATTCAGTTGCTGTCATACACAAACTAGACTGCAAGTATTCAATTGCTGCATGTAGCTGGTGGCTACCTTACTGGACAGAGCAGATAGAGAATATTTCCAATGTTGCAGAAGTTAGTTCTATTGGCTAGTGTTGTTGTAGAATGAGCAGAAAGGGAAATGGATTTTAGTTGCTGGCTGACTCATCCATGGTGCTGAACTGATCAGAATCTGCTCTATACCTCAAAGGGATGCTTTCAGAGAAGCTGAAGACAGCCATGGTATAACTTCTAAACATGATGTGCTTCTCAGATTTACCAAAACTTAAAAAGGTTTGTGTTAATTTCTGTTTTATATAATTAAGAAATAATTGTTTGGAATGTTTTTATCTTTTGCTTTTGAATTCTGTGGAACTGTATGTATGTATACTAGTTTTCATGTCATTTGCCATGAAAATTTTAATTTGTAACTAAATTATACTGTTCCTTCTTTTAGGAAATACTATGTTTTATCCTTTAAGGAAAAAATACTTCTTTTTATGATTATAATAATAAAGGGCTCATGATGAAAAATTAAAAAGCAAAATTATAAAAAATTAAGTCAATTGTAATCCCATCATTCAGAGATAATCTGTTAATGTTTTGACAGATAACCTTCTAGAGTTTTTTGTATGTATCTCTACATATAAATAAATTTATAACAATGGACTATACTATTCTACTTTATAACCTGAATTGCACTAAACGGTATGTTAAATGTCTTTTTATGTTAGTATACATGTATCATTTCTACTGGCTGCCTGGTATCACACTGTGTATGTACCATAATTTATTTAACCAGTCTTTCTTGGGTGGATAATTATTTTGGATGTTTTCAATTTATGACTCATATATAACAATAACATCCTTGTTTACATTAAGTCCTTTTTTTAAGGTCAGAGTATACTATTATTAACATAGAACAATCAATAGAAATTTCTATGGCTACATTTTAGACAACTGATGCTTTTCTAATTCTTATTAACTGTACAAAATCTTTAAAAAACTAAGGACTCTAGAACCGAAAAGCCAAAACTATCACTATTAAATATTCCTAAATTTAAATGAACCTTTAAGAGAAAATTTACCTCTTAATGTTTCTTTCATGCAAATTTCAGGTTTGTTCAAAGAGAAAAGTAACAGTTGAGTAAAACAGTTAAGAACTGACTCTACAGCCACACTGATGGGTTTGAAAGCCAGCTGCAGCTGTGTGGCTTTGGGTAAATTAAGGCATGCCTCAGTTTCTGCATCATATAGATAAAATGGGAAAAATAACAAATGGGTGAAGTACCCACCTCTGAGGATTCTTGTGAGGAATGTATCTTGTAACTGTAGTATCCTAGTATTTTCTTTGATTGTGTAACATTTCCCTTCATATAAAGGACATAGGACATACATTTATATATTTTAAATGAAAGGAAATGAAAATATTCATTCTGTCTTTCCTTTGGGGAAAGCCTGAGATAGCCTTCATCAATCTTATTATAGAACTTATTGGTCAATAATCCAAGTAGCTAAATTATAATTTGTCCCATTGTTCTCTCCAAAAAACCAAGCTATGTCTTAAATAGATAAAATATTGTTACAATATTTTCTATAATTCTATCACCACACCACCGATCAATTTATTTCACTCTATTCCTAATAATATTTTAGTATCATATACCAGTTGAGAAATTTTAGAGTTCATTTTAATATGATAAAAATTTATACATTTTTATAGCAAAGTATAAGAATTTTATTTGTAAATATTACCGAAATTGATTTCTAAAAATGCTTTCCAACTGCTGGAAGGAAACCAGAATTTACATATTCAAATGTGGATTAAAAAAACTAATCTAAATTTGGGCTAGGGATGTGACTCAGTGGTAGAATGTCTGCCTGGCATGGGTGAGGCCCTCGGTTCAATCCCCCGCACCACAAACAAAAACAAAACAAAACAAAACAGGACAAAACACAAAACCAAACCAAACCAAAACAAAACACTAATCTAAATTCCTATAGTAAAAGTCAGATTAATTTTCTCTGGTTTTATTAAATGCTGTATTTTATTGAATTGTCAAATGAAGTACATTCATTTTCCCTGTGTATAAATGAAAATTTAAAATCACTTACTTTGGTTATAAACTCTTACATAAAATAATCTTAATAGGTTTGTTTGTAAGACCAAGTCAGCATTTTTAGGAACCTCTGTAAGAATTCCCAGTTTAAGAAAATTAAACAGTATACTTCAGCCTAGTAAGATGACTTATGATAGGGAAACTCAGAATTCTTTTTATTTTTTATTTATTTTTTGGTGCTGGGGATTGAACCCAGAGGCTCATGCATGTTAGGCACACATTCTACCACTGAGCTACATTACTAGCCTAACAATTCTATTCATAATAGTGAATATATACATGTCTCCTCTAGGTATCTTTTTTTTTTTTTTTTTTTTTTTTTGCACTGTAATGTCTAAACATAAACTTAAGCTATTTTGAATTCCTCAAATCTAAAATATGGTCTTTGTGGTAGATTATTACTGCTACCTAGGGAAAAAAGTAAAACAATCAGCACATGGAAAGAGTGACGATTTGTTCATATTTTGGCCATAGGTTTGCTTTAAGAAACAGTGTTCCCTTCAGAATGGAAGAATTTATCTGCCTCCTATTTGATGGGGTTCAGAGCTCAGTTGGCTGAATAAATAAGCATGGGGGACTGGAATCTCCTTGGAGGTATTCTGGAGGAAGTCCACATTCACTCCACCATGATTGGAAAGATCTGGCTCACCATATTATTCATATTTCGAATGCTTGTTCTGGGCGTAGCAGCTGAAGATGTCTGGAATGATGAGCAGTCTGGCTTCATCTGCAATACACAACAACCGGGTTGCAGAAATGTATGCTATGACCAGGCCTTTCCTATCTCCCTCATTAGATACTGGGTTCTGCAGGTGATATTTGTGTCTTCACCATCTCTGGTCTACATGGGCCATGCTTTATATCGACTGAGAGTTCTAGAGAAAGAGAGGGAGAGGATGAAAGCTCAGTTAAGGAGAGAACTGGATGGGCTAGAGTTTGAAATACCTTCGAATCAGAGGAAATTGGAGCTAGAGCTCTGTCAGCTGGAACAAAGGAAACTAAACAAAGCTCCGCTCAGAGGAACCTTGCTTTGCACTTATGTGATACACATTTTCACTCGCTCTGTGGTTGAAGTTGGTTTCATGATTGGACAGTACCTTTTATATGGATTTCACTTAGAGCCTCTATTTAAATGCCATGGTCATCCATGTCCAAATATAATTGATTGTTTTGTCTCAAGACCAACAGAAAAGACAATATTTCTATTTTTTATGCAATCCATAGCCACTGTTTCACTTTTCTTAAACATTCTAGAAATTTTCCACCTAGGTTTTAAAAAGATTAAAAGAGGGCTCTTGGGACAATATAAACTGAGGAATGAACACAATGAATTCTGTGCAAACAAGTCAAAACAAAGTCTAGCCAAATATCAGAGCACATCAGCAAACTCACTGAAGCGACTCCCTTCTGCGCCTGATTATAATCTGTTAGTGGAAAAGCAAACGCAGAGAGTAACATACCCGAGTTTAAATTCATCTTCTGTATTTCAGGCAGATCCTGACAATCATGATATAAATGATGAGAAAAGCATTTTGGATGAACAGGAAACTAATGGGATGTACACACTTAGTACTACTTGTAGTCACCCTCAACACATCAGTTCAAATAATAACAAAGATGCTCATAAAATATTTGGAAAAGAAGTTAATGGTAACCACTTACAGGAAAAAAGAGAGGTTGACAGCAAAGATAGCAAAAAGAACCATTATTCTAGAGATCACTGTTCTATTCCAGGTATTGTTATGGATACAGACAACCACATGGGACAGTCACCCCACACAACTTTCTCCTTGGCAGCAGGCTCCTGCACTTGGAAACCTCGGTGGCTTAGTGCTACCTGGGGTCACTCTGCAGAAGATTCAAACCAAGGGTCACCTCCTATAGGTGATCAGGGCCAGTTCAGAGAGGGCACCATCCGAAACCTTCCTCTTCCACAGGTAGACTTCCAACCAGCTGACATTCCAAACACTTCTGATTCTTCGAGAGAGTGGTCCTTTGAGTCAAAGTTTATTAGAACATGCAACAATTCCACAGATTGTCCTCCACATCATTTATTGTCCTTGACAAACAACTTCATTGGTAGGCGGATTCCAACAGACCTTCAGATATGAACTGTTGTTGCTTTTAGGTATTCTGCATATTTTACCATTAAAGTAGTAACCCAGTGGTGATGGAACATGGAGAAAGTAGATAAGGGTAGTTCTAAAGACCAGCTGTTAAGATAGACAACTGCAAACTCATTTCATAAATGGAAAAAAGTTCTAATTCTGAACCGTGAAGGGGAAGTTCAAAATTCAAAGATGTAGGGTAGCCAAATTAGGATTTAATTTTTAACCTCCCTTAAAAATGTGTGAAACTGATTTGGGGAAAATCACATGCTCTGATTCCATCCTAAATGGTTTGGGACCAGGTTTTCTCACAGCCTTAGAAAATTGTTCTTGATCTGTGTAATTCCTCCTTTTAGTTACTAATCCTTTATTTTGGATACTTGGTTAATTTTGTTTGCCGAGAGACTTAATAACTTCATTTCCTTATAAACTGCAAACTGATGTCCGTTGAATATAACCATAATGTTGCTATCTAGTAAATAAAATCTTGAAAAAGATGCAAGACTTTTTCTCACCAGTTCATAGCATCGGATTCACATTCTGGATTGGAGTCTTTCTTGGCACTCCTATTCACTGGTCACGTAACCTGTCATTTTACTAACATAACTTAACCTACAGAGATGTTGTATTAAAATAATTAAAAAAAAAAACCTACGTTTAAAACGCACTGTACCTGGCACACAGTAAGCGCTCAAAAGGTTTTATTCACACGATAGTGCAGATCCTCCAGAGTTATTTCAAGTCAGCCACAAAACAAGGAGACTCCAAAATATAAAAGCTGGAGCCAAAACATACGATTTGAAATACTCATCTCAAACCATTGTTAATCCAAGAGTCGTCCTGCTTCAGTCGTGCGTTATTTTTCCAGATGACAGCCAAAAAGTTCAGCACACATGGGTCACCACCGCTTCAAGGACCTAGGTGGGAAGGGCGCGCCCACTACAAGTCGGGCCATCTATCCTGCAAGAGTCTTAAGTTCCAGGACCACGCAGACCCTGCACCCGGACGCCACGCCCACTCCAGACTCCACCTGGACACTAACACGGAGTTGCCAAACCCGTGCCTCTTCGCTAAGCAACCGAACCGCCCCGGAGACCGGAAGAGGAAGAAAAGGCGCTGCTCCGACAGCCAGAGGGGCGGGCGTACGCAGTCTCTCTCAGTTCAGTAGGCGCCTGGGGATGCTGAGCGTCCTGGTCGTCATGAAAACAGGCCACACCCCGGCGATCCCAGCCCGTGATTTGCAAGTGCGCAAGCGCGCGCGCCCCTCCGCGCATGAGCAGTGCTCCTCCGAGCCCGCCAGCCACGGTCTCCGGCGCCAGCTACGCCGCGGCCGCTGTCACTATGGCCCATTACAAAGTGAGGGGGGCGCGGCGTGGCTGGGGGAGTGCGGGAGGTAGCCAGCCGCTGGTCGGCTCCGGGTGGGAGATGGGGGCGCGCGCAGGTTTGGGGGCCTGAGGCAGCGAGGCGGAGGTGGGGTTGCCGGACTCCAAGCGCCTTCTTCCTGCTCTGGCCCCCGGGCTCCGGTCACTGACCCGCGGTGTCTCCTCAGGCCGCCGACTCGAAGCGCGAGCAGTTCCGGAGGTACTTGGAGAAGTCTGGGGTGCTGGACACGCTGACCAAAGGTAAGCATGGCTAGGAGAGGGTTCCTCGTGCCCTCGGCGCCCCTGACGGGCCATGCGGTGGGGAGGGAGGCGGAACTGGTGGGGCCTGTCCAGGGTCCAGCGAGGTGGGCTTGATAATCAGGGGAACCGGCTCACGCTGGCTTCCAGACGCTGCCCGGTGGGATAACCTAGTTCACGCTATCGCTCTCAGCGCCGGGAGTGAAACTCTTGCAGCTGTTGCAAAGTCTCTCCAACTTCCGTTGCTTTGCCTTGAGCAGCCGCAGTGAGCATGTTTATTAAAGACCTTGAGATCTCAATTCCTTCCGCTTTATGGAGTTTGCAGAGTCCTCAGAATCTTAAGAAACATTTTACCCCGTGCAAAGGGCAACAGGAAGCGTTAGCAGATTTGAAAGTGGGCTATAAAGTAGCCTTACTCCCGAAGTAAGCGACTCATAAGACAATTTGGCTGTGGCTTTTCAACCCCCTATTTCCTAGTCTATAGCAATTTCTACTTTCTGTAAATTTCATATTTAAAGTGGAAATGCAGTTTAAAGAACTTGAGGACACTTCATAAATGGTTATATTGTTTACACTTTTAAAAATGGAAGTTTACTGTTACACTGTTACATCTCTTTCTTCCTTGGGTTCAAGATCTAAGTAGACAAGGAAGGTGCTTGAAACCGCAGGATTCCAAGAGGTAGTAGAGTATTGCTTACTTCATTAGCTCAGCTGTAATTTGAATTGCCTGCTATATACACTACTCAGCTCATTGGGATTTTCAAAGATGTTGAATGGAATTGCTGGCAGGGATGCAGGCATGGATCCATGTGAAAATAAGACATGACTGGGTAATAATTTCTGCATTTTGCACAGAAATAAAGTTTAGGGGAAAATTCTGGGAGAACTCCTAGGTCTGGCAGAAAGCAGGCCTTTTCATTCCCATGCATGGATATGTTGGCAGTTTTGAATTGCTACCTGCTTTGGTTCAGATAGTGGTTTCCCTGTGTCTTTGCAAATTACTTTCAGCAAATACTAAGGAAATACTTGGAAAACATCGTGCAGTGTTGTATCACAGATGCTTGGAATTTCATTCCTCAAGAAACCCCTATACAGTCTCTTTTTTCATTTAATAGGTATCTGTTCTAGACGCTGGGGAGACAGCAGTGGGAAAAAAATAGTCCCTGCCCTCATGAGCTTGCATCCTAGTTGGGGAGACATAATCAAGAAATACATAGTGTCAGCTAGTGGTGGTATAATAACTTAAAACTGTTACCAAGGTTAGAAGATGTAAGGGTGATGTAAGGTGATGTAAGGTTAGAAGATGTTAGAAGGGTAGGATTTGTGTGCCATTTTACACAAGGTGGTGCGGGAAAGGTCTTTCTTATGAAGTAACTCTAGAGCAGAGATGTGAATGAAATAAGTGTGTTGTCAAGAGTTCCAGGAAATACAGGGAGCATCTCTAATCAGAATATCTAAAATTAAAAATGTTACAAGATTTAAACATATTTGAACACCGACTTGATACTGCAAATGGAAAATTCCACACCTGACTGCATGTGATATGTATATACATACTTTCAGGCTATGTATACAAGGTGTGCATGAAGTATAAATGAATTTTGTGTTTAATCTTGGGTCCTATCCCCCAAATAGCTTACTATATATATGAAAGTATTCCAAAATCTGAAAAAATCACGTGTTTGGTCCCAAGCATTTTGGATAAAGAATATTGAAACTGTACATGGAGGCCAGGGTGGCTAAAGAGAGTGAAAGACAGATGGTAAAAGGCAGAAAAGTGACAGTTGTAGAAGATAATCAACTATAGAGAAGATGCACAGCCTTAGACCATACAACGATTTTCCTTCATAGATAGACCCCTGGAGGCTTCTTTTCCCTTGTTCACATCCACAGAAATGTAACCCCTCAATCTCCTTAGATAGCCAGTCTTCTACATAACATCAGAAAACACAGTATCTATTGGCAAGATTTATGTAAAAATTTATTTTCAGCTTTAAACATACATGCTTTCCTCAAATTTATATTTTTTTATCCAGCTATTTCCAAGAGGTTTTGAAACTGCTTATAACATTAAAACACTATAAGAAAATCATTTAGAAGAAGAGGCATTTTAGATATTTTGAGCACTATATTCATCTCTTAAAAAAAAATCCTGGCTGCTAAGGCAAAAAGGGGATGATGATTTGGTATAGACGTGTCTGACTAGAAGGCTGTGTGTTCATCCACAGAAAATACAGGGAACTTAGCATTTACATTACATTTTGCACTTATCAACCTTGTAAATATCACTGACAGAAATTTAGAAACTGAAGGAAATGGGGTGGGAGAAGAAATGGGGAAGGGTAGGAGCACTGATATTCATGTCTTGTAAAATTAGGAATTCAACAGAGATCAGTGGAAATGAATGGAAGAAGAAACAGGTTTGAGCATGTAATTTAAAGAAAAAGGTAATAAATAGAGGAATTAAGAGTACTGTAAAAGACAATGAAAGGAGAGCGAGAAGCCAAGAGGACAGTAGTGTAAAAATACTAATTTCTCAAAAAATACAGTGTATTTCAGTGATGTTAAAAGTAGTGGCACATTGAATTTTTCATACTGTCATTTTAAATTAATAAGGCTCTAAAAATTAAAAGAGATATATAAATTGGTTTAGAACAGGACTTATGGAGTCTAGATAGGCACATTTTTTTTTTTGTATGTAGTTAGGTTTTATACTTTTATCAGATTTTTCAAAGGGTTCCATTCACAAAACAGTTAACCACTGGGTTACAGAGATTATTTTCTGAATATAGAATTCCAGGAGGTATTCATGCAATACAAGATGATCAAGGTAGTAATCATGTGAGCTATTAGGTATGAAACCACTGTAGTATATATTTTAATGCTGATTTGAGCATGTTGATTACTGGCAGTTTTTGGTTGGTGGTTATTAGCATGTTGTGTATGATACTTCATTCTTGAACATTCTGAAATGAAAGCTTCTTCCAGTAATTACTATAGCCTTACTCTCTCCTAAATTTTTCTTACATTTCTTTTTTCCCCATACTTCTATCTAGTGCAGGTCACTCTCTTTTTTAAATGAATTACCACATCAGCCTCTTAACTGTTGTTTTTCCTGTGATTATTCAGTCTTCCACTGAAGTAGATTCTGTCACTAAAGTCCAACTAAACTTACCTGATCCTCTGTAGTCTAGCCCCTGACCACCTTTCCAGCCACATTACCCGTAACTCCATCCAGCTGTACTTGAAATGTCAGTTCCTCAATATGTTGATTTCTTGTCCCTGGGTCTTCACATTTTATCTGAAACACTCATTGCTAGGTCTTAGGTCTATCCTTCCCTTAGAGAGCCTTCCTTGTCTGATGCCTGATTCTTTCAGTGTGCTAACAAACCCACTACTCAGCATTGCTGCTTGATACTCTTGTCTTAATTCCTTGCCTACCTTTTGCACTGAACAGTAAATTAGTTGGGAGCAGGGACCTTTGTCTTGTTCACCACTGTATGGACAGTCTTAGCAATGTGCTTAGCACTTAGTATTTACTGAGATCTGGAACACAATTTCTGCCATTCAAATTTAAGACTTTAATTGTTGCTTTTTCTGCTTTTTGATTTGCAGTGTTGGTAGCCTTATATGAAGAACCAGAGAAACCTAATAGTGCTTTGGAGTATCCTTTTCATCTTTGAAGTCAGAAAAAGGCCTTATTATTTTCTTACTTTTCCCATACATAATAACCTTTAAAATACTTTTGTTTATTGAAAAGGTTCCTTTCTGTTTTTTGATGATGATATCTGGGTAAATATTGGTGGGTGGTTGATTCTGGTCAGGGATATTGATTATTCTGGGCTAGTTCATTAATTCCGTTCAGCTCTAAGAAGTAAATTCTTAACATTGATATTAGTTTTTTAAAGCATCACTTAGGAGCTGCTACCCCAGAAAATCCGGAAATAGAGTTGCTCCGCTTAGAATTGGCAGAAATGAAAGAGAAATATGAAGCTACTGTAGAAGAAAATAAAAAACTGAAAGCAAAGGTAAATTTTTAAAGGAATTCATGTTAAACATACATTTTCCTCTAGTGATTATATGATCATAACCTCACTAAAATGTACAACTGGGGAAGGAGGAGGGTGAATATTAATCTGAATCAAATGCAAGGCAAACTTATGCCCATCTAGAAAAATCACAAGACAAACTGTAAATAGAAAAAGCAAAGTGTGGTCAAGAAGAGGTTCTTGGGAACCTGAATCAACAAAAAGAAACATTGGTTAATGCTGCTTTTAAGTAAAGGGATAGTTCTAAGATTCTTAGTTTAAGTCAATTTGGGCCACTGTTTGTGAATGGTACTTCCTAGAATTGTGCAGTGCATAATCTGCACTATCATGTGATGGCCCTGTGTTAACAAATTTACAGAAATAAATTGCACTTAATTTTATCTAGGCTTATATTTTTTTCTTTGTTTCAACTCCTGTAAGAACTTGCAAAAACTTCAAATCATCAACTCTAAGCTTTGAGGTTTTACTACATTCTGAATCACATAATACAATTTATGTTACTCTAGGTATTTCTCATAATGTGTTTTATCATCTCAACAACTCTGAGATAAGTAAAACAGGTACTTCAGCCATTTTATAGGCAAGGAGACTAAAGCACAGTGAAGTTAACTAGCTTTTCAACTATGACAGTGAATCAGAAGAAAAAACTTAAACAGGTTAAGGAAGCACAACTTAGTATAAAAGAAAATGCAGCATCTTAAATTACCTAATATTCTACAATATGCAAGTGCTAGTAAACTCTGGCATCTTTTAAGTCAGTTACTTTTTGACTAGCCATATTAAAACTCATTACATAACCTTTTCCCTTTTACTTTTTTTTTTTGATGTTGGGGATTGAACCTAGAGATAGATGCTTTACCACTAAGCCACATCCCCAACCCTTTTTATATTGGGACAGTGTCTTGCTGGGTTGCTGAGGCTGGTCTCGAACTTGAGATCCTCCTGTCTCAGCCTCCTGGGTCACTGGGATTACAGGCATGCATGACCACATTGGCTCCCTCTAGTTTTTAGGGGAAATTTCAGTAAACTTTTGGTGGAGAGGAAGTAAGTTCCTTATTATAAGGCATAGTAACTTAATGAAGGTTTAGATGATTGTATATCAAGTATTTGAACAGTTCAGTCATGAACTGAAATTATAGTTTCTCAGTCACATTAAATGTTTAAGTGAAAAGGGCTTTCATTAGGTTTGATTGCATTAAATCTTAAACCACTGGCTTAGAAAGCAGAGCATAGAAACTTAACTGATTCAGAAACTAAATTGAATATAATAAACTCGTTTTATTTTGTTACTAAGTTTTTACCCAATTTAGAATAAAATTCACCTAAACTCCTCTGTCTTTGCCCCATAGCTTGCTCAGTATGAACCACCTCAGGAGGAGAAGCGTGCTGAATAGGATTCTTCTCAGTTGAAAAGACACTGAAAAAATGGTTTTGTATGACTTGAATAGTTTGTATAGTATATAATCTTTTCTGAACAGATGCTATAAAACTCTTTTAATATGTTGAATTCACCTATCACACTTTAACTGTTATAAACACATATATACTTAGAATCACCAATAAAAACTCAATATAACTTGCTTTGGGTCTTAAAGCAGAAGAATCCAAAGTAAATTCTGAAAAAAATTATATAGCCATCTAATTCTTTACCTTGAAAGATATCTATTTATTAGTCTGATTAGGAATAATGGTACTAGTTGGATTTTAGCCAAGGAAGATTAGCATGCAGGTATTCCTTGGTTTAGTTCAGGATATGACCATAGATAGAATCATTCTTGACAATGAAGATGACAGTGTTTATATTCTCTTTAGGCAGCTGGAGAGATCTGTGTGACAAGATGCTTTTGCATGGGTTCCCATGAATCATCTTATTTATATAACGCAGAACAAATAACTCTTCTTTGCCACCACTTTGCCTTAGATAACAGTGTGTGTGCCAGTTTGAACTCTGACACCACATTTTCCTTCTATGCAATCATGTCCTATCTGATAATGTTGCCTTGCTTTGCTGTGTGCTTTATTGGGTCCTAGTTGCACATGTAGCCCATCTGTTTTTCAATTTGCTTAATAATGCAGTTACCCTGATTGTAATTTATATAACTTTAAATATAATCACACAATTACCCTGCCTTACTTAGTTGCTTAGTTGAGCACAGAAGTAATATAAAATTCCGGTTCATGTACAAACTGGAGTGAGAAGAGGAATGAGCCATATATCATGGGCGATGATGGGTATAATTATATAGTGCTTTTTTCCCTCAAAGTATTTTTCTAGTTCTGAATTCATTTTATCTTCATTATCCCTGTGAAGTAGGTAGGGCAAGTATGAGGAGAGGTTGGGCGCTGTATTTTTAGGCCAAAGATTGATATTACAAACTATTTGCTAACTATAGAACCTTTGGGCACATCACTTAACTGCTCCAAGATTCACTTTCCTCATCTGTTAAATGAGAAGAATGTCTGTGCTGCCTACCTCACAGGGTTGTTGTGAGGGTCAAATGAGAATGTATGTGAAAGATTTGTAAATGGTAAACTGCTATATTCTTGTTTGTCTTTCCCCTTCCCTTTCTTTTAGAAGACTTAAAATCAGATGTTTTGTTGATCGCTTATTTTCCTCACTGATAGACTGGCATTTTAAAGAAGTGTTCCTACTTCATGGATTCCATCCCTATTGTTAGAGAACCTGTCTTTATTGTTTGTTCAAAACATCCAAAGCAAGCTGGTTTAACTAGCAAAGACACTGGCAACTGCTGAAAACTGACCAGGCCAATTATACAGGCATTTTAATCAGTCGTGTTGACAGCAATGTGGCAGTGATCTGTCTCTTCTAGTCACAAGTTTGTTTTTGGAGGCATGCCAGATACTACTGGAAGAATATTTACTTGGATAGATTTCTCTTTTTCCATTTGGAGTGCCTCCTATGTGGACAGCAGTGGGCTAAGTGCTGGATGAGATAAAAATGAATGATTTGAAGTAGTTTATAAGACATGTACAGAAACAATTACAAGGTGGGTTAGGATGTGCTAAGAACTGTAAGAATAATAAAACATGGCCCCATGGGGATTTTGGAAGAGAGGGAGGACTTGGCTTCTTGAAGCAGTTGATATGGCAGTCCCTTTGTGGATATAGACAAGTATGATTTTTTTTTTTTCTTCTGGCAGCAAACCCTCTTTTTTTTTTTTTTTTAGTATTAACATTTATGTCAATAAATCAGTGACACTCTCTTGTACCATCCCTTTGGACAGAATGGCAACATAGAGGTTGGATAATCACACCTTAGGTGGAAATGACCTGCTTAAACTGCAGTACCAGCCAGTGATGTTTCAGAATCTGGGGTCAGCCTGGCTTCTGGAGAGCCTCTTCAACATTTCTATCAAGGATTTGGGTGAAGACTGTGTATAAGAAGATACTTAATGGATCAGAAAATGGATCTCTTCAGTCCTGCTATGCTTCAGCTGGCTTATCTATAAAATATAGATTTCACATCTTGCCTTCCTCAGAAGGTTGCTGTAAAGATCAAATTAAATATTGTGGATGTAAAACAAGTGCCTTGAAAACTGCAAAAGGGTTACATACAGATCAGGTGGTAGTAGTGCTAAATCTGTAAGTGCCACAAGGGCTGGTTGGGTAGACAATACTGGAACAAATCTTAAAATGATTATCAATCTGGAAGTACCCAAACTGCTGGACCTAAACCAAAAGCTGAAATATCAAGTCTTATATTTAGGTTAAAAATGCAGTTATATTAGTTTAGAAAATAAGATTGTTAACAAAGTACTAGTTCCAGTGATTGTCAGTGTGAACGACTTTATATTCCACGGATACTTTAAAAAAAATTTCCATTCTGGAAAGCATTAGGAATATTGTCCAGGTGCTAAATAGTTATCCTGAAGGTTGTATTGGTTAGTACTGCTCTGTAGGTGCCAGACATTGGAAGGATGTTGATAAGTTTGAATGCATTTAAAGGAAGAACAACCATAGGGAAAGGGGATTTGAAAATATGAGTCTGTTGTTCAATATGGTAGCTACTAGCTGCATGTGGTGATTAAAATTAAATAAAAATCAGTTCCTTTGTCACACAGGCAATGGTTCTAATGCTCAATCCACATGTGGCCAGTGGCTACCATATAGAACAAATTCAGAACATTTCTATCATTACAGAAAGTTCTATGGAACCGTTCCATAGAAGGAATAGTTGAGGGAACTTAAGATGTTTAGTATGGAATAGAAAAGACCCTCTTGGTGGGTAATGAAGACTGCAGTTTAATATCTGAAGGGCTATTAGGAAAACATGATTCTATTGTGTTCCATTATAGGCTTCAGGGTGTGATTACTGACTTGAATAAGAAAGTTTTAAGCAAAACTCTACCACAATGGAATAAGCTACCTTTTGAGAAAGTGAGCTCTCCTTCTTTGGAATATAGTCCATGGGTTCTGCATCCATGGATTCAACCAACAGTGGACTGAGAATATTTGGGAAAAAAATGGTTTCTGTACTGAATATGTACACATTTTTGTGTCTTGTCATTATTCCCAAACAATACAACTACTATTTGGGTAGTATTTGCATTGTTAGGTATTATAAGTATGTAGGGATGCTACAGAGTATATGGAAGGAGGATGTGAGAAGGTTATATACAACTAGGCCATTTTATGTAAGGGACTTGAGCATCCATGAATCCCTGTGGTGGGCAGTGTTGGAAGCAATCCTCCCTGGATACCGAAGACTAGTTAGGTGCATTCTGCATCGTTTACCAGTCAGACACACTATAGAGTTGATTCTTTTAGGTGAAAGGTTGGGTTAGAATGACCTCTAAGGATGTCCTACCTTTAACTTCTAGGTTCACACATAACCAAATCCTAGACCTGTATGAAGTGTACTTTGCCTTCATAATAAAAAAATCAGTCTCCTTGGAAGATCAGGACCACCACCCTAACCTTTTTATAAAACGTATATGGCTGTACTTTAAGAGGATTCTGTTGTCAAATTTCCTTCTAGAGACTGAAAAGCAAAAATTCTTGTATTTTTCTCAAACATATTTGGTAACCAACATTTGCTTTAGTGTGCTTCCGTTATTCTTTCCTTTGGTCTCTAATTTGAAGGGGTCAGAGAAGATGCAACATTTTACAGGGTCATGGAATTCCTGGAGAAATAAAGTTTGACCATGTGGGAAGGACAGGGAATTTGAGTCCTGCTGAGTTTGAAGTAGTAGCAGTATTCACTATCAGCTATTTGCTGAAGAATGATGGTCTACCTTGGTTGCATTTGCTTTCCTTTCACGGTCCAACTACCTGCTAAATCAAGCTATCACACCCACCCATGACTGTCTTGGTTGAGACTTTGCCTTCTAGCTGGCTCCTTTATACCTCTGCACGCCCCAACTGCATCCATCCATCTAGACCTGCTCAGACGCCAATTCTCCAGCATTTCATCTGTGCCTATGGCATTTCCGCACAATATCTCTTGCGAAGGCTACTTACGCAGAGATCCGATCTCTCTTAATCTTCAAGCAGTTTTGAGGGCAGGCAGGGTCCAAGTCGGTTCCAGTTTCAAGCCCGTTGTTAGATACTCAGGACGTCACAGGCATCAGTAAACGTAGGTTCGGCGAGCACAACTGGAGGAGGATAATCAGTTCTTCCCCCAAAGCCTAGAGAGCATCTCCCTATGCGGTGCTCTCGACAGCTCCGAAGAAGGTAGAGAAACTGTGAGGAACACTGTGCGTGCAGGGCAGCACCAAGGTGCGTGCCGGCTGGGCCCAGGGCAGAGGGACCGAGCCTGGCGAGAGGCGCGGCCGGGCCGTCCTCCTCGTGACTCCTCCTCCCCCCTCCGCTGCTGGGAGTCAGGTGATTCCGGGCACGTGACGGGCACCACCTACCTTGCTGCTCCCGAGTGGCGGCTGGGGCAGCCAATGAGGTGTTGGACCCCGGATCGGGGCCTATGAGAGCCGGGCTCTGGGGGGTGGGCCGGACAGCGGCGGCAGCCGGGGGCGGGGGCGGCGGCAGCGGCGGCGGCGGCGGCGGCGGCGGCCTGGGGAGGCGGCGGCCTGGCCTGGCCTGGCCTGTCAGGGCGCGGGCGGCGGCGGTCCAGCACCATGTCCCTGCAGTACGGGGCGGAGGAGACGCCCCTCGCCGGTAGTTACGGCGCGGCGGATTCGTTCCCAAAGGACTTCGGCTACGGCGTGGAGGAGGAGGAAGAGGAGGCGGCGGCGGCGGGCGGCGGGGTTGGGGCGGGGGCCGGCGGCGGCTGTGGCCCCGGGGGCGCTGACAGCTCCAAGCCCAGGATTCTGCTCATGGGGCTGCGGCGCAGCGGCAAGTCCTCCATCCAGAAGGTGAGTGGGACCGCGCCGGGTCCTCCCGCCCTACCTCCGCGCCCCTCCAGGGGCTCAGGTGGCCGCCGGCGTGGAGGCCCGGAGGAGGGCGGCGGCCGCGCTGGCCTAGCGCTCGGTCCCAGCGCACTTTCTCTCGCACTCCCTGCGAGCGAGCGCGGAGCCGGAGGCGCGGCGGGACCCCGACCTCTGCGTCCACGCCCAAGTCAGCTGAGGTCGAGTGGGTCGCCGAAGGCGAAACTGGAGAGAGGCAGGTGCCGGGTGGCACCGCCCTAGACCTCCGCCCCAGGGACACAGCCCCTGTGGCATTGACGAAGCCGCGGCGTACTCTCCAGCTCTCAGTTGGAGAACTTGTGGGATTCCCTCTCCTGCCGCGTCTCACTTCTGGTGACCCGAGTGTGCAGGGATTCCCAGCCGAGCCCCAGGGAGCAGCGTCAGAAAGAGTTGTGACTAAGGCATCGGGCAGTTAAATACTTTGTTACTAGTCTGCAGGAGTCTTGGCTGTAACATTTTTGGGAATTGGGTGCTACCACTGCACCTACTTTAGAACCTGTGACCTGGTGAGTGTAGTTACTGGTGGTATTCCCCCTGCAGGTGTGTAGTTAGAAAAACTTTTTGGATACTTTGAAAATGTTTTGCGGGTAGACATCAGTCCATTTGTTTTCACTTTGGGTCTGTCAAGAGTGAATGGAGGACTGATAATGTTTGATAAAGGGGGACATAGAGGCAGAGTTGACTTCTTCCATCCACGGTACACACAAAGTGAACTTCTAATTAGGCACACCTAGTCTTTCCCCATTTCCGCTCTGTTACAAAGGTCTATCCGAAACAAATGTCTGTGTGATATTTCGTAGATGTGATGTTTTTAGTAGCCTTCTGAATTTGCTTTATTATTGTGTTTTACTTACTTTGTATAAATTGTGAATATCGTGATTCTTAATTGCATTTCCATTTCTTTTCTTATGGGACCTGCCTATAACTTGTCACCTCCCACAACCCCCCCCCTCCCTTTTTTGGACATTTTCTGTATAATTACTCCCCGTTTTATTTCTTCCACAAGATTGCAAACTCTGTGAGGGTAGGATCTCCTCTGTTTCATTTTTATTATTACTCAACCTCTGGGGTAGGCATTGGAGTAATTTTTGAATGAACAAAACTTCTTAAATTTTAGCTATAAAACTTTCATAATCATAAAGTAGATTTTGGCAAGTTTAAATTCCTATAAAAACAAACAAAAGCAAAAAACAACCCCCGATAGACCCCTACAACAGTGTAGGCACAGTAGAGTGCTACTGCTAGTACTGAGTATGGTGCAGAGAAAATAGCAAAAAAAGTTTCAGCTTCAAAGTAGATGGAATGGAAATTGGTTTGGTGTTTTCTTTAGTCATAATTAAAAGGATAGTGAGTACCAATGCATTTATTAACATTTATTTTTACCTTATTTTTTTACCACAAAATCAATTTTTTAAAATGTTAATCCAGGATGGAGTTTTAAATTTAAATTCTTAAGTTGAACAGCCATAAAATTGTCTTCTTTCTCTTAACAGGTGGTATTTCATAAGATGTCGCCCAATGAGACCCTCTTTTTGGAGAGTACCAACAAGATTTATAAAGACGACATTTCCAATAGCTCCTTCGTGAATTTCCAGATTTGGGATTTTCCTGGGCAAATGGACTTTTTTGACCCAACCTTTGACTACGAGATGATCTTCAGGGGAACAGGAGCATTAATATATGTCATTGATGCACAGGTAGTTAGAAATAATGATGTTTACTTCTCTTCCCTGGTGGCAAAGATGTAGAAACAACAGAAAGTTGTTTATCTTTTTTATTTGTTTGTAGTTCATTTCTTTGCCAGTAGATTCCATAACCGTATGAGATGCAGTTGCAGAGGTGCTTTGGGACCAGGCATGTCATTGCAGTTTGAAAGAATCAGATGGTTAGGAGATATGGTTTACATCCCGAGTTCTAGTTAATGAGCAGTTAACATTGGCTTTCTAATAAATTTTGCTACACATTATTATTAGCTATTATAGTAGTGCTATAACTCATCAAAAAGATCCTATCAGTGCCCGTAATATAAGATGGACTATGAGAACTGAGTCAGTATGTATTAGATTGATTAGTTTCCTTAATTGTCCAAATCGAATTTAGTTCAACAAGCATTTATTGAGGGCCTACTGTGTGGCAGTCAGTCAGATGAATGGGACATGTCCCTATTCTTAAGAAGCTTACTTGTCATAATCTTAAATATTAGTTAGGAACAAGTTCTGTGTGATAGACCCTATAATGGGTGCTTTCACATCATGATCTAATCTAATATTCACAACATTGTGAGGTTGGTGTTGTAAATCCAGTTTTACAGATAAGTAAACTGAGATCACAGAGTTTGAGCAATTTGCTTAAAGTCACACACCTAATAAATGGCAGAGCTGGGATTACTTTAAAAAACTATTGGGAAGAATTGTCCATTTCCCTTTTCCTTTATATTTTCAGCATTAAGAATTACAGGCATTAATTTGGGAATTGATTTTTTTATCTTAAGAAATTGAAGTATATTTGAATGTTTGGATATTTATGAATAATTAGGGTTATATATTTTCTGTGTTGGGGAAAGAGGTGGTGTGAGGCTTTCTTAACTCATTACTTGCCTTTTGTAAGATTCTTTTTAAAAAAATATTTTGTTCTGACTTACAGGATGACTACATGGAGGCTTTAACAAGACTTCACATTACTGTTTCTAAAGCCTACAAAGTTAACCCAGACATGAATTTTGAGGTTTTTATTCACAAAGTTGATGGTCTGTCTGATGATCACAAAATAGAAACACAGAGGGACATTCATCAGAGGGCCAATGATGACCTTGCAGATGCTGGGCTAGAAAAACTCCATCTTAGGTAACAATATGTGTGTTTGATATGAGAGCCCTGAAAAAACAACATGTGTGTTTGATATGAGAGCCCTGTAGATGTATTCCCATCTCTGTCATTATAAGCATCATAGCTTTCTGTTACTGGTGTGCCCATTTCCAGTTCTGAAATTCTTTTGGCCTCTTCTTTGTTGAATTCCAAGCTATCCTGGGAACCTGATGTTATTGAGAAGTTACTCTTTACATTTTCCTGGTGATTGAATTCATGTGAAGTGTTTTCATTGGTTCTTTTGCAAATTCATCTCAAGAGACTCAGCTTAGGGATTTCCCCACTCCTGGTTTCTTCAATCTCCACCCCAACCTCCAGTTGCCTCAGGCAGGGAATGGAATCTCTTATCACATTTGTTGTCGAAGTCTAGCCTGAGTTTCCATAGTATATTTCGAAGTAGGAAGAGTCTTTTATAATTTTTTTTTTTCCCCCTCTTAGGCGCCGGGGATGGAAGAGTCTTTTATAAATGGGGTATGCTTTAAAGTCTGGACTGACTCTAATACATCTTAGTTTTTAAAACACTTTATACTTTTATGAAACTCTAAAGTTTGGGTTAGGTGAATTTATTCTGTAAGTTTGCATACTGTTGCTGTAAAATAGTTTGAAGGACTGCTGATTCATAATTAAGAAACTACTGTTAAAAAAAAAAAAAACTACTGTTATAGAACACCTACTATTTAGGATTGATGATTTTGTGTTTGCATTCTATAAGTATATAAGGAATATTTTTGTACATCTTATTTTTTGTGATAAGGTAGAAATGAACATTTAAAAATACCAAGAAAATGTTCTCTTAATGATAGAAACAGCTTAAAGGGGGAGCAGAGGAGAGGCACAAGTGTAGTAATTTCCCTATCCCAGGTCTGTTACGGTGATTTCCTCATAGACTCAAGCCAACCCTCCTGCTACCCATAATATTCCCTGGGCCCCAGAGTCCAAGATCTTTCAGTTACTCCCCTAGCAACCCATGTGGAAAAGTGTCATTGACCTCTAGTTTGCCTGGATTAAAATTTTAAAACATTTTATAGGCTATTCATGCTTAAAAAATATAAAATTCGGGCTAGAGTTGTGGCTCAGTGGTAGAGCATTTGCCTGGCATGTGCGAGGCACTGGGTTCGGTACTCAGCACCACATATAAATAAATAAAATTTAAAAGGTCCATTGACAACTAAAAAAAAAATTAAAAAAATATATAAAATTCAGCAGTGTTTGTAAGAGAAAGTAAAACTGTTTCCTGTAAAAAAAATCCCTCAACCTTAGTTTTTAGAAATCCACTATTAATAATTTTTACCTGAATTTTAAGCCATTCTTGTCCTATCTTCTCAGGTGCTCCTGGGGATCTTTCTGATTGTCTTTACTCCATGTCTTTGTCCCTTTTAATGGCATCCCACCCCATGATAACACTGTCCCTTTCCCTAGTATCCAGTAGGGCCCTAGGCCTTGTTAACCTAACTAGAATTTTGCATCAAGTTTTTATTATTAATTTGTTTGTTTATTTTTGTGGTGCTGGGGATTGAACCCAGGGTCTCTTGCATGTTAGGCAAATATTCTACCACTGCACTACATCCTCAGCCCACATCAAGCTATTATTTAGTACTAGCAGATCTATGGATGAGGCTCTGTTTGATTTCCAGTTTCTAGCTGTTTAGCTTAACTAAAATGTCCTACGTCTTGCAGGTTCTCCTGTTCCCATTCACCTCAAAGAGAGCCCTCTTATTTGCTAACCTTTTTTACTGAGAGGAAACCCTAAAATATTCCTTTCTTCCTCTAGTCTGTGAGATCATTTGACTTGACTTGCTCTGGTGCTCCAGTGCTCTCCTATCTAGAGTCTAGTCCCTTACATGGGCTTAGATTCTTACATCAGCTTCTTGGAAGTAGCTTTACATTATTTATAAAGTGGTAAACTATTATTAAACCTGTATAATTTTCCACATTTTATATTTCTGATTCTGTTTTTGTTAAATATATTTGTGTTTTCAGATTCTTTAAAAAAAAAAAAAAAAAGATTTGAATTAGCCAAAAAACTACTGACACACTTAACATGAGTCAAAGTAAAGGATAAGAGCATAAAATATGACTTTTGAGGTGTTATTTCCTGAATTCTTTTCTTCTTACTCTTTTTGTCTTTAAAATGACTCTGCAATATGTGGATGCAATTATATAATGAAGAGTATACTTCTGTGTGAAAAAGCAAGTAGAATCGCCCAGAGTGTTTACATTGTTAAAGGCCTTTCTCAATTAGATGTTTTGCTAAATTTGTGTAGTATGTTACTACTTTACATCCCTTTAGGCCTGCAGATCCCTGTTCTGTTGTCTACATGACCCCAGTTTCCATCCTCCTTACTGTGCTATTTACCTAAATTCCAAGCACCAATTGTATTTGCTGAATATTGTTCAGTTAGTGGGCTTGTAGCTATGAGGAAGATTGTCTTTCTTCTCATGGAGCTTACGTTCTGACAAATGACACAGCTCAAAAATGCCTATAAATAAATAATGTATAATTTTAAGTACTTACTAATGCTTGGAAGATAAATTAAGGCAAAGGGATAGAAAGCATCAGATACAGGATTATTGTTTTCGGTAGGCTGGTCAAGAAAGAAAGAACTTTTTGTTTTTGTATTAGAAACTTGATTGTTATTTAATAAATGTCACATATCTCTTCTAGTTTTCTCTTGGATTTGAATCTTGGGCTTTCAGTTATGTGCTTAGGAGGCCAAGCTTTAAGAATCAGGTTGCAAAGACTTAGGTGAACATTCAAGTTTCTGCATCTGAAAAGTCTTCCTGGTTGCTTCCTCAGTTGCCTTCTGTAAATGCAGTAAAGGGAGCAATAGCCACAGCCCAGGGGTGAGACTGCATTTGTCATCTGAAATGATGGGGATGGTAGACAGGTTTATTGGTATTTATTGGATAGTACACAACTTATTGAAATCAAATGCTTAGAAACTTAAAACTTTACTATGAAAGTTGTCACTAAATTTTAAGATATTTTTCCAAATTAATCATAATCATGTTGTTTTTTTCAGCTTTTATTTGACTAGTATCTATGACCACTCAATATTTGAAGCCTTTAGTAAGGTGGTGCAGAAACTCATTCCACAACTGCCGACCTTGGAAAACCTATTAAATATCTTTATATCAGTAAGTGAGCTATTTAATTTTCCTTAGTTTCTGATTCCATTTTTGTTAAATATATTTGTTTTCAGATTCTCTAAAAATTGAAACTAGAATTAGCTTAAAGACTACTGACACACTTAACATATAAAATAAGAGCAGAAATATGGGTTGAGGTGTATTTTCTGAATTCTTAGTTTCTTCCCCATTTTGTCTTTAATATTAACTATTGCCTTTTTTTTTTTTTTTTTGGTACTGGGGACTGATCCTAGGGACACTGTACCCTGAGCCATGTCCCCAGCTTTTTATTTTTTATTTTGAGACAGGGCCTTACTAAGTTGCTGAGGCTGGCCTTGAACTTGCAATCGTCCTGCCTCAGCCTCCATGTTGCTGGATTAGAGGCAAGTACACTGTGCCTGGCTCTTCATACATTCTTTATTTTTAATTAAAAATTTTATTTTCTTTATTTGTAGATGAACACAATACAATTTTATTTTACTCATTTTATGTGATGCTGAGAATTGAACCCAGTGCCTCACACTTGCAGGGCAAGTGATCTACCACTGAGCCATGATCCCAGCCCCTCTTCATACTTTCTGAAAAATATCTTTGTGATACTTGTTTCCTGAAGGAAGAGTGATAACTGGAAAAGACTGGATCTTGGGAATGTGACTCAGTTTAATTTTATTCTCTACCTCATTGGAGGAGGTCATATTAAGAAATTTTCTTGCCCACTGTAATCTTCTTTTTTTTTTTTTTTTTTTTTTTTTGGTACTGGGAATTGAATTGAACCCAGGGACACTTTACCACTGAGCCACATCCCCAACCCTTTTTTATATTTTATTTAGAGACAGGGTCTCACTGAGTTGCTTAGGACCTTGATAAGTTGCTGAGGTTGACTTTGAACTTGAAATGCTCCTGCCTCAGCCTCCCCAGTCACTGGGATTACAGGCATGCACTACTGTCTCTGCTTGCCAACTATAATTTTAGCTTCATTTTTTGTATTCTTATTTTGAGGATTCAGCTTTAAAAAAAGGATTGCTCCCCCTATCCTAATAAATTTAACATTTAGCTCTTATATTTTCCAAACCTTATTTTGAAAGGATTCAGTGTATGGTGGCCTCTTGGGCTTTTGGGTTATGTTAGATGTTCACATCAAACTGTAATTCTTTTGTGTTTTACTGATTGCCCGCATAAGGACTTTCTGGTGGCAAGATCATTTCAAATCAGAGGTGGATTATAATAATAAGAAAGTATTATTGAAAATGTAGCATAGCTTGACTTTTAGAGAATTTTTTTGTTAAATTTTTTGGTGATCTCTTAGAAAATAATTTATTTACATAAAGAAGAATAAGAAAAACATTCGATGCATATAATTGTGTCAGTAAATCAAAGCAGAGATATAATTCAACTTTTATTCTTTGATAATAGAAGTGTTTGTCAAAAAGTACTATTTGTGTTTTGATATTAGGTTAGAATTAGAAATGACCTTGTGTGTTATTTAATAATTTAAGGTCTTTGTTCAGTTGCAAATTGTGATTCTTGAAAGAAACTGAACACTTCCCCAATTTTGTTTTTCCAAGAATTCAGGTATTGAAAAAGCTTTTCTCTTTGATGTTGTCAGCAAAATCTACATTGCAACAGACAGTTCCCCAGTGGATATGCAGTCTTATGAACTTTGCTGTGACATGATTGATGTTGTAATTGATGTGTCTTGTATATATGGGTAAGTTATATACATAATTCTGCAAGACCTCAGACAGGTGAAAAACTAACAACTCTATTTGTTGAGGGAATTTCTGAGGCCTCTGGCAAGTACTGTATGAAATGGGTTTGTTTTAATGGTAATGCTTCACCTTGGAGCAAAACTTCTCTTAAAGCAGGCTGCTGGATCTTTCTCTTTCAGAGAGTATAGCAAAGAGCAGTTGGAAAACTTGATGAGTGCTGACTTACTTATCTCTGAAAGTTTCTTCTGCCATCATTTGAGGAATTTGCACTGTTTTATCACTACTGGAACTTTAGCTGGATCAAAAAACTTAATTTATTTAAATTTCTGAATGACAGAGTGCTGGTCCTAATTTAACCTCAGGCTTTCTGAAATGATAGATTCTTAATCTTAGCACAAGGAAATAAGGTAATCAGAATTTTGGATGTTAGAAGGCCTTATGCATATAAAAATTTAACCTACACATCTGAATTTTCAAAATAAATCTCTAGGATATGAGCTTTTCCCATATGTAAATTCACAAAACTACATATAGAAATTTATGAAAGATAGCAAACAGTGATTTTATTGAATAGGTATCAGGAAGAATGAAAATTTGGGGGAATTATTGGTGTTTCAAAAACCAGTAACATTCTATATATCCTCTGATAGCACTGATCCCTTAATTATATTAACATCTGAATTCCCAAGATGATTTCAACTGCTCTTTATCTTCTAATACCTGTGTCTCATCTGCTTCAGCTCTGATTACATCCTTCATTTTGGTCTGTCTAATTTGTCAGTGTTTTTCTCTAGCTACCTCTGGATAGGAGAATGCATTTGTCTTTTTTTTTTTTTCCAGTGCTGAGGTTAGAACTCAAGACCTTATGTGAACTACATACACCTCCAACCCTGTCTTATCCATTCTTGACCTATTACTGTTTCCATTTCTTATTCCTTTTTCACTTTTGTGAGTACATGTTCTCCTTTGTTTTATTTCTATAACAAAAATGAGCTATGTTTTCTGTTATATTTCTCAGTAAAGTTATATGTTCCCCACTCCTAATTTTAAAAATGGATGAGTAGGATGGTTGGTGTTTCTTTAAGACAAACAAATCAAAATTTCATAAACCAATTATTTTGCAATTTAAAAATCAAATTTAGTTTTAAAATTTATTTTTATAAGGTACATAATGAAGTACAGACATTATAATGTAACTGTAAATTAGAAGAAAAAAGTTCATTATCTCAGCTGTTCTCAACATGATCCGTGTATGCAAGTTGATGTGCTTTATTGTAGTTAATTTGTTTCTTACTTGACTTTTGATTTAGTTTTTGAAGGGAGACTACATATAATTCTGGCAATGCTAGCTTAAAAATCGAAGTAACTTTTAGCCCCTGTAGGTCTCATTTTGCAAGTATCAGCATGCCATAGCACATTTAATAGACCATATTTCTTTTAGTTTTTATATTTAATCACTTTTTACTAATAGCAGTTTTCATATTTTAGAACCTTCTTTATAGATGATGTCAGTACAGATTAATATGAGGGAAGATTTAAAGCCTGCTGTATTTCATGCATCCTCTGAATAGGGGAAGTTGTGAATGCATGCATGGAACACTGCTGGTCACAAAGGGAAAGTGTCTGTTGTTGACAGACATGCATTTTATTTCTTGATATCTTCTGCAAACTTCTCACTTCATGGTTGAGTACTAATCAGGTTCCTTTTCCCTCCCCTTTCATTTGTAGCCCTTTGGGTATGCTGCTTTTGTTTTGTTCCTCATGGCTATGACCTTTCAGCTTTCGCTTTGGTAAATTCTGACTAAGCTTCAGGTAATTATATTTACCTAAAGGTCTTAAAAACTATCAAAATAGAAAAACATAGAAAGTAAATACTGTGCTTTAAACACTCTTTTAAAGCAAACTTCGTCTAAGGTCATTAGCATGTTTTTATTCTTAATTTTATTAATTACCAAAGTCAAATCTGAATAATCCCCAGACTTTGAGTAGAATATGCCTCTTTTTTTTTGCCATGCTAGGAATTGAACTCGGGGCCTCCATATCATAGGCAAATGCTCCATTACTGAGCTACATCCCAAATCCAGAATGTGCCTTTCTTTTCATAGTAGTATTAAATTCAAGATTGTATACTGGCTCAACATGAGAAAATTTGTAGCTTCTTTCAGCTGCTGGCTGTGGGTACATATGGTTTAAGGAGTCATTGTCAGGGTTGTCTGTGTCAGAGCCTGTTGTCAGAGTTTGCTCCTGTTCTCATTTTCCATGCAGCACAGAGAAGGATCTACTCAGTGTCTTAACTATAAGCTGAGAACACATAGATTTTATAACTTCCTCTTTTCCATCAGAAGGAAGTAGATTTCTTTTATGTTCTTACAAAGGACACTTAACTTCCTCATTGGTCTGCCTTCCCAAAGCAACTTTCTTTATACTAGCTAGGAAAGATACTGGAAATCACATGGAATTGAGTTAAAAACTCTTTAAGTTTGAATCCTGCCATTGCCAAGAGGTCACTTTACTTTTAATGAACTTCAGTTTCTACATCTTTAAAATGGGCACAGTCTTCTTACTTATATTTGTTTAGCTTATTTTGACTTGTTCCAGAACAGACTTGATGTGATTAAATATAGATATAGTAATTCTTGTTCTCTGGGTGTTATGAAGATCAAATTAACAGATAAGAAGGTAAGTTGTAAGGTTCAGAAGAGATTAAAAAAAGAAGGCCTCATTCATGAAAAACGTGAAGATACATGTAGCCCCAGCTCCCGGAAAGCTGAGGCAGGAGGATTACTTAGAATCACAGGTTTGAAATGAACATGGGCAACATAGTGAGATCTCGTCTCCAAAACAGGAAAAAAAAAAAAATCAGTGTTCTCTCAGTGACAACTATTAACATTTTCTTTTTAGTACCTTTCCTTCAGTTTTTTTTTTTTTTTTTTTTGAGGAAAAATAGTTCTTTTTAAAAAGGCAATTTTGAAAACTCTTAATTCCTAGCAATTGCTAGACAACCTTTAGATTTCAACTAAGCAAGTACATCAAAATACTGACAGAACCCATCTCTAAAAATTGTCACTTTCAATATAATTCCTCCTGGTCTTTAGCTGGAACTGTTCTTATTTTCTTGTTTTTGTGAGAAGCAAAAAAAAAAAAAAAAAAAAAAAAAAAGGGCTTTCTGAGAAAAGATGTGATTGTCCTGGCATGTAGAATGTTTCTTGAAGAAGTTTGCTGAGGTGGTGGCAGGTCCCACAGGGGCCCTATGGCCTGAGGGAAGTCAGGAGAGGAGACCTCTTAGGTGTACCTGCAGTGTACAATCTGAGCAGGTAAGTAGCCCCTGGAGCACAGAGGTGGAGGTGTTGTCATTCCCTGGTTAAGAAGATCTACCTGTATCTTCACTTTTTCCTCAAATAAATACCTGATTATTTGTAATAGTGTGGATATATATCGAGCTTTTTGTTGCTGTTGTTGATAGGAATCCCTGAGGCTCCATGTTTGAGAACTCTATACCTAAATGACAGCTCTGTTCCAATATATTTAAACCACTCTTATTCTTTATCAAAACATTCAGGAACCCGGATGGGTAGACTTGTCATTGTACAAATTAATTGTGATAAAATAAGCTGGAAAACTGTAATGAGTAGTACTTTCTTTTAAAATAGGTTAAAAGAAGATGGAAGTGGAAGTGCTTATGACAAAGAATCTATGGCAATTATCAAGCTGAATAATACAACGGTCCTTTATTTAAAGGAGGTGACTAAATTTTTGGCACTGGTCTGCATTCTTAGGGAAGAGAGCTTTGAACGAAAAGGTAATGACATTTTAAAAAGCTGTTTTTATGTTATATGTCATAATTTTTTAGGTTCTTGAAAATAAGAGAAAATGTATTGAGTATTAGAAAACTGGTTATCTTAAACAATATGTGTGTGTGTGTGTGTGTGTGTGTGTGTGTAATCAGCTCAAACTACTCTTGTTGCTTCCCTGCTATACATAACCCATACTCGCTTTCCTTCCTCTGATCTTACAAGTCAGGTGTTTTATTCCAGCCTCTCTTACTTTGGATACTTTATCTGTTCAGCTTCCCTCAATTTACTTCCATCAGAACAGTCTACGAAACTATTCCTTGGAGATTAAACAGGTTACCTTCTTGCTGCTTTCAGTGGCATTTTCTCATTCTGTAGCCTCTTCAACCTTCTGAATGATGTGACCCTATCAGTTGCTCTTTTGGAACTTTCTTCTCCCTAATAAGCTTAATGCTTTAGGTCATTTTGTGTGAGTGTGTGTGTGTATGTATTCTCTGACTGCCTCTTCTGTTTCCTCTGCCTGCTTTTCTCAATTCTGTGTTCTTCAAAATTTTCTGCTTGCTGCTTCACTCATCTCCGGATGAGCTCATCTAGTCCATGGCATTGGTTGATCTTCTGTATGTTGCTGATTCAGTTTCACATCTCCAACTCTTCTTAGGCTCATGTTCCAATCCTGTGTTTGGAACTATTAGTAAGATATCATCACTTGAATATTTGATGGGTTTCTTGGCCATTGATGATTATTTTACCCTGTGTTTCATGATTCTTTTGGCTGCCCTCCTTCTGTCATCAGGTCATTTTTCATAAATCTAACCCTAGATATCTTGTAGTCAGGTCATCATGTGGTGTTTTGCTGAAGGGGCCCTTGCAGCTTGGTTCACAGAGAGAATTTCATGTTCTCCTTTTTTCCATTTTTCTATGTTGTTTGCACTGAATTTTCACCAATTTGTATGGTCCTCATCCCTCCAGGCCTGTGGTGCTATAGTGACCTTCTACTGGATAATAAGTATTTGACATGTATTATGAGGGTCTCATGCATGTCATGTTTTATCTAAAGGTAGACTAGTTTTTACTTTTTTTTTTTTGATACTAGGAATCAAACCCAGGACCTCATGCACTAAGTTTGCTAAGTAGGTGTTCTATCATAGAGCTGTACCACCAGCCAGAAAATGCTTTGTCATGTTAAGTACTCAAGGATCTACAGTAGCTCTGTATCATTTTCTGCAACAAAATCCCACTCTTTTGCCTGAGCTCTTAAAGAAATATTTCGGATATACATGAAATTTTTGATAAAGCAAAAATGAGTATTCACTTTTGAGCTTAAGACAAATGTGACACACAGTTGAAGTCTTGTGTATTTCTTTCAATTGAGGTTCCTTTATGCTATGTGCATGTGCATTTTATTTTTCCTATTCATGATTTAGTCTTTTACTTCATATTGATCCCAAAACAATATATTGTGTATCTTTATATAAATGATTTCTAAATATAAGTTGCTTTCTGAAACTTGCCTGTTTCTCCACATTCAAGTTTGTTTTTGAAATTTATCCAGATACTGACAACACATAGCACTAGTTCATTTTCACTGCCATCTAGCACTCTACAGGTTGAATAGACAACACATTTTCTTGTTGGACACTTGGATTATTTTAAAAATTATGAGTAGTTTTGTGACAAATGCTTATGAACAGGTTTCCCTTTTTTACATGTGGAGAATTTCTCTACAGTATGTATTTAGGAGGGTATTTGGGGAGCAAATCCATTTTCAACTTTCTAGACATTACCAAATTGCTCTCCAGATGACTTAGACATTTTCATCGCTGGCAGTACCATGTGGGAGTTCTCATCACTTCTTATCCTTGATAACGTTTGATATTGTCAGGCTGTTTTAATTATTTTCAATCTGGTAGATATGAAATGGTATCTCGTTTGGTTCTCACCATTACTTAATTACTGAAAGGGCAAGTGTCTTTTCATGGCTGTTCAGGTTTCTTTGGTAACTTTCTAGTTCATATACCTTAATTTTTAAAGTTTTATTATTTTTTGTTTTGTGGTGCCGAGTATTGAACCCAGGGCCTTGTATATGCTAGCTGGGCAAGCACTCTACCACTAACTGTATTCCCTGCCCCTCCTGCCCCTTCTTTGTTATTTTTTATACTGATTCTTAGTCTTTATTTTTACCCATTCTACTCTTAATTTTTTTTTTCTTAACTTGTGGAAATTTTCAGGTGTGCACAAAAGTACAGAAGCACAACACATCTTTCTACACTCAGCTCCCCTTTTCAGCATTCATGCAGATGTATTCAGTCCAGTTTCCTCTGTATGTTCCCCTCTCCCATTTGATTATTATTTTCACTCTTGTTGTAGAAACTATCAAACATACAGAAGTAAAGAAAATAGTATAATAAGACTTTTACAAAAACTTATCACCCACATTCATCAGTTATCAAAATCAGCTCATCTTATTTCATATGTATATCTCTTTTACCACTGGATTATTTTGAAGCAAATCCCTGATATTAAATAATTTTGTCTACATAGATTTCAGAAGGTAGTGCACTTTAAAAAACAACAGTGTTAGCATTAATAAACACAAAAAATTAAGAGTGATTTGGCTCTAATCCACTCATTCAGACCTGATTCTCAGCACTTTCTGCCAAGAGTTCCCTGATGCCCCTCTCTCCAGTCAGCCCGGTTTCTATCCTATCTTCCACTTGTATTGTGTTCTCATTGCCAACTCCCTGTAATTTTCTTCTAATTTTTCTCCCCTTTCCTGTGTAATTAAATCTCTCCAGTTTGCCCAAAGTTCTGCCTCAGCCCTAAAACTTTCATTGACTACATTGCCCTGCACTTTAGCTCTGCCTTCCTTGGGTTCTTTCACATTTGTAGTCAGTTGACATCAAATTGATTTGTCCTGTTTCTTGTGTGTTGGCTTTATGCCTCAACTAGCATTCCTTGAAGACATGGGCCATATCTTCTGCTGCTTTTGACGCTGTTCAGTGAGTGTTTAATGATTTTCATCAAGTCAAATATAAACTATTAAAAGGTTTTATACAGTGTATTTTAATATTTTACTTTTCATGAATATGAGTTGAAACTTTGATGCTGAAGATGTTAATTTGACCATGGTGATGGTCAAATTGCATGTTTGTTGTGTTCACAAGAGAATTTTGTGACAGTGAATACATATGATGACCAGTTGGTTCTTAAAATTGAGAGGTTGCTCTCTGGCTTGGAGGGTTAAGAATTTCAAGCAGTGTTTATGGGTCAGGGTTAGGTGTAGCTGCAAATCCAGATAACAGATGGAACCCAGATACACAAGATGGAAGTTTGTGTCCCTTTCACATTTAAAGAAGTTTGAAGGTAGACTGTCTTATACAGTTAAGACAGTTCCTGATGACCCCCTACGTGCTTCTTTACCTGCTCTGCCGTTCTTAGGTCTTTCTTCTCTTCTCAAGGTTGCTTTATAGTCTAGCCATCTTATCCGTATTCCATACATTAAGAAGGAACAGCAAGGATAGAGGAATAATACATTGTCCTTGTTTTAAGGAGAGTTCACAAGAGTCCCACACACTTCATTTATCTCAGTGACCAGAATTGGTTATGTAGCCATATCTGATTGCAAAGAAGACTGGGAAATGTGATGTTTTAGCTCAACAACAGAGGGCTTAGAAGAAGAGTTCTTCTAAGGGAAGAAGGGAAAAATGGTTAGTCGTCAGACACAAAATAGAAGCCTTTGTTCAACTAAACTCCTATGTGAAAGCCCAGTTCCTGAAACAGGTTATAGAGGAAGCTGCCCTGCCTGCAGAGGGGGGTGCAGGCTGCCTGGAGCTCTGCCTGATGGACCTTGGGCCCTTCCCAGACTCCAGAAATCCATTGAGCAATTTTCCTGCATACCATTTTTTCACATTTGAAGTTTCCTTAAGCCCTTCATTGGCTGCACGAAAGACTTGTGAAAAGGAAAAGCTAGGTAATTCAAAACGTATTTTACTTTTAGATTTCATTATAAAAATTTTTTTCCAGCAAGTTTGCCTTCCTTAATTGCTAGATTACTTGCTCTCATGTCTACTCCTAGGCCCTAGAAGTAACCATTGTTATCATTTTGGACCTGTACTTTATTTATCATGTGTCCCCAGTTGGTGTGTGTGTTTTTTAATATACATCATTTTTTTTTCTGTCATACATGTTTCATAGTGGATAATTTCACACTTGACATTCAAGAAGTCTTTTTTCTCTTGCAGGTTTAATAGACTACAACTTCCACTGTTTCCGAAAAGCTATTCATGAGGTTTTTGAGGTGGGTGTGACTTCTCATAGGAGCTGTAGTCACCAGACCAGTGCTCCTAGCCTGAAAGCATTGGCACACAATGGCACGCCGCGAAATGCCATCTAGTCTGAATTCCAGCACTGGGGCTCGATGCCAGCTTACTCTTCAGTCCAGGGTCAGATGCCACGCGCTGCAGGACATGGGAGCTGCTGCTTTGTGGGAATCTGGTGCCTGTCCCACTAGAGACGAGGGGTAGAGTTTCTCATTTGGATGAAAACCCCTTCAACCAGCGGTATACAACTGAAGCTACTATTTCTTTTTTAAAACATGGCAAAAAAGAATTCTAGACACCACAGAACTCAAGTGTGTCTTTCTCCTCTTTTGGGTCCTACTTTAAATAGTTGGGATATTTTGGACCTGGAGATCACACCATTTATCCATCATACCAGGGAATGTTGCCATCAGTTCCAGCTGAGAATAATAGAAAAACTGAATTTTTATATGCTTCCTTTAGGCTTTTGTTTGAGTAGTCTCTAAAACCCTGCTTTGCTTAAGTTCTAACACTGCCTCTCCGATCTCAGTTTTGGACATTGCACCTCTAAGACCTTTGAAATGCACTCGCTTGCTAACTCAAGGACGCATCGTCTGACTGCAGCAAGACATTCCTAGGATTGTTACTGAAGAAATGAGAGAAAATTTTGTGCTGCATCAGGTGGAGAGCAAGGCTCGACAGTGGCTGCACCCATTTCCTGGGAAGTATTGAGGAAAAAAACTTTGAAGCAGAAGAAAATTTTTACACCTGTGTTTTGAGTACCAGATGGATAAGTTTTTTCTCCTGTGTTTGATAAATGATCATGCTCAATGTAACAAAGGGAGTTTAAATACTTTTTTCCCCACAGTTCCCTTCTAGGGGAGAAACTCATTATGTCACTGAAATATTTAATCCACTTTTTCTTTAATCTTGATATCAGCCTCCCCATACCTTTTATTCTAAGCTATCTAGATTCTTTAAGAATTGATGTTTGTTGATCACGAATGACTCTAAGGCACTGGGTGAACTCCACTGGGAGTCAGAGAGAGCATGCCGTGCCACATGTGTTGTTTAACATACCTTGTCTCCAGTATTCTGACACCAAGTGTCAACTGTGGTACTTTCTTCACCTAGGATATTAATTTGTAATTGTTTCTTTTTGTCAGTGGTTGATACCTTTCTATTGATTTAAATTTACACATTATTTTTACTTCACATGCCCAGTAGTCATATGTCCCAAAGCCACTGGACCACTTGAGTACTTAAGTGCCACTGTTTAATGAAATATATATATTCAGGTCTGTAAACCTAACAGTGTGACTTGGAGTGCTTCCTGCAGGTAATTCTGACTGTTGAGTATTTACATGGACCATGGTGATATCCAGAAGAAAAATGCTTTTATATTTATAGATTTCATTGAACTATATATAAAATGGGTATCAATAAATGTATTTACTCCAAAATCAGTTTTCATACTTGCCTAAGGTATGAGAGGTTGGGTTAATGGAACCTTGGGTTGTCCGCTCTGTCCTCTTCTCACCCATTATTCATTTTCATTTCTTTGGCTGCCTTATATGGTTAATGTTTCTTCTGTTTTCAGGACTTAGAGTTCTGTCTTGATGTGGGAATTCCATGACCTTGTGTGCAGACATCTTCCCTAACCCACTTCTGCTTTAGGGGAGTTGGTGTAGGCCCAGGTGAAATGTGTTCTGGTTGGGTATTTGACATCAGCAAACGTTACTTGTGGGGAATGTCCAGGGCCCAGCATGAATGATGCATTGTATTCAAACTAAGGAATCACGAGATGAGTGAAGTAGAATACTGTTAGGAAGATGGTACCAATTCCAGCCCCCCCCCCCCCCCCCCCAGTTCCAGAGATACTCATTGTTGACCCTTAAGCATCTTTTAGGTCATTGTTTATCTACATAAACCTAGAGCTTAACATGGGTAAACAGATGAGAGAAAAGTATACATTAGTTTATTAACAGGAGGGAGATAGAGGTTAAAAGAACTTTTACTTTCATATTTGGATTAATTAAGTTTTAAAGCTGAAATGGAAATCAAAAAGTTTGCAAAAACCTTTTACAATACTATCTAAGCCTACATCATTTTTTAGATGATGGAAACTGAGACCCAGAGGGATAAAGAGCCTTGTTGAGGGTTATTAATAGGATGGTTATATAATTTAAACCCCAAACCAAGACACTGTTGAGAGTGGAGAGATACTGTTCATAATTAGGCCTGAACAACAGATGTAAACTGGCACTGTCCCAGATAAACCAAGGGTGGCCAAACTAGTCACCGATGTAGTTAGTGGCAAAGCAGGGCTTGTACTCCAGGGTTGGCAGTCCCACGCTGCCTGTCTTTACTTCCTGCCTAAGATCCTCGTTGATTAAATAGAAGTACTACTTCAAGACGAATATGGTACATCTGTGTGTGGTGGTGTAAGCCTGTACTTCCAGCTACTCAGGAGCTTGCTAAGACCAGTGTGGGCATTACAGATCCTCTGCAAAAAAATTGTTGCATTAGGTGCCCAGTAAATGTTACTTTTTCTTATGACAACTAAAAATTTTAAATTCAGGGAGTGATTGTGAATGGTGAAATAGATTTAATTGAATGTAGAAAAGAGAATAATATAAACTTGTTAAAAGGGGTTTAGATGAAGTGTTTTGCATCCCAGTGGATGTTTGTACCAGCCCCTAAGAGCTAGGAAGGATGACAAAACCCAAAAACTTTGTAAAGACTTTTGCAGCAAGATATTTTAGCTATTTCACTACCTGTCCATTCACACACATTCATATACATACACGTACCTGTGTGCACGTAGATGCATATAACAGATAATGATGTCCCTATAGAATGTTGTAGTTATTTTTGTTAATTCACCTTCTGTGCTTGAGTTCTGTGCTTGTAGAGAGAAATGACTTGCAAATTTTGCTGGGGAGAGCACTGTATTTTGTGGACTTCCATAAGGCTGTCTTTTTTTTTTTTTTTTTTTTTTTTTGCAAATGCTGAATATTCTTCAGTGATTTAAAAGGAGATTATTAGTGCCCATTACTGTTTTCTGAGTTAGTAAAGGAACTTTTGAATATTGTTTCTCTCCTGCCAGGGGCCTGGAAGGAACATAGGGTCTAAAGGGAATGTGGGCAGCAGATAGGCATATCTGTAATCTATTTCTGTTTATAGTGGTTTCCCTGGGCTGCTTCACCTGTTAGGACACTCTAGACATAACATCCAAGAAGGGCATGAGGAGTTTTTAGGTGTTTATATGTATTACCTCACGTAATCTTCATAGCACTTTGTAGGATAGCTACTACATTGTTATTCCACAGAAAAGGCAGTGAGTAGCTCCTTTAGCTTTTCAGTTTGGCTGTGTCCATTTTCTTAGCATTTGGCCTCTAGGTGGCGGTGTTGTATTACATAAACATACTGCTGACTTTCTGACTTATTTGCTCTGTTCTGAAAGTTGATTTTGACCAACCCAACTGCACACCTAACTTAGAGATTCAAAGAATTTCTGAACTTATTTCCCCTGAGATAATATTCAGAACTGGTATGAGTCATTTTATTGGGAGTGGAGCAATTTGTAACATTTTGAAAGAAAGGATTGGATAGGGATGAAGATCATAATATTTGCTTTATAAATTATGAGTTAGAGGCTTTAGGAAGATAGCTCTATACATATTCCTATAGCAGGCAGAACTTCTTGCTCCTTAAGCCATCTATTGTGGATGTGTGTGCCCTTAAAGATACCCATGGAAGGAAATGCCACATATTTGAATTAAAATATATCCTTTCACCATTTTCTTCCCTTGCCCTAATTGAGGTTTGTTGAAATTATTTCACATATGGGTTTGAGAGAGCGGATTTTACAAAAGAAAAGACTGCATCACATTGCCCTTCCATGGGCACTTGTTTTTCTTTTAGGATCTCATCTCTATAACCCCTAGCTACGACTTTGTGCTGCAGAGACAAATTGTAATGTAAAATTAGCTGGATTCATCACTGCATCTTCAGATCTGTTTAAAATGTAGCAGACAATTGCAAAGAATAGTGACAAGGAACTGCTTGGCATGAAACCAGTCTCTCCTCAACTTCAGTGTGCCATTTTTACCAAGTGTGCTGCCCTCAAGGTGTTGCAACTTCCACCTGAAGATTCTTACACTTTAAAGTGCACCTTCTAAGTTGAGTGATCAAATATCAAAGGCATGTGGGAGATGATTAATTTGGTTTATTACATCACAACCTGAAGACGCTTAGACTATACAAGTGGAATATTAATCTTCTGCAGTGTTCTGCCTTTTTTTTTTAAAGAGGTGCTGTTACACAGCTTAATTGTGCATATCTCTTCCTTTCTTTTGATGTCCTCTCTCCTGTCTTTATTCAAATTGGCAGTCATTACAGAAAATTGTAGTGCCGCTTTTTTGTGTTCCAGTTAATGAGTCAGCTAAGAAGGGAATGTTAATTTTTAAAAATTATTTTTTGTCTTTAACTCATACACAAAAACAAAAGTGTATATATTAATGGGGTACCATGTAATATTCTACACATGTATACACCAGGTACTGTTTAAATCAGGTTAACATGTTTGTCTCCTCAAACATTTACCATTTCTTGGTGGTGAAACTTTCAAATTCCTCTAGCTTTTTGAAATGTACAATGCATAATTGTTATCTGTAGTCACTATGCTGTGCACTAGGGCACCAGAACTGCTTGCTCCTAAGTACCCATCGATCAACCTTTCCCCATGCCTGGGAATGTTGATTTATTTGAGCAGACCAGACTTATATTATTCAAAAAAACAAACAAACAAACAAACAAAAAACAGTGCTGGAATTCTCTGTATTGACTTTGTTCCAGCAAAGGCACAGGCTTTACAACTTTGGAAGATGGACTGAGAGGTATCCTACAGCCCTATAGCCCTACCAACCATTTTTTTTTTTTTTTTTTTGGCAGTGCTGGGGATCAGAACCCAGGACCCTGTGCTTGTAAGGCAAGCACTTTACCAACTGCACTATCTCCCCAGCCCCCCACCAACCATTTTTATGATACTTGTCTTTGACTTTGGAAGTGGAGCTGTTGATCATTTCCATGCGTGGAGATTGCTTTTGTGCTGCATTGAGGTCTTCTCTGGTTAGATGTGTGAGACTGGGACTCTTGGAATCTTTCTTCACTACATGGCTCCTGTGGCAGTCTGTTGGTGGAAACAGGATAGTTGAGACAGACCATTTGGCAAAAAGGAACTCATGTAAGAGGTATGACAGGACCGCAGTAGAATGACCTCGGACAGCCCAGTTATGGAGATGGATGGAAGGGAAGGAAGCTGAGCTGGAGATGGGGCTTAGAACATGGAAGGAAGGCAGGTGGGTGAGCAGAACATAGGGAGGGCCATGGTGACTCCGAGAAAGGAGGGTAGCTGGAGTGACCCTCGCATCAAGAAGGAAATCAGAGAGGAAGGAGTGCTCACCACCAAAGTGCGGCACAGAGACCTGAAGGATGAGAGCAAATGGGAGGCCTTAACTTTATCTAGGAATATTGGTGTCCTTGCAAGACCTTCACTAGAAATCTGGACTACCATACCTCTGCAAGTAATTGACTCTCCTTTTCTAAGGTAGCATTAAATCCTTAAATTATTTATTCTTGATTTCTTTCAGATCTAAGATAATGGTTGGAAAAGTGTTTGTTTAACTAGTGTTACTTTTCATTTTACTCCATCCAGTCTAGGCCCTTTCCACATTTTATCTCAATTTTAATGGAGCTTCAGTGATTATCTTTTAGAATCTTCTTTTAAAAACTATGGACTAGTATATACTGATGATAGTATTATTTACCATCATTATGAGCAGTTAGCATTAGTATCTTAATATTCAAGTGTTTACAACTTGCCAGTCCTTGTGCTGAGAGCTATACTTGTACCTTCTCACCTCATTCATCCAATGTCATGAGGCTATGGTTGTAGCCCATTTTACAGATAAGAAAACTGAAGCAGTGAGAGGAAGGAACTCCCAAGAACACATTTACTACTTTTATTGGTAGTGCTTGGACTTGAAGTCTCATCTGTCTGAAGTTAAAACAAAATTCAGCCTTCTTGGTGATAAAACTCCTTATAGGCCAAATCTATAAAAGGAAGAAAGAAAAATGGCTACAGGAGAACCCCAAGCTCTTTGAGAGGAACTGCACCACTTACTGTGGCAGAGGCAGGATACCTGTTCACCAAACAATCTTCCTTTTCTTCTTGGGCACAGGGATGACAATTCTATCCTCCCTTGAAGTTAGGGATGGCTGTAATAGTTCTAGCAATAGAAGGTAAGTAGAAGTGATGTACACGCCTGCGTTTAGTCCCCCATGCTCTTTCTCTTCATGCTAGATCATTTCAGATGAATACAGTTACATTGGGTGGTGACTTAGAAAGAACCTGGATTCCTGGATCACATTGTGGAAGCCTCATCTGCTGACCAGAAACACTTGCATTGGACTGACACATAAGCAGTGTAGAGATGGCTCTGGTTAAGCCTTTGAGATTATGGGCTTTATTTGTTATGCAGCTGATCTTATCCTAACTTGTGCACCAAAATGCCATTTGGGTCATTGTTCTTGGTTAAGAGCTCAGACAGTGAGTGAAAAAGGAAATATCTTTGCAAAAAATGAACTAGAAAGATCCAGTTTTTGTGACCAGTTGGAAATGAATAGTAACAATGACGATAACAACAACAACATGTTTCTTAAGACAAGGAGATTGTACTGATTACAGAATTTGAAGTATGGGATTTGCTGGCTGCTCTTCAGAGCAAACTTCTAATGCAAGGAATTCACTGAATGAACTACAGGGGTTCCAAGAGCTCCTGAACTTGTGTGCAAAATGGAGATAGAGAACCAGACCTTTCACTGCATTCAAGAAGGTGGAGAACTGGTTGTGAAACTGAGCATAAGCCACTTAGTAGGCTTATTTGGAACAAAAATGCAAAATGGAACTTGACTGCATGTTCTGGATTTCACGTTTTTTCTCCTGGAGTTTCCAGTTCTGCCCCTTTTCCATGTAAAAACTATAAAAGGAGTTCTTTTCTTGAAGCTGATGCATTAACATATGGCACAGGTGTCAAAGAGCAAGTGAAACAGTCTGGGCAACAGAATCATGTATTGAAGTGGACCTGTCTTGTGGTCAAGTAGAAGGCAGTAGTTTTAGGAATAAAGTAAGCCTGGATCATTAGTTTACCCATTTGGCCTTTTGGCCTCCTCTTCTCTGTGTCCAGGTATCTCCATCAGCTCTCCAGAGGTGTCTCTCCTTCTCTAGCAAGCCTTCCTGACCTTGCTTTCCCCTTCTTGATCTCACTTCTCAGTAAATCTCCTGGCCCACATTGTAGCCCATCTCTTTTCCTCTTTTGCTTTTGCTATATGTTTAATGAAGTCCTGTCAGGGCCATCACTAGGCCAAAGGCCAGGGCACTGGATCCCTTCTATACCCGGCTGGGCTTTTCACTGCACACTCCATATGGATTGAGCTGGGGAATAATGGGAACAATGTAAACAACAGGACTGGGAGATGTAACTGCTGACCCACCGGAGGCTGTTAGGAGCAGTGATTTCTGGGCTTGCTCTAAACAGCACAAGATTCGACCATCATGTACTGATTGTCTGCTCTGGGCTGGGGTCCAAACCAGTGGCTTATTCACTCAGTCACAGATTATTAAGTGCTTATGGGTTGCAAAGCTGTAGTCTAGGTTCTAGGGTTCTATCAGTGAACAAGATAGCAGAGTCCTTGCCATTATAGTATCGACCGAATTTCATCTTGACAAAAGTTGGGATGCAGATAGGCAGAAAAGGGCTCTGTAGAAGTGAAGTGCTTTCTTCCCGGATGGTGAGTGAGTCTTCTGGCTCCAGGTCACACGGGCTTATCACCATACCAAGAGGGCGAGAGGAGACATGAGAGGCAATTTAAGGATTCTGTTTAGAGTGTGTATATTTACATAGGAATGGAAAACTTGCCAGGTGTGGTAGCACATGTTTGCAATCCCAGCGGCTTGATTCCCAGGCAGAAGAATCACAAGTTCAAAGTCAGCCTCAGCAATTTAGTGAGACCCTGTCTCACAACAAAAAAATAAAAAGGGCTGGGAATGTGGCTCAGTGGTTAAACGCCCCTGGGTTTAATCCCTGGTACCATTAAAACAAAAAACAAAACAAAAAACCAAAAAGAATGGAAAGCTTGAGGTCAAAATTTATTTACTATAAATGAAACAAGAAATAGTAAAAACATGTAATAGACAAAAGTTAATATTTTAATACAATTTTACAAATGAGTAAGAAATGCATTCCAAAAATAAAATGAGGAAAAGACATTAGTGTATTATGCATATAAGCACAAAATAGAAGAGGCCCAAAATCATGAAAAATCCTAGCACCTCACTAGTAATAGGAGAAATGCAAATTAAAATAATGAGCTTCCTTTTCTCTTTATCAAATGGGCATCTTTTCAAAGGATGAGACTCCATGTTGATGAGAGCACAGGAACAGGATCTCTTACATGCTTTGGCGACCAATTTTAGGATGTTCTTAAATAGATCGATTCTTGTACTTCTTTAAAATAACATAGATTTGAAAAGTCTCATTACTTTTTTTTTTTACCATATTAACAGTGTCTTCCAATTTTTCTAGAGTAAATGAATATGTATTCTTTTTATAATTAACAATATCCATATATGCATTTTTAAGAATCTATAAAAGTTGAAAAGAAACTAAGGAGGGGATGTTTACTGATTTGACACAGAGAGGAACACGATCCCAGACTCAGGACAGGAGACGGAGTTACGGTCTGCAGTTTTCAGGTGTCACATTGCCCTTTCATTGTGCATCCATCCCCCATCCTGTCTGTGGTCCTGTCCGTGGCTGTTTCTTTTTTAAAATTTTTAGTTGTAGAGGGACGCAATGCCTTTTTAAATTTATTTTTACATGGTGCTGAGGGTCGAACCCAGTGCTTCACATGTGCTAGGCAAGTGCTCTATCCCTGAGCCACACCCCAGACCCTGTGGCTGTTTCTTTTTAGCTCCTGCCAGATCATCAGGGTCTCCAGTCCTTGGAGCACGGCAGTTTCTGTTTTATTCTATGTGTTTGCAGCGGTCATCCTCAGCTCTAGCTGCACTCTACCCTCTCTTGGGGGTGAGCTTAGGAAATAGTGATAGTGGCTATCCCAAACCAGTTCAGTATGGCTGCCCCTGTGACTTACTGCCAGTGAAGGTTCAGAACCACTGATCTCTGGGCTAGATCAAACTGTATCTAGTTATTTTCTATGCCTAGGCCTCAGTCATGTGACATGATGAACTAAATGGGTTTGGTTTCCCAGCTCCTCAAACACAAAGATTTTTGACTTTGCTGTTGCCCAAAATGTCAAACAGAGACACACTCAAGGTGTCAGATGTGGATCTGTTAGTGCATTGTTCTGTTTTCTTCTCAATTCCTGGGTTGTGACAGCTCAGTGTATCTGCAGTTAGTATGTAGTTTATTGTGAGAATTTCAAAGCAAGATAAATTTTGATTCACTTGGTTAAACAAAGAAATATGTTGCATTGCACTATTTGACAGAGCAATAATTAGCCACCACAAAGTAGTGCACGTATCCATCCCTGGCACTCCATAGGTACCCAATAAATACAGGCTGAATGAACGATAACGATGAACCAGGGCAGAACAACATCTCTCACTGTATACTTGTTTCTCATAATATTATCTTGTAAAGATAATATAAGGCAGGAAGCACTAGCTCTTTCACTACCTTCTATTCTACCTATCACTACTCAATTTTTATTTGGGTCTTAAGTTGGATATCACTGCTTTTGGCGATGCTGTACGCAAAACAACTTAAAAGCACTAAATCACCTTCAGAGTCAACCAGTTAATAGACTGGGACAATGTTTAAGAGTAACCTCCCCAGAACCTGGGCCCAGGTAAATGGGCTGTCATTTTCTCCCATTGGTTACACCTCAGCATTCGCTCTCTGGTGAAACTCCTTCTTCCTTACTCCTCTGAGTACACAGCCTAAAACCCAGGTTAGGGGCCTCCCCAAACTTCTGTTTCCATCTGCTCTGTAGTCAGGCGTGGTAGTGTGAAAGCAAATGACACTGCAGCAGCCATAATTTAAGACGTCCTTTTAAAAAATTCCAATTTCATCATTTCACAGAAGAATAGATCAATATTTCTACAGTTAAGAGTTTAGTTAAAAACCCTGCTGTGCAATGAAATAATGCATCTGCTATTGGCGTAGAGCGACTGGGATGTTAATTCCCTGGTTTTGTGTCAGTTAAGGGCAAATTAGCCTTCCAGCACTAGTCATGACTCATTATGTCATTATGTAGAAGGCACTTACTGTACCTCCACTACTATGCAATTTAGATCCAATAAAAATTGTGACAGCGTTTTTATCCACTTCATTAAGCTACTAATTTCTTGTAAAAAAATGTACATTAATCTTTTTATAGCTTCATGCAGAGTGGCATATTTTTAGACTCTAACATTGATTAGGTCCTGGTTAAGAATAATTTTCACAGTACTTTTAAGAAATGTAAATAAAGTTACAATAATTTAATTTTTCAACATAGTTATGACAGTATTGATCTTAAAATGAACATGTTGGCTGAATTAAATGTGTAGCCCAAATGAAATACAGACTGAATATTTAAGCATGCAACAAATTACAAAGCAAGGCTTAACAATACCCTGCAAACAGTGAAGAGAGGGAGCGTGAACTTCCATGGAAAATATTAATTGCTCATATTTTAAAAGATGTAAATGGGGATTTTTTTTGACATCTGACTTTTCTTTCCCAAATGTTTAAAAAATACAGCTTTATAAAAAAAGTCTTTTCCTTTTGATTCTTCGTTCCTTGTGAAGTATTAATGACACTTCTGCATGAATGTGTTAGGGAAAAGCAGAAAAGGAAAAAGTTCCCTCTGACTGTTAGCAGGCTGGAGTCAGAGAAGACGGGGCTCAGGGTTTTCAGAGGGCACTGCAGGTGGTGAAGGGCAGGCTGCTGACATCTGCGCACTGGGTGGCAGGAGCGGCTCCTCTCACTCCAGGTACCCCCCGCCCCTGGGCTATGAGTCACATTCTCACTGGCCGGAAAAGTGAGCTCTGAAAGCTATTGGCATTTGGTGCACTCAGACCTCCCTGGGTGAACCGACCTTGCTGGGCCTGTCTCCCTGCTCTGGATTCTGAGCTGTGCTGACTTTGCTCCCTTCTGGCAGAGATGTCTTCTGCTTTCCCAGGCGAGGGAACCCCAGTTCTCTCCTGGCCGCCAAACCTACCTGTTTTAATCCCTTAGCATGTGTCCCCCACACCAAGGGGCAAGCAGGTTGCCAGAGGCAGGGTGGATGGTTAGACTTAATCACAGGAGACACAGGGTGGGAACAGTTCTGCATTGGAGTCAAGCACTAAATTTCCCCTTGGAAATACTGTGTCCTCTCTCCAGGTCTGTCCCTGTCTCCTGTAAGAAGGTATGCTTCGTGATTACAGAGGGTCACTGTAGAACTAAAGTCCTCCAGTATGGAGACCACCTTCTCACCGCAGAAATTCCTCCCTGGGACATCCCTGGCAGGTTAAGCATGGTTGATTTCAGCATTGGGAAACTCGCTTTTGATTTTTTTTTAAAAAACTGATTGAATCCTGTCTTTCCAGAAAGCATTTAAAGCAGGAGTAGGCAGGAGCGGGTGGGGGAAGGAAAGATAGTGGACTGAGACAGACATCACTGCCCTATGTACATGTATGATCACATGAATGGTGTGAATCTATATTGTGTACCACTGTAGAAATGGAAGGTTGTATCCCATTTGTGTACAGTGAATCAAAATGCAGTCTGTAAAAATAAAAATAAAAAAGAAAGCAGGAGTAAACCTTAGTACCTTATAATACCTTCTCTGCCACTGAGACAGTGCAAGTCTGAGCAATTCTCAGTGCTGTTACCAGCCAGGCTCATCTCAATACTAAGAGTAATTGTGACCCCATGACCTTGTCCAGGTCCTCAGGTCTGGAAATGTGGTTGTTCCCAAACAGGCTTGTATAAGGTCAAAGTCCTGTCCTTAGCTCACAGTCCAAGTAGCATCTCTCTGGCCCTTGCTTGCTCCCTGAAGAGTCCACAAGGTTGAACTGCCCAGAACCTGGACTCAAACACAGCCTTCTTCCCTGACACTTCCCCAAAGTCACTCCTCTTTGCAATTGCGCTGCTGCTTCCCAGCTGTTTACAGCTGTGCCAAGTTCCTAGGAGTGAAACTTGTTGTGCTTGCTATTTTCATTTGTACAACTTTATCCATTAGGAAGAACTGTCAGTCTCAGCTTTCATCTCATGAGAGCATCACCACCACCATTAGGCAGGTAGATGACCCAGAGAGGCAAAGTAACTAATCCAGGGTCACACAGGAGGAAGTGGTCGAGCCAGGACTCAAAGATCCTGTGCTCAGGATGTTAGAGCTTACCAAATGCATAGTGGTGGGACAAAACTATGGCTAAGAGTTCAGGCCCTAGAATTAGGTTAGATTTAGACTCAAATTCCGACTCTCCCACTTACTGGTATCCTTATCTTGAGTAGATTACCTAATTTTTCTGAATCTCTGCTTCATCTTGTATAAAATGAGGATTAATACTTTTTTTAACCTCATGTGGTTCTGATGAGGACTGAATGAGAAAATCTGAATCACTCAGCCTCATGCCTGGAACGAGGTAGCTATTATTATTTTTTATTATTATCATTATCATTAATACTAATTCATTCAAATTTCACCGTAACCCCATGTGGCAAGTACTCACTTATTCATTTATAGGTATTTATCATCATACTAGCTGAGATCGACGGAAGGAAAGACGGGCTCAGCATGGTTTGGGAGGGTCTCCCTGCAGCCTGCTGCTGGACTGCTTTCTGCCGGCGCCCAGCAGCCCTGACAAGCTCCAGACTCTAAGGTCCCTACTTCCTTCCTACAGAGGCTCAGGGATGCGGGGCCTCACGGTGGGGCTGGTGACCTCTGGTTCTCAGGGGACCACAGGCGTGACACCGATGCAGTGGCTAGTGAAGCAGGATCCAGTCTAGAGGAGGAGCTGAGTTGTGCCCTAAGCACCCAGCCTCTCTCTCCAGGAAGAACTAGCATTCTGGGGTCACATAATTACTCCCCACAGAAAGCTCTTCCGACTTAAGTATAGGGTTTGGCAGACGCTGTCTGCAAGAGAACCCTGAGGACTGGCAGGAGGCTAGGTTCTGTTTCTCTTCAAAACAATGATTCCTCTGAGGTTTATATAAATACTCAATCAGTTTCCTATTATGACAATGTGAAGGAGCAGTTGGTTGCATCTTCATAATTAAGACTTGAAGAGAAGTCAATGACAGTGAATAAATTAGGCTTCGATGCCTTTCACCCTCCCGGCCTTCTTCTCCCTCTGTACCTTGGTGCTCTCTCCGGGTGCACCTGCTGGCTTGGTGGGGGATTCTCAGGCAGGCCTGGCGTCCTCATGCCCTACACATCAGGGCAGGGGAGGAGGTGGCCGTGGGCTGGAAAGTCCCAGAGTAGGCGAGGTTTCGGTCTGCAGGCTTCTTTGCCAGATGGTATTCGATACGAATATTGATGTTAATGACGTTTGGATAATGACGCAGTCTGTGGCAGGGGCTTTATTACGGTTATGAATAGTACGGTCCTGGAGGGAACCATTTTGTTTAGTTACCTTTGTGTGTGTGTGTGTGTTGCAAATGTTTAACAAAGTATCTGGAGACCATGTTCTAGGGAGTCGGGGTTCTCCCTGGATTTCCTGGCAGGTCCTGACATCAGCCCACGCCCATGGGACTGAGGCACCTTGGAGGAGACTGTCTGGGACTGCTGACTTTTCTTTTGTGCAGAGATTGGTCACTCTGACCTTTCCTGCTTGTCCCTAACAAGACATCCCCACTCTTGGAGGGTCTACTTGGTCGAAACCTCTCTCCATCACCCAATACATCAAAACCCTACCTTTTACACTTCCTGGGGGAGTTTGAGCTTCTTCCTATTAAAAACGAATAATAAAATCCTCTGCTTTCATCCTAATGGGGTTGTAGGAGGTGTTTAGCTTTTTATAGCTACCTAGATGATCGAAAAAGGCAGATGAAGCCATCACAAAATTAAGGAAGAGGTCATTGTCAGAAGACCACACACTGAAGTCTTTTTAAAAGCATTTCTGGTCTTAATTCAAAGTGCCTCTCTGGAGAGTTTCAGCAAGCAGAGCCTGTGGGTTTCCTCTGCTAAAACCAAAGCTTTGGCAAGGTGGGGACCATGTGGCAGGCTTCTCTGCGAGTCCCGTGGAAGAACCGGTCCCTCTGAGCAAATACGACACTTTCAAGATAGATTATCTGGCAGATAGTTAGGTCTGTTCCCCCACATCAGGCAAAGCCCTCTGCCCTTGTGAGAAATGAACGAACAAATGCACGGGACCTCAGGTGTTTTCAGAGCCTTGTAAAATGGCTTCAGAGACAGAGCTGGCGGTTGCTACGGACCAAATGCTCTTGGGAGCTTAGATTTCAGGCAAAATGGGAAATCAGGAGGCTGGCTCAAACTTCTGGAAACTGCTTACAAATGGATTGTTGTGTGTGCTCCTGGCTTGGACAGCGCAGCTCTGAATCTGAATACAAAACAGAGCAGATGCTCTTTTGCCTCTTTCAGACTAATGATTTTGTCCTTTTTCCCTCTCCTCCTCATTTTATTTCTTCATCTATAACATCTGCAAGAGGGCAGCCAGACTAATAAAACTGCGCTAAGCTCGACTAATGCCAGCCATTGATCCGAGGGTGGGACCTGATTAATCAATGGGATTTTAGCAGTGTTCACAGCCCCAAGGGACAAGGGGCCCAAAGACAGCTCCCGCCTCTGCAGAGGGGAGGAATATGAGAACCAATGGAGTAGATCTCTGTCTGCAGATTCTGGAAGGAGGTGAGGGGCAGGGTGCCTACCCCCCAGGAACGGTCTTTGTGTCAGTTTCAGAGGCCACCTTGGGTGTTCAATGGCCTTTGGGGATGCTTGCTTGCTCTGGCGTGTAACATCACTGCAGGATTTGTTGAGGTCCAGGGAAAACCTCATCTGCACACAAGGTACCTTGCACATAACTAGAGGTCTGGGAAATCATCTCCCTTCTTCCTCTCACTGTGCAGCAGGAAAAACTGAGGCCCAGAGAGGGAAGGGACCAGCCCAAGGTTATACAATGAATCAGTAAGGCTGTAGAACTTGACCTCCTTGCCTCTTCTGTCTTTATAAGGCTGAGTCTAGGCCAGAGGCTGTTGCAGTCATCAAAAGGCTGACACAGAGAGAATTCAGACACCCAGACCAAAAGATTCAGTTTCAGAAGATTAAAATATATTTAAAAAAATAGGCTGGGTATTTTTTCTTCCTTTTTCTCTAGCTAGCTTTTACTCTGAGCTGAAACATATATAGAGAAGTCCACAAAACACAGATACAATTTGACAAATAATTTATAAGCAGATATCTTTGTATCCACCACCCAGGTTAAAAAAAGTTGAGCTATAGCTGGCCCCACAAAAACCCATTATGTGAGATAAGCCTTACTACCTCAACCCCCTCCCTTCTAAAGGAAATCACTATCTCGACCTCAGTGATGACCATTTCTTTTCTTTTTTTCCTGGCGATGCTGAGAATTGAACCCAGGTCTCACACCTGCTAGGCAAATGCTTTACCACTGAGCTACACCCCCAGCCCTGGTGATGAACACTTCTCTGATTGTCTTCATAATTTTACACCCAAATAGCTTATTCCTGCCTGCTTTTAAACTTACGTAAATAGAATCACATTGGATGCTCATGCTTTTTTGTGTTTTGTTTCTCTGAGCCAGCATTGTGAGATCCGTCCATGTTGTAGCAGGTAACTGAATCTGATTAATTTTCATTCCTAACATTCAATGTATTAAGAACTATACTAGAATCTTGCCCTGCCAAATAAAGTATGATACTTGATATGTTTCAATCTAGAGCGGGCATTTGGAATAAGGATGTCCCAAAAGGGTTAGTGTTTGAACTCTGATCCTGGCTCCCCTGACCAAATGCCATTTTTTTTTTTTTTTTTAAACTTCAGGGACCTGTCTTTTTCATGAATTCCCTCAAAAATTCTGGGACACAGGATTGTGCCTGGGGTCTGCATCTTCATTCTGATGGGCAGTGAGAAAGAATCCCAGAATTCCTTGCTTTACAAAGGAGACCTGACCTAGACTATGAGCCCCTTGGGGGCAGGATTTGCTTTACCTGCCTGATATCCCCAAGTCCCAGTATTAGTCAGTTTATAGGAAGAGATCAATAAGTTTGTCTAAGGAACAAAAGACTAAAGGTCACTTAGTACAGGCTCCTGCAGGACCCCTGAATTTCCTCAACGGTACAGTCTACAGATCTACCAGTGGCTGAGGAACTGTTTCCCTAGTGGTCTGATGGAGGGTCACCAAATGCAAAAAAGCCAGCTTGTTGGTGGCACGTTATATTCAAAGGGAACTTAGAAGGACATATATTAACTAGAAACTCAATATTTCTCTAGAAATTGTGTTAAAGAAGTGTGGGCAAGAGAAGCTTTCAATAAAAACCAACCAAGACTGCCATGTGCTTCTGCCAGGAGGTGCTGTGCAGCTGGGTGGAGCAGCTCGGGGCATTCTGGCCTTGAGGTGGAAGGCTGGGTCTACTGAAACCTTTCCAGGGAGCTCTGAGCCAGGAACTGGGGTCTCTTGAGCACCTCCGGCTGGGTGGGGAGAGGAAGCCAAGTGAGGCCATCTCTGCTGCACTGGACTACGGTCTGCAGGGCCAGGTGTTTTCTTGGTGGCACTTACCTGACTCAGCAGGTTCAGGCATCAGGCAGTTACACTGGTAGCTGAAGATGCAAATACATGCTTCTTGAGTAATTTTGAGTTTCATTAATTTATTTTCAGGCTCACCCTTTAAAGAAATACCTTAACCTGTGTAGGGTGGCCAAGGCTTATGGAGCAAGTTGGACTCAATCTCCCAGGAGGTTCGGTGGAGATCCCCAGAATTGTCATAGAATAGATCTTCCAAGTTAAAGTCCAAGTTAAAGACTTTTCTCCTCCAAGGCACTCCTTGTATTTAGTGGTTAAGTCAACCTTGGACAAGGTATTGTGAACCCTAAGACTGTTCTGACTACCAATGCTCCTCTAAGGACTCAGTGAATGAATGAATGAGGGGCGAGGATTGGAGGGTCTCATACTGTGGCACACAGTGTGAAAGAACACTGGTCCTCCCCTGACCCGGTCCAGAGCTCAGTAGAGGCCAGGTTCCACCGAGAGCCACTGCGATCCGCCACATCCGCAGTAAGTTGGGAGGACCCCTGTAGAGTCCTGGAAGGCGCAGCGGGGAGGCCTGCCTTCCTGGAAAGTCATGCTTGGAATTGTCTTCAAAAGCTGCGACGCAGCCCCCGGAGTTTGAGCACGAATAAATCATTAGCATTTTATTTACAATTCTGGGTTTACAATTCCTAGAAAAGGATCCTGCTGTTCAGCGGATTCCTGCTTTGCGGGCTTCCCCCGGCGCCTCCTTCCACCTCCCGTCTTTGGGGGCCGGGTTGGCTCATTACTCCTTTGGACAAGAGTAGGGTGTGGAGCGGATAGAGCAGGTGGCTCTGGAGAAGGAGGGTGCTATGTACCCCGGGTCTCGAGTTTCCCGACGACCCTGTGTGGAGGAGTCGTTATCTTCTCAGTTTTGCGGGGAGAGGAAGTTTGATTTAAAGAAGGCTGGGGACTTGTCCAAGGTCACACAGCACGTGCTGAAGTTTGTGCCCTCGTCCCGGCTTCCGAACGCAGCAGAGCTACAGAAAACCCCGGAGTCCTCTCTTCCCTGTCGGGCTCTGGTCCCCGACGGCGCCCGCCCGCGGTGCCCGCTAGATGGCAGCCTTGGTCTCCGCGGCGCAGGGCGGCCCGCGGGCAGGAGGGGGCTCTGCAGGACGCTGCGGATGCAGCGGCCGCGCTCAGAGGGCCTGACTGAAGGCCCCGCGGGCTGCTTACTGGGAGGCGCTCCCGTTGGTCCCCAAGCTCGGGCTTGCAGGGTCCAAATGACCAAAGGAAGAAGAGCGTTGCGGAAAACAGCTCCCCGTCCCCTTCAGGTTCCCCGCAGATCCCCCGCAGGAGTGGATCGGAGGCCCTCTTCCTGGATTTCCCAGCGCGGGGTCCGAGGGTGCAGCGGTTCTGGCCTTGGAGATCTCTGCTCAGTGATCTCCACCTTCAGCCTTAGCCCGATGGTGCGACACGGACCAGGCCACGAGTGGGTATCCCTGGCGGAAGGCCACCTGACTATATTTTGGTCTGATCTCTTTAGAACTGACCCAAGGTCAAGACTTCCTCCCACTCAGGACCCACGATGGCAGGTGGAGTCACTCCTGCCTAGGTTACCTTTGGGTGAGCAGTGACTGGCTGGTATCTGAGGCCCTCATGCTTTGGGACCTGGTCCCGACCACTGTATAAGAGCCTTCAGAAAGTCTAGAGAAAGTGGTGGTGGAGTGAAACCTGTCTTTCCTGCAACAGAAGAGAGGTGGGGTCAGTGGCTTCATGGATTCACCTTATTGCCTCTTTCTTTTGTGCACAAAGTCTTGGAGTCTGTTCCTTCAAGGACCTTTCTTCCTGTACTGGGATCTACCTCCTGGGCAGGTGAGGTCTACAAAGTCCCTTATCCAGTTCAGGTCCTCCCGAGGAGGTGGTGCCTTTCTTTTCTAGGAGGAAAAGGGCTTACCCTGAATCTGGCCTGGCCTACTGGCCTTCTTTAATTATACCCTAGGCAGGAGCAGAAGGGAACTGTGCTTGTTCTGAAACAGGGGCTTTGTCCTGGCCTTTGGAGGTGAGGATGCTTAGGGCTAGGTAGTGCAGGCCTTTGCCAAGGTCACTTGTGGCATCCAGGTCTCCCACTCCAGGGATCTTGCTGCTGCAAGGCCTACTCAGAAGACCTTCCTACCTTAGATCCCAAAGTCCTCACAAAGTTCTACACTTTGCATTACTTTTGAGAAGCTCTTGAAAGTTTGTTCAGAGTGCATGGACCATTATTAGGCCCTTGGAGTGGGGTTGGGCATCTAAGGGGCATGATTTTCCCTTGGGGGGTTCTCTTGGCCATGTCTACACCATTTTGGGTCCCATAGAGCAGGTCCTATGAAGGCAGTGGGGAAAGGTGTTGTGAATGTCTCCTGATCCTCTGTCACCCCCAGGGGAAGTGGCACGACACACAACAAAAGCAGGTGTGCAGAATTGCTTTTTAGCAAATGCCACTCTGTTAAGATCACAGTTTCCATGACAGAGTCACGCTCTTATTGGAGCTTACCAACTTTGGCTTAGGCTGCAATGACTCAGAGCCGGAAACCCGGATGTGGGATTGCAGGCCTTATCCATGACTTGAGCAGAGAGGATACATAGGGTGGCAGAGTTCGATTTCAGAGGCATCCGACCTGGCACCCAGCAGCTCTGCCATCGCATTACTTGATAATTACTCCACAGGGCCGTTGCACGGCCCGGGTCTGTTGCCCTCCAGCCAACAGAGGGGGAAGTGAGTTTCTCCTGGGGCGCCGGTTCTGGGCGGAGAGAGCTTTCCTAGCGGCTCAGAGAAGTGCCCCCTTGACAGCGCGCGAAGGCCTAGAGCAGAGGTCCTTATTGGCCGCGGGAGAGGCGGTTTGAGGAAATGGGAAAACTTGTGTCTGCGGCGTCATCCTGCAGAGGGGTAGCCAACCAGTGTGCAACGCGTCCCCTTCCTCGCGCTGCCGCCACCGCCTGGGCTCCTCCGAGCCAGCTGGGAGGGGATTGGGGGAGGAGGTGACCGAGTTCACGTCCCCACCGCTGCTCTCCCGGAGTGATGGATGGCTGTCTGCTGAGGCGGGGGAGCGCCTGCACAGCTCCCTCTGCAGGGAGCGGCGCTCAGCCTCCCACACCCGGCGCGGCGCAGCGGCTTCTGCAAACTCCCATTGCACCAAGTGCCTTGGGAACGTGGGCTCCGGGTCAGTTAATAGCCCGGTTATTTTAGGCTGAGACCATCCTTTTCTGTTTCATCCTGATCTGTGGCAATCTTGCATAAACACGTATCGCCTCCTCTGGTCTCGGCTGGACCAAAGCGGGGCCCTTTTACAACAAACAATGCGTCTTCCTCCCTCCGATGCCTGAGGCTCCAGATGCATAGGACTCACTTGAGTTTCCTTAGGGTGGCACTTGGGTGAGGGGTCCATTTACCCCTGGGAAGAGACAGGGATGCGTAGTGGGCCATCTTTTCTTTTAAAAGCAGTACAGTTTAAAATTCCATTAATTGAGGGCTCCAGTTAATTAGTTAATTACAGAAATTAGGTTCTATGTGTCTTTTCCTCTGTACTCCAGAATGTTCCTAGTAAGTCTTCTGTAGTTGGGAATTCTGAAATCAAAATCTAGGGATGAGGACTGACGGCTGGGAAGGGGGTCTGAGGACAAGTACCCTTCATTGGAAAGGGGCTCTATCCTGCACTTTGCCCATTGTCAGGGGTCTAGCTTGGGTCTAGCTAGTGATGAAAGCAGTGTGTTTTCGGGTGTGTGGATGCTACTATTTCTGGGACCAACCTACTTTAAATGACCTCGCTAACAATAATGATGATGAAAATAATAATGTACAGCAATTCATATTTCTTGGGCACCAACTATATACCAGGTATTGTGCACTTTATTATCTCATTTAATCTTCAGAGCAGTCCTGTTGTTATTCCCATTTTGTAGGGGAGGAAACTGAGGGTCAGACAGGTTAATTAACTTGCTTAAAGTAACACAGCTGGGAAGGGACAGAAGCAGAACCCAGCCCAAGTAACTTCTGACTTCAAAGCACTGGACTTAAGCACTCTGCTCTGTTGCTACAGAAACCTGCAGCTGTCTTGTTGCAAGGTACATTCCTGTGTTTGGAAAACACCCTTTAAAACTATGACACAGTTTTGCAATGAGTAGATATTTGGTTTTGCTGCTTTTCTCCTTTTCTTTCAAAAACAGAGAGAAAACCAACACCCCCGCCCCCGCCAAATCTCTCACTTTCCAATGGGTCAGCCAGATGAGAGGAAGAAGAAACTGTTAAGTTTCATTGCTGACTTCTGTAAAAGAGAAGTTGTCTTAGAATGATTTGTCTTCAAAAAAATTACCCATTAATTTAGCAAAGATCTGATGCATCTAAATGTGAAGCAACCTTGAGCTTTCTCCTTGTGTTACTGAGCCCTGCTATTGGGGTGCCCGAGAGTCCAACTGGAGCTTCACTAATCTACCTGCCCTTGGTACTCCCAAACGCTCGCCTTTCTTTTAGTTGCACAAGGATGGAAAGAAGAATTCCAGATGAGAAGGCTCAGCCCTGGCTGCTCAGCTGAGGCGGCCAAGAGTTGGCCCAGAGCCATGGAGTATGAGAAACTTTCAAATTTCAAAACTGCCCTGGGCCAATTTAATAAACTTCTGCCACCTCCATCCTTCCACATTTTTGAATTCTCAAATATTCACTCCCATCTAAGATGCACACAAGAATGGAAGGATTTTGGAATGTTAATAATGCAGAATTTTACAGCATAGCAAGGTGAATTCTCAAGGGGTAATGGTTAACATCTGCTTTCTCTTTTCCCAAGATAACAATGGGAAACCAGTGCTCTGCACATGCATACACTCAAGCCAGGATTGTAAAAGCTCCTTCTCTCTCACTGTCTCTCTTTTACACACACACACACACACACACACACACACTCACTCACTCACTCACACCCAGCAAAAGGGTAAATTGTCCCTAGATCCAACACTAGGCACAATAACCAGAAAACTTGAATGTAGCATGAGTGACAGACAGAAAAAAAAAAAAAAAGTCAATTTCTCAGGGGACACTTTCTAGGCTGTGAACAAGACCCTTTCTTCCAGGAGGTCTGAAAGATGGCAAGAAGCACTCTGCTTCTTCCCAGTGGGGCAATTCAGGGCAATCAGCATCAGAGCTTTGGTCCTGACATGTCCCCTGGGAAGTGGCAGGATGCTTTGTACCAGGAGACAAATAAGAGCTAAGCCTCTAGTTCTAGATACAGGCCCTAGAGCACCCAGAGGCTCTTTGGCTTGTCCTCTTTGAGGGTTTCTGTGCTTCCATTATCATATCTGCCCTCCCTGGTAAAGTATGTGGCTGCAAGCAGAGTAACCTAGGTCCCAGTCCCCAAATCTGGCAAAAATAATTCAGGTCTTGTGGGCTGTGAGTTGTGGGTTGCTGAGCAGAGTCTGGTTCAATACATAGTAAATATTTCAAAAACCACACATAAAGAGCTAGAGCTCACACCCATTTTCTAAAGCCCATTTCATACCTTTGGAGTTGCTCATTTTAAGGAATATAATGTTTGGTGACTTGAGACCAATTGATACTGAATATGATTTCTGATCTGGCCCTACCCTCTAGATCCACTTGAATAGTCTTATGGAAATGATCCAGATTCAAATCTCGGAGCAGCACAGACATCTTTTTAAAGGGACTCTCTTGGTTAATTTTATTGGTAAAAACTGACCCAGAAGTTATTTTTAAAAATGAAGGGTGCCAACCTTGTGTTTGCAACTGCCTAGGGAATTTTATCACGGGATTTTTGTGCTGAAGCAAATGTTCCTATATGTTCATAGCAACCTCTTGCGGATCAGAGAAATGTGAAGAGATGGCCAAGCTGCATTGTAGAGATGGCATCCTAGCTGAATATCGGGAGCCCTGAACCAGTTCTCGGGCTTCTCTCTTTTGCTTGCATAATGCAATTTAAATCCCTTGTTAATTTCCAGGTCGAGTTTCATTCATGAGGATAATCTTTAATTGATGTTAAATATAGGGATCAAGTTAAGTGCATTATTTCTTTTTTACAAAGTGCTAATTGTTCATGTTCTCATAAATTATTTTCTCTTCTCATGTAGCAGGTTTTATGAAAGAACTTTTCAGCCAGTGCTTTTAACCTCATTGTATGAATATTATCCTGTAATCAGTGGGTCGTTCAGATTCTTCCTGTGCTGATGATCTCCATGTCACCCTTCAGAGCAGTAAGGAAAAGAAAAATGAGCTCGTCTGGAGTGTGTATATATGGGTAGACTCGCAGACATTAAAAAAAAAAATCCAACATTTTAAATTTGAAGCAAATTTTTTTCAGCTGCTTCTGTTCCAACTAAGAGCCTCGAGGGAGTTCAGCCTGAAATGACTGTTTTTAAATTTTATTTTAATTGTTTTAATATATAACATATGTAACATGTTAATGTAGAACATAAAGTGTAGCATTTTAACCATTTTTAAGTGTATCTACCAGTGGCATTAAATACATTTACATTGCTATGTAACCATCACCAATATCCATTTCCAAAATTCTTTTCATCTGATAAAACTGAAACTCTGTACCCATTAAACAACCACCAAATTCCTCTCCCTATAGACCCAGGAAATGACCATCATTTTGTTTATGAGGTTGACCATTCTAAGTACCTCATGTAAATGGAACCATACAATAATAATTATTATTTTTAAAGAGGGGATCTCTCCAAGTTGCCTAGGCTGGTCTTCAATTTCTGGGCTCAAGCCATCTTCCTGCCTCAGCCTCCTGAATAGCTGGGACTATGGGCATGTGCCACCATGTCTGGCCGGTATTTTGTCGTTTTTCGTGACTGGCTTATTTCACTTATCATAATTTCCTCAAATTTCGTCCATGTTCTAGTATGTGACAGGATTTTCTTCCTTTATAGACTGAATAATATTCCATTTTTTGGTGTGCATATCATTTTGTTTATCCATTCGTCTGTGGATGGACACTTGAGTTACTTCCACATTTTGGCTCTTGTGAATAGATGTGCTGCCTGAAATTACTTTGTTTTCAGTGCTGTGTGATTGAACTCAGGTTCTCGTGCATGCTAGGCAAGTGAGCTACACCCCAGCTAGACCACTGAGCTACACCCCCAGTCCTGAAACTAGCTTTTGATTGTTTCTTTTATTCTAAAAATGTTGAGCCATGTTCAGGATGAACTAAGCTCCTATGAGGAGATGAGAAAGATATTTTGTCTACCCTCAGGGATCTGCATAAGAAAGGATAATAGTATTACCCACTATTTATTGAGCTCTTGAATGCATCATTTTATTTAATGTTTACTAAGACCCTGTGTGGAAGATATTGTGTTATTCAGACTTACATAAGAGTTAGGTGAAGTTCAGAACTGCTAATCACTTGCCCAGGATTATCGCAGTCAGTGGAACTGGGATTTGAATCTAGGACTGTTTGACTTGAAACCTGGGCCTCTAACAAGGACACAAAACCCCTAAAAACAAGGATGGAGCTGTTGCTCCTTGGGAAAGCCACAGCTGTTGTGCCAGGGATGTTCAGAGATGAGATGGTTGTTCTTGGGATCAGAGCAGGCTTTTTGGAGGAAGTGATATTTGGGCAGGATCTGGGAGGGCAAGTTGAATTTGGGTGGGCAGAAATGGCAGGGAAGATCTCACAGGAAGAGGTATCATGAACAAAGGCCCAGGGAGGAGAAGCATGAGAGGGGTCTGGGGTCAGGCAAGCAGTTTGGGCAGAGTGTGGGGGAGACATGGCTGCAGAGGTAGTCCAGAGGTCCGTCACAGAGGCTGGATGGGAGCCGCAGTCTGCTTTTACAGATAAGGAAGCCGCGCAGCAGCAGGGCTGAGCGATTCACGGAGGTCAGAGAAAAAGAAAACTCGGGTCCCCAACATAGACTCCAGCGCAGTCCTTGCTGCTCAGCAGGTCAGAGAGGCAGAGGATCTGGTTCTGCTGGTGATGGAGAAGCACTAAGAAGTTTGACAGAGAGAAGACGCAGTTTATACTGCCTGAGCATCTGACCTTGCACTCGGAGAGCAGAGCCCCAGGCCAGTCTCAGAAGGGAAGGGGTGTCAGTGGCAATATGACATACAAATGAGGGCTGTGGAGACTCAGAAACCCTATTGATATTGGTTGTGGACTTCTGTTGAGTGGACAGGGTTTGGGCTTCTTCCATAATGGATTCATTTCCAGACTTTTTACAACTGGCAGTGGTGTGTACTAGGGTGCTTATGAACACATGCTCTGGAGTCAGACAGATGTAGGTTGGAACCCACCTCACTATGCCACAGTTTTCTTTTTGTAAAAAGAAGAAAGCAGTAGGGCTTCTGTGCAGATTAAGTGAAATTTCGCATCAAAGAGAGGAAGGGGCCTTGCATTCACCAGTCCAATGTTTGCAGCAACTATGGATGTTCCCAAGATGGTGAAGGAGGACATTTAGTTCTAAGCAGCAGCCCAGTCAGGACCGTCTCATAGCACTGGTTCCTGGGCAGCTGATCCCGCCCTGAGTCTAGAACAACAGAGAAATCAAAGAGGGTCCAAAGGCTGATGTCAAGCATCAAGTCTCTAATTTTGGAATTTTTTTCTTTCTGTAGTACCGAGGATTGAACCAGGGATTCCCTCATGCTATGCAAGTGCTCTACTGCTGAGCTACATCCCCAGCCCTTCTTTTTTTATTTTGAGACAGGGTCTGGCTACATTGTCCAAGATGGCACTGAATTTGCAATTTTCAGCCTTCTGAGTAACTAGGATTACAGGATTAAGTGGCACCCAGCTTAATTTTTGGATTTTTATGGTTCTGGTTCAATCAGAAAAGTTTGTTAGTTGGAACTGAGGAAGTCAGACCTTTCTCTTCTTTCATCCATTCTGTTCTTTGATCCATTCCGTAATTACTTATGAATGGCCTACCATGGCTGGGCTTTTCTCAAAGGATGTTGTCTGGATGTGGAGGTAATAGAAGCTCTGCCTAAGCTGGACTTGGTAGAGTTAACTCCTATCCAAGGCACCGCCCTTCAAAATCTATTAAAGCATTTTGGTGCATGCTTGTGGCGGGATCTATTTTTGACAATATGAATGCATTTTGCTTTTTTCTGTCCCCAATCCCTCTGCTTCAAGCCCACAGCTTGAGATTTGGATTCCTGTGCCTCTGGAGTTCTTGCAGGGAGCAAAGCAGAAATTGATTGGAGAGATAGTCTCTTCTTTTGTAAGGCCAAGTTCCTTGAATAAATGATGCTGGGAAATTCCTTCTCCAAGGAGAGACGATGAAGCCCACATGAGCCTGGAATAGGACAGCATAGTGGGTTCCTCCAAGGGAGTTGCAAGGACCCATATCCTGGGGAGATGATGTGACTTGAGAGTGTTGACTGAGTGCATGGAGCTGTCTGACTGGAAGGGTCTGTGGCGCTGGGACCTGCAGGTGTCTCTCCTCAGGAACAAGTGGGGCAGAAGACTGAAGGTGACTGGAAGTCCTCTCTTAGATTTGGTGCTGCACAAGGTCCTAGCATCCTGGAGCCATGCTGGGGCAGAGAAAGGTCCTAATGACTAATTAAATTTCCCATGGTTTAGAGACCTGGGTCCTCAGAGCTAGACTTAAGCTTAGAGAAAGTTAAAGTATTCGTTGGACAAGTGAATTTGCTGTGGCTACACGGCATTGCCAGAAAGGACTAATGGATCAGGACCCATGCCAAAAGCAAAGCCGGAACACCCTGTGAGGAACTAGCTTTCCCCAGACTTGCTGTGTGCGGGCCCAGCTGTGTTGTTCTATATCTTTCTATGTCTTTCTATGCAGTCACTTGTTCAACAGTGTACAGGCAGCTTACTAGGCGTGGGGTCTTTGAGCATGTGGCCCTCCCTTGCCCCTTTATGAGACTCACAGTTCGTAACCCAGAAAGAGAAATTTGAGAATAGAGGGGTCTCCACAGGCTCTGTGAGCCCAGCAGAGGGAGGAGCTGAACTTACCCTGGGGGGTGGGGCGGAGGTAGGAGATTGGAGGAATTATTTTCAGAGGCTGTGACAGCTGAGTGGCTGCTTGAAGGACAGGTAAATAGTGGCCTGGTAGATGAAGGATTTCCGGGGGCTCCAGGCAGAAGACAAAGCATATGTAGAGGTTGGAAAGAGTGACATGTGGAGGGATCCCAGGAGATCAAGTTAAAGGGAGCATGGTAGGTGGAGGGGAACCAGGATCCAGGATGCTGCAAAGTACGGGAGGACATGAGTGGGTAAGAAAGTGTATGTCAGTGAGAGGGACGATGTGGCTGCCTAGTCACCTTAGGGGAAAGCCTCAATTCGTTACCACGGCCCACAAGACTTTCTGATTCTGTCCCTGCAGTCTGCCCCCTGACCATCCCATGCCTCTGCACCCCTTACAGTCTATTTCCAGGACTTCTAGACTCCTCCAGAACCCCCATAATCCTATTATTGGATCTTTGATTCACCCATGCTGTTCTCTCCACCTGGAACCCAGGACCTTGTACATACTAGGCAAGTGCTCTACCACTGAGCTACAACTCCAGCTAGCTTACTGTTTTGGTTCATGGTGGCATGTACTCCAGTACTTCATTCCCTTTTATGACTATGTAATGTTCCAATGTGTAGGTCTCTCATATTTTACTTATTCATCCATCACTTAGCTTACATTTTGGCTCTCATGAATAATGCCCCCATGGAATTCATGTACAACTTTTTGTGTAGATGTTTTCAATTCCCTTGGGCGTATGCCAAGGAGTAGATTGCTGGTCATATAATAATTGTTTCACTTTTTGAGGAGCCACCAAACTATTTTCTAATGACCATCATTTTGCATTCCTACCAGCAATGTCTGAGGGCTCCAATTTCTCCACATCCTGACTGTTTGGTTATAACCATCCTAGTGGGTATGAAGTGGCTTTGATCACTTATATGTGAGTGAGATCATGTGGTACTTGTCTTTCTGTGCCTGATTTATCTCATTTATCTCCAGTTCCAACCATGTTGTTGCAAATGATTTCATTCTTTTTTTATAACTGAATAGTATTTCATTGGACTGCATTTTCTGTATTCATTTATCACTTTATGGCCACATAGGTTGCCTCCATTTCTTGGTATAGTGCTGCAATAAGCATGCAGATGTGTTTTCAACATGCTGATTTTGTTTCTTTTGGATACATATTCAAGAATGGGAATGCTGGATCATGCAATCATTCTATTTTAATTCTTTGAGAAACCTCCGTCCTGTTTTCCATAGGGACTTATTACTTTACATTCCCATGAGCAGCATGCAAGTCCTCCTTTCTCTCCACATCTTGACCAACACTTGTTATTTTTCATCTTTCTAGTAGTAGCCATACATACCGGAGTCGGTGATATCTCATAGTGGTTTTGATTTGCATTTCCCTGATGACTTGATGTTGACCATTTTTTCAAATATCTGTTGGCCATTTGTATGTCTTTTTGAAAACTATTTGGATTATTTGGATCTATTATTTGGTCTTGAGCACTCATTTATTTATTTTTGATGTTGAGTTTTTTAGAGTTCCTTATATATTTTGGATATTAACCCCTTGTCAGATATGTGTGCTTTGCAAATATTTCCTCCCATTTTGCAGGTTGTCTTTTCACACAGAAGCTTTTTAGTTTTGTCTGTGTTTGATTTTGTTTTCTGCGCTTTTGGAGACTTCTCCCAAAATATTCAGTAATCTATCTTTCTACTATTGAGTTGTAAAAGTTCTTTATATATTCTGGGTATAATCCCTTACAAGATATATAATTCATAATTTTTTAAACCACTTTTGGGGTTGTCTTTTCACTTTCTTTTTGGCAGCACAAAGGTTTTTAATTTTGATGTAGTTCAATTTATTTTTATCTTTACTTTTTATTTTTGGTGCTTTTGGTTGCATACCTAATAAACCACTACTTAACCCAAGATCACAAACATTGACTCCTGTATTTCTTCTAAGAGTTAATACTTTTAGCCCTTATGTTTGGGTCTATGATCCATTTTGAATTGTTTTTTCTCATGGTGTTGGGGATCAAACCCAGGGCCTTATGCATACTAATTAAGTGATCTACCACTGAATTACACCCTCAGTTCTTGAATTAATTTTTGTCTATTATCATGTGACCATTCGTTGTCCCATTGTCCTCTGTTGAAAAGATTAGTTTTTTTCCCATTGAGTTATTTTGCCCCTTGTCAAAAATCAATTGGCCATAAAAGGTGGGGTTTATTTCTGGACTCTCAGTTACTATTCCACTGATCTACCTGACTATCGTATGCCATTGGCACAGAGCCTGGAGCACTATAGCTTTTGACTAGTTTTTGGTCCTCTCCCTGCCAAGCTTTCCAGGTGCAAGAATGTCTAGGTGTCAGGATTTGTGGAGTTTGTAAGGGTGGCAAGAGGCAGCCACTCCCTTTGACCCGGGCAGCAAGAGCACGCTCTTCGTGGGAACCTCAGGAGCTCCCTCTTAAAAGCGCCTCTCCGCAAGCACAGGTCTCGGATCCTTTCCTGGGCCAGAAAACTTGACCTGTGCCAAGTGCTCGCCCTAGTCTACCTTGGAGATAAATGCTGCTCCTCATGGCTGCCTCCTCCCCTAGTGGAGTCGCTTCCTAGCTGTCAAGACCTCTGCCAAGTCACTTCACCCCCATTACACCATTTCCTTTGACAGTACTAATACCCACCTCTCAGGGTTATTGAAGAATAAATTAGATAATGTGTCAAGTGCTAAGGTAAGTGCTTTCCAAGGATCCGATCTTATGAGATGTGTAGTCTTAGCCTCGTTTATAGAGGCTGGGAATCTGGGACCCCCGTGGATGAGGTTGTAGACCCCGTCCCCGCACCGCTGTCTGGGTCAGAGTTTCAGGGACAAAGCCAGCCTGCCTGGGAGAAGGCCTCGCTCGGGAAGGACTCTGGGGCGAAGCCTGCGCTCTTCCCTTCCCTTCCCAGCCTCTTCTCCGCTGGCATGATGCCCCCGAAGAGGCTGTCAGGGCGGAAGGCGGAGGTCTCCGGGGGCAGCCAGGCCCGCGACCCGCAGCGGTTTCTAAAACCAGGACAGCTGCGTTCTGCCTCGGTGGCCCCGCTGATCCGTACGCGGCCGGGGATGTGCCAAGCATTCGGGCTGGAAAATGAGCACAAAAGAACAAACAAGAAGGCCTCGAAAATGCTAATGCGGCTGGCGCGGCGCAGCCGAGGGCCGCGGTCACGGCGCTGTGCCTCATTATTACCGCCGGGGGCCGGCGGCCGCGAGCAGCGGGGCGCGGGGCCGCACGCGGCGCGGCTGATGGCGGCGCTGATGGCGCGGTGGCGCGGCCCGCGGGCTCAGCGGGCGCCCGGGCTGCGGGGCTGCGCGCTCCGGCCCGCGCCCCGCGGCCGCCCCGAGCGCGGGCGGGGGGAGTGGGCGCCGGGCCGGCCGGCACGCCGCGCTGATTCCTAATTCCCATTACATTTGCAATTAAAAAGTATTTACTTCTTTTAAGAGTTAAAAAAAAGTGACCAGTGCTGGTCTGAAAAGTTCGAACAATACCGCGACGCGCGGGTAAAACGCCCAAGTCCCTCCAGCCCCTCCTTCCTGACGACTCTCCAGAGGTATCTCCTGTTTACAGATTGGTCTAGTCTGCCAGACTTTTTAATACTCATAGCAATTTGATTTTTTTTTTAAATTCAAAATCGAAACGTAATACAGCTTTATTTTTCCACCCCCAAAATGCAATCAATCCTGGTATGCATTCTGGTCTGTCGCTTGTTTTTTTTTTCCATGTAAGAATGTGCCTGGAGATCTTTCCATATTAGTAGGCAGAGCCCTATCTAATTCTTTCCAAAAGCCACGCAATAGTCCAGAGTTCCAGGGTAAAATAATTAATTTAACCTTTCTCCAGCTGCTAATTAAATGCTTGCTACACGCCAGACCTTTAAGCACTTTACCTGTATTGTGTCATTTTAATCATCATAACCGTCCTAGAAGGCAAAAGTAATAATTCCCTTTTTAAGGAATGAAGAAACAGGCACAGAGAGGGGAAAGAATTTATTTCGGGCCACACAGCTTGTAAGCAGCAAAGTCAAGACCCGGTGGACTTGACATTGAAGTCTTTCTCTTTTCCCAAAGCTCTGTGCCCAGCCAAATATATCATTCAGGTCACTGACTATTAGCAGGCAGGTACTTTTCCTTCCTTGCGAGCTTCTTATCCCACAGACAAGCTCAATATCTGTGTTTCTGTGGGATTCCACTGATTTCTCCCTGGAGATTCCAGCCCAGTGGTTTTGATCTAGGGATTAAAGAATTGAAATTGTATTGTATTTATGTGGTGCAAAACAAGACATCCGAGAGGGTAGGAAATGAAAAGTGATTCTTTCACTCCAGATTTCTAGTTACTCCGGTTAGCAGAGGAAACTCCAGTTAGCAGTTTCTTATGTATCCTCCAAGGCATTTTCAGTGCAGATACTTTCCCAATTATAAATGGTAGCATGTGTACCCTGCTTTTTCCAATCAACAGTATATCAGGAGGTCATCCTCAATTGGCCTGGATCTGTCTTTTTCTTCTTATTTTTAAAATTCATTTTTGTGTTTTGAATAGGTGAGGTACTCATTCAAAAATCAAAAGTTGAAACAGGAATACACTGAGAAGCCTTGTCCCATCCCTGCCTCTCCTGTGAGATGGCCTTCCTGCATCTGCTTTCATCTGTGTATCTTTCCAGGGTCTCTCTATACTCCATTCACTACCCTGGCTATGGATTTAACTATCCTGTTGATGAATGTTTTAGTGTTTCAGGTCTTCTTTCTTTTCTTTTCCATTTGTTCATTTATTTTGATGATTACATAACACAGCTGCAGCCAACATTCTTGTACTTTTGCAGATGTATGTGAATGGATCTGTAAGAAAGATTCTTAGAAGCAAAATTGCTGGGTCGAAGGACACGTTAAGTTGAAAACCTGAAACTTATTGCCAATTTGTCCAAGAAGTTGCATCAAATTTTTACTCCTACTGCCAATATCTCCCTATGTTCACCTGTACTAGCTATTAATACATTTAAAAATCAGATGGATGAAAATCAGCTGGATGAAAATAATAATTCATTGTGTTAATTTTGACAGAGGATGAGCAGTTTTTCACATGTTTAGAAGTCATTGGATTTTTTTTTTGTCACTGTGATTTTATTGGGTTGTTGGAATTTTTCTTCTTGTTTCTGAGAGTTCTGTAATATTCTGGATGTTATTCTTTCTGCAGTTTGCCATTGTCTTTTCATTTTGTTTGGCAAAGTGTTCTTATTTTTATTTTTGTAGAGTAGTTAATCTTAAAATAATTCTTGAAATATGCATTCATATATAACTTATGTCATTATTATGAAGAAAAGAAAGCATTTTTCAAAATTTCAAAATATTTTTCATGTTTTCTTTTGTATTTTTATCAGTTTGTTTTTAATGTTTAAATCTTTCATCTGTCCAGAAGGTTTCAGTGTGAGAAGTGAGATAGGAATTTAGCTCCCCACCACTATGACTAGCCAGTTTTCCCAATATTATTTATTACATGATCAAAAGTTTTCTCATTTTGAAATATCATCTCACTTTTTTTTTTTTAATTTTGGTTGTAGATGGACATGATTCCTTTATTTTATTTATATATTTTTATGTGATGCTGAGGATCAAACCCAGTGCCTCACATATGCTAGGCAAGTGCTCCACCACTGAGCCCCAGCCCCAGCCCTGCCATCTTACTTTTATGTCAAATTTCATATACACATTTGTGTTTCTTTCCATACCATTTATTTGTTCCTCTTTTTCAAAAATCATTTATTTATTTGTTTATTTTGCAGTCCTGGGGATGGAACCCTGGGGCACTCTACCAACTACATCCCCAGTCCTTTTGATTTTTTATTTTGAGAAGGAGTCTCAATAAATTGCCAAGGCTGGCCTCAAACTTGGGACCCTCCTCTCTCAACCTCCTGAGTTGGTGTGCCACTGTGCCCAGCTTATTCTTTCCATTCATTGGACTGTGGATTCTTTTCATACCAAATTGTTTTAATTGTCTACTTTTTGTAATTTTTTTTTTTTTTTTTTTTTTTTTGCGGTACTGGGGATCGAACTCAGGGCCTTGTGTTTGCAAGGCAAGCACTCTACCAGCTGAGCTGTCTCCCCAGCCTGTAATGAGTTTTTTTTTTTTTTTTTTTTTTTTTTTTTGCTAATGTGTTTTTTAATGTATATATTTAGTTGTCAATGAACCTTCATTTTATTTATTTATATGTGGTGCTGAGAATCGAACCCAGTACCTCACACATGCCAGGCAAGTACTCTACCACTGAGCCACAACCCCAGCCCACTAATGTGTTTTTAAATGTAGTAGAGCTAATCCTCATGCTCAACTCCCCCCTCCCCCCCCCGAATTCTTCTGGCTATACTTACATATTTATTTTTGCATATGAACTGAAGATTTAGTACTTGTTTTGTTCCAAGATATCTAACTTGTACTTTAATGGGGATCACACTAAATTATAGCATAGGGCTGGGGGTGCAGCTCAGTGGTAGAGCACTTGCCTGGCACTCATGAGACCCTAGGTTCAGTTCCCAGCACCTGCCCCACCCCCAAACACTATTATGGTGTAATTTAGGGAAAATCGATATCTTCATTGAGTCTTCTTAATCAGGATCACAATATGGCTTTAATTTTCTCTGGGCAGAGGCAGTAAATGCTCATCATTTCATTTGTTCCCCTACATTTGGCAGCTTCTTGCAGTCAGGCAGGCTATAGAACTGGTTCTAGTCAGTGAAATGTGAGCAGAAGTGACATGTGACATTTTGGGACAGAGGCACAGGGTCAAAGCAAGTCTACTGCTGAGTGTGGAAGACTGAGCAGTTGTATAGCTACACAGCTGACTTCAGGTGTGTAGTTGAAAAAAAAATGAATAAAACAAGTTTTTATTGTGTGAAGTCACCAAGATTTTGGTGCCAACTGTTTCTGCAGCACCATTTAGCTTATGTGGCCTGTTATACACTCAGTAACATTTTAAAAGTTCTCAGTAAGATTGAAATGTTTACTCAATAGTCCTGCACACTTCTTACTAGGTTTATTTCTTTTTTGTTGCTATTATAAATGGGGATTTTAAAATTTCATGTATATTTTCTAATGGCTTATAATTTTTCTATAGGAAAGTTATTTATAATCCATTTTTGCATTTTAAACCGTAATCAGTCAGCTTCCTGAAACTCTTGATTTTCTGATAGACTTTCAGTGTTGGTTTTAACTTTTCCTTTTTTTCTTTTCCTTCTTATCTGTTTGCTAGTAAGGAGTTTGAAAATGAACTGCTCTGGTGCCAGCTCTATTTTCAAAACAATTAAACCATCCTTTAAAAAAAAAAAAAGGAAGTTTTCACACCTATACCAAAAACTGACATCTTAGATTCTGCTGAAATTTTAGGTGATTTGACAACTCTGGGTCCCTGTTCCTGTGGGAGAGAATACACTGGAGCCCATAAGCTCTGGGCTCTAGAGTTTAACCAGTTCTTATTTTTTAAAAGCCCAACTCTCTTTACTTTTTAACCTTCCCGCATGTTCCTGAAGGCATTGGAGTTTGGGATCTTGCTGGTACTTTCTAGGTAACATTATATAATATTGGCAGTAGTAGGTAGCCTTGCCTTGTTTCTGACTTTAATGGAAACGCTTCTGGTATTTTACTAAGTATGAGGCTGGCTTTTCCCTTTAATATTTTATTATGAAAAATTTCAAACATACAGAAAAGCTGAGTGAATTATACAATGAACACCCACATACCTAGCACCTCGCTGCTACCATTAACATTTCGCTGTACTTGTTTTTATTGTGAGTCTGACATCTATCCTTTCCTTCATCCACCCCTCAATTCATCTTAATTTTTGATGCATTTCAAAGTAAATGGAAGACATCAGTACATTGCCTGCAACTTATCATTAACCAGAGTTCAATATTTGCTTACGGTTATTTTTTTTTCCAAGGTAAAATTGATACAGAAGTCAAAGTACAAATCTTAAGTAGACCCTTCTTTGAGTTTTGGCAAATTAATACACTTGTGTAACCCAACCCCATACAGGAAGTAGGATAGTGCTGTCTTAACAGTTCTGTTGCGTTCCTTCCCAGTTAGTCCCTGTCCCCTACCCCCATCTCAGCCAACCACAGTTTTTTTCCCCCCCAAGTACAAATTAGTTCCTCCTATTCTAGAACATCATAGAAAAGGAATCATTCTCTGTGTGACCTCTGTCATGAAGAATTTTGTCTTTGAAATTCATTCACATTGATGCAGGTATCAGTGCTTCCTTTGGTTGCTGAGTACTGTTTCTTTGTATGGACCATGTATTTGTGTATCCTCCAAATTCATAGTTGAAGCCCTAGTCTCCAGGGTGATGGCATTTGGAGCTGGGGCCTTCAGGAGGTAATCAGGGTCAAAGGAGGTCATGGGAATGAAGCCCTGGTTTGATGGGTTAGTGTCCTTATTAAAAATAGGCACCAGAGAGCTTGTTCTTTCTCTCCTTACCCATGTGAGGACATAGTGAGAAGGCAGCTGTCAGAAGCCCAAGGAAAGAGCCCTTGCCAGAACCTGACCATGTTGGTGGCTTGATCTTGGGCTTCTAACAGCCTCCAGAATTGTGAGAACATAAATCTTGGTTGTTTACACCACTTGGTCTATGGTACTTTGTTATGGCAACCTGAGCAGACCAAAACATTCAGTATATGAATAAACTACAATTTGTTTAGCCATTATGCTGTTGGTAGATACCAGTATTTTTTGTTTTTTTGCTAATTGAATAAAGGTGTTATGAACACTTATGTACAAGTCTGTTTAGGGACATTCTTACATTTCTCTTGGGAAAATACCTAAAAATACTGAGTTGTAGGGTAGGTGTATATCAGCTTTTATAAGAAAGTACCAGAACTTTTCCCCAAATGTTTTATATGTCCGTTAACGATGCATGAGAGTTCTGGTTACTCTACATCCTTACCAAGACTCAGTGTTCGTCTGGCTTTTATTTTGATGTTTAATGTGTATAAGCCATGTTAAGGAAGTATCTATCCTTATTTTATTGAGAGTTTTTCTTTCTGTTCTTAAAATCTATTGTGTCAGTCAGTTTTCTGTTACTATAACAAAATAATTGAGATAATCAACTTAAAAAGAGGAAAGGTTTATTTTAGCTCACAGTTTGGAGATATCAGTCCATGGTAGTTGGCCTGGTTGCTTTTGGGCTTACAGTGGGACAGCACAACATGGTGGGGAGCATGTGGTGAGTAAGCAGCTCACCTGATATCACTTGGAACGCAAAAAAGAGCAAGAGGAGGGGTCAGGGTCCCAATATCCCCTTCAATGGCATGCTACCATATGTCCAGAAGACCTCTAACAAGGCCCCATGTCTTAAATGTTCCACAATTCTCTATGGCACTGGGGACTAGGGACCAAGTCTTCACACATGGGCCTTTGGAAGACACTTACCCAAACCATAGCATCTGGAGTGAATGTAAAAATTTGTAAATTCTTTCACATCTATATAATGATCATCTGGTCCCTACTTGTTATTATAGTAATTGACAGTAACCACACATGTAAAATTGAACCATCCTTGCATTTCTGGGATGAACTCTATTTAGTTAAAGTATTTTAGTGTTTTAACCTGTAGTAAGAACCTGCTTGCTAATAATGTGTTTAGATTATTATTCACCTTTTTTTAAGGTTTGGTATCAATGTTATACTGGTTTTGAAAATAAATTTGGAGCCAGGTATGGTGGCATATGATTGTAATAATATCAACGTGGGAGGCTGAGGCAGGAAGATTGCAAATTTGAGGTCAGCCTCAGTCACTTAGAGAGACCTTAAGCAACTTAGCAAGACCATGTCTCAAGAAAATGAATTTGGAAGCTTTGAAATTGAATTTTGAAAGCTTGTGATTTCTGTATGATTTTGTTCAGTCTGTTGGTTGGTTGATTTTGGCCTTATTTAAATGACAGCCATGCTGCTGATGCCATTTAAACTCTATGTGTCTACAGCCACACTATACTGAAGCAGTTCAGTTAGTGATGAAGGGCACAGGCCCTGAAAACCACGGGTCAAATTCCGGCTCCTCCATTTGCTAGCAGCCCAAGGCAACTGAGGCTCAGAGAAGCAAATGAGTTGTTTGGAGCATAGAGATAACTGAGGCTCTCAAATCTGCTACAAAAAAGGGACAATAATAGAATCTTCCATTAGGAGTGTTTAGGGTACAAAGATGGCTTAGAGTTTGGCATGCCATGAGCCCAGGGAGACAGTGCAGCAAAGCTGGGTCCCACCCCTCAGTCGAGTCGATCAGTCCAGCTCTTGCATCTCTGTCAATCCATGAAATTGGTGTCTCTTCCTGATGGTAGTCGTTTTATCTAGGTGCAGTGTAAGGAGGTGAGAAATGCCAACCTAAGTCTCCCTGGAAGTTCAGCTGGGTTGGAGATAGGAACACAGGCTCCTGTGTGGATCCGTCCTGACCCCCTTGGACCCACAGAGACAGGTTGCCAAGAGGGATGCCTTCTGTATCACCCATTACCTTCACTGGCTCTCATTTTTATTAAAGAATTGATGAATATTTGGAGCAGACGAGGTTCCTGGTTGTTGCTACAGTTTCTGTCTTTTTTTTTTTTTTAAATGAGATAAAGTGAATCTATTAAAAAAAATTTTTTTTAACAAGTTGGTTCTAAGGCTTCCCTTTTAACATTCTACCTTGGTGTGGTAGAAGGCTCTCTGGCTGGCTCCAGTAGAGAAGTAAGAAGGGGTAGAGTATTGGTGGGAGGCAGAGTGTTCTTCAGAAGGGAGTGACCCTCTGTCCCTGCAGTGTTGGAGCAGAGGCAGGATGGACACTAGAACTGAAGTCTGCAGCAAGGATTCAGGCATTGGATGATGGGGTCAGAAGAGGGAATTTGGGCTATGAATAATTATTGGGAATATACATATATATATTTTTTTCTGGTCCTGGGGATTGAGCCCACGGCCTCAAGCATGCTAGATGCTAAGTGAGCACTTATCACTGAGCTACATCCCCAGCAATTTGGGAAGGTAGACAGACCCGAGTAGGAACTCATTCTGTGATTCCCTAACAATGTAATCTCCAAGAGATTACTGCATTGCAGAGTCTTAGTCTCCCTGGCTATAAAATGGCATAGTAAGACCTGCCTCACAGGAAGTTGAGAAGAGCAGCTGGGATAATGCAATTCAGTGCCATTTCTTTCCACTGCGAGATTCTGGGAAGTGAGGATGGTTTTCTCCATTGTTCAGTAAGAGGAGCTCGCCTGGTTTCAGCCTCTGCCTTCTGCATAGCCCACCCATCCTCCCAAAGCGTAGACCTTGCTTGCCTTAAAGGTTTTCATATTAGAGGGTTTATTTGAAATGGGGACTGTGTCTGCAGAACCAGGGACAGACTGTCAGAAAAAGAGTAGAAATCTCTGTGTCCTTGGGTGGTTTCTGTTATATTTGGTCTCACTGGCTACTTTTACCATATTTGGCAAATTAGAAATGTTGCCATCACTGGAATGTTCACTTTGACAAAATGATCCTCCTTGAGCCAGAAATGTGGCTGTCTTGTGATCTCCTGTGGACCTGAGAAGAGTCAGGTTGGAGTGTGAATTCCATTGTGTTGGGCGGAATAAGAAGAATATAGTTGTATGCCAGTGCAAACCATTTTTGGATGTTCAGCTAACAATTTATGATGCAGAATTTCCAAGAGAGGAAAGATTTGGAGTTTGAAGTACAGGCCTGTCTTGAGGTCTGATGGTTAAACATTATATTCTAGAACTACAAGATGTAATAACAAAAAAAAAAAAAAAAAAAAAAAAAATTGGGAAAATTTCCCTATAATGGCAGATGGAGATTAAAATGCATTTGGGGAAATTTCCAACATACATGAACATAATGGATGAAAGCAAGTCCTAAACGTGCTAACCTGGGGGAAGCAGGCTCGGCCCTCATTTCTCCAACTGAGGGCGTGTTCAAGAGACCCATGGCTGCCTCTGGGGCCTTGGATAATGAGATTACGGGGAGAAGGGGTAAGAGTTAGACAGATGTAGGAGGAGGTTAGTGAGTTAAAGAGGTTCTGGAACAGGAAAGTAGATTTGATTTGGAGTTTCAGATTATAAAACAGGCCAGTGCCAGCCAAGATTTAATCAGTGCCATATGGACATAGGAAAATACCCATTCTGCAGTGGTGGTAAACTAAGACTTGGTAGCAGAGATCTCTAGAGGTTACCCAAGGAGTTGGGTATACTTCAGACAATAATTCACTTTCCCTTCCTCCCAGTCTTGCTTGCAGGTCCTCTCCATTTGGGGACCAGCCACACCCTGTTGTTTAGGCTGCCCTGGCATGCACACCTCTAGGATTAGAGACTCACCTGCTGAAGGTGCTAATTAGCAATGTGGAGGGGGAAAATCTTCAACTCCCAGACAAAGGCTGTATCCCATGAATTGCATGGGGGTGGTCATCTACATGGTGCCTGCAGCTGGTCCCCAGGAGGCAAAGTGTATGGATGACTCAGGGTGAGCTTCCCTTCCCACCCCCCACGCAGAAACAACTCAAAAAGACAAGGTCACCTGGGAGAGGAAACACCCCTGGGGTAGTGAAATACCCATTGCTCTACTTATTAGCTATGGGATTCTCAGTAAGCTAGGAGAGAGGGACAGGGGGGTGGCACACTATATGCTGTCTGATATGGCCTCTCTCTAGTCCCCTCCTCCCCTCCCATGCCACTGCCAAATCTTCATACGTTCTATTGGAACTCGCCACATGCTCAGTGGGAATGAATTGCCAGTGAATGCTGGTCAAGAGGCTGAGTTTTGCACCTGGGGTGATGTGAGGCAGGACAAAGACATCGTGGGGGAAGCAGAGGAGCAGAACTGAGGTCGCAGGTGTGTGAGTCCTGGGAAAAGCTCGAAAAGCTCCCATTGACACCTCCCGGCTGCAGTTATATCTGGGTCACATCATCAATGTCCCGGGTTTACAGAGGGGGAGTCAGAGTTCCGTTCTTTCCCCCTGGAGCTTTAGATTCCCACCACAACACTCTAGCCTGCTCTCCTGAACTCCTTTATGCCTGGAGAGAGAACTGGCCTACTGTTGAGACCAAGTGGTGACCCGAGCGGAGAGAAGCTGCAAGGGCAGGGAATGAGGCAGCCAGGAAGCGGCTCTTTGCTTGCTCAAGGCCACTCCACCCAAGATCTCTGTGGGTTTTGGAGGCTTCTTTCTGGACCTCTTTGCTCCTGACTGGCCAGAGGCCCGCGCACCCCCTGCAGTGGTCCTTGCCTGGCTCCTGTTCTTTGTCTTGAGCCCCAGGCTCTGGACAGACAGCTCCCCATCCGAGAGGCCTCACGGGTGTCAAGTGCGTGCGTTTTAGCACCACCAACAAAAGCACTGGAGAAAGGGGGACTCTTTTCTCTAGAGCTCTTATTATTAGGGGCCAGTGGTACCCCGGGGGAAAAAAAACACTGACTTCCAAATTCTGCTCTGGAAACCAAACCTAATTTAGGGAAGTACAATGTGCTGAAGAAAGATTGCCTCTTAATTTTAGATTCATGCGGAATGCAGGCAGGAAGGCAGAATCCCTTAACATAACGCAGGCTTTTTGGTGGTGGAACAGAATAATAAATCCTGGAGGAATTCCCCAAGCAAGGTAAAGTCGGATAATATACATTTCTTAATATTGCAGAAGTTTCCTTAATCTTATTGTTTAAACTTTTCAATAAACCGTAATGTTTATTAGTAGTTTTTCATTTCCAACTGTCAGATAATTCCTTTTGCTAAGTTGGGATAAACAGGGTCCCCCCAGTGCCTCTGGTTTCAGTTTCATGTGATATATATCTGACCAGACACTTGATGTAATAGAGAAGTATTGTGTTTTCCTCTGTGTTGAACTTAGAGGTTCAAACGTGTTAATGCAATTGAATTGATTGTAATATTTTATAAAAGTTTCTCTGGTGGAAATATTGTTAGCAATTCCAGTTGTCAGGGGTTTGAGAGCACATATGGAGGCTTGCTGGAAGCTTCTGGCCGAGTACCGGGGTGCAGGCAGAGAGGTGTGGTGCTGGGGAGTTCATTGGCCCACTTTCTAGGAGAGATTCCTCAGGAGGAAGCCCAGCCAGGTTTTCTGGCAGGAGGATCTGCAGAAGAGGCAAAGGACATTTGCATTTTGTAAAGGGCATGCAGTGGTCCACTGTGAGGACCTCTCGGCAGGTTCCATGCAGGCATTCCTTTGTGGAGCACCCCAAATTTTGAGTTCCCTTACTCGGGGGAGGTAGGGGAAGCTACACAAGCTGGAGGTTGTATTGAATTCCAAGCCCCTTTTGCGGGAAAGGAGTGGGAGGACTCTCTCACCGAGAGAGAACTTTTTCTTTATCAAGTGTCCCAGCATTACTGTTCTTCCTCTCAGCTTCCTTGCATGGTGGAGCGGAGAGGTGGGAAAGGGGAGGGTTTCTTATTTTGAATGATCATCGCAAGTGATAAAGACATTCATTTATACACTCTTTGATTTGTTTTTAATTGATTCCCCCCCACCCGGAAGTGGTGAATAACACTGTTACAAAATTTCTTCCACTCAGTAGCAGAGGAGGGAAATCACCACCACAATAAGGAAAAGGGTAAAATCCCACTCGGCTAATGAGGTATGTAACCGAGCCATTAGTTCTGCTTGAAGCCCCTGTCAGCCCCAGCTTAAGCTTATGGCCCTTCCTGGTGTTCTCGGCTTCCTTGGTAGCACACTCTGTATCTGCTTTTGCCACCTGCAGCGTGGCTCCTGCATTCTGGGTTTTTAGAATTAAAAGAAAAAAATTGGCTTGGGATGTTTTCTGCTTTCTGTGCAGGTGCCGGGATGATGGAGAGGACGCTCCAGGCAGAAGCCTGTTGGTTTTCTGATGCTGGATTCCAGCTCCCTGGCCTTCTAATATTTAGTGAGAGGAACCATCTGAATATAATTTTCAGAAGAGACTCGACTGAATGGAGCAATCAGTAGAGAAGGGCTCAGAACTCACCTTTTATAATTTTTTCTTTCCTCTTCTTTAAACGATACTCAAAGCTGGTCAGGACCCATGGGGCCTGGAGGCACAGAGGTGAGCCTATCTTCTGTAAGGTTGTCCTTGAGCTAAGTCATTTTTCTGCCTCAGGATTTAGAATTGCACTTAGATCTGAGGATGAAATCTGCGCCTGTCCGGTCCAGTAGCCTCCAGCCACATGCAGTGATTTAAATTTTAGGTGATTAAACAAAACTGAAATTTAAATTTAACTCCTCAGTTGCATTAGCCTCATTTTAAGAGCGTGATGCCCCATGTGGCTAGCGGCTACTGAACTGGGTAGTGCAAACATGGTTCATTTCTACTGTTGCAAAACATTCTGTTGGGCCGGGTCTGCACGAGGCCCCGGGCCTGGGTATCCAAGCTGGGGGACTTGAATACATCTGGGGCACAATTCCTATGGTTTGGACAGCAAGAGTCAAAGAGCAGGAAGGAACCTGCATATACCTCCTAGAGGAGAGAATGAGTGACCCTGGGTTCCCCTTGAGTATCGCTGCTGGCAGCCACAGGGAGCCCTATCATATGACTCTGCCTGGTGACCATGATGCTGCTGCGATTCAGTTCATCACAGCTGGCCCTGAGATTCAGCAGTAAGACACACCCTGTCCCTGTCCTCATGGAGTCTCAACTCTGAAGGGAAGGCCAACATTAAGGCAATAATTACATTATTGGTTATTATCTTAATCATGTTTTTTACTCTCTGTATTTATAATGCACTGATATCTTGGGGGCCTGGCTAATCCTGGAGAGAATGCCCCTCCCTGGGCCAGTTAATTCCTAGAGACAGTAAATGATTTGCCTGAGAGCATGCGTTTTATATGCAAACCAGCTGTTCAACCCCAGGCTGCAAATGCCCCAAGCAAACTGTTTGCGGATCCCTAAGAAAGAACTTGGAGAACTCAATGGAG